>NW_027361728.1:39077500-40420000 GCF_039654945.1 Dendrobates tinctorius
GAGTGTGCGTGAGAGAGAGAGTGTGCGTGAGAGAGAGAGTGTGCGTGAGAGAGAGAGTGTGCGTGAGAGAGAGAGTGTGCGTGAGAGAGAGAGTGTGCGTGAGAGAGAGCGTGAGAGAGAGAGTGTGCGTGAGAGAGAGCGTGAGAGAGAGAGAGTGCGTGAGAGAGAGAGAGTGCGTGAGAGAGAGAGTGTGCGTGAGAGAGAGTGTGCGTGAGAGAGAGAGTGTGCGTGAGAGAGAGAGTGTGCGTGAGAGAGAGAGTGTGCGTGAGAGAGAGAGAGTGCGTGAGAGAGAGAGAGTGTGCGTGAGAGAGAGTGTGCGTGAGAGAGTGTGCGTGAGAGAGAGAGAGTGTGCGTGAGAGAGAGAGAGTGTGCGTGAGAGAGAGAGTGTGCGTGAGAGAGAGAGAGTGTGCGTGAGAGAGAGAGAGTGCGTGAGAGAGAGAGAGTGCGCGTGAGAGAGAGAGAGTGCGCGTGAGAGAGAGAGAGTGCGCGTGAGAGAGAGAGTGCGCGTGAGAGAGAGTGTGCGCGTGAGAGAGAGTGTGCGCGTGAGAGAGAGTGTGCGCGTGAGAGAGAGTGTGCGCGTGAGAGAGAGTGCGCGTGAGAGAGAGTGCGCGTGAGAGAGAGAGAGTGTGCGTGAGAGAGAGTGCGCGTGAGAGAGAGAGAGTGCGTGAGAGAGAGTGTGCGTGAGAGAGAGTGTGCGTGAGAGAGAGAGAGTGTGCGTGAGAGAGAGTGTGCGTGAGAGAGAGTGTGCGTGAGAGAGAGTGTGCGTGAGAGAGAGAGAGTGTGCGTGAGAGAGAGAGAGTGTGCGTGAGAGAGAGTGTGCGTGAGAGAGAGTGTGCGTGAGAGAGAGAGAGTGTGCGTGAGAGAGAGAGAGTGTGCGTGAGAGAGAGAGAGTGTGCGTGAGAGAGAGAGAGTGTGCGTGAGAGAGAGAGAGTGTGCGTGAGAGAGAGAGAGTGTGCGTGAGAGAGAGAGAGTGTGCGTGAGAGAGAGAGAGTGTGCGTGAGAGAGAGAGAGTGTGCGTGAGAGAGAGAGTGTGCGTGAGAGAGAGAGTGTGCGTGAGAGAGAGAGTGTGCGTGAGAGAGAGAGTGTGCGTGAGAGAGAGAGTGTGCGTGAGAGAGAGAGTGTGCGTGAGAGAGAGAGTGTGCGTGAGAGAGAGAGTGTGCGTGAGAGAGAGAGTGTGCGTGAGAGAGAGAGAGAGAGAGTGTGCGTGAGAGAGAGAGAGAGAGAGTGTGCGTGAGAGAGAGAGAGAGAGAGTGTGCGTGAGAGAGAGAGAGAGAGAGTGTGCGTGAGAGAGAGAGAGTGTGCGTGAGAGAGAGAGAGAGAGAGTGTGCGTGAGAGAGAGAGAGAGAGAGTGTGCGTGAGAGAGAGAGAGTGTGCGTGAGAGAGAGAGAGAGAGAGTGTGCGTGAGAGAGAGAGAGAGTGTGCGTGAGAGAGAGAGAGTGTGCGTGAGAGAGAGAGAGAGAGAGTGTGCGTGAGAGAGAGAGAGAGAGAGTGTGCGTGAGAGAGAGAGAGTGTGCGTGAGAGAGAGAGAGAGAGAGTGTGCGTGAGAGAGAGAGAGAGTGTGCGTGAGAGAGAGAGAGAGTGTGCGTGAGAGAGAGAGAGAGTGTGCGTGAGAGAGAGAGAGAGAGTGTGCGTGAGAGAGAGAGAGTGTGCGTGAGAGAGTGTGCGTGAGAGAGAGAGTGTGCGTGAGAGAGAGAGTGTGCGTGAGAGAGAGAGTGTGCGTGAGAGAGAGAGTGTGCGTGAGAGAGAGAGTGTGCGTGAGAGAGAGAGTGTGCGTGAGAGAGAGAGTGTGCGTGAGAGAGAGAGTGTGCGTGAGAGAGAGAGTGTGCGTGAGAGAGAGAGTGTGCGTGAGAGAGAGAGTGTGCGTGAGAGAGAGAGTGTGCGTGAGAGAGAGAGTGTGCGTGAGAGAGAGAGTGTGCGTGAGAGAGAGAGTGTGCGTGAGAGAGAGAGTGTGCGTGAGAGAGAGAGTGTGCGTGAGAGAGAGAGTGTGCGTGAGAGAGAGAGTGTGCGTGAGAGAGTGAGAGAGTGTGCGTGAGAGAGTGAGAGAGTGTGCGTGAGAGAGTGAGAGAGTGTGCGTGAGAGAGTGAGAGAGTGTGCGTGAGAGAGTGAGAGAGTGTGCGTGAGAGAGTGAGAGAGTGTGCGTGAGAGAGTGAGAGAGTGTGCGTGAGAGAGTGAGAGAGTGTGCGTGAGAGAGTGAGAGAGTGTGCGTGAGAGAGTGAGAGAGTGTGCGTGAGAGAGTGAGAGAGTGTGCGTGAGAGAGTGAGAGAGTGTGCGTGAGAGAGTGAGAGAGTGTGCGTGAGAGAGTGAGAGAGTGTGCGTGAGAGAGTGAGAGAGTGTGCGTGAGAGAGTGAGAGAGTGTGCGTGAGAGAGTGTGCGAGTGTGCGTGAGAGAGTGAGAGAGTGTGCGTGAGAGTGTGTGTGTGAGTGTGTTTGCATCAGAAATACTTCTCCAGCCCCTGACTGAAATAGCATTTCTGGTGAGGCACAACGGAGATGAACGCCATTGACGAAATGTAATGAATTCACCAAGTGGCATGCATCTGATAATAAATTGTGTGCGTTGTATCCAACAAGCCCTCTATTAAGACTGGAGTATAAAGCAGTGATTTTAATAAATCAGCCCTACTATCCCCGTACAACTTTCCAAAGTATAATTTCTATAAACCTCTGCAACACTTCAGAGTTAGGCTATGTTCACACATGTCCAGTAGTGATCTATTGGATCAGATTTTTAACATTGAATTCCATAGAAAAAACTATATCCGTTAATCAGCCATCAGTTTTTCTTTCATTTGCAATGGATACATTTTTTTTTTGCTTATGGTATCCAGGAAGCAAAAAATGTATCCGTTCCTGGATCAAGTAAGTAAAATCCGTTACACATGAAAGAAAAATGGATGGTTGATTAATGGATCTGAGGAACACGTAAGATCAGTGACTACAGCTCCCAAAACGCAGGAAACGATTAGACATTAATCATTGATATTACAGTGAAATTGCCAATACTATCGCTAGACTGCATGCAGTGCCTACACATAGTATGTATTCTACACTGCCTGCACCTGTAGGACAATGGGGAACATCACACTCCCTGCTAGATGTAACAAAGTCACTTCTGCTTTACACAATAACCTTACATCAGCAAACTGATATTTCTGCCATTCCAAAATATTAGTGATTGAAGTCGTCATGTGTTACAGCTATAGTCAAATTCTTCGTGTTGACAAATGCTTAATCTCCAGCTCAGCGTGCATGTATAATAAATGAGAAGCAGTTACATCCATCTTTAATCACATAGTAGAAGATTTTATCCGTGTCCCAACATTTCTCTTTACTAAACAGTGATTTTTAGCCAATAAATATTTGTACATCACTGGTCCACACTGTAATCACAGTCTTTGTCCCAAATATAGAAAACCCCTTTGATAGATTCATTGGGAAATCGCTTTCAAAAACACTTTCACGAGATATATCATCAGAGACAATGGAGCACGTGCAACAGACACATCCATCATAATAATGTATGATATCCTAAACAGGCTGATCACTAACATAACAAAGCCATTGATCTGGTTCACTCAGATGACAGGTAGACAAAAAAACGTGTAGTAACGGAGGTCAAAGAGGAGGTAGCAAATGGTCACGATGTAACGAGCACACCACATTATGAGCAGAGCTAAAACAAATTACTACATAGCCCAACGAAGTAGCAATATCTTACAGAATTATAAATGGAGATGGGTTTCCACAACATTATCTATAAGGTGGGGAAAACATTCAGCCACAATTATAGAAAATGGTGTAGAAACAGTCATGTGCAGGAAGCAGTAGGCCACATGTAGGCAGCAGAGATGTGTGCCCACAACGGTCCCTGCACTGTGCGCTGTCATATGGTCACTCCACGTGGTGCTAACAAGGATATTCAACCCCTGAACAAATGCTTCTAAGACATAATATTAGAGTTGAGCAAATGGTTTGCTAGAGCCTTGCTCCATGGCCACGTTGGTACTCCGTGGCAGCCATATCAGAGCCTTGACCAATGTCCTACTACCTGCTGGCATCCAGGACCCCTCTTTAAATTAGCTGGCCCTGCGACATTATCACTACATCCTACTATTCAGAAGATGTGCCCAGAAAGGCACAAATAGTATGAAGTTCACAAAGATGTGATCCACCTGCCACAGAGTACAGTCAGGGCTCTACTAACTATTTGGAACAACTCTACATAATGGCACTATAATAAATGATGGAGTGTGCCACAATTGTATCTGTGGGAACACATTTTCACAATGCCTCTATATGGATTTGTTGAAGGTACAATAGCTCTACTGAGGTTCTATGTAGGAGACACATAGGGCTCAGCAGAACTCGCATGGAGATATAATAAGACCATGCACATGAGCCCCTAAACAAACTCTGGGAAAATTGATATACTGGGAAAATATACTAAGCAATGCGCCAGAACTTAGAAAATGTGCCAAAAAAGGGAACTGCTTGCCTTGTGCCAAATTTCTTCTGTATTTTAAACACTTTTTGTGTCTCACTAGATACAATTTCAAATATGACAAGAAAAGGGGACAGACAAGTGTGAAATGACTACTCCTGTGAGTCCACATCTCACGGTAATGAATGGCTCCATCCAGGGAATGTCTGAAGCAGCACTGCTGAGCAGCGTGTACCTAGCCTGAAATGCTCCAGATTGCAGGCAGGATTTGTTTTTAGCTAAATATTGGTGTAAGGTAAGCACCAGCCAAAAGGTCGTGTAAGGAGAACTGTCTGACATGTCTGGCAGGTCGCATCAAATTTATCATTCAGCATGAGCCAGTGTGACTAATTTGGCACAGTTTACGACTGTCTGGTCTAGGTTTATCCTGTCTAAATTCAGGATAATAATAAATCTTCTACACTGGGTTATGCATTAGCACACAGCTCCCTCCCCTCAGAACCCAGTATTGTGCACAGCCCCCACCTTCACCTTCAGACCCCCACATCACACCTATACCTTCAGATCCCCGCAATCACGCACCGCCCCCACCTTCAAACTCCCACATCATGCACACGCCTTCACCTTTGCTTCCCCCAGCATCATGCACAACCTCTGCCCTCAAACCCCCAAATCACGCACAGCCTCCGCTTTCACCTTCTTCCCCCCTTACATCATGGACAACCCCTGCATCATACTCAGCACCCCGCCTTCACATTCATGCCCCCCACATCATGCACAATCCCTGCCCTCAGACCCCCATATCAAGAACAGCCCCCCCTGCATCATGCACAGCCTTTCATCTACATCCCCCCATATCATGCACAATCCCTGCCCTCAGACCCCCACATCATGCAAAACCCCCACCTTCATACCCCCGACATCATGCACAACCCCTGCCCTCAGTCCCCAGCTTCGCGCACAGCCCCCGTCTTCACCTTCATACCCACCTCATCATGCACAATCCCTGGCTACAGACACTGCACAGAGCACGTTTTTTTTTTTAAATATGTATTCTGCTAGACTTTTCAGTTCTGAATCACAGAAATCTGCACCCTAACTAGAAGGGTTTTCATAAAAATATTTCTCCACTAGTGGCAAACATTTACAATTAGGGTTTACATACATGGGGGAGACCACGTACAATATATCTTACAATGTAAAAACCCTGTCACAGTATCTCTTTGGTTATGCCCCTTCCTGGCCCAAAATTCCAAAACATATAGAAAGGTTTCTTATATTGGGGTCCAATACTCCTGTGCACGTAGCCAGTCTCAGTAATAAAAAAAAAAAAAAAAAACCTTTCAAAATGTACTGCAAGTCTGAATACTGCCCATTAGCATGATTATTGACCGTCCCTCGGTCACTTCCATCTGGACACAGACTGGAAGCTTCCTGTGTGAGTGAATGGAGCAAACTGTCTGACTCAAGAGTTCATTAACTAAGCAAGCCCCCATTCTCATGGCTTATGTAGTGAAGGGGGCTGGCTTAGGTAATAACTTACACCAGACAGTACGCCCCTTTCATCACCTCACTGACACACAAGGACGGAAGAGGAAAGCTCTTTGTCCATGTCAGAACACACGTGAAAGTGCATGTTCCAGGACATGGGAAAGATGTATATCTTTGCACCGTGTTAGCCAGTAGATAGAAAAATATTCAGAATTGAGAGTCCTCAGTGGTTGATACCTTTTAATAGATAACTGAAAAGATGGTAACACATTGCAAGCTTTCGAGATTACTCAGGTCTCTTCATCAGGCATAGACTAATACAAAATCTGAAGAGTCACATATTTATGCACAATTCAACACAGAAAAAATGCAATAGATGAGACAAGTGACGTGAAGCAGAACTATCATTATGGGAGAGGGAGAAACATAAATATTGCTCCAGTTCATAGATAAGGAGTCTGGATGTTTTATTGTGCTCTGATTGGGGTCTCCTAATGTGTTGTGATGCCCCCACACGGTCTTAGGAGCAAATTCCTTAATTGATGTAAAAAGACATAAATCCATGCGACACATTCATTCCAGCATTGAAAGTGTCAAAGGTCGTCATAAATGTATACTCACAGACTCTTCTCTCTCTCTGAGATGTGAAGTTACCTTTCAATACCAGTAATTTCATGTCGATGGTGCTGTGATGAGGCGTACAAGAATGTTTTGCCACAGGTAGATCCATTCTTTTTTCTCTTATTGTGTGACGATGAGCATTCATCCTTGTTCTAAGCTTTTGCCCTGTCTCCCCCACATACAGACCCCCTGGTGGACATTTAGTACAAATAATTAAGTACACCACATTAGATGTAATGCAGCTGAAAGTACCTGGGATCTGTGAACCAGAAAAAATGTAAAACCTGTCCATCTATAATGACCACAGACAAGATAAAGATCCCCAAATCACATCAGGACTACAAGATCCCAGGTACTTTCAGCTGCATTACATCTAATGTGGTGTACTTAATTATTTGTACTAAATGTCCAACTGGGGGTCTGTATGTGGGGGAGACAGGGCAAAAGCTTAGAACAAGGATGAATGCTCATCGTCACACAATAAGAGAAAAAAGAATGGATCTACCTGTGGCAAAACATTTTTGTACGCCTGATCACAGCAACATGGATATGAAATTACTGGTATTGAAAGGTAACTTCACATTTCAGAGAGAGAGAAGAGTCTGTGAGTATAAATTTATGACGACCTTTGACATTCTCAATGCTGGAATGAATGTGTCGCATGGATTTATGTCTTTTTACATCAGCTAAGGAATTTGCTCCTAAGACCGTGTGGGGGCATCACAACACATTAGGAGACCCCAATCACAGGACAATAAAACATCCGGACTCCTTATCTATGAACTGGAGCAATATTTATGTTTCTCCCTCTCCCATAATGATAGTTCTGCTTCACGTCACTTGTCTCATCTATTGCATTTTTTCTAGGCTGTATTGTGCATAAATATGTGACTCTTCAGATTTTGTATTAGTCTATGCCTGATGGAGACTTGAGTAGTCTCAAAAGCTTGCAATGTGTTACCATCTTTTCAGTTAGCCATTAAAAGGTATCAACCACTGAGGACTCTCAATTCTGAATATTGTTCCAGGACAGTAGCCTGAATTAAAGTAAATTAATAAAATTACTATTTGACAAGTTAAAGAACTTTTTATTTTGAAGGGCAACCCCTTTTATACAAGTCAAACTGCTTTTTGCTTTAAAAGGTGAAGTCTACATCCTATTATTTAAACAGATCTGAGGAAAGCAGAATTACAAAGGTTATGGAATCCAATGAGAAAATGTATTCTCTGCTGTTTCTTAGAATCCGTCTTCAAAGACCTGCTACTGTATTACAGTGCGTGCAACACCATTGATCTCTATGGATCAGCAGGCAAAAGCAAAGCACGAAACAGATCCTTTCATGTCTGCAACATAACATAGTTCTTTATCTATAGAAGAGATATCCCAAGACAAAATGAGCACTCAATCAACAGTTTACTACAAGTTCTGTCTTAATTGCTTCCAGGAACAACGAAGTGTATGGTCCAAAACCTGCCCCAAACTGAGAGTAGATAAAAGCAAAAAAACAAAACTTACTTTGGGCTGTATTCTCTTGGGTTGGTTCTTTTTGCTGAACTTCTCTTTCATCTCTTCAAATAGAACCTTGGTCTTTTTGACTTCAGGCGTATTCTGATACTTTGGGCTCAGGTGAAGATAACAATGCCACTTGGCAGAATCAAAGCCCCAGTGGCAGGTCCTCTTATCTGGAGCTCGGTGGGAGTGCATGACAAAAGTCTGTGTAGAGAACATCCCATAGCACTCCAAGCACTGAATGCAGGGGGCATCAGGCTGGGCGTAAAGTTGAGGTGCAAACAAACCCTGGCACTTTCCTAAACAATCATGTTCAACTTCAAAGGCACTACCTGTTTCCTTTAACTGAGCCAAAGAGTTTTTTGCAGGCAGCAAGCTTCCATTTTGTGGGTAGGTATGTGGCCGCAAAAGAGCATTGCATAGTCTCTGAGCATCTGTCAAAGTGATCAGTCCACAAGAAGGGGCATTGAATGGAAGAATTCCCAAAACTTTCAGGATATGAAGCTGGTCTGATGTACAACGCGAGCAGTATATATACATTTCGTCACACACAATGTTAATCTGCTGGAGCGAGAAGTCTCGTAAAACAGAATTCAAAACTTGGGGCAGGCAGAGTCTTTTCTCACCTCCCACCATAAAGCAAGAGATAGATTCGCCTTCCAGTTCTGTCTGGGTGAGCTCGGTGGAGCTGTCCGGTGGAATGAGAAGGGGACCAGGATGAATTTGTGGGGAAGGAAGAGGCAAAAACACTGCTGGTGACATGTTTTCTTGTGAAAATCGAGCAGAGAAAGCAGCAGGACCCCCGAGGGAACTCCGACTACTTAGATTGAACTGTGCCAACGTGTGCTTGAGTCCAGGGTTCAGTTCAGATGACCCACCAAGTGATACACTGGCAGACTTAGCAACGCCATCTTTATCCCCCTCTGCAGCTGTGTCTTTGAAGTCCTCTATCTCCATCTTTATAGCTAGGACTTTGTTTGCTACTTTTGAAACATCTACACTAACGTCTGCCTCCTTCGCCAGTTTTTTTAACGGGGGACTGCCATCTTCCCCCATATTTGCGGTTGCTTCAGAAAAAGCTCAAATGGCAAGACGGTGGGGAGGTTATACTCTAGGAATCAACATTGCATCGGGGGAAAAAAATGCAAGTTACTCTTTTCTAGAGCACATCCATGCTACATTATTCAGAAATATCTAGAAAAAGCATCACAAAAACTGCATGCATTTCACATCCCTCCTGGAAAAAAAACAGAATCTATCCTTTCCAATCGATCATTTAACCACAAGTGCTACAGATTTCACAAAGTGCCTGCGTACAGGTAATGTAAATTAAATGGCTTTCTTATCTTCTATTTGGTCAAATTGATGTAAGAAAATTGCATCCACGTTCCAACAGAGAGAAAAGAGAATGAAGTCAGTTTGTGAAATGAAGATCTAATGGCGACAGAGCTTCCAGCGTGGGGTTTTATAGGATCCAGTTAACATGAGTTATTTCTGCACACATATCCAAGAACAAAGAGTCGTCGTCGTCGTCTTCTTCTTCTGCTGGTGTTTTATTTCAATACGTTGCGGTTTTATCTAGAAAAAAGGAAAAGAGGGAGAAAAAAAAAACGTGTGTTCTTTAACACTGTCAAGGTCAAATTCAGAAGATGTGCCCAAGCGTTATTCCATATGCATGGCATTTTTATGAGCTACGTATTAAGACGCCCCCCTCGGACCCCATAATCTGCTTCATAGGTGAGGGGTTACATCGTGTGCACGCACCGGTATGTAACAGAAGGTCATCACGATTATCCTTTGTGCTGGCTTTCTAATTTATCTCAATCGGCGTGCCAAGCCTCGCTTTCTCTGATCTACAAGCCGTGCTCCAGATTGCTGGAGGTGCTGCAAGCTGTATTTCAAACACACAATAAAGACCCATTTAATGACAAACAGTGGAACGGGAATGTGACAGTGAGCTTAAACACATGGAAAGACATAGGAAAACCCAATAAGTGAGAAGGAAAGAAAAAAGGAAGAGAAATCTCCCCGATGACTGTCATGTGATAATCCTTATGTAGTCAGCTTACAGTGCACTGCAGTCCAGCAGGAGGCTGATAGCTAAGCTGGAGATGCTGATGGCAGGACCCCAGGAATGAGGGTCTCCCATCCATCCTTGCCTGTAAACATCACCCAGCACTATGCTAGCCCCCCAGGCGTTTAACCCTGTGCATCCAGGCACTGGGAACGCAGGCAGAACAAACTGGATTCTCGCTCTATACAGTCAGGACCAGGGGATGAAAATGACACAATGAAATGATTGAGGAAAAAAAAACCCAAATATTTACAGGTGAAAGATGTTGATAAGTTACACAACAATAAAGCAGCTATGATAATACACAGCGAACGGAGCAGGAAAAATAATAAATCTTTCTGGATAAACCAAGATATTCCAGCACAATAGCAATAGATTCTGTGCAATTCTATCTGCAGGAGCGAGGAATCATCATGTGAAGTAGCACAATGCTGGAGGTCAGTGCCCAGAGATGGCTTACATAATGAGGACAAGCCGCAAGCAAACAATAGCCACAGAATAAATGGACATCTAATCCAAAAAATACCGCGCTTCTGCCAGGCGGCCGCTGCATCACCAGGTCATTAATATCGCAGGGAGAAGACAATGGGAGAGGGAATCCCCACACCAAAGAGGCATTTCACTCCCCCAGCAGACAAATCAATGACTGAAGCCTGGAACTCTGTGAGCAGTGTCACAGTGAGTGGCCACAGACGAGATCTGCTAGTCACATGGAGAATACAGCTGACCCATCACCCCATCACAGACGTGTACTGGGGATGAGCGACGTGCATGGATCTATAGATTGGGGGATCTCCTCCAGAACCAGAGACCATTGTGCCCCAGGGAGATCAGTGCCTGGTAACAGACATGACAATGGCAAGGGGTCCCACAGGACAAGGAGCAGGGGGTCCCACAGAACAGGGAACAGGGGCAACACAGGGGCATGTGGCCCCACAGGACAGGGAGCAGGGGCATCACAGGGGCAGGGGGTCCCACAGGATGGGGAGCAGGGTCATCACAGGGGCAGGGGATCCCACAGGATGGGGAGCAGGGTCATCACAGGGGCAGGGGGTCCCACAGGACGGGGAGCAGGGTCATCACAGGGGCAGGGGGTCCCACAGGACGGGGAGCAGGGTCATCACAGGGGCAGGGGGTCCCACAGGACGGGGAGCAGGGTCATCACAGGGGGTCCCACAGGACGGGGAGCAGGGTCATCACAGGGGGTCCCACAGGACGGGGAGCAGGGTCATCACAGGGGGTCCCACAGGACGGGGAGCAGGGTCATCACAGGGGGTCCCACAGGACGGGGAGCAGGGTCATCACAGGGGGTCCCACAGGACGGGGAGCAGGGTCATCACAGGGGGTCCCACAGGACGGGGAGCAGGGTCATCACAGGGGCAGGGGGTCCCACAGGACGGGGAGCAGGATCATCACAGGGGCAGGGGGTCCCACAGGACGGGGAGCAGGATCATCACAGGGGCAGCGGGTCCCACAGGACGGGGAGCAGGGTCATCACAGGGGCAGGGGGTCCCACAGGATGGGGAGCAGGGGGTCCCACAGGATGGGGAGCAGGGGGTCCCACAGGATGGGGAGCAGGGTCATCACAGGGGCAGGGGGTCCCACAGGATGGGGAGCAGGGTCATCACAGGGGCAGGGGGTCCCACAGGATGGGGAGCAGGGTCATCAAAGGGGCAGGGGGTCCCACAGGATGGGGAGCAGGGTCATCAAAGGGGCAGGGGGTCCCACAGGATGGGGAGCAGGGTCATCAAAGGGGCAGGGGGTCCCACAGGATGGGGAGCAGGGACATCACTGTGGCAGGGGGTCCCACAGGATGGGGAGCAGGGACATCACAGGGGCAGGGGGTCCCAAAGGATGGGGAGCAGTGTCATCACAGGGGCAGGGTTCCCACAGGATGGGGAGCAGGGACATCACAGGAGCCCCACAGGACAGGGAGCAGGGACATAACAGGGGCAGGGTTCCCACAGGACAGGGAGCAGGGACATCACAGGGGCAGGGGTCCCACAGGACGGGGAGCAGGGACATAACAGGGGCAGGGGTCCCACAGGACGGGGAGCAGGGACATAACAGGGGCAGGGGTCCCACAGGACGGGGAGCAGGGACATAACAGGGGCAGGGGTCCCACAGGACAGGGAGCAGGGGCAGGTGGCCCCTCGGGATAGGAGACAGGGGGTCCCATGGGGGCAGAGGGTCCCACAGGACAGGAGACAGGAGGTCCCATAGGACAGGGGGTAGGCAGCACCACATCACAATGTTCCTCTGTGCCCCCCCTGCACTGGCACCACCCAGGGCATCACCCACCCCTGGCACTACTACAAGGCTGGCAGCAGGTTCAGCACAGTGTGTGTCACCAGAGCGAAGCTTGTCCTCCGGGCCCCCGCTCACACTGACATGTGGGGCCACACTGTTACCTGTGGACAGGTGTCCCGCTGACCTCCCAGCACCATTCCTGAGCTCGTTACCTTGGCAGCTCCGGCGGTCCAGTTCTTGCTCCGTTGCCATTGCCGTTCTGACTGGCTCGGTGTCAGGCAACCACCCTCCTCACCCTCCTCTCGGGGCGTGACGTCACCGCTGCACACGAGCCACCTCCCTCATGCCGTCTGTCGGCTCGGATGCGTCTAGTTTGGAGTTGAATTCTTGTGGGGGGAGGAGTGATTTGTTGAAATCATGACGTCACCGGAAGGGGCGGTACCTCCTCAGTCCAGTGCTCGCCTCAGCCTGCCTCACGTTCTGGCGGGACAGGAGGACTGTGTGCAGGATCCTGGTGTTGCACCTGAGCTGTGCTGTGGAGAGGACTCTGAGATTCCTGCACTGAGCTGTGTGCAACAATGTGTGCTCTGGGAAGACTCTGCTGAGGAGCTGTGTTCAGCGTTTTACTGTGAGGACTGATGCTGATCCTGGGCTCGTCTGCACTGAGGTGGGGAGACCATGTGAATAAATGTTGTAGAGGCATCCAGGGGGCTGTGTGAGGAGGCATGGGGTACGCAGAGGTGGGGAGACCATGTGAATGAATTTGGAGGCACCCAGGGGGGGCTGTGTGAGGAGGCATGGGGTACGCAGAGGTGGGGAGACCATGTGAATGAATTTGGAGGCACCCAGGGGGGGCTGTGTGAGGAGGCATGGGGTACGCAGAGGTGGGGAGACCATGTGAATGAATTTGGAGGCACCCAGGGGGGGCTGTGTGAGGAGGCATGGGGTACGCAGAGGTGGGGAGACCATGTGAATGAATTTGGAGGCACCCAGGGGGCTGTGTGAGGAGGCATGGGGTACGCAGAGGTGGGGAGACCATGTGAATGAATTTGGAGGCACCCAGGGGGGGCTGTGTGAGGAGGCATGGGGTACGCAGAGGTGGGGAGACCATGTGAATGAATTTGGAGGCACCCAGGGGGCTGTGTGAGGAGGCATGGGGTACGCAGAGGTGGGGAGACCATGTGAATGAATTTGGAGGCACCCAGGGGGCTGTGTGAGGAGGCATGGGGTACGCAGAGGTGGGGAGACCATGTGAATGAATTTGGAGGCACCCAGGGGGGGCTGTGTGAGGAGGCATGGGGTACGCAGAGGTGGGGAGACCATGTGAATGAATTTGGAGGCACCCAGGGGGGGCTGTGTGAGGAGGCATGGGGTACGCAGAGGTGGGGAGACCATGTGAATGAATTTGGAGGCACCCAGGGGGCTGTGTGAGGAGGCATGGGGTACGCAGAGGTGGGGAGACCATGTGAATGAATTTGGAGGCACCCAGGGGGCTGTGTGAGGAGGCATGGGGTACGCAGAGGTGGGGAGACCATGTGAATGAATTTGGAGGCACCCAGGGGGGGCTGTGTGAGGAGGCATGGGGTACGCAGAGGTGGGGAGACCATGTGAATGAATTTGGAGGCACCCAGGGGGCTGTGTGAGGAGGCATGGGGTACGCAGAGGTGGGGAGACCATGTGAATGAATTTGGAGGCACCCAGGGGGCTGTGTGAGGAGGCATGGGGTACGCAGAGGTGGGGAGACCATGTGAATGAATTTGGAGGCACCCAGGGGGCTGTGTGAGGAGGCATGGGGTACGCAGAGGTGGGGAGACCATGTGAATGAATTTGGAGGCACCCAGGGGGCTGTGTGAGGAGGCATGGGGTACGCAGAGGTGGGGAGACCATGTGAATGAATTTGGAGGCACCCAGGGGGGGCTGTGTGAGGAGGCATGGGGTACGCAGAGGTGGGGAGACCATGTGAATGAATTTGGAGGCACCCAGGGGGCTGTGTGAGGAGGCATGGGGTACGCAGAGGTGGGGAGACCATGTGAATGAATTTGGAGGCACCCAGGGGGCTGTGTGAGGAGGCATGGGGTACGCAGAGGTGGGGAGACCATGTGAATGAATTTGGAGGCACCCAGGGGGCTGTGTGAGGAGGCATGGGGTACGCAGAGGTGGGGAGACCATGTGAATGAATTTGGAGGCACCCAGGGGGGGCTGTGTGAGGAGGCATGGGGTACGCAGAGGTGGGGAGACCATGTGAATGAATTTGGAGGCACCCAGGGGGGGCTGTGTGAGGAGGCATGGGGTACGCAGAGGTGGGGAGACCATGTGAATGAATTTGGAGGCACCCAGGGGGGGCTGTGTGAGGAGGCATGGGGTACGCAGAGGTGGGGAGACCATGTGAATGAATTTGGAGGCACCCAGGGGGGGCTGTGTGAGGAGGCATGGGGTACGCAGAGGTGGGGAGACCATGTGAATGAATTTGGAGGCACCCGGGGGGGGGGGCTGTGTGAGGAGGCATGGGGTACGCAGAGGTGGGGAGACCATGTGAATGAATTTGGAGGCACCCGGGGGGCTGTGTGAGGAGGCATGGGGTACGCAGAGGTGGGGAGACCATGTGAATGAATTTGGAGGCACCCAGGGGGCTGTGTGAGGAGGCATGGGGTACGCAGAGGTGGGGAGACCATGTGAATGAATTTGGAGGCACCCGGGGGGCTGTGTGAGGAGGCATGGGGTACGCAGAGGTGGGGAGACCATGTGAATAAATGTTGTAGAGGCATCCAGGGGGCTGTGTGAGGAGGCATGGGGTACGCAGAGGTGGGGAGACCATGTGAATGAATTTGGAGGCACCCAGGGGGCTGTGTGAGGAGGCATGGGGTACGCAGAGGTGGGGAGACCATGTGAATGAATTTGGAGGCACCCGGGGGGGGCTGTGTGAGGAGGCATGGGGTACGCAGAGGTGGGGAGACCATGTGAATGAATTTGGAGGCACCCAGGGGGCTGTGTGAGGAGGCATGGGGTACGCAGAGGTGGGGAGACCATGTGAATAAATGTTGTAGAGGCATCCAGGGGGCTGTGTGAGGAGGCATGGGGTACGCAGAGGTGGGGAGACCATGTGAATAAATGTTGTAGAGGCATCCAGGGGGCTGTGTGAGGAGGCATGGGGTACGCAGAGGTGGGGAGACCATGTGAATAAATGTTGTAGAGGCATCCAGGGGGCTGTGTGAGGAGGCATGGGGTACGCAGAGGTGGGGAGACCATGTGAATGAATTTGGAGGCACCCAGGGGGCTGTGTGAGGAGGCATGGGGTACGCAGAGGTGGGGAGACCATGTGAATGAATTTGGAGGCACCCGGGGGGGGGCTGTGTGAGGAGGCATGGGGTACGCAGAGGTGGGGAGACCATGTGAATGAATTTGGAGGCACCCGGGGGGCTGTGTGAGGAGGCATGGGGTACGCAGAGGTGGGGAGACCATGTGAATAAATGTTGTAGAGGCATCCAGGGGGCTGTGTGAGGAGGCATGGGGTACGCAGAGGTGGGGAGACCATGTGAATAAATGTTGTAGAGGCATCCAGGGGGCTGTGTGAGGAGGCATGGGGTACGCAGAGGTGGGGAGACCATGTGAATAAATGTTGTAGAGGCATCCAGGGGGCTGTGTGAGGAGGCATGGGGTACGCAGAGGTGGGGAGACCATGTGAATAAATGTTGTAGAGGCATCCAGGGGGCTGTGTGAGGAGGCATGGGGTGCGCAGAGGTGGGGAGACCATGTGAATAAATGTTGTAGAGGCATCCAGGGGGCTGTGTGAGGAGGCATGGGGTACGCAGAGGTGGGGAGACCATGTGAATGAATTTGGAGGCACCCGGGGGCTGTGTGAGGAGGCATGGGGTACGCAGAGGTGGGGAGACCATGTGAATAAATGTTGTAGAGGCATCCAGGGGGCTGTGTGAGGAGGCATGGGGTACGCAGAGGTGGGGAGACCATGTGAATAAATGTTGTAGAGGCATCCAGGGGGCTGTGTGAGGAGGCATGGGGTACGCAGAGGTGGGGAGACCATGTGAATAAATGTTGTAGAGGCATCCAGGGGGCTGTGTGAGGAGGCATGGGGTACGCAGAGGTGGGGAGACCATGTGAATAAATGTTGTAGAGGCATCCAGGGGGCTGTGTGAGGAGGCATGGGGTACGCAGAGGTGGGGAGACCATGTGAATGAATTTGGAGGCACCCAGGGGGCTGTGTGAGGAGGCATGGGGTACGCAGAGGTGGGGAGACCATGTGAATGAATTTGGAGGCACCCAGGGGGCTGTGTGAGGAGGCATGGGGTACGCAGAGGTGGGGAGACCATGTGAATAAATGTTGTAGAGGCATCCAGGGGGCTGTGTGAGGAGGCATGGGGTACGCAGAGGTGGGGAGACCATGTGAATAAATGTTGTAGAGGCATCCAGGGGGCTGTGTGAGGAGGCATGGGGTACGCAGAGGTGGGGAGACCATGTGAATAAATGTTGTAGAGGCATCCAGGGGGCTGTGTGAGGAGGCATGGGGTACGCAGAGGTGGGGAGACCATGTGAATAAATGTTGTAGAGGCATCCAGGGGGCTGTGTGAGGAGGCATGGGGTGCGCAGAGGTGGGGAGACCATGTGAATGAATTTGGAGGCACCCAGGGGGCTGTGTGAGGAGGCATGGGGTGCGCAGAGGTGGGGAGACCATGTGAATGCATTTTAAGGCATCCAGAGGGCTGTGTGGGGAGACCATGTGAATGAATTTGGAGGCATCCAGGGGGCTGTGTGAGGAGGCATGGGGTACGCAGAGGTGGGGAGACCATGTGAATGAATTTGGAGGTATGGGGTACGCAGAGGTGGGGAGACCATGTGAATGAATTTGGAGGCATGGGGTGTACGCTGAGGTGGGGAAATATGTGAATAAATGTTGTTGAGGCAACCAGGGGGGTATGGGGTATATGTAGAGGGGCATCCAGGGGGCTGTTTAAGGGGGCATGTGGTATGCAGAGGTGGGGCGACCACGTGAATAAATGTTGCGGCATCCAGGGGGCCTTGTGAGGGGGTATGCAGAGGTGGGGAGACCATGTGAATAAATGTTGTAGAGGCATCCAGGGGGCTGTGTGATGGGGCATGCAGATGTGGGGAGACCATGGGAATAAATGTTGTAGAGGCATCCATGTGGCCGTGTGAGTGGGCATGGGGTATGCAGAGGTGGGGAGACCAAGGGAATAAATGTTGTAAAAGCATCCAGGGGGCTGTGTGAGGAGGCATGGGGTATGTAGAGATGCTGTGTGAGGGGGCATGGGGTATGTAGAGATGCTGTGTGAGGGGGCATGGGGTATGCAGAGGTGGGGAGACCATGGGAATAAATATTGAGGCATCCAGTGGGCTGTGTGAGGAGGCATGGGGTATGCAGAGTGGTATCCAGGGGGCTATGTGAGGGGGGCATGGGGTATGCAGAGGTGGGAGACCATGTGAATAAATGGTGTTGAGGCATCCAGGCGGCTGGTGTGAGGGGGGCATCGAGGAGGCTGGTGTGAGGGGGAATATGCAGAGGGGCATCCAGAGGGCTGTGTGAGGGGGGCATCGAGGAGGCTGGTGTGAGGGGGCATGGGAAATGTAGAGGGGCATCCAGGGGTTGGCTGATGTGAATGGGGCATGGGATATGTGCAGGGGCATCCAGGAGGCTGTGTGGCTGGTGTGAGGAGGCATGGGGTATGTAGATGACCATCAAAGGGGCTGGTGTGAGGGGGGCATGGGGTATGTAGATGGTAAATGCTAGACTATGGGCTCCTTCCAGGTGTGACGTCATTTCCGTCACTTGTTGTGGGCTTCTATTTTAGCAAGGCGTGAAGCATCACGCCATTACCTTGCAAGTCACCATGGCACATAGAGGTTAGTGTTTCAGGGTGAAAAACGTGTGACCCTCTTGGTTTTAGGGTGAAAAACGTGCTACCCTGTGGTGGAGTTTTGGGGGTGACCCGCAAAAATGTGCGACCCTGTGGTGGAATTTGGTGGTGAGGGTTTTGGGGGGTGACCAGCGTGTTCTGTTTTAGCAAGTTGCAGCACGCTATTACTATAGGTGAAGGGGTTTTGGGGGACCCCTGTGGTGGCACTTGGGAATGATCTGCTATTGGGGGGATCCCTGTTGGGGTGACCTGCTGCTGGCTATTGGGGAGGACCACTGTGGTGGGGCGACCTGCTGGCTATTGGGGGACCCGTTTGGGGGGGCGACTGCTGCTTACTGGGTGTACCCCTTTTAGTGGGGGGTGACCTGCTGCTGGCTAATAGGGGGACCCCCTGTGGTGGGATTTGAGGGCGATCTGCTGCTGGCTTTTGAGGGGACGGGGACCCCTGTGGTGGGATTTGAGGGCGGCCTGCTGCTTGTTATTGGGGGGACCCGTGGTGGGATTTGGGGATGACCTGCTTGTGGTGTTTGGGGGGGGGGGGGTCTCCTGCTGCTGGTTATTGGGGGACCCCTTTTAGTGGGGGCAACCTGCTTGTGTTGGGGGGTGGGTGACCTGCTGCTAGTTACTGGGGGGGCTGTGGTGGGGTTTGGGAGGGACCTGCTGCTTACGGAGTGGACCCATTTTATTGTGGGGCAACCCGCTGCTGGCTATTGGAGGACTTCTGTGGTGGGGTTTGTGGGCGACCTGCTGCTGGCTATTAGGGGGACCCTTGTGGTGGGATTTGGTGGTGATCTGCTCTCGGGGGTACTCCTTTTAGTGGGGGGCGACCTGCTTGTGGTGGGGTTTGGGGGGGTGACCTGCTGCTAGCTATTGAGGGTCACCTGTGTGGGATTTGGGGGCGACCTGCTCAATGAGGACCCATTTTAGTGGTGGGTGGCCTGCTTGTGGTGGGGTTTGGGTGGTGATCTGGGGGAGATAAATGCATGCTTGTGGAGTCTTGTTGGGCCCTGGGAGGGGGTTAATGCATGTTTGTGGGGTCTGGTTGGGCCCTTGGGGAGAGATAATGCGCACTTTCGGGGTCTGGTTGGCCCCGGGTGGGTTTGTGCACGCTTGCGGGGTCTGGTTGGCCGCAGGGGGTTAATGCATGCTTGTGAGGTCTGATTGAGCCCCGGGGGTTAATGCATGCTTGCAGGATCTGGTTGGCCTGGGGGGGGGGGGGGGGTTAATGCACGCTTGCGAGGCCTGATTGGGCTCCGGGGGTTAATGCACGCTTGCGAGGCCTGATTGGGCCCCAGGGGTTAATGCACGCTTGCGGGGTCTGGTTGGGCCCTGGGGTTAATGCATGCTTGCGGGGTCTGGTTGGGCCCCGGAGGGGGAAGAGTTAGAGCACGCTTACTGGGTCTGGTTTATGCTGGGGGGGTGGACGGCCGATGGGGCTTTATTCTGGGGGGTGGAAGTCCGATGGGGCTCTGCTTGGGGAGGGTGGAAGTCCGATGGGGCTCTATGCTTGGGGAGGGTGGAAGTCCGATGGGGCTCTATGCTTGGGGAGGGTGGAAGTCCGATGGGGCTCTATGCTTGGGGAGGGTGGAAGTCCGATGGGGCTCTATGCTTGGGGAGGGTGGAAGTCCGATGGGGCTCTATGCTTGGGGAGGGTGGAAGTCCGATGGGGCTCTATGCTTGGGGAGGGTGGAAGTCCGATGGGGCTCTATGCTTGGGGAGGGTGGAAGTCCGATGGGGCTCTATGCTTGGGGAGGGATTTCACATGAGATTTGGTCTGGGTTTTTGTGGTCAGCCAGCCCCTGCTGGGGCTGTGCTGAATTTCCATTCTTATGTCTGTTTATGCCAGTTTGCTGATATAGGGAATTGAAGTCTAGCGACTTCAGGGTTTTTGTTATCAGAAAGTGTTGGACATTTTTTGGCAGGGTTTTTTGTGCGTGATTGCAGACAGCATCTTTCCTTTCCTGTCCTTTCTAGTTAGTGTGGGCCCTGTCATGAACTCATTTTCTGCTCCATCAGTTGAGAGTTCCCCTTCCGTTCTCCCTCTGGTGGTGACAGGAGGTAGTGCGGTTGGTTTATGTGGTAGTGATCTGCCACCTGATGAGGGAGATAACGATTGGATCTCTGAAGTATCAGACTGGATATAAGACAGCCGACGCCCTAACCGGGTGCTGGTGATTGTCTGCTTCTCATGTCCTGGACTTCAGCTCTCTTCCAGTCTTCTCAAGTTAAGTTTGTTTTTTGCTAATGTTCACACTTGCGCTTGTTGGTCAGTTCAGTTTGTTGTGTAATCAGCCTGCCCCTGCTGGGGCTATGCTGAAATTCCACTCCTATTAATCAGTATTTGCCAATCTGCTTTTTGTCCCTCATTAGATTGGCCTCTTTTTTTTGCTCTGTCTCAGAATATTTCAGAGTGCTGATATAGGTTTAGAAGTCTAGTGACTTGAGAGTTAATTTTGCTATCAGAAGTGTTGGACAATATTTTTGTAGGTTGTTTTTGGCAGATTGCAGACAGTGTCTTTCCTTTTCTGTCCTTTTTAGTTAGCAGGGCCCCATCGTTTGCTCAGCCTATTTTCCTGCCTTTGTTTGTATTTTCATCTTGTTTCACCGTCAATACATGTGGGGGACTGTCTTTCCTTTGGGGTCTGCTCTCGGGCAGTTAGTTTTCCTCTTTTCCTGCTTTAGGCTTATGTAGTTCTCCGGTTGTGACGAGGCGTCTAGGACCAACGTAGGAACGCTCCACGACTGCTTCTAGTTGTGCGGTTAAGATCAGGGATCTGCAATCTGCATAGTTACCAACTTCTCTGGTTTTCTGAGGCTTAGCTTGTTGTCTTGTTTTTCCTCCTCGGTTTCCCATTCATAACAGGGCCCCATCGTTTGCTCAGCCTATTTTTCTATCTGTGTTTGTGTTTTCATCTTGTCTCACCGACAATACATGTTTGGGGGCTGTCTATTGCTTTGGGGTCTGCTCTGGGGCAATTTAGATTTCCCCTTTTCTTTAGGCTTATTTAGTTCTCCGGCTGTGACGAGGCGTCTAGGATCATCGTAGGTACGCTCCACGGCTACTGCTAGTTGTGTGGATAGGATCAGGGGTCTGCAATCCGCTTAGTTACCAACTTCTCTGGTTTTCTGTGGCTTAGCTTGTTTTTCATCCTCGGTGACTCATTCATAACAGCCCTTTGGTTGGTGTGGGGGGTAATGCTGTGTGGCCCTCTGGTTGGTGTGGGGGGGGGGGCTAATGCTTCATTCAAAAAACATGGGTGTATGCTGCTTATGCTATGCAAAGTAAAAAAATGTAGGTCCCCCCCAAAGGAGGGTACACCACCAACTGGCACAAAGCTAATCCATTTTACCTTAGTGTCAGTAGGAGGCAGACATGGGTCCGGACCACCCAGGCCAGTTTCTGCCTTTGGTGTTTTTTTTTTTTTTAATTAATGATTTCCTTTTTGCTTTCAGATACATCTTTTGAGGGCGACAAGGCAAGGCCCTAACAGATCAAGTGTTTGGTGTTTGTTCCACGGAGGACTGTCCTTGCCACTAATCCCCGACCCTCTTGCCCCCCAGAGCCAGATAGAGTTGGAAAGAAAGACAAATCGGTTAGGCTAGTTTCACACTAGCGCTTATTCGACGCAGCGCATGGCGCCGCTAAGCCCCGCCCCCTGCCGGCTCCTATGCTATAGATGGGGTGCACAGATTGCAAGCATCCATGTGCAATAGTAGGCAGCGATGACCGGATGGGGCGGGCAGGGGGCGAGGCTTAGCTGCGCCGTGCGTTGCGTCGAATAAACGCTAGTGTGAAACTAGCCTTACCTGCCAGCCACCCGAAAGTCTGCATCCTGGTTTTTCCATGGCCATCTTCATCACCGGTCTGCAAAGACGGCTCTGGGATCTTCAGGACAGATATATCCTACCAACCAGTGAGGGGGGCTCCGTTTAAAAAAAGGAAGGGATAGGACAAATATGTCGCAGGTTTCCCCTGAGCAATATGGATGTCTCCTGGGGAAGCATTGCTATTCATGTGACCTCTACGTTTTTCAGAGGCTCCTGCGACCCTGCTGTTAGAAAAAAAAAAAAAAATCCAGGCTCTGGTCTAGGCCTTCTCCATTGGCCAGGTCACACTGTCAGTGCCCTGAACAATCACGCACGCCGACTTTCTAGTGCTCCCTGCTCTGCACCTATCTGGGTAAGAGTACTTTGCTTCTGCAACATAGGACTAAACTCCGCCTCCCAAGAGATGTACAGTTCAATTTTGGTTGTTTTGGAAATATTCAGTCCAAAAAAGCAACCGACGGGCCAACTCTCTGACCTGCCAGGAAAAGACAAGACGTTCCTTCAGGCCAACCCCCTCCTGGCATCCACAAACCCACCAGCGCTGGTCTGCTAGGCCTGGATCTAGCAGACTCTCAACCTTGGTTGCTTCTCGGGCTGCCGTCTCCTTTACTATTCAAGTCAGGTATTATGATCTCTGGTCCGGGACACCAAAAGCAGGCCTGGGGGGGCAGAGCTGCAGACCCTCCCAACAGTCCTGCCTTCATGCACCAACAGCATATTACAGTTTTACAATACATAAATGCTTAAAATGAAACAAGCAAAGGCATAAAGTTTTCAATGCAAAAAAAATGCACTTCTATACATAATGTCAAAATATTATTTATCCAATATTTCTATAAGTTTGTGATTTCAGTGAATGTAAATAAAACATTGCTGTGGTTAAGTCTCCATGTTGCATTTTTAGCCTTTCATTTCATGCATAGGGCAGGACAAGGCCATGATGTATCTGTAACACATGTAGGGTACTATAATAACAGGCTTAGACAGGTAAACCATTTTTGAAATAATGAAGCTCATTTGTACAAGCTGCTTAGCCCCTTTAGTGACGGGCCCAATTTTTTAGCCCCTTCCCGACCCATGACGCCTACGTAGGTGTCATGCTATAAATAGCGCTCCTGCGGGTCGGGTGACCGGGGTCAATGAAAGGTCACCTGACCCGCACACAAAGGACCCTTTATGCTTCACCACAGGGGGGTGGCTTAGCCCCCACGTGGCTACGATCGCTCTGATTGGCTGTTTCACTTTTAACAGCCAATCAGCAATGGTAATATTTCATCAATGGAATTTTTATGAAATATTACAATCCAGCCATGGCCGATGCTGCAGTAGCATTGGACATGGCTGGAGACACATTTAACCCCCCCACACCGGCTGGCGGGGGCGATCGGCCCCCGCCACGGACTGACAGCAGCGATGGGCCGCTGCTGTCTTGATCTGCCCCTCCCCTTCCTTCTAATTTGAATTTGGTGAAATATTACCATCGGTCTATGGCCGATGCTGCAATAGCATTGGCCATGGCTGGAGACGGCAATCGGACCCCTCACCCACCAACTGACGGCAGCGATCGGACGCCGCAGTCATCATCAGGTCCCCTCCGCTCCCCCCAGCCTTCCGATCCCCCCCCCACCGGCCCCGGTACCTCCTGTCCCTCTGGCCATCCTGGTGTTGTGCGTCATGGGCGCCGCCATCTTGGAAAATGGCGGGCGCATGCGCAGTGCGCCAGCTGCAGATTCATTCATTTTGTTTCTCACAGTGAACAATCACCGTGATCAAAATAAAAAAAAAAGTAAATAAACCCCCCCTTAATCACCCCCATAGGTAGGGACATATAATAAAATAAAGAAAATATTTTTATTTTTCCATTAGGGTTAGGGTTGGAATTAAGGTTAAGATTAGGGGTGTTGTGGTTAGGCTTATGATTAGGGTTGGGATTAAGGTTAGGGGTGTGTTGGGGTTAGGGTTGGAGTTAGAATTGAGGGTTTTACACGGTTTAGGCACATCAGGGGGTCTCCAAACGCGACATAGCGCCACCATTTATTCCAGCCAATTTTGCGTTTAAAAAGTCAAACAGTGCTCCCTCCATTCCGAGCCCCGACGTGTGCCCAAACAGTGGTTTACCCCCACATATGGAGTATCAGCGTACTCAGGAAAAATTGCACAACAACTTTTGGGGCCTAATTTCTCCTGTTACCCTTGGGAAAATAAAAAATTGGGGGCTAAAATTATTTTTGTCGAAAAAAATTTATTTTCATGCCTTTGCGTTATAAACTTCTGTGAAGAACTTGGGGGTTCAAATTGCTCACCACACATCTAGATTAGTTCCTTGGGTGGTCTAGTTTCCAAAATGGGGTCACTTGTGGGGGTTTTCCACTGTTTAGGCACATCAGGGGCTCTGCAAACGTAACATGACGCCCGCAGACCATTCCATCAAGTCGACATTTCAAAACATCACTACTTCCCTTCCGAGCCCCGACGTGTGCCCAAACAGTGGTCCCCCCCACATATGGGGTACCAGCGTACTCAGGAGAATCTGGACTACAACTTTAGGAGTCCAATTTCTCCTGTTACCACTGTGAAAATAAAAAATTAGCGAGCTAAAAAAATCATTCTTTTGAGGAAAAATTTTTTTTTATTTTCACGGCTCTGCGTTATAAACTTCTGTGAAGCACCTGAGGGTTCAAAGTGCTCACTATGCATCTAGATAAGTTCCTTGGGGGGTCTAGTTTCCAAAATGGGGGCATTTGTGGGGGAGCTCCAAAGTTTAGGCACACAGGGGCTCTCCAAACACGACATGGTGTCCGCTAACAATTGGAGCTAATTTTTCATTCAAAAAGTCAAATGGCGCTCCTTTCCTTATGAACCCTGCCATGCACCCAAACAGTGGTTTACCCCCACATATGGGGTACTAGCATACTCAGGACAAACTGGACAACAACTTTTGGGGTCCAATTTCTCCTGTTAGCCTTGTGAAAATAAATTGCGGGCTAAAAAATCATTTTTGAGGAAAAATATTTTTTTATTTTCTCTGCTCTGCGTTATAATCTTCTGTGAAGCACTTGAGGGTTCAAAGTGATCGCCACACCTCTAGATAAGTTCCTTGGGGGGTCTAGTTTCCCAAATGGGGTCACTTGTGGGGGAGCTCCAATGTTTAGGCACACAGGGGCTCTCCAAACGCGACATGGTGTCTGCTAACGATTGGAGCTAATTTTCCATTCAAAAAGTCAAATGGCGCTCCTTCCCTTCCGGGCCCTGCCGTGCGTCCAAACAGTGGTTTATGACCACATATGAGGTATCGGTGTACTCAGGAGAAATTGCCCAACAAATTTTATGATCCATTTTACCCTGTTGCCCATGTGAAAATGAAAAAACAGAGGCTAAAACAAAATTTTTGTGAAAAAAAGTTTTTGTTTTGTTTTTTTTTTAAGGATCAATTTGTGAAGCATCAGGGGTTCAAAGTACTCACTATGCATCTAGATAAGTTCCCTGGAGGGTCTAGTTTCCAAAATGGGGTCACTTGTCGGGGAGCTCCAATGTTTAGGCACACAGGGACTCTCCAAACGTGAAATGGCAACGCTAAATATTACAGCATATTTTCCATTCAAAAAGTCAAATGGCGCTCCTTCTGAGCCCTGCCGTGCGCCCAAACTGGTTTATGACCACATATGTGGTATCGGTGTACTCAGAAGAAATTGCCAAACAAATTTTAGGATCCATTTTATCCTATTACCCATGTGAAAATGAAAAAAATGAAGCTAAAAGAAAATGTTGGGAAAATTAAAATGTCCATTTTTTTCCTTCCATGTTGCTTTAGTCCCTGTGAAGTACCTGAAGGGTTAATCTTCTTGAATGTAGTATTGAGTAGCTTGAGGGGTGCAGTTTTTAGAATGGTGTCACTTTTGGGTATTTTCTGCCATATAGACCCCTCAAAGTGACTTCAAATGTGAGGTGGTCCCTAAAAAAAAAAAATGGCTTTGTAAATTTTGTTGTAAAAATGAGAAATCGCTGGTCAACTTTTAACCCTTATAACTTCCTAACAAAAAAAAATTGTTTCCAAAATTGTGCTGATGTAAAGTAGACATGTGGGAAATGTTATTGATTAACTATTTTGTGTCACATAACTCTGGTTTAACAGAATAAAAATTCAAAATTTGAAAATTGTGAAACTTTCAAAATTTTCGCCAAACTTCAATTTTTTTCACAAACGCAAAAATTATCGACTTCAATTTACCACTAATATGAAGCCCAATATGTCACGAAAAAACAATCTCAGAATCGCTAGGATGCGTTGAAGCGTTCCTGAGTTATTACCTCATAAAGGGACACTGGTCAGAAATGCAAAAAATGGCCAGGTCATTAAGGTCAAAATAGGCTGGGTCATGAAGGGGTTAAAATATGACAGCTCTCACTTTATGTAGTAATAACTCTGGAACGCTTCAACATAATATCCCAATGATTTTGAGATTTTTTCCAGGACGTCCCCTGACCGCGCCATGGACGTCCTCCTTGCAGGGACAGGAAAGCACACGAGAGATTAAAAGGTCCCACTCCACCCCCTTTTCCTCAGTATTTTTCCTGTCCCTGCATGGAGGGATACATGAGAGCAGAGTTGCGCAGCTTGCCAAAGGGCTCAGGGGGATCGTGTGGCTGGTCCAATATCCTTCCCCCTGTCAAGTGTCCCAGGGCCGAAACTCCCAGGTGAGGAGTCCCTCTGCCCCGGAGACCAGTGAGCGGATGGGCTCCTGGGTAGAGCTGCTCCAACCGATGGGAGGCTCTCGGCTCAGGCGCTATCTTCTCGGGCCAGCAGGTCCAGAGATCGGAGGTCAGGGGCGTCTGGGAGCATGCGTTCCACATCGTGGACCGCGGAAGCAGCCGCCAACTGACTGCAGGGCGAGCATCACACTTCTGATGACGTTGGCGCCCGGAGCCAGCGTGCGTTCCATATCGTGGAACACGGAAGCAGCCGCCGACAGTCTGCAGAGCGGGGAGAGCGTCACACTTCCAGTGATGTCAGCGCCTGAAGCCAGCGTGTGTTCCAAGCGTGGAACGCGGAAGCAACCCCGGGGGGCTAGAGGACGTCAGCCTCCGGCGACACACAGGGATAAGGACAGCGTGAGTTAGAGGTCGACGAACGCAGGGGTAAGTGCGCATAGCGCAGAACTCGCACCCCTGACACTCAGTTCCTAGCACTAATACCTCAGCTCCTAGTCCTGACTATCCTCATTCTTGTGCCATCTAGGTTAAAGGCACCCCTACCCACGGCTAAAAAGTCAGGCAAGGCCTCGGCGAAATCCAACCGATGGCCCATATGCCATGTCAAGTTGCCGGATACTTAAAGTAAAACCCTCTGTGGCCCCTGTACATCCAGAGTTGTAAGTAAGGAACAGCTGTCCCTCCTGTCTGAAATGAGGACCCTGATCTGTGAAGAGGTGCAGGCCTCCCTGTCCACTATCGCACAACAGCAACTCCCCAGTCCAGGCCCAAGTCATAAGTCCCTAGGTGGGAATCAGAGCAAAGAGAATTTGAACTAGGCTCACATGAAGGATCAGACATGCAGGGCTCAGACCAGGAGGAGGGCGAGCTCTCGCTAGAAAACCAGGAACATGGCAGGAAGTACCTATTCTCAGTCGAGGATACCGTAGAACTGGTACAGGCTGAGTAATACCATGCAAATAGAAGAGGTCCCTCAGCCGTAGTCCAGACAGAACTTAATGTTTGGGGGCCTTACATCCCAGAAGCAGACGGTGTTCCCAATATGTGACCATATTCGGACAAAGATATTACAGGAATGGAAGGAGGCGGAATGTAGACTAGTGATGTCCTGAGACTAGATGACATCAAAACGTGGGAAGAAATTCCTAGGATTGACGTACTAGTGGCTAAGGTTGCAAAAAAGACGTTTTCCTTTTGAGGACTCGTCAAGCCTGAGAGACCCCATAGACCAGAAGGCGGACATTCTTCTGAGACAGGCTTCAGCGGCCCTGATAAGAACAAACATAGCGGCCACCTCTGTATCCAGGTCCATGTTCCTGTGGATGGGACAATTGGAGGTACATTTAGCCAACAAGACCCTTAGGGCAGAGATAATAGCCTCTCTACCCCTTATGAAATCCACCAGGGTCCAGAGTATTCGAGCAGGCTCTAGACGACATCTTAGAGTTCGCGTCCAATAGCAAAAAAGGGTTGCCCGAAGACAGACCCAAAAGATTTCAGCCCTTTTGGAGAAGGGCGCCCCCTCGCAAACAACCCGACTATAGAAATCAGGGAAGATCCAGCAGAGGAACCTATGGAAGTTCCTATAACCAGAGCAGGAGGGGCAAGAGCTCCCTTTTTGGATCTAGAAGGCAATGACGCCATCTATTGGGTTCAGGCTCAGTCTCTGCAGAAAATTGGGGACAGGTCACCAAAAACAAATGGGTCCTAAGGACCATAGCAGAGGGCTACGGAATAGAGCTTACCTCTTCCCCGCCCCCAGAGATACATCACACCTACTACCATAGCAGCAGACTCTACGATGCTTGCGGACCTTCAGGAGCTAATCAGCTCGGAAGTCATAGCTCTGGTCTCCCCATCAGAGATAGGCAAGGGCCACTGCTCCTCCCTATTTTCAGTCATGAAGCCTTCAGGGGAAGCACGCACAATAATAAACTTGAAACCGTTAAATCTATGGGTCAGATACAAGAGGTTCAGGATGGAGTCTATAAGGTCGACGGTCCATCTCATAGACACGGATTCGGTGATGTGCACTCTCGACCTGAAGAGTGCTTATTACTAGGTCCCGATCCATCCGGCCTCACAGGAACTTTTGAGATTCGCAGCATGGACCCTGAGCGGGACATCTTGAAGGCCCGGGGCTTAACGGATCAAGTCATATCCACCATCCAGGCCAGCAGGAAACCGGTAACCTTGGCTATCTACTACAAGATCTGGAAGAGGTTGTCTGGAAGGTGGCAGGTCTGACGTCGTAGCTGGGGTCCCTGATGTCCCTCGGGTCATGGATTTTCTCCAGGCAGGGTTTAATATGGGTCTTAGATGTAGCACCCTTAAGGTCCAGATTTCGGCACTGAGTACATGGACTACCCCCTTGCTTCTCACCCATGGGTAGTTAGGTTTGTAAGAGCTATCCAGAGACTGCGCCCTACTATCAGGCAGTTAACCCCTCCCTGGGACCTAAACCTGGTCCTCAGAGATCTTTGTAAAGAACCCTATGCTCTGGAGGGAGACATGCCTATTTCAGCCAGCACTTGGAAGACTGCATTCCTGGTGGCCATTACCACAGCTAAGAGAGTGGGGGAGATTCAGGCCCAGTCCACTAGAGACCCATATCTACAAATTCGGGAGGACCACATAGTATTAAAGGTTTTATACCCAAGGTAGCATCCGGCCAGAATCGGAATCATGAAATCGTGTTACCCCCTTTTTGTGAGAACCCCTCAAACGAAAAAGAGCAGGCTTTGCACTCTCTGGACATTAGCTGGGCGATAATTGACTACCTACCTGTAGGCCACTCGTAGCTGGGGAAAGAACCCTAACTTGTTTATTCTGTCTGGGGGTAAAAACAGGGACAAAAGAGCTTCCAAAGCAAGGTGGATTACCATTGTAATTTCTAAAGCCTATAAATCAGAAGGGGTAGACTGCCCAGTTGGGATATAGGCCCATTCTAACAGGGCCGTTTCAGCGTCTTGGGCGAAACAAGCAGGAACATCTCTAGAGCAGATCTGCAGGGCCGCACGTTCTGCAGGCACTACAAACTAGACGTGTTATCCGGCCAGCAGATGGCTTTTGGGAGAAAAGTTGTCCAGGCAGTAATCTCACCCTGAGGAGGTTTCTTTGGTATTCTCCATGGTGCTATCAGGGGGATATCGTGGAAAATGGTATTAGACCTACCGGTAATTGGGTTAACAGGAGTCCATCCTGACAGCACGGTTAGCTCCCCCCTATATATACTATATCATATGCTGTAATATGACTTGGTTAATAATAATTGTCACTTGCATCTATCCATGTTGTGGTACTTGTCAAAACACTGAGGAAAAGGGGGTGGAGTGGTACCTTTTAACCTCTCGTGTGCTTTCCTGTCCCTGCAAGGAGGAGGATGACGTCTACGGTGCTGTCAGGATGGACTCCTGGAAACCGAATTACCGGTAGGTCTAATACACATTTTTCATGACATATTATACTTTATGATAATGGTAAACTTAGGATGATATGTTTTGCTTTATTTTGTAAAAAAAAAATCTGAAAATTTACAAATTTAAAAAAAATTGAAATTTTCAAATTTTGAATGATTATCCCTTTAATCCAGATGGTCATACCACACAAAAGCATTAATAAGTAACATTTCCCTCGGCTTTACATTACCATTTGTAAAAAGTTGTTTTATTTTGTTAATGTTTTAGAAGGTTTAAAAATGTAGCAGCAAGTTTTCATTTTTTGAAGGAAATTTACAAAATTTATTTATAGTGAACTATTCAGTTTCAGAGTGACTTTTAGGGTCATACATATTGGAACCCCCCAAAGGGATACCATTTTAAAAAGCGCACCCCGCAACGTATTGAAAATGGCTTTCAGGAATTAATGCAATGTGGCATAACAGGAATGAAGAAGTTTATTGTTACCTCCAAATGTCGCTGTTAAGGAAATGTCAGGAGGAGGTGTGTGGGTGGGTGGAGGGTGGTTGGGTGGAGTGTGGGTGCATGTGGAGGGTGGGTGGAGAGGGAGTGCGTGTGGAGGGTGGGTGCATGGAGTGTGTGGCTGGCGGTCTGTCTGTGTATCCATGCGACGAACAGCCCATAGTGATTGTACTTAGGCTTCGTCTGATGGGACTACTACTCCCATCCGGTTATGTCTGCTGTCGCATATAACAGACCGCATGAGCCGGTGATGGGAGAGTAGTCCCATCTACTGGCGCCTGTGTTCAATTGTAAAAAAAAAATATAAACATTTACATAATTACATACATATTCACATACAAAATGCATACTCACCAAACATCTAATCCCAATGCCCATGTCTCCTGTAAGCAATCAAAAATAATAAACCAACATATACTCCCTGTCTGCCGTAGTTCATTTAATACCGAGTTTCCTATGGCGATCTCACGTGTAGAACAGTCACATCGGGAGGTGTGACTGCTCTACCCGGCCTCTGACGATACACTGACGGGAGGTAATCGCTCCTGCAGTGTATCTCTGCGCTGCCATGAGAGTTCACTGGAGTTCATCAGCTCTGGTGCTCTCACTTGCGGCACCGCTGTGTGAGAAAGTTCTCAAGCAGCGGTGCGTAAGTGAGAGCATCGGAGATTATGAACTCCTGTTCTACACGTGAAATTGCCCTGGGACACTCGGTAATGGACTACGGCGGACAGGGAGTATATGTTGGCTTAATTTATGTTTGTTGCAGGAGACGAGGGCGTCAGGATTAGATGTTCAGCAAGTATGGTAAATTTAGATTCAATGAAGGAGTCTGTAATTTCAAATAAAGGACTTTGTTCTGGCTGTGTTTTTATTTACCATGTAACTATGGGGTTAGTAATGGATAGGTGTCTGATAGACGCCTCTCCATTACTATCCTGTGGGCTTGATGTTACTTGACAATAAAAAGGTGACATCAACTCCACAAATTTGAACCCCACTTGCCACCGCTACAGGGCAAGTGGGAAGAGAGAGGCCAAGTGCCAGAATTGGCGCGTCTAGAAGATGCGCCATTTCTAGGACGGCTGATAGCTGATGTTTTTAGACCTCGCGCGCTTAGTTACTCGCTGTTTACCCTGGATACCAGCTCCCAGCGTCTGCTTACAGCGCTGGGAGCTCGCAGATCGTTGGTCTCCCGCTGCCACACGCGATGCGTGCTGACCAGCGGGAGACCAACGATCAAAAAATGGCCCAGGACATTCCTGCACAATCAGCGATACCCGTTGGGGGGGGGAGCGGTCACTGATGCATGCCACACACAGCGAGATTGCTGTTGCGTCACAATCGGTGACGCATCAGCGATCTCGCTTAGTGTGAAGTACCCCTAAGGACGTTACTAGATTGTGCTCGCCGTGCATCAGACCACACGTGATGACATTACTAGATTGTACCTGCCGTGTCTCAGACCACACATAAGGACGTTACTACACCGTGTGCAGAATTATTAGGCAAGTTGTATTTGAGAGGATTCCTTTTATTATTGAATAGCAACTATGCTCTCAATCAACTCAAAAGACTCAGATATCAAAGCTTAATATTTTTGGAAGTTGGAGTGGGGTTTTTTCAGATTTGGCTATCTTAGGAGGATATCTGTTTGTGCAGATAACTATTACAGTGCAGAATTATTAGGCAACTTAATAAAAACCAAATATATACCCATCTCACTTGTTTATTTTCACCAGGTAAACCAATAGAGCAACACAAAATTTAGAAATAAACATTTCTGACATGCAAAAACAAAACAAGAAAAATCAGTGACCAATATAGCCACCTTTCTTTACGATGACACTCAAAAGCCTTCCATCCATAGATTCTGTCAGTTGCTTGATCTGTTTACGATCAACATTGCGTGCCGCAGCCACCACAGCCTCCCAGACACTGTTCCGAGAGGTGTACTGTTTTCCCTCCCTGTAGATCTCACATTTTATGAGGGACCACAGGTTCTCTATGGGGTTCAGATCAGGTGAACAAGGGGGCCATGTCATTATTTTTTCTTCTTTTAGACCTTTACTGGCCAGCCACGCTGTGGAGTATTTGGATGCATGTGATGGAGCATTGTCCTGCATGAAAATCATGTTTTTCTTGAACGATACCAACTTCTTCCTGTACCACTGCTTGAAGAAGGTGTCTTCCAGAAACTGCCAGTAGGTCTGGGAGTTGAGCTTCTCTCCATCCTCAACCCGCAAAGGTCCCACAAGTTCATCTTTGATTATACCAGCCCATACCAGTACCCCACCTCCACCTTGCTGGCGTCTGAGTCGGAGTGGAGCTCTCTGCGCTTTACTGATCCAGCCTTGGGCCCATCCATCTGGCCAATCAAGAGTCACTCTCATTTCATCAGTCCATAAAACCTTAGAAAAATCAGTCTTAAGATATTTTTTGGCCCAGTCTTGATGTTTTATCTTATGTTTCTTGTTGAAAGGTGGTCGTTTTTCAGCCTTCCTTAGCTTGGCCATGTCCCTGAGTATGGCACACCTTGAGCTCTTTTGATACTCCAGTAACGTTGCAGCTCTGAAATATGGCAAAACTGGTGGCAAATGGCATCTTGGCAGCTTCACACTTGATTTTCCTCAATTCATGTGCAGTTATTTTGCGCCTTTTTTTATCAACACGCTTCTTGCGACCCTGTTGGATATTTGCCATGAAACGCTTGATTGATCGGTGATCACGCTTCAAAAGTTTGGCAATTTCAAGACTGCTGCATCCTTCTGCAAGACATCTCACAGTTTTTGACTTTTCAGAGTCTGTCAAATCTTTCTACGGACCCATTTTGCCAAAGGAAAGGAAGTTGCCTAATAATTAAGCACACCTTATATAGGATGTTGATGTCATTAAACCACACCCCTCCTCATTAGAGATGCAAATCACCTGATTTACATAATTGGCAGTTGGCTTTCAAGCCTATACAGCTTGGAGCAGGACAACATGTATAAAAAGGATGATGTGATCAAAATACTCATTTGCCTAATAATTATGCACCCAGTGGAGATTGTGCTCGCCATGCATCAGACTACACGTGATCACATTTCTAGAATGTACCTGCCGTGTCTCAGACCACAGGTGAGGACATTCCTACATTATGCCTGCCATGCCTCAAAGTGCCACGGAAAGTTGGTCATTGTATTGTAAGTCACTACCTGTGGGGTATACTTACTGTATATACAGGGGATGTGGTGAGAACATCTAATATATAATTGCCAATCGGCTCTGTCACAGCTTCCGGCGATTGTGTCGCTATCCCACAATCCACCGCGGCCAGAAGCTGTGACAAAAACGGCACCGCCATATTGGAACACCCAAGTTATAGGTATTCCGATATGGCGGTCGGGATTCAATGAGCGGAGTGGGATTTAAATCCCCCGTTGGCTGAGCCAATGAGCGTTGCCGTGCAGGATTTGAATCCACGCCAAGCCGCGTGGCTCCGCTCAATGTCTGAGCCGGCTGAGGCTTGGTGGGGGATTCAAATCCTGCGTGGCACTGCTCAATGGCTCAGCCGGCGGGGTGCGGGATTACATACTTACCTGACTGGGAGGAGTGTTGCTGCTGCACTTCTTACCAGAGACTGGGGCAGGAGTGCGGTGTTGGAATAGCGCATGCGCATAGTGCTATCCGAGCCATTTTACTGAAGACACATTTGCAGTGTGCCTTCAGCAATATGGCGCAGGACAGCGCGGTAATGGGCATGCATGTACTTCGGTGCCACACTCCTCCCCCGGCAGAACGTGACAGCGCTGGAGCACAGAGAAGAAAGGTAAGTATAAATGTTTTTTTTTGTATGTGTGCAGATTAATAAGGGTTGGAGGACCATACATACCAGGATAGGGGGGTGAGAGGACCATGCATACCAGGATAGAGGGGTGAGAGGGTCATGCATGCATTCAAATCCTGCGTGGCACCGCTCATTGGCTCAGCCGGCGGGGCGGGGGATTCAATTCCCCCGCCAAAGCCGTGTGGCACTGCTCATTGACTGAGCCGCCCGCCAGATGTTCATTTCACCGCACTCCTGATACAATAGTATCGGGCCTATTTCTAGTACTTCATAAAGCTCTGTGTGACCCTGTACTGTACAGTGATGTGAAAAAGTTTTTGCCCCCTTACTGATTTTTTACTCTTTTGCATGTTTGTCATACTTAAATGTTTCAGAGCAACAAGCAAATTAAAATATTTGACAAAGTTATCACAAGTAAACACAAAATTCAATTTGTAAATGAAGGTCTTTATTATTAATGGGGAAAAAATAGTGATTGCCCCCTACTTTTTTAATTGTGGTTTGTCACATCTTTGAAAAGCGGAGTTCAGTTTCCCTAGCTACACCCAGGCCTGATTACTGCCAAACCTGTTCTCCATCAAAAAATCACTTAAATAGAACCTGTCTGACAAAGTGAATTAGACAAAAAGATCCTCTAAAGCTAGACATCATGCTGCGTTCCGAAGAAATTCATGAACAAATGAGAAGCAAAGTAATTCAGATCTATCAGTCTGGAAAAGGTTATAAAGCCATTAATAAAGCTTTGGGACTCTAGCGAACCACAGTGAGAGCCATTATTCACAAATGAAGAAAACAAGGAACAGTGGTGAACTTTCACAGCAGTGGTCTGGTCATTAATGTGAAAAAATGCTGGTGGGATGAAAAGGTTATAGAAATTTACATTTTATCAGTTGTATTTTTTATTTTATATGAAAAAAACTTATATGTTGTTCAACTGTACAATATAGAAACAGATACATTGTACATAGCAATGTTTGTCTGTATAGCTATGTCATCTGCTTCTGAACTCACAACCTGCAATACAGCTCACTGTTAACACAGGTTGCAATCTTTTTTTCAGTGTGGGCTGTGGATCACTGATAAAGCTGTTACCTGTGGGCGTTATTTTTATTGATTTTAATATGGCTTGAATAAAGTTTTTAGATTATTTCCATTTTTTAATGGTGATGCAGAGTTTTTTCTATCTCTCTATGTACTCCATTCCGATGTTATCACTACAATATACCTACCAGGAGCCCATACATTCTGATATCATCACTAATATACACCTGACAGGAGCCCATACAGTCTGTATCTACAATAATATATACCTGACAAGAGCACATACAGTCTGTATCAACAATAATATATACAGTGGAGACCAAAAGTATTGGCACCCCTGCAATTCTGTCAGATAATACTCATTTTCTTCCTGAAAATGATTGCAATCACAAATTCTTTGGTAATATTATCTTAATTTAATTTGCTTGCAAGGAAAAAACACAAAAGAGAATGAAGCAAAAATCAAATCATTGAACATTTCACACAAAACTCCAAAAATGGGCCAGACAAAAGTATTGGCACCCTCAGCCTAATACTTGGTTGCACAACCTTTAGCCAAAATAACTGCCAACAACCGCTTCCGGTAACCATTAATGAGTTTCTTACAATGCTCTGCTGGAATTTTAGACCATTCTTCTTTGGCAAACTGCTCCAGGTCCCTGATATTAGAAGGGTGCCTTCTCCATACTGCCATTTTGAGATCTCTCCACAGGTGTTCTATGGGATTCAGGTCTGGACTCATTGCTGGCCACATTAGAAGTCTCCAGTGCTTTCTCTCAAACCATTTTCTAGTGCTTTTTGAAGTGTGTTTTGGGTCATTGTCCTGCTGGAAGACCAATGACCTCTGAGGGAGACCCAGCTTTCTCACACTGGGCCCTACATTATGCTGCAAAATTTGTTGGTAGTCTTCAGACTTCATAATGCCATGCACACGGTCAAGCAGTCCAGTGCCAGAGGCAGCAAAGCAACCCCAAAACATCAGGGAACCTCCGCCATGTTTGACTGTAGGGACCGTGTTTTTTTCTTTGAATGCCTCTTTTTTTCTCCTGTAAACTCTATGTAGATGCCTTTGCCCAAAAAGCTCTACTTTTGTCTCATCTGACCAGAGAACATTCTTCCAAAACGTTTTAGGCTTTTTCAGGTAAGTTTTGGCAAACTCCAGCCTGGCTTTTTTATGTCTCAGGTAGAAGTGGGGTCTTCCTGGGTCTCCTACCATACAGTCCCTTTTCATTCAGACGCCGACAGATAGTACGGGTTGACACTGTTGTACCTTCAGACTGCAAGGCAGCTTGAACTTGTTTGGATGTTAGTTGAGGTTCTTTATCCACCATCCGCACAATCTTGTGTTGAAATCTCTTGTCAATTTTTCTTTTCCGTCCACATCTAGGGAGGTTAGCCACAGTGCCATGGGCTTTAAACTTCTTGATGACACTGCGCACGGTAGACACAGGAACATTCAGGTATTTGGAGATGGACTTGTAGCCTTGAGATTGCTCATGCTTCCTCACAATTTGGTTTCTCAAGTCCTCAGACAGTTCTTTGGTCTTCTTTCTTTTCTCCATGCTCAATGTAGTACACACAGGACAGAGGTTGAGTCAACTTTAATCCACGTCTACTGGCTGCAAGTGTGATTTAGTTATTGCCAACACCTGTTAGGTGCCACCGGTAAGTTACAGGTGCTGTTAATTACACAAATTAGAGAAGCATCACATGATTTTTCAAACAGTGTCAATACTTTTGTCCACCCCTTTTAATGTTTGGTGTGGAATTATATCCAATTTGGCTTTAGGACAATTATTTTTTTGATTTTTCATTGAAGGCAAATTAAATGAAGATAATACCAAAGAATTTGTGATTGCAATCATTTTCAGGAAGAAAATGAGTATTATCTGACAGAATTGCAGGGGTGCCAATAATTTTGGCCTCCACTGTACCTGACATGAGCCCATACAGTCTATCTACAGTAATATATACCTGACAGGAGCCCATACAGTCTATATCTACAATAATATATACCTGACAGGAGCCATACAGTCTGTATAATAATATATACCTGACAGGAGGCCATACAGTCTGTATCTACAGTAACATATACCTAACAGGAGCCATACAGTCTGTATCTACAATAATATATACCTGACAGGAGCCCGTACAGTCTGTATCTACAATACTATATACCTGACAGGAGCCCGTACAGTCTGTATCTACAATACTATATACCTGACAGGAGCCCGTACAGTCTATCTACAATAATATATACAGTGGGGAAAAAAAGTATTTAGTCAGTCAGCAATAGTGCAAGTTCCACCACTTAAAAAGATGAGAGGCGTCTGTAATTTACATCATAGGTAGACCTCAACTATGGGAGACAAACTGAGAAAAAAAAATCCAGAAAATCACATTGTCTGTTTTTTTTTTCATTTTATTTGCATATTATGGTGGAAAATAAGTATTTGGTCAGAAACAAGCAATCAAGATTTCTGGCTCTCACAGACCTGTAACTTCTTCTTTAAGAGTCTCCTCTTTCCTCCACTCATTACCTGGAGTAATGGCACCTGTTTAAACTTGTTATCAGTATAAAAAGACACCTGTGCACACCCTCAAACAGTCTGACTCCAAACTCCACTATGGTGAAGACCAAAGAGCTGTCAAAGGACACCAGAAACAAAATTGTAGCCCTGCACCAGACTGGGAAGACTAAATCTGCAATAGCCAACCAGCTTGGAGTGAAGAAATCAACTGTGGGAGCAATAATTAGAAAATGGAAGACATACAAGACCACTGATCTGGTGCTCCACGCAAAATCCCACCCCGTGGGGTCAGAATGATCACAAGAACGGTGAGCAAAAATCCCAGAACCACGCGGGGGGACCTAGTGAATGAACTGCAGAGAGCTGGGACCAATGTAACAAGGCCTACCATAAGTAACACACTACGCCACCATGGACTCAGATCCTGCAGTGCCAGACGTGTCCCACTGCTTAAGCCTGTACATGTCCGGGCCTGTCTGAAGTTTGCTAGAGAGCATTTGGATGATCCAGAGGAGTTTTGGGAGAATGTCCTATGGTCTGATGAAACCAAACTGGAACTGTTTGGTAGAAACACAACTTGTCGGGTTTGGAGGAAAAAGAATACTGAGTTGCATCCATCAAACACCATACCTACTGTAAAGCATGGTGGTGGAAACATCATGCTTTGGGGCTGTTTCTCTGCAAAGGGGCCAGGATGACTGATCCGGGTACATGAAAGAATGAATGGGGCCATGTATCTTGAGATTTTGAGTGCAAACCTCCTTCCATCAGCAAGGGCATTGAAGATGAAACGTGGCTGGGTCTTTCAACATGACAATGATCCAAAGCACACCGCCAGGGCAACGAAGGAGTGGCTTCGTAAGAAGCATTTCAAGGTCCTGGAGTGGCCTAGCCAGTCTCCAGATCTCAACCCTATAGAAAACCTTTGGAGGGAGTTGAAAGTCCGTGTTGCCAAGCGAAAAGCCAAAAACATCACTGCTCTAGAGGAGATCTGCATGGAGGAATGGGCCAACATACCAACAACAGTGTGTGGCAACCTTGTGAAGACTTACAGAAAACGTTTGACCTCTGTCATTGCCAACAAAGGATATATCACAAAGTATTGAGATGAAATTTTGTTTCTGACCAAATACTTATTTTCCACCATAATATGCAAATAAAATGAAAAAAAAAACAGACAATGTGATTTTCTGGATTTTTTTTTCTCAGTTTGTCTCCCATAGTTCTACCTATGATGTAAATTACAGACGCCTCTCATCTTTTTAAGTGGTGGAACTTGCACTATTGCTGACTGACTAAATACTTTTTTTCCCCACTGTACCTGACAGGAGCCCATACAGTCTATATCTACAATAATATGTACCTGACAGGAGCCCGTACAGTCTGTATCTACAATAATATATACCTGACAGGAGTTCATACAGTCTATACAATAATATATACCTGACAGGAGCCCATACAGTCTGTATCTACAATAATATATACCTGACAGGAGCCCACAGTCTATCTACAGTAATATATACTTGACAGGAGCCCATACAGTCTATATCTATAATAATATACACCTGACAGGAGCCCATACAGTCTTCATCTACAATAATATATACCTGACAGGAGCCCGTACAGTCTGTATCTACAAAAATATATACCTGACAGGAGCCCATACAGTCTATATAATAATATACACCTGACAGGAGCCCATACAGTCTATACAGTAATATATACCTGACAGGAGCCCGTACAGTCTATCTACAATAATATATACCTGACAGGAGCCCGTACAGTCTGTATCTACAATACTATATACCTGACAGGAGCCCGTACAGTCTATATCTACAGTAATATATACCTGACAGGAGCCCGTACAGCCTATATCTACAATAATATATACCTGACAGGAGCCAGTACAGTCTATATCTACAGTAATATATACCTGACAGGAGCCCGTACAGTCTATACAGTAATATATACCTGACAGGAGCCCGTACAGTCTATCTACAATAATATATATACCTGACAGGAGCCCATATAGTCTATATCTACAATAATATGTACCTGACAGGAGCCTGTACAGTCTATATCTACAATAATATATACCTGACAGGAGCTCATACAGTCTATATCTACAGTAATATATACCTGACAGGAGCCCATAGTCTCTCTACAGTAATATATACCTGACAGGAGCCCAAACAGTCTATATCTACAGTAATATATACCTGACAGGAGCCCATACAGTCTATATCTACAATAATATATACCTGACAGGAGCCCGTACAGTCTATCTACAATAATATATACCTGACAGGAGCCAGTACAGTCTATATATACCTGACAGGAGCCCGTACAGTCTATACAGTAATATATACCTGACAGGAGCCCGTACAGTCTATCTACAATAATATATACCTGACAGGAGCCCATATAGTCTATATCTACAATAATATGTACCTGACAGGAGCCCGTACAGTCTATATCTACAATAATATATACCTGACAGGAGTTCATACAGTCTATATCTACAGTAATATATACCTGACAGCAGCCCATACAGTCTATATCTATAATATACACCTGACAGGAGCCCATACAATCTATATCTACAGTAATATATACCTGACAGGAGCCCGTACAGTCTATCTACAATAATATATACCTGACAGGAGCCCGTACAGTCTATCTACAATAATATATACCTGACAGGAGCCCATACAGTCTATATCTACAATAATATGTACCTGACAGGAGCTCATACAGTCTATATCTACAGTAATATATACCTGACAGGAGCCCATACAGTCTATATCTAGAATCGTAGAGTTGGAAGGGACCTCCTGGGCCATCTGGGCCAGCCCCCTGCTCAAAGCAGGATTCGCTAAATCATCCCAGTCAGATGTCTGTCCAGCCTCTGTTTGAAGACTTCCATTGAAGGAGAACTCACCACTTCTCATGGCAGCCTGTTCCACTCATTGATCACTCTAACTGTCAAAAAGTTTTTTCTAATATCTAATCTGTCTCCTCCCATTCAGTTTCATCCCATTGCTTCTAGTCTTTCCTTTTGCAAATGAGAATAAAGTTGATCCTTCTACAATGTGACAGCCCTTTAGATATTTGTAGACAGCTATTAAGTCTCCTCTCAGTCTTCTCTTTTGCAAACTAAACATTCCCAAATCCTGCAACCTTTCCTCATAAGACAGGGTTTGCAGACCGGTCACCATTCTGGTCACTCTTTTCTGAACTTGCTCCAGTTTGTTGATGTCTTTTTTAAAATGTGGTGCCCAAAACTGGACACAATATTCCAGATGAGGTCTGACCAAAGAGGAGTAAAGGGAAATAATGACTTCACGTGATCTAGACTGTATGCTTCTGTTAATACATCCTAGAATTGCATTTGCCTTTTTTGCTGCTGCATCACACTGTTGACTCATATTCAGTCTGTGATCTATTAGTATACCCAAGTCTTTTTCACATGTGCTGTCACTTAGCCCTATTCCTCCCATTCTATATATGCTTTTTTCATTTTTATTGCCCAGATGTAGTACTTTGCATTTCTCCCTGTTAAAAACCATTCTGTTAGTTGCTGCCCACTTCTCCAGTTTATTTAAATCTTTTTGAATCCTCTCTCTCTCTTCTCTAGTATTAGCTATCCCTCCTAGCTTTGTGTCATCAGCAAATTTAATCAGTTTACCCTCAATTCCTTCATCTAAATCGTTGATAAAGATGTTGAACAATACAGGGCCCAGGACAGAGCCCTGTGGTACCCCACTTGAGACATTCTTCCAACTGGATGTGCAGCCATTTACGACCACTCTTTGGGTCCGATCACTAAGCCAGTTATGAATCCACCTAACAGTTGCCTTGTCCATTCCATACTTAGTCATTTTTTCAATAAGGATTGTATGAGAGACTTTGTCAAATGCTTTGCTGAAGTCAAGATATACTATATCTACAGCATTTCCTTGATCCACCCAATCAGTGATACAGTCATAGAAGGAAATTAAGTTAGTCTGACATGACTTATTAGTTACAAACCCATGCTGACTGTTTAATCACTTCATTCTTATCCAGGTATTGACATACATGTTGTTTAATAATTTGTTCAAAGATCTTTCCTGGTATAGAAGTCAGACTCACCGGCCTATAGTTGCCTGGGTCCACCTTCTTCCCCTTTTTGAAGATAGGAACAACATTTGCTCTTCTCCAGTCTTCTGGCACTTCTGTTCTCCAAGAATTTTCAAAGATTATGGAGAGGGGTTCAAAAATTTCTTCTGCTATCTCCTTCAGTACTCTGGGGTGTAATTCATCTGGACCTGGAGACTTAAATTCATTTAGGTTGGCTAAGTGTTTCCTCACTATCTTTCTGTTTATAGATATCCTGGATTCTTCTATTCCCTTAATAGGACAGTGAATAACAGTTGATGTTACATTTCCTTTTTGAGAGAAAACAGATGCAAAATAGGAATTTAAAAGTTCAGCCTTCTCAACATCCTGTCTTACCATTTCATCATTTTCATCCTGTAAAAATCCTATAGCATCTTTGACTTTTCTTTTACTTTTGACATATCCCCAAAATCCTTTATTATTGCTTTTGATATCTCTTGCAAGCCTCAATTCATTTTCAGCTTTAGATAATCTGATTTGTGCCCTGCAGGTTCTGCAGACAGCATTATATTCTTCTTTAGATATGCCTCCCTCTTTCCATTTTATAAACATTTTTTTCTTCCTTTTTAGCATGTGCTTAAGTTCTGTGTTCATCCATCCTGGTTTCCTTAAATGCTTCCTATTCTTCCCTCTTTTCGGAATTGTTAACAACTGTGCTTTGAGAATTTCATTTTTCAAGATTTCCCATCCTTCCTGGACATTTTTGTCTTTAAGGATATCCAGCCATCTACAGTAATATATACCTGACAGGAGCCCATACAGTCTATATCTACAATAATATGTACCTGACAGGAGCCCGTACAGTCTATATCTTAAATAATATGTACCTGACAGGAGCCCGTACAGTCTATATAATAATATACACCTGACAGGAGCCCATACAGTCTGTATCTACAATACTATATACCTGACCGGAGCCAGTACAGTCTATATCTACAATAATATATACCTGACAGGAGTTCATACAGTCTATATCTACAATAATATATACCTGACAGGAGCCCATACAGTCTGTATCTACAATAATATATACCTGACAGGAGCCCACAGTCTATCTACAGTAATATATACCTGACAGGAGTTCATACAGTCTATATCTATAATAATATACACCTGACAGGAGCCCATACAGTCTATATCTACAATAATATATACCTGACAGGAGCCCGTACAGTCTGTATCTACAAAAATATATACCTGACAGGAGCCCATACAGTCTTTATCTATAATAATATACACCTGACAGGAGCCCATACAGTCTATATCTACAGTAATATATACCTGACAGGAGCCCGTACAGTCTATCTACAATAATATATACCTGACAGGAGCCATCTATAATAATATATACCTGACAGGAGCCCATACAGTCTATCTACAATAATATATACCTGACAGGAGCCAGTACAGTCTATATCTACAGTAATATATACCTGACAGGAGCCCGTACAGTCTATATCTACAATAATATATACCTGACAGGAGCTCGTACTGTCTATATCTAGAGTAATATATACCTGACAGGAGCCCGTACAGTCTATATCTACAATAATATATACCTGACAGGAGCCCGTACAGTCTATATCTACAATAATATATACCTGACAGGAGCCCGTACAGTCTATCTACAATAATATATACCTGACAGGAGCCAGTACAGTCTATATCTACAGTAATATATACCTGACAGGAGCCCGTACAGTCTATATCTACAATAATGTATACCTGACAGGAGCTCATACTGTCTATATCTACAGTAATATATACCTGACAGGAGCCCATACAGTCTATATCTACAGTAATATATACCTGACAGGAGCCCATACAGTCTATATCTACAATAATATATACCTGACAGGAGCCCACAGTCTATCTACAGTAATATATACCTGACAGGAGCCCATACAGTCTATATCTATAATAATATACACCTGACAGGAGCCCATACAGTCTATATCTACAATAATATATACCTGACAGGAGCCCGTACAGTCTGCATCTACAAAAATATATACCTGACAGGAGCCCATACAGTCTATATCTATAATAATATACACCAGACAGGAGCCCATACAGTCTATATCTACAGTAATATATACCTGACAGGAGCCTGTACAGTCTATCTACAATAATATATACCTGACAGGAGCCATCTATAATAATATATACCTGACAGGAGCCCATACAGTCTGTATCTACAATACTATATACCTGACAGGAGCCCGTACAGTCTATCTACAATAATATATACCTGACAGGAGCCCATACAGTCTGTATCTACAATACTATATACCTGACAGGAGCCCGTACAGTCTATCTACAATAATATATACCTGACAGGAGCCAGTACAGTCTATATCTACAGTAATATATACCTGACAGGAGCCCGTACAGTCTATATCTACAATAATATATACCTGACACGAGCTCATACTGTCTATATCTACAGTAATATATACCTGACAGGAGCCCGTACAGTCTATCTACAATAATATATACCTGACAGGAGCCAGTACAGTCTATATCTACAGTAATATATACCTGACAGGAGCCCGTACAGTCTATATCTACAATAATGTATACCTGACAGGAGCTCATACTGTCTATATCTACAGTAATATATACCTGACAGGAGCCCATACAGTCTATATCTACAATAATATATACCTGACAGGAGCTCATACAGTCTATATCTACAGTAATATATATCTGACAGGAGCCCATACAGTCGATATCTACAGTAATATATACCTGACAGGAGCCCATACAGTCTATATCTACAATAATATGTACCTGACAGGCGTTCATACAGTCTATATCTACAGTAATATATACCTGACAGGTGTTCATACAGTCTATATCTACAGTAATATATACACCTGACAGGAGCCCGTACAGTCTATATCTACAATAATATATACCTGACAGGTGTTCATACAGTCTATATCTACAGTAATATATACCTGACAGGAGCCCGTACAGTCTATCTGCAATAATATATACCTGACAGGAGCCCATACAGTCTATATCTACAATAATATATACCTGACAGGAGCCATCTATAATAATATATACCTGACAGGAGCCCATACAGTCTGTATCTACAATACTATATACCTGACAGGAGCCCATACAGTCTATATCTACAGTAATATATACCAGACAGGAGCCCGTACAGTCTATCTACAATAATATATACCTGACAGGAGCCCATACAGTCTGTATGTACAATAATATATACCTGACAGGATCCCATACAGTCTGTATCTACAATAATATATACCTGACAGGAGCCTGTACAGTCTATATCTACAATAATATATACCTGACAGGAGCCCATAGTCTATCTACAGTAATATATACCTGACAGGAGCCCATACAGTCTATATCTACAGTAATATATACCTGACAGGAGCCCATACAGTCTATCTCTTCAAGAATATATACCTGACAGGAGCCCGTACAGTCTATATCTACAGTAATATATACCTGACAGGAGCCCGTACAGCCTATATCTTCAATAATATATACCTGACAGGAGCCCGTACAGTCTATCTACAATAATATATACCTGACAGGAGCCATCTATAATAATATATACCTGACAGGAGCCCATACAGTCTGTATCTACAATACTATATACCTGACAGGAGCCCGTACAGTCTATCTACAATAATATATACCTGACAGGAGCCCATACAGTCTGTATCTACAATACTATATACCTGACAGGAGCCAGTACAGTCTATATCTACAGTAATATATACCTGACAGGAGCCCGTACAGTCTATATCTACAATAATATATACCTGACACAAGCTCATACTGTCTATATCTACAGTAATATATACCTGACAGGAGCCCGTACAGTCTATCTACAATAATATATACCTGACAGGAGCTCATACTGTCTATATCTACAGTAATATATACCTGACAGGAGCCCATACAGTCTATATCTACAATAATATATACCTGACAGCTCATACAGTCTATATCTACAGTAATATATACCTGACAGGAGCCCATACAGTCTATATCTACAGTAATATATACCTGACAGGAGCCCATACAGTCTATATCTACAATAATATGTACCTGACAGGCGTTCATACAGTCTATATCTACAGTAATATATACCTGACAGGAGCCCATACAGTCTATATCTACAGTAATATATACCTGACAGGAGCCCGTACAGTCTATATCTACAATAATATATACCTGACAGGCGTTCATACAGTCTATATCTACAGTAATATATACCTGACAGGAGCCCATACAGTCTATATCTACAATAATATATACCTGACAGGAGCCATCTATAATAATATATACCTGACAGGAGCCCATACAGTCTGTATCTACAATACTATATACCTGACAGGAGCCCATACAGTCTATATCTACAGTAATATATACCTGACAGGAGCCCGTACAGTCTATCTACAATAATATATACCTGACAGGAGCCCATACAGTCTGTATGTACAATAATATATACCTGACAGGATCCCATACAGTCTGTATCTACAATAATATATACCTGACAGGAGCCTGTACAGTCTATATCTACAATAATATATACCTGACAGGAGCCCATAGTCTATCTACAGTAATATATACCTGACAGGAGCCCATACAGTCTATATCTACAGAAATATATACCTGACAGGAGCCCATACAGTCTATCTCTTCAAGAATATATACCTGACAGGAGCCCGTACAGTCTATATCTACAATAATATGTACCTGACAGGAGCCCGTACAGTCTATATCTACAATAATATATACCTGACAGGCGTTCATACAGTCTATATCTACAGTAATATATACCTGACAGGAGCCCGTACAGTCTATCTGCAATAATATATACCTGACAGGAGCCCATACAGTCTATATCTACAATAATATGTACCTGACAGGAGCCCGTACAGTCTATATCTACAATAATATATACCTGACAGGCGTTCATACAGTCTATATCTACAGTAATATATACCTGACAGGAGCCCGTACAGTCTATCTGCAATAATATATACCTGACAGGAGCCCATACAGTCTGTATCTACAATACTATATACCTGACAGGAGCCCGTACAGTCTATATCTACAGTAATATATACTTGACAGGAGCCCATACAGTCTGTATCTACAATAATATATACCTGACACGAGCCCATACAGTCTATATCTACAATAATATATACCTGACACGAGCCCATACAGTCTATATCTACAATAATATATACCTGACAGGAGCCCGTACAGTCTATATCTACAGTAATATATACCTGACAGGAGCCCGTACAGTCTATCTACAATAATAGATACCTGACAGGAGCCCATACAGTCTATATCTACAATAATATATACCTGACAGGAGCCATACAGTCTGTATCTATAATATATACCTGACAGGAGGCCATACAGTCTGTATCTACAATAATATATACCTGACAGGAGCCCATACAGTCTATATCTACAATAATATATACCTGACACGAGCCCATACAGTCTATATCTACAATAATATATACCTGACACGAGCCCATACAGTCTGTATCTACAATAATGTATACCTGACACGAGCCCATACAGTCTATATCTACAATAATATATACCTGACACGAGCCCATACAGTCTATATCTACAATAATATATACCTGACAGGAGCCCATACAGTCTATATCTACAATAATATACACCTTACAGGAGCCCATAGTCTATCTACAGTAATATATACCTGACAGGAGCCCATACAGTCTGTATCTACAATAATATATACCTGACAGGAGCCCATACAGTCTATATCTACAATAATATATACCTGACAGGAGCCCATACAGTCTGTATCTACAATAATATATAACTTTACAGATTGGAGGCTACAAGGAGATCCTCAAAAAACCCACTCCGATCTAGATGGCTCAATGGTGAATCAGCTAGGATGGAGTTGCTAAAATGAGGTCCTCAGAAAATCCACTCCGATCCAATGTTGTAAATTATGAGGACTGTCGGTCGCACTCTGTTATGTTTTTCTCCGTGAGGCTACAACTACTCTTTGTAAACCTCAATTCCTGTCACCTCAGCAACAAACTGTACAGAATGGAGACTATATGGAGATCCTCAAAAAACCCATTCCGATCTAGACAGCTCACTAATGAATCAGCTAGAATGGAGTTGCTAAAACGAGGTCCTCAAAAAATCCACTCCGATCTAGACGGCTCACTAATGAATCAGCTAGAATGGAGTTGCTAAAATGAGGTCCTCAAAAAATCCACTCTGATCTAGACAGCTCACTAATGAATCAGCTAGAATGGAGTTGCTAAAATGAGGTCCTCAAAACATCCACTCCGATCTAGATGGCTCAATTGTGAATCAGCTAGAACGGAGTTACTAAAATGAGGTCCTCAGAAAATCCACTCCGATCCAATGTTGTAAATTATGAGGATTGTCGGCCGCACTCTGTTATGTTTTTCTCCGTGAGGCTACAACTGCTCTTTGAAAACCTCAATTCCTGTCACCTCAGCAACAAACTATACAGAATGGAGACTATATGGAGATCCTCAAAAAACCCACTCCGATCTAGACGGCTCACTAATGAATCAGCTAGAATGGAGTTGCTAAAATGAGGTTCTCCAAAAATCCACTCCGATCTAGACGGCTCAATGGTGAATCAGCTAGACTGGAGTTGCTAAAATGAGGTCCTCAAAAAATCCACTCCGATCCAATGTTCTAAATTTTGAGGACTGTCGGCCGCACTCTATTATGTTTTTCCCCTTGAGGCTACAACTACTCTTTAAAAACCTCAATTCCTGTCACCTCAGCACCAAACTGTACAGAATGGAGGCTACAGGGAGGTCCTCAAAAAACCTGCTCTGATGTAGACGGCTCACTAATGTATCAGCTAGAATGGAGTTGCTGAAATGAGGTCCTCAAAAAATCCACTCTGATCCAACGTTATAAATTATGAGGACTCTGTTGCTGCGCTCTGTTCTGTTTCTCCCTGCAAAGCCCCACTCACTCTTTGAAAAACTTGATTCCAGTCACCTCAGCAGCAAACTGTACAGATTTGAGGCTACAAGGAGATCCTCAAAAAACCCACTCCGATCTAGACGGCTCACTAATGAATCAGCTAGAATGGAGTTGCTAAAATGAGGTCCTCAAAAAATCCACTCCGATCTAGATGGCTCACTATTGAATCAGCTAGAATGGAGTTGCTAAAATGAGGTCCTCAAAAAATCCACTCCGATCTAGATGGCTCACTAATGAATCAGCTAGAATGGAGTTGCTAAAATGAGGTCCTCAAAAAATCCACTCCGATCTAGACGGCTCAATTGTGAATCAGCTAGAATGAAGTTGCTAAAATGAGGTCCTCAGAAAATCCACTCCGATCCAATGTTGTAAATTATGAGGACTGTTGGCTGCACTCTGTTTTGTTTTTCCCCGTGAGGTTACAACTACTCTTTAAAAACCTCAATTCCTGTCACATCAGCAACAAACTGTACAGAATGGAGACTACAGGGAGATCCTAAAAAAACCCTTCTGATGTAGACGGCTCACTAATGAATCAGCTAGAATGGAGTTGGTAAAAAGAAGTCCTTAAAAAATCCACACCGATCTAGACGGCTCAATGGTGAATCAGCTAGAATGGAGTTGGTAAAATGAGGTCCTCAAAAAATCCACTCCGATCTAGATAGCTCAATGGTGAATCAGCTAGAATGGAGTTTCTAAAATGAGGTCTTCAAAAAATCCACGCTGATCCAATGTTGTAAATTATGAGGACTCTGTTGACGCGCTCTATGTTTTTCCCCTTGAGGCTCCGCTCACTATTCCAATGTCGGAGCTGCGGCCAGTACAGTACTGGTGGAAATACAGTAAAAGTAAACTTCAGGCAAAACTGAACTATCAGCACTATGTGTAATTATTTATATTACAAAAAGCGATAACAAAATGCAAGTTTGATTTAATCATGATAAAAAAAAATTTGCCCTTTGGAGATAAATAAATATAACAGTTTGAGCAAGTACCTAAAAACTAAAAACATTAAATCATTACAATTATAAAGCGGATTATATATATATATATATATATATATAATGTACGTGTACATTCCAATTCCACTACATTGCAGTCTATGAGGATCCTGGAATTAGCTCCACCAGTGAATCAGCTACAGTGGAGTTGATAAAATGAGGTCCTCAAAAACATGTGACTACAGAGAGGCCTCAAAAATTCAACTCCAATCTAGTCATCTCACTAGTGAACCGTCTAGAGTGGAGTGGCTGGAGTGAGGACCACAAAATATCCACTCCGATCTAGTCACTTCAGTAGTGAGCCGCCTAGAGTGGAGTTGATAAAATGAGGCCTCAAAAAATCAACTCCGATCTAGACGGCTCACTAGTGAATCAGATAGAATGGAGTTGATTTTTTGAGAACCACAAAAAGTCAACTCCAAACTAGACGCAACCGTCGGCTCAGTCTGCAGGGCGCAGGAAACGGGTGACGTCACTGGGAGGGGAGGAGCGGGAGCGATGGGGTGAGCAGAGGGCAGACACGCTGGTCACGTGATGTGTGTGTACGTCTCTCTGCTTGTGAATGTGTCAGGTGCTGATGGGGAGGAAGCAGATGGTTCAGCGCCAACGTCTGCCCCCGCACTGCTCGGCACCGTGTGTGGGGAGCACCAGCATGGTTTCTATACCAGTGTAGGAGCCGCCATGGGAGTGGCTGGTGCACTGTCATGCACACGGTGTAGGAATGTTGGCTTAATGCATTTCATACTTCTCACTATCCCATAGAAGAGTAGTGAAGTGTCCGGGGGTTGTGGGGACCCAGGAACCAGCGCTTATGCATGACACGTGTTGGGGGCAAGTAGTGAGGGGATTGTCCGTAAGAAGTGACTGTGGCCTTGTCCTGTCAGCAATAATGGTGGTAATAACTGATGTCGTACAATACGTAGCCGGCCTACATAGTAGCCATTGTTGGGCGGCACAATGGATGGAATAGACCATTGGGAACAGGCCGAGTGATGGCCGCCTCATTTGCTGATCTGGATCAGGTGGCCCCTTGGTAGATGTGTGACCACCCACAAAGGTGCACATAATGTCAGATTCAGGTAAAAACCTGCCCACCCACAGGCAGCCAATGGCGTGCATTTTCCAGGCTGGGTCAGGGTCGCAGTCACATAGGCAGCTGAACACCATTACTCGGAGCCATTCAGAGTGCAAGCGCCACTCACTGGGGCGCTGGGTCCCATCATTCACAAAAAGGAGCTGGCTATTTGTTCCGGATCTGTCTTGTGTCGTTATCTGTGACATACAGATGGTCTGAGGGTCTCCAAACCTAATAACCTATTTGGCATATTTTAGACTGCCATTTAGGGTCAATCTAGTGTTCCAAGTGTGAATCTATCATGGCTTGTTCCACACGCAGGTGTTTGTAAGCGTTTAGAATACAGATCTGCTATAAGCACAAATTACAGATTAAATTATATCGGTATATCATCAGGGTGCAATGCAAATGTGTTAAGAACAGCCATTGACTGAGTGCAGGGTTTGCAGCAGCGCTCGGGGGCTGAAGTCTACAGGGACCCCAAAGGACCCATTGTCCCATGTGAAGAGACCAATACTATTTACAGACCTATGTTTAAGACTATGCATTGTGGTCCATTAGCTTCAAGTTATTTCACTGCCATTGACTAAATTCAGGTCCGCCAGATTTCCGTCATTTTACCATTGCGTCTGTTTGCGCAGCGTTTCATCCGCAGCGACCAGCATGCGTCATGTTTCCCTATCTTTAACATGGTGTACGCAGGGGCATGCGTTTGCATCAGTTCACATGCATCAGTGTATGCATGTGTTGCTTTTCGGTGTGCGGCGGGGTCCGGCGAACGCAACATTTTGGATTTTTGGAAGCGGCAAAAATCTGTTAACTATGCGCATTCATGTGGATGACTGTGTCAAATAAACGCATTACTGTCTATGGGAATGCATGCATTTTTTTTAATGAGTTGATCGAGGAAGTGATTTAACCACCTGCTATTTGAGTGCTCTATAAAAGGAATTGTGGACACAGCAAGGCCATAACTCTCTGGACGATACCACAACACTGGTTATGTAAGTATAGAACCTTAGAAAATGTCATCCTCCCTCACTGCTGTTTGTACTAAAAAAATTTCTGTTTACTTTTAGACTTGTTGACTGGCCTGGTACAGGGGTTGCCTCCTGGTGCAGCGGGTTTCTCCAGTTCGTCTCCTGGTGCTGCTTTCTGTCGTGGTGAGGACTACACTGTCTATGTAAGTAAAGAAACTTTGGAAATGTCTGTCTCTCTGAATGCTTTTTCTGTTCCTTGTAGTCTGGCCTATTCTCTCTGGCGCAGTGGTTGTCTCCTGGTGCAGCGATTTTCTACTGGTCGTTTCCTGTGGTTGGCTCCTGTTGCTGCTGTCTGTCCTTGGCCTGTGCTGACTGCTGTGGTGTTGGACTACTGCCTGTAATGTAAGGGTGAGTGCACATGCTGCGGATTCACCTGCTGATTTGCACGTAAAACCGCAGGTAAAGTGACCTGCGGTTTACCTGCGGATGTGCCTGCGGTTTGACACCTGTACAATGGAACAAGTGTCAAACTGCTGCGGAAACCGCAGAAAGAATTGACATGCTGCGGATTTAAAACCGCAGCAAATCCGCAGCATGTGCACTGCGGATTTGAAATCCCATTGGCTAACATTGTACTGTACAATGTGGAACTGCTGCAGATCTGCTATGGATCCGCAACGTGTGCACATACCCTAAGTTTTTTTTTTGTTCTACATTGTTTTTGGATCTTTATTGTTTTTGGATCTTTACATGTTTAATTTTTCTTTTCTGTAGTTTTTTACTTTACTGCTGCCTGCTCTTCAAAATGTCCTCAAGTGAAGAACAGACTTCTTCCCAGGGTGGACCCGACAAAGATTATGTAATCACATTTGCTATACTGATTGGTATGTATTGACTGGCAATACTTCACATGTGTTGAATCATTTAATTTCTTTACAAGTACCTGGCAGTGATGAAGAGCAGGAGCAGTCCAGTGGAGAGGATTCTTCCCAGGGTCATTGAGCTCATGTGTCAGGAGGAAAGACGGGGTGTAAGTATTCTTTTCATCAGAATTGTAATACAATTTTTTTCAGTTTTAATTAAAATTATTTTTTCTATTTTATAGGTTTCGCAACGGGAAGAATCCACACTGGATATAGACAACGAACAGCTAATCCACCTTGTGCAAGAGCGAGTACCGTTGTGGGACACCCATGACTGTCAGCACTCCGACAATGTGGTGATTCGACGCCTCTGGGAAGAAGTGGCAACATCGCTGCTGCCTGGTTAGGACCGTGCCCCGCCGTGAGCGAGAACTGATTTTGGTGAATCAGTGAAGCGAATCAAAATCCGTTTGCGCTCAATGAAGGACTGCTTCAACAAGTACATGAGATAGGAGGTTCAGGTTCAAACGTTGCCTTTCTGAGGCCTGCACTTGCTTAGTGAACGTAAGTATATATTTTTTTTAATTTTTAGTAATGTATAATTTTTTTCCCACACACAGAACCAGGAGCAACACAACCTTGATTTTTGCACTAATGTTTTTCTCTTTTCCACACACAACCTGGTGCAGCACCACACAACCCGGATCATCCTTGTTTGAAGCGGCCCCTCATTTACCAGCCACTGATCAGACGCAGTCCCAGCCATCCATCAGTGATGGAGCAACCTTGCAGGCATCATAGGCTGGGGAAGAGGCAGCAAGTCCATCAGGTTTTCCCCTCTCCCAGCCCTCTGCTTTTGCTGGGTCTTCTCGTCAGCGGCAGAGGGACTGGGAGAGGTCAGGCATGCCCAAGTTTCTGCAATTAAGCTTGGTCTTCCAGGATGGGATTAGGTTTATTGCTGACAGAGTGAAGAGTGGGTTGAAGGAAGTCAACAAACGCCTTGACCGCCTGGAAGCCGACCTTGAGAGACCGGCGTAACATTTTTTTCTGCAATTGAGCACAGCGTGTCGGAAAACCTTACGCCTCAACTCCAGCTGAACGTCATGCAGGCCTGCCAGGTTGCTTACAGCCACGCATTGCAGCAGCAGTCACAATCCTACAATTAACAGGCTAGAGGATATTACCAGCAGCCAATCTACTTTCCAGCTCCCACAGCACCAAACTATCCACCACCGTCCCCAGTTCACCGAGCGACCACGCTGCAACCCTAAATACCACAAGGAGGCTATCATTAATAAAGCTTGTCCATTAAAGCAATATACAAACCAAAAAGAAAATGGATCCAGGAGCAATAGATAAAATATAAGATTTTTTATTATACTCAATAGAATAAAATATAATTTATAGAAAGAATGATGTGAGAAATACAAAATAAGGGAATCAGCGACACCCAGTTACCACACACAGGTTTGGGTAATGGTACAGCAGCACACAATATCCTCTCAGTGTTTACATAAAGTGCATAGTGCATAAAATGCGGTCACGAAAATAAGACTGAGCCAAATATATAAAGAGGAATATATAATTATACATTATTTACTGCCAGTATCTAAAGGAGATAAAAGTATCTGCCTGTGTGAAAAAGGTGTATATATAGTATGGAAATAATCCTCAAGTAGGAACCTGATAACCACAGGCAGAAAGGCTGTCAGCCAGTGTAAAAAGCAATAGATACTGGAAGGGATGGAGCCAGAGATATATAAATGCCTAAGAATCAATAATGAGTATATAAGCAAGTACCAACCTATCTGTAATGTGGACTGCGGGACCCCTACGTGCGTTTCGCTTCTTGCTTCTTCGGGGGGCAACACTGCAGCATCCACCATGGTCCAGCAGGATCAACAATGCTGCCCACTACAGCACCCCTGCAGCCAGCAGTATCAACAATGCGGCCTAGTCCAGCACCACGCCAGATGATTGCTACAGAGCCCAGCACTCCCAAGAAAAGCGAGGACCAAAAAAAAAAAAAAAATCTGGGCATCAGGACCAAAACCAGAAGCCAAAAAACTATGCCCACAGTGAACCCACCACCTCCACCCTCACCTACCAATTTGTCATTACCTTCCCTTGTGTCTCGGTCTGTTCCTTCCAGTTTGTCTATCAATTCCCATGATTCCACTTTGTCATCTATCCCCAATGTCTCCACTGCCATCCCTGATCCAATCCTTAAAATTACTGCCCCTTCCCCTGTAACCCCTTCCTCATCAACTACCACCCAATCCTCCCAGCTCCAACTCCCAAGGTCCTCTCCATTTCACTCTCATGTAAACCCCGAAGAAAAAAAAAATCAAACCAACCTTAACCAATTTTTTTTTTTGTAAAAGTGTTGAAAATAAAAGTTGTATTTTGTTAGCACTATATCTTGTCTTATTTGTATCTTTCTGTGCCGCTGACACAAACACACTTTATTTTGAGGTGAGGTACGACACAAACACACTTTATTTTTGAGGAAAGGTAGGTAGTTTATATTTAACTCAGCAAACATTAGGGATAAATTTTTACATTAGATGTACATTTTAACATCACAGGTACATTTAAACATAACAGGTATGTAATATTTGACATTATAGGTATGTTTTAAAGCTAACAGGTACATTTAACTTAGCGGCTTAAATCATTTCGTCTTGCCATGCCACACATCCATTATCTGAAACAAAGTAAGCGGCAAACTTATCCCTCATCTGTGCAACTTCCACTGTGGTTCTCAGAGGGTGAAATTGGTAATGATGCAATGTAACAAGTTCCTCAGGTTGTGAGCTTGATTGCTCTTTTACCATGGTGAGGTTGTGAAAGCATGTGTTGTTCTGCAGAACTACATCAATAGTGTCAATTTTTAGATTAATGGATGTGCACAAAATGCGTCACTTCGCTACCAGCCATCCAAATGCACACTCCACGGTTCTTCGTGCCCTTGTCAGTCTGTAGTTGAAATTTTTTTTGTGTGATTTAAGTTCCGACTTGAGTATGGTTTAATGAGGTTGGCACACATTTGGAACACCTCATCACCAACAACAAAAGGCATTGGCGGTCCATCAGTGTAAGGAAGGTCATGGCGGCGGAAAATTAAAATCATTCCCATTCAGGCGTTGGCCCATGGCAGAGTTTTTGAACGTCTGCGAGTCAGTGCCTAGTCCAAATGAGTCAATGTCCATGGCAACAAATCTACAATCGACATCCGCAATAGCCATTAGAACAATGGAAAAATATTTTTTATAATTGAAGTACTCTTCCACTTCCAGCTGGTTTCATAATCCTAATGTGTTTGCCGTCAACAGCCAGCACATCGGAAAATTACAAATTTCCTGGAATTTGAAAGCATTTTCAAGCCAGAGTTCAGTTGGGGGAGGAATTCTTGTCGCAGCATGTCAACTAAAGCACGACAAATATCTACAATAATCCCAGAAAGGGTGGACACTCCAATCCTGAATTGAAAATGGAGCGATGATAATGTCTCTCTGGTAGCCAGGAATCTGCAGGACAGAAAATGAGAAAAAAGAAATCAGTACATGGCTTTTATAGCAATCATATTACTAACAGGTGTTTTTTTTTTCCAAATTACATACCTCGGGGAGACCAAAACACGTTCCTCAGCAGGAATTGCTCGACAGAGCTGTGTGTCCTGCCTGGCGATGGATCCTTGGACACGTAGCAGCAAGTCATGGAAGCTCTGTTCCGACATCCTCGTGTAGTCAAAAAAAACTCCGGGTTTTGCTGCAGCTCTGTATACAAGGAGTGGTAGGCTCCACGGCTCTCTCGTAGTTCAAGGATGGGGTGTTGCCAATAGCGATGACGTCTTCTCAGTCTTTCTTCTGTGTTCTTGACAAGCAAAGGCAGCAGCCAATTTCAGTTGTAAATCCAGATCTTCTAGGAAGCTGTCCAGGTCAAGATCCATCTTGCAGCTAGATACAGCAGTCAAATACGGGGATTTCCTCAGTGCAGTGTTTATATATATATATATATATATACTGTATATATATATATATATATATATATATATATATATATATATATATAATCTCATGAGACGCCTACTGGGTGTCCGATGTCAAGGAAAAGTTACTGGTAAAAATTGGAAATTTCTAACACGTGCATAAAAAACGCAAACGCTGCGTTTTTTTGGCGTCATGCGTAAGATAATGCGGATAAAAAAAACTCTGCGTTAACATGCGTTTGCATTGCGTTTGGGAATGTGGAAGATACGGTGCGGACTCAATCGCAAATGTGAACCTAGCCTAAATAACAGCATGCTGAGCTACTTTTGCCCAAATCAGCAAAGGGAGCTCTGAGCTGCCAAGACATGGAAGTTGAGCCTTGCATCAGTATAGTATTAGTATTATAGTTTGGGTTGCCCTAATTCACACTTTTGCTTTTCATGTGTGTTCTGTTTTTTTCTTTCTTCACAGCTGGGACATGTACTCATTATAGTCCATGATGCTCTTCATGTGTCCTCGGTTTTTCGTGAGTTAAAGATACAAGTCTATAAGTCCGTGAAAATCACTGAACACATACATTGAAATCTGTGTGCCATCCATTTACGGTCCATTTTTAACAATTTATTTTTGCAGATGGAAAAAATCAGTGTGTTACGCCGGCCACTCACACACCTTCTTAGTGTAGCCCCACTCACCGTGTCTTTCGCTTTGCTCTATCCAGTATCTGACCATTGCTCTGAGCTGCCTTGTACTTTACTTTCAGCTCTGCTTTTTGTGAGTCCTAAGGGGGCGCGGTTGAACTCTGCAAGAATTCAAATCCATCTTGTCCTGCAGAGATCTGCTTCTGCGGCCTGTCACATGCCAGCAGGTGATATATCAAGTGAGTGTATCCTCCGTTCCTCGCCCTGAACATAGGTTCCTAGCAGCTCAGTCTCTAGCTTCCTGTATTGGTGTATTCCTGTTTTGTCTCACCGAGTATTGACCCAGCTTAGGCCTGTTTCAGACATCAGTTTTTTCTGTCAGTTGTAATCCACCAAAATGGCAGAAAACGGATCCGTCTGCGTACGGACATCAACGCGTGGCACCGGACCATTTTTTTGACGGATCCGGTGAATGAAGAAATTTAAAGGAACCGCTGTCCTGGGGAGGAGAGAGAGATTTTTTTTCTCAGCTGAGAGACCGGGATTCAGGGTTAAATTTACTGCAAAGGTGATTCTGCTGGGCATGCGCAGTGTTAAGTGCGGATCCGGCCAGCCAGAAAAACGTTACATTGTCCGTCCAGTCTTGTCAGCAGATGCCAAAATCTTGGCGGATCCACAAAAAAACGGATCCAACGGATGCCCATCCGTCAAGATCTGCCGGTAATGCAAGTCTATGGGGAAAAAAACGGATCCGCCAAGAAAAATGGGGGATCCGTTTTTTTTTGCAAAACGGCGGATCTGGACTGATGGAGACAAACGGAAGTGTGAAACAGGCCTTACCTTCTCATTTATCCTGATCTCTCTGTCTAATCGTCTATGAATTCTGAACCTGTGAAGCCTGCCATTGCCTCTGACTATCTGACTAAGCTTCTGTTTCGCCCACCTGTACCCGAGTTTCTGACCCTCTGGTCAGCTCCTATAATCTCAGGGACTGCCTTGAGGTGGTACCTGGTGTCTACCGGCTGCCCAGCCTATCCTCACCATCAGAGGCTCCTGTGAATACTCGGTAGACACTTAGTCACACCCCTCCAGGGTAATCTTGACTCGTAGTGCAGTTGATCCACACCCACAAGCGTTACAGTAAATTCAGGCCATTGACCCCTCTGACAAATCGACACCCAGAGACCCCAAGTTTAATGTACAAGTGCTGTACGAGGAGGTCCGCTGTCAGCGTGGGCATCAGGACCAGCTGTTGCAGACAATCAATGTGATGGCAAATCAGCTGCAGGATCTGTCCACCGCTATCTCCTCTTTGTCTCTTGCTTCTACTGTGTCTGGCTAATGCTCCAGCTTTTACTTCCGTCCCACTGCTTATTTATCAGTACCAGATCCACTTTACACTCCACGCTCATCTCTTTTCTTCTGACCAGAGCAAGATAGTGTTTATGGTCTCACTGCTGGCTAGAGAATCTCTCCTGGGTAAATCACATTTGGGAGCATTGAGGTCCGGAGACCCACGATGTTCGGATGTTCCTGGAGATGTTCTAGGTGCCAGCTCCTCAGCTGCTTCGGCTCTTGTCTGTAAGGCAGAGCGTACTGGTCCAATATGCCGTGGCGGTGGAGCTGGCTTGGAATGAAGAAGCACTGGTGGTGACCTTCCGGCAGGGCCTGTCCTGTTGAATCAAGGATGAATTGGCAGGCAGAGAACTACTATCCTCGCTGGATGCCCTTATACACCTGGCCACTAGTATAGATCTCCGCTTCCATGAGCAATCCCTGGAACAAGCTTCGATGTCTCCTTGTGATAGAAGACTACCTAAACTGGCTCCAAACTTCCAGTACCCTTTGCTTCCGCAAGCCACACTACCAGCAACGGAACCGATGCAGGTTGGGCAGGTCAAACTTTCTGTGCAGGAATGATAACAGAGGTTCAGAGAGAATGCATACATGTACTGTGGAGGCAAGGGACATTTTGTTAGTCAGTTCCCTTTGAGACCGGGAAACTCCCAACACCTAGAGTTGGCTGGAGAGATGACTCTAGGTGAGAGTTATTGCTTCCCAAAGCTTCTGATCGAAGAAGTTCTCTTGGCCTGGCAGTAGAGGTCCCTCTCAGCTGCTGTCCATCTGGATTCTGGCTTCATGGGCAACTTCATTCATTTGGATCTGGTTCTTTGACTTCAGCTGTCTACTCAACAGGTGGATCTTCCCCTGATTATTGCCTACAGTGACGGACAACTCCTGGCAGAACCTATTAGATTAATCACACTGCCACTCACATTGCGGATTAGAGTCCTACTTATTGAGAAGACTTCCTTCTACGGCTACCCAGATCTGTGAATTCTGTTCTCCTAGGCCTTACATGACTCGTCCTCCTGTTAGGTACTTCTTTGGGGACCATATGGTGCTTCCAACTGCGTAACCAAAGTCACGCCCAAGACTTCGCTTCCTGTGCCTTCGAATCTTGCTTCTTTGACCATCCAGTATTGTCTATGCAGATGTCTATTGTGAGAAGAAGGCAGAGGTTTTGCCACCCAATAGACCTTACAATTTTACTATCTCTTTGCATCCTAGCACCTCTCCACCCCGAGACCAGGTGTATCCGCTATTGTTGCCAGAGCCTTGTGTTTCCGGGATCTCCTTTGTTTTCGTGGTTGTATATTAGGACAAGTTCCTGATATTCTCGCCTGATGTACATACTCAAAGAAGACAAGTCTGTCAAGTTTTGCAGCGTCTTCTGGAGAACCGTTTGTTTGCCAATAGTACAGATTTGTCTTTGAAAAAACATCCTTGCCCTTCCTTCACTATATTGTCTCCAACTAAGGTCTCGAGATGGATCCACAGAAGGTTTCTGATGTTCTCTCTTGGCCTTGTCCTCAAGGTTTTCGTGTCATCTGTTTCATGGGATTTGCCAACTTCTACAGGTAATATATTTCACACTTTTCATCTCATGTCACCCATTTGCGCCTCAACCAAAAAGGGAGTTAATGCCAAGTTCTGGTCTGAGTCAATTGTGTCTGCCTTTCAACACTTGTAAGAGGCCTTCACAAGAGCCCCCTGGCTGCACCATTCTGACCCTAGCAAGCAGTTTCTTTTCCTCAACTTCTGTTCCTGAAGAGTCTTCAGATGTGTTTGAGGTCAAAGACATTCTGGATTCCAAGAGGGTCAGAGGGAAGATGTTCTATTTAGTTGATTGGTAGGACTTAGGTCAGGAGGAGAGCTCTTGGGTGCCTGTGAAGAACATCAGTGCCCCTACTGTCTTTGAAAGATTTCTCCGTTGGTCTGGCCAAAAAAGGAGGGGGCGTAAGGGGGGCTACTGTCACGCCGGTCACTTACATACCTAAGCTCCACCCCACTCTTTTCGCTTTGCTCCACAAAGTACCTGACCATCACTCTGAGCTGCCTTGTACTTCATTTTCAGCTCTGCTGTTTGGGAGTCATAGAGGGCACTTCCAAACGCTGCTGGAATTTGTATCCATTCTCGTTTGCAGAGATCTGCTTCCACAGCCTATCACCTGCCAGGAGGTGATATATCAAGCAACTTCACTCTCCATTCCTCAACTGAACTTAGGTTCCTTGTAGCTTAGTCTCTAGCTTTGTGTATTGGTGTATTCATGTTTTGTCTCACCGAGTATTGACCCAGCTTACCTTCTCATTTATCCTGATCTCTCTGCTTAATCAGCTATGAATTCTGAACCTGTGCTGCCTGCCATTGCCTCTGACTGTCTGACTAAGCTTCTGTTTCGCCCACCCGTACCAGAGTCTCTGACCCTCCGATCAGCTCCTATAGTCTTGGTGACTGCCTTGAGGTGGTGCCTGGTGTCTATCGGCTGCCCAGCCTATCCTCACCATCAGATTGGTGTATTTCTGTTTAATCTATTAACGACCCGGCTTGCCTTCTCATTTTATCCTGATCTCTCCTTTCCTGACCTCGATTACAAATTCTGAACCTGTGCTGCCTGCCCCAACCTCGGACCATCTGACTACGCTTCTGTCTCACACACTTATAGCCCATACCCGAGTCTCTGACTCTCCGGTCAGCTGCTTCATTCCTAGGGACTCTCCTGGAGTGGTACCTGATGTCAGCGGCCCAGCCTATCCTATCAGAGGCTCTAGTGAATATTGGGTAGACTGTCACACCTCTCCCGGGTCAGAACGGCCTGTGGCGCAGTGTGTCCGCAATCACCTGCATTACACACTGATGAAACTAACATGGTAACTGAACCACTGACTGAACAATGATGAGAATCTGTACATTTTTTGCATAAAAGAAAAAATCACTGATGTCTCAATGAGGCCCAATACTGTCAGCTGACTTCTAGGCAGGAAATTAACCACATAATGATCAGGACTGAAGGGACCTCTTTTATAACTGCAAAATTTTTCAGTTTTGTCTCTGTGCTTTTCAGGAGCCACAACTTTTCACTGATGTGGGTGCATAAGCTTTGTTTTATGCAGGACGAATTATGTTATTTATTAGTGCTGCTTTGGGGTACATATAAATTGCTTCGCAAATTTTTTGGTATTGGGAATTTTTTTTTATATTTTTCACTGATCACATGTCATACCAAAAAAACCTGGTGAATCAGTTCTCCATTACTGTCTTATGTATATGTTTAGGATATATATTTTTATGTAAAGAAAAGTGTTTTAAATATGAACAAATCAGATTTTTTTTTAGGCCTTTTTTGTTCAAATATTATAAACATTATAAAAAAAATAAAGGCGACACATTGTGTTGTTTAACTCAAAGTCAATCACACTTCTGTGATCTCAACCTGTCCAGTCATGAAGCAGCACTGATTGTGAATCAATTTATACTACTGTTGTGCAAATGGAACAGACAACAGGTAGAAATGATAGGCAATTAGCAAGATGACTCCTATAAAGCAGTGGTTCTGCAGGTGGTGACCACAGACCATTTATCTGGTCTCATCTTTTTTTGGGCTGCTGTTTTGGTCACTTTTGCATTTCGTCATTGCTCTCACCCCTAGACTAGCAGTAGGCAGTGTCTACAACACACAGACATTGCTCAGGCAGTGCAGCTCATCCAGGATGGTACATCAATGCGAGCTGTGACAAGAAAGGTAGCTGTGTCTGTCAGCTGTCATGAGTGTGTCAGACGCAACAGACAGTTGCTCTACATCTGGCTGCAGAAGGTCCCTGCGTTTGGCATTGCAGACACCTTCTTAATCCTTCTGACTGTTGGACCCAGCGGCAACCTCCCTCTGCCTCTAATTGGCACACCTGGACCTTGGTGTTTATAAACTCCCAGCCTGCTTCAGGAAGTCGCCGGTGATATTCGTTTTTTCCCTTGTGAAGGCTTGGAGCAGTAGCTGTCGACCAACTTCCTCTTCCTCTATGTTGCTCATCGAGGATGTTTGGTGTGATCTCTCTGGAATTTGCCAAAGCTAAGTTCCTTTCTCCTTTTTGTCTCCCTTGTCTTTAGTTATCAGTGGAGACTGACCAATGCTCATCCCTCTCCTTCTCCCTATCCAGGGACCAGCTCTAGAGATATACAGGGCTTAGGTTTCCTGCTCGACGATTGTGCATGCAATTTAGGGGTAGTAGGGTAGGCAGAATATTATAAGATCTGCATAGGGGTCTCCACTCCCTCATTCCCTAGTGTTTGGGCTTCCTACCCCTCATCTCTTCGTGTTGCAGTTAGGCTTTCCCACACTGTGTGTTCCCACACACAGTGTGGGAAAGCCTAACTGCAACACGAAGCACAGTATCCAGAGCATAGAGCAGATACCAGGAGACATGGAGGGGGCCTTAGGAGGGCAACAACCCAGCAGCAAGACCACTACCTCTTCCTTTGTGCACGGAGGAGCAGTGCCAGAGCCCTGCAAAATTATCTCCAGCAGGCCACTAGCATCCATGTGTCTGCTCAAATTGTCAGAAACAAACTCCATGAGGGTGGTATGAGGGCCCGACGTCCACAAGTGGGTGTTGTGCTTACAGCCCAATGCTGCACAGGGCAATTGGCATTTGTGTTTGGGCCCAGATGGCTCTGTAAACTGTGGCCTTTGTTCACACAGGATGCATTTTGGTTAGCACTGGGCAGCCTGCCTGATATAAGAGTATGGGCGACACTAATAGGCTGTAAGCCAGATGCTCTGCATCACCTGTATGTGAATAACGCCGCATACAGATCATCTTTTGTGCACTAGTATACCAAACAACCTGTGCTGCACCTGTGTTGCTGCCATCTTTAGTCGGGTCCACTGCACCGTGATAGTGCACTTGTTTCGAGGCCTGGACAGGTAAGCATCTCTGCCTTTTTTCTGGTTTTTTTTACAACATTTTTAGAGGGTTTTTAAGTTTTTTTGTGTCGGCGAGCTCTGTTTTGAAGTTTAGTGATAGGACTCGCAAACATGGGGACCCTTGACGTGGGTTGCAAGCTTCCATATTTTGGCCATAATATCAACTAGTACATCACATATATTGATGCTTTTTGCACTTTTTTTCAGGGTGCAGTTGGGCCCAGATGGCTCTGTAAACTGTGGCCTCTTTTTGTGTCAGTGAGCTCAATTGGCATTTACCAAAGAACACCAAGATTGGCATATTAGACATTAGCCCCCTTGTCTCTAGACGGATGAGAGCAGTTTCAAACTGAGCACATGTGACAGTCTGAACTGGAGACGCCGTGGAGAACGTTCTGCCTGCAACAGCCTCCAGCATGACTGGTTTGGCAGTGGGTGAGGAGGCATTTTTTGGTGCATTCAGTTCCTGCATGATGAAGACATTGATGCTATAATTCCCCAGAATGAAATCCAATTGAGCACATCTGGGGCATCATGTCTCTCCCTCCAACGCACCACAGACTGTCCAGGAGTTGACTGATGCTTCAATCCAAGTCTGGGAGGAGATCCCTCAGGAGAACATCCACCGCCTCATCAGGACCAAGCCCAGACATTGTAGAGAGGTCATACAGGCACGTGGAGGCCACACACTACCGAGCATCATTTTCTTGTCTTGAGGCATTTCCACTGAAGTTGGATCAGTCTGTAATTTGATTTTCCACTTTGATTTTTAGTATCATTCCAAATCCAGACCTCCATAGAATATTTATTTGGATTTACATTGATCGGTTTTATGTTTTGTTCTTCTATACGCATTCCACTATTTCATTGTTACGAGTGGGTCACATCCTCCTGAGAGATCTGGGGTTAGAAAATGACTATGTATTGTGAAACTTAGATCTACCATTTAGCCTGGGTATTTTTTTCCATATTAAATGGATTTTGTTTCCTTTGGTGCTGAAGAGGTTAACGACCTTTACGGCCCGGTGACTAAGGGGTTAGACATGTGCCGTAAATTTTACAATATCGCTGGGTTAAAGCCCGCACCAAACACTGGGCCATAACAACTTGTATTTTGGAGTTTTTATGTACAGATGCCTTTCCTGCCATATTTCCTCATATACAAACTCTATGATCTGAAAATGGTGTAGAGAGATGCTACTGCATGTGGTGCTTTAGGCTGCGTTCACACGTCGCTTTTTTTGCGCTTTCTAACGTGCGATTTTGCAGCGAAAACGCAAAAAAAACAGCATCCCATGCAATCCTATGGGATTCCGCAATGCTGTGCTAATGGAATAGCATCGCGGAAAAATACGCAGCATGCTCATTATTTTGCGGAATCGATCCCGCACCCATAGGATTGCATTGTTCCGCTTACTTCCCGCATGTGGCTGTGCCCACCATGTGAAAAGTAAGCAGAACACCTGCAGATGGTACCCACGGTCCGGAGGAGAGGAGACTGTCCTCCGGGCTGTGGGTACCATATCACTGTAAAAAATAGAATAAAAAAATCGGGTTATATTCACCTTCCGGCGTCCCACGCAGCCTTCCCGGGCCTCAGCGATGCTTCCGTTCCCAGTAATGACTTGCAAGACCTTTGATGACGACGCTGTCTCATGATAATGTAGCGGTCCCTATTCCTCGCGAGACCGCGATGTCATCAAAGGTCTCGCAAGGCATTACTGGGAACGGAAGCATCGCTGAGGCCCGGGAAGGCTGCGCGGGACGCCGGAAGGTGAATATAACACCATTTTTAATTTTTTTAATTATTTTTAACATTATATCTTTTACTATTGATGCCGCATAGGCAGCCTCAATAGTAAAAAGTTGGTCACACTCGTCAAACACTTTGACGAGTGTGACCAACCTGGCAATCAGTTCTCCAAGCGATGCTACAGATCGCTTGGAGAACGCTAGCATTCTGCAAGCTTGCAAATCGCTAGTTTTTCCGCAGGAAAATCATGGAAATTTAAAATGCGATTTTCCCGCGGAATGGAATTCCGGAATTCTCGCTGTAAATGCCGCAAGAGTTCCGCTACGTGTGCACATAGCCTTACAGTTATCAAAGCAGCTCTGTCTGAAGAGTATTATGCACAGATCTCATTTAAATTTATAAGAAAAAATGGCACCAAAAATACGTCATGATTCTGTGTGAAAACACCTTGACAAGTATATAGTTAGTCCTCGTCAAAGAAGATTCTTAGCCCCAATACAATTATTACAAGTTGTGTTTAAAGTCACAATGAAAGAACATTGGAACAGATTTATAATGTCATCTTCTTTACTGTTCCCTGTCTACAGGTTTGTGCAGAGATTCAAAAAAATATCCACCATGGATATAATCCACTGCTATCAGTGAAAAAGTGGTCGACTAACAGTTAATTATTTCTTGCAACTTCCCCATACAGATGCACTCTTGGTTTGGCAGGGCATCTTGTGTTTTCAATAGTGAGAGGAGGACAAATTCCTACGGGTCACCTCTGGTTGCCCATTATCTCCTGGGAGAAGAAATGGATTGGGAAATGAATTTTATGTCCAATTCTTCTTTCCCATTACATTATCTGTTGGAGAAGAGTCAGGAGGCCTCTTATACATATTAGATTGTTCGCCAGTGTACATGATTTTTTTCTAATGTGTATGGGGGCTTTTAAGCTGACCACACATAATATGCAGGGTTAAGCCAAAAATTTACATTGTTTAATGACACATTTCTTATTTTCATTGATTAACGTTTTACAGAAATCACACCCTGAATGTAGTTATTCTTTATTGACCGTGTCGTCATTTTTTGTTAGTGCAGTCGTTGGGCTAGGTTCACATTTACGGTTGAGACGCAGCGTATCGTCCGCAACCGCATGCACAAATGCATGCGTGCGGTTGCGGACGATAGGCAAATGCTATTTCCCGGCAAATTTTACATTTACACAAGCCACGCCAATGGGCCTGTCTTTTATGTAAATTCTTGCGTACGCAAATGCAAAGCGTAAGCATGTCGTTGTGCACGTTTGCGTTACGATAGCCAGTAATGCACAGCCGCACGCCACCTGCAGCCATCCACATACGGATGACTGCGGATATTTGACGCTGTAAAAATTGCAACACAATGCGTTTGCCACACCCCGCTCTATACCGCAAACGTACGCAAATGCACCCGAACGCATACAAACGCATGTCCCTGCGTACCCCATGTTAAAGATAGGTACGTAGGACGCATGCGGATGCATGCACATCAAACGCTGCGGACTCAGCTGCAAATGTGAAACCGGCCTTAACAAGCATAGTTATACATGCAAAGTCTGATGTATTTATTTATTACGCTTTGCTAATATAACACAATCATACGCCACACAGCGCTTTACAGACCTTATCATCGCTGTCCCCATTGGGGTTCACAATCTAAATTCCTTATCAGTATGCCTTTAGAGTGTGGGAGGAAACCCACACAAACACGGAGAGAACATACAAGCTCTTTGCAGATGTTGTCCTTGGGATTTCAACCCAGGACCTCAGTGCTGCAAAGCAACAGTGCTAACCACTGAGCCACGCTGCTGGCCACAGAAGACTAGCCCAAGGGACAGATCAAAGCTAAGAATTATCAGCAATTTGTTGTTTAACTTTTGTCAGTGTCATCTAGATCGACAATAATCACATGCCAATTGTGTAAGATAACAGCCATCTAATATCCATAGAGTACAGCCAGCTTTAGCATCGGTTTACATCAGGTTCTGAGGCTCTATTCGTGTCTGTATACATCTAAAGGAAAGATATAATTTGTAGTGTTTAAAGGCAACAACCAGACACCCAGGAAAACCCATCTTAGGGTATACACACAAAATGGCTTTTTTTTCCCAGGATTGGAGCCGATAAGTTTTTAGAACAACTTCGGGAAGACATTGGCGGTCTTTCCTGAAGTGGTTTCGTTGCCATGTTTGCCGTTGTCTTTTGCAGCTGATATTTTATTTAATTTTTCTATACTTTCCACTATAATAAATAAATTGAGCATCCTACTTCTTTTAACCTCTTCAGTTTCCGAACCCAACCATGAAGAAGTTTTGGTCTACGGTTCCCCTAAATAACTCGCATTGTAGGGCAGCTGATCTTCTTGCTTAGGCCTGTTTCACACTTCAGTTTTTTTGTGTCAGTTAAAATCCGCCAAAATGGCTGAAAGCGGACCCGTTGCTAACTGATGTGAACGGATGCCACCGGACCGTTTTTTTGACGGATCCGCCGAATGAAGAATTTTAAAGGAACCGCAGCCCGGGAAGGAGAGAGAGAGAAGGAGGGATAGAGGAAGAGAGAGAGAGAGAGGAGAGAGAGAGAGAAGGAGAGAGAGAGGAGAGAGAGAGAGAAGAAGAGAGAGGAGAGAGAGAGAGAGAAGAAGAGAGAGAGGAGAGAAAGAGAATTTTTTCTGGCCGCCAGAAATGATTTCAGGGTTAAACTTCCGGCTGGCTTCATTCCTCCGGGCATGCGAACTATAAAAATGGGGATCCTGCAGCACATAAAACGTTGCAAGGTCCGTCCAGGCATCTCGGCAGACGCAAAAAAAATTGATGGATCCGCAAAAAAAACGGATCAAACGGATGGCCATCCGTCAAGATCCGCCGGTAATGCAAATCAATGGGGAAAAAATGGATCCGCCCAAAAAAATGGTGGATCCGTTTTTTTGCAATAACGGCGGATTTTGACTGATGGTCAAAAACGGAAGTGTGAAACAGGCCTAATCTGTACAGCATTAACTTGCTATGCATGTTCTGGAATTGTACAATATATTCCTTTTTTCAGTACTTTATCATTACATTTTTATCCTTGCAGTTAATGTTAAGCAAACTTCTCTCATCCTGAAAGAAGAACCTTCACTAACTGAGCTTTTTGTAACGAGCAGTGTACTCGTGTTTTTAATAACCTGAGACTTCCTATAAACTAGAGAACAGGGATTTGGAAGCTCCAGGTAATGGCGACTGTCCAAACTGAAATAAATCAGTTGGAAATAAATGTCTTGTATGTGCTTAGTATTTTATGGCAACATATATTTCGCCAAATGACTAACATTTTACCTGAAAATCCTAACCCCCCCTCCCCCCCCTAGTAAAAAAGCAGACAGGCATGTGGGGGTTGCATGAAAAAAACTGCTTGTTGTCAACTCAGCCAGTCTATACCGGGAGCTGAATCATTGTCTAGAACCTTGTCTAATCCTAGGCTTATGTCTGTGTAATTTGATAATGTGTTCTTACACATGGCCTTATTTTGTTTTTGCCCTTTGTGTCTGTCCCTTCCCCAATTTAGGCTGTCTCTCAGAATGTGTCAGTGCTTCTCTTTGTCCTGTTGGTTTGTCTTTGTCTGCCCTTTCCTATCTCAGGATGACATACAGGCAGATGCTCTGACCAAGCTGATGAGTAATAGAGATACAAGCAGAAGAAGAAGGATAACAAGTACGCAGGCAAATAAATAGAACAGACGTAAGGGCAAGACACCAACGTAGGCTGATAAAGAAAAATACAGAATTGCAGAAGCAACAGGAAAAAGCTAGCACATACAGTTCATCAACCCATGGGGATTACTCCTAAACAGATGGGCGCAGTCTCTGGATACAATGAGCAACATTCTAGAATAGCAACAAAGGTCCTAGTGGACAGGACAAAACAGTTAAGACTGACAAGCTGGTAAGCAAACACAGACACAAAGACAGTCAGCCAGAGGTTAAAAAAAAAAAAGAAACAAAGACCATGGGGCAGCTCAGTCAAATATGCAACAAACTGGTTTTGCATGAAGTCTAGACATATCCGGAACTGAGGGAAAACACTGCTGAAAGTCACACGTTATAAGCCTCACTTAGTACAACGTGTCTTATTTGCTTGCATGCTATAAATAATCATTTGATGAGCAGTCTACATTTGGTATAACTTAGAGACCTGCAAATTCATTGGGACATATTTTTTTTAACTCATTTTAGTGAAAAATTCTTTGTAATAAACATTACAAACATACAGGCAATAAGATATAAATTCGGATCTTGTTACGAAAATCTCTAAGGCTATGTGCCCACGTAGTTTTTAGGTGCTGCGGATTTCTCCCCGCGGATTTTTTAAAATCCACAGGTAAATTTCAGGTCAAAAGACCTGCGGTTTACCTGCGATTTATCACTTCTACAATGGAGGAGATGGGAAACCGCAACAAAATCCGCAGAAAAGAGTGACATGTGATTTTCCTGCGGATTTGAAACCGCGCTGAAAATTCAGCAGCTTGTGCACAGCGGTTTCCATTTTACATAGAGTAAAATGGTACTGTACAACGCAGCAGGTTCTGCTGCGGACCCGCAGGGCCAGAAACGCTGCGTATCCGCAGCAAAATCCGCAACGTAAGCACATAGCCTAAATATCCATTCTAAAACAATGTCAGGCTATGTGCCCACGTTAGCGTTTTTAAACGCTCAGAAAACCGGACTCCTTCCCAGAAACCGCGCGTTTTATTTCCGCGCTTTTTTGCACAGTTTTTGATGCGTTTTTTTCCTGCACGGTTTCTGGGAACATTGGAAATGGCTAAAAACACGTAGCAATGTGGAAATTAATGAGCATACTGCAGCTTTAGCGGCTAAGCATTTTCTGAGCGTTTAAAAACGCATGCATTGGCACAAGAAGCCAAAAATGCATTAAATTTAATGGGAAGCTTCTTTTAAGCATTTCTGCAGCGTCTGTCCCGGCTCAAACGCTGCGGAAACGCTTACAAAGACGCAACGTGGGCACACAGCCTCACAGGTATTGTATCGTACATTTAACAAGAGGTAACTGCAATACCGTACGACGTACAGAGGACATTGCACTCATCTGAAGCATCGGAATTATGTGAATATAGCAGAGATCAAAGTACACATTAAGTCAAGTGAAGAGTACACTCTTGATCCATTTTACATGCATTTCATGGCTGCAGTTAGGGCTTTGTTCACTCGCAGCGATTTCGCTGCCTTTTTTTCTGCAGACAAAATCAGCTCTTTTGGCAGTAAAAATGCTGCATTCAGAACTCCAGTTTTGCAACATTTTTGCCATCTTTTTTGGGTGGTGGATTATGTGTGTGTTTTGTCTACAATACATGTCTCAAAGATCATTTTATTCACTAAAAATGTTCCAAAAACCTTTATTGCATTTTTTCATTTTAGTTTCTTTGTATGGTTGAAAAAAATGATGCAAAAATGCTAAAAAAATACATGTGCTGCAGATTTTAAAAAATGCTGCAGTTCTCAAATTCAGTGAGGGAAACAAAGATTTCTAAAATCTCATCTCTTTTGCTGGTACTTTAAAAAACAGCTTTTAATTTGCATAAAAAAAGCTAAAAAAAAAAAGACTGCATGAAAACATAGCCTGAAAACCCCAATGTAAAAATAACTATCCATTTAGTATGTGTGTTTTACTGTATACATTTGTATATAATAAGTCTACTACACTATTCAAAATTGCAGTTAATGTATACCACTGTATACTGGTCTGACAGAGGCCAAAAGGGCTCTCCCAACATGTAGGCTGTGAATTAAACTTAAACCAAACCAAGTATGTTCACCCAGTTTTTTGACGTGGAATTATCAGGCTTAAATAATTCACATTAAATAATTGCTTCTTAGAAACACAAGGACATGAGTGTATTTATGCTGTTTTTTACACCTTTATGCTTTTTTAACTAGTTCAGGAGTTTACTCATGTGGATATTTAGTTTATAGTTTAGCATACAGTTTAGTTCCATAGTATTATATTATATGATATTTATATTATAATATGTGTAGTATATTAGTTACTGTACATAATTTAGCATAGTTTACTCATTTAGATATGTCAATAGTTTTTGCCCCTTTTTCACGATATATGGTGCTTAATTTGTCATTTTTATACTTTTTTTAAGTTAGTGAAAAATAGGAAATACACTTTTTAAAATTTTATGACGTCAAAGGACTGCTAAAATCTTTAACATTTCATTTCCCTTTTTGTAAATAATTATTTTTATATATTAGACATTTTTCATAAGAAGTTGAGCTAGAAGCAAACATTCAGACGGGCAGTGACTTATTTTTTTAGTTTTGCTTATTTATGCTTTTTTTCTGTTTTATTTCTGTTTTTTCATTTATATAATATTTATCTTTTATCATTTATTTACAAACTGTACCACCCATAAGGTTTTAAAAAACTTCTGGGGAGATTTTAACATAATTTGCTGATTTTTCCCCTGGGACTGGTATATTAGCCCCAGTTACAGGGGAATTTCAGCATTCTGCCTGCATAGCAGAGCTGTTGGAGTCTCCTAGGACCCAGTAGCTTCTGTTCCCTCCCTATACCCAGTGATCACCTGACTGCTAGGTCCAGAGGAGAAAGCACAGTTGTACTTCCTAATGTGTACACAAAAGTGCTTGTTCAGAGCTGTGTATACAGTGATCAAGAAAGATAAACATGGTTATAAACTGTGTGCATCTTCTCTCTGGGATGTCTGGCTGTGTGTGCGGGCTTCCCACCCCCACAGCTGCATGATCTTGTGCTAGCTGCTTACACTGCATTTAAATTTTAGGACGTCAAGGTAGAGTAATGTGTGGGCTGCCCAGACATTTATAGTCTATGGGCAGTCCAGATGTGGTTAATTATAATGTGAGGTTTAGCAAACACATTTCCAAAATCGCATGAAAACCATGACCATAACTCACATTTTGTTTCAATTTATGTAAAAAAAAATGCACCAAAGAATTGACAATATTTTTTTTTACCTTGAGTTGGTAGAAAAAAAACACCATAGGTTTTTCTATAAGCTTGTTTCTAGTCGATTTGAAGCTTTTTCTTAATGTGAATTTTGGAGTGGAATCCACATTAAAAAAATGCATGAATATACCCTAAGTGTATGAGCACACAAGGTCTTTTAAACTTAGGCGAGTCTGCAAAGTTTTTCAAGCAGAAGATGCTTTAAGAAAACATTGGTGTTTTTTTTTCCCCTGAAATGTTTTTTATGTCATATTTTTCGGTCATTTCCTGAACATTTTCTAACAGTTCTGGCCATCATAATTTTTTTGGAAGATTTTTTCATGGTTTATGTGACATCTTTTTTATGGCTAGCTTTCTCATCATTTTTTTTTACAAATGATTCCTGTACTGGAAAAAACAGTACTGGTGAAATACGTGGCCCGTGTCCATGTGCCATCCTTGTGTACGTACGTAACATCTGTGTAACATCCTTATGTCCGTGTGCTGCCAGTGTGACACGTATGGAATGAAACGCAGAATAGAAATTAAAGAGTTTTATGATGTATTAAAGATATTCAAAGATGGAGATAGATAGCGATGAGGAACATGATAGAAAAATAAGCAGAGATAGATAGATACAAAAAAGAAAAAGTGGAACAGCACACTTTATAGTCTCCAATGTGGGTGCAAAGCCTTCCATACAAAGCATCCAACTTTTGCATAAACATTAAAAGTAGAAAAAAAGGCAGCACTCCAACAGTTCCCAAAATATAATGGACTTTATTTACCCCATGTGGCATGGCGATATTTCTGCTCAAACAGAAATGTTCATTTGAACCGAAATGTGGCCACACCACATGGGCTAAATAAAGTCGATTATATTTTGGGAATTGTTGGAGTACTGCCCTTTTTAGATAGATGGATAGAAATATGTCAGTGTGATTTCTATTCAGTGCTTTGCCTACTTATTTTTCTGTACTTGTATTTATTTTTTAAATAAATTAAAAAAAAATATTGTGGGGTCCCCCATAATTTTCATAACCAGCTGAGGGAAAGCAAATAGCCATAAAGGTTGTCAGGCTATTTATATCAGCTCACAGCTGTTTGCTTAGCCTTTACTGATTATTATAGACGAACACCCAAAAAAATGATGTGGGGTCCCCCCTATATTTACTAACCAGCAAAAGGCTATCCAGACAGCTGTGGACTCATATTAATAGCCTACAAAAGGGCCATGAATATTGGCCCTCTCACAGACTAAAAACATCAGCTCTCAGCCGCCACAGAAATTAAGCATTAGATGCGCCAATTCCAGCTCTTAGCGTCCATTCTTCCCACTGTCCCTGGTGCGGTGGCAAGTGGAGAAATAGTTGTGGGGTTGATGTCAGCTGTTTTATGGCCACTGACATCAAGCCTAGGGGTTAGTTTATATGACAACTCCATAGTCAAATGTAATAAAGACAGACACAAAGTAAAGTCCTTTAACCCCTTCCTCACATTGACACACTAACCCGTCCAGGTGCCCCGGGCCCGTATGACTGTGGACGGGCTAGTAAGTCATAGCGATCAGCATTGCTCACGAGGGGAGCAGAGCTGATAATCACAGCTGACACCCGGCACTATGTGCCAGGAGCAGTCATGGACCGCTCCAGGCACATTAACCCCCAGCACACTGCGATCAAACATGATCGCATTGTACCAGGAGCATAAGGAACAATCACACAGGGCGGGGGCTCCCTACGTGCTTCCCTGAGACCCATGGAACAACGCGATGTGCTCGCGTTGTTCCGAGGGCCTCCTCCCTGCAGGCCCCCAGATCCATGATGGCCGCGGGGGCCTTCCGGGTCCTGCAGAGAGGTGGATTCTCAGTGCCTGCTGAGAAGCAGCCTGCAGTGCCTGTCAGATCACTGATCTGACACAGTGTACTGCAAAGTGTCAGATCAGCGATCTGACTTTATGTAGTAATGTCCCACACTGGGACAATATAAGAAAGTAAAAAAAAAATCATGTGTAAAAATAATTTTTTAAAAATTCCTAAATAAAAAAAAAATTCCATAATAAATTCTTTTTTTGCAAAAAAAACACAATAAAAGCACACGTTTAGTATCGCCACGTCCGTAGCGACCCGCCCTATAAAACTTTCCCACTAGTTAACCCCTTTAGTCTACCTCTTCAAATAAAAGAAAAAAAGAAGGCAAAAAAACAATGCTTTATCATCATATCGCCAAACAAAAAGTGCAATAACACGCGATCAAAAAGACGGATATAAATAAACGTGGTACCGCTGAAAACATCACCTTGTTCCGCAAAAAAATGAGCTGCCATACAGAGTCATCAGTGAAAAAAATGAAAAAGTTATAACTCGCAGAATAAAGCGATGCAAACATAATTATTTTTTTATATAAAATTGCTTTTATTGTATAAAAGCGCCAAAACATAAAAAAATATAAATGAGGTATCGTTGCCATCGTACTAACCCGAAGAATAAAACTGCTTTATCAATTTTATCACACGTGGAACGGTGTAAATGCCCCCCCCCCCAAAAAAAGAAATTCGTGAATTGCTGGTTTTTGTTCATTCTGCGTCCCAAAAATCGGAATAAAAAGCGATCAAAAAAGTCATGTGCCCGAAAATGGTACCAATAAAAACGTCAACTCGTCCCGCAAAAAATAAGACCTCACATGATTCTGTGGGACAAAATATGGAAAAATTATAGCTCTAAAAATGTGGTGATGCAAAAACTTTTTTGCAATAAAAAGCGTCTTTTAGCGTGTGACAAGCTGAAATAATAAAAACCCGCTATAAATAGTAAATCAAAACCCCAAACCCCCCCTTAGTTAGGGAAAAATAATAAAAATTTTTAAAAAAGTATTTATTTTCATTTTCTCATTAGGGCGAGGGTTGGTATTAGGGTTCGGGGTGTGTTGGGGTTAGGGTTGGAGTTAGAATTGGGGGTTTTCCACTGTTTAGGCACATCAGGGGCTCTCCAAACGCGAAATGGCGTCTGATCTCAATTTCAGCCAAATCTGCGTTGAAAAAGTCAAACGGTGCTCCTTCCCTTCCAAGCTCTGCCATGCGCCCAAACAGTGGTTTACCCCCACATATGGGGTATCAGCCTACTCCGGACAAATTGCACAACAACTTTTGGGGTCCAATTTCTCCTGTTACCCTTGGGAAAATAAATAAATTGGGGGCAAAAAGATCATTTTTGTGGGAAAAAAATATGATTTATTTTTATGGCTGTACGTTATAAACTTCTGTGAAGCACTTGGGGGTTCAAAGTGCTCACCACACATATAGATAAGTTCTTTGGGGGTCTAGTTTCCAAAATGGGGTCACTTGAGGGTTTTTTTCACTGTTTAGGTACATCAGGGACTCTCCAAATGCGACATGACACCCGCAGACCCTTCCATCAAAGTCTGCATTCCAAAACGTCACTACTTCCCTTCTGAGCCCCGACGTGTGCCCATACAGTAGTTTTCTCCCACATGGGATTGCAAAAATTACATAAGTCAGCTAGTCATGAAGGGTTAATTTTTAATTCCAAACAAAACTTGTTACCTGCAAGGTACATTGAGTCAACAAATCATACCACCAGGTGAGAACACAGTATTTTAAGTTTCAGTTACATTGTGTACATTTTTCCAAGAGAATTTTGAGGTTTGCTTTATGGTACAAAATGGAGGAGAGGGTTCACACGACAAAACCACGTTGGAGCCAAAGTGTTTAGTCACAATGTCGACCGCCAAGCTTATATAAATTAGTTACCATTTGTTTAAATAAATGTTTGTTCTATCTAAAGCGTTTGGATAAATAATTGTAGGGCGATCAGCCTCACAGTAAGCTGAAAAGTAGCCAAAGAATAAACTAGTAGTAAACAAAAATCAGCAGTGTGATATGTGATCCTAAATGTTTATTTCCGTAATATCGGAGCTGAACTTGCTCAAAGTATATTTGATTTAATTAAAAAAATAAAACTCAATAACATTCATCACGGGGATCTGCTTGTGCTCAGAATTCAGGGTCCTTATTAGAAATGACATTTTATTACATAAAATTACTTAGGCTGGGGTCACACGAGTGTATAAAAAAAACAGTCCCATTCTCACCCGGAAAAGTGGGATGATTTTTTTTTCTTCTCGTCAGTGTGCTTTCCGCATGCAATCCGTTTTTTTTTTACTTGCCAGCTATTAATCTTTTACAGGACCATTTACGGTTTCCCATTTTACAGAATTACAATGTACCCAGATAAGTCAGATGCCGTAATAATGCTCCGAATGCAATAAAAGAAGAAAATGGAGTAACCATCAACCACAGTACAAGATAGTGAAAAAGGATAAAAGACAAATCACTTCCCCTTGAGAAAGCAGAGGCGAAACGCACGTCGTGGTCGAGCGAGGCATCTCCCCTGCATCATAACCCCATCATGGGTAAGTGAGATGAGTAGAATAGATACCGGGTATGATCCCAGAGTAGATTGATTTATATTTTCTTGGATCCGCAATTTGTTAATATATCTCTTGATACTACGTAATATATAGCACCTTTGTGTCTTGAATGACATGGAGACATAGTCTTGGGATAGTTGCATAGTATACATAGGTGCCTGGATTATATTTATTTCTCATTTTTGCATGCGGTCCTTTGGCTTAGTGTCACCTTATATGTAGGGGTGATTTCCTTGCGCTATACTGGGATTATTCCTTCTATATTCACCTCATGTTATTATAAATGTTTGATATATTTTGTAAATATAATAATAAAGATTTGTCTTTTATCCTTTTTCACTATCTTGTACTGTGGTTGATGGTTACTCCATTTTCTTCTTTTATTGCATGATATTGGGAGTACTCCACTATTATTTGATTGGTCCTAATTGTTGGTGGGGGAACTATTGTTGTTTAATTGGTTCCTGGCTACATTTTGACAGTTATGAAGGTTTTGAACTTTTTTTCAATAATGCTCCGAATGGCATGCAATCTTTTCATCGCACCCATCTGATTTCGGAGTGAAATTGCAACATGCTGCAATTTTTTTCCTCACGCCGAATATAGCAAAGAAAAACTGCAGATCTGCATTCTCTCATTAAATAACATTGGTGCCAGAGCAATCCCTTTTTTTATCGACTGCAATTGTCTGACTGATACGCTCATGTGACCGAGCCCTAAGAATGAGATGAGAATATAATATATACTGTGTGGCATCTTGTTGTATTACAATATTTCCTTTTGTTTACAATGCAGTTAAAAGAAAAATTGATCTAGATACGAGTAGCAGTAAGATTTGCACCAAATGCATCATTTAATGACTTCAGAACTTGGAGGAGTGGCGAAGGATTAATATAAACATTGATTTGCTTGTATTTACATCTTGACTTGCATGTGGTCATTGGTTCTTTATTTTACACGTGTTGGCCTTGTAATCTACTCAAATGGATTTTCTTTCTTAGTATCCATGGCTGCAATTAATCTTTATAGAAAATGATTATCTATGTGCTGCCGCATCTCCCTTAAAACTGATGAACAGAAAGAAATCAGAACCTGCTAATTCTGGGTCAGAGCTACAAGAACTTAAAGTAAACTGTAACATGACCTACACCAATTGTTAAAGGGTTTACTCATATTTATATTATGAAGTGCACTGCTCAACTGCCTCCTAGCGTCCTGCTTACCAGGGGGTTGTCCGCTCCCAATGATTGGCGCCTCTGGTCCAAACTATGCACTCTCCCAGACTGCAATTAAAAGGCAGTGTTGCCTCTGCAGTACTAGGGAAACGCATAATGTGCTTTGTAAAAACAAATACCGTGAACTGAAAAAAAAATAAATTATCTAATAATAGAACATTAACCATAAAAAACAACAACTTTTAGCTATAAATAGTGTTGAGCGATACCGTTCGATACCCAAAAATATTGTATCGGATGGTATCGCCCGATACGAAAAAAATATCGGGTATCGCCGATTCCGATACCGGAAGTCCCATTCAAGTCAATGGGACTTCCGGTATCGGAATTAAAAAAAGCCCTTTATTTCCTTGTTGGCTAATTCTACATAATTGAAAACAAATAAGAATCATGTAGAATGTATTGTGGGAGGTAGAGGAGACATTAAAAGCATAGTGGTTTATTCAAATCACATGGAATAGCATTAATTCCAATTTTTTTTTTCAATACGTTCGGAGTTAAAAAGATATTGACTATGTTAACCTTTTTTATATTTTGTCAGATATGTACTGTATGTTTCACAACTTCCATGCTCTTCACCTTCTTTTGTACTTCTCCCACACTTTCTCCTTCATGATCCGCAGCAGTAGCATTTTTTTCATCAACTTTTTCTTCACCTTATTCATCTTCTTCTTCTTCATCTTCTCTCCATTAATTTTTTTTCCATTCTTCATATTCTTCTTATTCAGCTATTATTAATTTTAATATGCTATTTCTTCATCTTCTTCCTATTCTTCTTTGTCTTCATTTTCTTATGGTGACAGGCATTCCTGTAGTACTTATCTATAAAAGTTATAAGATTACACCTTACGTTCTGCCTGTCACAAAAGATTTACAACAGGATTTGTCCGCATTCAGTTTGGCCTGCAGCAGCAGGCATTTTCCAGGGGCACCACGAGGAGGAACGGACTCACCCCCATTTACTGCTTAGTCTTCTTCTGCTTATAATTTTGATTTCTTCTATGCTGATTTTTAGTCTTATGCTTAATGTTCTTCTGCTTTCTGTTCTTCTGCTTTTGCTTCTTCTGCTTCTTGTTCTTCTGTCTTTTGTTCTGTATCTTGATGGTTGTCTTCATGTTCTTTGTCCTCTTGGTCTTATTATTTAGGGTCATATTTCTGGTCTTCTTTGGTGTGGTCAGGGTCGTCATCATCAGGGTCGTCGTCATCGAGATCAATAAGGATTACCAAAGACAATTTCAAAAAGCTTGATCTTGGAAACGTAGCAGAAGGTACAAGAAGGCTGAGAAACTGGCGAGAACCAGCAGACAGTGCTGGCACCCGGATGGGTAGCAGAAGGAACAAGAGCCAATGGCACTACCGAGGACCAACTGACGGTGCTGGACCACGGTTACTAAGCAGAAGGTACCTGTGCTAAAAAGCACTACCAAGGACCAGCTGACCATGCTGGACCTCGGATACCGAGATGGAGGCACCTAGGCCAAAGGCTGTGGCGAGAACCAGCAGACAGTGCTGGCACCCGGATGGGTAGCAGAAGGAACAAGAGCCAATGGCACTACCGAGGACCAACTGACGGTGCTGGACCACGGTTACTAAGCAGAAGGTACCTGTGCTAAAAAGCACTACCAAGGACCAGCTGACGGTGCTGGACCTCGGATACTGAGATGGAGGCACCTAGGCCAAAGGCTCTGGCGAGAACCAGCAGACAGTGCTGGAACCCGGGTGGGTAGCAGAAGGTACCCATTCAAAGCAAAGTAGCCAGGCCGCAAGCCGGCTGCAGTTACCAAAACCCACAGTCCTACAGGGGGTCCATGTCCCATTGGCACTACGGATCCAGCCTTCAGTGCCAGTTCCCGCAGCCCACATAGGAGTCACCTAAACTGCAGGCACCGTAGAGTCGGCTAACCCGGCCGCAAGATGACAGGACAACAGATTGGTGGCATAGTGACCTTGACACTACCCGGAAACAGCAGGCGTGCTGAAAACAGGCTGGGCAACAGGGAGTACCCATGCCAAAGACACTGCCGAGAACCAGCTGACGGTGCTGGAACCCAGATGGGTAGCAAAAGCTACAAGAGCCAATGGCACTACCGAGGACCAACTGACGGTGCTGGACCACGGTTACTAAGCAGAAGGTACCTGTGCTAAAAAGCACTACCAAGGACCAGCTGACGGTGCTGGACTTCGGATACCGAGATGGAGGCACCTAGGCCAAAGGCTCTGGCGAGAACCAGCAGGCAGTGCTGGAACCCGGGTGGGTAGCAGAAGGTACCCATTCAAAGCAAAGTAGCCAGGCCGCAAGCCGGCCGCAGTTACCGAAACCCACAGTCCTACAGGGGGTCCATGTCCCATTGGCACTACGGATCCAGCCTTCAGTGCCAGTACCCGCAGCCCACATAGGAGTCACCTAAACTGCAGGCACCGTACAGTCGGCTAACCCGGCCGCAAGACGACAGGACAACGGATTAGTGGCATAGTGACCTTGACACTACCCGGAAACAGCAGGCGTGCTGGAACCAGGCTGGGCAACAGGGAGTCCCCATGCCAAAGACACTGCCGAGCACCAACTGGCGTTGTTGGAGCCCAGGGACAATCATGGTGTAGGCCGAGGCCTACTTGGTGGTAGTTTTAGATTGTTTGTAGGCTACAACAGACTGTCAACGTGCTCCAATTAGCCATCTGTCTCCACTCTGTTTCCAGGATTTCACGTGACCACCAACACCGCCAGTTTATGCGTACAGTAGCCGTCTGCCCAATCCACACGTGTTCCTGTGTTACTGGTGTTCTGTAATGTCAGCAGATCCCCTGATGTTTGTCTGCCAATGTCTCCTGCTCTGTCCACATTCCCACCACTTGCAGTGGGAAGGTGGACAGCGCAGGAGACCGTGCCGGACACACATTGGGGGATCAGCTCACGTTACAGAACACCAGGAACACAGGAACAAGTGTGGAATGCGTGGACGGCAACTGTGAGCAGGAACTGGCGGTGTTGGAGGTCAGGGGAAATACTAGAGACAGAGTGGAGACAGAGGCCAAATCAGAGAATGTTTAAATCTGAAGTAGTTACAATTTGGAGGCAGCAGCAGTTTGCCCTCCACACAGCAGGGGATCAGCTGACGTTACCGAACCCCACTTTCACATGAACGAGTGTGTTTTTCTGTGTGGACAGCACTTCCAAGCACCAACTGGCGTTGTTGGAGCCCAGGGAGAATTATGGTGTAGGCCGAGGCCTACTTGGTGGCAGTTTTAGATTGTTTGTAGGCTACAACAGGCTGTCAACGTGCTCCAATTAGGCATCTGTCTCCACTCTGTTTCCAGGATTTCACGTGACCACCAACACCGCCAGTTTATGCGTACAGCAGCCGTCTGCCCAATCCACACGTGTTCCTGGGGTTCTGTAATGTCAGCAGATCCCCTGATGTGTGTCTGCCACTGTCTCCTGCGCTGTCCACCTTCCCACTGCTTGCAGTGGGAAGGTGGACAGCGCAGGAGACAGTGGCGGACACATATTGGGGGATCTGCTGACGTTACAGAACCCCAGTAACACAGGAACACGTGTGGAATGCGTGGATGGCAACTGTGAGCAGGAACTGGCGGTGTTGGAGGTCAGGGGAAATACTAGAGACAAAGTGGAGACAGAGGCCAAATTAGAGAATGTTTAAGTCTGAAGTAGTTACAATTTGGAGTCAGCAGCAGTTTGCCCTCCACACAGCAGGGGATCAGCTGACGTTACTGACCCCCACTTTCACATGAACGAGTGTGTTTTTGTGTGTGGACAGCACTTCCGAGCACCAACTAGCATTGTTGGAACCCAGGGACAATCATGGTGCAGGCCGAAGCCTACTAGGAGCCAGGTGTAAAGCTGAGGTATTTTGACTTTGGAGGGAGCAGGACACTTTGCCCTCCACACAGCAGGGGATCAGCCGACGTTACCGACCCCCACTTTCACATGAACAAGTGTTTTTTTCTGTGTGGACAGCACTTCCGAGCACCAACTAGCGTTGTTGGAACCCAGGGACAATCAGGGTGCAGGCTGAGGCCTACTAGGAGCCAGGTGTAAAGCTGAGGTATTTTGACTTTGGAGGGAGCAGGACACTTTGCCCTCCACACAGCAGGGGATCAGCCGACGTTACCGACCCCAACTTTCACATGAACAAGTGTGTTTTTCTGTGTGGACAGCACTTCCGAGCAACAACTGACGATGTTGGAGCCCAGGGATAGTCATTTTGTAGGCTGAGGCCTACTTGGAGGCAGTTTAAGATAAGACGTTGTTTGACTTTGGAGGGAGCAGGACACTTTGCCCTCCACACAGTAGGGGATCAGCTGACGTTACTGACCCCCACTTTCACATGAACAAGTGTGTTTTTCTGTGTGGACAGCACTTCCGAGCACCAACTAGCGTTGTTGGAGCCCAGGGACAATCAGGGTGCAGGCCGAGGCCTACTAGGAGCCAGGTGTAAAGCTGTGGTATTTTGAATTTGGAGGCAGCAGCAGTTTGCCCTCCACACAGCAGGGGATCAGCTGACGTTACCGAACCCCACTTTCACATGAACGAGTGTGTTTTTCTGTGTGGACAGCACTTCCGAGCACCAACTAGCGTTGTTGGAACCCAGGGACAATCAGGGTGCAGGCCGAGGCCTACTAGGAGCCAGGTGTAAAGCTGAGGTATTTTGACTTTGGAGGGAGCAGGACACTTTGCCCTCCACACAGCAGGGGATCAGCCAACGTTACCGACCCCCACTTTCACATGAACGAGTGTGTTTTTCTGTGTGGACAGCACTTCCGAGCAACAACTGACGATGTTGGAGCCCAGGGATAGTCATTTTGTAGGCTGAGGCCAACTTGGAGGCAGTTTAAGATAAGACGTTGTTTGAATTTGGAGGCAGCAGCAGTTTGCCGTACACACAGCAGGGGATCAGCTGACGTTACCGAACCCCACTTACACATGAGCGAGTGTTTTGTCTGTGCGCACAGCACTTCTGAGCATCTGAGCACCAACTGGCGGTGTCGGAGCCCAGGGAAAATCAGGTAGTAGGCCGAGGCCTTCTTGGAGCCAGGTGTAAATCTGAGGTTGTTTGACTGTGGAGGGAGCAGGACACTTTGCCATACACACAGCAGGGGATCAGCTGACGTTACCGAACCCCACTTACACATGAGCGAGTGTTTTGTCTGTGCGGACAGCACTTCTGAGCCCAACTGGCGGTGTTGGAGCCCAGGGAAAATCAGGTAGTAGGCCGAGGCCTACTTGGTGGCAGTTTGCGATTGTTTCTAGACTACTACTAACTGTCAACGTACTCCAATTAGGCCTCTGTCTTCACTCTGTTTCGAGTATTTCCTCTGGCTTCCAACCACGCCAGTTGCTGCTCTGAAATGCCGTCTGCACAACCCACACTTGTTCCTGTGTTACTGGGGTTCTGTAACACCAGCTTCTCCCTAGAGGTGAGTCAGGCAATGTCTCCTGCTCTGTCCACATTTCCACTACAAGTAGTGGGAATGTAGACAAAGCAGGAGACATTGCCGTGCTCACCTCTGGAGATGAGCAGATGTTACAGGACCCAGGTAACACAGGACCAAGTGTGGATTGTGCAGACGGCACTTGAGAGCAGAAACAGGCGGTGTTGTAGGCCGGAGGAAATACTCAAAACAGAGTGGAGACAGAAGGCAAATCAGAGAACATATTAAATCAGAGGTAGTCAGAAGTTGTAGGCAGCAGGAGAGTTTGCCGTACACACAGCAGGGGATCAGCTGACGTTACCGAACCCCACTTACACATGAGCGAGTGTTTTGTCTGTGCGCACAGCACTTCTGAGCACCAACTGGCGGTGTCGGAGCCCAGGGAAAATCAGGTAGTAGGCCGAGGCCTACTTGGAGCCAGGTGTAAATCTGAGGTTGTTTGACTGTGGAGGGAGCAGGACACTTTGCCATACACACAGCAGGGGATCAGCTGACGTTACCGAACCCCACTTACACATGAGCGAGTGTTTTGTCTGTGCGGACAGCACTTCTGAGCAACAACGGGCGTTGCTGTTGCCCAGGAAATAAAGTTCAGGTCATAGAAACATGAACACAACAGGAGACCTGGATCCTGTTGCCAGCCAATTATTTATTCTGGAAGAGGACTGGCAAATTCAGGTGAGATCCAGGCCTTGTTCATTTTCACAAAAGTAAGCCGGTCAACATTATCGGCAGATAGTCGCGTGCGACGGTCTGTTACCACACCACCTGCAGCACTAAAGACACGTTCCGATAATACACTGGCAGCAGGGCAAGCCAGCACCTCCAATGCATACTGGCTAAGCTCTGGCCATGTATCCAGCTTAGAGACCCAATACTTGAACGGGGAAGAGCCGTCTGGGAGAACACTAACAGGGCACGACAAGTAGTCTGTCACCATCTGACGGAAACGTTGCCTCCTGCTGACTGGAGCTGTCTGTGATGGTGTAGCCGTTTGTGGCGGTCCCACAAAACTTTTCCACATTTGGGCCATACTGGCCTTGCCTTGTCCTGCGGCACTGCCTCTGCTACCTCTTTGTGCAGAGCTTCCTCCACTGCCTCTACCCACATGGCTGCTTTGAAAAGCACTACCAGCAACACTTGCGGGGGGAATGGAGAACATGATGGCCTGCACAAGTGTTTCTTGGTACTCCCGCATTTTTCGCTCCCGGTTCAACTGTGGTATGAGGCTTTGTAAGTTGTCCCGGTAGCGAGGATCTAGGAGGGTGTACACCCAATAATCAGCCGTGTGGAGAATGTTGGTGATGCGGCGGTCATTTAACAAGCACTGCAGCATGAAATCAACCATGTGCTGCAGACTGCCAACTGGACCGGAAACGCTGTCCCCAGCTTGAGGCAGCATCTCTGCCTGCTCAGCATCACCCCACCCTCGCTGTACACACTGACTACTAGAGCCTTGTGTACCTCCCTCCTCTGGAGAGATGTGTTCCTCCTCCTCCATTGACTCCTCGTCATCCTCCTCACTAGGTGTCCCCTGCCTGGGCCTTTGTGTGGAAGCACGTTGCGCAGATTTGCCAGAAGCAGATGGCATTTCTGACTGCTCATCCTCGACCTCTTCAAAAACCTCCTCACTTAGTGCTTGTAAGGTTTTTTTGAAGCAGACAGATGAGGGGGACAGTCATGCTGATTAGTGCATCATCTGCACTGGCCATCCGCGTGGAGTCATTGAAGGCACGCAAAACTTGGCAGATGTCCCTCATAGTGGCCCACTCAGTGGTGGTGAAGTGTGTCCGGCGCACAGTGCGACTTGTTTGCGCCTGATGCAGCTGGTACTCCATTACTGCTGCCTGCTGCTCACACAACCGCTCCAACATATGTAACGTTGAATTCCACCTGGTGGGGAGGTCACATATGATGCGATGTTCTGGCAGGCGGAATAGTCGTTGCAGAGATGCAATGCGCGATCTTGCCATGCTGGAACGCCGCAAGTGAGCACACTCTAGGCGAACCTTGTGCAGCAGTGCATCAAGATCCGGATAGTCCCTCAGAAAGCTCTGCACGACCAAATTGAGCACGTGTGCCAGACATGGTATGTGAGTGAGGTTGCCTAGGCCCAGAGCTGCCACTAGATTTCGGCCATTGTCACTCACTACCAAACCTGGCTGGAGATTCGCTGGCACAAACCACACATTGCTCTCCTGCTTGATGGCATTCCAGAGCTCCTGTGCTGTGTGGCTCCGATTCCCCAAAGAAATTAATTTAAGGACGGCCTGTTGACGTTTGGCCACACCTGTGCTCATATCTGGCCTAACAGGCTCACGCAGTGCTAATTCCGAGGAACTAGAGTAGGAGGAGGACTCAATATGTACAGACTGCATTCCTGCAATCCTTGGAATTGGCAGAATACGTACAGAGCCACTCTCCAGATCTGTACCCGGCTCCACAACATTGACCCAATGGGCAGTGAGGGAAAGGTATCGTCCCTGTCCATGGCTACTGGTCCACGCATCGGTGGTCAGGTGGACCTTGCTACTGACGGCATTTAGTAGCGCATTTTTAATTTTTCCCTCCACATGCTTTTGCAGGGCAGGGCACGGCTTGCCTGCTGAAATAAAAGCGGCTGGCACATTGTATTGTGGAACTGCCAATGACAAAGTTCCGGAAGGTGTCAGTCTCCACCAGCCTGAATGACAGCATCTCAAGGGCCAGTAGTTTGGCAATGCCGGCATTCAGAGCCAGTGCTCGGGGATGGTTTGCCGAGTATGGCCGCTTTTTCTCCCATGCCTGTGCTACCGATTGCTGGTGAGTGGCCTGGGAGTGTGCTGATGACTGCAAACGTGGTTCAGTGGGTGGAATTTCACTGGGTCTCTGGACAACAGTGGCAGTGGTTCTTCCATGGCGTTCCAGTGAGGAAGCCGAACCAGCTGTGTGTGAGCTGGAGGAAGAGGCCCCAACACGAGCTGAAGAGGTGGTAGGTGCTGCTGAAGGTTGGCCTACATCTTCAGTGTGTCTGTGTAACTCCACCTCGTGCTTGGTACGCACATGTTTCCACATATTTGTGGTATTGAGGTTGCTCACATTTTTCCCTCGTTTCACTTTCTGATGACACAGCTTGCATTTGACAAAGCAAATGTCATCTGCAACTGTGTCAAAAAAAGACCACGCACTGCAAGTCCTGGGAGCGCCCGTTTTGTGTTTTGGAAGAGGATTGCTCCTCACGGGTGCCAAAGTGGAGGCTACAGGCAACCAAGTCTGCCCCCGCCCTCTCCCTCCTCTTTTGGCCGTTCGGGGAATCTCTTCCTCAGAGCTGCTCCCACCACCTTCCTGTGGCTGACGCCATGATGGGTCAAGGACCTCATCATCTCCACTCCCCTCTTCAAGCACCGGTCTCGCCAGCACCGTACGCACCAGAAATTGGCAACTGAGTCTCATCATCATCAGATGAGCACTGAGGTGTGCTGACAATAGGCACTGGCCCACCCGCCTCTTCAGATTCAGAGGGACAAAGCAGTTGCGCATCACTGCATACTCCCTCTTCTTCACGCTCTAGAATGCTGCTTGGCTGGCCACCTCTTTCCAAGCCAACAGAGTCTGAGAACAGAAGTAAAGATTGAGATGGCTCCTGTCCAGGGCTCTCAGACTGCCTGGGCAATTTGCCAGGTGGTGAAGAGACAGATGGTTGCTCTTCAGTGGTCTGGCCTTGGGAGGATGCGGAAGTCATTGAAGTGGATGCGTTAGCTGCCATCCATCCGACAACGGCTTCAATTTGTTCGTCACGCAGCAGTGGGGTACGGAGAGGTCCTACAAAGCTGCGCATGAAAGACTGTTGCCTGGTAAAAGTGGGGGATGCCGGGTCACTGGTGGCCGCAGCAGACACCGAATCCCCACGTCCTCTCCCTGCTGAATCCCCCCGTCCTCTCCCTGCTGAAACTCCACAGCCACGACCACGTGCCTTACTCCCTGCCTTCTTCATCTTGGTAGACTGATAAAGATAGGCAGAAAAGTAAAAAAGGGGTGGCTTAGTGTTCTTATTCCTGAACACCTGCTAACCAGTATAAGAAACACTAATTTGGCTAAGAGTGTGTGTACTACACTTTAATATGATCTAATGTGGCCTAGACAACTGTAAAGTGGAGTGTTTGGTGAACTTTATTTCCTTTTTTTTTTGGGGGGGGGGGGGAAAGAAAAGGATGTGACCAAAGTTTGAAAGCTATAGTATCACAAACTTTTTGGAGCGATTACAATGCAGGAAGCTAACCTACAATGCAATTGATGAGGCTCCAAAAAATAGGGTGATACTAGTCTGGCTGGCCCTGAAGGGCACAAGCCAGCAAAAAGGCTCCTCTATCTAATCCTATATAGTGTTTGCAACCAACCAATGACAATGGATGCGGTTGGAAGCACACTAATATAGGAGCAAAAATCTGGCTAAATTAGCTGCAAAAAAAGGACTATGTATGAGGCAGTGACGCACGCTGAGCAGACTACAGCTAGCGGTGGCTGTAGAACACACTGCAACGTGAGCTGCACTCACACACAGAGAGACCTGTCAGACAGCCAAAAACAGTGCAGAGAAATGGGTTATATCACTGAAAGGCTGCTGAAAGGCTCCGCTGTCCACTCCTTTAGTGTTTGCAACCAACGTATATGGATACGTATGGAAGCACACTATACAGGAGAAAAAAAAAGCAGCAATAAAAGAAAAATGTGTATGAGGCAGAGACACACGCTGGGCGGCCTACAAGCAGACGTGCCTGCAGGACACACTACACAGCGTGGGTCTGCACTCACACAGCCCTTGCAGACAGCTGTGAACACTGCTGCTAGGCAAAAGAAAGCTACAGTGGTGGTTTATGTAGCCTGGATAAAGCACAATATTGTTTTTAGAATCGCTATTTCTAACTGTCCCTCACAGTCTTCAACAGCAGCCTGTCCCTAACTGAATTCACAGCAGAGTGACCAGAAATGGCGGCTGCAGCGGTTTTTATAGTGCATCATGACATCATTTCAGCAGCCAATCACAGCCATGCCAGTAGTTAACATGCCTACATGCCTAACAGGATGTGCCCACACTTCTGAGGATCCCCATTGGCTGAATCAAATCGAGCGGGCTCCTAGCATTATGGGAACTTCCGATTCCGGTATTCGATATGAAAAAAGTATCGGAACTAAGTATCGGAATTCCGATACAGCTAATATCGGCCGATACCCGCTACTTGCGGTATCGGAATGCTCAACACTATTTATAAAGTATTTTATCTTTTAATACCAGCTTTCAGAGTACATCTGTATGCAGCAACTTGGAAATAAAATGTTTTCTAAACACACCACGTAAAAAAACTACCCACAGGGTTTTGTGCCCACGACATTTTCTTTACAGCAGATTGTGCTGTAGAAATCGCAGGAACGATGGATGCAGTGATGAGCAGGAGGCAGAGCAAGAGTTAAAGGGTTTATTACAGGGGATACACCACGCAGGGAGAGAAAGAGTTAAGAGGGGAGTACAAACTCAGTATTGTAACAGGGAAAGAACTAATGCTTATGTAACAGGTAAACTTATCAGTCTGATGGTTTCTGGGCAGGGGAAACTTGTAATCCCACGGTGGCGCCGCAAGTGACACGTGAAGTCTCTGGCCTGATCCTGAAGAAAGTTGAGGCACTGTCTCCTGACGGAAGCGGCGTATCCTGGTTTTCCTAGGCGAGGTCCTGCGTTCCTGGGGCGACGTAGGTGGTGGGAAGTAGTCTGCGGCATCGCCAGAGTGTGACTCAGTTCAGTGGCGGAAGAGGCGGTGAAATGGCCTGGTCAGACTTATGCCGCGCACCCACGGCAGTCAGAGGGACGGTGCAGGATGAATTCTCGGTGACAGGGGGGTGCGGGCACACGGGTATGAGTTGCTCATAGTCAGTCTGCACACGGGCTGCGGAACTGCAGCCTGGGCCTGGATTATCGTGTAGCTCCACGGAAGTGAATCAACCTTCTCCTGCTGCGTGTTCTGTCTTCCCAAGTGTCTCGCTTTCCCGCGCACAGTCCCTTTTATCTCTGTCACGCCCCCTACAGTCGTGGTCAGAAAGTTTTCCCCTCGGCAACAATGTTGACAGCCCCAATAGTTCCGGAACCGACGCAAGAGAGGCACCACCGGCCCGGTCCATCTTCCTACACTCCCCCTTTCCTTTTACTCGCCATTCCACTGGCGAGTGTTCTTGTAAAACACGTTGGCAATCTTCTTTTTCCTGGACAATTTGTTGCCAAATGAATTGGCCTTGATTGTATTGATTTGAGGGTATTCCAGCTGTTGTTCGTTCGGAGCGCCATAAGTCAGAAGAAGTAGTAGAGTCACCTAGGGTGATCGAGTCAGGTTGCATAGGCGAGGGTGGTGGCGCATCCATTTCCGCTGGTACAGACTCCTCGGGAACTTCAGGTACTTGTCCTTCCCATAGATTTTCAGATGGCCGTTCATGGCTTTCTTCCTCATCACAATCTACTACTGGTCGAGATACTTCAGTAGCAGCTTGCACCTCTTCTACTTGATCAGGATCCTTTGACAGACAGGACCGAAGCATATTCCGGTGAACTATACGAGTGGCGGAGTTCTCTTCCCCTTCAGGCTGAATCTCATAAACGAGCCCTTCCGAGTTGATTCGCCGTTTCACCCACCGGTTCCCTAATTTGTCTCGAGGACGTTTTTCTCATACTAGTACACGGTCCCCAGCTTGGAGATTTGTCCCCTGCAGTGGAGTTTTCTCTGCATGTTCCAGTTCTTGAAATCTGGTCCGCCCCAGACAATGCAAAATCTGTAAACGATGACGATGTTCTCAAACTCAGGTGGACACCCCCGTCCGTGGGTAGTCCTCCTCTGGATCCAGCTCCAGCTCGGTGATCTCTTACCCTGACGGACCAAATACGGAGTATAACCAGTAGTTTGATGCGTACGATTGTTGTACACCCATACCAACTCAGCTACGAACGCGGGCCTTCTGGTCTTCCTCCAGGGTTCTCAAGATTTGAATTAGAGTGTGGTTGAACCGTTCACAGGCTCCATTTCCCTTAGAATGATATGACGTTGTGCAAGACTTTTTGATCTGGTGCAGACAGTGTAATTCTTCCATCACTTTCCCTAGAAAACAGGCCCCCTGGTCAGAATGAATTAGCTTTGGGCAGCCGTATAGTTGAAAGCCGTATAGTTGAATGAAATTCTTGCAGATTCAGCAGTCTGATCACATGTTGGGGTCACGACAGCAAACTTTGTGAAGTGATCCATCATTACCAGACAATGCTCACACCCTTGATGAGCCAGCTCAATGGTCAGGTAGTCTATCATTACCACCTCCAGAGGGGCAGAAGTCACGATGGTTGGTGTAGGAGCTCTCTGCTCTGGTGGTTTTGCTAACTCACAGCTCCTGCATAATCTACAGGTATCTTCTACTACAGCCTTCAGTCTAGGATGATAAACTAATCGCTGTAACCACTGAAAGGTTTTATCTTGGCTGAAGTGTGCTCCTCTTTCATGCGCCTCTGTGGCCACCTTAGATAAGTGTCTCCAGAATTACCACCTGCCAGGTGACACCCAGCTCCCGTTGTAGTAGAACATTCCGATACAGCAGTACATTTCTCATTTGGAGTCTTTCCCATTGTTGAAGAATCCGTAGAGTCTCTAGAGACAGGGCATTTCTCTCTCCTTGACTGGGAAGTGCTTAGACGTCATCCACTGCCTTAGTTGGGCACGTTCCCCATCTTCCTGCTGTAACCGAACCCACTCATCACGGGACTGTCCTAAGACACCCTCCTGGGCCAACACGTACACCTGTTCCTTTGTCGCTACCACCATCCTGGCAGAATCTCAGAACTTGGGAATCTCCTCATCTTCTAATTCCTCATCTCTGTTCCGCTCAGGTTTCCCATGTTTCACCCTGGATAAGGCGTCAGCATGCGTATTCTCAGCCCCTCTTATGTAGGCGATTTGATATAGAAAATTTGTCATTCTAGCTACCCATTGTTGCTCCAGCGCTCCTAGCTTCGCATTTTCCAAATGAGCCAAAGGGTTGTTATCTGTATGCACCAGTACTTCAGACCCGGATAGATATTCCACGAACCTCTCCGTCATAGCACACACCAACGCCAGCAGCTCTAGCTTGAAGGAACTGTAATTGACGGGATTTTGTTCAGAATCATGAAGGTACCGACTCGCATAAGCGATCACCTTCTCTCTCCCATTCTGTATCTGCGACAGAATGGGAGCCCCAAGTCCATGCAAGCTACCATCGGTGTAGAGAATGAACGGTGGAGAGAAGTCCGCATAAGCCAACACGGGTGCTTCCTTCAATGCCTTCTTCAGTTCTTGAAATGCCTTTTCCTGCCGTTCTTCCCATCGTATAGTCCGGTTCTTGGCACCTGAGGGTACTCCCTTTAAAAGTTGTAGCAGAGGGTTCACTATACGGGTAAAGTTCTTCACCAAACGTCGATAATACCCGGTCAGCACCAAGAACGCTTGGGCATCTTTCACCATCGTCGGGGTAGGCCAATCCTGCACTGCAGCTATTTTCTCCCGGGACGGCTTCACCCCTTCAGCAAAAACGACGTTACCCAGATACTCGATTTGGGTGCGAAACATGACATTTCTGAGGCTTCACCTTTAGGCCTTGTCTCTGAAGGCGACTCAACACCTGTTCCAGTCTTTGTAGATGGTCCTGAAACGTAGCGACATAGACTATAATGTCGTCTAAATAGATGAGCGTGGCTTCAAAGTTTAAATCACCTAAACCTCTCCATCAATCGTTGGAACGTTCCAGGGGTGTTGGCCAAACTGAACGGCATCCGGTTAAATTCATACTGTCCCATAGTAAGCATAAAGGCAGTCTTTGCTCGGTCTTGTTACGACATCGGTACTTGTCAGTAGTCGCTGGCTAGATCCAACGATGAAAAGAATTTGGCATTTCCTAGTGCAGACAAGGACTTTTCAATCCTGGGTAACAGATACGAATCTCGCAAGGTTCAGGCATTGAGTTTACGACAGTCTACACAATAACGCAGTTTGCCATCCTTCTTCCACACTAGTGCAATTGGGCCTGCCCACGGACTTTGACTCTCCCTTATGACGCCTTTCTGCAGCATATGAGTTAGCATACCTTTCACCTCTTGATACAGTTGTGGAGGAATTTGTCAATACTGCTCTCTTATGGGTGTGGCATTCCCCGCTGGTATCTCGTGTGTGATTGCCGTAGTACAGCCAAAGTCATCTTCATGGCGTGCAAACATGTCCTGATATCGCCCTAGCAGAGCCTCCACCTGCTGGATCTGTAGCAGAGTAAGGTCTGTCAGCTCAGCCCGCATCTGCTCCAATGTGCATCGCCCTTCTCGGATATGCTGGGGTTCCGGTGTCAAAGATGCCACGGTCCAAGGGTCTCCCTGTTTCACAGTCAACTGCACAGCCTGAAGTGGTATCACTTCGGGCATGCCCATAATTCGAGCTACTTCACTTCCTAACTCAGAAAAGGTCATGTGAGGATTCACCCGCAAACGCTCCCGCAAAGCCTGTTTCGTCAGCACGTCCCGTAAGCCTGTCACCAATTGATCTTGCAGCAATACATCAGTAGGCCCTACGCCTATGCCGTCTTTTCTAATGATAGCAGTATGGATCGCCTGAAGATCTTTCATGTACTAAATCACCATCTCCCCCTCCCTTTGCATACAGCTAAATAGACGCATCCTCAACTCCCCTACGTCTGTGGGGTCCCCATGAGTCTCCGCCAAAATTTGTAGCACCTTGTTAAAGGTGTCTTGCTCCCTGGGGGGTCATAACATGACTGAGTCTCTGGCTTCTCCATCTAAAGCCATCAGGGCTACCCCGGCTTCAAATGCAGGGGTCATTGGGTGCATCTTCATTATCCCAAGGCCCTCAGTCCAACTGCATAATATGGTATTACTCCCTGTAAACTTAGGGAGATTGTTCAACATTGCCCCCAGAGAGATACTGGACCTAGGGCTCAACCCAACTGCTTGGTCTGCCACCTCCGTGCTGTTAGTCGGCTGGATGCAGTCTACGCCAAAAGTAGAAATCGCAGGAACGGCGAAGGCATGGTGAAAGAACTTTCGAAAAAATATGGTCCGCCTGGATGGCGGTGATATGATTGCTAAGACTCTCAAGTATACCCGGCACAAGGAGTATTGGGGGAGGGGGGGTGGCTTTGATTGTATTACTACAAGATATGTGAATTGTTACATGTATATTGATATCCACTGTCTATTGTTTAAAATCTTTTGAAACCTAAATAAAAATAACTGGTTTAAACAAAGAAATCGCAGGAAAGCGGGATGCAGTGACAAGCAGGAGACAGAGCAAGAGTTACAGGGTTTATTACAGGGGATACTCCACACAGGGAGAGAAAGAGTTAAGAGGGGAGTACAAACTGAGTATTGTAACAGGGAAGGAACTAATGCTTATGTAACAGGTAAACTTATCAGTCTGATGGATTCCGGGCAGGGGAAACATTTAATCCCAGTGGTGCCGCAAGTGACGCGTGAAGTCTCTGGCCTGATCCTGAAGAAAGTTGAGGCACTGTCTCCTGACAGAAGCGGCATATCCTGGTTCTCCTAGGCGAAGTCCTGCATTCCTGGGGTGACGTACGTGGTGGGAAGTAGTCTGCGGCACCGCCGGAGTGTGACGCGACCCAGTTCTATATGATTCACCTGGTCAGAGTTAGGCCGCGCACCCGCGGCAGTCAGCGAGACAGTGTGGGATGATTTCTCGGTGACAGGGGTGAGCGGGCACACGGGTATGAGTTGCTCACAGTCAGTCTGCACCCATGCTGGGGAACTGCAGAGTGTAGCTCCATGGAGAGTGAATCAACCTCCTGCTGCGCGCTCTGTCTTCCCGCCAAGTGTCTCGCTTTCCCGCACAGTCTCTTATCTCTGTCACGCCCCCTACAGTCGAGTGCAAAGGTCCGTCTGGGTCAGAAAGCTTTCCACCCCGGAACAATGGTGACAGTCCCAATAGATCAGGAACTGACGCGAGAGAGGTACCACTGGCCTGGTCCATCTTCCTACAGTGCCTTGAATCTGCCTTTAACCCCTTCACGACTTTGCATGACCTTGCACATATACATATGTCTAGGTTGGTAAGTACTTATTGACCTTGGACGTATGATTATGTCCGGGCGATTTTGTGCCAAATCAGACAAGGTGATTTTATGGATTTGTTTTCTCATTTTGACTCTCATAGTTGTGGTCTACCTATGATGTCAATTTCAGGCCTCTCTCATCTTTTTAAGTGGGAGAACTTGCACAATTGGTATATATAAAACAAAAAAAGTACACATATTCACATATTTGGTATTGCCACGTCTGGAACGACCCGACCTATAAAACTGTTGCACGGGTTAGCTCCTTCAGTAAACACCACAAAAAAAGGGCAAAAAAGTATGCTTTTTCAACATGCTGCCAATCAAAAAGTAGAATAAAAATTATCAAAAAGATACATATAAAAAAAAATTGTACTGCTGAAAATGTCATCTTTTCCCGTAAAAAACAAGCTCGTATACAGCTCTATCAGAGGAAAAATAAAGTTATAGCTCTCAGAATAAAGCAATGCAAAAATAATCATTTTCTTTATAAAATAGTTGTTATTGTGTAACACAAAAAAACATATAAATGTGGTATCGCCATAATCGTACTGACCTGAACAATAAGGCTGCCTAATGGCATAAAAAAAAATCCTCAATTGCTGGTTTTTGTTTATTCTGCCTCTTAAATATCGGAATAGAAAGCAATCAAAAAAATGTCATGTGCCCGAAAATGGTACCAATAAAAACATCAACTTGTCCCACAAAAAACAAGCCCTAACATGACTCTGTCGGCAGAAATACGAAAAAAAATATAGGTCTCAAAATATGCCAAAGCAAAAACTTGTTTTTGCAAAAAAAAAAAAAAAAAAGAGCGTCTTTTAGTGTGTGACAGCAGCCAAATATAAAAACCGATATACCGTATATACTCGAGTATAAGCCGAGGCACCTAATTTTGCCACGGAAAACTGGGTAAGCTTATTGACTTGAGTATAAGCCGGGTATGTATTGTCCCCTCATCCTTGTCCTGCCATGCGTGGCTCCCCCCTGTTCTGTCCTGGTATGTGGTTCCCCCCATCCTGTCCTGGTATGTGGCTCACCCGTCCTGTCCTGGTGTGTGGCTCCCCCCATCCTGTCCTGGTGTGTGGCTCCCCCCATCCTGTCCTGGTATGTGGCTCTCCCCGGCCTGTCCTGGTATGTGGCTCCCCCATTTTGTCCTGGTACATGTGGTTTCCCCGTCCTGGCCTGCTATGTGTGGCTCCTCCCATCCTGTCCTGGTATGTGTGGCTCTCACTGTTGTATGCATGGCTCCCCCCATCCCATCATTGTATGTATGGCTCACCGCTCACCCCCTGTCCCATCATTGTATGCATGGCTCACCCTCCCCCCGTCCTACTCACCTTCCTCGCGCCGTTGCTGCATCTCCGTTGTCCCATCACGGCAGCTCTCCTTTGCTGAGCGGTCACGTGGTACCGCTCATTAAGGCTACTTTCACATTTCAGGCTTTGTAATACGGCAGCGTGTGGTGAAAAGTCGCAATACCGGATCCGGCAGAAAACGCTGACACCGGATCCTTCTTTTGGCAGGATACGCTGCAGTAGAAATTTAAAGGAACATCGCATGGAGAGAGAGATTTTTCCACACTGACAGGGTTAAATTTCATGCCAGTGAACATATTCCGGGCATGAGCTGTGTAAAAAAGAGGTCCGGCACAAGGAAAAAATGTTACATCAAACGTTTTTCCCAGACACCGGACAGACACTTTTTGCCGTATCTGGCAAAGCCGGACACGACGCATGGCCATCCGGCGCAATGTGGCGATAATGAAAGTCTATGGGAGAAAAGCCGGATCCGGTGGCAAGCGGCTCTGGATCCAGTTTTTTACAAATCTCGCCGCATCGTGCCTGATGCTAAAAAACTGAAATGTGAAAGTAGCCTAAAGTAATGAATATGCGCTCCACGCCTATGGGAGTGGAGACGTGTGCATATTCATTACCTTAATGAGTGGTACGACGTGACCGCTCAGCCCAGGAAGAGCTGCCGGCGGAGATGCAGGGACGGAGATGCAGCGACAGCACGAGGAGGGTGAGTATGATGTCTTCTGGAAGCTGGCGGCTGCAGCTGTCACTGTGCCACAGCCACCGGCTCATGCCACTTATCCGCCGCTCCCTCTCCCCCATCGTCTTTCTGGGACAATGACTCGTGTATAAGCCGGGGGGGGGGGGGGGGGCATTTTCAGCATGCAAAAAAATTGTGCTGAAAATCTCGGCTAATACACGAGTATATATGGTAAAGCTGATATCGCTGTAATTGCACTGACCCGAAGAATAAAGTTGCCTAATCATTTATACCTCACGAGAAACAGCATAAAAATAAATAAAACCAATTCTTCACCTGCTGCTGATTTCTTCATTCTACCTCCCAAAGATCGCAGTAAGGCTCAGCTAAGATTTATCCTTTGCTCTACGATGAGCTGGGCATAACGTACTGGTCACAACAGCGTACTGGGGACTACAACATACTGGTCACTACAATCTATTGGGAACTACAAAAGCAGATTTGCAATTTTCACTCAGCAATATCCACTGCTGCTTTTTTCTGGAAAGCACCCATGGAGTCAAAATACCACACCTGTAGATAAATTCTCATAGGGGTGACATCACTTGAGGGGGTAATCTGGTCTTCTAGCACTTAGGGGCTCTGGATATGGAGTCTGCAAACTATTCTAGGTAAATCTGCGCTCCAGGAGGCAAATAGTGCTTCGTCCCTCCTGAGTTTTGGCGTGTGGCTGAGCAGTACTGTACATCCACATATGAGGCATTTCCACATTAAGCAGAAATGGTGTGACAAATTTTGATACCATTTTTACTCATTTTATCTTGTGAAAATGTAATATTTTTGTGGTACAAATTAGAGATGAGCGAGCACTAAAATGCTTGGATGCTCGTTACTCAAACCGAGCAATTCCTGATGCTCGAATGCTCGTTTTGACTATAGTGGGAGTTAATAGGAAATCCGAGCATTTTTCCGGCAGACTCCACAAAGAGGTCTTAGCGGCAGTGAAAATGTTGAAATGGATGGAAAAAGTGCCGAATGGAAGAAGAACAATATGAAGACGACCCCTGAAAGCATCTCTGACTCACAGATTGCTGCTGAGAACAATGGTGTCACACTATTACTGTTCATATGTTTGCGTCAGTATTTGAAAATGCCTGGTGGAAAAGTACAATTATTTGCAAATTAATAACAGCCTAAGATCACTAATGACAGCGTGACAAACACCTGGTCTTTGGGGTGCAGAACCCAAACAATAACATAGACTTCCTGTTGAAGTCCGTGTACGGTGTCCGTGCCCGAACAGTAGGTGTTTGGTACGGACACCAAACTTTGCTGTTCAGATTCACCCATCTCTATTTATGATGACTCTTTGTTTACTGTCATTTAGCTAATTCTTTAAACATCTGCATATAGTTTCTCCCAGTCTTTGCTTCTGTAGCTTCAGTATAAAGCCCCCGTAACACATATCGATGTCCCAGCGATCCCACCAACGATCCGACATGATGGGATCGCTGGGACATCGTTAGGCTGATCGCTGGTGAGCTGTCACAAGACAACTCCAGCAAACAGGATCAGCGACGCTGGACGCTGGTTTGTAACCTAAACTCCTGGATACCCGCTGTTTATCTTGGAAACCAGCGTGCACGCTGGTTTCCAAGGTTAACATCGGGTATCTAAGAGCCGCGCAACTCCTGAAAACCTGCTGTTTACCTTGGAAATGCCGGTTTCGAAGGTAAACAGTGGGTATCCAGGAGCCGCGGCTCCTGGATACCCGATGTTTACATTAGAAACTAGCGTCCAGCGTCGCTGATCGCTGGTCTCTTGCTGACACACGCAGCGATACGCACTGGCCAGTGGGAGACCAGCGATGTAAAAACGGCCCTGGCCGATGCTGCACGATCAGCGATAACCGGCAGGGGGGGCGGTCGCTGATCCCCATCACACACGCTAGTGAGATCGCTATGTGTGACGGGGCCTTAAGGCTGTTTGATACAGTATCAAATGCCTTTGCAAAGTCCAGATAATTCACATCAGCCACATTACCAACATCCAGATTACCACCTCCTGATAGAAACCCTACATGTTACTAAGACATGACTTATTCTTCATGAATCCAAACTGGTTGTAATTTATTATATTATTCTCTGCAAAATATCTCTGCATGTCATCTCTTATAATGCCCTCAAAAGTTTTGCACACTACTGATATCAGACATACCGGATCGTAGCTACTTGGATTCTCCTTCTTACCTTTCTTAAATATCGGTACCACATCCTCCAATCCTGTGGCACCACCCCGGTTACAAGAGAGTTCAAGAATATGAGATACATTAGTCTGTGAATTACTGAGCTCAATTCCCTCAGTATCAGTGGATGAATGCCATCTGGGAGAGGGAATTTGTCAATGTTTAATTTGCCCAGACACAGGTGTACTATTTCTTGTGTTAAAGAGAACCTGTCACCAGATTTGGCCGATATAAGTTATGGCCATCACCTTTCAGGGCTGATATACAGCATTCTATAGACGATAATAAAAAGATAATTATAGAGGACAAAGAAAAAGGCTGAGATATTAAACAGGCACTTTTCATCCATGTTAACCAATGAACTGTCTGTTCCAGGGATCTTTCAACAAAGAAAAAAAAAAATCAAAGTTCAATGTCGCTCCCCCCACATTGGAGGAGTGGCGTGACAAAATAAATCAGATTTCTCGTCTGGAAGAGCTGTCTAGCTGGGAGGTCTTTAGTCACAAATCTTATGTGTTGACTTGGGCCCCGTGGACTAGATATTTGAGGGACAATCCTCGAGGAGAGGGATCAGATACTATTTGAACCTCGCTTAGACTTGGTGGCCTTGATTTTTGGGGTGGCTGGTTCCAGGGTTACGTATAAAACTGTCCACCTGCTCTAATTTTATATTACATGCACTTATTGCTAGTGTCGATGCCGACGACTACTTTGTTTTGATGTTATTGTTATTGTTTGCTATTATATATCCCTCCTTTCCCTTCCCCTCTTTTTCCTTTTTCCCGTCCACTTTGCCCTCCCCCTCTTGCTTTTTCCCCATTTATTATTTTTTACACCTTGGATGGACGCCTAAACAATCTTTAACCATATGCATTTGTAAAGTGTTGATCTGTCTTATGGTGTAGTTGAAACTTGAAAATAAAGAATTTAAAAAAAAATAAAAATCAAAGTTCATCACCTGATATACCTTGTTTAAAGGGAACCTGTCATGAGGTTTGGCCGATATAAGTTATGGCCATCACCATTCAGGGCTGATATACAGCATTATATAATGCTGATGTGGGGCATCGAATGGTACAAGGAAGCATGGCCAGTGAACCATGTAGTGTCCTTAAGATAACTTGGTGCAACGGATCTAGTCGCATGATCTGCAGGATTGTGGTGAGTAGGTACGTAGTGCCACCGATTAGGGGAGGTGGATCTTCTTATCCTGAGTACCCGGTTGCTGACGTAGACATAGAAGCGTCGCGTTTCGTTGCAGATGTATCCCAGTACCACCTTGCTATTGGTGTAGAACTCTGCTTCTTTGCTCTCCAGATTCATCCCATCTGAGAAGTTCGGCCAACTCAACTGCAAGGACGACAGCACAGAGTTCCAGTGTGGGTATCGTGAGTTCGTGGAGTGGCGCCAATTTTGTCCAGCTCATAACGAACCCGATATGGCATTGTTCATTCACGGCTATAGTTTTGAGGTACGCTACTGCTGCGATCCCTTTGAATGATGCATCACAGAAGATACAAAGTCTGTGTTTGACTTCTGTGGATGGCACAGAACCATACGGTCATTTCACACGAAGGTCGGTCAAGGCTTCGAGAGACTTCCTCCACTCTGCTCACAGGTCTGCTTTTTCTGCTGGAAACGGATCATCCCAATCAGACGTCTCTCGGGTGAAGTCTCTTAGCATCATTTTTCCTTGGATGGTTACCGGAGATACAAATCCAAGGGGGTCTATAGACTATTCACAAAAAAAAACTCCTCTGTGTGTGAAGGGTTTCTCATCTTTGCTGATCTGAAAGGTGAAGGCATCCGTCTTCAGATCCCAAAGCAATCCAAGGATCCACTGCATGAGAAGGGAGTCAATGCTTAGGTCTAAGTCCTTTAGATTGCTGGAATAGTCTTGAGAGGGAAAGGCTTCCATCAACTCTCGGCTGTTGGAGGAAATCTTGTGTAACCTTAGGTTAGACTGAGCTAGCATTTCTTGAGCCCTTTTTTAGTAGACGGATTGCAACCTCATTTATCGGTGTGGACTTCAGTCGTCTACGTAGAATACCTTTTCTGCGAAGGATCTGACGTCTGACCAGTACTCTTCTTCGCCCTCTTTAGTGGAATTTTAGAGGCCGTAAATAGCAACTGCCGGGGAAGGGCTGTTCCCGAAGATGTGTACCCTCATCCGGTACTCTGCGATGTCTTTGTCCAGGTTCTTGTCGCAGTACCAGAAGAACCTCAAGTAGTTTCTGTGTTGCTCTTTGATGAGAAAACAGTGGAACATCTATTGTATGTCAGCCATAAATGCCACTGTATCTCTGCGGAAACAGAGTAGTACTTCTAGACGTCTGTTGTTGAGGTCTGGGCCCCACAGTAGGACATCATTCAATGAGACGTCTTCGCATTTGGCGCTTGAGTCAAATACCACTCTTATTTGACCTGGCTTCTTAGGATGGTACACTCTGAAGATGGGCATGTACCAACAATCCTCTAAGTGCCGAAGTGCACATGCAATCTCTGCGTGGTTGTTCTGGAATATACTTCCCATGAAGGTAAAGAAATGTTCCTTTGTCTCAGATGACTTCTGAAGCTTATGTCTGAGGGAGATGAATCGGCTGTAGACCAGTTACCGGTTGTTGGGTAGGCGTCTTCTCTGAGGTTGTAATGGTAGAGGTGCAACCCAACTATTTGACTTGTCCTTAACTATTTGTCTATCCATGATGTCCAAGAACATCCTGTCTTCTATAGACATCACTGCCTTGTTGTCTTGCTTTATGTTGTGGAAGACTGTACATTCCATGTGGTCTTGTTCACCTTCACAGGCGTGGTCTTCGTTGGTAGGATCTGAGAAAGGGCAAGGTAGGGGAGTGCTGCTCGGTAATTCCTTTACCAGCAGACTATTGTGACATGGCTGGAAGAGAGACGGACAACCATTTTCTAATGTGCTGGTAAGCATACTGTGGACTGAGACCAGCTTGTGTTCTCTTCCTAGACAGACATCTCCTATAATGACCCATCCAAGGTCGAGCCTCTGTGCGTATGGAGCATTCTGGAAGCCGTTGATATATTCTCTAGTCTTGTGGACTCGTAGTATATTTTTTCCCAGGAGTAAAGCTATTGGGGCCTCTGGATCCAACTCTGGTATCAGGTTGGCTATACACTTCAGGTGGGGGTGATGTGTCGCCACCTCTGGTGAAGGTATCTCAGACCTGTTGTCGGGGATCTGGTTGCCCTCCAGGATGGTCGGTAGTGATAGGCAGGTCTGGCCAACTAAGGACTCCACCTTGTATACGGTTGCTTACCTCGCCACCATCTCAACAGTACCTAAACACATCTTCAAGGAGTAGGGAGAACCAGGGTCTACAATGCTGAAGTTGTCAAAGAAGATGGACTTGGCTAGAGACCTGTTACTTTAGTCATCCAGCATTGCATATATCTTGAGCGCTTTGTCGCTTCGGTCTGCTGGGTAGACTCGGACAAGGCAGATTTTTGAACAGGATCTTTCTCCTGTGAGTCCCTTACAGATCTCCGTACATTGAGAGGTGACCACAGGGATGTCTTCGTCAGTGTTCTTCTGCTTCCCATCATGCTCCTCTGCTTGTGACAACACTCGTGGAGGTGATCCAGGGTGCAAGGCTGTATTGTGATCTGTGCTGATGCATTCTGCACATTTCACGCTAGCTTCACAGTTCCTGGCGAGTTGAGAGGCTGTGGCACAGAATTTGAAGCAGGAACCTTTGTGTTTCTCCAAAGACTTCTCCCTGAAGGCTCTGCATTTTAGTAGAGGAAGTGGTTTCCTGTGTAGAGGCCACTGCTTACTGACATCTTGAGGTTTGTTCTCTTCTGGAGGGGGTTGACTCATTGTAAGAAGAGCCTGTGGAAACAAGATTAGTTTTGTGGACTGCTATGGGTGTCCTACTGGGTTTGACACCGGGTGCAGTGGAACATGACAGAGTGAAGACAAAACTAGGATCATTTCTGATCTTAGCTTGTTGGGTGACAAATTCTACAAATACAGTGAAAGGAGGGAACGGTACAATGAGTTTGCTTATACCGTTAACGATATGTAACCCACTTTTCTTGTAGGTTGTAAGGAAGTTTTTGCACTATCTGATTGACACCCCTAGCAGTGTCTAAGAATGCCAAGTGTCCTTCCTCCTAGGCAACCTGTAACTATCAATAAATCACTCAATTCTCTAAGCCTTTGATAACCTTTGGGTCCTATCTTAGGGAAATCATCAATCCTTTTGTATAAAGCAAATTCTTTTGTATAAAGTTTCATTAGGCACTCTTCTCATGTCTGTTTATGTTCGTATGTGGTCCAGTTTTTAAGGACCGCAAATACTGACATACACATACCCACTGTATGCAATGGTGGTTTGCACATGTCAGGTTTTTCACATGCATGGACAAAATGCATGCCACACACCAATGACATCTGTGTGACATGACTTGGCGCCTGAGAAAAAGCAGTACAGTTTGCGCTGTTCCCAGGTACTGAATTCTCAATGAATGAAATTCTCAAAGCACAGTTGTTAACAATTCCGAAAAGAGGGAAGAATAGGAAGCAGTTAAGGAAACCAGGATGGATGAACACAGAACTTAAGCACATGCTAAAAAGGAAGAAAAAAATGTTTATAAAATGGAAAGAGGGAGGCATATCTAAAGAAGAATATAATGCTGTCTGCAGAACCTGCAGGGCACAAATCAGATTATCTAAAGCTGAAAATGAATTGAGGCTTGCAAGAGATGTCAAAAGCAATAATAAAAGGATTTTGGGGATATGTCAAAAGTAAAAGAAAAGTCAAAGATGCTATAGGATTTTTACAGGATGAAAATGATGAAATGGTAAGACAGGATGTTGAGAAGGCTGAACTTTTAAATTCCTATTTTGCATCTGTTTTCTCTCAGAAAGGAAATGTAACATCAACTGTTATTCACTGTCCTATTAAGGGAATAGAAGAATCCAGGATATCTATAAACAGAAAGATAGTGAGGAAACACTTAGCTAGCCTAAATGAATTCAAGTCTCCAGGTCCAGATGAATTACACCCCAGAGTACTGAAGGAGATAGCAGAAGAAATTTTTGAACCCCTCTCTATAATCTTTGAAAATTCTTGGAGAACAGGAGAAGTGCCAGAAGACTGGAGAAGAGCAAATGTTGTTCCTATCTTCAAAAAGGGGAAGAAGGTGGACCCAGGTAACTATAGGCCGGTGAGTCTGACTTCTATACCAGGAAAGATCTTTGAACAAATTATTAAACAACATGTATGTCAATACCTGGATAAGAATGAAGTGATTAAACAGAGTCAGCATGGGTTTGTAACTAATAAGTCATGTCAGACTAACTTAATTTCCTTCTATGACGGTATCACTGATTGGGTGGATCAAGGAAATGCTGTAGATATAGTATATCTTGACTTCAGCAAAGCATTTGACAAAGTCTCTCATACAATCCTTATTGAAAAAATGATTAAGTATGGAATGGACAAGGCAACTGTTAGGTGGATTCATAACTGGCTTAGTGATCGGACCCAAAGAGTGGTCGTAAATGGCTGCACATCCAGTTGGAAGAATGTCTCAAGTGGGGTACCACAGGGCTCTGTCCTGGGCCCTGTATTGTTCAACATCTTTATCAACGATTTAGATGAAGGAATTGAGGGTAAACTGATTAAATTTGCTGATGACACAAAGCTAGGAGGGGTAGCTAATACTAGAGAAGAGAGAGAGAGGATTCAAAAAGATTTAAATAAACTGGAGAAGTGGGCAGCAAATAACAGAATGGTTTTTAACAGGGAGAAATGCAAAGTACTACATCTGGGCAATAAAAATGGAAAAAGCATATATAGAATGGGAGGAATAGGGCTAAGTGACAGCACATGTGAAAAAGACTTGGGTATACTAATAGATCACAGACTGAATATGAGTCAACAGTGTGATGCAGCAGCAAAAAAGGCAAATGCAATTCTAGGATGTATTAACAGAAGCATACAGTCTAGATCACGTGAAGTCATTATTTCCCTCTACTCCTCTTTGGTCAGACCTCATCTGGAATATTGTGTCCAGTTTTGGGCACCACATTTTAAAAAAGACATCAACAAACTGGAGCAAGTTCAGAAAAGAGCGACCAGAATGGTGACCGGTCTGCAAACCCTGTCTTATGAGGAAAGGTTGCAGGATTTGGGAATGTTTAGTTTGCAAAAGAGAAGACTGAGAGGAGACTTAATAGCTGTCTACAAATATCTAAAGGGCTGTCACATTGTAGAAGGATCAACTTTATTCTCATTTGCACAAGGAAAGACTAGAAGCAATGGGATGAAACTGAATGGGAGGAGACACAGATTAGATATTAGAAAAAACTTTTTGACAGTTAGAGTGATCAATGAGTGGAACAGGCTGCCACGAGAAGTGGTGAGTTCTCCTTCAATGGAAGTCTTCAAACAGAGGCTGGACAGACATCTGACTGGGATGATTTAGCGAATCCTGCTTTGAGCAGGGGGTTGGACCAGATGGCCCAGGAGGTCCCTTCCAACTCTACGATTCTATGATTCTATGATTCTATGAATTCTACTGTCATCATGGTCACCAGGTCTCCTTGCAATCAGCGAGACCAGGAGAGTCTGTTGAAAGTTGTAGTCAGCACACGCCATCTGTGTCTAGCGCTTACTACAAGTGTCATCAGGATAACCAGCGGTAATCATAATGCCGTCAGCGCCGGTGATACAGCCACGTTGTCACGCTCAGCTCAGTGTGTTCTGGCTGGTGTGGTGAGAGTCGCATCTCCCATGTGACGGCTCACCAAACCAACCGGATCGTTGTGGCACATGGCCATTAATAGATTATCGGTGGAAAGGTGAGTATACAGTGCCTTGCGAAAGTATTCGGCTCCCTGGAACTTTTCAACCTTTTCCCACATATCATGCTTCAAACATAAAGATACCAAATGTAAATTTTTGGTGAAGAATCAACAAGTGGGACAATTGTGAAGTTGAACAAAATTTATTGGTTATTTTTAATTTTTGCGGAAATTCAAAAACTGAAAAGTGGGGTGTGCAATATTATTCGGCCCCTTTAACTTAATACTTTCTTGCGCCACCTTTTGCTGTGATTACAGCTACAAGTCACTTGGGGTAAGTCTCTATGAGTTTTGTACATCGAGACACTGAAATTCTTGCCCATTCTTCCTTGGCAAACAGCTCGAGCTCAGTGAGGTTTGATGGAGATCATTTGTGACCAGTTTTCAGCTCTTTCCACAGATTCTCGATTGGATCCAGGTCTGGACTTTGACTTGGCCATTCTAACACCTGGATACATTTATTTGTGAACCATTCCATTGTAGATTTTGCTTTAAGTTTGGAATCACTGTCTTGTTGGAAGACAAATCTCCGTCCCAGTCTCAGGTCTTTTGCAGACTCCAACAGGTTTTCTTCAAGAATGGTCCTGTATTTGGCTCCATCCATCTTCCCATCAATTTTAACCATCTTCCCTGTCCCTGCTGAAGAAAAGCAGGCCCAAACCATGATGCTGCCACCACCATGTTTGACAGTGGGGATGGTGTGTTCAGGGTGATGAGCTGTGTTGCCTTTACGCCAAACATATTGTTTGGCATTGTTGCCAAAAAGATCGATTTAGGTTTCATCTGACCAGAGCACCTTCTTCCACATGTTTGGTGTGTTTCCCAGGTGGCTTGTTGCAAACTTTAAACAACAATTTTTATGGATATCTTTGAGAAATGGCTTTCTTCTTGCCATTCTTCCATAAAGGCCAGATTTGTGCAGTGTATGACTGATTGTTGTCCTATGGACAGACTGTCCCACCTCAGTTGTAGATATCTGCAGTTCATCCAGAGTGGTCATGGGCCCCTTGGCTGCATCTCTGATCAGTCTTCTGCTTGTTTGAGATGAAAGTTTAGAGGGATGGCCGGGTCTTGGTAGATTTGCAGTGGTATGATACTCCTTCCATTTCAATATGATCGCTTGCACAATGCTCCTTGGGATGTTTAAAGTTTTGGAAATCATTTTGTATCCAAATCCGGCTTTAAACTTCTCCACAACAGTATCACAGACCTACCTATTGTGTTGTTTGGTCTTCATGATGCTCTCTGTGCATCAAACAGATCCCTGAGACTATCACAGAGCAGGTGCATTTATATGGAGACTTGATTACACACAGGTGGATTATATTTATCATCAATAGTCATTTAGGACACCATTGGATCATTCAGAGATCCACAATGAACTTCTGGAGTGAGTTTGCTGCACTGAAAGTAAAGGGGCTGAATAATATTGCACGCCCCACTTTTCAGTTTTTGAATTTCCACAAAAATTTAAAATAACCAATAAATTTCGTTCAACTTCATAATTGTGCTCCACTTGTTGATTCTTCACCAAAAATTTACATTTGGTATCTTTATGTTTGAAGCATGATATATGGGAAAAGGTTGAAAAGTTCCAGGGAGCCGAATACTTTCGCAACGCACTGTAACTTTGCTTTTTTATTTTTGTGGAATAAATGGGTAAAAGAGGGTCGGGGAGCTTTTATTTCAATTAACCCCTTTACCCCCAAGGGTGGTTTGCACGTTAATGATCATGCCAATTTTTTCAATTCTGACCACTGATACCTTTATGAGGTAATAACTCTGGAATGCTTCCATAGATCCCGGTGATTTTGACATTTTTCTCATAAAAATATTGTACTTCATGTTAGTGGTAAAATTTCATTGATATAACTTGTGTTTATTTGTGAAAAAATGGAAATTTGGCAAAAATTTAGAAAACTTAGCAATTTTCCAAATTTGAATTTTCATGCCATTAAATCACAGAGATATGGCACACAAAATACTTAAGTAACATTTCCCACATGTTTACTTTACATCAGCACAATTTTGGAACCGAAATTTTTTTTGTTAGGAAGTTATAAGGGTTAAACATTGACCAGCGTTTTCTCATTTTTACAACACCATTTTTTTAGGGACCACATCGCATTTGAAGTCACTTTGAGGGGTCTCTATGATAGAAAATACCCAAAAGTGACAGCATTCTTAAAACTGCACCCCTCAAGGTGCTCAAAACCACATTCAAGAAGTTTATTAACTTTTCAGGCGCTTCACAGGATTTTTTTGAATGTTTAAACTTTTAACTTTTTTTCACACAAAAATTACTTCTGGTCCAATTTCAATTTACCAAGGGTAACAGGAGAAATTGTACTGCAAAAGTTATTGTGCAATTTGTTCTGAGTGCGCTGATACCTGATATGTGGGGGGGATCCACTGTTCCGGCGCATGGCAGAGCTTGGAAGGGAAGGAGCACGGTTTGACTTTTTCAACGCAAAATTGTCTGGAATTGAGATCAAACGCGTTTGGAGAGCCCCTGATGTGCCTAAACAGTGGAAACTGCCCACAAGAGACCTCATTTTGGAAACTATACCCCCCACGGAACTTATCTAGATGTGTGGTGAGAACTTTGAACCCCCAAGGGCTTTACAGAAGTTTATAATGTACAGCCGTAAAGTTAAAAAATCATATTTTTTCACAAACATGATCTTTTCACCCCCAATTTTTATTTTCCCAAGGGAAACAGGACCCCAAAAGTTATTGCGCAATTTGTCCTACGTACGCTGATACCCCATATCTGGGGGTAAACCACTGTTTGGGCGCAGAGCTCAGAAGGCAATGAGCGCCGTTTGACTTTTTCAACACAGAATTGGCTGGACGCCTTGTCGTGTTTGGCGAGCCCCTGATGTGCCAAAACAGTTGAAACCCCCCAAAAATGACACCATTTTGGAAACTAGACCCCCAAGGAACTTATCTAGATGTGTGGTGAGCACTTTGAACCCCCAAGTGCTTCACAGAAGTTTATAATGCCTGTGCGTGAAAATAAAAAAAATCATATTTTTTTCCACAAACATGATCTTTTAGTCCCCAATTTTTTTTATTTTCCCAAGGGTAACAGGAGAAATTGGACCCCGAAAGTTGTTGTCCAATTTGTCCCGAGTACGCTGATACCCCATATGTGGGAGAAAACTACTGTATGGGCACACGTTGGATCTCAGAAGGGAAGGAGTGATGTTTTGGAATGCAGACTTTGATGGAATGGTCTGCAGGTGTCATGTCGTGTTTGGAGAGCCCCTGATGTGCCTAATCAGTGGAAACCCCCCCATTGACCCTATTTTGGAAACTAGACCCCCAAGGAACTTATCTAGATGTGTGGTGAGCACTATATAATAATGATTATATATTAATAAAACACTCTTGTAGAAACAAAGCACAAGTATTGGTGGAGGACCAATAGGATCACATAACCCCTAACAAATCATAGAGCCACCAATTCACGAACTGTGGAAGCAAATAGGACTAGTAAATGAATCAGGAGTCATCAGATGCCAGTAATCGTTAATTCAGAAAATGTAATAATATAATCCTTGATTGAGTAAATTAATTGGATCAAATTCTTCAAGTCCTTAATGTGCCAAGGAGTCCATCAGATGGGAGTGATAGGGCCATTGTCAACAAATTCCCTATATACACACCCCTTCATTCTATGGCCCACTTATTTACAGTATAGATATAAAAAGTCTACACACCCTTGTACAAAAAATACATGTTTTTATGTAAAAAATCATATCAAGAAAAACAATTTCAGAACTTTTCCACCTGTAATGTCACTCATCCTTTAGAACCACAATGACCCTAAGCATACCTTCAAATCAACAAAAGAATGGATTCACCAAAATAAGATTAAAGTTTTGGAACGGCCCAGGTCTGACTCCTAGTAAAAATCTGTGTGTGATCTGTAAAGGGCTGTACACAGGAGATGCCATCGCAATCTGACAGATTTGGAGCGCAACAGCTAGGAAGAATGGGCAAAGATTGCCAATTCTAGCTGTAACATGCTTCCTGAGACAGGGTAGTCAAGAGATTCAGGGTGAGATACCAAGAGAGCTCATTGTCGATTAAGAGAAAAGACAGAGGGGTAATCAGCTCACAGCCTGAGATCAGAATTCCAAGAAGGTAGCGGATGAAGACAAAGGTGCTAGGCAATCGGAAGGTTAATGGCAAATCCAAAGACGAGCAACAAAGATCAGGATATAAGAACTCAGGGCACAGAGCAAACGCACAGTGAGCTAAGCTACAACTGGCAGTAATTGGAGGCAGAGATCCAGCTAAATAGCCAGGTAATCACTTCAAAGAGGAGACACATAGACGAAGCCCTACACCCCCCGGCCCTGATTGGGCAGGTAGACTGTCACTTAAAACATTAACAGCTCAGCATACACCAGCCTCCAATTAGATGGCAGAGCTGTCCATCACCATATTGACAGCTCAGCTTGCCTCAGCCCTAGATTGGACTGTTGAATTGTCACTCACTGCATCTAGACACACCGATAGGCGGTGAGGTTTCAGTGGACTGACTGACCCAACTGGTAAAGGTTAACTTAGGAATAGGTAAAAATGAGGACCAGTGTCATCTTCTCTCCAGGATAGTGGCAGCGCAGAGGGATTCCACACATATAGCCGCTTTAAAAGGGAGGGATGGAAGTGTGCATACTGGGGCCAAGGCAATTTTGGAGGTGATGACAGAGTATTATTCGGATCTTTACCAATCAAGTGTGATGTCGGAGGTGTAGGAGATTGATGATTATTTGGCGGGGATGCAGCTCCCCAGACTCTCGGCAGCTAATCGGGGTCTTCTTGAGGAGCCATTTAATTTGGAGGAACTTGAGGTTGCTCTGGCTTCTATGCCTAACGATAAAGCCCCGGGGGTGAAATGGAATCCCCAGGAAGGTGTATAAAAATATAGAGAGGTGCTTCTTCCTACTTTGTTGGAGGTATATGCTGGTGGTTTGGTGGAGGGGGAGCTGCCACGGTCCATGCGAGAGGCAATAATTGTAGTGTTGCCAAAACAGGGTAAGGATCCGATGGATCCAGTCTCTTAATGACCAATCTCGCTATTGTCAACAGACGTCAAGATATTGGCTAAGATGTTGGCTAATCGCCTTAATAAGATAACGACTATAATTCATAGGGATCAATCTGGGTTTATGCCGAATAGTTCTACAGCACATAACCTCAGGCGATTGTTTCTTAATATGCAGGCAAGGGCGGATAATGTAGGTTTAAGGGTTGTGGTGTCTTTAGATGCCGCTAAGGCATTTGATAGTGTGGAGTGGAGGTATTTGTGGGTTGTCCTGAGGGCTATGGGTTTTGGCGAGAAATTTGTGAGATGGGTGCAACTATTATATGCGTCTCCGAGAACTAAGGTACGAGTAAACGGTCTTTTGTCTGGGGATTTTCCGTTACATAGGGGTACACGGCAGGGGTGCCCATTGTCTCTCCTGCTGTTTGTGATTGTTATAGAGCCTCTTGCAACGGTAATACGGAGGGATAGGGGTATAAAAGGATATAAATATGGGAATTATGAAGAAAAGATAGCTCTGTATGCGGACGACATGCTATTATTTCTGGAAGATGCGCAGGAGTCTTTGAGGGCCGCTATGCATAGCATTATTAAATTTGGTTTTTTTTGGGGGTTTATCAATTGGGACACGTCTGTGTTGTTGCCTTTGGATGTGGCAGCTCCCCTGACACTAGACCCTGTGATCCCCTTACGAGTGGTTCATGAGTTTAAATATCTGGGTATTGTGATCTTGACTAAGATAGAAGACTATGAGCGGCTCAACTTAACTCCTCTGCTGGGAAGGTTTCAACAGATTGGAGCCTGGAAGAGGCTGCTGCTGTCAGTCGCCGGTAGAGTCAATTTGATTAAAATGATACTCATGCCTCAACACCTCTACATATTGCACAATGCTCAAGTGTGGTTGGCACAGAGTAAATTTTATAGGATCAATACCTTATTTAGGGATTTGATTTGGAAAGGTGGTCGTGCACGCATCAAATTAGAAAAATTGCAGAGATCAAAGGATGAGGGGGGGGGGTTGGCGGTCCCTAGCCCTTGGATTTATTATATAGTGTCCCAATGTCAGCATATGGTGGGCTGGGGAGAATATAGCCAAAGTACATCAGCGGGGATAATCACTGAATATATAGTGGGGAAGGGCCCATTGTTAGCTAGCTTGGAAGCAGGTAGATTCAGATTAAATCCAAGGAGATTTCCAACCATAGTTATGATGGGAAGTGTGGCAGAAACTTACACAGTGGAGGGGTGTTACGGAATATACACACTATGTGTCGATTTGGTTTGACCCTAAGATGGCGGAGCTCATGAGATTGCGGGGGGTTGGTCAGTGGAAGCGTATCGGCATTTGGTTCGTGTCTCAGCTGTTTGATGGTGGTGTTCTTAAGATGTTTAAAATGCTTAGGAAAGAGTTTCCTTTAAGCCAAAACATGTTTTTCCAGTATCTGCAGTTGAGACATGCCCTAAATAAGCAGAATGAAGTGTCGCGGGTGGTCCTGCAGTCAGATTTGTTGAATCTTATAGGTCCTGAATGAAGTACGAGAGGATTTATTATTTTAATGTATAGGTGCCTGTTGGACACCTTTTTACTGAGACACCCGTTAATGTTGAAGGAAAAATGGATGGCAGACTTGGGTTCCTTTTCGGAATCTCAATGGGAGTCCATATTACAATATATTTCTAAGGTCTCTTTGAGTGAGGCTAAGAGGGTGTCGCAGTTATATCTGGTGCATAGCGTATACAGGACACCGTTATGGATGATGAAGGCGGGACTGAGAAGAGACTCAAAATGTCCGAGGTGTTCTGAGGAAGGAGCGGACCTTATGCACATGATGTGGTCATGTTCTCGCCTGCAGCCCTTTTGGGTGAAGGTGCTTAGCTTGATTCAAGAAGTGATGGGGGTAAATATTGTGTGTAGCCCGCTGAATTGCCTCTTGGGATGTGTGGATGATATTGCTGTGGATAAATGTGAGAAATTGGCTATTGTAAGATTGTTGTATGCTGCCAGGAAGATTATCGCGATGCATTGGTTGGATGAAAGACCACCAGTCAAAAAAGAATTCATCAATAAACTTAATTTTATTGGTCTCATGGAAAGGAATATATATATTAAGAGAGGGCAACATACAAAGTTTGAAAATGTTAGAGGCAGATGGATGGACTATCCAGGTGTGGCATCTGCGAAGTTATTACAGGCTAGGCTGGGTCCAGTTTGATTGTTTGGGAGGGAAATTCATATTTATAAAATTGTGCATCTGAAAAGCTATGTTTCAGTTTACTAAGAGATGATGTATTAGCTGAAGTATAAAGGATATTGGGATGGGATTGGTGGGAAGGGAGGGGGTAGGGGGTGGGTTATTGAGTTAAGGGGATAGTTATGTTAAAAAATGAAAATTTATTAATCTGCTTTTTACATTACATTTTGTATCTGTCTGGAGTTTGTGTCAGTCTGTATTACAATATGGTTATCTGTTGTAATAAAAAATATTTGATTAAAAAAAAATGAGGACCAGTTCTTTCTGTCTGATCATTGGTTTCAGAGCGGTAAGCAGAGGAAGATGACAAATCAATCCACAATTTCCAACAAAACGCTCTCCAGAATTTGGAGAAAAACTGCACCCACCTTTCAGAAACAATGTTCAGAGGGATTTCATGCAGTCTCATTGTTAAACAATCTGGAAAGTGTTTCAGCATTAAGGGGGCTTTACATATAGCGATATCGCTAAAGCGTCACCGATTTTGTGACGCAGCAGCGATATCGCTAGCTATATCGCTGCATGTGATACTTACCTCTGACCGGCTCCCCCGCTGGCTATCGCTGATCGCGTGAGATCGTCCACGTCCATATCTTGTTGTCGGCTTCCTGCTGGCGCCGACGAGCGAGCTATGGACGCGGGTGGAAGACGGCAGTCATCGCTTCGTCTGAAAGGTAAGTACAACCGCCGAGCATCGTTACATCGCTGGTGAGATCTGCCTGTGTGGCAGCTCACTAGCGACCATTTAGCGATGCACCAGCGATCCTGACCGGGTCGTATCGTGGTCGGGATCGCTGGTGCATCGCTAAATGTAAAGGGGCCTTTAGACCCCGATAACGGAAAGAAATGAGCCTGCTTACTGAATCTGTCAACTAGCACCTAATAACAGTTTTCCCACCTAACAAAGGCAAATCCGTGATGAAATCCACAGGCAAATGAGTACATGGTCTTTCTCAAATTGGCAATGGAGCCAATTCCCTGGCCTGCTGGTTATGACATACTTTAGCGCTTGCACAAACTTCACAAGCTGAGCTTTAACATCATTAAGAATGGATGGCCATCAAAAGAGTCTAGCAATGGCTTTCAGTGTAGCTGTGACCACTCAATAAGGAATCATCAAATTCCTACAACAGACATAATCTTAGGTACACAGGCACAAATAATTTGGACCCTGGAGTAGCGGAAGGAGCCCATGACTGGACTTTTCGGATCTCTGCTTCCAACTCTGAGGATACCATAGAAATCACAATACCCTGAGGAAGAATGGAGGATGGAGGTTCTGGAGGAGAGACTGAAACTAGGCTTTCAGTGTAGCTGTGACCACTCAAGACAGAATCATCAAATTACTACAACAGACATAATCTTAGGTACACAGGCACAAATAATTTGGACCTTGTAGTAGCAGCGGAAGGAGCCCATGACTGGACTTTACGGATCTCTGCTTCCAACTCTGAGGATACCATAGAAATCACAATACCCTGAGGAAGAATGGAGGATGGAGGTTCTGGAGGAGAGACTGAATCTAGGCTGCATGATAAAGTGTTATTTACAAATTGCCATGATTTTGAAATAATATATCAAATATAACTTATCCATTAATTTAATATAGATTACATGCAAATTAAAACACTCAGAACTATTAATAATTCATTGTGGTATCTCATTGCATAATGTGGCTGTGGACCAACACTTTGCTTGTCAAGAACCAGCTAAAAACAATTGCTTTTAAAATATGTAACCAGCTGCCTCCATATCATGTTTCATCATGATGTTTCTCTTAAAAAGGAGATATCTGGATAGTGGGAACAATTAGTGGGATTTACCTGATCGTTGATGCTATAGTAAAATCATAAAATTGAAATAGTGTCAGCCAGAAGGAGACGCCCTCCGGTAGACAAACTTATTATTATTAAGAAATAATATTACCTCAACATGAAAACAATGAACCCATGAAGGGACTGTTAAATAATAAGCTTAATACCTATGTAAGGAGTTACTTTGAATCTACTTATCCCTGTATATAAAGTCCCTCGTATACCAGTAGACGACTCTCTTGTATTTGGAATTAATCCTACAGTGTAACTCAGAACATAGTAGAAAGTCTGAATCGTGACCATTGCAAACATTGTGGTTTTCATTTGCTCGTAATCTATATTAAATTAATACGTAAACTTTTTATTTTTTATATTATTACAGAATATTTATTTAGGCTCTATTTGCCTCATGGCAATTTGTAAACAAGCCCTAATTTTCTTGGACTTCTGTCTGAACGTGATAGCAAAATTTAATCTAGAAAATAATATTGTCCCTCTGGCCAATCTTGGAGTTACCTTTTATCTGATTCAATACAGGCTAAATTTTCATGATCCCTCACAACTGTGACTTGATGAATTGTTCCCTCAAAAAAATGTAACCATTCTTCAAAAGCTAATTTAATAGAGCAACTTGCAATTCCCAACATCATAGTTTCTCTCCGCAGATGAAAATTTCCTAGAGAAAAATGCACATGGCCGCAACTTTTGGCACCTTGAGACAATACAGCCCCTACCCCGATATCTGAAGGATCCACCTCCACAATGAACTATTTCTAGAGATCAAGTGGGCTTAAAATTGGACTGGGCATAAAACACTCTTTCAACATATTAAAGGCCCAAACAGCATCCAGCGGCCAAACCCTAAGATCCACCCCCTTACATGTGAAATCAGTAAGAGGTTTAACTATCTGAGAAAAACCCCTAATACCCCCGACCCGAAGACTAAAGCCGACTTATCACTTATACCGCATGGTAAACCGCACAAAAATAAAAATATGAACTACTCCTGTGCTGCTGTCATTTGTTCATTGTGCCTCCCCAAAATCAGAACAAGGCTCGGCTCACATTTATTCTGCGCTCTCCACTGAAAACTTACGTTGCGGTTTCCATGCAAGTCCAAAAAAATACGATTCAGAAGAAACATCTGTAGGAACCACACAGTTATGAGGCACATGTAGACCCTTTGTGCTCTGTCTGGTCTGTGTTCCAGCAGTGTCCCATCATTTTAAGCATCTTTTTAGCGCACAAGTTCTTTGCACGCCCAAAAAGATTGATACCAACAGAACAGATGCCAAAGGGAGTCCAAAGTGTCTCCATCTGCCTCTATATAGTGAGTGGTTTCATTAGGAGTTTTGTCTGAAGAATCACATTTTTCTGGGATTTAAATGAAAACCCCGAACGTAAGTGCTCAGCGTAGAGCACAAAAATGTGATCCCATCCTTATAATGAAAGCAAACAAAAAATGTTATGTACCCCAAAATGTTACTAATAAAAACCCTAACTTATCCCACACGAAACCAGCAGCTACTCAGGTCTGTCATCTGTCACTGGAACTATAGGTGGTTCCCAAGTTACTGCTAGAACAAAAACTCTGGAAAAGTGTCATGGCTCCCACCCCCTCATACAAAATCCAGTGAATTCTGCTCTCCCAAATCCAAATACCCCCTCCTCCGGAGCCTCATTGTGCCAAATGCAATAAGCAGCCACATCTTTGGCATTATTGTAGTGCAGAGAGCCCAATTATTTGTCTCCATTAGCACAAGTTGGGCACAATATATGGGGGTACTATTTGCCTCCCGGAACGCACTTTCCTAGAATAGTTTGCAGACTCCATATACAGAGAGGGGCTCTGAGTGCTAGAAAGCAGAATCCTTCATCAAATGACCCCATTCTGGAAATTATAAACCCTGCCAAACATGTGAATGCTAAATGTTATTTATGCACACTGATGTGCTGTGAGCATGGTCTCAGAAGCTTGCCGTACCTTGGTGACCCAGGTATCATCTTGATGATCCTGGGTCATCATGACAATGATCGGGCCCCTGCTTTTAATTTTGGCGGGGCGCCAATCTGAAGGCAGAGGGAGCTCCCGTCCCTCTGCCTGCCTCCTGAATGTTGTGATCGCGCTTGATCACAGCATTTAGGGAGTTAACAGCCAGGGGTGGTGCGGACACAGCTCCTGTCAGTGCTGATGCTCAGCCACTGGCAACGCAGAGCTGCTGCACTGATCAGGCATGAAGTGCTGATATTTCAGCATCTCCTGCGCAATCACAGCGATCTGGGTGTGGAGACCGACAACATGGGTCCCTGTGTTTCTTCCCGTGCCACGAGATAGAGATGAACGAACACGTGGATGTTCGGGTTCACAGGGTTTTATGAACATACAGTAAAAAGTTTGGTTCTGGTCCGAACTGAACCTCGAACATGATCCTGGACCCAAACACAATGGAAGTTGACCCAACTTTTGGTGCTTTAAAATGGCTGTAAAATGATCATCATCATTGCTTCGGGCTGCAAAAGGAAGCTCAATGGGGGTAAGAGCAGGACAATTGCCCTGCAAACAAATGTGGATAGGGTGTATGTTGAAGAGGCAGGCAAGGCGGCACTCAACACTATTTTAGTAGGGATTTTTTGTTTTAGTCAGGGAACAAACTTAAAAGAACATAAAATTAAAATAAAATGTAGAACCAGGAGGCAGAGGTCAAAGTGGAGGAGGCGGTAGAGGTGTAGGTGGACGTGGTGGAGGAGGTGGAGGGGGTAGCCAACACTGGTTTTGTTTTTTGCCGGGAGGTACTCTGAAATCCGACAGTGTAATAATCTGTTGGCCACTGTCTGTGTGTATACAGGCTGTGTAATGCTCTACCCTTTTTTGGGTTGAAAACAATGAGAAGAGCATAAAATAGGGGATGTGGCTGTTTTGCTGTTGGTGTAGCTGCTGGAGGGAGAGAGAGGACGTTGTAGATCTGTGCCTGCTACCAGGCTGTTGAGTTGGAGTCAGTGTCTATTTTGGTGGAGTCGGTATAAAAAAGGCCAAGTCCGACTCCTAAAATATCTAATAAATTGGGTAGAGTAGCTCAATGCAGTACATTTTTAATAAGAATTTGGTAAAGGTATAAAATATACTATAAATATCTATTCTATTCCTGATGTAAGGATGTAGTTTTTTGTTTCAGATGAATCTGTGCTGCACTTTATGTACATGAACAGTAGTGAGGCAGTGCTATGAAGTCAGAGTTGTGTAGTCGGGAGTCAGGGAAATTGAGGAGTCTTATGTTTGACTTACAGACTCCACAGCCAAGGGCGTAACTACCACGGTCGCAGGAGTCGCCACTGAGACCGGGCATGGCGGGAGTCAGGGGCCCGACAGGCATATCTCCCAATCGTCCCGATTCTCGCGGGACAGTCTCAATTTTAACCCCCACCCGTGTCCTGCACTGCACTGAGCCGCCATGCCGCCCCATGCACCCCATCCTCGCCCTCCCATAGAGACCCACCGCACTGACAGCAGCCCGTCGCTAGGCTATTTTCTCCAATCTGTGCACAGGACATGTAATCAGGGCACAGGAGGGGAGGAGTCTGGGATCACATAAGAGGCTTCGGTGTCTGCAGGACTCTGCTGTTTGTCATGGTGCTGGATGAGGTAAAGTTTCTCTGTGGGGTCAGGAAGGGTTTACAGAGGATGTAGCAGAGCTGCGCGTAGACGAGGTGCAGGGGGCGGAGCCGCGCGTGGACGAGGTGCACGGAGAGGAGCCGCGCGTGGACGAGGTGCACGGAGCGGAGCAGCGCGTGCACGAGGTGCACGGAGCGGAGCCGCGCGTGGACGAGGTGCACTGAGCAGAGCGTGCACGAGGTGCATGGAGTAGAGCTGCGTGTGCACGAGGTGCATGGAGCAGAGCCGCGCGTGCACGAGGGGCACGGAGCGGAGATGTGCGTGTATTTTGGCATGGAGGGGCCCCATTTGAAAGTTTGCACCAGGGCCCATAACTTTGTAGCTACGCCACTGTCCACAGCCCTGCCTGCTACACGCCCAAATGAAACAACTTCCTCTGTTGCACACAGGCATCAGGACGTTCTGCATAATTTCGTAAGCACGAGTACCGCTGGACAAAAGTGAGGCCAGAACAAATAGAGGTGGTTTTAGATTGATTTGCTGAGAGTGTGCCTTCAGTTCCTTTGCTTGGTCTTCCACCTGCGCCCCGTGGGCATCTGTCTGCCACGTCACCCCCTTGCAAATCAGGCAAGCTGTCTGAGTCTCAAATCATGCAGCAGTCACTTCTACTTTTTGATGACTCTGCTGGCCGTGGTTCTGTGGGCCATAAAGCTGGACCTGGCCAATAATTTCAAGAAATTGAGTGCACCGATACCCAACCACTTGTTCTGTTGGAGTATGAGTATGTAGGAGGGGTAGTACAATGGTCAGCATACCACAGCAGCACATCTCTGATGATGATGAGACACAAGTGCCAACTGCTACAGCCTTTTGCTGTTTGTAGTCTTGCAAGAAGGGCATGGGTGAGGACTGGGTGGAACATCATGCTGAGAGTTATTATTATTAGTATTTTTTTTTTAGAGAACCATTGATTCCATGGTGCTGTAAATGAGGAAAGAGTACATACAAAACACAAATAGAAATTGCAAAATTACAATGAACAAACTAATAGTGACAGACAGGTACAGAGAGGAGCGGAATCTACCCTTGTGGACTTACATTCTACAGGATAATTGAGGTGACAGAAGGTTCGGTGGCTGCAGCAGCTCTGGTATTGGTCAGGTGGCAGTGGGGTCATTGCAGGCAGTAAGTTGTTCTGAAGACATGGGATTTCCAGTTTCACTTGAATTTTCAGAATGTGTGGGATAGTTGTATGTGTTGGGCTACAGAAATCTACACGATGGGGGATACTCTGGAGAAGTCTTGCAGGTGCAGTACACCACTTTACGATCAAGTGGCCTTCCATGTGGTACATGTGCGCCGTGTTGCGCTGATGATGCAATCATCCTTAACGTTACTATTCCGCCATGCCTCCTAGAAAAACAAAGCTTCAGGTGATGATGGATGAGGTCATGGCACTTGTAGAAGACTAGGAGGAACAGGGACCATTCACAACATTATTAGGCCAGCCATCCACACGTCTTTGACGATGGTTTCCTGTTCACAAATGTCCAGCCAGGGGACAGTTTTGGAGGAAAAGTAGGAACAATCAGGTTCAGAGGAGGTGGGCACTCAAAGCAGCTCACAGGCATCACTGGAACATGGCTGGGAGGTATAGACGATAGAGGAGACACAGACGATACATCTCTCACCGAGGACAGCTTGCCCTTGCCTCTGGGCAGACTGGCACACATGAGGTAATACATGCTGTTGTGCCTGCACAATGACCGCCGAGTTGACAGGATTGTTACAAGTCCTGATTACTGTGCGGCTACCCTGTTGGATCCCCACTACAAGCACAATGTGCCATCCTTATTTACATCACTAAAGCATGATCCTAAAGTACGAGAATACAAGTACGCGCTTATAGACGCACTACTGACAGCATCCTCACCTGACAGCGGGGGCTTAGTGGAAGCACAAGAAGGAAGAAAGGAAGTCGCCAACACAGCTGGGCTAGCATGGCAGAAATGTATAAAACCTTACTCAACACATCAAAACATCCAGCACCACCATATGATATGGTCCGTATTAGCAGGAGATAGTGTTTAGGTTATTCCTGTGTATCAACTCGGGATTAATAGGTTAGACAATAAAAAAAAACAACAACTGATCCTGCAGGTTCTTGAACAGATTAGATATTCTGACACCGCACTAGTGGTGCCTGCGGGTACAGAGAAAGCCCTAACCAAAGAACTATTGGATGGCAACTCGGACCTCAACTTTCAAAATGGCCATCGAGTAGCTTCACATTCCTCCTAAAGAACTGGGGGACACAGCAGAGTGTGAACTAACTAGAAGAGAAGAAGTGTGCTGAACAAAGGAAAGATGTTGCAGTGAGTAAATTAAATAACAAAATAGCAATAAAAGATACTTACTAAAGTTAAACAGGAGAGATGCAAAGTATAGCAAGGAAATAGCAAGGTGAAAATCCTTAGCTCCAAGCTCACAGACTGGCTCCAAACATCAATACAATGTCAGAACATCCACAGTTGTGTAAAAACGCTTTGCCCCTTCCTGATTTCCTATTCTTTTGCATGTTTGTCACACTTAAATGTTTCAGACTAACAAAAAATTTAGATATTAGACAAAGATAACACAATTAAACACAAAATGCAGTTTTTAAATGAAGGTCTTTATTACTAAGGTAAAAAGAAATCTAAAGCTACAGGGCCCTGTGTGAAAAAGTGATTGCTCTCTCCTTAAAATATAAATTAACTGTGGTTTATCACAACTTTGGGAAGCTGAATTCAAATTCCCTAGCCACATCTGTTCTCAATCAAGAAATCATTTAAATAAGACCTGCCTGACAAAGTGAAGTAGACTGAAAGATCCTCAAAGCTAGAAAGCCAAAGGAATTCTGGAACAAATGAGAAACAAAGTAATTGAGATCTATCAGTCTGGAAAAGTTTATAAAGCCATTTCCCAAGCTTTGGGACTCCAGCAAACCACAGTGAGAGCAATTATCCACAAATGGCGAAAACATTCCCAGGAGTTGCCAGCTGACCAAAATTACCCCAAGAGTGCAGCGACTCATCCAAGAGGTCACAAAAGATCCCACAACAACATGCAAAGAACAGCAGGCCTCACTTGCCTCAGTTTAGATCAGTGTTCATGACTCCACCATAAGAAAGACACTGGGCAAAAATGGCCTGCATGGCAGAGTTCCAAGACGAAAACCACTGCTGTGCAATCACTTTTTCACAAAGGTCCCTGAAGGTTTGGATTTATTTTTGCTTTAAAAATAAAGACCTTCATTTAAAAACTGCATTTTGTGCTTAGTTGTGTTATATTTGTCTAATATTTACATTTGTTTGATGATCTGAAACATTTAAGTGTGACAAACATACAAAATAGGAAATTAGGAAGGGGGCAAACACGCTTTCACAGAACTGTAAATGCATCTATCAGCAGCAGGAAATGCCGGATGGGGACAGAACATAAAGCTGCATCCAAAAGGTGATAGTTGGACAAAAGGAAAACACCTGTTTTAAGCAAAAATTGCAAAGACAGCTGATGCGATATATTGATTTGCAAAAGTAGTACAAAAAAAACACACCAGGCCTGAAAGTCGTAGTTAGTCACCGGTTAACGTTATTTTTCGGAGTCCATGACAGCACCACCTGAGAGAGGGGATACGCCCTCCAGAAACAGGAAATCCTACAGATACATAAGGGAAGCACCTCTCCCACGCATCAGTTGGTTTACAGAGCACAAGAGGACCACAAAGGTTAATAGCATAATTTATATACAATACTCTTACACGACTATTAATTACCCGTGTACAAATAAGAGGAAGAAGTGCACAACCAAATTAAACTAAAGGGAGGGAATATACGGGTGCTGTCATGGACTCCGAAAAATACCGTTAACCGGTGAGTAACTACGACTTAATTCGGTCGTCCATGACAGCACCACCTGAGAGAATTACAGAGAGTAATATTTACTTTTAGGGAGGGACTACGGCCTGCAGAACCCTGACACCAAAGGAGAGGTCTGAGGAAGCACCCAGATCTAGTTTATAATGGTTGTAAAAGGTGCTCGGAGAGGACCAAGTAGCTGCTTTACATATCTGGTCGATCGAGACCTCCGATCTCTCTGCCCAAGAGGTTGCCATGGCCCTGGTGGAATGCGCCCTCAGCTTGCCAGGGGCCGGTTTGCCTTTTGAGGTGTATGCTAATGAAATGGCCTCCCTAATCCATCTTGCTAGCGAGCTTTTTGAAGCCCTAAGGCCCTTTCTAGTGGCCTGATAGGAAATAAACAAGGCATTATCTTTTTTCCAGTTGTCGGTAACTGCCAGGTACTCTAGGAGACATCTCCTAACGTCTAGCGTGTGTAATTTCCTTTCCTTATCGTTCATGGGATTAGGGAGGAAGTATGGAAGAACTATCTCCTGAGTTCTATGGAAACTGGAGGCTACTTTAGGCAGGTATGCTGGATCAGGTGTAAGAATTACCCTGTCGTCCCTGAATTGTATGTAAGGAGGAAGTCTAGACAGCGCCTGGATGTCACTAACTCTCCGGGCTGATGTCAACGCTACCAGGAGAGCCACTTTAAGGGACAGGTTTTTTGTGGAAGCTGATGAAATAGGCTCAAATGGGGCCTCTGTCATGGCAGTAAGGACTAGGTTTAGATCCCATGGCATAAATTTATTTCTCACTACCGGTCTGGACCTGCCTGTTGCTTTAATAAACCTATTGATCCAATAGATACTGGCGATGTTGCAGTTGAAAAGCGCCCCTAGAGCAGACACCTGTACCTTAAGGGTGCTGGTGGAGAGTCCCATGTCCAGACCTCTTTGTAAGAACTCTAAGATCTGTGCTATGGGAGTGGACTGCCCAGCTACTACCCCTGAGCCTTGAAGGAACCTTTTCCATATCCTAACGTAGATTTTGGTTGTAATCGGTTTTCTGCTTTTGAGCAGGGTGTTAATTAGGGCCGGAGAGAAACCTTTCTCCTTTAGTAGTGCCCGTTCAAAATCCACGCCGTCAGATGTAGGCCAGCTACCTGAGGATGGTAAACAGGGCCCTGGGATAGGAGGTCTGGGATGTTTGGTAGGACCCAAGGGTCGGACACCGATATGGTCCTGAGGCATGAGAACCATGCCCTCCTGGGCCAAAACGGGGCGATCACTATAATCCTTGCTTTGTCCTTCCTGACCTTCCTCATCACCAGGGGTTGTAGAGCCAGGGGAGGGAAGGCATATGCTAGCCCGAAGTCCCAATTGATTAGAAGAGCATCTACTGCCAGAGGGTTCTCCCTGGGATTTAGAGAGCAGAACCGAGGCACCTTCCTGTTCTCTCTGGTAGTGAAGAGATCCACTTCTGGCTGCCCCCATTTTTGTACGATTCGGTAGAAGATGGACGTTTTTAAGGACCATTCCCCCTGCTTTAGAAGGTTGCGGCTTAGGAAGTCTGCTGTGGTGTTTTGTTTTCCTTTTATGTGCAGAGCTGTTAAAGACAGGAGATGTTGCTCTGCCCATTGGAACAGCCGTTCTGCTACCTCCATCAGGGGCCTGAAACGAGTCCCACCTTGGTGGTTGATGTAAGCCATGGTGACCTGATTGTCGTGGAATATTCGAACATGGTGACCCTGTAGATACACAAAAAGGATTTTGACTGCCTGCTCTAAGGCTGTTAGCACTTTCAGGTTGGAGGACATTTCCAACTGATGGCATTCCCACAGGTCCTGGATCAAGATTTCCCCCATGTGAGCCCCCCAACCCGTAGGGCTCACGTCTGTGGTGACTACCCGGGTTACGTTATATTCCCAGGGCACCCCTCTGGCTAGATTGTTCTCGTCTAGCCACCACTCAAGGGATCTCAAGGTATGTTGGGACAGAGTCAACTGGCCTTCTAGATAACCGCCCAGGATCTTTTGATGGCGTAAAACCTCGCCCTGTAGCACACTTGTATGGAACTGGGCCCATCGGACTGCGGGGATGCAGGATGAGAGAGAACCCAGGAGGGACATTGCTTTTCTGAGAGACATGGTAGAGCTATTGGAGGCGTTCAAGACCTGCTGATGTAGGCAAACTAATTTTTCGGGTGTAAGACGACACTCCTGATTCTGCGTGTCTAGGGTTAAGCCCAAGAACTACTGGACTTTCATGGGCTGTAGGCGGGACCTCTTAATGCTTAATAGCCACCCTAACTGCTCCAGAGCTGACTTTGCTTTTTGCAATTGATCCAGACAATGGACTGCTGATTTGCCTACAATAAGGAAGTCATCCAGGTAAGGGATTACTAGGATGTTTGCTTCCCGCAGATGGGCCATAACCTCCGCTATAACTTTAGTGAACACCCGGGGGGCGACTGCTATACCAAAGGGAAGTGCGACATATTGAAAATGCTGTAACGACCCCTGTAAATGAACTGCCACTCTAAGGAAACGCTGATGAGACGCATATATGGGTATATGGTAATAAGCGTCTTTTAAATCCAACACCACCATAAAACAATTTTCAAACAGTAATTTTATTGTGGAACTGATCATTTCCATTTTGAAAGGTCGAATGACCAGGTATCTGTTGAGTGCCTTCAGATTGATTATGGTCCTGTAAGAATTATCTGGTTTACAGACCAAAAATAGGGGGGAGTAGAAGCCTTAGCCCTTCTCCGCCTCTGGTACCTTTATCAGTACTCCTTTCTGACATAGGTCAACAACTTCGGTTTCTAGGTTAGTCTGTTCCGCCAGGGAAGACCTGAGCAGGGTGATCCTAAAACTGTTCTGGGGAACACAGGCAAATTCTAGCTTTAGGTCTGAGGCTACCAACCCCAGGATCCAGTTACTGTTTGAGATCCACGACCAGGCTTGGCAGAAGGCCGATAGTCTACCTCCCACCGGGGCCTCTAGTCATTGGGGAGGTTTCTTGGTCTCACGGGATGCTTCCTGGCGTCCCCCTCCAAACAAACCTTTTTTTTTTTATCTTCCTATCTGCCCCGATCCCTGGATTACCTCCTCCGAAAAAAATCTCTTCCGAGCAAAGGGACGTCTATAGGAAGGGGTGGGCAGGGAAGGGAATTTCTTTTTATCGTCGCCAGCCTTCTCCAGGATTCATCTAGGACTGGTCCGAATAGATATTCCCCCTCACATGGGATGGATCTGGCCTGGATATTTCCGGGCCAGCATTTCAGCCATATAGCTCGTCGGGTTGCATTTGATAGCCCTGCGGCCTTGGCCGCCATTCTTGAGGAATCTGGTTTTCAAGATAGATTCCCTTGAGATGTCCTCTAACTGCGTTTCCAGCTGGTCCAACCAGACCATCAAAGATCTGGCTGTGCAGGTAGCTGCTACTGCCGGCCTCAGGGCGCCCGCTGACATTTCCCATGTGCCTTTCAAGTAGGAGTCCGCCTTTTTGTCCAGCGGATCCTTTAAAGAGACCTTGTCATCAAAGGGGATAGCGGACTTTTTGGACGACTTAGCCACTGCTGCATCCAATTTCGGGGCTTTGTCCCATTTATTTACCACGGGGTCCTCTCAAAGGGATATCGCCATTTAAAAGCTGGTGGTAGGGAGCCTTTCCTTTCTGGTTTCCTCCATTCTCTATTAATCAAATTTTGGACTTTGTCGTTTAATGGGAATGACTTACGTTTCCTGGGGTCTAAACCCCCGAACATTAGGTCCTGCGCTGACCGCTCTGGTTTTGTGTCTGTTACCCCCATGGTAGCCCTGCCTGCCTTGACTAGTTTGTCCACTTGTTCCAGACTTAGGCAGAACCGACTGGCGTCTTCCTCTGAAGAGGGCGCAGACGCGGAGGGCTCTGAGGAGTCTTCATTTCCTCTAGCGTCAGCTGAAGAGCCTGACCCTGAGAAACTTGCTCTCTTTCTCTTCCTAGACGACTCCCCCTGGGGTACGGATTTTAGGGCTTTAACCTCCATCTTGATAATTTCCCTTAGACTTGTAGCGAAGTCAGGGGTTTCTTCCGCCACCTACAGGAGGGGGGGGCAGAGTAACGAAGTATGCCTGGTATTTTTTTGGGACTACGCCCCCCCTTTTTTTTTTTTTTTTTACCGTCTGGCGTATGCATGACTGGCACAGCCTTTTAGGGTAGGCATCTGGCAAGGGGCATTTGCAAAGGGCGCATTCCCTGTTTTTTGCCTTGTCAGCGCATTTCTTCCCCTATAGGAGGAAAACATAAGGGGAACACTGCATCAGGGCACATTCACGAAGATATCTTACCCTGAGCAGAAGGCGTAGGTACCGGATCACGGGGGGGAAGCTGTATCCTTCGGCCTGGAGGAACTTCTAGGGCTGGATTCTCCAGTTCGTTTTTTCTTTTGCTGGGAGCTGGTTTGGGACCTCTCTGAGGTACGTTCCTGCTCTCGGTCCAGCTGGGCCAAGGGAGTTTCCGGCTCGTCCATTCCTGCACCTGAGCTGAAGCCGCTCTGCAGGGTTTCTGTGCCCTTTTCTTCCCCCCGGCAATCCGGGTTCACAGGTGTCATGGCCAGGGGCTGATTCTGGCCCCCCCCTTTCCCTCCGACGTCCATGGGTACTTCCCCCCGTGCACCGCTCCCCCGCCATTGCCGCTCTGTCGGCGCCCGCGCCGCTGCGCCTGGCGACGCACGGGGAGGAAAAGCCGGCCGGCATCTGACTTCTGGTCCGGCGCCACTGGCCCCGCCCCCCCGCTGACCGCGTCACTTCCAGTCTGAGTGAACGCGTGGGGACGCGCAGGCCACCAGCGCCATGGCGGCGCCTGACCCCACACAGCGCTCCCCGCACACCACCGAGGCACAGCCGCACGCCCCCGACTGTGGCCTGGTCGAAGGGAGACCACACCAGCAGGACCGAGGACCGGAGTCCGGGAAGAGGATCTATACTTATCCGCCGGCACCGGCCCAGGAGACGGGCATCCGCCGGACCCCGCTCCCACCTGCCCCGTACACTGACGTGGAACCCTACCCGGGCCACCGTGGCGCTTCCAGGGGACTCCGCACTGCCTGAGGTAGGAGACCCCCCCGCTACCTGAGTCGAACAGCCGGCCTGGGGATTCCTTCGTCCATGATGGCATGATCTGTAGGGAATCCTGTCTTCCAGGAACAGGAAACCAACTGATGCGTGGGAGAGGTGCCGCCCTTATGTATCTGTAGAATTTCCTGTTCATGGAGGGCGGATAACCTCTCTCAGGTGGTGCTGTCATGGACGACCGAATAAAAATTATTTTTGGGGCCTAGAAATGGCAACGAGACAACTGATACAATATATTAATTTGCAAAAGTAGTACAAAAAATAACAAGCCTGAAAAATTATTTTTGGGGCTTACTAATAGCAATGAGACTGATGCCAATTATTTATTTCTCAGACTACTAGAAAACACAGCGGTTTAAATTAACAATAATCCCACAGGCGGGGGGTGAAGAGTACACAGCAGCTTACAGGACAGTACACCCACAGGCGGAGTGGGTAGAGTTCACACAGCAGCTTAAAGACACTGTTCCCACAGGTGGAGAGGGCAGAGTACACACAGCTGCACAGTAGCACAATACTTTCACAGACCGAATGGCAGAGAACACACAGCGGCTTCAAGGACATACAGTGGGTGCAGACTACACACAGCAGCTTAAAATACAGTATTCCCACAAGCAGAGTGAGAAGAGTACACACAGCAGTTAAAGGCACAGTACTCTCCCAGAGGAGGGGTGCAGACTACACACAGCAGCTTAAAGGCACAGTACTCTCCCAGAGGAGGGGTGCAGAGTACACACAGCAGCTTAAAGGACAGAACTCCCACAGCGGCTTTTACCACAGAAATAGCACATATAGGGGATTTAGAGTACAGATAGCGTTGTGTGTGCTGAGTGCGCAGTCGGAATCTGTCCGACGCTCCAGTTGCATCCTATCCCTACACTAACGAGAGCATAATGGCAGCGGCATTTGTGATCCGGCATTTATACAGGCCGGTTAACTTGCTGCTTCAGCCAATCACAGCCGTGCCAATGAGTGTTCGGTGTAAGGTACTAGACACTAGGTGTCCAGTACGAACCCTGAACTTTCCAGTTCAAGCTTGCTCATCCCTACTTCACTACTAATAGAGAAAAATTCTTGTAGCCTACACCTGAATATAAGACTCCAGAGTATTGTGTGACACCTCTGACAATAAAATTTATAGTGCAATTCTCACAATCTAATCTCTAAGGGTGGTTTCACATTAGCGTTTCAGGGCGCAGCGACGGCCTGCACACGGCCGCCGCTAAGCCCCGCCCCCTGCCACGCCTCCTCCGGTAGCTCGTCCTGCGTCCCCTATCTTTATCACTGGGGACGCAGGCCATGCGCAGTATGCGTTTGGCGGCGCATGCGTCCTTTTGATGGTGCGCCGAGCGCAACCAAATTGCAACAGGTTGCGTTTGGCGCTGGTCGGCCTACCGTCAAAAGGACGCATGCGCCACCAAACGCATACTGCGCACGGCCTGCGTCCCCAGTGATAAAGATAGGGGTCGCAGGACGCATGCAGCGTCATGCGCCCATAGGCGGAGCTACCGGAGGAGGCGTGACAGGGGGCGGGGCTTAGCGGCGGCCGTACGCAGGCCGTCGCTGCGCCCTGAAGCGCTAATGTGAAACCACCCTTAGAGATTAGATTGTGAGAATTGCACTATAAATTTTATTGTCAGAGGTGTCACACAATACTCTGGAGTCATATATTCAGGTGTAGGCTACAAGAATTTTTCTCTATTAGTAGTGAAGTAAGTGAGAAACAGAAGAAATTATTATAAATTCCGTTCACGGCAGATGCTTTGAGTTTGAGTAATAGTATATGATCCTCAAAGCACTGAGCTTCTTTGCTTAGCACCGCTTCTTTTTAGAGTCGGGGTTCAAATATAGCCTGGACTATATGGAAATGTGTTTGTTGCTTGTCATCACTACCAAACCAAGTTTGCCTAATTGGCTTTCTACAGAATTGTCCCCTGCTATGTGTGCCTTATCAAATCAGTTTGTGAGCCCTAATTTAAAGCAATTTTACTGTGTGTTTAGTGTGATATAAACATTTGGACTGTGCCCCAGCCAAAGTAACAAAATGCTTAGCCGCAGTTGGGGAAATCTTATTAGAAAGTGGCATTCTGCACTATCCACAATCCCCCTGATAAATAATGTTTATTAAAGCGTAATAATGTTTTCACAAATCAACTTGCAGTGTGGTGAAATGAACGCTCACAAAGGATTAGAGTAAGAGGACTCATACATTTACATAACCACCCGCGGTTTTCTTAATATAAAATTAAAAAAGGCCGTATTTAGATTGGTAATAAGCTCCACAGCCGTGCTTATGTGCTCCATTCACAAAGGAAAGAACAGATGGACACAGTGGAAACACAAAGTTAGAAGAGAACAAATAAGGGAAATAAATGACTTGTTGCTAAATTCAGTGCAAGTGAACCATTGTAATATGTTATTAAAAAAGTTAAATATTGCAGGTCATTCGGTGCCGGATGATGAATGGACTTAATGAGAGTCATGCACATAATTTTAAAACATAGAGATTAATGCAAATATATTTAATATATGGTTATCCAGGCCAAACACTTTTAATAAGAAGGGAAAACCCTCTACTTTTTTTTTTTAAGTTAAGTTCACATTTGGCTGAACGTGCACATACACACTGGAAAAAGGGAGATGCCGAACCGACACCTAACTGATCCCTGTACAGACGAGAAAGGCCCTAGCCACACAACTAAAAACACCACCTCAGAAACTCCCTAAAAGGCCGTCAAGTGGTTTCTCATACCTCCTGAGGAACCAGATGGGAGGCTGGAAAACATTGCAAAAAGGGAAGAGAAAAGTGGGAAGGAAGATATGAAAACCCAGTTAAGAAATTAAAAAAGGTTCATATAAGGTAGAGAGGGAGAACTAAGGAGAACCAAAATAAAAGGAACAAGTAACCTCCAAGAAACCTAACAGTGGTAAAAGGAAAAGGTGCTGGGAAGGAAATCAAACAGACTCACTGCAGGCATATGACTGGAGTTTACCAAACAGGTTAGGCCTCTTTCACACTTCAGTTTTTTACAATCAGTCACAATCCGCCAGGTTTTGAAAAAAACGGATCCGCAATTTTCTTTTGAGGATCCGTTTTTTTCCCCATTGACTTCCATTATTGTCGGATTGTGACGGATTGCCGTCCGTTGCATCCATTTTTTTTGCGGATCCGCCAAAAGTTGCTGTCCGTCACCATCCTCAAAGATTTCAAAACGGAGCTTGCAACGTTTTTTTCTCTGGCGGATCCTTCAGACACTGTTTTAACCCCAAATTCTTTCTGGGTGCCGGACAAAAAAAATTCTCTCTCTTCTCTCTTCTCTCTCTCTTTCCAGGCTGCGATTCCTTTAAAATTCTTCATTTGTCGGATCCGTCAAAAAAACGGACGGGTGGCATCCGTTGTCATCAGTACTACAACGGATCCGCCATCCGTCCTTTTGGCGGATTATGACTGATGCAAAAAACTGAAGTGTGAAAGAGGCCTTAGCCACTTATCTAAAGAACTGGAACTCCTAAATATACATCCATCAAGACCTTTAGCTAGCAAAGAAGTGCAGTGAAGGGTGAACATATAAAACCCCACCCAGAATATGAAAGAGCAAACCAAAATAGCAAAATGAGAAGGAAAAGCAAAGACAATAAAAACCTTCAGCATTTGGACAGGGAAGAAGGGTCAATAGCTCAGTAGCCAGAGGAACCGACCATGCAGCAACAAGTCAAACCAGCCATGACTGAACCCCTCCTTCTACGAGGGGCCAACGGACCCTCAGAAGGCCCTACCGTCTGATGTCGCTGATGGAGCTCTCTTACCATATACGCATAACGATCTCCAAATTAACTCTGGAGCTATCTTCATGACCATAACCTTTTCACTTAATGATATACTGCAGACAGCACCAGACCCGCCTGAAACAAAGAACTCGCTCTACCTCACGCTCCCGATTCCATTCCAAATTCGCCTCGATTAAGTATTGAGGACGAGGTGTCCCCTCAATATTTTTTTTTTTTAAAAGGAAAAATGTAAATAATTATTGATTTTCCAGGCAATAGGAAGTGGCAACTTAACTATAACAGGATATAAATTTTAATAATTTTCTAAGGACCTGCAAAATTAGGTGTAAACTTCCTAGATGTGACATTAGGCGCAGATTTTTGGAGGACAACCACACAAAATAATTAATAGATGAAACAGAGTCAGCTCACCCATATGAAGATCTGACTTTATTAAGTAAGCATAAAAAATATGCATTAAAAAGTAACAACCCTTGTGTAACACCCCTTTAGGGTTACCACGGTACATTGGGTGTTATGGGGGGTCTCACCTCTCTAGGGTGCTGTGCCTCCACCCGAATCTTGATTGGAGCTCTCTCTCTGGGGCTGCAGAAGGACAGTTATCTTCTGCCAGGGGCTGATTCGGGAAACCCCTGTCACAGCTCAGTACACACACACTCAGGGAACAGGAGTAATAAAGTTTAACAGATTTATTGCTATGCAGAATTGAGGTGGGTTTAAAGGAATAACATACAATACAATTAACGGTGCTCTATAAAAGTCATATACACATCACAGTCTACTTCTACTCCGACCCTGCAAATATAACATAGCAGGTTTCCCCTCTTTTGTATTAACTCAGTCCAAACGTTGGGGCCCAGTTGCCGCGGATGTTGGCGCGCAAAGTAGAACCGTGGGTGCACTTAGATGAATATTACTGTCGATAGTCTAGGTTGTAGTGTACTCACTGTAAATAGCGCTGGTAGAACCACAAGTCTCAGAAGGGCACTCACTGTGTGTCTCAAACGGTCGGAGGATTCTCTGGATACCAGCTGGGGGCGGCAGGATTTAGGCCTTTATGCAGTGGGAGTGCCGGCAGAACTCTCCGGATCTTTGCTCTCTCCAGCAGCGTGGGTATCTCAGCGGGGTCCTCCACGCTCTGCAGCATAGAGGAATGCAGATCCACACCGCACTGTCTCTCATAGCAAGCTGCCACGCTCTCCTCTCAACATTTACTTTCACTTTCTCCCCATCCCCCTCCCCCAAGTCCCTCCTCCTCCAATCCACTCTCTCTCCCTCTGTCCTTCCAAGCCATGTCATCTGACTGAAACAAGGGTCCCTGGGAATTGTAGTCCACTGCCGCTCAGGGGAAAAATGGTTAATGTCTGTAGGTCCCTGTTTAACAGCCGTTGCAAAACTCTTCTTAGTGTCTGTAAGCTCCAGTATACCGGTAGCTGCTCTGACAGTTCCCTGTGCAGGTGTTACACTTGTAAGGGGATATTTTAGCAAACGCGTTTAAGATGAGGGTCTTTAATCAATGCATATGAAACGAACAATTTGGTTTTATGGCACATCCTGATTGGAGCAGTTTGATTATGTGTCCTATCAGATAAGAAAATATAAAATCAAAAACAAAAAAGACCACACATATATACAGTTGCTTGTGAAAGTATTCACCTCCTTGGCATTTTTAGTATTTTGCTACTTCAGAAACCTGGAATTTAACTGTTTTTTTTGAGAGTTTGCATCAGTTCATGTAAAGAACATGCCTATAACTGTGAACATTTGCTGTTCTTTTTTTGTGAAGCAAACCACAAATAAGACAAAATAACTGAAAACTTCAGTGTGCATAACTATTCACCAAGTCAGTACTTTGTAGAGCCTCCTTTTGTGGCAATTACAGCTGTCGATTTGGAGGAGTCTCTATGAGCATTCCAAATCTGGCCACTTGGACTTTTGCCCCTTCCTCAAGGCAAAAGTGCTTTAGCTCCTTCAAGTTAGATGGTTTCCCCTGGTGAACAGCAATATTCAAGTGTGACCACAGATTCTCAGTCGGATTAAGGTATGGGCTTTGACTAGGCCACTCCAAAACATTTATACATTTCCCCTTAAAGCACCGGAGTGTTGCATTAGCAGCCATGCTTTGGGCCATTGTTTTGTTGGAAAGTGAACTTCTATCCCAGTCTCAAATCACTGACAAACAGGTTTTGCTCAAAAATATCCCTGTATTTCACACAATCCATCTTCCCCTTGACTTGGACCATTTTCCCTGTCCCTGCTGCCGAAAAACATCCCCACAGCATGATGCAGCCACCACTACGTTTCACTATGAGGATGGTGTTCTTGTGGTGATGAGCCGTGTTGGTTTGGCTCCAGACAAAGCATTTACATACTGTAGGTTGATAAAAAGTTCAATTTTGGTCTCATCTGACCACACCACCTTCCTCCATACATTTGGTGAGTCTTCTACATGTCTTTTGGCAAACTCAAAACGAGCCATACAATTTTTGCGTGTAAGTAAAGGCTTTTTTTTCTGGTCACTCTTCCATAAAGGAAACCTCTATGGAATATACGGCTTATTGTGGTTGTATGGACAGATACTCCAGTCTCTGCTTGGGAACCTTTGGTCATTGCATTGCCTCTCTGATAAATGCCCTCCTTGCCTGGCCTGAAAATCTTGTTGGGCGGCCTTCTCTTGGCAGGTTTGTTGTCGTACCATGTTCTTTCCATTTGATGATAATGTATATGATGTTTGGGATATTTTTTATAATCTAACCCTGACTTGTACTTTTAAACAACTTTGACCCTGACTTGTTTGCTAGCGGGGACCGTTGGGAAGATGGTGGATGAAGAATCTGATCGTCTCCAGACCAACTGTGACGCTGTAAATTGTCTTACTTACGATGAAGCAATTAGTGCCCAGCAGGACCATATAGAGCAAGAGATTGCTGGACACACTCCGCTGCTATCTGACCGGTTGGACGTCTCTGTGCTCGACCACGAATACGCTCCCGATGACCAAATTTACTAAGAGAAGTTAAAGGACTTGCACAGAAAATATACTTACATATGCCGAACAAGACCAGATGGCAACTGTTTCTACAGAGCATTTGGCTATTCCTATTTAGAAGCTCTGCTGGATGGACACAGGACAAATGTGATTCAAAATGTTATACAATACAGTTGTGGCCAAAAGTATTGACACCCCTGCAATTTTGTCAGATAATACTCAGTTTCTTCCTGAAAATGATTGAAAACAGAAATTATTTGGTATTATCTTAATTTAATTTGTCTTAAATGAAAAAACACAAAAAGAATTGTCCTAAAGCCAAATTGGATATAATTCCACACCAAACATAAAAAAGAGGGTGGACAAAAGTATTGGCACTGTTCGAAAAATCATGTGATGCTTATCTAATTTGTGTAATTAACAGCACCTGTAACTTACCAGTGGCACCTAACAGGTGTTGGCAATAACAATCACACTTGCAGACAGTTGACATGGATTAAAGTTGACTCAAGCTCTGTCCTGTGTCCTTGTGTGTACCACATTGAGCATGGAGAAAAGAAAGAAAACCAAAGAACTGTCTGAGGACTTGAGAAACCAAATTGTGAGGAAGCATGAGCAATCTCAAGGCTACAAGTCCATCTCCAAAGACCTGAATGTTACTGTGTCTACCGTGCGCAGTGTCATCAAGAAGTTTAAAGCCCATGGCACTGTGGCTAACCTCCCTAGATGTGGACGGAAAAGAAAAATTGACAAGAGATTTCAACACAAGATTGTGCGGATGGTGGATAAAGAACCTCAACTAACATCCAAACAAGTTCAAGCTGCCTTGCAGTCCGAAGGTACAACAGTGTCAACCCGTACTATCCGTCGGCGTCTGAATGAAAAGGGACTGTATGGTAGGAGACCCAGGAAGACCCCACTTCTACCTGAGACATAAAAAAGCCAGGCTGGAGTTTGCCAAAACTTACCTGAAAAAGCCTAAAACGTTTTGGAAGAATGTTCTCTGGTCAGATGAGACAAAAGTAGAGCTTTTTGGGCAAAGGCATCTACATAGAGTTTACAGGAGAAAAAAAAGAGGCATTCAAAGAAAAAAACACGGTCCCTACAGTCAAACATGGCGGAGGTTCCCTGATGTTTTGGGGTTGCTTTGCTGCCTCTGGCACTGGACTGCTTGACCGTGGGCATGGCATTATGAAGTCTGAAGACTACCAACAAATTTTGCAGCATAATGTAGGGCCCAGTGTGAGAAAGCTGGGTCTCCCTCAGAGGTCATGGGTCTTCCAGCAGGACAATGACCCAAAACACACTTCAAAAAGCACTAGAAAATGGTTTGAGAGAAAGCACTGGAGACTTCTAAGGTGGCCAGCAATGAGTCCAGACCTGAATCCCATAGAACACCTGTGGAGAGATCTAAAAATGGCAGTTTGGAGAAGGCACCCTTCTAATATCAGGGACCTGGAGCAGTTTGCCAAAGAAGAATGGTCTAAAATTCCAGCAGAGCATTGTAAGAAACTCATTGATGGTTACCGGAAGCGGTTGGTCGCAGTTATTTTGGCTAAAGGTTGTGCAACCAAGTATTAGGCTGAGGGTGCCAATACTTTTGTCTGGCCCATTTTTGGAGTTTTGTGTGAAATGATCAATGTTTTGCTTTTTGCTTCATTCTCTTTTGTGTTTTTTCATTTAACCCCTTAATGTCCAATGTCTAACACAGTCCGTCATCAGTCATCTCCCCTGCTTTGATGAGGGCTCCGGCGCGGAGCCTGCATCAAAGCCGGGACATGTCAGCTGTTATGAACAGCTATCGATATGTATACCGTGGCACAGCTGAAATGGTGCACAAAAAAGGTTCCCACACCAGAGAATATATAAAAGTACAAGTACTTACAAGGATATCATGATCAGGGACATACAGACTTATCTCTAGTGTATTTATGGTCCGGGTCCCATCACCCTGCATATAGAGACATATATGGTACATTTATACCAGTGACCCATGTCGCAGGACATACGAAATTTTGTATGATATACCACAGGCCTCATTTCAGACCGTAGGCAATTGATTCACGGACCCTTTTGCTCCCTGTTATACCTTTATATATCTGCCACACAATTTTTCTCTACATCTCAAGAGCAGTCGGTATATTGAGAAAGGTCAGAATGAATTGACCGAAACGTCTATTATGACTGCGAATAAAATTCTACCAATCATCTCAAGTTGAGTGCCAAAAATTTATTTTATATGTTATGAACAGCTGACATGTGCCCGCAATAGGTGCGAGCGGAATCGCCATCCGCCCGCGCCTATTAACTAGTTAAATCCCGCTGTCAAAGCTGACAGCGGGCATTTATATAGCATTTCCGTCCGCAGGGCCGGAAATGACCTCATCGCCGACCCCCGTCACGTGATCGGGGGTCGGCGTCATGTTGCCTGGACAACCAGAGGTCTCTATGAGACCTCTATGGTTGTTCCAGGCATATGGCTTTCAGCGCCACCCGGTGGACGGCGCTGAAAGCACAGCAGTAAATCTGCTACATATGGGCGATATGCTCATCGCCCATATGTAGCAGAGCCGATCGGGTTGTGCATGCTTCTAGCCTCCCATGGAGACTATTGAAGCATGCCAAAAGTAAAAAAAAAATGTTTAAAAATAAAAAAATTTAAAAAAATCTAAAAAAGTTCAAATCAGCCCCCTTTTGCCCCAATCAAAATAAAACCGTAAAAAAAAAATCCCACATACACATATTAGGTATCGCCGCGTTCAGAATAGTCAGATCTATCAATAAAAAAAAAGCATTAACCCGATCGCTAAACGGTGTAGAGAGAAAAAAATTCAAAATGCCAGAATTACGTTTTTTTTGATCGCCAAGACATTGCATTAAAATGCAATAACGGGCGATCAAAAGAATATACCTGCACAAAACTGGTATCATTAAAAACGTCAGCCCGGCACGGAAAAAATAAGCCCTCACCCGACCCCAGATCATGAAAAATGGAGACGCTATGGGTCTCGGAAAATTGCGCAATTTTTTTTTTTTTAGCAAACTTTGGAATTTATTTTCACCACTTAGATAAAAGAGGACAAAGACATGTTTTGTGTCTATGAACTGATAATGACCTGGAGAATCATAATGGCAGGTCAAATTTAGCATCTAGTGAACCTAGCAAAAAAGCCAAGCAAAAAACAAGTGTGGGATTGCACTTTTTTTGCAATTTCACTGCACTTGGAATTTTTTTCCCATTTTCGAGTACACGACATGGTAAAACCAATGGTGTCATTTAAAAGTACAACTCGTCCCGCAAAAAATAAGCCCTCACATGGCCATATAGACGGAAAAATAAAAAAGTTATGGCTCTGCAAAGAAGGGGAGGGAAAAATGAAAATGCAAAACCAAAAATACCTCTGGTCGTTAAGGGGTTAAGACAAATTAAATGAAGATAATACCAAAGAATTTGTGTTTGCAATCATTTTCAGGAAGAAACTGAGTATTATCTGACAGAATTGCAGGGGCGTCAATACTTTTGGCCACAGCTGTATATTCTCAATAAAAGCTTCAACTCAATCCACACAAAAAAGTAAGTCCCCACTCAGGTCTGTCATCTGTCAATGGAAATATAGGTGGTTTCCATGTTACTGGTAATACAAAGCCTCTGGAAAAGCGCTATTGGCTCCTCGCCCCTCAAAAGAAATTCAGCAAATTTTGGGCCCGCAAATTCAAATGCCCCTTTTTCTTCTGAGCCTCATTGTGCCTAAACCACATTAACGTCCACATGTTTGGCATTTCAGTAGCAATGACAGGTGTACATCTCAAGAAGCACAAGCTGGGCACAGTTTATGGGCACTACAATATACTGGGTACTACACTGGCAGATTTCCAATTTTCACTTGACAACATCCACTGCTGCTTGTTTCTGGAAAACAGATAAATTGCTAGAGAGATGTAATTACCAAAACATGGTCAGTAGAGGTGGGATTCTGCAAACTATTCTACAATAATTTGCTCTTCAAGAGTCAAATAGTGCTCCTTCTATGTAGAGTCTCGCTATGTAGCTAAGCAGTATTGAACAGCCACAATTGGGGTATTGCTATGTTCAGCAGAAACTGTGTGACAAATTTTGGTGCCATTTTTACCCATTTTCCCTTGTGAAAATTTAAAAGATGGGGCTAAAACAAAGTTTTTGTAGAAGAAATGTAATTATTTTTTCTATACTGCCCAATGATGTAAAATTCTGTGACACACTTGTGGTGTCAATATGGTCGCTGCACCCTTAGATTAATTCATTGAGGTGTAGTTTGTAAAATGGATTCACTTATGTGGCGTTTTGCTGTTCTGGCACTTAAGGGGCTCTTCCAGTGGGTCATGGTACCACAAGCCATAACAGTGAAATCTGCACTATAACATGGCACTTCTTCCCTTCTGAGCTTTGCATTGTGCCTGAAAAGTATTTACCAATTACAGGTAGGTTATTTGCACACTCAGGAGAAATTGTGCAACAAGCTGTGAGGTCCATTTTTTCCTATTAGCCTTTATAAAAATTAAAAACTTGAGGCTAAAATAACATTTTTGTAGTAAAAATGTAATTATTCGCTCTTCACCACCCAATGGTATAAAATTCTGTAAGGCACATTTGGTGTCACAAATGAATAAACCGACCTTGGAAAATACCGTATTTTTCAAATTATAATATGCACTTTTTCCCCAAAATTTTGGGGGGAAAGGGGGGTGCATCTTATAATTCAAATATACCTTATCGGCCACGGTGGAGCCAGGTCCCAGGGTCGCTGCTGGAGGAGGCAAGAGTGGCGCGTTGCTGCAGGCCTCATGCTGAAGGGGTGTTTTTGGAGGTGCAACACCGCGGGTGTTCAGTGGTGCAGGGACTCCTCCAACATTTTGTGAAAGCCTGGAGCCCCAGCACCTACATGGTTTACAATGCAGTGGATTCCGGGAAAATGGCTGCCGGGGCCAGCACATGCTCAGATGGAGATCTCGAAATCAAGATCTCGGGAGATGAGATCTCAGCGTCAAGATCACCATTTGCGCATGCTCCGCCACCCGGCGCAAATGTTCCCAGAGTCCACCGCAATGTAAACCATGGAAGTATGGTGGCTCCAGCCTTTCACAAAATGTCAGTGGAGCCCCGGCACCACCGAACTCCCGCAGCGTCGCACATCCGAACACCCCTTTCTCCCAGTCTGGAGTCCGCAGTATCGCCCCACTCCTGCCTCCGCCAGCAGCGACTCTGGGACTCCGTCTCACCGCAACCACCACCCCCGGTAAGCAATAAGATGCATGGATTGTAAGAAGCACCACCCTTTTATATAAAAAAAAGTTTTTTTCCTATTTTTCGCCTCAAAATTTGGGGTCTGTCTTATAAACCACAAAATACTATACTTGTAAGTCACACACTCTCCAATAGGCATCATGCAGTTGTTTCCAAAACTGTCTTCATCCAAAATATACAAAGCATGGCAGATGATTTGGTTATCTTAATTTTTCTTTATTATTTTTTTCCATTTTCGTTAATATACATTCATCACTGTGAAAAGTATCAGAACTGCACTGTGGGCTTTCAGCTTCAGAGTTGCAGCAAGGACAGCAGGATTGAGAAAAGATGAGGTACCTGAAACCTCGCCGCAGGTGTGTTTCCTGTTTATTGTCTGACAACGTCTCTGCTTAGCTGCTGCACTGAGAAACACCGCTCTCCAATGAGCCTAGATTGTCCACACCTTCGTCCTTGCTGCAACTGTGAAGCCAAAAGCCTGCAGTGCAGGTCGAATAATTTTCACAGTGATGACTATGATAAATAAGTTTACAAGTTTTTATAAAGAAAATTTTAGATAATCGAATCATATGCCATACTTTGTATATTTTACACATTTTATGTCAACATGCTCAATACACCCCTAGATGAATTCATTAGTGGGTGTAGTTAGTAAAATTGGTCTTATGGGAGGTTCTGCTGTTCTGGCACCTCAGGGGTTCTGCCAATGTGACATGGCACCCTCAAACCATTCCAGCAAAATCTGAACTCCAATATGGCACTTCTTCCCTTCTCAGCTTAGCACTGTGCCTCAAAAGTAGTTTTTGACCACATATGGTGTATTGGTGTACTCAGGAGAAATTGCGCAAAAACTTCCATTCTTTTCTCCAGTTCTCTTTTTTGAAAAATAAAAACTTGGGGCCAAAGCAAGATTTTTGTGGAAAAAATGGTAATTTTCCATTGACAAAGCCCATAGTTATACAATTCTGTGTATCGCCTGAAGGTCAAAAATGCTAACTACATTCCTAGATGAATTCAACAAGAGGTGTTGTTCCCAAAATGGTGTCACTTGTGGGAATTTCTGCTGTTTTACATGTCAGGGGCTCTTCAAATGAGACATGGCATCCACAATCTATTTAATCAGAATCCAAGCTGCAGAATTCAGTTGGTGCTCCTTCCCTTCCAAGCTCTGCCATGTGCCCCACCTCCCCCCCACAAAAAAATATATACCAGCAGGAGATACAAAGGCTGTGGGCCCACCAAAAGTTGGAAACAGTAGGTATCGTCTGATAACAGTGTATTGGAACTACCGGTCCCAGGTTGGGATCTTGTGGACTGGGGGCATCTCTTTGTGGCCATCTACCCAAAGTAGCTGTAAGACCGTGGACAGAAGAAATGAAAATAATTGCATCGATAACTTGCCTAGGTGATTAATACAACCCACAACCTCAGATCTTCACAATAAGCCTGATTCATTAAGAAATAAGCCTGATTCATTAAGAGGCACATGCAGTCTACTGAATCATTCACCTCTGACTCTAGCACGCTCCTCATCAAGACTATCGTAAACAACGCCACAACGCGATTCTTGATGAATCGGGGCCATAGAGTTGCATATGTCTGCCTTTAACTCCAATACCAAAGAAAGGATACAGAAATTTAATGCTTTGTTACATGCAATTGTATTAAAACTGCTTTTAATACAGTCAAGGACCAATGTATACCAGATGGTTTTGCTTATCAAAGGAATACTCTCTTGGCATAGACACGGACAATACAAGTTTGTGAGCAGTTTACACGTGTACAAGCACTGTAATTGAAATTTGTCTTGACAAAAATCTTTTTTTGTATTTATAATAAATACAAGACCACCATTCTTCCTCCATTCCATCCATATAGGGCAGTTTAAATTTTAATTTGTTCCCCATGGGAAATCTCAGCATAAACTGACTAGTGCGTATGTACACCGATGTGTGCTTTGTGGTGCTCCTGGTTTCATCAGTGACTAGATTACCATTCATACATGAGCACTTAATCCAACCAGATATATATTTAATGTTGGCAATATTAGAGACTAATGAACATACTTGGTATGGCGAATACTCTAGTTATGCCTCCTTGTTGATCAACCATAGATGTTATGGTTTTTATACAGTAATAAGCCCTCATAACAACAGTCGATGCAATGAGTTGATCCCTTGCATAACACTTTAATTATGTTTATTATAATTGTTTCTAGAGTTCAGCAGCTGATCCACTGTGTATAGAAGGTTTCCTCCTGCTCGTCATACAGCCTGCTATGTCTAGTCATCTTCAGTAATGATAATACATTAGATGGCTTTATTCGGCATATACTGATGATGTCATCATTCACCATACTTCACATGCTCATATATATTAAGGGGTTTAGAGAGAGCCCTCTATACTTCCAGTCCTTTCTAAGATCTATTGATGAGTAACATGTCTCCTGGAAATAAATGTCACAGTAAATGTAAAAACCTAAGCTGAAGTAGTCTAATGAGGAACTGAGAGCATTACCTGTAGAGCTTGGGGACGGAATCTTTCCTATGCCTTCGATCCCCAAAGAATCCCTGGCCATCTGTTGTGCAAGAAACCGAGCACTCACATAGCTTGTTAGGATTCCCTACACAACAAAATACCGTTAATAGGGCAACTTATTCTTATTCTATGCATATCATTTTGGGGAAGCATATTATCCTCCTTTTAAATAATAAAATGATATATAGGTTCCGGTCAACCCTAAACTCATAACATATTTAATTAAAAATTACCAGACCCTTGAGCAATAATGCTATTAAACCTACAGAAGTGTGGAGTAAAAATTGTTAATATGGTAAGAAAGGAAACAGATCTCATGAACAGTTTTATCTTTAAAAGTGACAAAAAAGTACCGTAATTTATTTTCAGATTTTATGTATGTATATGCCTGTGGTATTGTAGGAGACAGCTAACCATTACATTGTCTATCTCTGTCTATATGGCCTAATATTGATGTGACTTTCATCATTAATTCCGATATAACGCTTCATGGTTGCTCTTCATTAAATACAAATAATGTTGCCATGCATGAGTTGGGACAAAGCCATTAAATCATTCAATTTATCTTTCATGAACTTGCTTCTCTCTTTCTGATTTTCAATTCCAGATGTACTATTAGATATTCAGGCTTTAATATGACATCTGGTTGGTAAATAAAAGAAAAATTCTAAAGCTATCCTCTAGTAGTCCATACAGGCGATGATTTGAACATTTAATGTGATATTAATCATTGAAAATTAATGGAAATAAAATCAAATAAAAATGCCCACATTGTTTTTCAGTCTACCGGTTCCTTCTGCTGTTCCTGAAACAGTCACGTAGAAACCTTGTATTTAAAGTAGAAGTTAATCTAATTCTAAGGAAATCCAGAACATTGGCACTCACCAGCTATAAAAAAAACTTATTGTAAAATTACTGTAAAAACATGCTATGCTAGAAACAAATATAAATATATATATATATATATATATATATATATATATATATATATATATATATATATATATATATATATATATTTTTTTTTTTTTTTTTTTCCCTCCTGTAACCACAATACTCACCTTTTAGCAAATAAAAAACTGCAAATCAAAGTTTTTGAGTCATTGAACTTTCTGGAAGCTTAACATTTATTATTTGCTAATTTTACAAATTTGTGTCCCCTAAAAAACCACCTTCATTCTTGATAAATTTACTTTTGCATTATATTAGCATAATTGAAAAAAAAAACACAAATATGGAGTGGGAGGGATTTAGTCGAGTACGACCATTCAGGTAATAACATTTGTTTTATTGAAAACCATTGAAAAGTTAGTTTAACAACAACACCTGACCCATTTCTGGCACATGGAGACAGAAGCTATGTAGTTCGAAATTGGTTTAAACGCAAAGAGCAATGCCTGTTAAATGGTAAAACAATGAAACATGACATCGGAAATACAGCAATACATGAGAAATAATAAGACAGTTTTACCACATGGTATATATTGATTAGTAGTTATGAAACAAATCATTTTTATAATTCATACCTTTGGGGTAGAATTGAAGGATCCAGAAGGCTTCTCTTAGGGCCAGTTGCTTTTGCCAATTGTCTCCACAGATTGGACAATTAACCTTTTCTATGCCAGAAAAGGAAAACATGTGACAGATCCCCTTTGTCTACAGTAGAGAAATGTTTAACCCCGTAACGACCGCCGATGCGCATTAAAGCGACAGTCATTATTCCCTCATCACCGTTTAAAACGACAATGGAGAATTAGGGAATAGCGCCACCCGGCAGCTGCGATTCCCACAGGTGTCAGCTTTACATGACAGTTGACACCCTACAGTATCGGCCCTGACTGGTTTTGCGACTGATCGAGGCTGATTAACCCCTTAAATACCGCTGTCAATCGCGACAGCAGTGTTTAAGTTGTTACAAGGGGGTCACAAGACCACCTTAGTAACCATCAGACCCCTGCAATTTTAATCATGAGTCCCAATGACCTCAGGATACGGAGGCCTGTGAAATCCAGCTCTAAGTCGAGTCTCACATGCTGCTGTATATGAGTATAGCAGTGTATGAGACAAATGATCAAAATAAAAAGTATACATGTCCCGCAGTATAATAAAAAAAATAAAATATGCAAAAAAAAAAAAAAAGAGTAAAATGCAAAAAAGTTCACACAAATCACTAAATCAACACTCTTGGCTGTTAAAAAAAAAAAAAACACCAAAAATGTCACTTTTACAACATACTGACTCACAAAAAAGTCCGCAGTATCGCCCCACTCCTGCCTCCGCCAGCAGCGACTCTGGGACTCCGTCTCACCGCAACCACCACCCCCGGTAAGCAATAAGATGCATGGATTGTAAGAAGCACCACCCTTTTATATAAAAAAAAGGTTTTTTCCTATTTTTCGCCTCAAAATTTGGGGTCTGTCTTATAAACCACAAAATACTATACTTGTAAGTCACACACTCTCCAATAGGCATCATGCAGTTGTTTCCAAAACTGTCTTCATCCAAAATATACAAAGCATGGCAGATGATTTGGTTATCTTAATTTTTCTTTATTATTTTTTTCCATTTTCGTTAATATACATTCATCACTGTGAAAAGTATCAGAACTGCACTGTGGGCTTTCAGCTTCAGAGTTGCAGCAAGGACAGCAGGATTGAGAAAAGATGAGGTACCTGAAACCTCGCCGCAGGTGTGTTTCCTGTTTATTGTCTGACAACGTCTCTGCTTAGCTGCTGCACTGAGAAACACCGCTCTCCAATGAGCCTAGATTGTCCACACCTTCGTCCTTGCTGCAACTGTGAAGCCAAAAGCCTGCAGTGCAGGTCGAATAATTTTCACAGTGATGACTATGATAAATAAGTTTACATGTTTTCATAAAGAAAATTTTAGATAATCGAATCATATGCCATACTTTGTATATTTTACACATTTTATGTCAACATGCTCAATACACCCCTAGATGAATTCATTAGTGGGTGTAGTTAGTAAAATTGGTCTTATGGGAGGTTCTGCTGTTCTGGCACCTCAGGGGTTCTGCCAATGTGACATGGCACCCTCAAACCATTCCAGCAAAATCTGAACTCCAATATGGCACTTCTTCCCTTCTCAGCTTAGCACTGTGCCTCAAAAGTAGTTTTTGACCACATATGGTGTATTGGTGTACTCAGGAGAAATTGCGCAAAAACTTCCATTCTTTTCTCCAGTTCTTTTTTGAAAAATAAAAACTTGGGGCCAAAGCAAGATTTTTGTGGAAAAAATGGTAATTTTCCATTGACAAAGCCCATAGTTATACAATTCTGTGTATCGCCTGAAGGTCAAAAATGCTAACTACATTCCTAGATGAATTCAACAAGAGGTGTTGTTCCCAAAATGGTGTCACTTGTGGGAATTTCTGCTGTTTTACATGTCAGGGGCTCTTCAAATGAGACATGGCATCCACAATCTATTTAATCAGAATCCAAGCTGCAGAATTCAGTTGGTGCTCCTTCCCTTCCAAGCTCTGCCATGTGCCCCACCTCCCCCCCACAAAAAAATATATACCAGCAGGAGATACAAAGGCTGTGGGCCCACCAAAAGTTGGAAACAGTAGGTATCGTCTGATAACAGTGTATTGGAACTACCGGTCCCAGGTTGGGATCTTGTGGACTGGGGGCATCTCTTTGTGGCCATCTACCCAAAGTAGCTGTAAGACCGTGGACAGAAGAAATGAAAATAATTGCATCGATAACTTGCCTAGGTGATTAATACAACCCACAACCTCAGATCTTCAAAATAAGCCTGATTCATTAAGAAATAAGCCTGATTCATTAAGAGGCACATGCAGTCTACTGAATCATTCACCTCTGACTCTAGCACGCTCCTCATCAAGACTATCGTAAACAACGCCACAACGCGATTCTTGATGAATCGGGGCCATAGAGTTGCATATGTCTGCCTTTAACTCCAATACCAAAGAAAGGATACAGAACTTTAATGCTTTGTTACATGCAATTGTATTAAAACTGCTTTTAATACAGTCAAGGACCAATGTATACCAGATGGTTTTGCTTATCAAAGGAATACTCTGAGCAATATATGTGGCTCATTATTCTGTGTGGAACACTATATGGTCTCATTATGCTGTATGGAGCACTATGTGGTGCCCATAATACCGTATGTACTGTCCAGTTTCTGAGCTATTGTATAGTTTACAATAGATATCACTCATGTAATGTAAGAAGTGAAATCTTTTGCATTGTACTATACCTATATTTCTCTTCCGTATCTGTTCATCATGAATCGTGTGTTAAAGGGGCACATTGAGACTCTTTCACCTGGGGCCCACATAAACCTGGAGCAGGCCCTGCCTAAGGGCACATTTACTGTTGACATCCATACAAATAAGTTGGAGAGTGGAGCGTGTGGAGATGCTCAGTGACACTGGTGATGGTGTCACATCCTATCTTTGCGGGTAAGCGGGTGGATCTGTTGATTGTGAGCAGGAGGAAGAGACTGAGCCAGCAGCAGAATAGGGAGCAGGAGGCTCAGATCTGTCATGCTTTTTAAAGTGTGTACTCCACTGCACCTCATGCTTACAATACAGATGCCTCGTCATACAGGTGGTGCTCAGGTTCAGAACATTTATGCTTTGCTTCAGGGTAGGAAGGTACAGCATGCAAACCACCTGTCGCTTATCGACAGCATATTACCTGAAGAAATGCCAGACCAGGGAGCTCTTTTGAACTTTGATGTGTTGATTGCTGTAGCACAGTGGGCAGTAGTATCCGACGTACTGGCTGCCGCTGTGCCTTTGCATACTGTGCTGCTGCAACAGCGTGGCCATTTCCTCTTCCTCCCAACTGCGCACATTACTAAGATGGCTTCCGCTCCAAGTGTGGGGGGGGGGGTCTACGATCTCATCTCCCGCTTCATCTTCTACCGACTTCTCAACCCAGCCCTCCTTGATGGTCTGCACACTAAAGAAATGCACTGCAGTTGGCAACTGACTTATCATCTGACACGTGATGCGGTGGGCCACTGAAAGTGTGCACTAGCCAACCCACGCACTCATCCTCCTATATAACAAGTGGTTGGGCATCAGTGCTCTCAGTCTCTTCCACTTCTGGGGCAGGGCCAGGTGAATGGGCCACAGAACCCCAGCCAGCAGACTCATCAAAAAGCAGAAGAAACTGCTGTATGACTTGAGGCTCTGACTGCTTGGCTGATTTGCAAGGGAGTGAGGTTGAAGCTAGGTGACGATGGTCCCAGTTACCAACTGTGTACTTTCTGCAGTGGATCGAGTTAAATTACATAACGATTGGCAGCAATTAATTGGTTAAACAGCAACTGGAGATAGTGTCACTTGTTACTATTAGAACAGTCAGCATCTGTGCAGTATAAAACAGTGTCAGGTCCTCAGCTTGCTTTATAGATTCCATAGGTGCACTATGACAAAAATGTAGATCTTGGGTCTCAAGCAGGAGGGGGGGCTAAACAGACCATATTCTTATGGTAGCTTTCCTTTAAAAGGATTATCCAGGACTTTTAATATATTTATGTATAGGGCTAAAAACTAACAAGTTTGTTCTGCATGGGGACAACCTCATCAGGTGATTTTTCTGCTTTATTTTATCTCTCATCAACAGAGCAGCACATTCTCTTTCAGTCTGTTTTGTCCACGGGGAGTCACTGCAGATGTCATGCTGACTGACAGCTATCTAATGTGGGGAGCTGGCTATCAATCAGCATCACATTGGCAGCGGCACTTTATCGACAGAGCCGAGGGGAAGGTAAGATGCTGCTCTGTCAATGGAAACCGCAGAATAGTCACATTTCGTAACTACCTGTGTGTTATTTCTGAGTCACATAGGCAGAAAAATAAATTCTCCGGATCACCCCTATAATGTTTTCCGAAACGAGACGAGACCTAGAGAAGCACTCATGAAATACGCCACAGGCTTGCACTTAGTTCATCATCATTATTAGGTATATTTGCTAATATTTCTCCGGTATGTGTAGGCAGCTGCCATTCTTTGAGAAGCACAAATTCGAGAGACAGATGTATTTCAACCATATTTCCATTTCCTCTGATAGCATGCAGAATATTCTCCACAGCATTACAATAAATTTAGCAGCATTCACATTTATCAACAGAAATGCATGAGACCTTGTTATTGTCAGACCATTCACTGTCAATACCTTTTAGAAGGTATTTTTGTCATAATTGAAGCCATAGTTGCATGGAGATAACAAGCGTCTGTACAATAAGCTCCATTTGTCTTGAATCAACCTTTCCAAGAGAGGAGACTTTATGTTGTTACCCATCCATTGTCACAGTGATACCAATTACCAAAGAAAACCTACTGCAGATGTGTTCCTCTATCTCTACTAATGGGCATCACTGTGTGTAGTGACAAGGACATGAAAGAGCTCAGAAAAGAAGGGTCAGGATGCCATGAAAATGTCATATTTTATCCCCTTTGCTTTCACTTGTCTCAAACTTGGGATTGACATTGACTTTTATTGTTTTGTTTTCCCCTCCATCATGTCAAGAAATAAATCTCAAGTAACAGGAAAGATTAAAGGGGTGTAGATTGCATTGCATCCATTCCATTGATACTGGATCTCTTTATTTCATAGTATAGAAGCAAGAACAAGGCCATATAAGACAGCCCTGGCATATATTGACCCATCACATGCATTAACTCACTCTACCATGCTTAAATAAGGGTTCCAGCATCAGAGATTAATGCATTTAAAGTGGATTGGTCACCAGATTTAACTATACAAGCTTCACATGTTATTAGTTAGATATTTTAGACCCGATAAGGTTTGTGCATTTACTTTGAAAATCTATGTAAAAATGTCCATACTATCGACATTTAGGTGAGCAAAGTACGCTGCTCAAAAAATAAAGGGAACACTTAAACATCATAATATAACTCCAAGTAAATCAAACTTCTGTGAAATCAAACTGTCCACTTAGGAAGCAACACTGACAATCAATTTCACATGCTGTTGTGCAAATGGAAAAGACAACAGATGGAAATTATTGGCAATTTTCAAGACACCCTCAATAAAGGAGTGGTTCTGCAAGTGGGGACCACATCTCGGTACCAATGCTTTCTGGCTGACGTTTTGGTCACGTTTGAATGTTGGTTGTGCTTTCACACTCGTGGTAGTATGAGACGGACTCTATAACCCACACAAGTGGCTCACGTAGTGCAGCTCATCCAGGATGGCACATCAATGCGAGCTGTGGCAAGGTTTGCTGGGTCTGTCAGCGTAGTGTCCAGAGGCTGGAGGCACTACCAGGAGACAGGCCAGTACACCAGGAGACATGGAGGGGGCAGTAGGAGGGCAACAACCCAGCAGCAGGACCGCTACCGCCGCCTTTGTGCAAGGTGGAACAGGGGGATCCCTGCCAGAGCCCTGCAAAATGACCTCCAGCAGGCCACAAATGTGCATGTGTCTGCACAAACGGTTAGAAACCGTTTCAAGGAGGATGGTCTGAGGGCCCGACGTCCACAGATGGGGGTTGTGCTCACAGCCCAACACCGTGCAGGAGGCTTGGCATTTGCCACAGAACACGAGGATTGGCAAATTCGCCACTGGCGCCCTGTGCTCTTCACAAATGAAAGCAGGTTCACACTGAGCACATGTGACAGACGTAACAGAGTCTGGAGACGTCATTGAGAGCAATCTGCTACCTGCAACATCCTTCAGCATAACCGGTTTGGCAGTGGGTCAGTAATGTTGTGGGGTGGCATTTCTTGGGAGGGCCTCACAGCCCTCCATGTGCTCGCCAGAGGTAGCCTGACTGCCATTAGGTACTGAGATGAGATCTTCAGACCCCTTGTGAGACCATATGCTGGTGAGGTTGGCCCTGGGTTCCTCCTAATGCAGGACAATGCCAGACCTCATGTGGCTGGAGTGTGTCAGCAGTTCCTGCAAGATGAAGGCATTGAAGCTATGGACTGGCCCGCCCGTTCCCCAGCCCTGAATCCGATTGAGCACATCTGGGACATCATGTCTCGCTCCATCCACCAACGTTGCACCACAGACTGTCCAGGAGTTGGCGGATGCTTTAGTCCAGGTCTGGGAGGAGATCTGCCGTCTCTTCAGGAGCATGCCCAGGCATTGTATAGTAGGGAGGTCATACAGGCACGTGGAGGCCACACACAATACTGAGCATCTTTTCCTTGTTATGAGGCATTTCCACTGAAGCTGGATCAGCCTGTAATTTGATTTTCCACTTTGATTTTGAGTATCATTCCAAATCCAGACCTCCATGGGATATCCATTTTGATTTACATTGATAATTATGTTTTATTGTTCTGAACACATTTCACAATGCCAATGAATAAAAATTTGCAACGGGAATATTTCATTCAGACATCTAGGATGTGGTATTTTAGTGTTCCCTTTATTTTTTTGAGCAGTGTATATTCAGTTTCTATCCAGCCAGCCTCATTGACCGTTGCAGCTTGAACTAAGCAGTGTGAGATCTAGTCAACAGCAGGGATGGGGAACACTGAGGAGCTGTCAAACAGGCTCGGTGGGTAGAAATTGTATGTTTCATAAAGGACTATACAGTCATTCTGACTTGGGTGTTCAAAGTTAATACATCTTTACCAGGTCGAAGATCTATTTAGTAACGTGTAGTTTGTAATGAAACAAATTTAGTGATTTCTGAAAAACTAAAAATGTGATGTGTTTATTACTGAATGCAAAGCATTATTTTTAGTACAGTAGTAGTTTATGGTTGTAGCGGTGGTAACAAAAAAAAACAAAAAAAAAACCTGTATGCCAAAAGGTCATACTTGGTAAATCAGATCATTTATGCATTTACCAAAAGAGTGAATAAAACTTATGTAAATGACATTGCATCACTAGGTAAGGCAGTCATTGAATTGGTGAGGGTCCAATCTCCCTGGATAGACTTCACACCATGGTAGTTTGGTCAGAATATTACATCAGTGTTTAAATCCAAGACAAGTTGTTTTCATTTATAATAACTGTTCGGCTGACATTTCCCAAAATTTGACCATATGGAAAAAAAAAAATTAAGCCCCAATTAGAAGTCTTTTTTGCACATATGAAAAAAAAGGATGACTTTCATGGGCTGGATGTGATTGTCACAAATCTTTTGGTCCGGGTCCATTTTTATCACCAATCTGGCATTCGGATTTCTCGTATGAAAATAAAAAGATTGAAGTCTCTCTTATCTATTAGATGGTAAAAATGGGCAGTACTCCGATGAGACACAGATTGCATTCAAGTGGTATCTGTATTTTTCTTGGCCAAATCGCTTCAATAGGCCAGTTTGATCCATAAATCGGATATAAAAAAAAAAAAACAAAGGTCTTTTTTTCCCTGCAAAAAACAAGACATGTGAACATTCCCATAAACTATAACAGGCTGGTGTTCGATCAATGAAAAATACATATAGAAAATATATGAAAAACAGATGCCTGAATGGGGCCTTACACCGATTAAGCTTTTTGATATCCTTTTCTCCATTCCTCTCACGAGTTGCTCCAGGGGCCTTGTTTCCCTAGTACAGCTGGAAGCCACATCAGTAGTCTGTGGCCACTGGACCAGAGCTCTGCGAAATTCCTCCTACCCGTTGTCATCTCTGGTGCCTCTTGATTACAGGACATAGTCTGGCCTACTAATGGTGTTGCGTCAAGCCTACCAAACAGAAGAGGCGCTTAGCATGCCTGCAGTTAGAAGTAGGTTCGCTGGCCTTTGGCCCAGCGGCCATGGATTTCCATTGTGGCCGCTGGACCAGGGGCCTACACATCTATTTTGCACTTAACCCTGGCCACTTTAAAAGGTGTTCAGATAATAGGGATTTTAGGGTTACAAATGATAAAAACTTTTCACCTATTCAAAATGTAATACATCCAGCGCACAACAACAAATGTAATTAGTTTTGCTAGTGTGTAATAAGGTAATAATTTACATCATCCACAGCTGTAGGACAATATGCCGGTTTGCTTAAAAAAGTCCCTTTTGTGCAAGTATGATGAATACATAACTTCAGATCTCATATAAACATTTTATTAAAAGAAAGCCAATCTTGAGTTACAACTCTTGTCATATGCTGCGTTTCATTACTACATGCAGGCACTGCTATGGGGTACAGCTTTTCTTTTTTTTTTTTTTAAATAATATAACACACGGCACATAATGTAATAACATCTAAAAATATTAGACTATACAAGATGGATATGTTTATAATACCCAGGAGTCCAGTCCTCTCAATTCAGGTGGCTGAAAAAAAAAAAAAAAAAAAATCTAAAATGGTTATCTAACCTGAAAATCAACAGAGATTTTTTTTCCATGAGCTACAGCCAGGTTAGCTGCGCACAAAAAAAAAATATATATATTTTTTTAGGATTGTCCAAATGGTACTGAAGTGACAAAAAATAGAGCAACACCTGCCTCTGGTGTGTTAAGCTGTGTTCACATTTGCATCAGAGGCTGTGTGCAAATTTTAATCAGAATTAACGGGAGTGATAGCGCTGTAAGAAGTGGTCTTCCATAATCTTGACTGGGTAACACTGACAGCTATTTTTGCTTTGAATGGCCAGAACCAAATTGAACCATAGCGTGAACATTGTAGGGGGGAAAAGTGGCACTTAAAGAATCCCCCAAAATATTACCACTTCATTATTTATAGAAAAAATATTTTTGTGCAATAGGTTAAAAAAAAAAAAAAAAAAAACCTGATAATCCCACATACATTCTACCAAGTATCATAAAAATGAACCATAAGTGAATAAAGCCACTTAAAAAATATAAAAGAATAAAAAAGTATGAAAAAGATAACGAGGAAGACAAGATCATCAATAACATCAGTCCACTAACATACAGGCATCTGTTGGTGAGCTCTGGCATGGAGTGAAAGGCTCATAAATATGCGGCTTCTTACGAGCGTCAGACGTCCGTCCCTCAGGTCTACTTCGGAGGTGGCATTGTGAAGAGTTGGTATGTGTCACACTATCCAGATTACATATAAGGGAATGACTTAAAATCCTCTTGCTATGAGAAGGGGAGCATACCTCCCATATGTTAGCGGAGGATCAGGCTCTCAAAAAGAAGGGTTTTACACAGGCTGCAGGACTTTGCCATGACATATCACCCGCAGTCATAGATGGAATCTCCGTAAGACTGGAGAAGGCTTCTAGTACTAGTGCAATATAGGAGAGAACACAATCCAAATAAATGGTGAAATAGTCACATTTGAGGTGCAGTGGGCTGGTAAAGCAGTACGCCAGATACACATTAGACGCATTGTTTTTCCATAGACCGGTTGTATACTTGGTTATTAACCCTTACTCAATTTTTAGAGGCTAGGTTGTGACCAAGCAAACAAAATGTGAAGGCTTTAGAAAGCGTGTCATTTACTAAGTATGTTTATTAATGTTGCATTAATGAAGTCAGTACTTGTCTAGGAACTGTGGCACTATTTAGGGAAACTCATTAACACTTTGCTGGAAACCTGACAGATTAAAATGGAGAAAATACCATGTTTAATGGGAATATTTCCCCTCTAGTCAGAGACCAGAAATCCACCATGCTATGCACAGTAATGATGCAGACATCGCTTGTATTCTCTATCACGAATATACAGTATAGCCAATGTTTGCCAACCTTGTAATAAGCAGGCCTCTGAACCAAACGTCATGTCGTACATTCATTGAGAGTGAATATTGAGAACTTCTGTTATGAAAAATTAAAGGAGAAAATGGTGGTTGTAATATAACTGGAAAGGGGATTTTAGCTCTACATGTATAAAAATGTAGCCAGCGAGGCCATTAGTCTCCCCATTCTAAGGCTATGTGCACAAGCTGCGGTACGCTGCGGTTTTGGCCCTGCGGAACCGCAGCAGTTCTGCAGACATGGTACAGTACCATGTAACCATATGGGTTTTCAAAACCGCCGTGCCCACACTGCGTTATTTTCCGCAGCATGTCAATTGTTTTTGCAGATTCCGCTGCGGTTTCACACCTTTAACATAGTAGAGGTGTGAAACCGCAGAAAAACCGCAGGTCACTTTACCTGCGGTTTTACTTGCGGTTCCACGGGAAAAAACCCGCAGGTGAAACCGCAGCGTGTGCACATAGCCTAAGGGTTTGGCTAAGACATCGATGTAATAAGCTCACTTAAAGACATGCAGCATGTATGCCACAAAAATACATCCAGTGTGAATTTGGCACCGATGAAGATTTACAATAAACTTTTCTTGTAGTGTTCCCTTTATCAACCACTTGCATGAAACATTTCATGGAACAACAGTAGCAAGCCCTACCTAGCGGACTGAATAAGTCAGGTGCCATAAATCTGTATCTAAAGTACAACTTGCTGGGCAGCAGTTTTAACATAAAATGGACAATACCGCCACAGATCTGACACCCTAAATATGTATATATTCATTTCATCTTAATGTCTGACTACTACAGTGGGCCATTTCCATTTCCAAGCACAAGATAAAAGACTGATAATGATGCCCCAGTTTCCAGAACCTGACGTAGTTGTACCCCATCTATTAGGCAAATAGACACAAATGGATTAATATTGCTGCTGGCATGTAAGGCATGGTAACCAGCCATAATTGTAGGTGCCCAAACTGCGATTTCATACGAGACAGGGTGCGGCTTTCATTCCAGTAAAGCAGGTAAAATGTCGTTACATTCAGGTATGGGTACATTTGCCGCTGAAAGCAAATCAGGTTTTGAACTGCAGAAACTAGGCAACATTTTTCTATACGAGACACAAATTATGATAATAAATGGCCAATATGTACACATCCTGGTATAGTATATAAGAACTGTAACTTAACTTTTCATGTCCATATGTTAAATACATGGCATTATAGTAACAAGGAGATAGGGTCGTTGGCGTACAGTGGTGCCCGGCCATATATCAGGCTGGGTGCCAGTACAGTAGTGTTCTTTGTGCAACAGAAAGAGGCCCAGGCACTGCAATGGCAGCAGCGACAAAACTGCAGCATCCATCATACACATTCTTCTGCAGACATTAATAGAGGGTTGATGTATTCAAACCCCTCAAACTCTGACTGGTCAATTTTTCTCACCACATCCCTGCAAGAAAGAAAGAGAGAATATCTCAGTAATGAGCTGTAAATGCAGAGCGTAAAATATACTGTAATGACACCAAGCAGGGGGCTGCTACTGAGATCAAATGGAAGAGAGATGCAAGCTTTTATTAATACGATCAATACGATTAGTCCCCAATCCCCACAATTTTAAGCGTGCCCTGAAAACGCATTTATTCAGATTGGCCTACCACCTCAACACATTAACCTAATCTATCCCTGTGTGGCACAGCCAAAAGTTTTACCGCAACCAGGTTCCCGGCATCATGTTCCCACATGCATCTATTAGCCCTCTGTGTCTGTACCGTTACACACTTAACATTATGGCTGGTCCATACAATCAGGGCAACTGTTACCACCCACCTTTCGTGTCTACCTCTTTCCTCATAGATTGTAAGCTTGCGAGCAGGGCCCTCATTCCTCTTGGTATTTGTTATAATCTATGTGATTATTGTTATGCTTTAATGTCTATTGTCTGTACAAGTCCTCTCTGAAATGTAAAGTGCTGCGGAATATGTCGGCGCTATAGAAATAAAATTTATTATTATTAGTGGTGGCAATTACTGGTGTGAAAGGTGTTCCCAGAGTCTAATCGAATCAGTATGCAAAATATCAATAGAGGAAGTCAACACGGAATGTATTCAATATGTGGAAGTAAATAAAAATACAACTTTTAAATAGGATGTATACAAAGTTCCAGCGTGTGTGTGTGGTGTCAGTTTATTCTATCACATTCCCTGTTCTTACACGAATATCTTAAAAACAACTCCTTTTATACAGTATGTTAAAATAGGGACGTATCAGAGGAAAAGCCCTAAAGTCTGCAGGAGGGGCTGCTACATTGGATAAAAGTATATTCCTGCAAGAGGACAGCGAAAAGCTAAGCTTTTAATAAAAACTGGATTATGAACTGAGAAAGTTAATGTGTATGCACAATGTAAGTGCATATTAACACATGACCATTAACCAGAGAAAACAAAAAGCAAAAAACCCAAATATCCTGAACTAAAAAGTAAAAAATAAACTGCAAATAATGCATAAAGGTAATAATAATAAGGGTATTTAGTAAACAATTTTGATCAATATAATGTACAAGCCATCCCGCCACGTCACGGCAACCCTTGTGGGACAGTCCCTACTCTAGTATTTAAAAGAGGTCAAATCCAGTTTTGCAAAAAAGGAAAAAAATTGTTCACACATGCAAAAGCTAAAGGGGCAATCAAATGTGCCCATACCTAAATCCGTAATTGCTGCTAATTATACCTTGTCCAAATGCAAAAACACATTTCATTTTTTTATGCCAAAATTAAATGAATGTCAAATTAATGTGGAAGTGTAAATATTCAGCGTTCATGAAGACATGTATACACACAACCCATACTGTTATGTGCAGGTGTGTGATATTTTACACACATACACGTTCACATGTATGATAGACCAGACTTTCATATCACCCATTTCCTCTGTTTTTCATTAAAGTCTTTCCTTCCTAACTCCCACCTTCCCTAAAGGGAAATATTATATTGCTGAACAGTTGAGTTCACAGATAAAATATTGTTTTTCTTGCGCTATCTGGTGTATATTGGAAAAGGGATTTCACAGGTTGAATGTGCTGCAGAGGATCAACCAGTAGGGTTCCTTATAAAAATCCTTGGAGAATATGAACCCCTGAGGATCAAGGCATTTTTATCTTCATCCCTGTATCGCTCTGAGCTATTTTGAATATATTTTTGCAGCCTAAAAATGTGTATTAGAATGGAATTATGTAACTTGTTCCCCAAAAATTAAAAATGATCAAGCCTTTTACTATGTGGTTACGTCAAGCAACAAGTCCGACACTGTCCACATTCCTTTCAAGGTCTGCTATCCATAGCTACATTTTACCTACAAGAATTAACTAGCTCGTTACAACTCCTGGTAATGAAGGCTGATGACCTGGGGATTCGGAATACCTCCCTACTTAAAAGGTAATGTCATGTCCCACAACCCCAAGCATAGAATGCACACTCCACTCTACAACCACAGTAGCTCAATTTAAAAAGGTTTCCTAGATTAATCTTTGGTGAATAACAGAGTGAAAAGACAAGTGGAGAGAAGAGACGGGAGAATCAATTTGCAGGCCTGAGAATCTCCTTACCTCCTTGCACTCCCAGATCATTTTTGAATTAGTCCGGCTGGAGTGCCACGGTGTGAGCGCCACGCCGCAATGATGACAACTTGACAGTCTGGCTAGTAACAAGTGGAGCCAATAGGTAAGGAGTTTCGCAGGCCTTCAGTCCAGTGGTGAAAGAATACTGACCGGTCTCATGGACTGGAGTCTTGTGGATCAATTCTCCCATCTTTAGTGGAGAGCCATCACATTTGCATTACCATATCCAGCAGTCAATTAGTGCCACATCTAGGGATGGTTTATTATGGCACAATGCTAACTTTATAATGTTAACCCTGACCCTATCCGGTTTTGGAAAAATTAAGAAATTTATTCCAAGAAGAATTACTGAAGTAACGTACTCATCATCAGGCGTGAGCTGAACGGGCTCATTTGTGAACTGAACATCAAAATTATCCAACCCAAATTCTCCACATATGTTTGGCTTGAAGGGCGGAACCACTTGTTTTTGTTCCATCTAAGAAGAAAATAAAATTTTACTTAACCATTTGCGTATTAATCCAAACATCACTGCCCAAAGCTCTTGGAAGATATATACTAGCAGGGGCTGACGAATAGGGAGGACAAATAAGTTTTGAAGCAGTTACGTTGTTAAACACAATTGTTTTTCATTTTTGCACTTTCACGTTTCGCTCTTCCAAGAATCGTAACTATTATTTTCTCGTTGATAGCCATTTGAGGGCCTGTTATTGTGGGACTAGTTGTACTTTTGAATGACACCATCTATTTTATTATACAGTTTACCAGAAAGTGGAAAATAAAAAATTTAAAGTGAAATTACGAAAAAAAAAAAAAAAAAATTCCCAATTTTTTTTTGGGTTATGTCTTTTTGTGTTCATTCTACAGAAACAATGACCTGGAAATATGACTGTCCTGGTCAGTACGATTAAGACAATACCAAACTTGCATATTTCTTTTATTTACATGGTGAAAAACAATTTAGGAATTAATACAAAAAAATAGTAGCCATTTCCCCAAACACGTACCATTTTTTTTTGGTTGATTGAGCTTTGTGAGGACTTTTTTTTGTGTGGTGACCTGATAATTTTATTGATATTATTTTGGGGTAGATACATCGTTTTGATCATTTATTATTGCATTTTTTTATGGAATAACACCAACCAAAACACCACCACAATTCTGGCATTTTGATTTTTACCTCTTTACAGATCAGGTTTATATTGCCGTATATAGTAAAAATCAGAGTCTCCAATAATGCCCAGCTACCAGTGGTACATCACAGAGGAGATGATTTGGCCCCCGGCTGTTATATCAACCAGTCTGTTCCTTGAGATCATGTTGCAGTGAAGCCAATGGTTTCACAAACTAATGCCCGTACCGCTTAAATGCTGCTGTCAGTAACAGACAGCGACATTCAAAAGGTTAACAGCAGAGATCATCAGGAACGTCAAATCGCTGCTGTTAGAGGGGCAGATGTCAGTGATATATTACAGCCGGTATCTAACCTGTGAGGAGCTGGCTCTGCTGCTGAACCCACTCCAAAGTGTTAAAGGGTTAATCTCGACATTTTATATGATTGTATGGTGAAAGTGGTCTTTGCTCAAAATGAGAACCTTTTCAGAATTATAACGAATATATAATTAATGCATTTGAATACCATATACAGAGAAAAAAAAACAAAACTTTCTGCCTAAAATGGATTTATTTACCAGATCCCAGTCAACATTGCGGAAAAACTGATGTCCCTGGATATCGGCAAATCCTGTCTGTGGATGACAGCCAAGGCGGTCCTTTGGTTCCTAAAATGTATAAGAAAAAGAATTAGTAAGTTTATATTTCTGATCAAGAAAGTATATACTGAAAAATATAGAAAAAAATGAGTACACAAAATTAAGAGTTGTCGCTGATGAATACTTACAATGTAAAGCTCCAGATTTGTTTGTGTTTTGTTTTTTTCATGAATCAATTTTTCATTTGATTTTCCAAAGAACTGCAGTAGTGCTGACAGCACATAGCACCAAATGTGTGTGTCTTGTATTGTGTAGATTGTATGACAATTGAATATACCAGTGGTATCCAACCTGTAGTTCTGTACAGGCATGCTGGGAGTTGTGTTACATCAGCAGGTAAGTCTCTGATTGGAAGACCACTGTTACTGTAGACTAATTGCCATCTTCTGTACTAAATAAACCTAGCACTTAGTTTATCCATGTATTCCAGAATTGATGAGAGATTTTGTCTCAGAAGCTTGTCAGATACTAAGGCTATATTCACACATCCGTTTCTAAATCAGTGTAAAATGGACCATTTTCTCTCATGCCTCCTCCTTTTTGCCTTTGTGTTGCATTCATTTTTGTCTCATCCGTTTTTAAAAACTGAAGCAGATAGACTGTCTGAACTTGTTTTTTTTAACCACCAACTCTTCGCAATGGATTAGTGAAACACCAATGGAACAGTTAAGTACAAAGTCCGTTTTCCTTTTTTCATCTGTTCTCAATGGATCACTCTAGACTTTAATGCCAGACTCGGATGAGAATAGAACATGTTCTGAGTCTCAGAGACCAGAGTAGCAGATCTCTTCTTAAAACAGTTGTATGTATGGATCAAAATAGACAGCCGCGGATGTGTACAACGGATGTCTGCATGCAGCCTAAGAGCTAAACTATGGTTTGGAAGAAAGTAACAAGATAGCGATATAGACAGAAAATGTTCTCAGGCTTACCTTATTCAGAAAGCTTTTTAAAACGCTAGCTGCTTTCACAGACAAAGATCTTGGAATACGAATTTGCTTTTCAAGAATAACTGAGAGTGATAAAAAAAACAAAACACATTTTCTCCATCATTAAAAATAAACATTTCATTGCTAAAATATATTTTCCTGAGTAATGTGGAAAGCCATGTAGGACAAGGCTAAAAACCTATCACAGGAAGTCCTGTTTACATGCACCTGGCTAGCTATGTCTAGAGCCAGGCCGTGTGTTCACTTGTTGGTCAGTCTACTGGGGGAGCTGAGCAGAGTGGGTTGTGTTGGAGCTGAGAGATGAGCCAGAATCCCTCTGAAATGAGACTGCGCAGGTGGTGTGGACGATGGCCGTTTTGGGTGACCGAACTGGGACTAGCTCAGAAGTGTCCGAGTAGTCAGGGTCTATATTGTTTAGTTACTGCTGGACAAGGCTAGGGATTTTAGGTTTATGGTTTTGTTTTGGTACTGTACAACCAGTAGAAATAAACATTATTCCATTTGTGATATAAAAAACCCTATGGCTTTGTGTCTCAAGCAGCTACTCCAGAGAATGAACCACTAGAGTACACATGAATGTCTTACCACCTCAACAAAACTTTTAAAGTCTCATAATAGTAGAAAACTACAAAAGGCTGTAACAGACTGAATGACATTTTTATTTATTTATTTTTTTCAACTAAAACTATACATTTGTTTTCATCCCAAAATCTGTAGCTCCATCTGGTTCTGGAGATTGGAGTTCCATTGTACAGGCAACTGCAGCCTACCGCATGCATTAGAATTCAGCTGGCGTCAGCTTCCTGCAAACCTGGGTGGCAGGGTGCTGATGTGCAGAGAAAATCAATAAAGGGGATGAACAGCCACACTAGAAACATGTCCCCTTAGTTCACAGGTTTGAACCTATGTCACCACATGATACAAAGGAAAAATCCATTTAACAGTACAGAGACTTACTGTATTTCAGAGTACACATACCAACTGTATTTATACACTAAAAAGACAAAAACAGTAAATGGCTGGTACCTTGGAAAAGGAAATCCTCTGTGTTTTGGTCTGGATTGTCTGAACTTCCCACAATATCGAATGGCGACCGACCAGCCATCATCTCAAACATCAGGACACCTAGTGCCCACCAGTCCACACTGAAGCCTTTAGTATACATAAATTAGAAGACAAAGCATAAGTCAGTTGAATTACTTGCCAATTTTTTATTTAAAACAGTAATTTACAAATTTTAACAATCTCTATTCTGTAAATTTAATTTACTGCACACTTACACAGCATAGACACTTGCACAACATAAAGAAATTCTGGAGGACCGCCCAGGGAAGCGGTAAAAAGCAGTCTTTTAGACAAGGATCCATTTGTATATATAAGCGCTGGGACAAGGGCACATTAGCGCTTACGATGTCCTGCAGTTACTGCGAGAAGATGGGGGAAGTGTAAACTAATCTATGTAGCTGGAGATTGTTATGACTTATTGTAGAGGGGGGAATGGGGGTGGAAGGTGTTAGTGGGAGGGCACAGTATGGTGTGGACAGTGTGCATAGATTAGTGTGTAAAAGGGGCGCAGTACAGAGAAAGTAGCGTGGGAAAACAGTACAGAAAGGTGAGAGCGTAGGGTGTGAGGATACAGCATAAAGATGGGGCAACACGAGCAAGGACAATGTGGAGGCTATAGATCATAACGAAAGACAGCGTGGCAGGTATAGTTCATAAGGGAGGACGTGTTGGCGGTTATAATGGGGGACAGTGAGGAAGCAATGCATCATTAGAGGGCAGTGTGGAGGTCCTATTTTGTAAAGTAAGCACAGTGAGGGGCAATTGTTTATAATGGGGCACAGCATGGGAAATATTTTTATTCATGAGACATTATGACCCTTATTTTTAAGGGCACCATGTCAGGATTTGCTGCAGAAGGCCAGTACAAGGAAATTCTGCAGAGACTAGCTGTGAACTTGAAATTTCATAATGGCGTCACTAGTTTATCAGTACCGTTAGTGTATCGTTCACAGTCTAATGAAGGCTGGTAACAGCTACTCCTAGGATCTCCTTATCATTCAGAACATACAGGCATACAGTATATGGTGGAGGCTGACTTCACATTGCAATTGATCACAGTACTAAGCCGAGTGCTGCATTCATGAACAGTACATACGCGGTACTCAGTGGTTAGCGCTGTTGCTTTCCAGGGCAATTTGTATGTTCACCCTGTGTTTGCGTGGGTTTCCTCACACACTCCAAAGACATACCGATAGGGAATTTAGATTGTGAGCTCCAATGGGGACAGTGAGAACATGCCCATAAAGCTCTGTGGAATATGATGGCACTATATATGAAAGCATAATAACGGTGTCTCTGGTGCTGCTTTCATGTACCGATAGTGGTTCTGGTGATATACTCATGTAAAGTACCCCTTTAATTTTGTTTCAAGTGCTATTGATTTGTTTGGTATGACAGTGTGGCCTTTGGATTAAAACATGAACAGTGACCTTGAAATTTAGGGTGACAGCATGAATATAAGACCTAATATCTGTTAACACTACGGTTCTTAAGTGGTTTGTCCCCTATGTATTTTAAATATAAAAAAAACAAATACGTAATAAAAAGCCAAGTGACATCATCGCCCATATAAGAACCAGTCACACTGAACTTTACCAACAGCAGAAATGAGGCACATATTTTTTACCATAATCTTCTCCACGCAGTATTTCAGGTGCAATGTAATTTGGTGTACCACAGAACGTGCTAGTAGTGTCTCCTGGCCGTAAACCTTCCTTTAAAACATAAGATAAGACAAACAAATACACAATGAACCCAGGCATAAGGGTGTTTCCATAATGTAACTTTTTTTTTAGAACACTCAAAACCAATATGAGCTTAAGTATGGCAGGGTACTAAACATAAATGGGATTACTCTGTACCTTCCATGACAATTGTCTTTCCTTGGTTTCTTTACTGAATGAAATGATGCAGAACAACCAAGTGTGAGGTCCTGCATCAGCCGTTGTGTGACTACAGCCAGGGGAAACTACATTTCTCAGAAGTCTTCTGCCTATCTTCCTGGTTCTTCCCCTCAGTCTTTTGTGTACTGCTGATATTTGCCCTTACCCCCTGCACCCTCTGTGTAGTGATGGGCAGTCCAGCTCTTTTTGGTGAACTTGAATAAATCAGTCAAAATCCCACGCTCTTGTAACCAGCCAATGACAGAGCACTTGTTAGGATGGGTAGAATGGCTGCAGTTACATAGGCAGCCAAACACAGGCATTTTACCCCAGAGAGCCATTCTGAAACTAAGTAGCTCTCACTGGCGGGTGGGGTGTCTCCCATCGTTCACAGAACTGAATGACCCATCCATACCTCTGTGGTACTGGGAGCAGCAGACAGTTCAACAGTAGTTAATGGTCCGAATGCATCAGCTGCCATGCATGCTCTGGATTCTTCTGTCCCCATTAAAGTGTCCTCTGCCTGATCAAATTGGTCAGGCTGTGTGACAGCAGCTGTCTGTTATTTCCATTCATGTCCTGATACCACAGCTCTGCACCTCAACCCCTGCCCTCAGAATTGCTCCTCATCTTGAAACACCAACTCTTCAATTAATTTCTCCTTGCCTTCTCCCTTACCTTTCACAACTCTGCACAGTGATGGTATAAATGCTCATTCACAGCCTTCTCTTCCTCACATGTCAGAAGCCCAGAGCAGCGTCCCACTGACAGTGGCAGAGGTAGTGCGTGGATTGCAGAACGCATGCTCATCCTATACACTGACAGCGGAGGAATCGTATCTACTGTAGAAGCAGAGCAGGTGTCACTGCGCATGCGCCACAGATGTCTCCAGAACTACTGGAGGGCGAAACCAGTAGGAAGAATGCAGCAGTACTGGAGTAGGGTAACTACTAAAAAACATTACACTGTACCTGTTGAATGTATTTGGACTCATTTTAATTTTAGAAATAGGAAACAATGGACTGTATTTTTGGCTGTAGGAAAACCACTAAGTTTAAAGACAATATTTCACTTGACTTACTAAGGAAATCAGGTCAAACTCACACTTCATAAATCTTTCAGGGATACTGACTGTGTTAAAACAAATGGGTTAAAATATTATCCAGCACTGGGCAACAATATAAAGCAGAATAAAAGGAGTTTGTAACGTGAGGAAATTTCTTCTTGTGACCAAAAGAACCTCTCTGATGTGGAGCATCAATGCCACAATGTGAAGTTAATGCGCTGCATCTTAGGCCTGTTTCACACATCCGTTTTTGACCATCAGTTAAAATCCGCCGTTTTGGAGAAAAAGATTTTGGCGTTCGCTGACATCACCGGACGGACCATGCAACGTTTTTTTTGGCCGCGGATCCGCCATTCACTGATTTAACCCGCAATTCTCTTTGGGTGCCGAATGAAATTCATACCCGACTTCCCTCCCGATGGCCTCCAATCCCCGCGCGATCTCCTGCCCGCCTGCGATCACCGCGCCCGATCTCCCCCTGCATCGCGCGATCACCTCCATTCCTTGCGCGAGATCTCGGCTCTCAGCCCCTGCATCGCGCGATCACCTCCATTCCTCGAGCGAGATCTCGGATCTCATCGCGCGATCGCTGCCACATCACGTGATGATGCCCGCTCTTTTCCCGAGATCGCTACTCACCGCAGATGCCCGCACACAGATACCCCTACATCCCACGGTATTCGTTTTTTTCTTTTTTTTTCCCCAGGCACGGTTCCTTTAAAATTTTAACCATCGGCAGATCCGTTCATCCGCCGATCCGCTCACACACGTTCCTGTCAGTCCACATGCGGATCCGTTTTCCGCTATTTTGGTGGATCTGGACTGACAGGAAAAACTGAAGTGTGAAACAGGCCTTATGGACAAGACCACCATGCTACAAACCACCCAGCAGCTGTCAAAAGGGCATTACTCCTAAATGTCTGGTCCATAGAAATGTATTGTTATGTTTGGCTTTTACAAGGAGCAGGAAAATGCTGTGAAAGTAAAGCAGCTAAAGACAAGGTATTATCTGTGCTAACATTAGGATAAACACTATGGCACCTGCTAGGGCAGCTCCGAGCACCTCATCTACCTGAACCACACAAAAGAAAGCAGCCATATTCATCAGTCCACATAAGAATGACTCTTAACCCTTTTTGCTCACAGAGGTGAAAAACAGTGTTTGTGAATAGAGATGAGCGGATTTGATCAGATTCGGTTCCGAATATGATCGGCATCGAATATTGTTTTTGCAATATTCATCGAACACAGCCGAACGTCATTAGCGTAGAAATTACCGGATATATTCGGAACCGAACATAAGACAAATTCGGCACGAATATGTCAAAATCAGATTCAGGGACAAAATCCGAACAAATTTGCTTATCTCTAGCTGTGCACTTGTGGTTAGTGCAGCCTCAACACAATCCATGTAATGTTACACCTCTGTGCTAATAGATAAATGCACGTACCGTACCTTACATTTATTGCTAGAAGAGCATCGAAGGAGAGGGCTAAGAACTAGCAGGTAAGGCAGGGATAACAGTAACGTAAAGGAGCTGTCAGGGTGACATACAGCACAAGCAGCAATATACAGCTGCAGCGCGGAAGAGGGCTGGGGGAGTATACACACGGCCAAATAAGATCTGAAGATATAGGCAAAAAACAATACAAAAAATAAATCAAGACTAGAAACACTGGTAGCTGGATTATGTGAGAAACTGAGGTGGCGTTGTTCCCTTTAATAAATCCAAATAGACTTGCTAACATGGCAGGCAAACATGACACAAATAGGAACAACATCTTAGCTCCCAGTTGCTACCAATGCCACTCCATGGGCCTGTTCTATTCACCCCCCATTTTTGGGTCCCTTCACCCCTTGTCTATTCCTTTGTTTCCTCATGATGCACTGTATACATGAATACACTGCTGCCTGAGGTGGGGCCCGATGGCATATTAGATTATATTTTGTGTCACCTTATAACCATTCTAGGATGTATATCCTTATATTGGGTATCTCAGCGATTGTGTGATGCATCTTATATTTAATAGTGATTTTAAGAGAAAGTGGAAAGCACGGCAATAAATGCCTATAGATACAGAAATCTTTACATCCAGCTCACCCTTATATGTATTGATCCAGAAAGTTGACAGTAACAAGAGCAACAGAGTAACACATTGTTACATCAACCAATTATGTTACACTGGGGAAAAATATTCTTGGCTGATGAAATGCAATCACTTTTGCTTCTGGATCAATAAACTTTTAACTTCCTCAAGTGTGGAATGGAGCAGCCAGAGTCTGGTAATATGCAGAGACTAACATAACACAGTAAAACAAAATGCACTGGTGGCGGACTTCATGGCCCACACTACCCAGAAACTCTGATCAGAATGTTCTGATCCTGCAGCTGTGTTACTTCCCTGCCTCTGTCCCCTCAGTAATCTGCTACAGAGCACTGACAAAGAGGGATGGCAATATTCATACACAGCATGTCATGGAGCCTTGGTCAAAGATCAGTATATTTCTTAAACAAGAGTCTGCAAAAACACTAATGCATGTCCTGATCATCTTGACTACTGCAACCCCTTCTAACACCCTTGCAATCTATCCTAAACTCTGCTACGCGACGAAAACGCCTGTCCTCCGGCCTCTCCTCCCTGTCAACTCCTTCACTGGCTCCCCTTTGCCCAGACACTCGAGCTCATAACCCTAATCATGACATACAAAGCCATCCACAACCCATCTCCTCCCTATTCATATGTGACCTAGTCTCCCAACACTTATATACATGCAACCTCCGATCCTCCCAAGATCTGCTTCTCTACTGCCCTCTTATCTCCTCTTCCCATAATCACATACAAGATTTCTCCATTGTGTCCCCCTACTCTGGAACTCTCTACCTCAACATATCAGACTTTCTCCTTCCATGGAAACCTTCAAAAGGAACCTGAAGCCCCACCTCATCCGATAAGCCTACAACCTGCAGTATCCACCGATCCACCAAACCCCTACACGACCAGCTCTACCCTCACCTACTGTATTCCCACCCATCCCTTGTAGACTGAGGCCTCACGGGCAAGGTTCTCTCTCCTCCTGTACCAGTCAGTGACTTGTATTGCTCATGATTATTGCACTTTTCTTTTTATTAGCTGTACCCCTTTTTACATGTAAACAGCCATGGAATAAATTACGCTGATAATAAATAATGCAGAACCTGCATCGTACTTGCTCCAATCGCTGATGTTCAACCACTTAAATGCCTCGGTCAATAGCGGACCACGGCATTTATATGGCTCGATAGCCAAAGGGTACTGTGAGAATCATGTGGGAATAGTGGATGAGGGCAGGTATATCTCGCCCAGGTTCCTTTCCTATGTGGCCTAGTCTGGTCAGTATCTCACCTGGTTACTAATGAATAATGGGAGGCGGATATAAAAGGATGCCAGGTGGTTGTGCGAGTGTCTCAGCCTGGGGACACAGAAAGCCTGTCTGTGTGAGAGACACACGTGAGTGAAAGCTGTGCCCACTGTAACTTTGGTTTGGCTGGACTGGAGAAGCCCGCCAGTTGGTAGTTAGGTTGTACTTTTTTTAGATAGTGGCAAGGATTTGTTTTATGTTTTTTTTTCCTTTATGCATTGCTTTCACCTTTAATAAACCTGACCCAGTGTCGGTTATACCAGGACCCCGGCTGTGCGCCTGAGTTTCATGCTAACCGCACGTAACCTTTGACCCCAGCAAAGGCGGTCCCGGAGTGTTTTATCACAGTACATGGACCAGTCCTCATCACCTCTTGCAATTTGGTGTGCCAATGAATTTCCAAGGCAGCCAGCGATCTATTAAAGGCCCCTGTAACTGCCTTCTTAGTCCTCTTATCATGCCAAGCCTGTGGTTGGGAACTCCATAGGAGAACATCACTTTGACTTTATAGTGCAATACTATGGTAAGAACTAGGTTTAAGGAGATTCAGTCCTCTAAAAGGAATTAAAATAAAAAGGCGGGGAATATAAGTATTTAATTCACTGCCAATTTTGCAAGTTTTTCCACCTACAAGTAATGAAGAGTTCTGTAATTTTTATCATAGGTACACTTCAACTGTGAGAGACATAATTAAAAAAAAAAACAAAGAAAAAAAAAAAACAGAAAATGACATTGAATGGTTTTTAAATGAACTGCAATTTATTGCAAGAAATAAGTACTTGATCACCTACCAACCAGCAAGAAATCTGGTTCTCATAGATCTGTTAGTTTTTCTTTAAGAAGCCCTCCTACTCTGCACTCATTACTTGTATTAATTGCACCTGTTTGAGTGTGTGGACAGGTGTCTTTTATACATGTAACGTGTTCAATCACACTTTCCACTATGGCCAACACCAAAGAGCTGTCTAAGGATACCAAGGAAAAAATTGTAGCTGGGATTGGCTACAGAGCAATAGGCAAGTAGCTTGGTGAGAAGGCAACAACTGTTGGGACAGTTATTAGAAAATGGAAGAAACACAAGATGACTCAATCTTCCTCGGTCTGGGGCTTCATGCGGTTTTACCTGCGGATTGGCCAGCGGTTTTCCCCTGCGGTTTGACACCTGGACAATGGAATAGGTGGCAAACTGCAGCGGAATCCGCAGAAAGAATTGACATGTCAATTCTTTCTGTGGATTTAAAACCGCAGCTTTTCCGCAGTGAAAAAACCTCAGCATGTGCACAGCGGATTGTAAATCCTATAGACTTACAAGGTACTGTACACTGTCTGTGGAACTGCTGCGGATCCGCAGAGGCCGGATCCGCAGCAGAATCCGCAGCGTGTGCACATACCCTAAGGATGATTCTGAGTAAGGTCAGGAATCATGAAAAGGAATAATCCCTAAAAATTAACTTTTAATTCAGTCACTAAAAAGCATATAATGGTAAAATTACCCAAATACACAGGGGGTCAAGGATGCAAGTCAAATTCAGACAGTAAAATAATTCACAAGATAAAGGGCAAAAAAAAGCTACTTCGCCCTAGTACGCCCTAATAAGGCCCTTCCTGACCGCGGAGGTTGGCACCCTAGTTGACGACGATGTGGCGCCCCCGCTCAACGTCCCTAATAACGCCCTAGACCACGCTTTGTATACAAAAATAGGGGACACATAAAATAACCACACTCACGCCCAAAATACAGAAAAAGAGGAGACAACTAGTGTCTCGTGCAAAAAAGTGCCAAGTGCTGTAAACTTATCTCGTAGTATGCACACTGTAAGCTTATCTAGTCGTCTAAAAAGTCTCTTACAAGCAAATGTATATTTCAAAATATGGGTTTTTCGCAGGTCAAATAAGACTTATCTCGTAGTCAAAAATGCTAGCCTGCAGTAATAATGAAACAAACCCAAAAAAATGTTGAAGAAAAAACGTCTACAGAGAGATCAATGTCTATAGTCAACAGTATACAAAAATACACAAATATTTGTCCACAATTAAGGACCAGCACAAAGAATGATGCAGACACTGCACATTAAAATGACAGCAAAATACTGTCTGTCAAGCAGCTGTTTGCACATGCACAAAGCTACTAATCCGCCTACTATATTCCTGAGGCTCAGTCCACCTCATCAAGCGTGCATATGATAACAATGTAAACAGTAATCTAGCAGCAGCATATATATACATATATATATATATACATATATATACACATATATATACATATATATACATATATATACATATATATACATATATATACATATACATATATACACATACATATATATATATACACATATACATATATGTATAGCAATCCTTCATGAGGTTTTGAAATCAAATCCCCTCAAGAAGCCTTAATTCCTCATGTGGCAAGAAAACCACCATGGTTACTTACCGGTAGCCGGTTTTTCCGGAACCCATGACAGCACCACCTGAGAGAGAGGGATCCGCCAGGACAGGACAGGAACCTACAGAGACATAAGGGGCGGCACCTCTCCCCCGCTTCAGTTGGGTTACAGAGCATTGAGAGGACTTCCCGGTTAGTTACACGATTAATCCAACACCACAATCACTCAAAACACCCTACTAATTGTGCACACCCATACAGTGAAAAAAGGGGGGGAATGTACGGGTGCTGTCATGGGTTCCGGAAAAACCGGCTACCGGTAAGTAACCATGGTGGTTTTCCCTTCACCCATGACAGCACCACCTGAGAGATTTTTGGAGACTTCGCAACACCTTAGGGAGGGACCACCGCTTGCAGCACCCTTCTACCAAAGGTTAAGTCAGCAGAGGAAGATAGATTTAATCTATAGTGCTTAAAGAAGGTTGAAGGTGAGGCCCAGGTAGCGGCCTTACAAATCTGTTCGATTTGCCTTTTCAGCCCAGGAGGTCGCCACGGCTCTGGTGGAATGAGCCTTGATGCCGTCAGGAATCGGGACACCACTAGCTGAATAGGCTACACTAATGGCTTCCCTAATCCATCTAGCAATAGTCCCTTTTGAAACCCCATAGCCTTTCCTGGCACCCTGAAAAGCTACGAATAGGGACTGTGACCTCCTCCACTGGCTAGTGGCAGATATATATTCTACGAGAGCTCTTTTAACATCCAGACTATGGAATTTTTCCTCCCCCAGATTTTTGGGATTTTCGCAAAAGGATGGAAGGACAATTTCCTGACCCCAATGGAAATCTGATACTACCTTGGGCAGATAACTGGGGTCTGTTCTTAACACTACCCTATCCTGAAAGACTTGCGTATAAGGAGGATTTACTGAGAGAGCCTGTAAGTCGCTTATCCTGAGGGCTGATGTGAGGGCTACTAAAAGGATCGTTTTTAGGGTCAAAAACTTTAGGGGTAGCTGATGTAATGGCTCATACGGATCTTTTGTAAGGGCTTCTAACACCAGGTTTAAATCCCAGGGGGCTATTCTGGGTATTGGAATAGGCCTAGCTCTATGGCAGGATTTAATAAATCTGGCTATCCACCTATCTGATGCCAGTTTGCAATTGTAGAGCGCCCCTAGTTCCGACACCTGAACCTTAAGTGTGTTTACTGCTAACCCCATCTGCAACCCAGATTGTAAGAACTCTAGGATGGTACTAATCGGGGGTTCTTTTCCTAACGGCTTACCCAAGAACTGTAGGAACTTATCCCATGTTCTGCCTTAGATGTTAGTAGTCACCGGTTTCCTGCTTTTTAGCAGAGTGGCCACCAGCCCAGGGGAGAACCCCCTATCCATTAATAGCGACCTTTCAAATTCCACGCCGTCAGATGGAATCCTTTGACCTGAGCGTGCAATATTGGACCCTGAGCTAGTAGGTCCGGGATTTCTGGCAGAACCCATGGATCGGAGAGGGACATCTTCCGTAGCAAAGCGAACCAGGGCCTTTTTGGCCAAAATGGAGCTATTAGAATTACCCTGGCTTGATCGTTTCTGATTTTTCTTACCACAGTTGGGATCAGAGCTACTGGGGGGAACGCGTAAGCCAGTCTGAAGTTCCACTGGATGTGCAACGAGTCCACTGCCCATGGATTTTCCCTCGGGTTTAGAGAGCAGAACCTTTCTGTTTGCCTGTTGTGTTTGTTTGCAAAGAGGTCTATCACTGGTTCCCCCCAAAGCTGAATTATGTTTTGAAAGATGGACCGGTTTAGCGCCCATTCTCCTTGCCTCAGGGTATTGCGACTCAGGAAATCTGCCTCTATGTTTTCTGCCCCTTTTATGTGTAGGGCTGTCACGGAGTGTAGGTGTTCCTCTGCACTGCTCAGAATGTCTGTTGCTGCTTCCATTAAGGAGTGTGATCTTGTCCCTCCTTGGTGGTTGATGTATGCTACTGCTACCTTGTTGTCTGACATGATGCGTACATCTCGACCCTGGAGTAGCGGAATGAAGTGGCTTAGGGCCTTGCCCACTGCCCACAGTTCTCTCAGGTTGGAGGATGCCTTCCTTTCTTGAGGTGTCCAGGAACCCTGACCTATGAGGCCCCTTAGGTGTGCCCCCCACCCCGAGGAGCTTGCATCTGTTAAAATTATATCTGTCTGTCTGTCCCATGGTATTCCTAAGGTCAGATTTGTCTCGTTCAACCACCAGTTGAGAGAGTCTCTGGTTTTCAAGGAAAGCTCCAGTTTTCCTTCCAAACGCCCTCTTAGCGATCTTTGTGCTCTTAGTATCTCCCCCTGGAGTTGCCAGGTGTGAAAATGAGCCCACCTGACCGCCGGAATACAGGATGTTAGGGTACCTAGTAGGGACATTGCTTTTCTTAATGTCATACATGGTTGGTTCCGGCCCGCCAAGGCCAGATTTCGCACCTTCTCTATCTTGGACTCTGGGAGCAGACACTCTTGCCTTTCTGAGTCCAGTATAAATCCTAGGAAGGTCTGTTTCTTTAGGGGTTGTAATTTTGATTTTTTGAAATTGACTATCCACCCTAACTCTTGCAAGGTGTTGATCACCTGAGTCAACTGTGCTGTACAGTGGTCCTCTGAACTGCCCACTATAAGAAAATCGTCCAGGTATGGTATTATGACCGTATCGTGAATCCGGAGAAAAGCTGTCACTTCCGCTATGACCTTGGAGAAGACCCTCGGGGCTATGGATATGCCAAACGGAAGAGCCCTGAACTGAAAGTGCCTTAGTGTGCCCTGAATATAAAGCGCTACCCTCAGATATTTCTGGTAATCTGGATGGATAGGGATGTGATAATACGCATCCTTTAAATCGACTACGGCCATGAAGCAATCTTGATGTAGCAGCTTCACTGCCGTAGTTACTGTTTCCATCTTGAAGGTCGGGTTCCTTATCCATAGATTGAGGCGTCTGAGATTTATGATTGTCCTGAACGACTGATCCGGTTTTTTTATTAGAAAAAGGGGTGAATAAAACCCCTTTCCTTCCTGTAAGCGTGACACCTCGGACAGTACCCGCTTGTCTATCAGGCTCAGGATTTCTGTTTCTAAGGCCAGTTGTTCTTCGGTCATATTCCTGATAGGTGTGATGACAACCACGGGTTTTGGCTGACGAATAAAGGGGATTTTCAGGCCTTCTTTTAGGATGCTCAGAATCCAGGTATTGGAGGAGATCTTTTCCCAGGCCTGGAAAAAGAGTGCCAATCTCCCTCCTACTGGAATACCGGCGTCATTGTGGTGACTTTTTTGAGGTGGAGGTGCCTCCACCAAACATAAACCCTGATTCTTTCTTCCTTTTATCCTCCCATCTTCTTCTGTCAGCGGGAGGACGCCCTCTATTGAATCTCCCCCTCCGAAAGGGCTGTCTCCTCTGATCCATAGGGAATCTGGGGAAGCCTTTTTTCTTGTCGCCTGCTTTCTCCAGAATATCGTCCAAGTTCTTGCCGAACAGGAATCGACCATCGCAGGGGAGAGAGCACAATTTGGCCTTGGACTGAAGGTCACCCGGACAGCCCTTAAGCCATAACGCGCGTCTAGCAGCATTTGATAGTGACGCTGCTCTGGCTGTCAATCGCATAGAGTCCGCCGAGGTATCTGCTAAAAAAGCAGCTGCCCCGTGCAAGAGATACATGTCTGATAAGATCTTCTCTCTTGGGACCCTTGACGCCAGCTTCTCTAACTGCTGCAGCCAGATCATGAGGGAGCGTGCCGTGCAGGTGCCCGCTATCGCCGGCTTTAGACCTCCTGCTGTCGCTTCCCATGCGTGCCTCAAATATGAGTCCGCTTTTTTGTCCAGCGGGTCTCTAAGAACCCCTGCGTCTTCCAAGGGCAGGGCCGACCTTTTGGAAGACCTGGACACCGCTGCATCTATTTTTGGGACTTTGTCCCATATCTCTGTATCCTTGTATTCAAAGGGGTATCGTCTCTTAGAGGCGGATGGAAGGGCCCCCGATTTTTCAGGCTTTTTCCACTCTTTCTCAATAAGCGCCTGGATTTTCGCGTTTACTGGAAAGGTTCGTTTTTTCCTCTCCTGAAGCCCCCCAAACATGACGTCCTCTAGGGTTTTAGCCGCCCTTTCTTCCTGAAGGCCCATTGTGGTTCTAATGGCCTTTAGGAGGGCATCTGTATCTTCTACAGGGAAACATGGCTTACCCCCTGTGTCACTATCTGAGGAGTCTGAGGAGGATGATTTTTCTGCCTGAGATGATACTGACGCGGAATCTGAGGGGGAACTAGGGAAATCCTTCCTGCTTTTTTTCCCTTTTTTCAATAAGGACTTAATTGAGCCTTCCATTTCTGACCTGAGGGCAGATATTAGATTGGCTGCGAAACTAGGCGCTTCCTCTGCCATAGTCCGCTGAATGCACGAAGCACAGAGATCTTTTTGCCAGTCTCTTGCTAGGGGAGATTTACATATAGCACAATCCCTATTGTTCTTCTTGCTTCCCGCTTTTCTGGGCCTTTCCTACAGGGTGAAGCATACAATAGAAAACCCCTATTAATATACTGCTAACATTCACGAAGATCACTCACCACCCGTAATCAAGGGTACCGGACTTGGAGGCTGCGTCGGAGCACCTGACCCGCGCTGTTTGGACCTTGAGGAGTGCCCTGACCTGCGGCTGGGGCGACTGCTGCTTGAATGGCTTCCATGCTTTCTGCCAGAGGGCTGGGAGGGAGGCAGGGACGCTGAACGTTCCTGCTCGGACTCCATTTTGCACCGCCGATCTACAGCCGTCTTCCTCCTTTTAAATTGCATGCCTCCGCCTGGTGAGCGTCTTCCTCCCCTCCCCCCTGCGACCGCCGGCCCAGCGCTTCAGAAAGCCGGCCGGCGTCGCACCCGGCGCCATTACACTGTCGCCTTCTGCTGACGTCAGCCGGCGCACCCAGCATTCCAAGCGCCGCTGACGTCAGCGGCCGGAAGACGCCAGCGTCTCTTCCCTACCACGGGGATCGAGATGCGGCGTGCGCGAGGGGAGGGCGGTGCGGTGGGGGCTTCCCGGAGCCACCGGGATCCCATCCACGCCCGCACGAACCCGGAGCCCCAGGGACCCCGGGGACTGCGCTTCCAGGACCCGACGGCCGGCGCTACAGGTATGCTACCTGTTCTTCCCGCGCCAGTCCTGGGTCTTTATCTTTCTCTTCGCCCATGACAGGCACCGCCACAGTGGGATTCCTTCCAGGACAGGAACCCAAACTGAAGCGGGGGAGAGGTGCCGCCCCTTATGTCTCTGTAGGTTCCTGTCCTGGCGGGGCGGATCCCTCTCTCTCAGGTGGTGCTGTCATGGGTGAAGGGAAAAAATAGCAAAATGCAGTTGTCCCTTTCAGAATGCCAGCAAATTATATGAACAAACTGTGCTGAAAATACTCCCCATAATAGTGCGGGAGACCATGAAAATTCATGTATGAAATAACACAGCAGTGCTCAGTATTTCACAAATCAGAGGTATCTCCGTCTCAAAGGGTTAACATTGTTCATTACAAAAAATGCCACATGAAGTCTGTCAACAACATAGTGTGCAGCATATACTTATCAGCCATAGATGCAGACAGGAACCGGACGCGTTTCCCACTCTGCATTAGTGAGGGTTCATCAGGGGTCAAAAAGTGGGGACTCGATACCCCTGGCCGTAGTGACAATACAGTGTGTGGCTTGCTCCGGGCGCTTAGAACGCCGTTATTTAAAGATTCAGCCTGAATGTAATAACACCCACTTCCGGTATGCAATAATCCAGTATGATGTTCATCTGCCACGCAGGCTGCGTTCCACCAGCCGGAAGGAAGTAGTTAGGGGGAGGGACACAGTATTATGTAGTCTCACTCGTAGCCATGTGTCTTAGTGGAGAACATCCACCTAGTGTCGCGTGCTGAAACTGCTCCTATGTAAAATGGTTCCGAGCATAAGAGAAGGACAATGAATGTTACGTAGTCCAACTCATAGCAACGTGACTTAAGGGTATGAATCCACCTAATGAAACGCGCTGGAACTGCTCATATGTGAAATGGTTCCAAGCATAATCCAACTTAAACCCGGATAAATTAAGGGCGTACGTACACCCAATATAGCGTAGAAGGGCGCCTCTTATATTAAATAATTCCGGATGTATATTTCCTGATGTTATAATGATATATGCTCATACCCAAATATAAACAGGCCGCTCAATGAGACCTATTACAGCAAGCTATATGTCACTGCACTAGGTCACAAAAGACGCAGACAGAAAGAAGTACATGTAAATAATCACAAATAGACACTTATTGATCGATCAAAGGAGAATATTTGATAACAGATTAAGTGATATAATAAGACATACATATCATAAGAGATATGTACTCAATTCTATACTCAGTGACAATGTCCATGATTTAGGCTAGTTTCACACTAGCGTTTATTCGACGCAGCGCACGGCGCCGCCAAGCCCCGCCCCATCCGGGGGCCTACTATCGCACATGGACGCTTGCGATCTGCGCACCCTATCTTTAGCATAGGGTGCGCAGATCGTGCGCTAGTAGGATTTTGGCGTGCGCTGCGCACTTTTGAAGGTGCGCCCCGAACGCAGCATGTTGCATTTTGGCGCGCACGGCGCACCTTCAAAAGTGTTTAGCACACACCAAAATCCTACTAGCGCACGATCTGCACACTCTATGCTAAAGATAGGGTGCGCAGATCGCAAGCGTCCATGTGCGATAGTAGGCAGCGATGACCGGATGGGGCGGGCAGGGAGCCGGCAGGGGGCGGGGCTTAGCGGCGCCGTGCGCTGCGTCGAATAAACGCTAGTGTGAAACTAGCCTTAAACCCCCTAAATTCTGGAGCAAACACTTTTTTTGTGTCCAATAGATAACGAAAATATATAACAGTAAAAATATCATGACAAAATTGTCCTAAAAGGTTCTATACAAGCCATATATGTATACTGGAGAAATGCAGGAACCCATTAATTATAGATAACTGATAAAATTTAACTGTTCGTTAAGGCCATTCGGGCTGCGATTCAAGCCAGAAGATCCAGCGTGTTTCACGCTGTAGGATCTTCCTGTCCCAATCCCCCTGCCTAACTGCGGGCTGAACTCTCTCAACGCGAAAACTGATCTGTTTCTCATCCCCCCTCCCCCATGTACTGAGTTAATATGACGCGCAAGGGAGGTATCCCTCGTGTCTAATGTCTCCCAAGTGTTCACCTATACGTACACGTAATTCACGCTTAGTTTTTCCCACGTAGTCAAGGGGGCACGAACAGGTACACAGATAAACCACCCCTGTCGTTTTACAGTTTGCAAAGTCTCTCATTTGATAAAACCTTTTGGTGTAGGCACTACAAAAAGTTTGCGCTGAACATACAAATTTACAAAAGCTACAGTGTCCACATCTATATGTGCCAATTCCTCTGTTCTGCAGCCATGTACATTCTCTCCTCTGAGGTTCCAGGTGGCTCCTTACCACCTGATCTTTAATTGACTTACCCTTCATGTATGTGACAGACGGTCCTGGGGTGATACAGTTACACGTCTCCATCGGTCTTAAGAATCGACCAATATTTCTTAAGAATATCCATCACTCTACCAGATTGGTCATCATAAGTCCCTATCAACCTAGTTACCATATTTGAGTCCTCCTTTACCCTCGGGACCAAAAGGGACGTCCTCCTGCTTTGTTTAGCATGTTTATATGCAGGTTCGATCACCTTCACAGGGTATCCCCTGTTTCTAAATCTGCCCCATAGGTCTCTTGACTGTGACTCAAAGTCACCCCACTCTGAACAGTTCCTCTGTACTCTAAGGAACTGTCCCCTTGGAATCCCACGTTTCAGGGGTGGGGGATGGTAACTCTCCCATCTCAGGAGACTATTTGTTGAGGTCGGTTTCCGATGGAGACAAGTCTTTAAGGAACCATCATTGGAGATGAAAATGTTGACATCCAAAAAGGTAATCTGATCTCCGCCCACTTCGTGAGTGAAGAACAGTCCCATCTCGTTTTTATTAAGAACATCAACGAAGGTGCTGAATGATGCCCCTGTGTATTTGGGTAATTTTACCATTATATGCTTTTTAGTGATTGAATTAAAAGTTAATTTTTAGGGATTATTCCTTTTCTGGTTCTTCATAGACTATATAATCCTTTATACTTAGCTTTTGGAGGTTTTTTAAGGTCAGGAATCAGCCTGGAACTGGAGGACCTGGTCATCGACATGAGGAGAGCTGTCAAACATTACCATTAGTAGCACACTACACAGTCATGGATTAAAATCCTGCAGGGCACGCAAGGTCCCTTTCTCACTCCAACACATGACCAGCCCCATTTGAAGTTCACAAATGACCATCTGTTTGATACAGAGGAGACATGAGAGAAGGTCATGTGGTCAAATGAGATGAAATTAGAACCTTTTGGTATCAACTCCACCCGCCGTGATTGGACAAAGGAGGATGAGTGCAACCCCAAGAATAGTCGCAACCGTGAGGCATGGTGGGGGAAAAATTCTTTGTGGGTGCTTTTCTGCAAAGGGGACAGGATAGCTACAATGTATTGAAAGAAGGATGAATGTATCACGAGATTTGTACCAACAACATCCTTCCTTCAGTAAGAGCACTGAAGATGAGTCGTGGCTGGGTCTTCCAGCATGACAATGGCCCAAAACACACAGCAAGGCAACTAAGGAGTGGCTCCGTAAGAAGCATTTCAAGGTCCTGGAGTGGCCTAGCCAGTCTCCAGACATGAACCCAATAGAAAATCTTTGGAGGGGGATGAAACTCAATGTTGCCCAGGGACAGTCCCGAAACATGAAAGATCTGGATAAGACCTGCATGGAAAAGTGGGCCAAAATCCCTGCTGCAGTGTGTGAAAACTTGGTCAAGAACTGCACGAAACGTCTGACCTCTGTAATTGCAAACAAAAGGTTTCTGTACCAAATATTAAGTTGTTTTTCTTTTATATCAAATACGTCATGCCATAAAATGCTAATTATATAAAAAAAAAAAAAAAAAAAAAAAAAATCATACAATGATTTTATTTTTAGATTCTGTCTCTGGCAGATGAAGAGTGAATATGATAAAAACTCAGACTTCTCCATTTTTGTAGGTGGGAAAACTTCCAAAAGCCATAGTGTATTAAATACTTATTTTCTCCACCACACACACAGTTTTCAAATTACCCTCCTCTTTTCCGTTTTAAAAAGGAAGACAAAAAAAAAGCAAAGCATATTTGGTATCATCGCTTCTGTAAAAGTCTGATCTATCAAACTATAAAATAAATTAACCCATAATGTAAACACAAAAAGGAGAAAAAAAAAATATCTAACAATGGAATATTACTTTTTCAGTTGCTGCAAAAAGAAAACAATCCCTTATACTAGTTTATTGACTGAAAATTAAAACGTTTACTTACAGGTCCCTGAAAGTGGAAAGAATCAAACATCAGAAAAACAAAATACAAAAGGTGGAATCACATTTGTCTTTTCCCATACCACATTTGGATTTTTTTCCCATTTTCTAACACGTTATATGGCAAAATGAAGCCGAGCCATTCATTGGGGGACACAGACAGTGGGTGTTATGCTGCTTGCCACTAGGAGGACACTAAGTAAACCAGAAAAAAAGTTAGCTCCTCCCCTGCAGTATACACCCTCTCGCTGGATGAGATATCTCCAGTTCAGTGAAAAAAGCAGTAGGAGCTTAAACAGTCAATAATAACCATAACTATGTCAAAACCTAAGAATGCTACAAATGAGCCAGTAGGCTAAACAGGGCGGGTGCTGTGTCCCCCAATGAATGGCTCAGAGAAAAGGATTTTACGGTGAGTACACAAAAAATCCCTATTTCTCCTGCGCCTCATTGGGGGACACAGACAGTGGGACGTCCTAAAGCAGTCCCCGGGTGGGGAGCATTCATCAGCTAATGCCCCATGTACCACTGAGTCAACTCTGAGGTACTGCCGATTGCAGGATGAGTCTGCCGAGAGCTGCATCTGCAGAGGCCTGAGAATGAATTTGGTAATGTTTTATAAAGGTATGCAGACTGGACCGAGTCGCAGCCTTGCAGACCTGTTCTGCCGAGGCCTGGTGCAGAATGGCCCAAGAGGCGCCCACTGACCGGGTAGAGTGCGCCTTAATCCCCGCTGGGACAGGCTCATTCCTGACACGGTAGGATTCCTGAATCGCTGAGCGAATCCACCTGGCTAGCGTTGCTTTTGAAGCGGATAGGCCCTTCCTATGCCCCTCTGGAAGTATGAACAGGGCATCCGACTTGCGGAAGGGAGCCGCCCGCGAGATGTACTGTCTCAGCGCCCTAACCACATCCAGGGTGTGGAGGGCCTTCTCAATGCGATGGACTGGCGCCGGACAAAAGGAAGGCAAAACAAGTTCCTTGTTGAGATGGAGGAGACGACCTTGGGCAGGAAGGACGGGAACGTACTGAGAACTACCTTGTCCTGATGAAAATTCAGGAACTGAGAACGGCAGGACAGGGCTGCCAAATCCAAAATTCGTCTGACGTAATTGCCACAAGACCACTTTCCAAGAGAGAACGGTCAATGACACGTCCTGCAGCAGTTCGAAAGGATCCCCGAGAACCAGATTAAGGTCCCATGATTCCAATGGCCTTCTATAAAGGAGGCATCACATGGGAAACTCCTTGAATAAACGTCTTGACTTGAGGTTTGGTGGCAATTTTGCGTTGGATGATAAGGCCAAAATTTGGCCCTTGAGCGAGCTAAGTGCGAGGCCTGATTTTAATCCGGATTGAAGGAACTCCAATATGGCCGGAATGGAGAACACCAGAGGTGAACGACCATGATCCTTGCACCATGAAAGATTTTCCAGGTGCGGTGATATAGATACGCCTGGACACAGGCTTCCTAGCACTAATCACGGTGGAAGTCACGTCGAGAGAGAACCCAGCCTGTGCTAAAATCCAGGATTCAACGGCCACGCCGTCAAAGACAGAGCCCCGGCGTTCTAGTGGTAAATCGGGCCCTGAGAAAGCCGATCCGTGCGATCTGGAAGTCGCCAGGGGACGTAGGCGACTAGTTGTATTAGTTCTGCATACCATGCTCAGCGCGGCTAGGATCACTGGTACACCCTCCGCTCTGATCTTCTTGATGACCCTCGGAAGCAAGGGAAGAGGGGGAAAGATGTACGGGAGCCAGAACCGTTGCCATGGCAGAACTAGGGCGTCCGCTCCGATGGCGCATGGATCGCGCAATCGGGCAATGAACCGAGACACCCTGTTGTTTAGTCTGGAGGCCATGAGGTCCACATCCGGAGTCCCCCAACAATGACAAATCTGGTGAAAGACTTACAGATGAAGAGACCACTCTCACGAGGCAATGCCTTGGCGACTGAGAAAATCTGCCGCCCAATTTTCAACGTCCGGGAAGTGAATTGCTGAGATGGGCGAATGTTTGGTCTCGGCCCAATGGAGAATGAGACTTCCTTCGTGCATGGCCATCCTGCTCCGGGTACCTCCCTGGCGGTTGATATACGCTACAGCCGTGGCGTTGTCGGATTGGATCCTGATGGGGTGACCTGCGAGGAGATGGTGGAAACTCTGTAGAGCAAATCTGATCGCTCGTATCTCTAAAATGTTGATGGGGAGACGTGTCTCTCGGGTCGACCAACGACCCGGTGCCGTGTGGTGACGAAAGACCGCACCCCAGCCGAGGAGACTTGCGTCGGTGGTTACTACCAACCATATTACTGGGAGAAAAGACCTCCATTGATTCAGGGAGGACCTCAGAGTCCACCACCTGAGGGCTTGCCTGACCTGCAGGGACAGAAGGATCTGACGGTCCAGGGAGAACGGGTCCTTGTCCCAAGCTAACAGCAACACATGTTGTAAGGGACGGAGATGGGACTGTGCAAATGGAACTACTTCCATCGCAACTACCATCTTTCCGAGAACTCTCATGCTGAAACGAATGGAGTGAGAAGCTGGACGGGAAAGAGTCCGTACTGCCTGTTGTAAGGCTTGTGTCTTTTCTGGAGGGAGAATGACCAACCCGCGGGAAGTGTCCAAGATCATTCCTAAAAAGGAAATCTGATGAGCTGGTTTCAGGGAAGACTTTGCGAAGTTTATCTTACACCCCAGGCGCAAAAGTGTATTTACTGTTATTTCCACGGATTCCTCGCAGGCTGGAAGGGACGGACCCTTGATGAGCAGGTCGTCCAGATACGGTAACACCACTATTCCCCGAGAGTGGAGAATGGCCATGACAGCCGCCATGACCTTGGTAAAGACCCTGGGGGCAGTGGGGAGTCCGAAGGGCAAGGCAACGAACTGGAAGTGTTAATCATGAATTGCAAAACGCAGGAATTGCTGGTGAGACAGGCAGATCGGAATGTGAAGGTAAGCGTCCTTGATGTCGATGGATGCTAGGAACTCTCCTTTTTCCATGGAAGCGACAACTGATCGGAGAGATTCCATTCGGAATCACCGAACTGTGACAAACTGATTTAACAGTTTGAGATGCAGAATGGGTCGCATCGTCCTGTCCTTCTTTGGAACCACAAAAAGGTTTGAATAAAATCCTCTGAACCTTTCGTGATGAGGGACCGGAATGATGACTCCGTCCCTTAAGAGAGCCTGAACAGCCCGAAGGAAGGCTCTTGTCTTTCCCTTGGAGGGAGAGGAAAGGAAAGAGCGAGTTGGAGGGGGAGAGGAAAACTCTTGTATCCGGAGGACACCAGCTCCCTGACCCACTTGTCGTGGACGACCACGAGCCAGGTGTGGCTGAAGGAAAGTAGGCGACCGCCTACTCCGTCAGCGTCCGCCAGATACCGCAACAAGTCATTGGGTAGATCTATGAGATCTGGCTTCCCTGGATCCAGAAGCCCTAGGCCTGGGTTTCCAAGAGCGGTTAGGTCTGTATGAGATCTGGGAGCCTCTGTCTCCGCGCGGAGACGGACCTGATGTGGAAGAGAAGGTAGAGGAGGACCAACCGGAGTTGTTGCGAAAAGATCGAAAGTGCGTCGCCTGTTGGTGCGAAATGGCTGAACAGCCTTTTGTTGAGGAAGGAATTTACTTTTTCCCCCGGTAGCATCAGAAATGAGCTGATCCAGTTTCTTTCCAAAAAGACGACCCGTTTGAAAGGGGAGAGAAGTCAACGATCTTTTAGATGTGGTATCCGCCCGCCAGTTGCGGAGCCATAGGGCTCTTCTAATGGAGATCGCATTAGCGGCAGTTTGAGCAGCGCAATTGGTGGCATCAAAAGGAGGCGTCAACTACAATGTCCGCTGCGTGAATTATCTGCCTGGCGACCATGGTTGCCTCCGGAGGAAGATTGGTGCCTTGGAAGGAAGTAATCAAGACTTCTGCCCAAGCGGCCATTGCCTTAGTGACCCAAATTGCCGCGAAAGATGGAAAAAGCGCTGCTCCTGAAGCTTCAAAAACTGAACGGGCAAGGTAGTCAATTTGACGATCGGAGGGGTTTCTGATTGAGGAACCCTCAGAAACGGATAGAAGCGTTTTTGAAGCAAGACGCGATACAGGCGGGTCCACCGGAGGGGACTGTAACCAATCCTTCATTAGGTCTGGATCAAAAGGGTATTTAGCCTGAGTAGACTTTTGCCCTGTGAACTGCTTATGCGAACGATCCCTATGTTTCCTGACAATTTTCTTAAAGTCCGGATGGCTGGTAAATAACCTGCGCACACGTCTGGTTTTCTTAAGTGAGATAGGATGTGCTGGAGCGGGGACATTATCCTCATCCAACTTCAGGATCCTGTTGACTGATTATATAAGAGAATCAAGCGACTCTTGATCAGTTGGGGGATTCTGAGGGGCTGACGTGTCAGATTCGAATTCAGAGTCGTGCTCGCTGAGAACTCCTGGAGAGGGAGAGCGAGAGACAGGAGTCGCAGATGCAGAGGCGCGAACGGGACTAGGGGACGTGTCATGGGTCCGCTTTCTAGAGACCTGACCATCCCCTGAACGAGTACGGTCCCTGCTGGTGTATGGTTCCCGGCCGACGCCAGAGCCTTCCTCGGGGGGTAAGGACGCCTTCTGGCTTAAAGAGTCCTCCCGGAGGGAGAATATAGCCTGGGTCAAAGACTCCACCGACCGTGACAGGGACGCAGCTCACTCAGGGGTATTAAACGCAGGAGGCCCATCAGCAGCGGCAGTGAGGGGCGATTGAGCGCAGATCAAGGCGCAGGCCGGGTCACAGTCTGTGCATAACGGATTAGTCTGTGCACTGGGTAAGGCAGACTTGCAAGTGGTACACACGGTAAAAAATGCAGTGTGCTTTTTAGCAGCCTCCTTAGATTGAGACATAGCGCTCCTGAAAGGGTTAACGGCAGAGTCTGCTGCAGGGAACGTGACAGGAAGGGGTTAAGCTTTAATCTGAGGGCAGATGCAGCTTACCCGGTCCTATGCTGTGTCCCCCGGGAGAAATAGCGGTGGCCCTGCGGTGTTACCCGGTATCCGGCAAAATGCTCGCCTCACAGCTCGTGTCCAGAGGTAAAAAGACATGGCCCCCGAGATTAGAATTGCACGTCTCGTCAGGGATGAGAGGCGCCAAGGCGAGGGGGTGGCGATAATAGCGCGGGCGGCGCTATTCAAATTGCGGCTTAGTAGGCTGGAATAGCCGGGGGCTAAATTTTTGAGCCTACCCGCGGTAGGCGCCGGCGCTATTGATATTGCGGCCTAGCAGACCGGAAAGCCGGGGACTAAATTTTTCGGACTACCCGCGGTAGCACCAAGGGGGGGGGCGCGATGGGGGGCATGTGCACCGCTGCTGACGCTATGTCAGCGCTTCTCCCGGGGGCCAGGACCCGACCCCATACCTCAACTCCAGTGCTCAGCGCTGTCCGGCCATCCATGCAGGCTCTCAACCTCCTGGGCTGCTGTAGCAGAGCTGGAGGAGTTCTTAAAGGGCCATACTCAATCAATCCTCCCTATGATAGGGGGATGGAGAGCTATGGGGCTGATTCAGGGCATACGTAAGCGCTGTCCAGTCTTCTCCATTCTGTGCGCCTGCCCTCATATCCGTGGATTACCGGACTCTGGTCGTAAGGATCATTTGCCAATATTGCTAGAGGAATCAGCCCCAAACGTCGCAGGAAAGTGTACGGGGAGGTAAACTCCACGTGCTTGCCTGTTGTTGGTTCGGGGGAGAGCGGGCCGTAGAAAGGAACCGTCGCCCCCTTCACTCCGTTAGTTAAAAAATAAAAATTTACAGAAAATTTCAAAAATAAAATAAAAACGGTGGGGTCTGAAACCAGAGCCAAGTGCCTCCTACAGACACTAAGCATGAACTGGAGATATCTCATCCAGCGAGAGGGTGTATATTGCAGGGGAGGAGTTAACTTTTTTCTTGTTTACTTAGTGTCCTCCTAGTGGCAAGCAGCATAATACCCACTGTCTCGGTGTCCCCCAGTGAGGTGTAGGAGAAACTAAAATTGTCAGTAACGATTAGAAGCTCACACATTATATAGAATCAACAGTATAGCTCTGTAAATATTCATCAAAGATCAGTAACATTAAGACCACTAATCTTGAGTAGGTCCTGCGTGTGCCTCTAAGGACCCTTTCACACATCAGTGTCTCCGGTACGTGTGACGACAGTTTTCACACGTACCGAAGACACTGACACACGTAGACCCATTCAAATGAATGGATCTGTGCATATGTCAGTGTGTTTCCACGGACCATGTGTCCGTGGACAAAACACGCTGACATGTCCGCTTTTTACAGTCAGCATGAACGGCCAAATGTCCTGCACACGGAGAACACACATTGATGTCCTCTGTGTGACATGCATCGGCACCTAGGAAGAAGCGTTACAGTAAGCGCTGTTTCCCGGCGGCAGGTGCTAAAGACAGCTCTCATCATTCTCCCCTGTAGTGATGAGCGAGTATACTCATTACTCGAGATTTCCCAAGCATGCTCGGGTGATCGCCGAGTATTTGGATGTGCTCGGAGATTTAGTTTCTATCGCAGTAGCTGCATGACTTGCGGCTGCTAGACAGCCTGAATACATGTGGGGATTTCCTAACAAACAGGCATTCCACACATGTATTCAGGCTGTCTAGCAGCCGCAAATCATGCAGCTACGACAACAGAAACTAAATCTCAGAGCACGCCCAAATACTTAGAGATCACCCGAGCATGCTCAGGAAATCTCAAGTAATGAGTATACTCGCTCATCACTATAGGGGAGAATGAGGAAAGCCGTCTTCAGCACCTGCTGCCAGGAAACAGCACTTACTGTAGTACTTGTTCCCCGGCGGCCATCTGTGTGGTACTGATGCAGCACACGGTTGCCACAAGTATTACACACACACGGATATTTCCTTTACAGTTTTTTCCGGTACCGGAAATATCAGGCCGTTTGAAACTGGCCTAAAACAGCTTGAGTATCATGACACAACCTGTACAAGAAATCCAAGTCGTCATGTGATATCTGAAGCAAGACATTGGCACATCCCATAGACAATGCCATCACAGGTGCATCCTTACAATACAGAATACATGGCGATCTCTGAAGCCCTGGCTTACTGCTGCTTTGCTGAACACGGGACATATTCTCCCCTTTTCATTTACTACAAAACACCTATATTATCTGATGTCTTCTATCAATGCAATATGCATCAATTTTAGGTATAATAAAAGCAGACATTTCCCCACTAGACAGACCCACTTTCCCTTCACTACTCCCAATATTGGTAGCCGATATAGTGCTTTGTTTTCCTGGGGTGATTGTGAACAGAGAGCGTTCGCTTCAGTGGACAAATACCATAAAGCATTTTCCTCACCTTGCACATGCCATAGTCAGTAAGTTTTATGTGCCCTTCAGAATCCAATAAGACGTTGTCCAGCTTTAAATCTCTATAAATAATTCCTCGCTCGTGGAGGTAGTTTAATGCCAGACTGATTTCTGCAGAGTAAAACCTAGAGGGAGGAAAGCATGAGTATATGACCACCAGGAAAAAAACTGATCTGAAGCATAGAAGGGGTGGACTAGCCTGTATGACACAAAGGCAATTTTATTTCCTACACCCCCCTATTTCTCTGTGCTGGGCTCAATGTATACAGAGCAAATATATGTAATTAAAGATTCCAGAGCATTTATTGGAAAGTGTGAAAATGTGTATTCTCTCATGAAATGCCTTTTTTATGTACAGAAAGAAGCCAACGGGGCTGTCTCAGGAATTAGCAGTAGGTTCATGTTAAAGCTTAATTTTTTCATTGCAGGATCCCCACTTATAACTCTGCAACATGTCAATTTCTATTGTGAATACGCTTAAGTTTTCTATGAGGATTTTCCCCATAGACTAGCATTACCATGCAGAAAATCTGCAAGTAAAAAACATACGTGTTTTTAGCGCCTTTCTGAGGAGGAAACACATCAAAAACGCATGTAATACGCACATGGCTGTATCAAGGTTTTGGCAAAGCCAAATATCAGAAAGCATCAGAAACAAAGCAGCTTTATTTAATCCATGAAATACCAAAATAAGACAACACTGTCATAAACATGAAAAGTGCATGCAAAAAAACAACAAAAACAAAACCCTGCACACTCAAATGCAATGAAAAAACTCCAGTAACCGAATTTATTTAACGCACCCCTGCAGCGGGTTCTTTTTATTACACCGCTGAAGTGGTGCTTTAAATGCAAGTCCCCTGCCCTCTGACTCACACTCACCTTCTGCAATGTAACTGTTTTCTCTGCCACTCCCTGGCAAAAAGTGACCTGCCGGCTGCTTTAGTGTTTCATGAAGAGGCGCGGAGGTCACTTTTCAACACAAATCTAAGGCCGGTTTCACATTTGCGTATGGAGGAGCTGCGGACTTCCTCCGTGAAGCTCCGCCCACTGCCGCACCTCCCCCGGTCAGCTCCGCCTACGTCTGCATGCGGCCTGCGTACCCTATCTTTAACATTGGGTACGCAGGTCGTGTGGATATATGCGGATGCCTCTGCATGCGTCGTTTTGACGATACGGCGACCGCATCAAATTCCAACATGTTGCGTTCGATGTGGGCCGCCGCATCGTCAAAACAACGCATGCGGAGGCATCCGCATGACCTGTGTACCCAATGTTAAAGATGGGGTACGCAGGCCGCATGCAGAAGTATGCGGATGTAGGCGGAGCTGACTGGAGGAGGTGCGGCAGTGGGCAGAGCTTCACAGAGGAAGTCCACAGCTCCTCCATATGCAAATGTGAAACTAGCCTAAGAGCCTTGTCCTGGTTCTCAGATTTTTTTATTGCGAGCTTGTGATGTAGCTTCTGACTAGTCATAAGATGGTGCTGCAGGATTGGAGTGATGCTGTAAAACGGTGAAGCTGCCCGAGGGTGAGTATATGACTGGAGGTGCAGGGGCTTACATTTAGGCCACATTCACACATTCAGTGTTTGGTCAGTATTTGTCATCAGTATTTGGAAGCCAAAACTAGGAGTGGGTGATAATACAGAAGTGGTGATGGGTTTATATTACACTTTTCCTCTGATTGTTCCACTTATGATTTTGGCTTACAAATATTGATGTAAAATACTGACCAACTACTGAACGTGAAAAACAAAAAAAACAAAAACGCTGCAGTGTGGCTTTCATAGGGGCAGAAATGGTGCAGAAAATCTGCATCATCAAAAACTCACCAAAGGCTCATTGTGGTAATGTAGCCTAAGGGTAATAGGAAGCATCTTCCTTTATACTATGTCTGAGTTGGCAACTAATCTAATAAAAGCAAACCTTGCATGTTCTTCTGGAAGCTTCCTTTGCCGCTGCATATGGAACATCAGATCGCCTCCATTTACATATTCAATAACAAAAAACAACCTGATACAAAGCAAAAGAAGCACAACTGTAAGTCCAGTATGTGGTCAGTGTTAGACACATGCCACCATCTTCATTATACAGCAAAGTTATTACGTACAAATATAACTTAATTTAAAGAGAATTCTCATTATTCACCCGTCAAAAATAAAGTCATCCTTTATCCATAAGGTAGGGGTAACGTGCTGATGGCTGGAGATGCAACTGCAAGTTAGAACTGTTTTTCTTGTGAATAACCCTTTAATATGAGGCTAAGGGCGGGCATGTGCACACGTTAAGTATCTGGTGTAGACATTTTTGCATCTCTGGGTATGAAAAAAAAACAACTCGTTTTTGTTAGATTTTTCCCTACTCAAGAGTATGGGTGAAATTTGCACCTTTTCTGCAAGTCAAAAATAAGCAGCATGGGGACTTCAGGGTTCTCTTTCAATTTTCTGGCATCAGAAAACACTTCAGGTTGCGTGACAAATCGGAGCAGGAAAAAAAAAAAGCAACAAATCTGTAACGTGTGCACATGCTCTAATATAGTCTGAGCAGCTCTAGTACTGCAAACACTGAGGCTGTGTGCACACGCTGCGGATTCCGCTGCGTTTCCGCAGCGGTTTTGGCCGCTGCGGACACGCAGCAGTTTTAGCTGCGGTGTACAGTACCATTCATTTGAATGGGAAAAAAAAAAACGCTGTGCCGACGCTGCGGAAAAAACCGCGCGGATTTGCTGCGGTTTTGAATCCGCAGAAAGAATTGCATGTCAATTCTTTCTGCGGAAACCGCTGCGGGTTCCTATCTCCACCATTGTGGAGATAGTGAATCCGCAGGACCAAACCGCAGGCAAAACCGCAGATAATCCGCAGGTCTTTGGACCTGCGGATTATCTGCGGTTTTTGCAAAATCCGTGCGGATTAATCCGCAGCGGATTCATCCGCAGCGGATTCCGCAGCGTGTGCACGTACCCTAAGGGTATGTGCACACATAGCTTTTTGTCTCTGCGGATTTTGTAGAGAAAACCGCAGGTAAATCCGCAGGACAAAGTCCTGCGGTTTATCTGCAGTTTATCTGCGGATTTGCCTGCGGTTTTACACCTCATAATGGATGAGGTGTAAAACTGCAGCATTTCTGCACCAAACAATTGACATGCTGCATTTTGAAAACCGCGGAAAAATCCGCAGCATGTGCACAGCTTTTTTTTATTTCCATAGGAAATAAAGGTACTGTACAACGCAGCAGAAACGCTGCAGAACTGCAGAGCCAAAAACGCTGCGGAAACGCGGCAGAAACCACAAAGTGTGCACATACCCTTAGTCCTATATACGTGGGGCTCGCCCTCAAACTGACTGGACAAGGTTAGCAATGGACGAACATGCTCGGAAAAGGTGTTTTCGGAGCATGCTCTGGTGCTAACCGAGTGACTTCGATGTGATCAAGAAATATGTTTGAGTCTCCTCAGCTGCTTGTCTCAAGGTTATTCGACAGCCGCAACACATGGAGGAATGACCTGTTTGTTAGGCAATCCCTGCATGTGTGGCGCCTGTCTACCGCGAGGACTCGTACATATCTCTCGAGCACGCAGAGCATGCTCAGATAACACCTTATCCCAGCACGTTCGCTCATCACTAGACAAGGTACATCTTTCACATTCTGAAGTTTGAAAACTAGACATTAACCTCTCCTGCTAACAAGGACCAAAGTTAGGGTAGGCCAAATTGCTCGTAATGCATTGATGCATTCTTCTGCGAGTTGTAGGGCACAGATTTAGGCTTTTCATTAAATAGATCTTACAATTAAATTGCCATTTTTCATTATAGTAGCACATATAAATTAAACTTGTGTAATACTGCGCTTACAAGTTATGGCATTTCCTATGAATTGGCTTCAGTTTCTGAATATGGACTATGATGTCCAATTCACACACCTCAAAACGGTATCTATGTGCTATGGAGCTGAAGGAAATGAGAAAAGGGAAATAAAACCTGTCTAATATCAGCTTCTGGGCCAGGATCTGAAAGATGTGTGTGATACTATTATTTCATGCCTGGAGTTATTTTACTGATAGTAATAACTCAGTCTAAAAACCAGAATGGTCTCAGATAAGACAACTGCAAGACAACAAATGCCGAAGAGCAATTTATCAGGTGCCACACTGTGTATTGCCGTCAGAAATTGTGATCACAGTGCAAAACAGCTGTAAGCCATACATCAACATAACAGCACGAAGGAGGCAAACCGGAGTCTATATGTATTCAGTACATTAACAGCAGGAAAGGCCCGGAGTCAATACATGGTGCTAATATATTACCTGCTTTCTGTTTGGAAACAGGAGTGCAGCCCGACAAGAAAAGGGTGGTTAGAGGCTTGTTCAAACACATGCTTTTCTGTCTGAACCCAGTCAATATCCTAAAAAAATAAAATAAAAATCAGGAAAAAAATACCTGCAATTTGCACAAAGCTTAGGACAAAATTCAGTCAATAAAATGGTGAACGGTCCTCATCCAGCTCCTTATAGGATTCACATTTTTATTCAATTTAGTTCATTGTATTAATGTTTGCCGTTTTTGATGGTACCAGTTGCAAAAGGTTGAAAAACCAGAGTACTAAACAGGTTGTGTAGTATATGCAGCCATCTGCACTAACAAAGTAATTTAAAGGTGTCATCACGCGATTAGGAAAGTGAAGACATTCAGCTATACTGCGCCTCATACGTTTAGCGTGCCCTATAAATGAGAACAAGATCACACGTAGGGTAGAAAATGTAACCTTCAGTCTGGAACTGACAAGACTTCTCAAGATGTTTCCACCTTTGATTAAATATAGTTTGTGGCTCTGTGTTAAATGGTGCAGTCAAAAGAACACACATTTACTGTGTATTCATGACAAGCAGCATCAACCACAGCATTCGGTCATGATGGCTGCTATACACCACCTACAATAATCTGGACAACCCCTTTAAGAAATTCAATTTACAATCCAGAATGACTGTTTCTATAGGATGATGTATATGATACCTACCTCATCATCATTAACCAGTTCTTTTTTTACCACCTTCATTGCATAGATGCGCTCAGTCTTTTTTAACCGCACCAGCAGAACCTTTGCATAGCTTCCTCTTCCAATAACTCGAAGCAGGTCAAAATCTTGCAATCCAAGGCTGGAGGGGGGCTTATCACTGTCCCTGCTGTTTCTTGCCTAGTAAAGGGAGTTCAAAAGAAGCTGATTAAAGCGGCCATTTCATGTTTGAGCAGCATTTTGTAGATAGGCAGTCTGAACTGGTGGGGAAGAAGAGGACAACTCGGGAAGAGCAGCTTTCATGGAAGACTCCTGAGGACAAATACAACTAAGCAGATAGAACCCTTTATTGTAGGGATAGAAAGAAGAAATGGCACCAAAGTACACTGGCTAAATCAATCAGCTGTATTCAATTTATTACTATCAAAACCAGCCTTTCTACACAGCGTGAGTGCATGCTAGAAAAGTGGGTTATGGCGTCATTTACGATTTCTGAAATATATCTGTAGCCTAACAGGAGTCCTACAAAAGTGTCAGGAAAGCGCAGGAACATTTATAAGATGATCTAAGGCACTGCCATCAGATCCGCAGATATAAAAGCTACTGTAGCCCTTAGGCAAGATGGCCAACCATCCAGAAATTCCAGGACCATCCATAAAAATAGGGCACTTTTTTGCCCTGTCCATGAAAAAAACGTAAGGCATCTAAACTTTTATCTTTTTTTTTTTTCCAAGGTGAAGACACGTATACAGAATATTATGATTACGGTATTTTTTATTTTACAGTTCACAGTGATTGCAGCTGATGTCTTCACATCAGAATTTTGGGCTGCAGACAAGTATCACTGATTATCATAACGGTTTATTATGGCTTTATAATGAGTCCTTAAAAATATAGTCTATGTGATTTTTTAATAAGCGGTCCAGAAAATAGAAAAAGTAAAGTTGGTAACTCTGCCACAGTCCTCACTATAAGCTTCTTGCTTGTAGTAGGCCAGATCTCTGCTCCTTGGCATCTACATATGATGGGGAACGGAAATTACGTTAAGCTCAACTGCAGTCAAATCTGAATTGTCATATCTGGTGGAAGATGTCATATCCAAGTATTATTCCGTGCAGGATGGCAGCACCTGTTTTTATATATCAGTACATTGCAAGTAGTGTACATCTGTTTGATCATGACAGGTACCTAGCATTCATGCTGTCTGTATTATGCAGGGAAGACAGGTTCCTAGACCGCTATTATAGAAGCGCGTTGAATAACTCTTCCCTATCAGTTGAATGTATCTTCCCTACCTGATCTATCACAAACAAATGACAGCACTCTTTCCTCTGCACCGGAAACACGCAGCCTCGGAGTAACCCTTTACTCTGCCCTGTCCTTGAAATCACACATTCAAGCTCTCGCCACCTCCAGCTCAAAATTATTTCCAGAATCTGTCCTTTCCCCAACAGTCAATCCTCAACTAAAATGCTTGTGCATATCCTCACCACCCGTCTCAACTACTGCAACGCCCTCTTCTGTGGCCTACCTACAAACCATCTCGCACTTCTCCAGTCTGTCCTTACCTCTGCTGCCCGACTAATTAGTCTCTCGAGTCGCTACTCCTCACCTTTGCAAATCCCTTCATTGGCTCTCAATTCCCCAGCGTATCCAGTTCGAAGTACTAACAGAGACCTACAAAGCCATGCATAACCCGTCTCCTCAGTACATCTCCAAACTAATCTCCTGATCTTCCCTTACGTATGCTCTGGTCCTCCTAAGACCTCCTTCTCTCCTCCACACTTATTCGTTCCTCACCCAATCACCTCCAAGATTTCTCCCGAATATTCCTCATCCTCTGGAATTCTGTGTCCCAACACGTACGATTGTCTACCACATTGGGATCCTTCAGATGGAACCTGAAAACCCATCTCCTCAAGAAAACTTACAACCTGCAATGACCACACTGCTACCTCAACACCATCGGAGCTACTGCAACCCTCGACCTACTGTCTCCTTCCCCATCATCCTATAGAATATAAGCCTGCAAGTGCAGGGTCCTCCTCCCTCTGTATCAGTCAGTCATTGTTAGTTTGTGCACTGTAAGCGATCTGCATTTTGTGTGTAGCCCCTTCTCATGTACAGCACCATGGAATCAATGGTGCTATATAAAATATATAATAACTCGTCTAAGAAGACCACAAGTTCCTGATGTTTGGGTTACCTGGAGGATTAAACTTTCCATAGATTAACCCACATGTGACTTATTTATGCAGGGATGAAAAATTTGATAAAAAGGGATTTTATATTTCAGCATGTTAAGGATCCTAAACAAAACTTGTTTTACACATATTGCTTTATTGCTAAAAGGGAATCTGTCACCCGCTGGGGCATATATGACCTATTAATATGGGCAGACAGGTAATAGAAATGTTACACTAGTCCTACCCGTCTGCCTCATATTAACGGTCTTGATGCTGAGAAATGTTATATTCTTTCTTAAGGTTAATGATTTCTTCCAGGCTCTGGGGCGTGCGGTGCCTGAAAGAAATCCCTGCCTCCCGTCTTCATTGTAATACTACCACCCTCCCATCAGTCAGCTACGGCCCCAGAATCCTACGCCTGCACTCCCCTCAGAACAACATACCTCATCCTCCTTTCTGTGGGCACTGCATTCAGGGCTCTACTGCGCAGGAAAGTCACTGTGACTTCCGGTGTGTGCCCCAATAATATGCTCTCCCCACTTCCTCCCTGCTAGGAACCATGTGTACATGGTAATGACTATGCAGAGAGGAAGGGGAGAGCAACTTATCAGTGCAGACACTGGAGGTCACTGGAGTGGAAGTCGCCACGCCCGTGCAGAAGATCCCTGAATGCAGTGCCCATAGAAGGGAGGACGAGGTATGTATTTCTGAGGAAGTGCGGGGCGCAGGCGCAGAATTCCGGGGCCGTAACGGATGCTTATGAGAGGGGGGGGGTGGGTGGGGGGAAGTGTTACAATGAGGATAGGAGGCAGGGATTTCTTTCAGGTAGTAGTCTTGGCGTAGTCGTGGCCGAGTAGTTAAGGCAATGGATTGGAAATCCATGCGGATTTCCCCACGCAGGTTCGGATCCTGCAGACTACGCCAAGTTGTAAATCATGTACCGAGGGTGTTGTTCAAGACAAAGCGGAGTCACAGACGAGAAAATTAATATCCAAACAGCCCACTGTCAGTAACTATTTTACTTAGAAACAAAAAAACACCAAGGTTACTTACCGGTAGCCTGTTTTTCCAGAGCCCATGACAGCACACCTGAGAGAGGGATCTGCCCAGCAAGGACAGAAACAAGTGATATATAAGAGCGGTATCTCTCCCCCGCGTCAGTTGGATACAGAGCATGAGAGGACCTCCTGGTTAATTACACATGTAACCAACTCCACATTATAAATACACCCAACTACAGTGCACACACATAAGGTGAAGGGGGGGGGGGGGGGAGATATACAGGTGCTGTCATGGGTTCCGGAAAAAACAGCTACCGGTAAGTAACCTTGGTGTTTTCCCTTCACCCATGACAGTACACCAGAGAGACTTTTGGAGAATTTGAAAAAAACCTTAGGGAGGGACCACCGCTTGCAGAACCCTTCTACCAAAGGTCAAGTCAGTACTGGTCATTTCCCTGTGTGCCAACTGACATACATGTGACAGTCGTATGAATCTGCAAACCGCTGCCATCTAGTGGCTAAAACACTATTAATTATAAAGAAAAATCTATTGACAAGTACAAACATTATTCAGGAGTGAGTATAATTACATCTTCAATTATACCGCCCTGGTGAGCGACACACATCTCATACAGGCACCGCATACCGAAGCCTGGAAGAAATTATTACCATAAAGAAAGAACAACATCAAGACCACCAATATGAGGCAGACAGGTAGGACTAGTGTAACATTTCTATTACCTGTATGCCCAAATTAATAGGTCATATATTTCCAGGGGTGACAGATTCTGTTTAAGTATAGGATGGCCTCGGTAAGACTTTTCCGCTCTCATTGAAGAGATGATAGTGTTTCATGGCAGGCCACCGGCAGATGAGCACAGTCCAGAGGACGCCAAGTAAATGAAAGTGATTTCCTGGATTTTTTTTTGTCCTACACATTTGTTTTCACCAATTTACCAACAAATTAAATTTGGATTGAAAATGATTCATACAGTCTCCCAGTTTGAAAGAAATATGTAACGGTTAGTCTGCGAAGGACATTTTACACTGGGAAGTGGCAATTTGCAAGAAATCTTTACCCATCACAGAACCAATCACAAAATAAGTAAAAAGATATATCCAAATCATCTACAGATATGCCCACTTTAGCATTAATATTTTCACTTAATGTAGTAAATTTATAAAAACTGTTTAATTATTAGACCGTGCAAACTTAGGCTAGACAGTCTAAACATTCACCAAATTTATCATATGGTAAATGTTTGATAATTATGTCTAATTTTGTCCTTGACTTATTTGTGCAAACAATGCGCGCCACAATTTTGGCACATATTAAAGGGTATCAGTCAGTAGGATCACCCCTCCTAAGCCGCCACCATGGACATACAGATCACAGAAAGTTAAATAAAATGATACCTTGGCATCTGCGAACCAATGTCTTATTCCACAGAAAGCTACTTTTTTTTTTTTCTACAAGTAAATGATCTATCGGCCGGAAACAGATGTCTGAGAATCTACCGCTGTAGTTTATTTTAGATGAAAAAAAAGGTGTTACCAGTGTGAGACATGTAATGACTAAGTCTGCTCTCCTGATCTACATGTCTCACACTGGTAATGCCCCACGTCATAAAATAAGCTCTGTATAGAAATAAATGTCAGCACAGCCAAACAGGGAGGTGCCACACAGTAGTTTCCCAAACTTTATAACCAAGTATAAAATACTGGGCACACTCAAGGATTTTTGGTGCAAACGTTTCGGTCATGATAGACCTTCATCAGTGTACTACAAAAAGAAAAAAGTGCAATATAATAAACAAAAGTATATACAAAATCACAGGTCAAAGAAATGCAGTAATATACATAGAATAAACAAAATAAGCTCTGGGGGCAGATTCTTGGGGAGATCTATGTCCAGCTCATAGATCTTAACAGTTCATTTACATATTAGGAAAAATGTGTATTTCTCTGGAATAACACATCGGATCACAGATATCAAGCCATCATATTAATCAGCTTCCCAAATTATGCCAGACTTGGTAAATGCCTCACTGTTTTTATTCTTCGATAAAATAACCAAATCGGGGGATTTCAATTAACTTAGAAACAAAAGATGAATTCCAAACAACCACAAGTCCCTAAGCCTCATGCCAATCCAAAGAAACATAGGAAAAACTCATGAAACGCAGCGCAAAATAAATGATAATGAAGAACATTGCTCTTGTCGATCTTTAAACAAAATAATAACCAATAACTAATATGACAGAAGCTATTAGAAAGGTCTTTTAAATGTGATTTTTTATTTTTTTAAAGAAATCTTCACCTCTGCTTTTAGAGCACTGCAGAGTCTTGAGCCAATGTAGGAAATCAATGCAGAGACAAACCCTGCTCATGGATCATCTTGGTGGAGGAAACAAATACAGGAATGTCAGCTCCACAAAATAACAGGAAGACCAGAAAGTCCAGCTACTTTATTGAAAAAAGACATATTGGAAAATCGGGAAGAAGATACGATGCCAACCAACTTATTCTGAAGGAATCATCTTCCCCGATTCCAAGAGATACATCCAATTTACTGTACACTGGGTAATACAAGTATCAGATATATGACAGCAGGTATTACCGGCCACTTGTCCGGTACAAGCAATATATTTTTGCAGTGCAGCTGCGAACACACAATTACTAACAGATCGTGCCATTACGGCGCCTGTTTCTCTGGTTTTCATCTTGAGGGATGTCATACTCCCACACATATGACCAATGTTAGGTTGGAATTATAACATATATATATATATATATATATATATATATATATATATTTAAATAAAAATACAAAACTTGAATAGTAACAAGTCAAATATGCCACACAATAAAAAGTCCATAAAAACCATTTACCTCTTTCTCTTCACCATCCTGATCTATATTATTATGACTCCTGTGCCTATAAGTTGATTCTGCAAAGCAATAATAAAAGAATTACACACTAGTCATTTTTGGCTTTGTGCTCTTCAGTATATGGTAATGTAAGGCCACTTAGTTACTGCATTGTTCTCCTAAGGGGCTTTGGTGAGCTGGACTATGTAAATATGTGGAGAGCCATGTGTGCTACCACAGCTGGCACTGCAGTTTCCAGGTATCCAACGTCTGTCATCCAGTATGTAATTTATGCATATTGGTCATGTAATGCACAATTCTCTAATTATTATGGATGCGTTATGTTATAGTTTGGACTGAAGCACCCTAGAGTTCAATTTTCTTTTCAGTTCTCTCATTTTATGACATAATGGAGAAACAAACCAGCAGCGAAGATAAATCCCAGTCCTGCAGTGGCAGATGTGAGGTGAATATATTTACCAGTCCTATGTCAAGTCACAAGGTATTCAGGATCTACCAATGTCTCCCTCTCTTCATAATTAAAAGATGCCACAAAATATAGAAACCATTCTGCTGGCTTGGCTCAATGGTCTGTCCCATACTCTGTCGTTTGAGCATACTGCTTCTCTAGCCTCTCGGCTTGATGGGTCGCCAACACTTGATTAAGAATTCAAACTAGCGGCATCGTTACGCCTCAGCTCCAAACTGTGCGCTCTCCGATGCCGCTATATGAGCTGGATGGGAGCCAACAGCGCAGTCAAGCGATCTCGACCAGCATTAGAGCAGCACTTACAAGCTCTACTGGGAGGAGTTTGCAAGCACAGTACACGTCTGGCAAGTGTTGCTCAATCGCAACAGTGGCCTGTTCCTTAGCAAATGAGCTGTAAGAAACAGAAAATAGCAATGTAATTATCAGGGAAGAATTTTAACCCCTTCCCACCAAAGCCAATTTTTGCTTTGGAGCTTTTATATTCACTTTTTCCAAGAACGATAATTTTTTAATCTTTCCATCATTTTGAATGACACCACTCATTTGCAGTTCACTGTGTGGTAAAGAGGACCGGGCAACACAATTCTTCATATCAGTACAATTACAACATTAAGGCTGTGTGCACACGTAGCGATTTTTAAGCGTTTTTGCTGCGATTTTCGGCGCAAAAACGCTTAAAAATCGTGTACAGAACGCCCCCCATGCATTCCTATGGTATTCCGCAGATGCTGTGCTAATGCTGCGCTTTTTTCCGCGGCGGAATCGCATAGCGGAAAAAAATCGCAGCATGCTCATTCTTTTGTGCGGAATCGCAAAGAATTGCCGCGATTCCGCACCCATAGAAATGCATGAGAATCGCTTACTTCCCGCATGTGGCTATGCCCACCATGTGGGAAGTTAAGCATCTCATGTGCGGTTGGTACCCACGGTGTGGAGGAGAGGAGACTGTCCTCCAGGCCCTGGGTACCATACCCCTGTAAAAAAAAATAAAAAATAAAAAATCGGGGTATATTTACCTTCCGATGTCCCGCACTGCATTCCCGGCCTAAGCGTTCCCTGTAATGCCTTGCGGCAAGGCCCTGTAATGACGTAGTCTCGCGTGACTCTAGCGGTCTCACGAGATTGCTAAAGCAACGCGAGACTACGTCATCACAGGTCTCGCAAGGCATTACTGGGAACGCTGATGCCCGGAAATGCAGCGCGGGACGCCGGAAGGTAAATATACACCGATTTTTTTTAGCATTTTAACATCCTATCTTTTACTATTGATGCCGCATAGGCGGCCTCAATAGTAAAAACCTGGTCACACTTATCAAACACTATGTTTGACGAGTGTGACCAACCTGTCAATCACTTTCCAAGAGATGCTTCAAATCGCTTGGAAAGTGCTTGAATAACGCACGCGAAAATCGCGATCATAAATCGCGGTAAAATCACGGTGAAATCGTGCGGAAAAAACCGCGCAATTTCTGGGAAGGAGTCCGGTTTTTAGTGAGCGTTTTAAAACGCTACGTGTGCACATAGCCTAAAAGTTTGTATTTTTTCCAGTGGTGAAAGAATACATTTGTACAAAAAAAATAAAAAAAAAAATTGGCTTTTGATGCCATTTTCTCAGGACCCAGAAGTTTAATTTTTCTGCCAACTGAGCTGTAAGACAGGCTTGTTTTTGTGCATGGAAAGCTGATGTTTTATGGATACCATTTCGGGGTGCATACGATATTTTGACTACTTGCTGCAATATTTTGCAGAAGTGCAATTATGAGGTTTCAATTTTCTTCTTTTGCCTCGGTGTTTACTGTATGTGTTTTTTTTTTTTTTGTTTTTTAATAGATCAGACTTTCATGGATGTCCATTTTTTTTCTTTCCAGATCCCTTAGGGACTTGACTCTGCAATCATCTGATTAATTGGTTCTTGTGCAATATTTAGACAGCATCTGCCAGGTATGGTGGGGAGAAGCTTTATTCCTTTAAGGAAGGGGCAGGGAATGTCTGGTCCAGCCTGCAGGCACTTTGCCCGTTTTTTGGCTGTGGGCCCTTTAATTCTTCAGACGTGCTCTAGTGCCAGGACCTGAACGTTCTGTGTGTCATAGAAGAATGAATGACACAGCAGAGACTACAATTCCCAGGATGCCACGCTCCGGAAAGGCTTTGCTTGGTGAAAGGTTGTGTGCTGCTGTAGGATGAGCCGGGATTGGAGAGGGAGCAGCCGGACTACTAGCCGAGCACAACCGATGCCCTGCAGCGTGTAATTGAGCCGAGCCGCTGGTTCTGTAGGGTGTGCTGAGGTAATTGTGGCGGTGACTGCTCGGTGCGGAAAGTGGCTGGTACACAGAAGACGGATCATCTGTACTCAGCACCTCCTTGTATCCCTGCTATCACTGAGGTCCTCCAGAGAAGGCCACGCTGCTGGCAGTAATTGGGGGGCACATACTGCAGCGGAAATGGTCAAGATGATGATGGTGGAGGTCCTGCTGTAGCCACTGCATGGTCTCTAATACAGCAATTCAGCTACTTAGGTGTAATATTTGCAAATGTGTTGGAAGCAAACAACTTATAGGGATGTACCCAGCTACTGTGCAGGGATTTACCACCCATGTTCTGTATACCTCAGGTCCCCAGTACCACCCATGTGCTGTATACCTCAGGTCCTGAGTACCACCCATGTGTTGTATACCTCAGATTCTGTGTACCACCCATGTGCTGTATACCTCAGGTTCTGTGTACTCCCCATGTGCTGTATCCCTCAGGTCCTGTGTACAACCCATGTGCTGTATACCTCAGGTCCTGTGTACAACCCATGTGCTGTATACCTCAGGTCCTGTGTTCTCCCCATGTGCTGTATCCCTCAGGTCCGGTGTACCACCCATGTGCTGTATACCTCAGGTCTCGTGTACTCCCCCATGTGCTGTATACCTCAGATTCCATGTACCACCCATGTGCTGTATATCTTAAGCCCCGTGTAATCTCCATGTGCTGTATACCTCAGACCCCAGTAATGGGGTTAATCTGCAGGTTAGTAGAAATCTGAACCTACCTGGCTCCTGCATATAAAACCCCACTGCTGGGAGGAAATGAACTCTAATCCTCCCGGGAGTGTTCAGTCACGGCTTTGTAAATCTAGAGCAGCAGCTGTAACTGTGCCCCCCCCAACAGTTTCCAAAGCAGAGCAGCAGTCAGTCAGTGCCTCCGAACATCAATACCTCCCAACCTCACACGCCTCATTAAAGAGAAGTCATTCCAGCCATCACATTAGGTGGGAGTTACTTAAATGATTGAATAAATATAGTTGGCTAATGTTTAAAGTTAATAATTGTATATGGCCCTCGAATGCCATCATAAAATTTTAAATGGCCCTTGGCAAAATAAAGGTTCCCCACCCTTGCTTTAAGGGGTTGTACAGGCTTGGAGTTCAAGTCTACAATCACTATGTGACTTCAGACTTGTGGAACCTCACAGCATGCACACTTTACACTGTCAGGATTCTTCGGTACTGGCAATGAGAAGGCAAGTCATCACAAGTATGCGATTCATGCGGTCACATGTTGACTAGACGTGCAAAGCCTCGCTCAATACAAGTGAATTAAGAAGATATGGACACGTCTAGTCAGAGTGTGGCTGGACGCATGCAAATCCTACATGATCAACCACTCCTGTCGCCAAAGAATCCTGACAGCATGCACTCTGAGGATTCACATGTATGCAGTCACAAAAGTAACTGCAAACTAGAACCCTGAGCCTGAACACCACCTTTAAACCTAGAATCACTTAATAGCATTTTATGCTTGTAAAACTGTCTTGTCCTGAAGATGAGAAGCTTTATTTATAGCAAAGCAGACAAAAATGGATGTGATGGGAATGTCCTATTCTACACAGCTCAGCTATATGGCAAAAATGCTAACTGCATCTCGCCTATAGAGGATTAATGTGTTAGAAAAATATAATGAGCAGTGCTTCTTATGTACCTGGCTCAATTTGTGGATTCATGCTTGGAGTATCCGTAGGTATGATTGGTTCCTGCAATATTAACAAAAATAAAAGCATATTACAGATATGCACATCTATACATTATTTTACAAATGCTGGAAATCACAAGTTTAGCCAACAGTAGACAAAACAATTACTTACTGCTATCGTGTGCCGCCCGCATTCAATGCTGACCAGTTTGTGGCATTTCTTGTGGACCAGCAGCTTGCAGTTGATGCATTTGTAACCCTGTCTTCCTAGCCCCCATATTCGGTCAGTGCAGATGGCACAGTGCGCTCGCTGGAGAGAGATACACATATAACACATTCACAACGGTGGTACTTTATATAGTCCATAAACACATGACACAGGAAAAGGCAACACGCAGGGCCTTACAATATACTGCCGGATGCAGCGCAAGACATCTTTTCTGAGGATATCATTTCTACAATGATGCCAACCACATCATCGACTATTGGGCCACATATAAAAGTGGTGCAGACAAAGCTGGATTTGCTGAGAATCACACTCAGTAATTGTAAGCCTAAACCAGGAGAGGAACAATCAGAGGAAAAGTATAATAGAAACACGTCACCACTTCTGGATTTTCACCCACTCCTGGTTTTGGCTTACAAATAGTGAGGTAAAATACTGACCAAATACTGAATGTGTGAACGTGGCCTTACACTACGTCACTTTCTACAATAGTGGATAGCAGATAATTTGCCTAATTCTGACCACCTTGCAAACTGTTTGAGTCTTCAGAGTCTATTGCAAGTCTTGGAGGCACCAGAGCAAAACTCACGCTCCTTATTGTCCACTCAGACTTGTGGTTCAAGTGTGGAGCGCCAGCAAAAAGATTATTCAATTCAAAGACACAGTAGCTGAGTCCCCCTTATACCATAACAGTGCTCTTCCCAAATTGCTACATTCCCAAGATACTCAGTTTTGGTTGAACTTGGGGGTCAATACACAGCGCAGGTAAATATCCAGGGTGCTCGTTTCAATTGATCTATGTCAACAGCTCGATGAAGTCCCCAGACACACTTTCTTTAGGTATCTGCAAGTAAGGCATGCCCTAAATATCCAGTTCCCAGACACTGGAAATTCTTTCATAACCTTATACTCTCCAAGACAGATTTTAAGGAGCCAGTGTCCCAAGGGGGTTGATTCCCTTTTTATACACCCAGTTGCTAACCAGGAGACGTTCCTCATTCCCATCGTTGATTGAGGCCAAATAGAAGACAATTCTACCCTCCATATAAAATGAAGATTGGATTGAGGATTTGACCTCACCACAATATGTTTCACCAGCAATTAATAACAAAGCTAGTCTAATTGTATATAGTCCATCAATGATACCAGACACCCAGCAGGTTATATAAAACTAGATGGTGGCCCGATTCTAACGCACCGGGTATTCTAGAATATCGCCAGCAGGAGACCGACGTTCAAAAGATGGTCCAGGACGAACAACCACGATCGGCGATCTCACGGCGGGGGCCTGGTCGCTGCTGCATGTCACACTGAGGCTAAGAAATGCTGCAGAAATTTCCGCAGCATTTTCACAACTCCCGCCGCGGGAAAAACGCATGCGATTTTCGACTGCGGAATTCAAGCGCATTCCAAGATTTGAAGCATCGCTTTGAATGTGATTGACAGGTTGGTCACACTTGTCAAGCATAGTGTTTTGACAATTGTGATCAACTTTTTACTATTGATGCTGCCTATGCATAGAATGTAAAAAATACATTTTTTTTTTTTTTTTTTTTAAAAAAGGTTATTCTCACCTTCTGACGGTCCCCGATCTTCTGTCCACGCTCCCGGAATCTTCCGGTCCCAGTAATGCTTAGTGCGAAGGACCGGAGATGATGTCACTCTCGCGAGAACGCGACGTCATCAGCGGTCTTTCGTGCAAAGCATTACTGGGACTGGAAGATGCCGGGCGCGTGGTGAGAGGAGGGAAAGAGTCCGGGGACCGTCGGAAGGGGAGTATATCACTTTTTTATTTTAATTCTATTTTTTACAGGTTTATGGTACCCAGGGCTTGGAGGAGAGTCTCCTCTCCTCCAGACCCTGGGTACCATCCGCACATTGAGCGCTGCGCCGGTCATCTCCCTGCTGCGTCACCGCTGACCTCTGTGTGGCAGGAGATGACCCGCGGCAACCGTCGGGAGATCAGCGGCTAGTGCCGCAGATCTCCCGACGGTAGCGGTGGGGTGCGTTGTTCGAATTCCGCGCCTATTCGCAGCCGGACTGCGCCTGTCGCTGATTGGTCGCAGCTGGCCAGGCGCGACCAGTCAGCAACGCGGGATTTCCGTTACAAACAGACAAATTTAGACGATTATACAGTAGATGGGTAGGTCTACCTCTGCAGATTGCCATAGGTGTGGGGAAGAGGCAGCAGATCTACACCTGATGTGGCATTTCCCTCCTATTGCAGACTTTTGGAAAGAGGTCATAGCTATCCTCATCGATAACATACAATCCCCTGTACCACTCGGCCCTAAAGTATGTATGCTATGAATCCTTGATGAGGATACCTCGCCTCAGTAACCTTGCACTCTTCTCAGGGAAACAATGCTTTTGGCTCACAAGGCTATCACCATGAGATGGATGGATAGAAGACCCCTGCAGATTTCACACTGGGTCAATATGGTAAATACTGCAGCTTCCTATGACAGTGTGGTATATAAAAGTAGACACGATCCTTTAAAAATTTGATAAGGTATGGTAGCTTTGGTTTGATTCTCCTTTGACTTGCATTAGACCCCAGGCGATGCAGAGTACTCCCTCAAGATTGAAGTATGTGTTATTTGGTAACTGACATGGGTGTCTTATGCTCTTGGTTAATATAGAAGACCCATGGTATGTTAAGGGCAGGATTAACTTTGCCAGAGAGTATTAATGCACAAGGAGAAATGCTGTTTGTTCCTTTCTTCTATGATGTAACCTTATGTTGTACAATATTCAATAAAACAAGTTTACAAAAAAAAAAAAACACTTAGCAGTAGATTACCACTAAGGGACTAGTAAACCAGCTGTCACGTAGTCCTTATGTTCATATGTTCATAAGCTCTGTTATACAAAGCCTAGTAGTTTCAGAACTGAAAGATCGGCAGCACTGAAGAAATTTTAATCAAATCTGCAGCAAGCAGCTTAGTAAGTGACATTACTGGAATCAGGGTTTCTGTTCTACATCATGCTGCCCTCAGATGGAATAGCAAAAAACGGGTGATCGTTTCCCATAAAAAAGGTTCTCCAAGAATGTGATAAAAATGTCCGATGTCACATATTTCAAGCTGCAACTCATCCTATTCAGGATTGACTGCAGCCTGAAGAAACACTGCTTGAGACACGTTTTAAACGGCCAAGAGAAGCAGCATTGTGAACAAATATAACTTATCTACACATTCTGCTGTGTAGCTAGGACTTGACAGGAGACCAAAAAAAAAACAACAAAAAAACAAAAAAAAAAACCAAAAAACAGGTTTATTTCACCAGCTCCAGTCTGTGGTGTGCTTTTTTGTAAACCTGTTCTGTGGTGTCAATTTTAGGAGACACGTTCACAGCGCACTCAGAAGTTTCTTTTGAATTGCAGGTTTTTATTGTGAATGAAGCACAGAAGAACATGGTAAGGTGTAAGGTATCAGGTATCAGGGCATAGTAGTTGTGCTTGCTTAGTGTGTGCGCTGTGGGAAGGGAATAGCAAGCAGCATCAGCTGTAATGCAGGACTGTAGGCACATTGTAATAATAATAATAAAAAATAGTCCCCGACAACCCCTTTAATAGAAAAGCAATAATAAAGTTCAAAAATGACAAGACAAACATATACAAAAGTGGAAGAAAAGAAACAGAACACCTACTCTGTTAAATCTCTTGGCTTGGAATGTATGTCCATTTGCACAGTATAGTTTCCGCCACCGTCTTGCTCCACGCCGATAGATGGACTCTGATAAAAGATTGACAGCAAAATAAAGTTATTAAAAATGTTTTGGTTTTGCTCCAGTTGGTCATGCAGAATACAGTTTTATGTCTGAAACCAAATGGTGTGCAGTAGCCATGCTGTACAATCACAACTGCAGCTATACGTAGACCGACATTGGAAGATGCAAAGAAGGAGTTCAGATTTTCAGGTGTTTGATTCTTCAACTTTGAAACATTTGTCTGAAATTTTTGGTGCTCCTGCCTTTTCCAGAATAATACATCATTGCACAGTACAATGTTGCATTCAGACTGTTGGAAATCATGAATGTGGACTTATCTCACATAGATAAGATGCCACATTGATGGGTTGACTCATCTCACTTTCACGTCATCATGCTAAAGGAACAAGATCAACTGTTTCGCCAGACTAAGTGACTAACACCCTGTATGCTCTTAGTATGATATGACACCCATACATTCATTAGCAGGTCTTTACAGACTGGAGAATAACAGACTTGCCTGATTTCTTCTAAGGCAGAATTCACACAAATGAGTTTTTAGGCAGACAACATGGATGGAACAAAGATAGCCACCATGTCTTGTCCATTCACATCGTGGACTCATAGAAACGTATGTGTTTGGTTCGCGAACTGTACCAAACCTAAACATGGCTCCGATCTTTTTTCCTAGCAGACCAATGTTTTTTTACTTGCATTGTTTAATTCTGCTAACAAGAGCTGAAATAAAGAGCAGTTTGTTTACATGTTTCAGATCTGAAGTATCCATACAGCAAGGAGAAGGAAAATAATGAAAGTGGCGCCTTGCTCAGTGAAGCGGCACAATCTGCAAATTGTGAAGGCAGTCGGATGCCCCCTTACCGTATTTTTTGGACTATAAGATGCACTTTTTTCCCCCAAAACTTTTTGGGGAAAATGGGGGTGCATCTTATAGTCGGAATATACTTTCAAATACTGTGGCGGCAGCAGGAGTCTGGCAATTCTGCGGCGGTCCCGGTCCGATGCTGCGGGGCATTGATCACACTCCCTTCCCAGGCTGGTGCAGCAGGTGCGGCAGCTTCGGCGATGGTGCTCTGAGGTGCAGGATGGGGGGCTCTGCCGGCATTTTGTGAAAGCCCGGAGACCCTGCACATCCATTGCTGCGATGCGGTGGCCCTTAGGAAAATGGCCGCCGGGGGTGGAGTATGCTCAGATTGAGATCTTGACAACAAGAGAATGCGCCACCCCCTGCAGCCATTTTCCCGGAGGCCACCGCATCGCAGCATTGGATATGCGGGGCCTCCGGGATTTCACAAAATGCCAGCGGAGTCCTGAGCACCACTGCCAAAACTGCCGCACCAGCCCGGGATGGGAGTCATATCGCTGGACCACCGAACATCTCCAGTGACCCCACTCCCACCAGCGCTGCTGATCCCTCCCCAGGGTAAGCCGAGTTCAGGCTGCAAGACGGACTCCCATTTGACACATTAATTTTTTTCCCTATTTTCCATCTGAAAATTTGGCGTGCGTCTTATAGTCCGAAAAATACGGTATCTGATATTTATGGTTTATCTAAAAGGATAGGTCATTCAGTTAATGTCAGGGAAAATGTGAATGTATGCCATGTTAAAAAAAAAAAAAAAAAATGAATACTCTAAATAGCTGAGATGCGAAGAAAAAAGAATCACGAGTTTGGGTTTTAGTGTATTAGTCTCCTTATTCTGCCTTTGAAACATGCCTAAAATCACATTAAATCTACTTACTGTCCTCACCGGCGCAGGGCATTCCCGGCCTCTCTGGTGTACAGGGGAACACTGTAAAGTAACACATTGTCATTGCCGTTGTACAATACAGGTTTTCTTCATCAGCAGGTAAATTGTGCCACCATTAAGTGACTTTTATTTAACACAAAGCAAATGCATTATGAACAGCCATCAATAATCCCTCCACAGAAGAATAACTCTCTACTGTATTGATTAATGTGACTCACATATTGCATTTTTCTCACCGTGAATTAGCAGCTCAGAATCTTTATTTAGTTCATACAACCGGAAAGCTTCTTCTAGCTCAAGCTGTGAGGACACCGTGCATGGATCTCCTAATAATAAAGAAGGTAAAAATACATTAGCACAAACCATATGTATGACAGGCAAAAATAATTCCTACATGAAATAGATGGAAATTTAGTTCAGCAAAATAAAAACAGAGTGGAATATGTCTCTACATTGGTAAAATATCTAGGCCTAATATTAAGGCGTGTGCTGGCCAGGATGATTTTTACCATGCCTCGGTTATTCCTCTAAGAAATGTATAACTAAATTGGCAACTGGGCGTTAACATTCCCAAATATATAGTGTCCCTATACCGTCTGATACTGCCTGATGACTGGACAGTGGCAGACTCTGTAGGGATGGACACCCCAACCCGCCAAACCCACCCAAGCTGGAACCGGCTAGTTGTCAATTTATACATTTCTAGGAGGAAGAACAGTAAATGGTCAATGCAATTAGGTCCAAAAATAAGCTCCTGCATAGCCATTTTAAGGGGAAAGCAGAGAGGTCCCTTAAGCTCTACATGCTGTAAAGACCACAATATCCTTATGCAATCCACTAGAGTTGATCAAAAAGACTTGCAGAACCCTGGGCCAGTGGCCCAGAACAAAGCCCTGCGAACCTCCTACCTGCATCCTGGTGCCTTTTCTGATTAGTAGGCCCGGCGTGACGTTGCAGGGGACTACTTATCAGTAGAGGTGCTGAGGATGTCGGCGGATAGAAGGAGGTTTATAAGACTGGTCTGGGAGTCAGAGACTACCGGTGTGGCCACTAGACTAGGGGGACCCTTCAAACTGTTTGCTTCACCCTACCATCCACTATCTATTTCATGGAATATTACAAAAAGGCTTTATACACCCTTAAATTAGGTTTTAAAGACATGTTCATTTTGAAAGTACTGAGGTTACCCTCAACTGAAAATTTAGAACGCAAGACCGTAATTAAAAAGGCACATCACTTTAATAGCAATCAGGAATATGTTTTCATAAAAGAATCTGCTAGAAATCCACAAAAGAGCAAGTCTATGCTGTAGGACATTGAATGGTAACCGACAGGCATGTGATAATGTGTGTGCCATTTTCTGCACCGTGGTAAGAGGTCCTATTAACAAAGGTAGCATGTAATGTCACCCTGCCAATGTGATGTCAATGGGTGGGGGGGAATCTGACACATCTGCTGGGAGGCAGCCAGTGTGATATAAGTGAGTGCAGCGCAAATGAGCATGACACATTCTATTTGTCTTATTACTTTCTACCACAAAAATACAATTAGAAAAAAACAAGCAGGAAATTGACTATTCCAGTTTGAACTGACAAATGGTTACGAAAGAAGAGATACATAAGAGCAAAGCAAAATACCACAACAAAGTAAAAATAATGTCTTCAGATTTATATATTTTTTAATTAAAAGCTATAGATTTAGCTCAATGAAAATGAGAACTTTAGCATATCATCACAGGCTCTGTCCATATTTGTGTCACGGCATTACAAATTTTTGACCTAAAAAAAAATTCCTGACAAATTACTTTGGATTAAATTTTATTTTACAGTCGCCGCCTCTGACAACAGCTGCTCTAGCACAGGAAGAAGGAGTGGGCATCCTGGCATATAATATGCACACTACCATGTTAAATTTTAGGGTCACTTATTTTTGAAAGAAAAGCACAGTTTTTTCCAATGAACCTAACATTAAATGATTCAGAAATACACTCTATACATTGTTAATGTGGTAAATGGCTATTCTAGTTGCAAACGTCTGGTTTGTAATTCAGATATGCTCATAGGTATATAGAGGCCCATTTCCAACATCCATCACTCCAGTGTTCTTATGGTACTTTGTGTTTGCTAACTGTGTAAGAAGGCTAATGGGTGGTTAGAATACCCTTGAAAACCCTTGCGCAAGTATGTTAGCACAGCTGAAAACAGTTTGGCTGATTAGAGAAACCTGACCTTCCTTTGAGCTAGTTGAGATTCTGGAACATTACATTTGTTGATTCCATTAAACTCTCAAAAAGACCAGAAAAAAGAACTTTCACGTGAAACTCGACAGTCTATTCTTGTTCTTAGAAACGAAGGCTACTCCATGCAAGAAATTGCCAAGAAACTGAAGATTTCCTACAATGGTGTGTACTACTCCCTTCAGAGGAGAGCACAAACAGGCTCTAACCAGAGTAGAAAGAAGTGGGAGGCCCCGTTGCACAACTGAGCAACAAGACAAGTACATTAGAGTCTGTAGTTTTAGAAATCGACGCCTCACTGGTCCTCAACTGGCAGCTTCATTAAATAGTACCCGCAAAATGCCAATGTCAACATCTACAGTGAAGAGGTGACTCCAGGATGCTGGCCTTCAGAGCAGAGTGGCAAAGAAAAAGCCATATTTGAGACTGGCTAATAAAAGGAAAAGATTAATATGGGCAAAAGAACACAGACATTGGACAGAGGAAGATTGTAAAAAAGTGTTATGGACACACGAATCCAAGTCTGAGGTGTCTGGATCACATAAAAGAACATTTGTGAGACGCAGAACAAGTGAAAAGATGCTGGAAGAGTGCCTGACGCCATCTGTCAAGCATGGTGGAGGTAGTGTGATGGTCTGGGGTTGCTTTGGTCCTGGTAAAGGTAAAAGGGATTTTTAATAAGGAATGCTATCACTCCATTTTGCAGCGCCATGCCATACCCTGTGGACAACACTTGATTGGAGCAAATTTCATCCTACAACGGGACAATGACCCAAAGCACACTTCCAAATTATGAAAAAACTACTTAGAATACCAGCTGCCTGCTTATTCCCTATCTGTAATGGAGTGGCCAGCGCAGTCACCAGATCTCAACCCCATTGAGCTGTTGTGGAGCAGCTTGACAGTATGGTACGCAAAAAGCGCCCATCAAGCCAAACCAACTTGTGCAAGGGGCTTCTGGAAGCATGAGGTGAAATTTCTCCAAATTACCTCAGCAAATTAACTGCTAGAATGCCAAAGGTCTGCAATGCTGTAATTGCTGCAAAGGGAGCATTCTTTGACGAAAGCAAAGTTTGAAGGTGAAAATTATTATTTCAAATAAAAATCTTTTTTTCGAACCTTGTCAATGTCTGGACTAGATTTTAAATTCATTTGGTAACTCATTTGATTAGTAAAAGTATGAGTTTTCATGGAAAACAATTGTCTGTGTGACCTCAAAATTTGGAACGGTAGTGTACAATCCAATTTAGAAAAAAAAAAAAAAAAAAAAAAAAAACTGTGGCTGGGACACTTGTGTACTAAAATCAGCAATTCAGAAGCGACAGCTTACGGCATTTTAACATAGGCCAAAAATCGCATGGGCAAAAGAACTTTATCTGAACATTTGTATCGGTCCACTGGTCCCATGTAAACACACATCTGTCAATAAAGAGTCATCAAGCAAGCAAACCCTGGTGTGATATTTGATCCAATTTATGTGGGAATTAAAATCCTTGTTTGCTAACAGCACATTGCCCCCCATAAGCAGCGATCTGCTGTAGACAGTAAAACCACATTAATGATTAGTCACATTCCGCGCTGATAATTGCTCCATGTAAGCAACGCTGATCAACTCAGGTGCCTTGATGAGAAGATCCTGCACAGTTTTTAAGGTCTATACTTATGTGTCTTCTCAGAAGCTGTACAATAGGCCTGCCACCATCATTAATCCACGGCCTACTAGTAATATGAAGGCTGGTAACTTAACTCCACTGTTTGATAGAAATCAAGGTACCGTACTTGTGCAGTGTAGTCCAAGTAGCAACTAGGTAATGGCACCTGCAAGACATGGAACAATAAACCTGGACTGCACAAGTATGTTGTTTAGCAGCACATACAAATATATCTGGATAATAACATCCTTTTAAACATGGAAGAAATTGGTGGCAATTTTAATTGCTAATTGCTAATTAGTTTCTATTTATATATTGGTTTTACTCTGTCAGAAGTAAAATGCTGGGAGTGTTCCCAAAGGAAACTTTCCGGCATAGGTATGAGGTTTTTCTTTTACTAAGAAAGTATAGAAGACCATTTTTTTTTGGTATACAGTTAAAAAAAATAAATGTGTCCTGATGCATAAAGACCCATCTTGTGCCAGGAAGACACTTATAATCTCTGGACACATGGTGGTGTGTGGACATACAGTGTTGGCCAAAAGTATTGACACCCCTGCAATTCTGTCAGATAATACTCAGTTTCTTCCTGAAAATGATTGCAAACACAAATTCTTTGGTATTATTATCTTCATTTAATTTATTTTAAATGAAAAACCACAAAAGAGAATGAAGCAAAAAGCAAAACATTGATCATTTCACACAAAACTCCAAAAATGGGCCAGACAAAAGTATTGGCACCCTCAGCCTAATACTTGGTTGCACAACCTTTAGCCAAAATAACTGCGACCAACCGCTTCCGGTAACCATCAATGAGTTTCTTACAATGATCTGCTGGAATTTTAGACCATTCTTCTTTGGCAAACTGCTCCAGGTGCCTGATATTTGAAGGGTGCCTTCTCCACACTGCCATTTTTAGATCTCTCCACAGGTGTTCTATGGGATTCAGGTCTGGACTCATTGCGGGTCACCTTAGAAGTCTCCAGTGCTTTCTCTCAAACCATTTTCTAGTGCTTTGGGTCATTGACCTGCTGAAAGACCCATGACCTCTGAGGGAGACCCAGCTTTCTCACACTGGGCCCTACATTATGCTGCAAAATTTGTTGGTAGTGTTCTGACTTCATAATGCCATGCACACGGTCAAGCAGTCCAGTGGCAGAGGCAGCAAAGCAACCCCAAAACATCAGGGAACCTCCGCCATGTTTGACTGTAGGGACCGTGTTCTTTTCTTTGAATGCCTCTTTTTTCCTCCTGTAAACTCTATGTTGATGCCTTTGCCCAAAAAGCTCTACTTTTGTCTCATCTGACCAGAGAGCATTCTTCCAAAACGTTTAGGCTTTTTCAGGTAAGTTTTGGCAAACTCCAGCCTGGCTTTTTTATGTCTCGGGGTAAGAAGTGGGGTCTTCCTGGGTCTCCTACATACAGTCCCTTTTCATTCAGACGCCGACGGATAGTACGGGTTGACACTGTTGTACCCTTGGACTGCAGGGCAGCTTGAACTTGTTTGGATGTTAGTCGAGGTTCTTTATCCAACATCCGCACAATCTTGGGTTGAAATCTCTTGTCAATTTTTCTTTTCCGTCCACATCTAGGGAGGTTAGTCACAGTGCCATGGGCTTTAAACTTCTTGATGACACTGCGCACAGTAGACACAGGAACATTCTGGTCTTTGGAGATGAACTTGTAGCCTTGATATTGCTCATGCTTCCTCACAATTTGGTTTCTCAAGTCCTCAGACAGTTTTTTGGTCTTCTTTCTTTTCTCCATGCTCAATGTGGTACACACAAGGACACAGGACAGAGGTTGAGTCAACTTTAATCCATGTCAACTGGCTGCAAGTGTGATTTAGTTATTGCCAACACCTGTTAGGTGCCACAGGTAAGTTACAGGTGCTGTTAATTACACAAATTAGAGAAGCATCACATGATTTTTCAAACAGTGCCAATACTTTTGTCCACCCTCTTTTTTATGTTTGGTGTGGAATTATATCCAATTTGGCTTTAGGACAATTCTTTTTGTGTTTTTTCATTTAAGACAAATTAAATGAAGATAATAATACCAAAGAATTTGTGTTTGCAATCATTTTCAGGAAGAAACTGAGTATTATCTGACAGAATTGCAGGGGTGTCAATACTTATGGCCAACACTGTATTTTACATCTAAACTTGTGCACCAATATGGCCCGAGTGCACTACAAAATTACTAGTGACATATACCGATCACACTGATCACCCATACCACTAGCCTAGTGCCCTTGTGGATCTGAGGGCGCATGATCCGATAATGCTAGAAGAGGAGACTGGCGAGGGACCCTACCAGCAATACGGAAAAGCAATTGGGGATTAGTAGGTGCGAGCGTGTGATTATTTTAATATCTCACTCAGGCAACATGAACAATAGCATTGGGTGGAGAACCCTTTTACCTTCCAGCAGTTTTTAGCTTGCAGATTATTTTCAGAAAATGTTGGTCACCGGGAGCAGCTTTTTTAGTATTTATATTATTAATAATAAAAATTTTTTTATTACAAACACTTTACTCACCATCCCCAGGTGCAGCTCTGAGTCGCACATGTTCCTCCTGGTATCTGGACATCACAACGGCGTCCAGTCCATTGTGCTAAGCAGATCTACCCATGTAGATAGAAGACCGCGCTCAGAGCTGTTGAGCTCACCGACTGACTGCCACGCTGCACAAGTAACATCTGCGCCAATATCAGACACTGGGAGCAGTGGAGGAGACCGAGTAATGGACCCAGGGAGGGCAAGTAAAGCGCAGGGGTTTTTTTTCTGTATTTTTTTAGCAGCAATCTGCACCCAGGGACTGGAATTTTCTAAAGAGGACATCTCCTTTAAAACGTATAATTCAAAGAAAATTTATGTATATACATATACTATATATATATATATATATATATATATATATATATATATATATATATATATATATATATATATATATACACACATACATACACACACATACATATATATACACACACACATACATATTATATACACACATACATAAATACACAGACAACCGTTCAAAAGCTTAGGGTCATTTAGAAATTTCCTTATTTTTGAAAAAGCAGCACAGTTTTTTCCCAATGAAGCTAGCAAATGATCCAGAGATACACTCTATACCTTGATAATGTGGTAAATGGCTATTCTAGCTGCAAATGTCTGGTTTGTAATGCAATATCTTCATAGGTGTATAGAGGCCCATTTCCAACAACCATCACTCCAGTATTCTTATGGTACTTTGTGTTTGCTAACTGTGTAAGAAGGCTATTGGATGGTTAGAATACCCTTGAAAACCCTTGCGCAAGTATGTTAGCACAGCTGAAAACAGTTTGGCTGATTAGAGAAGCCATCAACCTGACCTTCCTTTGAGCTAGTTGAGATTCTGAAGCTTTACATTTGTTGGTTCCATTAAACTCTCAAAATGGCCAGAAAAAAAAAAAGAACTTTCATGTGAAACTCGACAGTCTATTCTTGTTCTTAGAAACGAAGGCTATTCCAGGCGAGAAATTGCCAAGAAACTGAAGATTTCCTACAACGGGGTGTACTATTCCCTTCAGAAGAGAGCAAACAGGCTCTAACCAGAGTAGAAAGAGAAGCGAGAGGGCCCTGCTGCACAACTGAGCAACAGGACAAGTACATTAGAGTCTGCAGTTTGAAAAATCGCCACATCACAGGTCCTCAACTGGCAGGGATTTTGAATAAGGAAGGCTATCACTCCATTTTGCAACGTCATGCCATACCCTGTGGACAGCGCTTGATTGGAGCCAATTTCATCCTAAAACAGGACAATGACCCAAAGTACACCTCCAAATTATGCAAGAACTATTTAGAGAAGAAGTAGGCAGCTGGTATTCTATCTGTAATGGAGTGGCCAACGTAGTCACCAGACCTCAACCCCATTGAGCTATTGTGGGAGCAGCTTGACCATATGGTACGTAAAAAGTGCCCATCAAGCCAAACAAACTTGTGGGAGGGGATTCTGGAAGCATGGGGTGAAATTTCTCCAGATTACCTCAGCAAATTAACTGCTAGAATGCCAAAGGTCTGCAATGCTGTAATTGCTGCAAAGGGAGCATTCTTTGACAATAACAAAGTTTGAAGGAGAAAATTATTATTTCAAATAATCTTTTTTTTTTGAACCTTGTCAATGTCTGGACTAGATTTTATATTCATTTGGCAACTCATTTGATTAATAAAAGTATGAGTGTTCAAGGAAAAAAGCAGATTACTTACCGGTAATACTTTTTTATAGAGTCCATGACAGCACCCACCGAGAGAGAGGGGATCCACCCCTAGGAACAGGAAACCTACAGAGATAAAAGGGGTGGTCGCCCTCGCTCCCTCAGTTGGATTACAGAGAATGAGAGGAACCGCCACACAAGCTTTAGTTAGATTGCTCCATAAGCCATTTAAAGTACATACAGTGGGGAAAAAAAAGTATTTAGTCAGTCAGCAATAGTGCAAGTTCCACCACTTAAAAAGATGAGAGGCGTCTGTAATTTACATCATAGGTAGACCTCAACTATGGGAGACAAACTGAGAAAAAAAAAAATCTAGAAAATCACATTGTCTGTTTTTTTTTCATTTTATTTGCATATTATGGTGGAAAATAAGTATTTGGTCAGAAACAAAATTTCATCTCAATACTTTGTGATATATCCTTTGCTGGCAATGACAGAGGTCAAACGTTTTCTGTAAGTCTTCACAAGGTTGCCACACACTGTTGTTGGTATGTTGGCCCATTCCTCCATGCAGATCTCCTCTAGAGCAGTGATGTTTTTGGCTTTTCGCTTGGCAACACGGACTTTCAACTCCCTCCAAAGGTTTTCTATAGGGTTGAGATCTGGAGACTGGCTAGGCCACTCCAGGACCTTGAAATGCTTCTTGCGAAGCCACTCCTTCGTTGCCCTGGCGGTGTGCTTTGGATCATTGTCATGTTGAAAGACCCAGCCACGTTTCATCTTCAATGCCCTTGCTGATGGAAGGAGGTTTGCACTCAAAATCTCACGATACATGGCCCCATTCATTCTTTCATGTACCCGGATCAGTCGTCCTGGCCCCTTTGCAGTGAAACAGCCCCAAAGCATGATGTTTCCACCACCATGCTTTACAGTAGGTATGGTGTTTGATGGATGCAACTCAGTATTCTTTTTCCTCCAAACACGACAAGTTGTGTTTCTACCAAACAGTTCCAGTTTGGTTTCATCAGACCATAGGACATTCTCCCAAAACTCCTCTGGATCATCCAAATGCTCTCTAGCAAACTTCAGACGGGCCCGGACATGTACAGGCTTAAGCAGTGGGACACGTCTGGCACTGCAGGATCTGAGTCCATGGTGGCGTAGTGTGTTACTTATGGTAGGCCTTGTTACATTGGTCCCAGCTCTCTGCAGTTCATTCACTAGGTCCCCCCGCGTGGTTCTGGGATTTTTGTTCACTGTTCTTGTGATCATTCTGACCCCACGGGGTGGGATTTTGCGTGGAGCACCAGATCGAGGGAGATTATCAGTGGTCTTGTATGTCTTCCATTTTCTAATTATTGCTCCCACAGTTGATTTCTTCACTCCAAGCTGGTTGGCTATTGCAGATTCGGCCTTCCCAGCCTGGTGCAGGGCTACAATTTTGTTTCTGGTGTCCTTTGACAGCTCTTTGGTCTTCACCATAGTGGAGTTTGGAGTCAGACTGTTTGAGGGTGTGCACAGGTGTCTTTTTATACTGATAACAAGTTTAAACAGGTGCCATTACTACAGGTAATGAGTGGAGGAAAGAGGAGACTCTTAAAGAAGAAGTTACAGGTCTGTGAGAGCCAGAAATCTTGATTGCTTGTTTCTGACCAAATACTTATTTTCCACCATAATATGCAAATAAAATGAAAAAAAAACAGACAATGTGATTTTCTGGATTTTTTTTTCTCAGTTTGTCTCCCATAGTTGAGGTCTACATATGATGTAAATTACAGACGCTTCTCATCTTTTTAAGTGGTGGAACTTGCACTATTGCTGACTGACTAAATACTTTTTTTCCCCACTGTACATATTTACACTCTTTAGCTATATACAATCACGTATCTATATACAATTCATCCCTCACCCACCGGAGTGAACCGCGTGTAATTATAACTAAGGGAGGGAAGTGAGTGGGTGCTGTTGTGGACTCTAAAAGAATATTACTGGTAAGTAATCCATTTTTTTCTCTTTGCCACGACAGCACCCACCGAGAGATTCCCAGAGACAATCACCTGGGAGGGTCCACCGTGTCAAGGACTGATCTACCAAAGACTAAGTCGGCAGAGGAAGGTAAGTCTAGCCTGTAGTGACTATAAAAGGTAGAAGGTGAAGACCAGGTTGCGGCCTTACATATCAATTGGGACATCCGCTCTTTCAGCCTAGGAGGAACATACGACATGCAGAATGTGCCCTCACACCCTACGGTGGGTCTTCAACTTTTGCCGAATATGCCAATGCAATTGCGTCTCTGATCCATCGAGACAGCGTGCCTATCGTGATTCAAGACCCCTTCTTGTTACCCTGGAAGGAGACAAAAAGAGCCCTGCTCTGCCTCCAGGGCTTAGTCCTATCTAAACAGGCTAAGACGGCTCTCTTTACGTCCAAGGTGTGATATCTTTCCTCCTCTGGTGTTGCCGGGCTATCATAAAAGGAGGGAAGGTAGATTTCTTGGGATCTATGGAATTTAGCAGACCTTTTAGGGAGATAGGACGGGTCCATCTTTAACACTATTCTGTCCTGAAATATTGACAGGAAGGGAGATCTATTGACAAGGCCTGGAGATCACTCACTCTCCTTGCTGATACCAAAGCTACCAATAAGGCGGTCTTTAATGAAACGCACTTTATTGAGGCTGAGTGTAAGAGGCCTGTGTGAAAGCATCTAGGACTAAGCTAAGGTCCCATGGTGGTATATGAACCGGGTCTGCTCGCTGGCAAGCTGAGATAAATCGAGCTATCCATCTGTTGCCCACAACGTCATAACTATACAAGGCCCACAGAGCAGAAACTTGGACTTTTAGAGTGTTGACTGAAAGCCCTAATTCACACCCTTTCTGCAGGAACTCCAAGATAGCAGGGATAGGCACCTCGCTGGAAAGGCCCGCTGAATGGAAAGTTAAAAATTTCATCCACACCCTGGTGTAGATTTTGGTTGTGGTTTCTTTCCTACTATGTAAGAGGGTATCAATTAGATTATCTGAGAATCCACTTAGTTTCAGTAGCTGCCTCTCAAATTCCATGCCGTGAGGCATAGACCCTTGACCTGAGGGTGGTAAAAGGGTCCCGATCCCAAGGGAGGATCCATGGGTCGGAGACTGACATGGCCCTCAGCCATGAAAACCACGGCCTCTTGTGCCAAAACGGGGCTATTAAGATGACTCTCGCTCCTCCCTCCCTTATTTTTCTGATGACAATCGGTAACAGTATCATCAGAGGGAAGGCATAGGCATATGGTGTGATATATAGCCTTTAACTCCCTCACATTTGACGAATCCTCGGTTTCGCACCTCTGTCACTGAACTATGTTCTCATCTAGATGTGCACCCCACCCAAATGGGCTAGCGTCTATAGTAACTATTTTTGAGGGCTCAACCACCCATGGGACTCCTCCTGAGAGGTTGTTTGGATCTAGCCACCATGCCAGGCAGCTCATTACCTCTGACGGTAGGGACATTATGCCCTCCAACTGTCCCTGCAGACTTTCCTCTTTTTGTAAAATGGCCCACTGTAACCTTCTAGAATGGAACTGGGCCCACTGAACTGCAGGGATACATGACGTTAGGGAGCCAAGTAAGGACATACCCTCCCTCAAGGACATTCTAGGACTGCTGATTGCCGTCCGCACTTTATTAATTATAGCTACTTTCTTTGTTTCCGGTAGGAGGCATTTTTTACTTACTGAGTGCAGATGAAGGCCTAGGAACGTCTGGCAGGCTACCAGGTGTAGCCTAGATTTCTTCCAGTTGATCAGACAACCTAGAGCCTGTAAAGATGAAATTATATCAGTCAGCCTGTTTACATTGGAAGGTAGAATTTCCCACTACCAGCAGATCGTCCAGGTACGGGACTATTAAGGTGTCCTTTACTCGTAAGTGTGACATCACCTCTAGCATCATTTTGGTGAAGACACGGGGCGCCATGGACAACCCGAAGGGCATAGCCGTAAACTGAAGATAACATATTTGGCCTTCTAACATGACTGCCACTTGGAGGAATCGTTGATGCGATATATGTATTGGGAGATGGTAATAGGCATCCTTGAGATCCAGGATTGCCATGTAGCACCTGGGAAATAAGTTTTATGGCTGATCGTATAGACTCCATTTTGAAGGTTCGAGGTCTCAAAAAAAGTATTTAGCTTTTTTAAATTAATTATGCTTCTAAATGAGCCATCTGGTTTAGAGACCAGAAACAAGGGGGAGTAAAAGCCCTTTCCCCTTCGATCTGCCGGAACCTCTACGAGAACGTGTTTGGTCAATAGGCCTCTAGTTTCTAATTCTAACGCGTCTTGCGGAGCCTGGGACTTCAGAGAAGTCCACAGGAAGGAGTTCGGAGGATACCGGACAAACTCTAATCTTAAGCCAGATGTCACAATGTTAATGGCCCAGGAGTTAGCTGTTATCGCCCTCCATTGATGGCAGAAATGCAATAACCTGCCACCCGATAGGTTGGAGCTACCGGAATTTGTCTCGGGATTTGCAGGGACGTTTACCAAACAGGTTTCCCTTTTGTTTGAAATCTTTATTGCCCCACCGGTCTTGGGCTCTATAATCCTTCCTTTTGCCAAACGAAGGCTTCCTGAAGGCTCTCCTGTAGAAAGGAACATATGGATTAGGGAACCCCTTCTTTATTGACCCTGCTTTGGTCAGGATTTTATCCAGTACTGCACCGAACAGGTTACTCACCCTGACAGGGTATAGCGCAGAGTTTGGATTTTGTCTGCGTGTCACCTTTCCACCCTTTTAACCATAAGGCCCGGTGGGCTGCATTGGTAAGTCCCACCGTTCTGGCAGCCAGGCGGAGAGTCGGCCAAGGCGTCTGATAGGAAGGCCGTTGCTCCTCTGATTAGAGGGATGGAGGAACGCAGTTTGTCTCTGGACGTTCCGTTCTTTATACTCCTCCAACTGGCCTAACCATATCTGCATGGATCTCCCAGAACACGTGGCCGATAATGCCCCTGTGCATGTTTCCCAGGACCTTTTGAGGAGTGCATCTGCTTCGCGATCTAGGGGGTTAGAAAGCATTCCCGAATCTTTCACTGGCAGGGAAGATCGGCGGGAAGTCGAGGCTATGGTCGCATCCACCTTGGGGGCTTCAGCCCAGGAGGCCAGATCCTCATCATCAAACGGATATCGCCGCTTGGATGTTGCGGGCATGAATCCTCTTTGCCCCTGCGTCTCCCATTCCTTTTTCACCAGTTCCTTTATTGCTGGGATTACTGGGAATGCTCGACCTTTCCGTTGGGAGAAGCCAGTAAACATTATCTCCTGAGGAGTCTTGGGGTCTTTAGTTTCTGACAACCCCATAGGGTTACGCACCGACTTGACCAGGTTGTTAATGCTGTCGGTAGGAAAACACATGTGTTCCTCTTCCTCTGAGGACAATGATTCCCAGGATATATCTGAATCAAGTTCCCCGCTGTCTGAAGGCGATCTGGACCTGGGCACACTCCTTATGTTTCGATTTTCCGGCCCATTTAGCCTAAAAAGTGCACAGAAAGAAGGGGCCGTCAGCTTGATAGGTGTGACTAATAACACTCACCAGTGAAGTTTGTCAGCATGGTACCGGCTGCGGGGGCGAAGGCACAGGCTGAGACGTGGAGCGACTCGACTTCCGCTCCTTTCCACTTTTGAATGTGGACCCACTCTGCTTGGAGCGTCCACAGCCACTCTTTCTGCTACTGCTGCATGGAGGCACCACTAGCTCCTCCAGTGGGTGCGAAACAGGGTCACTAGGGAACGACATTGCTGTGCACCGGTATGCCTTCTGGCCGGTGCTTTTATGCAGCTTTTCCCCCTTTAAGCGCTGCACCCATTTCCTCAAATTTTTTTTTTTTTTTTTTCTGCCAGAATTGCTGCCTCACTTCTGGGTTATGCACCCCTGCTATCTGCGCCTGTGCAGCCGCTCTATCCAGGCGACGCCGTGTCTCTGATACCCCTTAGAAGTTCACACAATCCACTTCCGGGAGAGTGCTCGGCTGCTCTTCTGTGCATGCGCACCGGCTCTGTACCTGGTCACGCGTCTCCTGTCCACCGCTGCAACGCGGGACCCTTCCGATGGACCGAACTATAATACCAGCTCCTGGCTGTTGATTTTTCTGCGCTTCTTATACGAGCCAGGGCGGCCTCTCCCGGTTCCTGGCCTCGCTATGTGCCCTCAGCGGAGGGGGGAGACAAATATGGAAGCATCTCCTAGCCAAGTGACAGCTCCTCCAGCCGCACGGTGCTCCATACGTGAGCCAGGGCGGCCATACCCGGACCCTGGCCTCACACTGTCTTTACCTGCCGAGGAGGAAGCTGACAACCAGACCTCCCCCGACACTGCCTCTGGTGCTGGGGCCCCTGCCACTCCGCAGAAACCGCACAGGAGGCTCAAAGCCCAGGAATCCTCTTCCCTTAGGTCCCTTAGGAACAGGAAACCAACTGAGGGAGCGAGGGGGACCGCCCCATTTATCTCTCTGTAGGTTTCCTGTTCCTAGGGGTGGATCCCCTCTCTCAGTGGGTGCTGTCGTGGCAAAAGAGAAAACACAATTTTCTGGGTGACCCCAAACTATGTATGTATGTATGTATGTATGTATGTATGTATGTATGTATGTATGTATGTATGTATGTATGTATGTATACACACACACACACACACACACACACACACACGTGGATCCAACATGGTCAAAGTCTCCAACATGCACAAATGTCAATAGCATCGTCAGGCTCTTCTCTACTATAGCTTTATCATATCATGAATGATGGCAAAATATATTCATTAAACACGATGGAAATGCTCAAGGCTATTAATATATAATCAGTTACAAACCGAGACAGATGAGAAGATCGAAAAAAACATCTCCATGGCTCATCTCATGCAGCCGAGACAAACTGCTGTGCAATGCATGAGAATTCACCAGCGAGCATTGCATTGTAAGAATGCTACACGTCCTCAGCTCATGTATATGCACAGCATAAATCGCGCATTGCTGACAGGGCACAGTACAAAGCGGCAGGAGTAGAGGGCTTCCAATTATGATTTGTATAAATCAAAATCAGGGCCATAGGCAAATACCTAGCAAGAACGACTTCACTGCTACTAAAGCTACATCCATTAGTAGTGTGGAAATAATTGATGACATGGAACATACAAAGATTCCCACATTTTCATCATTATGGGATATAACCCAGAGACAGGGAGATAGTCGTAGCATTCAGAGAAGCCAGTTCTAGAACCGATTTATGGATATCAGCCATGGATGGTAATATGGAATACAAATATAACATATTAAACCAAACTATAAACTACAGATAGAGCCGCATATAGAGGGCTTCATCAAGGAGATACCGTTCCCTTCCAAGTCACTCCATGTACAGCATATGGTTACTTCGGGCTCTCACACAATCATATGATGCGCGCAATGTACTATTAAGCATACAATGCAGATTTGTTGCTTTCCACCACATCACATGGTAGGTATATACGTGTGAATGGTTTACAGGAGTTAACCCCTTTGTGATCGGTTGACTTTCGGGAGGGGAGGTTCACTTATTTTTACATTCCTTTCTTTTTTTCAGTTGACATATGAGAACTTTTTTGTGGAAATAGTTGTAATTTTTAATGACACCATTCTTTTCACAAGAAAATATCCTGAAAAATGAGGGAAGAGCAAAAAATTTCAAAGTGGTGTGAAACAATAATGCAAATAAAAAAAATAAAAACAATTCTGCCATTGTTTTTTGGGGTTTAGCTTTTATTGCATTCATTGTGCAGTAAAATTAACCTGGCAATACGATTCTTCTAGTCGCTGTGATGCTGAATATAGTTAAAATAGTATTGTTATTGCACCTTTAAGACCCAGAGTGGAGTGTGGGATGGGAGTGACCTTTCCCACCCAGACTCTTTTGGTCGCTCCTAAACCCCAGATCCAAAATCCAGTCAAGTGAAAACCATCTCGGTAACCTAGTGCTACTGGTATAGACTTTACATTACTGAGGCCAGCCACCTCTGTGACATAAACCCCCAATACAGGACCACACCTCCTGCTCATTATATATTTAAGGCTAGTTTCACACTAGCGCTTTTGAGCGCAGCGACGGCCTGCGCACGACCGCCGCTAAGCCCCGCCCCCGCCGGTAGCTCCGCCTACCGGCGCACGACGCTGCATGCGTCCTGCGTCCCCTCTCTTTATCACTGGGGGCGCAGGCCGTGCGCAGTATGCGTTTGGCGGTGCATGCGTCCTTTTGACGGTGCGCCGACCTGCGCCAAACGCAACCTGCTGCAGTTTGGTTGCGCTCGGCGCACCGTCAAAAAGGCGCATGCGCCGCCAAACGCATACTGCGCACGGCCTGCGCCCCCAGTGATAAAGATAGGGGACGCAGGACGCATGCAGCGTCGTGCGCCGGTAGGCGGAGCTACCGGCGGAGGCGCGACAGGGGGCGGGGCTTAGCGGCGGCCGTGCGCAGGCCGTCGCTGTGCTCAAAAGCGCTAGTGTGAAACTAGCCACACACACACCTGGGTTGCCATTTTCGGAGGCCCGTCGTAGCTGTGCAAGAGCTTGTTTTTTTATGAACTGAGTAGATATTGATACAATTTTGAGGTACATATGACGTTTTCATCGCCATTGGATAACGGAATGGGGTACCAAGGGCCCACTAGCTACATTGATTTTTGGGGTCTAGTCTCCAGTTACATGCAAAATTTTATGAGTAATTTACTAAATAAAAGAGGCTGTCTACATATTATGTATAAAGTGTACGGTGCCTAGGACTACTCATGTGGGGGGCCCAATTGTGCATAAGAGCCCCCCAGGTGGACTTTCTTGTCTCCCTATGGGTCAGTACGAGGTTTTCACTAGTTATAGATTTTTTTTCCAAGTGCAGTGAGCAAATAAAAATCTTAGTTACTCACCGGTTAACGGTATTTTTCGGAGTCTATGACCGCACCACCTGAGAGAGGGGATCCGCCCCTTTAGGAACAGGAAACCTACAGATACAAAAGGGTGGCACCTCTCCCACGCATCAGTTGGATTACAGAGCACAAGAGGACCTCCAAGGTTAATGCATGATTTATGTACAGTATTATTATCTAAATATTTATCACCAGTAGACATATACAAGAGGAAGACGTGCACACCCGATTTAGCTAAGGGAAGGGAATATACGGGTGCTGTCATGGACTCCGAAAAATACCGTTAACCGGTGAGTAACTAAGACTTTATTCGGTCGTCCATGACAGCACCACCTGAAAGAACTACAGAGAGTAATAACTACTTTAGGGAGGGACTACCGCCTGCAGTACCCTTATACCAAAAAGAGGTCTGCGGAAGCACCCAGGTCTAGCCTATAATGACTATGAAAGGTGCTCGGAGAGGACCAAGTAGCCGCCTTACATATCTGGTCAATGGAGACTTCCGATCTCTCAGCCCCCGAGGTCGCATAGCTCTGGTGGAATGCTTCCCAGGTGGTGACCAGCCTTTTGAGGTGTATGCTATTGAAATCGCCTCTCTAATCCACCTGGCTAATGTATTTTTGGACGCTCTACAACCTTTCCTAGGGCCTTGATGGGAAACAAACAGGGCATTATCTTTCTTCCACGGATCGGTAACTGCCAGATATTCTGTGAGGCATCTCCTAACATCCAGGGTGTGTAGTTTCTCTTCCTTCTCATTAGCTGGATTAGGGAGGAAGGATGGAAGGACTATTTCCTGTATCCTATGAAAGCTAGAAACTACCATAGGTAAGTACGCTAGATCAGGCCTAAGTATTACCCTATCGTCTTTAAACTGTAAATAATGAGGACGTCTAGATAATGCCTGGATGTCGCTTACTCTGCGAGCTGATGTCAGAGCTACCAGGAAGGCTATTTTGAGGGATAGGTTTTTTATGGAAGCAGATGAGATAGGTTCGAATGGGGTTTCCGTCATAGCTGTGAGGAATAGGTTCAAGTCCCACGGCATGAATCTACCCTTTACTATTGGCCTGGATCTACCTGCCGCCCTAATGAACCTGCTGACCCAGTAATTACTTGCGATGTTGCAGCTAAAGAGGGCCCCCAAGGCTGATACTTGTACTTTAAGGGTACTGGTAGAAAGCCCCATGTCCAGACCTTTCTGCAGAAACTCTAAGATTTGAATTATAGGCACTGAATCCCCAGCGACTATTCCGGAGTTCTGAAGGAATTTTTTCCAAATTCTGACGTAAATTTTTGTAGTAATGATTTTTCTACTTTTAAAGTAGGGTGTTAATCAGGTCTGGGGAGAAACCTTTATCTATTAGCAGTGACCGTTCAAACTCCACGCCGTCAGATGTAGACCAGCCACCTGAGGATGGAAGACTGGGTCCTGGGATAGGAGATCCAGGATGTCCGGAAGAACACAAGGATGGGACACTGACATGGTCCTGAGGCATGAGAACCATACACTCCTGGGCCAAATTGGAGCAATAACTATCACCCTTGCTCTGTCCTTTCTGATTTTCCTCATCACCAGGGGTAGTAGAGATAGGGGAGGGAAGGCGTAGGCAAGCCTTAAGTCCCACTTTATCAGAAAGGCATCTACCGCCAGAGGATTCTCTCTGGGGTTTAGGGAGCAGAATTGTCTTAATTTCCTGTTTTCCTTGGTGGCAAAGAGATCTACCTCTGGATGTCCCCTCCTTGCTTTAGCAGATTGCGGCTTAAAAAGTCTGCCGTGATGTTTTCTTTCCCTTTTATATGTAAAGCTGTTAAAGATAGAAAATGCTGCTCTGCTAGTTGGAACAACCGCTCTGCTACAGTCATCAGGGGTTTGGAACGAGTCCCGCCTTGGTGGTTGATATAAGCCACGGTGACCTGATTGTCGGAGAACACTCGTACGTGATGGCCCTGTAGATACACAAGGAGCTTTTTAGCTGCCTGCTCCACTGCTGTCAATTATTTCAGGTTAGACGACATTTCTATCTGGTGATGCTCCCATAGGCCCTGGACTAGCATCTCACCCATATGGGCCCCCCCAACTGGAAGGGCTAGCATCCGTGGTGACTATGCGGATTATATTATACTCCCAGGGTACCCCTCTGGATAAATTATCCTTGTCTAACCACCACTCTATGGACTCCCTTGTGTTTCGGGACAAGGTTAGCTGGCCCTCCAAGTAACCCCAAAGGACTTTTTGATGTAATAAAACCTCGCCCTGTAGTTTCCTTGCATGAAACTGGGCCCACTGGACTGCCGGGATACAGGCCGAGAGAGAACCTAGAAGGGACATGGCTTTCCTGTGGGACATGGTGGGGTTATTGGAAGCGTTCAGGACCTGGTAGTGCAGGCGAACAAGCTTCTCCGGAGGTAGACGGCATTCCTGTTTCTCAGAATCTAGGATTAGGCCTAAGAATTGTTGGACCCTCATCGGTTGTAACCGAGATTTTTTGATGTTCAGCAACAATCCTAACTGCCCTAGGGCCGACATTGCCCTTTGTAGCTGTTCCAAACAATGATCCGCCGTTTTGCCTACAATAAGGAAGTCGTCCAGGTAGGGGACCACTAGAATGTCTGATTCACGTAGATGGGCCATGACCTCCGCTACCACTTTAGTAAATACTCGGGGGGCGACTGCCACCCCAAAGGGGAGGGCCGCATATTGGAAATGTCGAACTGACCGATCTAACTGAACCGCCACTCTGAGGAAACGTAGTAGGCGTCCTTTAAATCTAACACCACCATAAAGCAGTTTTGGAACAGCAATTTTATTGTGGAATTTTTTCCATTTTGAACAGACGTATGACCAGAAACTCGTTGAGGGCCTTAAGGTTTATTGTAGTCCTAAAGGAGCTGTCTGGCTTGCGGACCAGGAACAGAGGGGAGTAGAAACCTTTCCCCCATTCTCCCTCTGGAACCTCTGTTAGGACCTTCTTGCCGCATAGATCATGAACCTCGGCCTCCAGGGCAGCTTGTTCTGAAGTGAAAGACCTGAGTGGGGTGACTTTAAAATCGATCTTGGGGAATCCCGGAGAATTCTAGTCGCAGTCCCGCAGCTATCACCCCAAGTACCCAGTTGCTACTAGAGATCAGCGACCAGTCTGGGTAGAAGGAAGCTAGTCTCCCTCCTACCGGGGCAACTAGTCATTGGGGCGGCTTTTTCGTGTCGCGGGCTGGACCTTCCTGGCGCCCCCCTCCTCCAAACATAAATCCTGTACCTTTCCTTCTTTTCTCATCCCATCTGCCCTGATCTCTGGACGGCCTTCTACGGAAATATCCTTTCCCGGTAAAGGGACGTCTATAAGAAGGGTTCGGCAGACTGGGGAATTTTTTTGTCATCCCCAGCTATTTCTAATAGTTCGTCCAGGACGGGGCCGAATAGATATTCCCCCTCACAAGGAATGGAACAGAGTCGGGACCTGGCCTGAATATCTCCCGGCCAGCACTTTAACCAGAGCGCTCTTCGCGCTGCATTAGACAGTCCCGCGGTTCTAGCCGTCATCCTTGCAGAGTCTGCTGAAGCATCAGCTAAAAACGCAGCAGCATTCTGGATGATCGGCAGATTTTTTCGAATAGATGCTCTTGAGGCTGCGTCTTTTAGCTGGGAATCCAGTTGATCTAGCCAGACCATCATGGATATGGCTGTACATGTGGCAGCTATCGCTGGTCTTAGTGCGCCTGCTCCCATGTTCCCTTTAGAAAAGAATCTGCTTTTTTTATCCAGCGGATCTTTCATGGAGGCCATATCGTCAAAGGGTATGGAGGATTTTTTGGACGCTTTGGCTACTGCCGCGTCCAGCTTAGGGGCCTTATTCCATCTGCTTACTACTGGGTCATCAAAGGGATACCTCTGCTTGAAAGCTGGTGGCATGGTACCCCTTTTTTCAGGCCTCTTCCATTCTCTATCAGGCTCTGGACTTTATCATTTAATGGAAAAGCCCTGCGTTTTCTGGGGTCTAGACCCCCAAACATCATGTCCTGTGCTGAGAGTACTGGCTTTGTGTCTGCTACCCCCATGGTGGACCTTATTGCTATAACTAGTCTATCCATTTAGTCTAAGGGGAAGCAGAACCGGCTAGAGTCTTCATCCAAGGAAGACGAAGAGGAGGCCGAGGAGTCTGAGGAGTTATCATCTTTCCTAGGGGTGACCGAGGACTCCGAGCCTGAAAAACTAGCCTCTCTTCTTCTAGAAGATTCCCCTTGAGATAGGGCTTTCATCTCTGTCCTGATTATCTCCCTCAGGCTTGAAGTGAAGTCAGGCGTCTCTTCCGCTACCTGCAAAAACGGGGGAGCGTGTAAGGGCCTGACAATCTACCCATGGACTCTCGATCCCTATCAACCCCTACCGTCTGTCGTACGCATGGTTGACATAACTTTTTAGGGTGGCCATCTGGTAAGTGGCAACTACAGAGGGCACATTCCCTGTCCTTCTGGTTTTCCCGTAGCTTTCCTCCCCTGCAAAAAAACATAAGGGAACACTGCATCAGGGTACATTCACGGAGATGTCTTACCCATGCAGATGAAGCAGGTACAGGATCACGGAGGGAGGCAGGGGGATCCTTGAGTCTGGAGGAACTTCCGCGGCTCTGTCCGCTTGTTCGTCTGTTTCTTTTGCTGGCCACTCGTATGCGGTTTTGTTGTGGCCTGTTTTTACGGTCGCTCCTGCGCCTTGTCCTGCTGGTCTATGAGGGCTTCCGTTGTATACATTGCTGGGCCTTTGAAAGCACCCCAGCAGCGTCCCCGCCTGCCTTATATGGCCTCCTGGTGTCCAGGTCAGCAGGGTTCTGGCCGTGGCACCACCACCCTCCGGCTACCGCGCCGCGCCCTGGCCCCCCCCCCACCCTGGCCGCCGCCCACGACCCAGGACAGGCGCGCACCCGCGGCGCACACCGGAAGCCGGCCGGCACCCAACTTCTGGTTTCGGCGTTCCCAGCCCCGCCCCTTCCGACCAGTCACCCCCACCGCTCACCTGAGACCGCGGGAGCACGCGGGAAGGAGCCGGCGCGGAATGCCTCCAGCCCCACGTGCACCGCCATGTACCCGCCGACCGGGCGCCAACGCCGACTCTGATGAAGAGAGGACTGGACCCCGGGGGGGGAACGCACCAGGAGGGGCCCGGGGCATACATACCTGGTGCTAGAACTCTGGAGGCGGTTGTCCACCGGACCCTGTGCTCCACCTGCTCCGTCCACTGCCGTGGCAACCTACCCGGCCCCACCGTGGCGCTTCCAGGGACCCCGCGCTGACCGAGGTAGGAGATCCCCCCCCCCCCCCCGCTACCTGGGTCGGTCAGCCGGCCTGGGAATATCCTTGACGACTCCATGACGGACGATCTGTAGGAAGTCCTGTCCTCTAAGAAAGAGAGAGTGCCACCCTTTTGTATCTGTAGGTTTCCTGTTCCTAAAGGGCGGATCCCCTCTCTCAGGTGGTGCTGTCATGGACGACCAAATAATGGCAATTTCAGCAATTTTATTTGTTTGGATTGTTCTTGCCGTTAACCGTACACTTCAAATATTTTAAGATTTTTAGAGATTTTTAATAGACAATGATACCAAAGCTGCTTTTCTGTACGCTTAACTTGGGGAAAAAGGAGAGGGTGATCTAAACCATATACATACACAACTTTTCTTTGCCCCCTTAGCGGGAGCTTGTAATCATTTGATCACCTAGAATACATACTGCAATACTGTACCATCGCAGTATACAGTGTAACTGAGGTTCTGCTATGATGCCAAGCCACACACTGGGTTTCCTAGGGGGACCAACATGCCATAGTAACCCATAGCAGTCGCATTGTGTGTTTGGGAAAGGGGGGGTGGCATTCATGCATGCGACCTAATTTTACGTTATATGGTCATGAAGAAGTTGAGTTACATCTGCTTGCAATTATTACCTTCTTCGTCAATCCACTTCATTGTGAAAAGCTGCTCGTTGTCAAAAGCGCACATATCCTTCACCTCATTACAAAGCCCATCAAAGGAGATGCTGGGGTCGAAATGGGTAATCATGATGTCTCTGAAAATAAAAAGCAAAACTTTAGTACATAGTCCACAAAAATATCAAGTGTATAAAAACACATGGTCAGAAAGCCGCATGTATTGGGCCATAGGGCAATAATCATCAAAACGACAATTCTAAACACCACCCAGTGTAAACTCGCCCAGCGATTGAACAACAAATGATAATTTGCTCATTGTCTTTAATCAATACACAGAGAAGCTTTGACCAATGATTTTTATGTCGGTATAAAAGTTCCAATTTCTGGCAACGAAGTAACAAAATATGGTGGGAGACAACCATCCTCACAACCCATGATTGTACAATATAGATGCAAATAAAGCAAATCTACTTGCCATACTGTGAATGTATCAAATACTGTAAAAGGACCCATAATACACCTGTATATTTACAAAGTAATCCACACCTTCATTACTGCTCAAAGCAAAAACCTGCTGACAGATTACTCAGCAGCGTTACATTAAAAGGAATCTGACAGCATTACCATGTAGAGGCTGAGAGTCTGATTCCAGTGATGTGTCACTTAATAGACTGTGTTGCTGTTTCAATAAAATCAGTGTCTTATCAACAGGAGATTATCACTACAGGACTATGGTACAAAAGGGCTCATCACTACAGGACTATGATACACAAGGTCTCCTGGTCAATTGCTGTGTGTAACCTGGCCCCATATCCCTGATTGGCAGCTTTCGGTCAATGTACAGAATACACATAAAGCTGCCAATCAGAGGTGCGGATATACAGAGCTCAGCATTAAAAGTACAGCTAGATTTGAAGCAGAGAAAACAGGGATTGTTTCAAAATAACTCCATGCAGAGCAGCAAGTGATACATTACTGGAATTAGGGTCTACTTCTGTACATCACGCGGCTTACAGATTACACTGCAGAAGCCTGGTGGCGGATTTGCTTTATAAGGGGATGTCCACTACTCAGACAACCACTTCTCAGTTTCTTTTCCCCCAATAAAATAACATCTATACTCACCTATGGTGTGAGCACTGTTTCAGCAGTTGGCACTGGCTCTCCAGGGGCTCGCGTGACGCAGCAATCAGCAGCCTCATCACTGACCCCCCTTCTTTGAACAAATCAGACATCCAGAGGAAATGATAGCAGTCGCAGCTCTGTCTTCCTCCGAATTTCCGTTATGATTGAAGGAGGGGAGGATGAAGCGATTCTGATTGGCTTCAGGGCTTGCATGACATGTGGTCACGTGACCCCCAGGAGATCCTGTGCCAACACCATTGCAACAGGGCACACAATAGGGGTGAGAGTAGCCATTGTTATTTTACGAACATGGTGATTTAGAAGGAGTTGTCAGAGTACCCCTTTAAATATTGCATGATCAACTGTGTGCCATTACTGAAAATTGTGCCCGGAGCTTCAAGACATAGATTTTCATGGAAGAGCAGCTGCGTTCAAGCCTTACATCACCAAGAACTATGCCAAGTGATGGATCGGTGTATAGCTTGCTGCCTCTGGACTCTAGAGCAATGGAAGCATTAGGTGGAGTGATCTCACATCTCTTATAAGCCGATGTTTGGTGAATGCCAGGAGAACATTATATCCCTGACTGCATAGTGCCAACTGTACAATTGGGTAGAGAAGGGATAATGCTATAGGGTTATTTTGCAGGTGTTGGCCCAGGCTACATATGCGTACAGTAGTTAAAATGAAGGTAACTCTTCATGCTGGGGCATACCAAGTCATACTGAACTACTGTATTCTTCCAACAGTTGTGGCAGAGTTTGGGGAAGACCTCTTTTCTAATCAACATGACTGCGCCTCAGTGAACAAAGCAAGGTCCATAAAGGCACGGTTGGGAGAGTTTGGTGAAGAAGAACTTGACTGGTCACATAGAGACCCCCATCCCAACAACCTCATCGAAACCTTTGAGATGAACGGAAAAGGCAGATTACAAGTCAGGCCCTCATCAGACATCAGTGTCTGACCTCACAAATGCTCTTCTGGATGAATGGGTAAAAAAAATCCAATGGACAGGTCAAATTCTTGATTAACGCCTCCCCTGAAGAGTGGAAGCTTTTAGTTGCAAAGCCAAGACTTACGCCAAGTTAATGCCTGTGGATGGGGGTCATAAAGCCCCTGTGGTGTAATGTGGAATACAGTGTGCACACATAACATGTAGTCGCTTTTGCAGACAGACAGGTGACTACACAGGGGCTCACAGGCGCAGGCCGTCCTAGATAGTAAAGCGCTTACTTCTGTTCATGTTGCTAAGTACGGTAACCACTTAATCAGGTCTAAAATTTGCTCAAAGGAGCAGTACAATAGGACAATGGCAAAATTATTGGGTGGCCAGGCAACTAGTGATCGAGTGGATGACAGACAAGTTGTCCGGCTGAAATTGTGAAGAACTATACAAGAAAACTACGGTCAGATGAAACCATTTATATGGGAAAAAAAACAAAACTGATTTTATGGTTAATTATTAAGGCAAACAATTAAAATTATACTAACCTATTGTTCTTTGACCAATAGCTCCTTTCCTATGTGTGCGCAGGCTAGGAGGGACAGGAGCGGGGAGCAGAGGGCACCGGCCTCAGATTAACCATCTGTGGCGCATGGTCCCCGCAACATTTCAGAATAAGACACATGCTGCAATAACGTAGGCAGAACGATTCCTGCTCTGCGATTGGGCGGCAAGGATCAGATGACAGACACACACGGGGTGAGCAAAAGGCTGCCAGATACATGGAGAACTGTGGACGTCTGCAGAATACTCCACACAATAGAAGTGCAAAAGATATTCATACTAAGACCTGTATACACTACAGGCCTAGCTGCTACGCTGGAGGAGTTTTGCTAATCCCCTGATACATATTAAAATACAAAATTCCCAGTACATATTGGACAGCTGGAAAAAGGGATGTGAAGTCACATCACAAGTCCAGGAAGAAAAAGCACCAGCTCAAAAGCACATATGAGAACAGGAGAAAAAAAGAGCCAAAGGTGTCCTTGAAGTTGTGAACAAAAGAGCAATTTTTATTTTGAAATAGCTAATAGCAATAACATGCATGTAAATACAAGTACACAAACAACCAGTGATAATGCAGAGGAAAAAGCTATCCCCAAGTGCCCAGGAACCTCTTAACCAAGATGTAATCATGACACATAAATGTCCAGATCATGGCAAGCCAAAAAGGTGAATAAATGAACAGTAATTAAAATGACAGCCATAGTGACACAGACCACACAGAGCCCTATTGTTATACCATCCAAGTGGAGAGAGGGCTCAGTATGGGAAATGGGCGGTGGCCGCATCTTATAGCGGCCAAAACAGGTGACCGGTTCCCTTAAATCTATGCTGTGAATATTCACTGCAGAATTACACAGTTTGTGCTGTGAACAGTGAGGTAAGCGATCTCGCCATACTTGGGCAGTAGTAACCACACTACATAGTGCGGAAATTACAGAACAGATCGGTTACGTGGGGAAATATCAGAATGACACTAGCGCAAACATGAGAAAAATATACAAAATGTTCAAAACTAAATAAATATTTTTAAACATACTAATGTCACCAACTACTATTAGCACCCCAACACTCCAAAAATCACAAGGAAAGAGTGCTATTCACCAAATCACCACCGTGTTGTATTGGTTTTCAATTATTGCTTAAATAAGAGTTAAAAGTCTAAAAACAAAATTCCATATAAACAATTCTAGGAATACATTTCTTTTTAAGCTTGTGAAAATATGGAAATTAGAGACCGAATTACTGACCAGCTACTGACCCATGGGAATTGGGAAAGAATAATCAACAACAATCTCCTGGTCTACCCCAAGCAGGTAATTACATCCACACAACGCTACCATTTGTTAGCTTAAAGGTATCTCCCCTACAGCAGGCAATAGACTACGCCAACTAACAGGCATATGATAGAAATATTAATGGGAAGCACAGGACAGATCACAAATTCATCAAACATTATAACCTACAGGAGTTACCTATGTACACGGTCTGGTTTGTGTTACAGTTATCATAAGCTTTTCCAGCAATGTGGTTTCTCTTTTCTTGACACGTATGTAAAGATATCAGCAAGCAATCATTCCTCAAAAGGTGTGAAAACATGTCCTCACCTACGCACAGAATAGATCACTTATTGTTTGTGTCTGACTGCTGTAACCTGCACAAATTAGGGACTGTTTAGACCCAACATGGCACTTACAAACATAATCTATTATGGTAAAAAAAGTGCCATAAGAGACAGGAAGTGAGGCGAGACAAAAGGTATGATTAAAAAAAATAAAGTTTTATTAATTAACAATTTAAAATAATTAATATAAAAGGCAGGGCAAAAGGGACCTCCAATGGAAGGGGGGAGAATGAGCAGCAAAAATCTGTAACAATGAAAAATTTAAAAGCAGCCTAAGAGAAAAGGGGTAAACGCCCCCAGAAGAAGCAACTAGCGAAACAGCGCTCGTCGGGTGGGGGGAAGCTTAGCCAGCATCTATTGCCCTGTGCACAGCCCTCTATAGTACCTGTCTCCATCTTCAGCCACACAACAGGTAACTTACATCTTCAATATATTCCCTTATTTCCCTTCTTTGGATTGTCTCCCTTCCATGCCCTTTTCTCTTAGGATGCTGTTAAATGTTTATGTAATAGTGTTTTTTCACTTCTCAGCACAATAAGCATACATTTGCCATTGCCGAGTTCGCATTTTACCAGTCTTTACTTAGAGGTTTAGGAATTTTGGACATTAAAAATCCTATCTTTTTGGGCTATAATCTACTGTGCACTTTATTTATTGACATCTTGTATTATTTTCAATTTTTCATTGTTACAGATATTGCTGGTCATTCTCCCCCTTCTATTGGAGGTCCCTTTTGCCCTGCCTTTTAGATTATATTAAATTGTTAATTAATAACATTTAATTTTTTACTCCTACTTTTTGTCTCACCTCACTTCCTGTCTCTTATGGCACATTTTTTTTTTACCATAATAGATTATGTTTGTAATGTACAATTGAAGTGACTTTGGCCATAACCAACATGGCCAGGATACAATGGAGCGGCAGTGCCCATGCCCAGCTATCACTCCATTCATTCCCCAGAAACAGTCGAAGTACAGACCCATAGGGAATAAATGGGGCAGCGCTCAGGCTTTAACACTGCCACTCCATTCTTACTGGGACAGAAGTATCCCTTTCTGACTGGTGCAAGTCCCTGCTGTTGGACCCCCATCCATCAATAAGTTATTGCCCATTTCGTGGAAAGGCGATGAAGAGGTTGTCCACTACTTTTACACTGATGGCCTATCCTTAGGATAGGTCATCAATGTCTGATCGGCCGGGGTCCGAACCCCTCACCCTGCTGATCAGCTGTTATCGGTGTCAGTGGCTGCCTAAATTACTCACGTACTGAGTGGCTTTGCCTACTTGTATACTGGCTGGAACTTGCCACTGTACATCCGCTTACTATTCAAATTAACAAGAGACGGATGTGCAGCACGCTGCGGCAACCATTATCAGAAACGGGGCAGCTCAACATGAGTACTTCCGGCTGTCAACACCGATAACAGCTCATCAGCGGGGATGTCAGGTGTCAGACCCCAGCCAATCATGCATTGATGACCTACCTAGAGAAAGGCCATTAAGGTAAAAGGACAACCTTTTTAAGGACTGGACCATTTTTCATTTTAGAGCTTTTGTCTCTCACCCCCTCCCACCCACCTTCTTTCATAAGGCAAAATGTTCATTTTTCCATTGACATAGTTGTATGAGGGCTTGTTTTTTTGCTGGAGAAACTAGTTTTGGAATGACAACATTCAGATTCATATTTGAATACTCCAATCATTTTGTAAAACAGACAAAAAAAAAAAAAAAAAAAGGCAAGTGGTGAGAAGTTGAAAAAAAATTATGAAATGTAACTTACGGTACATAAAAAAAGTTACTTTGAAGTAAAAAGGATCTGGAAACTTACGTGGGGCAGTATGATTGTCATATCAAATTTATAAAAGTTTACAGCAGTTTATCAGAATGTTGGTGTCCACATGACTTTCTGATTTTCTTTTATTCAATTTTTGGACGGATATAAAAAAGTTTAAAAAAATCAAAACACAATTTTACCATTTTGATTTTTTCTCCATTTCAGCATTCACTGTATGGAACATTTTAATCTTTCATTAGTCCTGTATGTTTTGGGCAAAGGGTGGTAAATAGTGATGAGGAAGCATGCTCGGATAAGGTGTTATCTGAGCATGCTTGAGCACTAATACAGTATCTCTGGCATGCTCTAATATTTTTCAGTCCCCGTGCCTCCATGTCTCACGGCTGTTCAACAGCCGCAACACATGCAGGGATTGACTAAAACAGGTAGTACCTGCTTTAGGGGTACTTGAACCTCCAATCTCTTTACTAGCTATACAAAATTACAGCAGTATTGTAGTTTATTGTACAGTCATGGCCAAAAGTTTTGAGAATGACACTAATATTATATTTTCACATGATCTGCTGGCCTCTGGTTTTTATGTGTGTTTGTCAGATGTTTTTATCACATACAGAAATATAATTGCAATCATATTATGAGTAGTAAAAAGCTATATTGACAGTTAGAATGAGTTAATGCAGCAAGTCAATATTTGCAGTGTTGACCCTTCTTCAGGACCTCAGCAATTCTCCCTGGCATGCTCTCAATCAACTTCTGGATCAAATCCTGACTGATAGCAGTCCATTCTTGCAGTACATGCTTTTATTTTGTCTGAATTTGAAGGTTTTTGTTTGTCCACCCGTCTCTTGATGATTGACCACAAGTTCTCAATGGGATTAAGATCTGGGGAGTTTCCAGGCCATGGTCCAAAAATCTCTATGTTTTGTTCCCTGAGCCATTTAGTTATCACCTTTGCTTTATGGCATGGTGCTCCATCATGTTGAAAAAGGCATTGTTGATCGCCAAACTGCTCTTGGACGTTTGGGAGAAGTTGCTCTTGGAGGACATTCTTGTACCATTCTTTATTCATGGCTGTGTTTTTAGGCAAGACTGAGAGAGAGCCCATTCCCTTGGCTGAGAAGCAACCCCACACATGAATGGTTTCAGGATGCTTGACAGTTGGCATGAGACAAGACTGGTGGTAGCGCTCACCTGGTCTTCTCCGAATAAGCCATTTTCCAGATGTCCCAAACAATCGAAAAGGGGATTCATCAGAGAAAATGACTTTACCCCAGTCCTCAGCAGTCCACTCCCTGTACCTCTTGCAGAATATCAGTCTGTCCATGATGTTTTTCCTGTAGAGAAGTGGCTTCTTTGCTGCCCTCCTTGAGACCAGGCCTTGCTCCAAGAGTCTCCGCCTCACAGCGCGTGCAGATGCACTCACACCTGCCTGCTGCCATTCCTGAGCAAGCTCTGCACTGCTGGTAGCCAGATCCCGCAGCTGAAACACTTTTAAGAGACGGTCCTGGCGCTTGCTGGTCTTTCTTGGACGCCCTGGAGCCTTTTTGGCAACAAGGGAACCTCTCTCCTTGAAGTTCTTGATGATGCGATAGATTGTTGACTGAGGTGCAATCTTTCTAGCTGTGATACTCTTCCCTGTTAGGCCATTTTTGTGCAGTGCAATGATGACTGCACGTGTTTCTTTTGAGATAACCATGGTTAACAGAAGAGAAACAATTATGTCAAGCACCAGCCTCCTTTTAAAGTGTCCAGTGGTGTCATTCTCAGGCTAGTTTCACACTAGCGTTTTTGAGCGCAGCGACGGCCTGCGCACGGCCGCCGCTAAGCCCCGCCCCCTGCCGTGCCTTCGCCGGTAGCTCCGCCTACCGGCGCATGACGCTGCATGCGCCCTGCGTCCCCTATCTTTATCACTGGGGGCGCAGGCCGTGCGCAGTATGCTGCAGTTTGGTTGCGCCGGTGCACCGTCAAAAAGGCGCATGCGCCGCCAAACGCAGGGGGCGGGGCTTAGCGGCGGCCGTGTGCAGGCCGTCGCTGCACTGAAAAATGCTAGTGTGAAACTAGCCTTACTTAATCATGACAGATTGATCTCCAGCCCTGTCCTCATCAACACCCACACCTGTGTTAATGGAGCAATCACTGAAACGATGTTAGCTGGTCCTTTTAAGGCAGGGCTGCAATGATGCTGAAATGTGTTTTGGGGGATAAAGTTCATTTTCTAGGCAAATATTGACTTTGCAAGTAATTGCTGTTAAGCTGATCACTCTTTATAACATTCTGGAGTATATGCAAATTGCCATTAGAAAAAATGAAGCAGTAGACTTTGTAAAAATTAATATTTGTGTCATTCTCAAAACTTTTGGCCATGACTGTATAATTACTGATCTGAGCTTCATAGGAGTAATTATCATGTATCTAAACTTCTTTTACATCCACTTTGGAATCAATTTGTTACGCATGTTGTTTAACCCTTGAAATGCTCAAAAAAATTAATATGTCTACATAAAGAATATAAGTGAACTTTTCTTATATCATCTAAACTTTATGAATAACAGACATATACAAGGGTAGTTAGATTGCTTAGTAATGCGGTATAAGGTTTTCCTTGATGCTGCCCGTGCGTTATGTAGAGAAAGAAAAGCTGGAATCCCTCATGTCTGTGTATGGGAGACACCATGGCAGCTAGTTTCCACCCTCTAGGCAGAGACAAGAGGGGGAAACTGGTAGTGATGAGCGCGTACACTTGTAGCTCGGGTTTTCCCGAGCATGTTTGGGTGTCCTCCGAGTATTTCGGCGTGCTCGGAGATTTAGTTTTCATCGCCTCAGTTGCATGATTTTGCGGCTGCTGAATACATGGGGGAATTCCCTAAAAACAGGCATTCCACACATGTATTCAGGCTGTCCAGCAGCCACAAATCATGCAGCTGCGTCGACAGAAACTAAATCTCCGAGCATGTCAAAATACTCGAAGGACACCCGAACATGCTCGGGGAGACCCGAGAAACGAGTATACTCACTCATCACTAGAAACTGGTGAAAAGTGCAGGAAACAAGTCATATAATGAATGGCTAGAAAGAGTGTTTTATCTCAAGTATAAAAATGGCCGCCTATGCCAAAAAGTCACCTGTAATGAGTGGTACTGTAGTGACCCAGTCCAGAGTGTGTCTGTCCCTTTAAGTAATACTGAATTGTGAGTAGCTTCTGTACACTACTGCTCACTCTTTAACAGGCTCGCTACATTATTTATGAGCTGTAATTCTCCATTTCTAGTCACCTTCATTTTAGATGCAATGCATTTCTCGTTTGCTGTGTTCTGTCGCCATCTAATGGTGAAAGTGTACAATGACTGAATTATTGTTTTGTAAGGATCTGAGATGTGAATTCGGTCTCCTATTGGCCAGCTCCTAGTCACATGGTCAATATGAGGAGCTGTTTTTCCAGGCAAGTCTAACATAGTAACATGGTAATTAAGGTTGAAGGAAGACTTTAAGTCCATCTAGTTCAACCCATATCCTATCCTAACCTGCCCTAACATGTTGAATCAGAGGAAGACAAAAAACCCCATGTGGCAAACAGTAAAGCTTCACATTGAGGGAAAAAAAAATTCCTTCCCGACTCCACATACGGCAATAAGACTAGCTCCCTGCATCAACGCAATATTAAGGAAACTAGTGTATATACCCTGTAATATTATACTTTTCAAGAAAGGCATCCAGTCCCCTTCTTAAATTTTATTAGGGAATCACTCATTACAACATCATATGGCAGAGAGTTCCATAGTCTCACTGCTCTTACAGTAAAGAATCCGCATCTGTGAGTATGCTTAAACCTTCTTTCCTCCAGACGTAGAGGATGCCCCCTTGACCCCGTCACAGGTCTAAGAGTAAAAAGATCATTAGAAAGGTCTTTGTACTGTCCCCGCATATATTTATACATTATAATAAGATCACCCCTAAGCCTTCGATTATTCCAAACTAAATAACCCCAAGTGTAATAATAACCTGTTTTGGTATTGCAGACCTCCCAGTTCCCAAATAACCTTGGGCGCTCTTCTCTGCACCAGCTCAGCTATGTCTTTCTTATACACCGGAGACCAGAACTGTACGCAGTATTCTAAGTGTGGTCGCACTAGTGACTTATATAGAGGTAAAATTATGTTCTTATGTAATTAAGTCTAGAATGTTCTTTAGTCTGAGGAATGCCTTGAGGGAGAGCAGAACACACGTGGAGGAGGTTTTTACCTCAAGATCTCCTGCAGGCGTAAAAGCCCGAGTTCCCTCTAACCTGTACAGACATCATTCTATTTCTGACAGGATTCACCACATGTAAAGTATTGCTGGCAGGATTCACCACAGTTTCTACATGTGCCGTGACACACTGTGGAGCTAACCCCGAGTACAGGTCTGTAATCTCTAATTGCTGCGTCTACCTCCCTCTGTATAATACCAAAAGACACTGTCCAGTGCTCTTAAAGCTCCAGACCCCAATCACATCTCAGCAACTAAGTGTGAACTGTAATTGCCGTGGACTACCCATGAGAGACTGTTCCTTATTTGTTCCAAGTTATAATTCCCGTTCCTGCAGAAGTAAAAGCTACTGTTAGCCCCGAGACCGGTGTGTGTCATAATTCCTTCGGCTGCGGACACTGTGGGGGTGGATAGCAGGGAACGTTCGGCCTAGTCATTACAGTATGCTTTCAGTAATTTTCTGTTGGAGCCCACAGCTAGATCCTCCAACTGTCCTGAACTTTTAGACCCCTTAAATAAGCAGATGCCGGACAAATCCTGTGCCGTTTTATGTAGAAAGGAAAAAAAAAAAAAAAAAAAAAAAAAATCACTTTATTGAAATATTCCCCTGCCCACTATATACTGGCCCTCGAAGCAGACACTGGGGGACAGAAGGTGGCTACCTTGCAGACAAAACAAATTGCCATCAGAATTTTCAACTACTACCAGTCTACTGATTTGTCAGTGTAAAGACGTAGTTGTCTGCATTCTTCATTTATTGCGCCTTTCAGCGATGAACATGGCTGAACCCACTACAGATATACAGTAAATCCACATCATCTATAGAAACTCATTGCTCAGCTTTGAGCTTTCCTGTTGCCGAGCTGAAGGGGTTAATGTGCGCCCTGCACATCTTTGGGGTAAGATGCATGATAACAGCCATATGGCCAAGTACATCCAATTACAGCTGCTCCCCAGGACGCCCCGGCACGGTGCAGCGCCAGCACAGCATGCTTTGACAAGTCTGTTTATTCTCTCCCACCAGTTTCATTTGTGCTGGGTTTTTTTTCCAGTTTATTTTCATTGACGAGTATCTGCTATCCAAGCAAAAATAATTAGACATCATTTTGCATTTTAAAATAAGTTAGAGCAGCTATGGATAATCTCTCTTGGCATAGGTATGCAAGTCATGCGCATAGCCACCAAGGATTCCGGTACAAGTAACGTACATCTGTACATCGCCGGAAATTCCTTTCCATAGAGATAGAGAATATAACAAAGAAACGTGTGGCGCATAGGAATGGAAGCTGCTATGGCAATCAATGCGACAATCTGCTTATGGACTGGCAGCAGCCACAGCGTGTCTCAATGTACAGCAGTCTGATGTCATCACCGTAGAAATGCTGAAGGAATAAGAAAACCCATCACGGAAACAGCAGAGAATTGTTCTTCTAGAACTTCTTGCCCTTTGGGTACACGCATGCTCCGCAGGGTTTGTGCCACTGATTGCACAGGTAGTGGGCACACTGTACTAGATGGGAATTTACTACAAAGTATATTCTAAACGTACCACCAGAGAATTACACATTATTTCAGTCAATATATTTTGTACTATTGACCTAAAAAGTAAATCTTGAAATCTTCTATTTTTCACACGGGCCACTAAAGTAAATGCAAAGGGCTCATGGTTTCCTGCAAACTGACAAGTGAGCTGCCCCAAGTGGGAAGAGGAATTAAAGGATCACCTATATTTTTTACAGATTACATTCAGATAGTGTAACACATTGGGACAAATTAACATTTTTTGCGTGCCGAGCTGACATTTTTAATTATACCATTTCGGGTGTGGATACGACCTTTCGATCACCCGTTATTACATTCTAATGCAATGTTGCGGAGGAAAAAAATGGAATTCTAGCATTTTGAGTAGTGATGAGCGAGTATCCTCGTTGCTCGGGTTTTTCCGAGCATGCTCGGGTGTCCTCCGAGTATTTTGACCAGGGCTGTGGAGTCGGTAAGCCAAACCTGCGACTCCGACTCCAACTCCGACTCCGACTCCCACACATATTGCTTATATTTAAGTGAAAAATTTATTGTAGTACAATGTGAACCTTAGACATTTAATCATTTTTATGATCCAATAATCAAGATATTTAGATAAAACAGAATATATATTGGCGTACTACCCGGTTTTCATTCTTTTTGGTACAGATACGATATGGATAGACAGATATGGATAAATGGATAGATAGAGCAGATTTCTAATCTGCTTTTGCTATTGAAAACATTATCTATGAGCTCAAAAACCTTTCAGGTGATGCAGTTTTTTAAAAAGCTGATCTGCTTTTGCAGCTGAAAAACGTATCCTCAAAAAACACAGGAAAAACGCTGTGTGTGAATGTAGCCTTAGATCAGGAATAGAACAGTCATTTATAGGACATTTCATAACTTTCCCAAACTCCTATAAAAAAATATTCAGCACATCCTGCATTGAATTACTGTACCCAATTTATTATATATTTTAGGAGTCGGAGTCGGTCCATTTTATACCAACTCCAACTCCTACTCCGACTCCACGACTCCGACTCCACAGCCCAGCCCTGATTTTGACGTGCTCGGAGATTTAGTTTTCGTCGTCTCAGCTGCATGATTTGCGGCTGCTAGACAGGCTGATTACACTATGATTATTTATAGAGCACCATTGATTCCATGGTACTGTACATGTGTGAAATACCTGTTTGTTAGGGAATCCCCACGTGTATTCAGCCTGTCTATAAGCTGTAAATCATGCAGCTACTTCGACAAAAACTAAGTCTCCGAGCACGCCAAAATACTCGGAGATCACACAAGCAACTAGAATACTCGTTCATCACTAATTTTGACCTTTTTTTGCTACGCGATTTATCTATCGGATTCTTTTTATATCTTGATAGATCGGGCGATTCTGAACGCATCGATACCAAATATGTGCATATTTTCTTTTTTTGTTTTATTTTGAATGGAGTGAAGGGGGGGGTGATTTGAACTTTTATATTTTTTTAAACTTTTTTTTACTTTTTGCATGCTTCAGTAGTTTCCATGGGAGACTAGAAGCTGCGATCTTCAGATTGCCTCTGCTACACATACAGGCAGTGATGAGATCGCCTGTTTGTAGCAGAAATGCTCACTTGCTATGAGCGCCGACCACAGGGCGGCCCTCATAGCAATACCGCAATGACAATCACAGGGGTCTCCTGCAGTCCCTGAGTTGTCATGCCAACCCATCAGCAATGAGCGGTCATGTGACACGGGCGCCGATGGGCGGGAATAGTGACGCGCTTCTGGCGCAATCACATTAAACGCCACTGTCAGAGATTGACAGGCATTTAACGGGTTAACAACCTCGGGTGGATTGCGATTCCACCCGCAGCTGTTAGGGGCACATGACCGCTGTTCAAAACAGCTAACATGTGCCAGGAAAGATGTGGACTCAGCGCCGAAGCCCACATCAAAGCAAGGAACAAGACATGTGCATTACATCTACGGCGCGTGTCGTGAAGGTGCTAAAGGGATTGTCCGGTCTGGAATGACAAGTCTTGTCTTCCTTTAAACCGTTACAGATTTATGAAAGTGGTTCATGCTGTTTTATAAGTCTGTCTAGGCTAAGGTTACAACACTTTTCAATGACTTACTTTATGCCAGAAATGTGCACAATCATTTTAGCCCATTCTTGGCACCTTTTGTCACAGTAAGACATCCTTTTTTCCAAAGTTACGTCACCTAGCTGGTAAGTCAGAAAAAGTGTCTAAAGCACATCACTATGGTCTAAGTCAGGGGTCCCCAACCTGTAGCTCGGGAGCCACATGTGGCTCGTGGTCCCATGAATTGTAGCTTGCGACTGTCTGCCAGCTTGGTGCATTAGCTTCAGGGGGAGCAAACAGGTATGAAGAGCACATCTCAAAATGGTGAATTTTGTGAGCAGCCCTGCACAAAAGCACAAAAGAGCAGATGTGGATGCACATTTACTGGTCTTAGGGGTTTAGAGATGTTTTAGGTATGTATGGTACGCTAGAGGATGGTACTACCTGTTAGAGGAGGTGCTCAAAGCTGGATGTGACAGTGTGTTGGGAGTCCTTGATGGGAGAATACTGAATGGGGGTAGTATTGTGGGAACCCCTGGATCTCAGTGTACTGCTTTGGAAATATTTCTGTGGAAAAGCTTTGGTTATCATTATACCTGTTAATCGGGGCTTTGGTTGACACTACTTTGAAGGAGATGGGAGCTGGATGTGGCTCGCAACCCTCTCTCAGTGCTGAATGTTTCTTGCAACTCTCTCTCTAAGCTGAATGTGGCTCGCAAGGTCAGAAAAGTTAGGGACCACTGGTCTAAGTCATTGAAGACCATTTTTTTTTTTAACACATATTACGCCAGAATATTGGCACACTTAGCCTGATAAATATGCCCTATTCATTCTTATTAATAATTTACATTTTACATTTGTGAATTTACTTTTATTCTATTTTTTGTACACAATTACAGGGGCAGCCATCTTGCTACATTTGAGACTTTTTTACTTCAATTGAAGAGTTTTCTGGGCATGCTCTACGAATTAAGGAACATTTTTGGAGTATTACAAGAGGCAATTTGTGACAAATCACCTATTGTGATTAGTGTGATTCTGGATCAACTACATAATTGGCTTGGTAAAAAAATTAAAAAAAGGCATGGATATACACGATATATACACATCTATATATAGTGATTTCCTTAAAATGTAATCCAATCTGTGAGAAGTTATTTATTTTACTTGCCTAGATAGCACTATTAATTTCTCTACAGACATCACTGACCCCATTGGGGCCGACAATCTGAATTCCCTATCCGTACCGTTTCCCATAAATAGGGCGTCCCCTGAAAGTAAGGCATGCTACGGTGAGCACTGTGCCTGCTAATATAAGGCACCCCCCCCCCCGAAAATAAGGCATACCCTGTTCTGTGCATGGGGCATGCAGTTGTGTCTCACTCCCGCTGTCCGGTGCCCTCCGATGCCCGCCACTGCAGCTGCGCTGTTCGCAGGAGTTAATCACAGCCTCAGAGTTGTGTGCCGATCACCGCCCATGAGCCCTGCGCCAATCACAGCGCAGGAACCATGGGCCAGCTGACGTCATCCATAGCCTCCGATTGTTCCTGGGCTGTGATTGGCCCAGGGCCTGCGCTCTGATTGGTGCAGGAGTCCTGGGCCACCAAAGCACTGAAAGCAGCACCTCGGAGGAAACCAGTAAGAAAGTGAAAGTGTGTGTGTATGGGTGTGTGTGTGTGTGTGTGTGTCTGTGTATAGGGGTGTGTGTGTGTACGGTACACACATGGGAGGCTGCAGTGGGATATTGTGATAATGGGAGGCTGCAGTGGGATACCGGGATGATGGGAGGCTGCAGTGGGATGATGGGAGGCTGCAATACTGTACTGTAGAATGATTGGGGCTGTAATGGAATGATGGGGTTGCTGTATTGGGGACTGTAAAGGGATGATGAGGGCTGCAATGTGATGATGGGAATATTTGGGGCTGCAAAATGATGATGGGGCTGCTACGGTAAAGGAACTGCTGTGGGTGATTGTTACGGTAGCAGTACAGTGTCCAGAAGGTGTGTGGGAGCCATTTTTGAGCCCTTATGTTTTGTGGCCATGTGTTGGAGTCAGGCAATTACAGTACTGTACCGTAGTGTGTTACTTTGATTTGTTGCCTGCTTTTCTGCTGAACGGTCTACCGTAAAGTATCATACTGTAAAAGAAATACCGTAAACGATGATACGGTATATTTTTACCCCTAGACATGAGCGCTAAAAGAAAGCTATTCCGTCGAGTACAAAAAATGAATCGTGAAAGAATCTTGGGGAAAAATCTTACTGAATTCTGCAAAGAGAAAATGTTGAGTGTCCGACTGGTCTAAAAATGGCGAGCAGATTACGGTAACCTCAGTCAACAAGTGGACAGCGGAAATGCTAAAAAGCGCAAGGTTGGATCTGGTCGGCAACCATTATATTCCGAGCTGGAAGACCTGCTCTGTGAGTGGGTTGCTGACAGGAGAGCAAAGACATTGGTTATGACTAGGGCTCAGATTCAAGAATTTGCCCTTGCAATGGCACCACAGTTTAAAATTGCCCCTGAAGAATTCAAGGCATCACAACACTGGCTGGATAACTTCCTTCAACAAAGTGAACTGTCTTTGAGAAGATCCACAACACTCTTTAGGCTGGAAGATGCTGAAATTATTAAACGCGCATTTGCATTCCAGACCTTTGTTGATGACGCTGACTTCTCTAAAGACAATCTTTCCAACATGATTGCCATGGATGAAACTGCAGTGTTTATGGGCCAAGCATCTCAAACAATTGAACAACGAGGTGCCTCCTCTGTGTACGTTCCCTCCACTGCTTATGAAAGAGCACGAGTTACCTGTATCTTGGCGATGCGTCTGGATGGCACTAAAGTCCCACCTTTACTCATTTCAAAGGGCAAGAAAGACAAGATTGAACTTGTTTCAGGCATTTATATTCTTGAAACTGAAAAAGCCTGGGCCACATAAGCAGTTATAAGGAAGTGGGTCAATTTAATGCTGCCGCTTGTTATGCGAGGGAGCCAAAGAGGAATGCTGATCTGGGATTCAGCCAGCACACACCGCGCCAAAGACATGAAGAACTTCCTTCATGAGAGAAAAATAGATCAAATAATGATTCCTGCAGGAATGACGGCTTATCTCCAGTCTCTTGATATCGCCATTAACAAGCAATTCAAGGACAATTTGCATGTGGAAAGCAATGACTACATTGAAAATAGAATGGAGAGAAATCAACGTGGAAAATTTGTGAAACCTAAAGTGCCAGAGATTGTGACTTGGGTGAAGAATTCATGGGAGAAAATCACTGACACTTGCATAGCAATTAATATAAGACGGTGTCTTATTTTCGGGGAAACAGGGTAGGTCTTTGGATTGAGGTAGGAAATTCATGGAAACACGAGAACATAAACTCCTTGCAAATTATGTTCTTAATGGAGTTTGAACCCAGGACCCCAGTGCTGCAAAGCAACAGTGCTAACCACTGAGCAACCGTGCTACGTGTGAGCTGAAAGTTGATTTTACAATATAATCAAATGGAAACTTGTTCTGACACTTCATAGACTTACATTGCAAAGGTGAATTCTAACTCAAAACATAGACTTAAGCTGGCTGGAAAAAAAGAAAAGTCCTAATATATGGCTGGAGGTTTAGCTAGACAGTGTAACAATATACAAAAGTTCAGTATGCATCTCCCCTATATTAAAACCCCAATCCAGAATAGACGAAAGTCAGAATGACCCACCAATTAGTGTACAGTGTTATGAAATAGCCTGCCAGTTCTATAGTAGAGTTTTCATCTTATGAAAGAGAAGGAAGATATCTTTCCAAGGCAATACTGCTCTACAGTTGTCTTGCAATGACTAGAGATGTTTGAATGTATGTGTGTAACTGAATTCTACTCAAATATATTACAAAAACCTGCATTCGCTAAATGTAGATTTTTGTATGATTCAGCAAATTGGTGGACAACAGTCATAAGGTGTCATCAAAAAATTAAACAAAAACTACCTGACACTCACTTACTGCTCACATCTCCATCGCCAGTCCTCGTTGCTTCTTTTTGTCATGGCCGCCGAGTGCCGAATCTCCGGGCGTCTTTATGCTAAGCAGCAATTTTGCTCTGATGAGGCCCGGGACAACTGAGAACATGGGTGCAAAGTCACTGGGATTCAGCACTCGTGGCGATAAGAAGATGCGACAAGGACCAGACAGGGGTTGTTGAGGAGCAGACGAGCCAGAGAAGTGTGTGGTAAAGTGAGTACAATTGTAAAAAAAAAAAAATAATCTTTGGTCATTCTATCAATGTCTATGTAGAATAACTTAATTGGTAAATTTGTGCAACAATTAGAATTTTGTCTGATTTACTGAAGTCGACTACTGACCCCACACTGAGAAAAAAACAAAACACTGCCTACAGTGAAGCATGGCAGTGACTTGGTGATGCTTTGTGGCATCTTTGCTCCCTCTGGGGCTGGAAGCATTCAGTATGTAAAGAGACACATTCATTCAATAAAGTATCAGGAAATCCTCCGAAAAGACGGTGTGTCTTCTGCAAAAACTATTGGGTGTCATTGGACCTTTCAACAAAAGAAAGATTATCTCAAAGTCAATCAAGGCTCGACTTCAGAAGAACCCCTGGAATATTCTGAAGTGGCCTCCCAGTCACCTGACCTGAACCTCCTAGAAAGCCTTTGGTAAGATGTAAAGAAAAAAGTTGCAGAATACAAACCCAAGAATATTAGTGACTTGAAGGATATTGCCCAGGAAGGATGGGCCAAGATTCCTCAAAGCTGCCAGAAGCTGGTGTCTGGTTATGTATCATATGTAGTTGGTCATGACAGCCAAAAGTGCTAAAGAAGTCGATAGGCACGAACGGGCTGAATAATTCAGAGACTGTAGTAGTCATTAAAAGTAATTGCCCGATGAACAAATGTACTGTCTATAAAATTATATTCTTTGCGCACAGAACAATCTTACTTGTTCTGTGTGCAAAGAACATTTGGACAATATAAAAAGATCTATTAAATATCTGCTGATCGACTTTTGTATGCAGCCACTCGGTGGTCGTTTAACAGCAGCAGTCAACACTTATAAATGTGCCCTTAGGTTACATATCTTTGAGGCGCAGTCAGCAGATGAGAACAAATCCTTATAAGGTTCTCTATAAAAGCAAAGAAAAAGTCATCAGGTCACCAGATTAGGAAATCATTCCATGGAGTCAAAGACTGTGTGTAAATCAAACTTGACACGATGCATTTATTAATAAAATGAGATTGGTGTGTATATTAAAATATAAAAGGGTTCTGGTCACTGGCACAGAACTTGTATAGCAATTAAGGTAGTCATATGTATACATAAAATGAACACCAGCCGAAAATTATTGATGGGAACAGCAAACCATCTATGTATGGTGGTGTCCCAGAGCTCCATCGATGGTAGATGTTGGGCAAAAAGTAGTAACGGAGATGTTGGATTGCAACATACCATAACCTGTGCTTTTAAATCGGACAGGCCACAGCCAGAGTTGTTTGTCAGCAGTATTTTGTCTGCTCCCTACTAACAATATATGAAGGGCCAAACCCGGGGTGCATGTGTATAGGGGACCAGGATGGCATAGCTGGCTTGGGTGACAGCTATCCAAAAGCTTATGGCCAGCTTTAGACAGCATGGAACTACAAGTGCTTCTCAAAAAATTAGAATATCATCAAAACGTTAATTTATTTCACTTCAATACAATAAGTGAAACTCATTATACAGAGTCATTACAGAGTGATCTATTTCAAGTGTTTATTTCTGTTAATTTTGATGATTATGGCTTAAGCCAATTAAAACCCAAAAATCATCTCAGTAAATTTGAATACTTAAAACACCTTAAAAACGAGATTTTGCCACGAAAACACGAAAAATAAGCATCCCATGCAATCCTATGGGTTTCCGCAATGCTGTGTTAATGCTGCGTTTTTTTCCGCGGTGGAATCGCTTTGCGGTAAAAAACGCAGCATGCTCATTAATTTAGCGGAATCGTGGCGATTCCGCCCACATAGGAATGCATTGCTCTGCTTACTTTCCGCATGTGGCTGTGCCCACCATGTGAAAAGTAAGCAGAACATTTGCGGATGGTACCCACGATCCGGAGGAGAGGAGACTGTACTTTGGGTACCATATACCTGTAAAAAATAGTATTAAAATAAAAAATATTGTTATTCTCACCTTCCAGCGTCCCGCGCAGCCTTCCCGCCTCTCGCCACGCTCCTGGTCCCAGTAATCCTTTGCGAGAATGACCGCGATGACATCATGATCTCGCGGGAGTGCGACGTCTCGCGGTCATTCACGCAAAGGATTACTGGGACCGGGAGCGTGGAGAGAGGCGGGAAGGCTGCGCGGACTGCCGGAAGGTGAGAACAACAATATGTTTATTTTTTTTTACATGTTTTCTTTTACTACTGATGCTTCATAGGCAGCATCAGCAGTAAAAAGTTGGTCACATTTATCAAACACTGTTTGACGAGTGTGAACAACCTGTCAATCAGTTCTCCAAGCGAAGCTCCAGATCGCTTGGAAACCGCTAGCATTCTGCAAGCTAATGACGCTTGCAAATCGCTAGTTTTTCCACGGGAATTTAAAATGCTATTTTCCCGCGGAATGGAATTCCTGCTTTTTTTTTTTTTTTTTACACTTACCGTGATTTTGCTGGCCGTTTTTGTGGCCCCAATAGATTTCTATGGGGCCGCAAAAATCGGCCTGCATAAATTAGTCGGGAGCGCCGTATGGCCGTATTTGCGGCTGTGAAAATATATCGAGCTTGCTCGATATTTTTCACGGCTTACGGACACGGGCCCCCATTTAAATCAATGATACTGCAAAAACAATGGTAGCTTGTTTTTGCGGAACGCCGTTTTTTTTCCCAACAATTTGTTAAAACAGGGAAAAACTGCGATCCGAGAAGGTTGTTTGCAGCCCGTTTTTGCGGGAGGCCGTGAAAATCACAACAATACGGCCCGCAAAAACGGGCCGCAAAAAACACGTTAAGTGTAAAAATCGCAGCTACTTACCGTTAACTGTATTTCTCTGAGCCCATGACGGCACCACGGAGAGAGGGGACCCGCCCCACGGGGACAGGAATCCTACAGACAAAAAGGCGGTACCTCTCTCCTGCATCAGTTGTTTTACAGAGCATTTAACGGAACTTTGGCCTATAACATTAACAACTTTAAGAAAAAGAACATTTCTATAATCATTAAACTGCGTAGAGGAGACACCACGTGACTATTTGACTAAACTATTTACAATAAGTGCGCACCCCATGCGTGAAGGGAGGGGATATATGGGTGCCATCATGGGCTCAGAGAAATACCGTTAATAGTAAGTAACTACGATTTTCTCTTTCCCCCATGACGGCACCACAGAGAATTGTACAGACTATTATGGGGGGGGGGGAACCACTGCCTTCAGCACCCTTCTCCCAAAGGTTAGATCTGAGGAAGTGGCTAGGTCCAGCCGATAGTGGTTCAAGAAAGTTGAAGGAGAGGACCAAGTAGCGGCTTTACATATCTGCTCAATGGAGACGCCTGCTCTCTCTGCCCAGGAAGTTGACATTGCTCTTGTGGAGTGGGCTGTTATTCTGTCTGGGACGTTCGCCCCCTGCGACAAGTATGACAAGGTGATAGCGCCTCTTATCCACCTCGCCAGCGTGTTCTTTGATGCCTTCCGCCCTATTCTTGGCCCCTGGAAGCACACAAAAAGAGACCTATCCTTTCTACACTCCCTGGTGGCCGCTAGGTATTCAATTAGGCATCTCCTAACATCTAATGTGTGTAATACCCCTTCTACCCTGTTTTTGGGATTGGGGAAAAATGAAGGGAGGGAGATTTCCTGGGTTCTGTGGAATCGGGATGCTACCTTCGGCAGGTAGGCTGGGTCTGTCCTAAGTACCACCCTATCCTCTAGGATCTGAGTAAACGGAGGGGAGGCCGACAGGGCTTGGATATCACGGATTCTGCGGGCCAATGTCAGAGCTACCAAGAGGGAGGTCTTGAACGATATCAGTTTTAGAGGGGCCTTTGTAATGGTTCAAAGGGAGGCTTGGACAGGGCTAAGAGTACCAAGTTTAGGTCCCAGGGAGGAGTATTTCGGGAAGGTATTGGCCTGAATCTACCAGCTGCTTTGATGAACCTGGCCATCCAACGGTTCCCTGCCAAGTTATAGTTGTAAAGGGCCCTAGGTATTAGAGGAGAACGGGGAGCTGAAGGAATTTGTACAGCTACAGAGGGAATTCGATCTACCCAAGCAGGAGTTGTATAGATATTTACAACTACGGCATGCATGGCGAGCAGAGGGTGGGCAGCTGGAGCAGGGGATCCCACAAAATAGGGTGATAGAATAGCCGGGGTTGAAGGGTCAGGGGGTCTGATCTCGATAATCTATTGTATGGTACTGGATTTGCTGCTTTCAAAGTCTCCGTCGAGGTCCAAGGGAAAATGGGAGGGGGCAATAGGTCCTATTGAAGACGATCAGTGGTTGGAAATTTTGGAGTGGGTACCGGACTTGTCCCTGAGTGAATCCCATCGTTATTCACAGATACTACTGTTGCACCAAAAATAAAGAACTCCAAAATTTTTGCATGATATTGGACTCAGACAACCCTATGATGTAAGACTTAGTCTGCGGATCTTATTCATATGATGTGGTCTTGCCCCAAGCTGGATCGTCTATGGGAAGAAGTAGTTGATATCATTAAAGTTTATTCGGGGGGGCTGGACTGCTCACCTATGGTATGTGTATTGGGGTATGTTGAAGATCTAACGACAGATGAGTATGGCAAAATAGCGGTGGCTAGAATGTTATATATGTTTAGAAAGTTGATAGCACAGCACTGGTTGAATGATCAGACACCCTCCATTCCAGAATATATTAGTAAGGTGAATTGGGTGATTAAATTTGAAAAGATTTGGGCAACATGGATAGACAGCTTGGGCCTTGCATCCAGAGAGTTACAGAGATTCAGATTAGGTCTCATTTGAGTGTACCTTTACTGAATTAAAGAGAAGTCTTTGCTATAAGTAGCACATCTGGAGCCTCTCCTGTATCTCTACTTACTGCTATTCAAGGAGACGTGACATTGACGCTATATAATATGTTTATTTTTGTCAAGACGGGGGACAATTCAGGGGGGAGGGGGGTGGGGTAAGAGGACTGTGTTCCCCAGGGTTGTTATACCTGTTTTGCTGGAAAATGTTCAAATAAAAAATATCTGATTTAAAAAAAAAAAAAAAAAGGGCCCCTAGGGCCACCACCTGAACTTCCAGTGTGCTGGTAGCGAAGCCTTGCTCTAAGCACTTCTGCAGGAACTCCAAGATCTTTGAGAGAGGTACCACCCCCCCTGCGCTGGTGTTTGATACTGAGAGGAATTTCCTCCAGATCCTCCCGTACAGTCTGGTGGTTACTGGTTTCCTACACCGTAGGAGAGTGGACACTAAATTTTTAGAGAAGCCCCTGCTGGTCCACAGCGCCCTTTCAAATTCCAGGCCGTCTTATGTAGGTTCTCCACCTGGGGGTGCAGTACTGGGCCCTGCGAGAGCAAGTTCGGAAAATCCGGGAGGACCCAATGGTCAGAGATGGACATTCTCCTCAACCATGAGAACCACGTCCTTCTCAGCCAGAAGGGGGCTATTAATAATACCCTTGCCTTGTCCTCCTGAATCTTCCTCAGAACTGATGGAATTAGGGCTATCGGTGGGAACGCATAGGCAAGGGGGCAGTGCCAGGGAATCATAAGGGCATCCAGGGCTACCGGGTTCCCGGAGGGGTTTATGGAGCAGAAGGTTTCCACCTTCCGGTTTGTTCTGTTGGCAAATAGATCTATGCTGGGTTTTCCCCATAGTGTCGTGATCTGAGTAAAGATTCCTTGGTTTAACTCCCACTCCCCCTGTATTAGCTGTGTGCGACTTAGGAAGTCTCCCGTCACGTTGTCTGTTCCTTTTATGTGTAGTGCCGTCAGTGAGTCTAGAATTCCTTCTGCCCACTGGAAAATTGATTTTGTCACTTTCTGTATCACAGGACTGGCATATAGCAAATGTGGTGTCAATATTCAAAAAGGGGACAAAAACTGAACTTGGAAATTATAGGCCAGTAAGTTTAACCTCAACTGTGGGTAAAATCCTGGAGGGTTTTCTAAGAGATACTATACTGGAGTATCTGGAGAAAAATACCTCATGACCCAATATCAACATGGGTTTACAAGGGACTGTTCCGGTCAGACTAATCTGATAAGCTTTTATGAAGAGGTAAGTTCAGGACTGGACCAAGGGAATGCAGTGGACGTGGTGTACATGGACTTTTCAAAAGCTTTTGATACGGTGCCACACAAAAGGTTGATACATAAAATGAGAACAATGGGGATAGGGGAAAATATGTGTAGGTAGGTTAAGAGCTGGCTCAGGGATAGGAAACAAAGAGTGGTTATTAATGGAGCACACTCGGACTGGGTCACGGTTAGCAGTGGGGTACCACAGGGGTCAGTTTTGGGCCCGCTTCTTTTTAACATATTAATGACCTTGTAGGGGGCATAGAGAGTAGAATTTCAATATTTGCAGATGACACTAAACTCTGCAGGGTAAACAATACAGAGGAGGACAATTTTATATTACAGGAGGATTTATGTAAACTAGAAGCTTGGGCTGATAAATGGCAAATGAGCTTTAGTGGGGATAAATGTAATGTCATGCACTTGGGTAGAATGAACAAGATGTATAATTATGTGCTTAATTGTAAAACACTGGGCAAAACGGTCACTGAAAAAGACCTGGGTGTATGGGTGGACGACAAACTCACATTTAGTGGCCAGTGTCAGGCAGCTGCTGCAAAGGCAAATAAAATAATGGGATGCATTAAAAGAGGCATAGATGCTCATGAGAACATAATTTTACCTCTATATAAGTCACTAGTGCGACCACACTTAGAATACTGTGTACAGTTCTGGTCTCCGGTGTATAAGAAAGACAAAGCTGAACTGGAGCAGGTGCAGAGAAGAGCGACCAAGGTTATTAGGGAACTAGGGGGTCTGCAATACAAAGACAGGTTATTACACTTGGGGTTATTTAGTTTGGAAAATCGAAAGCTTAGGGGTGATCTTATTACAATGTATAAATATATGCGGGGACAATGCAAAGACCTTTCTAATGATCTTTTTACTCTTAGACCTGTGACGGGGACAAGGGGGCATCCTCTAGGTCTGGAGGAAAGAAGGTTTAAGCATACTCACAGACGCGGATTCTTCACTGTAAGAGCAGTGAGACTATGGAACACTCTGCCATATGATGTTGTAATGAGTGATTCCCTAATAAAATTTAAGAAGGGACTGGATACCTTTCTAGAAAAGTATAATATTACAGGGTATATACACTAGTTTCCTTAATATTGCATTGATCCAGGGAGCTAGTCTGATTGCTGTATGTGGAGTCGGGAAGGAATTTTTTTCCCCAATGTGAAGCTTACTGTTTGCCACATGGGTTTTTTTTGCCTTCTTCTGGATCAACATGTTAGGGCAAGTTAGGATAGGATATGGGTTGAACTAGATGGACTTAAAGTCTTCTTTCAACCTTAACTATGTTACTTCCCTTAGGGCATGGGATCTTGTCCCCCCCCCCCCCCCCTGATGGTTCAAGTAGGCTACTGCTGTGCGGGTGTCCGAAAATACCCTTACGTGGTGGGACTTGAGGGAGTTCAGAAAATACAGGAGGACAAGTTTTACCGCTAAGAGCTCCTTCATGTTTGAGGAGGCTGTTTCTTCGTCCCTCGTCCAAACCCCTTGTGCTACCTGGTTGTCCAAGTGGGCCACCCACCCCCTGGGGCTTGCATCTGTGGTAAGGTCTCGAGATATCGACAATACCCAAAGGACTCCCCGGGCTAGGTTGGATGGTTCCACCCACCACTGCAGTGAGTGGGCTGTTTCAGGTGTAATGTCTAACCGCCCTTCTAAATCTCCGTGAAGAGAAACCTCTGCGGCTAGTATCTCCCACTGGAGATCCCTTGCATGGGCTTGGGCCCACCGTACAGCCGGGATGCAGGCTGTCATTGAGCCGAGCAGGGACATGGCTTTCCTTAGTGTTGTCGCTGTATGAGTTTTCGCGACTGTCGCTATCTGCTTCATGTGTATCATTTTCCCTTCTGGGAGGCGACACTCTTGTCTGAGCAAGTCTATGGTGATCTCCAGGTACTCTTGTACTTGGCTCGGGGTCGTCCGGGATTTTGGCAGATTTAGCAGCCAGCCTAGGTTGGCTAGTGTTTCTATAGTAATGTTCAGCTGATCCCTGCAGTGAGTAGGGGAGTTGCCTATCACTAGAACGTCGTCTAGGTATGGAACTATAAGTACATCCTGCTCCCTTAAATGTGCCATGGCTTCTGCTATGATTTTTGTGAAGACTCTCGGAGCGATAGCCAGCCCGAATGGGAGAGCCTTGAACTGGTATTGCCTTATTTCTCCTTTTATTGCGACTGCTGTCCTGAGATACTGGCGGTAGTCCGTGTGTATGGGGACGTGATAGTACGAGTCTTTTAAGTCGAGTACGGTCATAAAGCAGGCTGGAAACAGCATTTTTACTGTGGATTTTATTGTTTCCATTTTGAATGGATGGATTATCAGGCACTTGTTTAATCTTTTCAGGTTTATTATCGCCCTGAATGTCCCGTCTGGCTTCCTCCTCAGGAAGATAGGGGAATAGAAGTCTTTTTCCTGGCAGGGGACCTCTTGTAGCACCGATTTCTCCACCAGGTTCTGAATTTCTTGTTGGACTGCTTCTTTCTCTTCCGCCCACTGTCTTTGCAGGGTCACTACAAAAGAGGGTTTGGGTGAGGTGTGGAAGGTTAATTTGAGGCCTGTTTTTACCATGTTTAGGATCCAGGAACTGTTTGATATTTTTTCCCAGGCTGGGAAGAAGTGGCCTAATCTTCCTCCTACCTGGGAGACACCTTCATTGGGGTTGTTTCTTGTCCGCTGGTTTCCCAAACATGAACCCTTTCCCTTTTTCTCTCCTGTCCTCCCACTTATCCTGGGGGTTTCTAGGCGGTTTTCTCTGAATAAATTTCCTGCTCCGAAAACGCTTGAAGGGGAAATTGGACTGGTTGGGGAAGGATTTCTTTTTATCCCCTGCTTTGTCAAGGATTTCGTCCTACGTGGGGCCGAACAGGAATTCACCTTCACAGGGAATAGAGCAGAGTTTGGATTTAGTCTGGAGGTCCCCCGTCCAGCATTTGAGCCAGAGTGCTCTCCTTGCCGCATTTGAGAATGAAACTGCCCTGGCTGCCAGTTGGATTGAATCCGCGGATGCATCTGCCAGAAAGGCTGCCGCTCCTCTCATCAATGGGACGTTGTCTAAAATCGCGCCTCTTGGGGTTTTGCTTTTCCGATGGCCCTCCAATTGATCTAGCCACCCCATTAAGGCTCTACCCGTGCATGTAGCGGCTATGGCGGGTTTCAGTCCTCCCCCGGCTGGCTCCCAGGAACCTTTTAGGAATGTTTTCGCTTTTTTGTCCATGGGGTCCTTTAATGTTCCCATGTCCTCAAACGGCAGGGCGAATTTTTTTTTATGCTTTTGCTATAGCTACATCCACTTTTGGCGCTTTTTCCCCCAATAAGAGCAGTCTTCTAAGGGATATTTCCTTTTTGGAGTCAGGAGGCCCTTTTTTTCCAGCCTTTTCCATTCTTTCTGTATTACTGCTTGTATTTTCTCGTTCATAGGGAATGACCTTCTCTTCTTTTGTTCCAACCCGCTGAACATGGCGTCTTGGATAGTTCTTTTGGGCCTGGTGTCTACCAGCCCTATAGTTGTTCTAATTGCTTTTACTAAGTTATCTGTTTCTTCCATGGGGAAACAGCTGCGACCCCCTTCTTCGGAGGATGAGGAATCGGATACTGAACTTTCCGAGTTTGATGATGAAGGTTCGCTCTCCCTGTCGCTGAGGTCTGACTCTGGTCTTAGCTTTCCTATGCTTTTTGCTTCCTCTCTGAAGGGATTTAACGGTGTTTTCTACCTGGTGTTTGATTAGGTCCCTCAGATCGGAGGCGAAAACTGGAGATTCTTTACAAATCGTGTGGTCAATGCACGCTTGGCAGAGCCTTTTCCCCCAACCTGTGGGAAGCTCTTCTTTACAGAGTGGGCAAATCTTGTGGTTGGCCTTCTGCGTGCACTTCTTTCCCTAAAAGAGAGGGACCATAGTTACAGTCTGTACATTCACGTAGTCCACTCACCCACCAAGCCGAAGAAGGATACCAGATCTGAAGGGACCACCCGGTCTGCCGAAGCCTTGTCTTTTGGGGCCACTGCCCCACTGGACTCCTTGCTGCGACGGGACTCCGAGCGGCTGCTGCTGCGGCTGGTTCTTGGGATCCTTCTTCCGGCATTGCTGCTGTTGTGGTGACTACCGCAGTTGCCGCTGGCGCCTTGTGTCTGAGGGCATGTCCGGCTGCAGTTGTTCCTCTGGAGGCTCACTCATGCTTCCAGGAGATGCTGCGATCTGGCCCTTTTTTTTTTTTTTTTATTCTCGTCGTCCTTCTCCCCCCCCCCCCACCGTATGGGGGAGCGCGTTTTTTTCTCTGTGTGCCCGGGTGTGCGCCGCCACTGCATCTCTCCCCGGCACTCCGGGGGCTCCCAGAGATCCATTGCGCGCACCCGGCGTCTGACGTCACTAGGCTCCGCCCCCCACACGTGCGCGACGAGATCCTTCCCAGAGATGCATAGCGTTGCGGTGGCCTCACTCCACCAGGGCTTCCAGCGCCCGCTGACGCCGCTGTCACTGGAGCGCTTTCCCCCCTTCCTGGGGACTCCTGGGTGAGGAGGTCTTCTGCAATACTTCTGCCGCCTCACCCCCCTCCGCACACCCTGGAGGCCCGCTGACCTTCCAGCGGTGGCGCCTCGGGTCACCACCCCAGCCAGGACAGGGATCCAACGACGACTGGCGAGTCCATAGGTTCCCTATGGAGACAGGAAACCAACTGATGCGGGAGAGAGGTACCGCCTTTTTGTCTGTCCTGTCCCCGTAGGGCGGATCCCCTCTCTCTGTGGTGCCGTCATGGGGGAAAGAGAAAGAAGCCTTAGTCTGTTTCAGTAGGCTCCACAATCATGGGGAAGACTGCTGACTTGACAGATGTCCAGAAGGCAGTCATTGACACACTCCACAAGGAAAGTAAATTTTCCATTTCATTTGGAAATCAAGGTCCCAGAGTCTGGAGGAAGAGTGGAGAGACAGGCAATTCAATCTGCTTGAGATCTAGTGTGAAATTTACACAATCAGTGATGGTTTGGGGAGCCATGTCATCTGCTGGGGAAGATCCACTGTGTTTTATCAAGACCAAAGTCAGTGCAGCCGTTTACCAGGAAATTTTAGAGCACTTCATGCTTCCCTCTGCCGACAGGCTTCTTGGTGATGGAATTTTCATTCTCCAGCAGGACTTGGCACCTGTTCACACTGCCAAAAGTACCAATACCTGGTTTAAAAATCACAGTATCACTGTGCTTGATTGGACAGCAAACTCACCTGACCTTAACCCCATAGAGAATCTATGGGGTATTGTCAAGAGGCAGATGAGACACCAGACCCAACAATGCAGACAAGCTGAAGGCTGCTATCAAAGCATCCTGGGCTTCCATAACACCTCAGCAGTGCCACAGGCTGATCGCCTCCATGCCACGCCACATTGAGGCAGTAACTGATGCAGAAGGAGCCTCGACCATGTATTGAGTGCATTTACTGAACATACATTTCACAAGGCCAACATCTCGGATTTCAAAATCATTTTTTCAACCTGCGGTGTTATAAAGTATTCTAATTTACTGAGATAATGACTTTTGGGTTTTCATTGGCTGTAAGCCATAATCAACATTCACAGAAAAACACTTGAAATAGATCACTTGAGTGTAATGACACCATATACGAGTTTCACTTTTTGCATTGAAGAACTGAAATATATGAAGTTTTTGATGATATTCTAATTTAGTGAGAAGCACCTGTATATGCAATTTAAAAGAATATAAATTTACTTTGTCAGTCATTGCCCAAACTGAAACTGGAGTGCAAAAAATAAATGTAACAGGAAATCAAACAGTCCAGCATTATAATGGCATTACTAATCAGAAAGACAAACATATAATTATGATTACACAATACCCTGAGATCATGGGTGAACTCATTAAGTGAGTCATCAAGGTTTGATTTGAACTGGATCACACTTCCAGGTGTATAACAAGACCAGTTTGGGAAGGGCTCAAACTTAGTACAGCTCAAAAACAAGATTAGAAATGTAGATTACTTCACATGGCTGTGATTTTTTTGTGAATGTAAATGGCCCTTTAGGAAAAACCAATGAGATAATCACAAATGAGTTGTTAAAAATCGTTCTTTTCAAGATTTTCTTGCTGTGTAAACAGGCTGATGATCCCTCAATGAGCGAAACGCTTGTTCATCGGGTGAAATGATTTTTTTTAAAGCATAAAACATCATCGTTCTCAGCGGTGCATCATTCCATATAAACAGGACTGACACTGCCCACAACAATGGCAGCCTATGCACACAATGTGATCTAATATAGATCGCTCAGCGCACATCCTTTACTTTGGTTTGCCTGTACCTCATACGACCACCGATCAGTAAAACTTACAGATCGGCACTCACATCGTGCCACCGGGCTTTATAAACGGACCCTCAGGCTTCAGTCCTGGCAACTGCATGGCAAAGGTAACAACAGAGGAGTCAATTTTACCTCCATAAAGTAAACCTGCCATGAAATTCATGCTGCCCAAACTGTGGACAAAATTATTGTAGCTGTTTAAGCCTTTCTCTGAAATGTTGTTGTATTTCTGAAGAAACATACCCTGTCTGAGACTATGTGCTTTGGATGACGAGTCCGGTCCCCAGTGGTTTCTCCCCTCTCCCCCTCACTAGAACTACAGGTCTCTTGCTATGAATATGTACAGGGAGAGACGTCAGGCTAGGAGAGCAGGGAGGGGAAGAGCCACCAAGACCTACCTCTGATTTCTCGGACCTTGAGGCTTTTCAGAGTAAGGCCGGATGTGTTCACTGAGCCGTGAGGATTCACCGTGTCCAATACATTCTATTGGTGAAACTGACATGCTGCGGTCTGGAGAGACGCGCCACGTCAGTCTCCGTGGGTGATTCGCAGGAAACTTTGGACGCATAGTGGACATGGGCTTTCTAGAAATCCCATCCACTATGCTGCCACAGCTGACAGCTGCGGGTTTGATACTGCATAAATACGCAGCGACAAACCTGCGGCAATTACTGATTGTGGGCAGACACCTCAAGACGTACGCAGCTGAAATAACGTGGGCAGTGTTGAACTCATGCTGACTGTAGATCATGCTGCATGAATCAGATGACGGGTCCCCATCAGGGCTCTCTCACACAAGCATTGTACAGTTGTATGTTCTTGTCCGTATTACGGCCACAATATCTGGTTTGACGGGGAAAGAATCTGTAGCCCGAATACAAATGAGAAAACATCTCTAAGGCTGGTTTCACATTAGCATTTTTTTGCACAGCGCATCGTGCGCGTCCATGCGCATGCGTACCGATGTTTAACATGGCGTGCGCATGGTCTTGCATTTGCACGCGTTCATATGCGTTTTCGTGCGCATGCTGTTTTTCAAGGTGTGCGCCTAGGCGCACCAGACGCAGCCTGTTGCATTTTTGGGTCCGCCGAAAGTCGGCAAAAAAAAAAACGCACGCTTGTGCACGGAATGCGACAAAATAACACATTACAGTCTATGGGAACGCAGGCGTGCGCATGGACATGTGTTCGTCTGTGCTTTCGTGCGCATGCGTTTTTGCCGTAAAAATGTGTAGACACTGGTTTTAACCCCTAGAGAACGAATGTGCATAAAAAACGCAAACGCATGCAAAAATGCATGGTGCGCTGCGCAAAAAAAAACGCTAATGTGAAATCAGCCTAAGAATGACAGTAATCACTTTCCAAGATGGAAAAACCCTTTCAATCATGTGCAGAAGTTGCCCAACTGATCTCATCCCATAAGAGGATAGCTATAAAGTACTGTGCATACTGAGGAGATGCTGACGACCTATATTATGCTTTGTTTATATAGTGCCATCATATTCCCCAGAGCCGTATATACAGTATATAGTTCATTCTGTTCTTTGGAAGGGAAGGTTCCCTTTAACTTTGAAATATACTTGTGTGAACACAATGTTCGTTTTTACAAGGGCTCAAGATGGGGGCTGAATTTTATTTAGTGCTAAAATCTATTGTTACCGTAATGAGCTGCATACAGCCATGCAGAGCTCCGCTGACGTTTACAGCTACTTCATTTGCAAACATACCGCACAATAAATAGGACCTTGACACATGACACCTACATGACAGCACAGAAATGTGTGAAAGTAGCGAGTCACCTCCTCCCACGGGTATGACTATCCCGAAACTTACAGTCCAGGGATCTAGAAGAATGTCCCAAACCTATTGGAGACCACCATGTCACATTCCTGGGTGTGTAACAAAGCAGCCCCACAGTTGGAGGTGCTCGAAACAAGTGTCATTATAGGCGACTCATAATCACAATATTAGTGATATCATGTCACACGGTACAAGTATGCAGGAGAGAAAGCTATAATTCACTCCACCACTGAGCTAGAACATCACACCTATTAATGCTCCCACTGTAAGGACCCAGGACCACCACACAGATGAAGCGGCACCTATACTTCTACAGAGTCTGTCTACCATGAAATGGTGCCATAATGTGCCATCTCTATCTCATTATACTAGAACAAACTGGTAACAAAATTAGTCATTGAAAACCTCAAAACCAAATACTAAACATGTACAAAGTATCAAAACTATGCTATATGCTGTATACATGCACACTGCATGTAAAGCAGTCATCAAGGGGGGAAAAAAAACAAAAAAAAAAAAAAAATCACAAACCACTAGTTCTCAAGTGTTAAATTCTGAAGTGTTGCCGTTAGTGTGCCACCCGTGTGTCATCCACGTTTACCATCAGTGTGCCACCCGTGTGTCATCCACGTTTACCATCAGTGTGCCACCCGTGTGTCATCCACGTTTACCATCAGTGTGCCACCCGTGTGTCATCCACGTTTACCATCAGTGTGCCACCCGTGTGTCATCCACGTTTACCATCAGTGTGCCACCCGTGTGTCATCCACGTTTACCATCAGTGTGCCACCCGTGTGTCATCCACGTTTACCATCAGTGTGCCACCCGTGTGTCATCCACGTTTACCATCAGTGTGCCACCCGTGTGTCATCCACGTTTACCATCAGTGTGCCACCCGTGTGTCATCCACGTTTACCATCAGTGTGCCACCCGTGTGTCATCCACGTTTACCATCAGTGTGCCACCCGTATGTCATGCACGTTTACCATCAGTGTGCCACCCGTATGTCATCCACGTTTACCATCAGTGTGCCACCCGTATGTCATCCACGTTTACCATCAGTGTGCCACCCGTATGTCATCCACGTTTACCATCAGTGTGCCACCCGTATGTCATCCACGTTTACCATCAGTGTGCCACCCGTATGTCATCCATGTTTACCATCAGTGTGCCACCCGTATGTCATCCATGTTTACCATCAGTGTGCCACCCGTATGTCATCCATGTTTACCATCAGTGTGCCACCCGTATGTCATCCATCTTTACCATCAGTGTGCCACCCGTATGTCATCCATCTTTACCATCAGTGTGCCACCCGTATGTCATCCATCTTTACCATCAGTGTGCCACCCGTATGTCATCCATGTTTACCATCAGTGTGTCATCCATGTTTACCATCAATGTGTCACTCGTATATCATCCATGTTTACCATCAGTGTGCCAAGCTCGATATTTTTTCACAGCCGTATATACGGGATACGACGCTCCGATGAGATTTTGCGGGCCGTTTTTGCGGCCCCATAGAAATGTATTGGGGCTGCAAAAACAGCCTGCAAAAATACAGCAAGTGTAAAAGAACCCTAAATAGTGGAAATTCCCCACAAGTGACCCAATTGTGGAAACTAAAACCTTCAAGGAACTTATTTAAATGTGTGGTGAGCACCTTGAACCAGGTGCTTCACAGAAATTTATAACGATGAACCATGAAAAAAAAAAAAAATTCCACAAAAATGTTTTTAGCCCCAATTTTTTCACCAGGGTAACAGGAGAAAATGGACGTCAAAAATTGTTGAGCAATTTCTCCTTATTACGCAGATACCCCGTATGTGGGGGAAAGCGACTCTTTGGGCGCATGGCAGGGTTTGGAAAGGAAGGAATGACGGTTTGGAATTCAGACTTTGATGGAATGGTCTGCGGGCACCATGTCGCGTTTGGAGAGCCCCTGATGTGGTTAACAGTAGAAGCCGCCCATAAGTGACCCTAAATTAGAATTGATCTAGTGTTTTCCTAGTATGTGAATTTTATAATGTGGTGGTGTACGTAAATTGTGCAGTGCGCCTCAGGTTGGCAAACTCGAGCAGTTGAGAGTGCCTCATGTTGGCAAAACTAGTGTAAAGGCCCAGTCACACATAGCGATCTCGCTAGCGAGATCGCTGCTGAGTCACAAGTTTTGTGACACAACAGCGATCTCACCAGCGAGACCGCTGTGTGTGACAGCGATCAGCCACCGGCCCCCCCTGCCGGTATCGCTGATTGCTGCAGGAAAGCCCAGGACATTTCTTTGGTCGCTGGGCTCCCGCTGGCCAGCCCGCATCGCTGCGTGTGACCAGCAGGAGCCCAGCGATCAGCTGGTAACTAATGTACACATCAGGTATCCAAGGGACGTGCGTCCCTTGGATACCCGATGTGTACAGTTGTGGCCAAAAGTTGACACCCCTGCAATTTTGTCAGATAATACTCAGTTTCTTCCTGAAAATGATTGCAAACACAAACTCTTTGGTATTATCTTCATTTAATTTGTCTTAAATGAAAAAAACACAAAACAGAATGAAGCAAAAGCAAAACATTGGTCATTTCACACAAAACTCCAAAAATGGGCCAGACAAAAGTATTGGCACCCTCAGCCTAATACTTGGTTGCATAACCTTTAGCCAAAATAACTGCGACCAACCGCTTCGGGTAACCATCAATGAGTTTCTTACAATGCTCTGCTGGAATTTTAGACCATTCTTCTTTGGCAAACTGCTCCAGGTCCCTGATATTAGAAGGGTGCCTTCTCCAAACTGCCATTTTTAGATCTCTCCACAGGTGTTCTATGGGATTCAGGTCTGGACTCATTGCTGGCCACCTTAGAAGTCTCCAGTGCTTTCTCTCAAACCATTTTCTAGTGCTTTTTGAAGTGTGTTTTGGGTCACTGTCCTGCTGGAAGACCCATGACCTCTGAGGGAGACCCAGCTTTCTCACACTGGGCCCTACATTATGCTGCAAAGTTTGTTGGTAGTCTTCAGACTTCATAATGCCATGCACACGGTCAAGCAGTCCAGTGCCAGAGGCAGCAAAGCAACCCCAAAACATGAGGGAACCTCCGCCATGTTTGACAGTAGGGACCGTGTTCTTTTCTTTGAATGCCTCTTTTTTTCTCCTGTAAACTCTATGTTGATGCCTTTGCCCAAAAAGCTCTACTTTTGTCTCATCTGACCAGAGAACATTCCTCCAAAATGTTTTAGGCTTTTTCAGGTTAGTTTTGGCAAACTCCAGCCTGGCTTTTTTATGTCTCGGGGTAAGAAGTGGGGTCTTCCTGGGTCTCCTACCATACAGTCCCTTTTCATTCAGACGCCGACGGATAGTACGAGTTGACACTGTTGTACCCTCGGACTGCAGGGCAGCTTGAACTTGTTTGGATGTAAGTCGAGGTTCTTTATCCAACATCCGCACAATCTTGCGTTGAAATCTCGTCAATTTTTCTTTTCCGTCCACATCTAGGGAGGTTAGCCACAGTGCCATGGGCTTTAAACTTCTTGCGCACAGTAGACACAGGAACATTCAGGTCTTTGGAGATGGACTTGTAGCCTTGAGATTGCTCATGCTTCCTCACAATTTGGTTTCTCAAGTCCTCAGACAGTTCTTTGGTCTTCTTTCTTTTCTCCATGCGGTACACACAAGGACACAGGACAGAGGTTGAGTCAACTTTAATCCATGTCAACTGGCTGCAAGTGTGATTTAGTTATTGCCAACACCTGTTAGGTGCCACAGGTAAGTTACAGGTGCTGTTAATTACACAAATTAGAGAAGCATCACATGATCATTCGAACAGTGCCAATACTTTTGTCCACCCTCTTTTTATGTTTGGTGTGGAATTATATCCAATTTGGCTTTAGGACAATTCTTTTTGTGTTTTTTCATTTAAGACAAATTAAATGAAGATGATAATACCAAAGAATTTGTGTTTGCAATCATTTTCAGGAAGAAACGGAGTATTATCTGACAAAATTGCAGGGGTGTCAATACTTTTGGCCACAACTGTACATTAGTTACCAAGCACGCTGATGCAGGCATGGCGGGCAGGCTGTGACTTCTGCTCCCTCGGGTGTATAGCACCAGCCTGTGCTATACACCCCCACCGGGCCGCGCGGCTGGGCCCGGTTGTGCTGGTAGTTGCCATGGTACCAGGCGCAGCGGTGCAAACGGGCCTCTGAATTTCCCCGGGATCTTCTGGTTACGCCCCCTGCAGTGCGCGGAGGATTGTGGGAGGATCGTTCAGTTAGTTACCAAGCGTACTGATGCAGGTACCTGGTAACTAACGTACACATCGGGTATCTAAGGGACGCACGTCCCTTGGATACCCGATGTGTACGTTAGTTACCAGGTGCCTGCACCAGTGCGCTGGTAACTAACAGAACACAGCGATGCCGCGCGCTCGGCATCGCTGTGCTAATCGCTGGTGAAGCGATCTGTTTGACAGCTCACCAGCGATCACATAGCGACTTACCAGCGATCCTGACACGTTGATATCGCTGTCGGGATCGCTGGTAAATCGTCATGCGTGATGGGGCCTTAAGTCACAAATTAATTTAGAAGTCCACGGATGTGTGGTACAGTTTGAATCAGTCCTTTATACACAGGTAAGGTTTGTTGGGGCAGGTGTCACATTGCCAAATGGTGTCCTTCTGTGCCTCCCCTCTGTAACACACTCGACACCTCTTTTGCGACCTTCCTTTCTTTGAGATACCCCACCGGGAAAATGTTGGTCTGGTACGATACGAGCACCTTTAGTTCTGGAAGTACTGGGGCCCACTCTTTCCTGATCTCCACAGATTAGAGCCTTGATCACTACCTCTTGCACATTGTGATAGCATGAAAGCGTTGTACATTGCCATGCGTACAGCCATGTTCTTGTACTACACCTTGGCTTTTCTCATGGTACTGTATAACTGAAGGACTTGATCAGTGAGATCAACCACCCCCTTGTTCTTGTACCTCAGGACAGTCTGGTTTGGTGACTTGTGTAGAGGTGGTCAAGAAAAGGACAATGCTCGTCATTGTAATTGACCACCAGGAGGTTATCGCTACAATTGGGCTCAGCGCTATCCCTTTTTGAGCAGCTGCCAATTCGCGTCTTAGGGAGGCCTTTCTGATTTTTGTCGACAGTAACTAGGCTGCGGTAGCTCACACAGAGAGGGACGCGATATAAAATTTATCTACGTAGAGGTGATAACCTTGATTCGGCAGTGGGTGCACCAAATCCCGAACAATTTTTGCAGTCACTCCCAGGACAGGAGGGCATTCTGGGGGTTGAATCCAGGTGTTCCTTCTTTCATAAACTCTAAACCAGGTTGAATCCAGGTATTCCCTGAGGTACTCTCACACAGATTGTACAGTTTAATTCAGTACCTGGCCGTCTTACTGCACAGGTATTGTCAAAATTTGAGCCACCCCTTGATATGTATTAGGCTGGTTTCACACTTGCGTTTTTTTTGCTTTTTTTTCGCGCAAAAAACGCATGCGTTTTTTCCTATTCCGCATTCACATGCGTTTCTACGCGCATGCTTTTTTTGTAGTGTGCGCTCGGGCGCACAAAATGCACTCTGTTGCATTTTTTGAGCATCCGACTTGCCCCAAAAAAACGCATGTGCATGCAATGCGTTTTTTTTTCACCCAACCACCCATTATAGTCTATAATACGCATGCGGTTTTTTAAAAAAAGCGCAAAACACAAAAACGCATGATGCGTTTTTTATGTGCGTTTGCACTGCGCACGCTGCGCAGCGCAAAAAACTAAAGTTTGAAAGTAGCCTTAGGGACTCATCCACACAAATGACCCTTTGGGGAACGTACACCTCACCAAACTTGTTGCTGAAGAGCTCAATAACCGGCAGAACTTTGAAAAGTGGGTTAAAGATGGGGTAATCTCGGGAAGGACACTGTGCATTAGCACTGTAATGCAAAAATTTGTGGATGGCCTCAAAACTAAAGGTACTGTCACACTTAGCGATGTACCAGCGATCCCGACCAGCGATATGACGCGGTCAGGATCGCTGGTACATCGCTAAGTGGTCGCTAGTGAGCTGCCACACAGGCAGATCTCACCAGCGACATCGCTGGGGACGGGGGGGGTCGCTACTTACCTGTCACACCAGGCGATCCTGCGTCCTCCCGCCCGGCTCCACGCGTCGCTCGTCATCACAGCAGGAAGCGCCGCAGGAAGCTGACGAGAAACAGTCCTGGACATTCTCGCGCGATCAGCGATAACCAGTGGGGGAGCCGGTCGTAGGTAAGTATCAGACATAGCGATATCACTAGCAATATCGCTAGCGATATCTTAGTATGACATGCCCTTAAGTCTGTGTTCACATTTATATCCGAGGCTCCATCATGTTTGATGGCAAGAACAATGCAACATCCTAAGTTATCTTCCCATCAAAAGGAAGGACACCACAAAGGGACTAGGACCCTAATGTAAGTCCGTGTACATCGGGCACCATAGTTTGTTGGACGACAACTACGGCACATCAATTTTGCTTTTCTGTTTCTCTGACAGAACCTAAAAATAGAATGGATTTTGGAAATTTTAGTGTAATGTGTCAGTGCTAAAACTCCAAAAATGAGAACCATTTAGAGAATTGCATTTCTACTTTTTCAAGCACAATGTGCTGAACTTTAGAAACATTTACTCAATATGCAGTGATAAAAGCTGGACTCGTAATTCATGCATTTTTAGATTAGTGGGCCTTTAACCCCTTAACGGCCACCGATACGCCTTTTAACGGCGGTAGTTAAGGGTACTTAAACCACAGCGCAGTTAATTAACGGTGCTGTGAAAAAAGTATATAGCGCCCCCCAGAGTTGGATTTTCTCCGGGGTCTCGGCTACCGGGGGTAGCCAAGACCCCAGAGAACATGATTCGGGTCGGTTTTTACTGACCCCACTTTTGCAATCGCCGTTATTAACCGTATAACTGCAAAAAAAAATAAATTTTGCATTCACTTTCTCTCTCCTCTAATGTGATCGCACATCAGAGGAGAGAGAAATAGGATCCCCGATCCCCTCCCCCAGTACCTTCCGGTGGTTCTCGGCCTGTGTGCTTCCTCTCCATGGGCGCCGTCATCTTCTTCCAGGAAGTGCGCCCGCCGAGACCTGATGACCGGCACCCGGCAGGATTTCATTCACGGTACATTTTGAACACTGTGATAAACCCTATCACAGTGATCAAAACAAAAACAAAAATTAGTAAGTAACCCCCCCCCCCTTTATCACCCCCTTAGTGAAAAATCATGAAATAAAGAAAATATATTTATTTCCATTTTTCCATGAGGGTTAGGGTTGGAATTAGGGTTAGGGGATGTGTTAGGATTATGGTTGTGGTTAGGGTTACGGTTAGGGTTGGGATTAGGGTTAGTGGTGGGTTAGGAATGTGGTTAGAGTTAGTGGTGTGTTGGGGTTAGGTTTGAGGTTAGAGTTAGGGTTATGGGTGTGTTGGGGTTATGGTTGAGTTAGATTGAGGAGTTTCCACTATTTAGGCACATCAGGGGGTCTCTAAACACAACACCATTGATTACAGACAATTTTGCGTTCAAAAAGTCAAACGGTGCGCCCTCCCTTCCGAGCCTCGACGTGTGCCCAAACCAGGGCTGTGGAGTCGGTAAGCCACAGTTGCGACTCCGACTCCTGGATTTTATCAGGTTCCGACTCCGGCTCCGACTCCTTCATAAATGGCCAATTCATAACAACAAATTTACTGTTGTAAAATATTAAACATCGTGCTTATTCAGTTTCTCACCATCATATAAGTAATCAGACCACTTAGAGCAAAAACTACATTTATTAGAATACAATTAGAATATAGCAAATAACTTTTATAAACTTTTCTAAACTGTAAGTAAATATGCAATAAACACTTTTATGCAGTTAATAAGAAGAAATCTATAAATTTGTCCTCAGAAAAAGTATTGCCTCTGTCAGATCCTCCTTCATGGATGCCCTCAAATCTGATCTAATTATTTTGAGAGCAGAGAACAACCTCTCTACACTAACTTGTGTTGGTGGCAAAGCAGTAACCACTCGGGCAACATCTCTGACAATGTCAGGATACAGAGGAATCGCTTGTTGCACTGTTATTTTTGATGAACGGTCAAATTTCTCAATTTCTTTTAGTGCACATGAAAATATTCTGCTGAAATGTACTGGCTGTGTTCCTTGATGGGGATGACTCTTCTATGCGGGAACACTTTGCACGGTCCTTGTGATCCAAATATTTTTCGAAATTAAATTCTTCATCAGTTGATGATGAGGGTGAAGATGTGGCAGGACGACCAAATTCTTCTTGTTCCTCCTGACTGTTCTGCAACCCTTTCATCCTTACTGCTATTTCAAACAGAGCTTCTTTTCCTTTACTCAGCTGTTGAACATCTAGAAGAATCCGATGCATTGGGTCTACATAAACAGCTGCCAAAAGAATGTTATTTTGTAATAGTAGCTCCTCTCTCCGTTTCATTGATGTAGCAATGCCACTTGCAATTAACCCTCCTCTTTGGGACAGGCGAAACATCAGGTTCTTCCACTCCTTTAAGAAAATACCTGGAGTTAAGTCCTCTGCTTGTAATTTTTTAGTCACTGTAAATGGGTGCGCTAGCAATTTTTCCAGCTCAGTCACCTGATTCCACTGACTTTCATTTAGCGTCAGTTGAGGGTTAGCCATGTCTACAAGAAAGGTTTTCAGTTCAACCAAGCGCTGAATCATTAAGTAAGTACTGCCCCATCGTGTGGCTTTATCAATAATTGCCCCTTTCCCAGCACGTCTCTTCAAAATTGAGTCAAATTTAGGGGTTCTGGCAACAGTAGCCAATTTTCTCACCTTGCCAATCAGTGCAGCAGCATGTCCTTCTTGCAGACTCTCTCTTATAGCCAGCTGTAGCGTATGCACAACACAGCGCATGTGATGAATGAAAGAACATATTGACACAGTTTCAACAAGATCATCTAAACTATCATGTTGCTGTTCATCTGAAGCAACTTCAGTTTGCTCCTCAGTTACAATACGGTGTTCCTCTATTTCAAACATTTCTGTGTCTGTGGACCCAGAATGTTCTTCTAGCTGCTGGTCACCATCATTACTCTCATTCATTAGCTTAATAGTACTTATCATATTTGAAGCATTGTCAGTTACGACAGAAAGAACTTGCTCTTTTTTAAGTTCATAGTCTTGCAGAACCTTTTCCACCAAGACCTGGAGAAACTCACTGGTGTGATGAGCTTTGGTGTCTTTTACTGCCAATGTCTTGGTAACTATTTCATTTTTGTCACAAACAAATCGGACATTGATGGCAAAATAGTTCACTCTGTGACGTGTGCAGGCATCCATTTTAAGAAACAGAAAGCGTCCCTTGAGAGTTTTTTTACGTTCTTCCTTTTGTTTAAAAGCTTCTTCGATTACTAATTTTCTAATACTCTCTCTCTCCAGAGAAACGCCAAGCTTGCGGGCCATTTCCCCATTCAGACACATAAAAGCTGGTCGTGAAAATAATGAAATAGGCACACTATCCTTTACAACAAGCTCTATGATCTGTTTTTTAAATGTATCTACTGTCATTGTCACAGTAACTTTGTCACTGACAAAATATCTTGCAACTGATGGCTGCAAAGTTCTCTGCTCCTTTGTTTGGCTGGAAGAGCTGGGCACTGGTTCATTGGTTTGGATGCAGTCTTTCTCATCCACTGCTTTCAGTACTTCTGGATGAAAGCGCTGTAAATGTCTCTTTAGATTAGAAGCTCTGGTAGGAGCATTTTTATCTTTGCCTGAAAATGCACTCATCTTGGCTTCACAGCATTTGTTTTCGTCTGGATCATTTGTCATACACTGACAGACATAATGTTTTCTATCTTGAGTGATGGTGAAATGTTCAAATACAGCTGATTTAATGTGATGCTTCTTTGACATTCTCAGGTTTTTAATTCTGCATTCACAATCCAAATGACAATTGTTTTTCCTAAAAACAATTGTACAAAATTATTGCCAGGTCGTACAACTGATATAGTGGTCAGTAATACTGTTATTATTCCTCATGTACTCACAGTTAACTGATGCAAAGTTTGTTGAAAGGATAATACTTCTTACAGTCTTCCTCTTCTGAGTAGCAGGCAGCTGTGAGATGCTTGGAAGACGCACACCTAGTATGATCTAGTCTAGAGGAGGAGCTTTACTACTAAGAATTTGCAACACATTTTCACTTTCATACATTGTAAGTAGGGGGGTTGGGGCAGCATGAGGTTAACCAAGTATAAGATTAGATAAGGGCAGTGGAGAACAGTGACACACAAGAAGTAAGAAATGTCTATCTCCAGCAGAACTGCTTATCACTGTTGTTCATAGTTTGATAGAACATATATATTTGAGTAACATTTATAAAATTCATATGAAAGTTCAATTATGAAATATTAATACATTTTTTTTTAAAGCTGGAGTCGGAGTCGGTACATTTCTACCGACTCCGACCAAAACTAACTCCGACTCCACGACTCCGACTCCACAGCCCTGGCCCAAACAGTGGTTTACCCCAACATATGGGGCATCAGCGTACTCAGGACACCAACTTTGGGGGTCTAATTTCTCCTGTTCTTGGGAAAATAAAAAAAAAAATAATTTTTGTGGGAAAAAAAAAAAGATTTGTTATTTTTACGGCTCTGCGTTTTAAACTTCTGTGATGCACTTAGGGGTTGAAAGTGCTCACCACACATCTAGATAAGCTCCTAAGGGGGTCTAGTTTCCAAAATGGTGTCACTTGTGGGAGGTTTCTACTGTTTAGGCACATCAAGGGATCTGCAAACGCGACATGGCGTCCAATTTCAATTCCAGCCAATTCTACATTGAAAAAGTCAAACGGCGCTCCTTCCCTTCTGAGCTCTACTGTGCACCCAAACAGTGGTTTACCCCCACATATGGGGTATCGGCGTATTCAGGAGAAATTGCACAAAAAATTTTGTGGTTCATTTTCTCTTTTTACACTTACGAAAATAAAAAAAATTGGTTCTGAACTAAAATGTTTCAAAAAAGAAAAAAAAAAAAAAAAAAAGTGAAATGTTAATTTTTTCTTTCCACATTGCTTCAGTTCCTGTGAAGCACCTGAACACCTGAAGGGTTAGTAAACTTCTTGAATGTGGTTTTGAGCACCTTGAGGGGTGCAGTTTTTATAATGGTGTCAATTTTGGGTATTTTCTGTCATACTGACCCCTAAAAGTGACTTCAAATGTGAGGTAGTCCCTAAAAAAAAATGGTTTTGTAAATTTTGTTGTAAAAATGAGAAATCCCTGGTCAACTTTTAACCCTTATAACTTCCTAACAAAAAAAAAAGTCTCCAAAATTGTGCTGATGTCAAGTAGACATGTGTAAAATGTTATTTATTAAGTATTTTGTGTGACATAGCTCATATCTCTGATTTAAAGGCATAAAAAAAGTTTGAAATTTTCGCCATATTTCCATTTTTTTCATAACCGCAAGTCATATTGAAAAATTTTTACCACTAACATGAAGTACAATATGTCACAAAAAAAAACAATCTCAGAATCAGCAGGATCCGTTAAAGCGTTCCAGAGATATAACCTCAAAGTGACAGTGGTCAGAATTGTAAAAATTGGCTTGGTCATGAAGCTGCAAAGTGGCTCCGTCACTAAGGGGTTAAATAAAAAGTAGAGAATTTGAAAATGCAATAACAAGCCAGTTTGATCTGCGCTTCACTGCAGATCAGGCAGTCATGCAATCATTGGCGGCTTTTACTTACTTCTAAGGCTGTGTGCACACGCTGCGGATTTTGCTGCGGTTCCGCAGCGGTTTTGGCCGCTGCGGACCCGCAGCAGTTTTTGCTGCGGTGTACAGTACCATGATTCCCTATGGGAATCAAAAACCGCAGTGCAGACGGTGCGGAATTTTCCGCGCGGATTATCTGCGGTTTTCAATCCGCATTAAGAATTGACATGTCAATTCTTTCTGCGGATTCTCCTGCGGTTTGCCATCTCCTCCATTGAGGAGATGAAAAACCGCAGGGCAAAACCGCAGAGCAATCCGCAGGTAAAACCGCAGGTCTTTTGACCTGCGGTTTCACCTGCGGATTTTACAAAATCCGCGCGGATGAATCCGCACATAATCCGCAGCGTGTGCACACAGCCTAATGATTTGTGTTCACCTTCCTTAAAGATTGGAATGTATAGACTGTAAAGGTCCCAGGAAACTGAGAACAAGCAACTTGTTTGTTGAAATCACCATTTAATTCATGTCTTTATTACTAGGATTTTGGATGACAACTCTGCTTAATGACAACAACTCAGTGGATATCTGACAAAGTTGGGAAATGCATGGTAAAGGGAACCTGTCAGCAAGATTTATACCCACAAACCATCACTAACATGTTATACAGAAAATGGGCTGATTGATAACGATAATATTCTCTCTTCTGACTGACATGAGAGGGAAATAGCTGAACTCGCAGTGCAGTAAAACATTGCAGGAGTTAAGCTGCTGCAGTTCGGAGCTTCACCAACTCACGGGTGCAGCGAGCTTCACTCTGCATGTAACATGGCAAGTGTCACTATGTTTTTGCACAACTCCAACTTGCACAAAACTTCTGCAACATTTCAACTTGTTATAGACCAAAAAACAACTTGATGAATTTGGGCCTACCTGCTTGTATATAGGCTACAATTAATCAAGACCAACATTTTTAACACCGGTCTTGATTTGGAGGCAGGTGAAGTGCGAGGATTCTAATTCATTGAGAGGCATACTTTTTCTTTCTTTTCGTCATACACATGGTGACCAGAGCCGTGGAGTCAGAGTTGGCATAAAATGGACCAACTCCGACTCCTAAAACATATCAAGTGTACAGCAGTACAATGAGAGATGTGCTGGAAATGTTTTCACAAGAGTTTGGAAAAGTTATAAAATGTCCTATAGATGTCTGTGCTGTTCCTGATCTAACGATCTGGGCTTTCAGTGGAGATGAATCTGTGCTGCACTTTATGTACATGCTCAGTAGCGACCAGTGCTGTGGGGTCGGTATAAACTGGACTGACTCCAACAATATATAATAAATTAGTTCAGTAGTACAATCAATTATGTGCTGTAAATATGATAAGAATTTGGGAAAGTTATGAAATGTCTGTTCTGTTCCTGATCTACGGATCTCTGCTTTTAGTTGCGATGAATCTGTGCTGCACTTTATGCACATGCTCAGTAGTGACCAGTGCTGTGGAGATGAATCTGTGCTGCACTTTATGTACATGCTCAGTAGTGACTAGTGCTGTGGAGATGAATCTGTGCTGCACTTTATGCACATGCTCAGTAGTGACCAGTGCTGTGGAGATGAATCTGTGCTCCACTTTATGTACATGCTCAGTAGTGACCAGTGCTGTGGAGATGAATCTGTGCTGCACTTTTTTTTACATGCTCAGTAGTGACCAGTGCTGTGGAGATGAATCTGTGCTGCACTTTATGCACATGCTCAGTAGTTACCAGTGCTGTGGAGATGAAGCTGTGCTGCACTTTATGTACATGCTCAGTAGTGACCAGTGCTGTGGAGCTGAATCTGTGCTGCACTTTATGTACATGCTCAGTAGTGACCAGTGCTGTGGAGTCAAAATCAAGAAAATTGAGGAGTTGGAGATATGGCTTACCGAATCCACAAGCCTGACAGTGACCTAATTATATAGGTTGAAAAAAGCCACATGTTTATCAAGTTCAACGTTTCCCCACCAGTTATAAATAATTGCAATACAGAATGTATAACCCACAATGCCATTTGTGAGAAAAGCATCCAGGTGTCTTACTGTAACAGTATTTGCCATTCCTACCTCTTATGTACATTGGTTTTGATATTTTTGGTAGTGCAGGAGTCATTGTTTCTCCCTTTAATGAATCAAGCGAGGCGCAAAGGGTTGTGTATCTCCGTGTGTGCTTCGCCACAAGTCTTACTCCACTGACACTGGAGCAATATTTGTTGCAAAAGGGACATTGCCACTCATCAGGAATTTGACGAGCCCTGTACCAGCTCTGCCCACTTTGAGCTGTGCCAAAACGTCAAAAAGTCGTAACATTTTTGCACAACATTGCGCAATTTGCAACTTTTAAAAGCTTTTTATACCAGAATACTCGTGTAAAAGGTTTGATGAATCGGGCTATGGACTTCTAAATATCTCTCTATACTCAGAGTATAAAATAATATCAGTGTATGAAACAGCACTACATCAGAGAAGCTTCCTCCTCCAGGCAAGCAATGAAGCATATGTGGACTGTAGACTGATCATCTCAAACCACAAGTGAGATCAGCTGAAACATTCAGCTTGGACTGCATACAATTCTCAGCTAAGGCTAGTTTCACACTTGCTTTTTTTTGCAGCGCGTTTTTCCCGCAAAAAAACGCATTGAAAAAACGCATACATAAGCATACAACTGCTGCGTTTTTTTCAAGCATTTTTATGAGCATGCATGAAAAAAACGCAGCGTTTTTATGCGTTTGTATGCGTTTTTAGCGCGTTTTTACAGCGTTTGCGTTTTTTTCCAACATTTTTAGGTGGCCCCTCACACTACCCAAACCATGACTTTACTAACCCTAACCCTGACCCTAACCCTGACCCTAACCCTGACCCTAACCCTTAACCAAACCATACTTAACCCTAATCCTGACCCTAACCCTGACCCTAACCCTTAACAAAACCATACTTAACCCTAATCCTGACCCTAACCCTGACCCTAATCCTTAACAAAACCATACTTAACCCTAATCCTGACCCTAACCCTGACCCTAACCCTTAACAAAACCATACTTAACCCTAATCCTGACCCTAACCCTGACCCTAATCCTTAACAAAACCATACTTAACCCTAACCCTGACCCTAACCCTGACCCTAACCCTGACCCTAACCCTAACCCTGACCCTAACCCTTAACAAAACCATACTTAACCCTAATCCTGACCCTAACCATGACCCTAATCCTTAACAAAACCATACTTAACCCTAATCCTGACCCTAACCCTGACCCTAACCCTGACCCTAACCCTAACCCTAACCATACTTAACCCTAATCCTGACCCTAACCATGACCCTAATCCTTAACAAAACCATACTTAACCCTAACCCTGACCCAAACCCCAACCCTAACCCTGACCCTGACCATAATCCTAACCCTAAACCCCCTTAACTAACCCCAACTCTAACCCAAACCCCTAAATTCCATGGTTTAAAAAAAAAAACGCATATGCAAAAAAACGCATACATGAGCATGCCAGTGCACACATATGCGCATCCATAGGCTATAATGGCCATTTTTAGCGCAAAACGTGCGCATATGTGCGCATGCGCTTTTTTGCAGGGCCAAAAAATGCAACATGCTGCGTCTGGAAAATCCCAACGCACACCCCAAAAAAACGCAGCGCATGAAAATCGCATACATGCGCTTACCAGCGCGCAGGTATGCGCACCCATGTTAAATATAGGGGAAAAAACGCATGCGCAGGTGTGCGTTTTTTTCCAGCGCTAAAAAACGCAAATGTGAAACCAGCCTAAGAGCAGGACTAGCCAAGTACCTGACTGCAGTCCCTGCATCTAATGGCACCTGTCAGCCTAATGTAAGTGGTGCAGGTGGTCTCCGCTGTACTGGTTTCTCCGCTACTTTAAATGATGGAGAATCAATTGATATGCCGCCACTTTGTAACCAGTGGGAGTCTAACAGCCGGGACCACCAACATTGCCCATAGTGAAGGGGCTGCTGAGATTCTCTTTACATCATTACTCTTCACTATCTGTTGTGCAGGAGAACTGCCATTCATTTTCATGTTTTTGGACCGGTGGTTGCCCCCGAGGCTCAATCCTCATTAAGTAGAATGGTACTTCATAACATTATAAACTGAGAGTGCCCCTTTGAGAGGCTCTAGCAAGGGCTGAAGATCAGACTCTGCTTCCCCCTTCACCCCAATGTCTCAGAGCGGCCCTAAATGTCAGCATTCAGACATAATATTGTGCAATGTACCCTTTATACACTTGCAGTTTCTTTCCCGTCACCTGTATCATATACGGTACATTTATTTTCCTATAGCATCAACATCGCACAGTGGTGTACAGAGCTCATCACCCAGAGCGTCACTGTAGGGACCAGGGCTGTGGAGTCGGAAAGCCAAACCTGCGACTCCGACTCCAACTCCCACACATATTGCTTATATTTAAGTGAAAAATTTATTGTAGTACAATGTGAACATCAGACATTTAATCATTTTTATGATCCAATAAAGATATTTAGATAGAACAGAATATATACAGTATTTATTGGAATACAACTTTAGAACACCAAAAACTGCAATTGTAAATATGTAATACACTATGTAATATCGATTACATATATACAGTACAGACCAAAAGTTTGGACACACCTCATTCAAAGAGTTTTCTTTTATTTCATGACTATGAAAATTGTAGATTCATTCTGAAGGCATCAAAACTATGAATTAGCACATGTGGAATTATATAATTAACAAAAAAGTGTGAAACAACTGAAAATATGTCTTATATTCTAGGTTCTTTAAAGAAGCCACCTTTTGCTTTGATTACTCCTTTGCACACTCTTGGCATTCTCTTGATGAGCTTCAAGAGGTAGTCACCGGAAATGGTCTTCCAACAGTCTTGAAGGAGTTCCCAGAGATGCTTAGCACTTGTTGGCCCTTTTTCCTTCACTCTGTGCTCCATTTCACCCCAAACCATCTTGATAGGGTTCAGGTCTGGTGACTGCGGAGGCCAGGTCATCTGGCGTAGCACCCTTTCACTCTCCTTCTTGGTCAAATAGCCCTTACACAGCCTGGAGGTGTGTTTGGGGGTCATTGTTCTGTTGAAAAATAAATGATGGTCCAACTAAACGCAAACCGGATGGAATAGCATGCCGCTGCAAGATGCTGTGGTAGCCATGCTGGTTCAGTATGCCTTCAATTTTGAATAAATCCCCAACAGTGTCACCAGCAAAGCACCATCACACCTCCTCCTCCTCCATGCTTCACGATGGGAACCAGGCATGTAGAGTCCATCCGTTCACCTTTTCTGAGTCGCACAAAGACACGGTGGTTGGAACCAAAGATCTCAAATTTGGACTCATCAGACCAAAGCACAGATTTCCACTGGTCTAATGTCCATTCCTTGTGTTCTTTAGCCCAAACAAGTCTTTTCTGCTTGTTGCCTGTCCTTAGCAGTGGTTTCCTAGCAGCTATTATACCATGAAGGGCTGCTGCACAAAGCCTCCTCTTAACAGTTGTTGTAGAGATGTGTCTGCTGCTAGAACTCTGTGCATTGACCTGGTCTCTAATCTGAGCTGCTGTTAACCAGTGATTTCTGAGGCTGGTGACTCGGATGAACTTATCCTCCGCAGCAGAGGTGACTCTTGGTTCTTTCCTGGGGCGATCCTCATGTGAGCCAGTTTCTTTGTAGCGCTTGATGGTTTTTGCCACTGCACTTCGGGACACTTTCAAAGTTTTCCCAATTTTTCAGACTGACTGACCTTCATTTCTTAAAGTAATGATGGCCACTCGTTTTTCTTTACTTAGCTGCTTTTGTCTTGCCATAATACAAATTCTAACAGCCTATTCAGTAGGACTATCAGCTGTGTATCCACCAGACTTCTGCACAATACAACTGATGGTCCCAACCCCATCTATAAGGCAAGAAATCCCACTTATTAAACCTGACAGGGCACACCTGTGAAGTGAAAACCATTTCCGGTGACTACCTCTTGAAGCTCATCAAGAGAATGCTAAGAGTGTGCAAAGCAGTTATCAAGCAAAAGGTGGCTACTTTGAAGAACCTAGAATATAAGACACACAGTATTTTCAGTTGTTTCACACTTTTTTGTTAATTATATAATTCCACATGTGTTAATTCATAGTTTTGATGACTTCAGAGTGAATCTACAATTTTCATAGTAATGAAAATAAAGAAAACTCTTTGAACGAGGGGTGTCCAAACTTTTGGTCTGCACTGTGTATGTATATATATATATATATATATATATATATATATATATATATATATATCTTTTATAACACTATGACTTATCTCAGCTAAGACAAAGCCTAGATCCTCAGACTACATTCACACCATGGGCGTAGCCAGGATCAAACCTGGGGGGGGGCAGAACCTCATACTGTTCCGCAGAACCTCATATTGCACACCTCAGCTGCTGTAGAACCTCATACTGCACACCCCTACACTTGAAAATAAAGTCTGAACCTTAAGATGTGGTGGTGATGAATGCAGTCTATTTATTCCAACTATCAATTGATGTTGATGTGTTACTGAAGACGAGCAATGCCTGTCCTGGGCGTCCTTTTGAGCAGCTATGAGGTGTACCTGACTGGTGCTTAAAAAAAAAAAAAAAAAAGCAGTGTTAGTCTGTACTACCCGGTTTTCATTCTTTTTGGTACAGATAAGATAGGGATAGACAGATATGGATAAATGGATAGATAGAGCAGATTTCTAATCTGCTTTTGCTATTGAAAACATTATCTATGAGCGCAAAAACCTTTCAGGTGATGTAGTTATTTTTATAAAGCTCATCGGCTTTTGCAGCTGAAAAACGTATCCTCGAAAAACGCTGTGTGTGAATGTAGTCTTGGATCAGGAATATAACAGCCATTTATAGGACATTTCCTAACTTTCCCAAATTCCTATGAAAAAATATTCAGCACATCCTACATTGAATTACTGTACCCAATTTATTATATATTTTAGGAGTCGGTCCATTTTATACCGACTCCACAGCCCTGGTAGGGACACCGTCTTCAATATTAGTCACTACATTCCTGTAACGTTTCTTACTCCCCCTTCTCTGCTTTCAAATCATCTACTCACATGTTTCAGCATCAGGCTTCCAGAAAAAAAAAAAAATAAATAAATAAAATATATAATATATATATATATATATATATATATATATATATATATATATATATATTATATATATATATATATATATATATAATGTATGTAATTGCATGGTCACAGACTGCGCATAAAAATCCAGCTGTATATGCCTCTCAGTACATATATTATGCTACCTGCAACAGATCCCATTGGTGTTCGTCACCCAAAAACAACTGTCAGGACTCTCATATCTAAAAGGGATTTTTTTTACTAAAAAGCAAAAATGTACACAGTAATGACAACTCTCTCTCAGCCAGGGCATTCATAAGATGTGTGACACCACATTTCTCACAGACATTCCAAAAATTCACAACACTTACTGAAGAGGAACAAAATGCAATAAAACAAATACTGGAAGCTGAAAGTCCACATCTGTCATCTATGAATGCCTCTGCGACTGGCCAAGGCTTTTAAATTCTCCAGGTATACGCATAGCTGCCATGATAATATAGCACAGGAGACAATGTATTATGTAAAGGGGGTTATGGGTAATAAGTATTACTACACAAAAACCTTCAGACTTTTTAAAATTAATAAAAGTACTGATGCTCACCCTGCAAGTCTTAAGGCCCCGTCACACACAGCGATATCGCCAGCGAGATCACTGATTTTGTGACATCGCTGTGTGACATGTATCAGCGACCGGCCCCCCGTCGGGTATCGCTGATTGTGCAGGATCGTCCTGGGCCATTTTTTGATCGTTGGTCTCCCGCTGGCCAGCACGCATCGCTGCCTGTGGCAGCGGGAGAGCAACGATCAGCGACGCTGCACGCTGGTTTCCAAGGTAAACAGCGGGTAACCAAGAGCCGCGCGGCTCTTAGTTAGCTGATCGCTGGTGAGCTGTCACATAACAGCCCCGCCAGCGATCAGGACCAGCGAGCAAGCTGGTTTCAAATGTAAACAGCGGGTATCTAAGAGCCGCGCGGCTCTTAGTTAGCTGATCGCTGGTGAGCTGTCACATAACAGCCCCTCCAGCGATGAGGACCAGCGAGCAAGCTGGTTTCAAATGTAAACAGCGGGTAACCAAGAGCCGCGCGGCTCTTAGATACCCGCTGTTTACATTTGAAACCAGCTTGCTCGCTGGTCCTGATCGCTGGAGGGGCTGTTATGTGACAGCTCACCAGCGATCAGCTAACTATGTCCCAGCGATTCCATCCACGTCGGATCGTTGGTGGGATCGCTGGGACATTGATATGTGTAACGGGGCCCTTATTCTCAACTGAACCCAACCTTGCCGCACCGGATTTACCCACCCAGCCAATCACTGAAACAGAGGTGACCCACCTTAGCCAGTGACTGACTGTGAGGGCATTTTCGGTAAATTCAAGTATGTTGAGGACAGGGTCACAAGACCAGATAAATTCAAGAATTTTGTGTGTGTAGGGTAGGGGGGGGCGAGTATTGATATACATATGTCTATTTTATACTCTTTTAGAAATTATTTTTATTTCTCACAATTAGAGAGACTCAAACCCAACAATAAATGAAATTCTGCAAGCAGCAGAGAACTGTATATGCCACAAAGAATGGACTGTGCTCATATCATAATGCTCGGCCCAATCCTCATACATATAGCTCTGGCAAAAATTAAGAGACCACTGCACAATTTTATAAAAATCAGCTTCTCTACATGTCTGACAGCCATTCCATTCCAATGTCAGTTGAATTCCAACCAGAGTACACCTCATTCTACTTAATGTGCTTCTGATTAGGTGATCACCTGAACCAAATCTTATTTAATGAAGGAAAGTATAAAAAAAACCCTGCTGTGGTGTTCACAATCCTCTCACAATCTTCTTGCAATAGGACAGCTGGGTGGCAAAACAAGTGCTAGTAATATCCCAAAAGTAATAGGAAAGTAAAAGTAAAAGGAAAGAAAAAATAACTTTTATCCATGCCAAAAGGAGTTGAAAAGAAAAGTGACCTACAAAAGGAATGGCAAATGGCAGCTGTGGTGAAGAGCATGGCAAGAACAGTTCGTAACAGGCTCCTAGAGGCAGGACTCAAGTCATGTAAAGCTGGAAAAAAAAAGCCTTTCATCAATGAGAAGCAATGGAGAGCCAGGCTGAAGTTTGCCAAAGACCATAAGAATTGGACCATAGAGGACTGGAGTAAGGTAATCTTCCCTGATGAGTCTAATTTTCCGCTTTGCCCAACACCTGGTCTTCTAATGTTTAGACGGACACCTGGAGAGGCGGACAAACCACAGTGTTTTGCACCCACTGTGAAATTTGGTGGAGGATCAGTGATGATCTGGGGATGCTTCAGCAAGGCTGGAATTAGGCAGGTTAATCTTTGCGAAAGACGTATGAATCAAGCTGCATACAAGGTTATCCTGGAAAAACAGTTGATTCCTTCTGCTCAGGCAATGTTCCCCAACTCTGAGGACTGGTTTTTCCAGCAGGATAATGCGAAATGCCACACAGCTAGGTCAATCAATGTGTGGATGAAGGACCACCACATTAAATCCCTGTCATGGCCAGCCCAATCTCCAGATCTGAACCCCACTGAAAACCTCTGGAACATAATCAAGAGGAAGATGGATAGTCACAAGCCATCAAACAAAGAACTGCTTAAATTTTTGTACCAGGAGTGGCATAAGGTCACCCAAAAGCAGTGTGAAAGACTGGTGGCAAGCATGCCAAGACGCATAAAAGCTGTGATTAAAAATCATGGTTATTCCACAAAATATTGATTTCTGAACTCTTCCTGAGTTAAAACATTAGTATTGTTGTTTCTAAATGATTATGAACTTGTTGTCTTAGCATTATTTGAGGTTTGCAAGCACTGCATTTTTTTTGTTAGTTTGACCATTTGTAATTTTCTGAAAATAAATACAAAATTTAGTACTTGGAAATTTGAAGACATGTTGTCAGTAGTTTAGAGAATAAAAGAGCAATTTACATTTTACTCAAAAATATACCTATAAAGAGAAAAATCAGACAAACTGAAAATTTTGCAGTGGTCTCTTCATTTTTGCCAGAACTGCATATGAAGCTGTAAAGGGAACCTGTCACCAGGCTTTGTCCCATGTGAGATAGGGCCACCACCTTTCAGCCCTGATATACAGCTTTCTATAATGCTGTAAACCTGACCCCAATCTGGACTGCAAGACAAGAAAAAGACCTTTTCTAATACCTACAGGGCAGTCGTGTCCGATGGGCCGGGGCCTGCCTTTTTCTTGTGATGCTGTCCTCCACTCTTCTGCTTCGTGTGAATGACGTGTCCTACGTCATCTACAGTGTCCCCAGCATCGCGCTCCTGCGCAGGCATACTTCTCAGCGCTGACCAGAGCAAAGTACTGCAGTGCGCATGCACCAGGGATGTTTGGTCTTTTCCTGTGCACATCAGTACTTTGCTCTTCGCTGCTCTCAACAAAGCAGAGAAAAGGGCTCATGCACAGAAGCGGATGCCACAAGACCTGTCATTCACAGGTGGCCAGCATTGCAAGAAGGGAGGCACCGGACCGAGACATCCATTGGACCGATCTGCCCTGTAGATGAGTATTTTAAAGGTCTTTCTTGTCTTGCAGGCCAGATTGGGGGCATATATACAGCATATTAGACTGCTGTATATCAGGGCTGAAAGGTGGTGGTCTTATCTCACATGGCACAAACCTGGTGACAGGCTCCCTTTAAGTCAGGACAAGAAACTCAGCTATCAGGCGAGTTAGGCTACTTTCAGACATCCGGTGTGTGGGGTCCGGCGGCATGCAGCGAAAAGCCGAGCCGCCAGATCCGGCCTGCAGCGGTGACACCGGATGTGTATGCGGCATCTGATACGGCTCGGATAGGATTTAAAGGAGCCGCAAGAGGAAGATACATCGGGGACAAGAGAGACAGTCGCCGAAGGGTATGGGGGGAGGGAAGGGGTGGCGGTTAGAGAGAGACACATGTGGGGTTAACACTCAGTGTCCAGGCGACAGGAGAGAGATCTCTCTCTCTCCTGGCACTTGTGGGGTTAACCCCACAAGTGGCAGGAGAGATCTCTCTCTCTCGCCCAGACACTGAGTGTTAACCCACAAGTGCCCGGCGAGAGAGATCTCTCACAAGTGTCCGGGTGAGAGAGAGAGAGATCTCTCTCTTGCTGGGCACTTGTGGGGTTAACACTCACAGTGTCCGGGCAAGCGCTGTGTAAAAAGCTGTTCCGGCGCTGCAAAAAACCGTTGCAGGCAAAGTTTTTTTCAGACGCCGGACTGGCATTTTTTGCCGTATCCGGCAAAAGCCGGACACGCCGCATGGCCATCAGGCGCAATGCAGCGATAATGCTAGTCTATGGGATAAAAGCCGGATCTGGTGGCAACCGGCTTTTACATTTTTCGCCGCATCGCGCCTGATGCTAAAAAACTGATGTCTGAAAGTAGCCTTATTGAGATCCCAGCAAGGGTCGCATTTCACAGACGTGTGAGAGCAACTTCATGCTCACATCCAGAAACACTCTAAATAACCAATGTTTGGGGTTTTTATTTCAATAAACTTACTTCATGTAAATTACATTCTGTTGTTATAAAAAAAAAAAAAAAAAAACACAACATTTACACACCCATAAAAGCAGCCAGGCTATTGCCATGTAAAAAGAAAAATCATAAGAATGTCAACCATAATCTGTACATTTCAGTTGAAAAAACTCTTTTTGGATGAAAAAAAAAAAACCTAAACAAGTGTGGTTGCATAAATATGCACACCATTAACCTAATACTTTAAACCCTTTGAAGACAGCAGTCTTTTTGAGTAGGAGTCTATTAGCACGGCACATCTAGAATTGGTAATCTTTGCCCACTTCTCCTTGAAAGAACGCTACGAGTACAAATCTGTCAGTTTGTAAGGGTATTTCCTGTGTACAGTCCTCTTCTGGTCAACTCACAGATTTTCAATTGGATTCCGGCTTGGGCTAGTCCAAAAGTTCTCATGTTTCTCAAGTAATTATTAGGCTCATTGATGGAAGGTGAAATTCCTTTGAAGGTTTTGTTGCAAAATTGACGGATATTTGGAACCGTTTATAATTCCTTACACTTTGACTAAAGCCCCTTTTTTCAGCTGCCAAAAAACAGTTCCAAAGCTTGCTACCTACCACTATGCTTTACTTTGGGTATGGTGGTGTTCTTTTGCTGATGCAGTGTTGGCTTTGCACCATACAAACCTTTTGGAATTATTGCCAAAATTTTTAAAGGGAATCTGTCAGGAGGATTTTGCCATTTAATCTGAGTGCTGCATAATATAGGGGCAGAGAGGCTGGTTCCAGCAATGTGTCACTTATTAGTCTGTGTGCTATAGCTTCAATACAAACAGTCTAACAGTGTTTTATCAGCAAGAGATCACTGCAGGACTAGATCTCATGTGCAGCCCATCCAAGCTCCATGGACAACACTTAAAACACTTGGTCACATTGAAACGTTCACTGACTTTAAATACCAAAAACCTGCTGACAAATTCCCTTTAATCTGAGAGCAGCATAATGTAGGGGCATAGAGCCTGATTCCCGGGATGTGTTAATTGCTCAGCAGCGTGCTGTAGTTTTAATACAATCAGTGTTACATCAGCAAGTGATTCACTGCAGGACTAGGTGTCACATGCCAGACCAGTCAGGCTAACCTGTGTAGTCCTGCTGCCACCACTGATTGGCAGCTTTCAGACAATGTACAGTCTATACAAAGCTAGCAGCCAGGGTTTTACACAGCTCAGCATTCCGACTACTGCTAAATCAGACAGATTGCATTTGTCTGATTTAATCGCAAGTGGGAGCGAGCCCATATACTAATTTTAAGCTACTTCTTTATGACCATCTTCAGTGTTCCACGGTATATCTAAAGTCTTGGAAAAATTTTGGTACCCGTTCTCCTGACTGAACTCCTTTGCTGTGTTGTAAGCTGTTTACGGACCATGGCTTTTATTGTAAAACCAGATGGTGGCCCGATTCTAACGCATTGGGTATTCTAGAATCTCTCTCTCCACGCCACAGATCTCCCGACGGAGGCGTGCGTCGTTTGAATGCGCTGATTGGTCGCGCCCGGCAGGGCGCGACCAATCAGTGCTGCAGGATTTCCGTTACAGACAGAATAAGACGATTATATAGTAGATGCAACTAACAAAAAAAAACGTACTAAAAAACTAAATTTTATATGGAATTAATCAGAATCACTGTAAATTATGGCGGCTGTGTAATCAGTATTAAACAGTTCAAACGGGATTGGCTAATTGGCTAATTCTGAACATAACCAAATCCCCAACTTTAAGAGAGTGTTCACACTTACGCAATAAAATTTAGTTTGGTTAATTTTATTTTCCCTTTGAAAATGATTTCAGCTTGTCGCTCACTCGATTTGTGCATATTATAGGTGACATTACAGGGGGAAAAAGTTTTGAAATAAATTATAATACACACAAACATTGTAGTTAGTTACACAGGTTGAAAAAAGGTGAAGTTCCATCAAGTTCAACCTTTCTCTACCAAATTTTTTTTTTTTTTTTTTTCAAAAACCAGGCATTTTAAAGTGGTGTGTAGACTTTTTATATCCAGTGTATTTGCAAATAAAAAGTTGTGAATTGCACCTACGTGCCTGGCAGGAATAGCTCTTATAAAGACTGATGCTAGTCCCAGACATGGGACCCACATCTATCAGACATTTATGGCAAATCCAGAGATACACATTAAATGTCCAAGAAATTTTTCATGTGGTTTTTTTCCGCAGACAAAACCTTCTCTCTTGGCAGTAGGAAACTTGCTGCAAAAAAGCAGGTTTTGCTTAGTTTTTGTTTCTTGCGCATGCTGATAAAAGTTTAGTGCAAAAAAAAAAAAATAAATAATTAAAAATCTGATTCTACTTCATCAAGCCGTCACCAAAAACGCAGCAAAGACTGATACCTCCATTTTTACAGTGTTTTTTGCGCCATGAAATACGCTGAAAGAATTGACATGCTCCATTCCGCAAAATTCAAGGTTTTGATCAAAATACTGAGGACAAAAACCAAGCTGTGTCCATGAGGCTGGTTTCACATTTGCGTTTTTTTTCGCGGTATTTTAGCGCTAAATAGGGCATGCGTTTTTTTTCCTATACTTTGCATGGGATGCGCTTATGTGCATGCGCGCGCAATGCGTTTTTTTACAGCAAGACACCCATTATAAGTCTATGGTGAGCATATGTGCGCATTGGCATGCTTATGTATGCGTTTTTTTGCACATGCGTTTTTTTTTTTACCATTAGTTTAGACAATGGAATTTAGGGGTTTGGGTTAGAGTTAGGGTTAGGGTCAGGGTTAGGATCAGGGTATGGTTTGGTTAAGGGTTAGGGTCAGGGTTAGGGTTAGGATCAGGGTATAGTTTGGTTAAGGGTTAGGGTCAGGGTCAGGGTTAGTTAGGGTTTAGGGTTTGGGTTAGGGTTAAGTATGGTTTGGTTAAGGGTTAGGGTTAGGGTCAGTAAAGTCATGGTTTGGGTTAGTGTGAGGGGCCACCTAATGTTGGAAAAAACGCAAACGCGGTAAAAACGCACTAAAAACGCACTAAAAACGCACACAAACGCACACAAACGCACACAAACGCACACAAACGCACACAAACGCACACAAACGCACACAAACGCACACAAACGCAGCGTTTTTTTCATGCATGCTCATAAAAATGCTTGAAAAAAACGCAGCAGTTGTATGCTTTTGTATGCGTTTTTTCAATGCGTTTTTTTGCGGGAAAAACGCGCTGCAAAAAAAAGCAAGTGTGAAACTAGCCTGAGACTTCTGAAAACTCAGACTTTGCTGGTACTGTAAAACGCAGCTAAAAGTTTGCATTTAAAAAAACGCAGTGTGTGAACATAGCCATGGAGTTTTTCGGTTTAAGAACAATCTTGTTGACAAGCAGTCTGTTTGTGTTCTTTTTGTACCCCCAAAAAATGGAATATGTGGCTGCTTCTGTGTCTGTTCAGGAATATGGACACAATGTCTTTTTCAGGCAGGTTCACAGAATGAAAAAGAACTAAAGAAACATTAATATAACAAAAAAGGAAAAAAAAAAAAAAAAACAGAAGTACCACAATATAAAAAACACTTGCTATGCATATGTTCAGTCTTTTGAGCTTCTTTTAACCAACCGCTTTACATTTGTAAAGGTGAAAGGTGGTTATGTGACTTGACCATTCTTCATGGGCTTGAGCTCAGAAGCTGCCGGAATATAATCACAGATCTGCACTGCCCCATAGTATAACACTGAGCCAAGTGCCGTCTGGCCGTGTTATACACTCGTGTGACCCCAGCCTTAAGGTTATGTGCACACGCTGCGGATTTGGCCTCTGCGGATCCGCAGCAGTACTGCAGACGGTGTACAGTACAATGCAAGTCTATGGGATTTACAATCCGCAGTGCACATGCTGCGGTTTTTTCACTGCGGAAAAGCTGCGGTTTTAAATCCGCAGAAAGAATTGACATGTCAATTCTTCCTGCAGTTTGCCACCTATTCCATTGTCCAAGTGTCAAACCGTAGAGGAAAACCTGCGGTTTTACCTGCGGATCCGTACGGAAAAATCCGCAGCGTGTGCACATAGCCTAAGAATCCAGTGATGGGGCTTGGTACCTATAGGTGCCACGTAAAGCAGAAACCATAGGTGACATGAGACAAATGTGCTTTAGGTTCTGTTCACATCACTTCTGCGGCTCTGGTGCAGATCTGGGCCAAGATGAACAGATACAAGGCTGCCGTTTATGTTTTTTCTAAACAAATCTGCAGAGTTTCTTTATTGTTTCTACATTGGATTGGCTCATGATTTACCTACATTACACGTTTCCTTGCACAGGTATTTTAGCTGGATTGCCCTCTATTGATTACCCGTTTCATATAGACAGCGCCCTTCATGGTATATTCATTAGATGATTGACAGGGTGTCCAGTAATTGGGGTTCCTACCAACCATGAGGACAAGGTGCTAATTTTCCACGCCAACAATGAATGCAGCACTGACCGATCGCAGGATAACGTGTGGATCTGTTGCAGTAGTTGAATGTGACCCTCACTCTTTCTAGATGGAACGTTTGCGGATTTGCAGGCTCTCCACACATCGCAGTTGGGAAACTTGAGATGTGGAATGTCGCTTTTTTGACAATACACTTGTACTACAAGTACTGACATTTTCAGACCATCCCGGCCTAACTTCCTGCAAATGCTAAATAATGGTGCATAGGGGCAGGGCGCTTGTACACCGCTCATGGAGTCTGGTGCCGTTTATCACCATGATCAAGATTTCATACACTTATGGAGCACTGTGGAGAAAAACATTGCCTCTTAGATGATGCAAGCAGAAAAATAATGATTTCCTATGCCTACTACAGTGAATGTAAAAGGTTTACTCCGAGGCCCCCCACAAGTATACCAGTTATAATGCTATCTACTTATGTGGTGGCTGGCACCAGGCCTGGGTTTCACGTCTATTGTGCTCCCCTATAGTTATGCCCCAGAAGGGAGCTATCACTTTCTTCTTACCGTATCAACAACATTTACTATTAAATATAGCATAGAATAATACCCGAGCTGTACTAGGGCTCACATGTTACTCAGCTGCTATAAAATACATAACTCAGAGAACTTTCAATTAATACATCCACTGTCGTAGTCATATACACACACTACATGTCAAGTTACTCAGATAGTAGCTGGGTCTCCTCCACTAACACAGGGTTCTCGCCCGGCAGAGCCACCAGCGCCTCTGCCCCAGAGTTCTCCCCCGGCGGCAGAGCCACCAGCACCTCTGCCCCAGGCTTCTCCGAGCCACCAGCACCTCTGCCCCAGGCTTCTCCGAGCCACCAGCACCTCTGCCCCAGGCTTCTCCGAGCCACCAGCACCTCTGCCCCAGGCTTCTCCGAGCCACCAGCACCTCTGCCCCAGGCTTCTCCGAGCCACCAGCACCTCTGCCCCAGGCTTCTCCGAGCCACCAGCACCTCTGCCCCAGGCTTCTCCGAGCCACCAGCACCTCTGCCCCAGGCTTCTCCGAGCCACCAGCTCCTCTGCCCCAGGCTTCTCCGAGCCACCAGCACCTCTGCCCCAGGCTTCTCCGAGCCACCAGCACCTCTGCCCCAGGCTTCTCCCCCCCACCAGCACCTCTGCCCCAGGCTTCTCCCCCCCCCAGGCTTCTCCCCCCCACCAGCACCTCTGCCCCAGGCTTCTCCCCCCCACCAGCACCTCTGCCCCAGGCTTCTCCCCCGGCAGCGCCACCAGCACCTCTGTCCCAGGCTTCTCCCCCGGCAGCGCCACCAGCACCTCTGCCCCAGGCTTCTCCCCCGGCAGCGCCACCAGCACCTCTGCCCCAGGCTTCTCCCCCGGCAGCGCCACCAGCACCTCTGCCCCAGGCTTCTCCCCCGGCAGCGCCACCAGCACCTCTGCCCCAGGCTTCTCCCCCGGCAGCGCCACCAGCACCTCTGCCCCAGGCTTCTCCCCCGGCAGCGCCACCAGCACCTCTGCCCCAGGCTTCTCCCCCGGCAGCGCCACCAGCACCTCTGCCCCAGGCTTCTCCCCCGGCAGCGCCACCAGCACCTCTGCCCCAGGCTTCTCCCCCGGCAGCGCCACCAGCACCTCTGCCCCAGGCTTCTCCCCCGGCAGCGCCACCAGCACCTCTGCCCCAGGCTTCTCCCCCGGCAGCGCCACCAGCACCTCTGTCCCAGGCCTCTCCCCCGGCACCACCAGCACCTCTGCCCCAGGCTTCTCCCCCAGCAGCGCCACCAGCACCTCTGCCCCAGGCTTCTCCCCCAGCAGCGCCACCAGCACCTCTGCCCCAGGCTTCTCCCCCGGCAGCGCCACCAGCACCTCTGCCCCAGGCTTCTCCCCCGGCAGCGCCACCAGCACCTCTGCCCCAGGCTTCTCCCCCGGCAGCGCCACCAGCACCTCTGTCCCAGGCCTCTCCCCCGGCAGCGCCACCAGCACCTCTGCCCCAGGCTTCTCCCCCAGCAGCGCCACCAGCACCTCTGCCCCAGGCTTCTCCCCCGGCAGCGCCACCAGCACCTCTGCCCCAGGCTTCTCCCCCGGCAGCGCCACCAGCACCTCTGCCCCAGGCTTCTCCCCCGGCAGCGCCACCAGCACCTCTGCCCCAGGCTTCTCCCCCGGCAGCGCCACCAGCACCTCTGTCCCAGGCCTCTCCCCCGGCACCACCAGCACCTCTGCCCCAGGCTTCTCCCCCAGCAGCGCCACCAGCACCTCTGCCCCAGGCTTCTCCCCCGGCAGCGCCACCAGCACCTCTGCCCCAGGCTTCTCCCCCGGCAGCGCCACCAGCACCTCTGTCCCAGGCCTCTCCCCCGGCAGCGCCACCAGCACCTCTGCCCCAGGCTTCTCCCCCAGCAGCGCCACCAGCACCTCTGCCCCAGGCTTCTCCCCCGGCAGCGCCACCAGCACCTCTGCCCCAGGCTTCTCCCCCGGCAGCGCCACCAGCACCTCTGTCCCAGGCCTCTCCCCCGGCACCACCAGCACCGCTGCCTCAGGCTTCCCCCCCCCCCCCCACCAGCATCGCTGCATCACGGTTCCCCCACAGAGCCCACGCTTCCATTTAGCATAAATTAGTGCAACAAGTGGTAGCATGAACCAAAACTCTCAGTGTAACTACATGGGTGTCTGCCCAGAACACACGTATGATGCCATGCCACTGGTGCCAGTCACCCTGTGCGAGGAGTCTGTGGACCATTGAGGGTACACAGGAGAAGCCCACCCCAGCCGGAGACACTGCCCCGCACTACTCACCCTTTGAAATACGCCTTGACCCGGACTTGGTGGGAGTTCTCGGCGGGCTGGGACATGGTGCTGTCCCTCTGTGTCGGCATGTCCTCCAGTGGTGCAGCTCTCAGCGCCCGCTGGGCCCCTCACTGACAGACACCGGCGGCACAGCGCGCTCCTCAGGCCTCGCTCACACCTTACTGCCGTTCCCTGTCCCGAATCCTAGTACAGCCGGGAAGACCGTACCAACTAGCACACATCCGGGGGAGGGGCCGGGCCTGCCCTGCCCTGCACACAGCCTCAGTGTGGGGATAGGTAGGAGAAACGGTGACGGGGCAGCATCACCCCTCCTCACAGCCCGCTCAGCCCTGAGATCACACGGTGCCCACCCGGCCTGTAGTCAGCGGATGTTACGTCCCGGCTGTCGCCGGCTCTGCTGCAGGTCACAGCGTGTGCGGAGGACGGAGGGTCCCTGTGCACGGTGCGGCACGGCTGCTCCCTGCGGCAGATCTCCGTCATTGTGCACACCATGCAGTTAGAATGAGACACGAGTCTACCTTACTACATCAATCACGTCACCCCTTCAGCCAATCACAGGCCTGATGTGTGTCCAGCACTCGTATGACCCTGAGGTCAGTGATTGGCTGCAGGGGTCACGTAAGTGATGGCCGGAATGTGGGTGACAGTCACTTACTGGTGATTTCTCTAAAACGTTTGCTGCTCATCTCTTAAGGGCCCGTCACACTAAGCAATATCACTATAACGGTTTTGTGACGTAGCAGCGATATTGCTAGCGATATCGCTTTGTGTGATACCTCCAACCGGCTCCCCCGCTGGTTATCGCTGATCTCGCTGGATCGTCCTGGGCCGTTTCTCGTCGTCAGCTTCCTGCTGTGGCGACGCTCGACGCGTGGACGTCTTCATCGCCTCGTCTGACAGGTAAGTAGCGCCCCCCGTCCCCAGCGATGTCGCTAGTGAGATCTGCCTGTGTGGCAGCTCACTAGCGACCACTTAGCGATGTACCAGCGATCCTGACCGGGTCGTATCGTTGTCCGGATCGCTGGTGCATCGCTAAGTGTGACAGTACCTTTACTCAGACTTGGGAAAATCTCTTTAAACTTTGCCCTTTTTTCCTGATGGATCTGAATGGTCGTCCTCTACCTGCTCATTCCCTTTCTAAACACACTTCCGCGGTGGCGCCCTTCCAGCAGTATTGTTGCGGGGTCGCTCAGAGTTCGTCTGACATTGCTATGTGAGCGCTGCAGCCAATCAGCAGCCACGATGCGCTGCAATACTTGCACTTCTTTCCTTCATCCAAAGGGAGTGTAAACCAAGCAGCCCAATAGTGAGCAGTGATCAGCTGCAGCGCTTATGTAACACATGCACAGGGAACTGTCAGAGCATCTATCGGCTTGCTGGAGCTTACAGACTCTAAGAAGAGTTTTGCAGTGGCTGTTAAACAGGGACCTACAGACACTAATCGTTTTTCTCCTGAGTGGCAGAAGACTACCACTCCCAGGGATCCTTGTTCCAGTGAGATGATAGAAGAAGGGAGGAGGAGGGACTTGGGGGAGGACGATGTGGAGAAAGTGAAAGGAAATGTGCAGAGGAGAGAGAACGTGGCTGCTGCTGGTTATGAGAGACAGCAGTGTGGATCTTGATTCCCCTAAGTTGCAGAGTGTGGGGGACCCCGCGGAGACACCAGTGTTGCCGGAGAGAGCAAAGATCCAGAGAGTTCTGCCGACACTCCCATCGGATAAAGGTCTAAAACCTACAGCCCTCAGCTGGAGTCTAAAGAATCCTCCGCTTGTTGGAGACACAGTGAGTGTTCTGCTGAGACTTGTGATTCTATCGGCGCGACTTACAGTGAGTGCACTGCAACCCAGACTATTGACAGCGACATTCATTGAAGTGCACCTACGTTTTCTACTTTGCGCGCCAACCTTCCTTGGCGCGCCAACATCCGCGGCAACTGGGCCCCAACGGTCGGACTGAGTAAATGCAAAAGAGGGTGAATTGGCCACGTTATATTTGCAGGGTTGGGGTTTTAATTAGTCTGTGATGGGTATATGACTTTTATAGAGCACAGTTAATCGCATTGTATGTTTATTCCTGTAAATCCATTTTAACTCTGCTTCATAGCAATAAATCTGTTAAACTGTTTTACTCCTGCTTCCTGAGTGTGTACCGAGCTGTGGCAGGGGTTTCCCGAATCAGCCCCTGGCAGAAGATAACTGTCCTTCTGCAGCCCAGAGACAGTGCTCCAATCAAGATTCGGGTGGAGGCACTGCGTACAGAAGAGGTGAGACCCCCTATAACACCCAGGGTACAGTAGTAGCCATAAAGGGGTGTTACACTTACATGACATGTCACAACACTGCGAGTGCCGAAAGTGCAGGAACAGCACCGGCAGGAGAGTATAGACTGTTTTTTTTACATGGATTTTACTTATTGAATAATAGCATTTTTCTGGCACTGTTTTTATGTGGTGTTTTGCTTTTTTAGCATATTTTGATGTGTTTTTAATGGTTTTGTCCAGGCTTGATAAATTTTCATGCAAATATCTGAAATCATCCTTTTTCTTTAAAATGTTCAAAGGGTTACAATTTTGCAGCAACGTTTCATTATTTTTTTTTTTTTAAAGAGGCAGGGCTGGTCTCTGCTCTCGCTGTTCTCTCCTTACAATGCACACTGACAGTGCGCTCTCTTGCCGGCGGCGAGGGAGCGCACTGTCAGTCTGCATTGAAAGCAATATCGCACAGTGACAAGGGAGCGCATACTGAGCATGCGTTGGCATTGACAAAGGATGCGTGCTAAGAAGAGTAGGGACTAGCCGAGCCCCTGAAATGGAAGTCACTGATGACTCCTCGTTTCAGGGTGGGGACAGAGGCTACCCCTGATAAAATTTAATTTGAGTATACCAGCATGCACTGGGGATTCTCAAGCGAAACGTCATCAAAGAGTAAGTAGATAAAAAAAATAAAGCAGAGAGGGAACGTTAGGGCATTTTTAATTAAAGTACATTAGAAAAGAGATTAGACTATTTCATTTAAGAGAGAGACATTTAGGATTAAATCAGTGTTAGTTTCGGACCACTACTTTAAGGTGAAGTGGAAGAAAAAATTTAAATTTTTCCACTAAAATTTTGCTTTACACCTTTTTTTTTTTTTTATTTATTTATTTTTTTTTACAAGAGGTAATAAGAGAAAATAGACTCCACCATTTATTATGCAATTCTCCTGAATGTGGTAATCTCTCATGTTTGGTCATAAACAGCTCAGGGCTCAGAAGAGAGGATGCGCTATTTGATTATTTGACTGGAATAGATTGTGGATACCATGTCACATTTGCAGAATCCATGAAATGCCAAGCCGGCAGAAACCCCTACAAGTGATCCCATATTGAAACTAGGCTCTTCTTGAAATTCTCCTAAGGGTTTTTTGACCATTTTGTACCCATTAGTGCCTCACAGAAATTTATAACGTTTCGATTTGAAAACAACAAAAAATAGATTTTTTTTTTTCCAGTAAAATGTTGATTTAGCCCCAAATTTGTAACTCTCACAAGTGGTAGATAGAGAAAATAGATCCTACAGTTTGTTACACAATTTCTCTCAAATACGTTAATACTAGTGTTGAGCATTCCGATACCGCAAGTATCGGGTATCGGCCGATACTTGCTGTATCGGAATTCCGATACCGACTTCCGATATTTTTTCAATATCGGAATTCGGCATCGGAATCGGAAGTTCAAAGTTGATTGACAGCCTGACGTCATCATGATGCGCGGTGTGTGCGCATCATGATGCGCCGTCATTTCGGGCCTTCCGGGGGTCTCTGCCGGCCTGCCGGGGGGCTGTGTGGACTGCCCGGGGTCTGTACCGGCCTGCCGGGGGGCTGTGCCGGCCTGCCGGTGGTCTGTGCACCCTGTGGGGGTCTGTACCGGCCTGCCGGGGGGCTGTGCCGGCCTGCCGGTGGTCTGTGCACCCTGTGGGGGTCTGTACCGGCCTGCCGGGGGGCTGTGCCGGCCTGCCGGTGGTCTGTGCACCCTGTGGGGGTCTGTACCGGCCTGCCGGGGGGCTGTGCCGGCCTGCCGGGGGGGCTGTGCTGATGTCCGGGGGTCTGTGCAAGCATCGTCCGATGGGACTACAAGTCCCATCTGGCGATGCCTGCTACCATGACAGTGATTGACACATTAGCCAATGATGGGACAGTAGTAGTCCCATCATCCGGCTAATGTGTTAAATGTTAAAAAAAAAAAAAAAATACTACATACATACTACATGCATGCTACATACATACTACATGCATGCTACATACATACTACATGCTACATACATACTACATGCTACATATATACTACATGCATGCTACATACATACTGCATGCTACATACATACTACATGCTACATACATACTACATGCTACATACATACTACATGCTACATACATACTACATGCTACATACATACTACATACATACTACATACATGCTACATACATGCTACATACATGCTACATACATGCTACATACATGCTACATACATACTACATGCATGCTACATACATACATACTACATGCATGCTACATACATACTACATGCATACTACATGCATGCTACATACATACTACATGCATGCTACATACATACTACATGCTACATACATACTACATACATACTACATACATACTACATGCTACATACATACTACATATATACTACATGCATGCTACATACATACTACATGCATGCTACATACATACTACATTCTACATACATACCACATACATACATACTACATGCTACATATATACTACATGCATGCTACATACATGCTACATACATACCACATACATACTACATACATGCTACATGCTACATACATACTACATATATACTACATGCATGCTACATACATACTACATATATACTACATGCATGCTACATACATACTACATACATACTACATGCTACATACATACCACATATATACTACATACATACAATACATTCATACAATACATACATAGACATACAGTACATATAACATAGAGTAACATACTTACCAATACTTGTCACATTGTTCCCCGAAGCCATTGTCTTTTCCGGAATAAATATTAACATAACAAACCACAAAAATACTCACCCACGATCCGAAGCAGTCCACGAGTGTGTCCCACGACGATCTTGGGTAGAGAACTGCAGCATCAGATGATGCTGCCGTTCTCTACGGGCTGCAGGAATCCAATGACGGAAGGTAGGTATCCTTCCGCACTGTATTCCTCCGCCACTTAAAAAAAAAAAGTCCCTAGTCTCACTTTATGCCATTGCTGCGTGGGAAATTCCCACACAGCAATGGCATAAAGTGAGACTAGGGACTTTTTTTTTTTTTTTAAGTGGCGGAGGAATACAGTGCGGAAGGATACCTACCTTCCGTCATTGGATTCCTGCAGCCCATAGAGAACGGCAGCATCATCTGATGCTGCAGTTCTCTACCCAAGATCGTCGTGGGACACACTCGTGGACTGCTTCGGATCGTGGGTGAGTATTTTTGTGGTTTGTTATGTTAATATTTATTCCGGAAAAGACAATGGCTTCGGGGAACAATGTGACAAGTATTGGTAAGTATGTTACTCTATGTTATATGTACTGTATGTCTATGTATGTATTGTATGAATGTATTGTATGTATGTAGTATATATGTGGTATGTATGTAGCATGTAGTATGTATGTAGTATGTATGTAGCATGCAGTATGTATGTAGCATGCATGTAGTATATATGTAGTATGTATGTAGCATGCATGTAGTATATATGTAGTATGTATGTAGCATGTATGTAGTATGTATGTGGTATGTATGTAGCATGTATGTAGTATGTATGTAGCATGTAGTATGTATGTAGCATGCATGTAGTATATATGTAGTATGTATGTAGCATGTAGTATGTATGTAGTATGTATGTGGTATGTATGTAGCATGTAGTATGTATGTAGCATGCATGTAGTATGTATGTAGTATGTATGTAGCATGTAGTATGTATGTGGTATGTATGTAGCATGTAGTATGTATGTAGCATGCATGTAGCATGCATGTAGCATGTATGTAGTATGTATGTAGTATGTATGTAGTATGTATGTAGCATGCATGTAGTATGTATGTAGCATGCAGTATGTATGTAGCATGCATGTAGCATGCATGTAGTATGTATGTAGTATGTATGTAGCATGCATGTAGCATGCATGTAGTATGTATGTAGTATGTATGTAGCATGCAGTATGTATGTAGCATGTATGTAGTATATATGTAGTATGTATGTAGCATGTATGTAGCATGCATGTAGTATGTATGTAGCATGTAGTATGTATGTAGCATGCATGTAGTATGTATGTAGTATGTATGTAGCATGCATGTAGTATGTATGTAGTATGTATGTAGTATTTTTTTTTTTTTTTTTTTAACATTTAACACATTAGCCGGATGATGGGACTACTACTGTCCCATCATTGGCTAATGTGTCAATCACTGTCATGGTAGCAGGCATCGCCCGATGGGACTTGTAGTCCCATCGGACGATGCCTGCACAGACCCCCGAAGCCTGCACAGCCCCCCGGCAGGCCGGCACAGCCCACCGGAGCCTGCACAGACCACCGGCAGGCCGGCACAGCCCCCCGGCAGGCCGGCACAGCCCCCCGGCAGGCCGGCACAGCCCACCGGAGCCTGCACAGACCACCGGCAGGCCGGCACAGCCCCCCGGCAGGCCGGCACAGCCCACCGGAGCCTGCACAGACCACCGGCAGGCCGGCACAGCCCCCCGGCAGGCCGGCACAGACCACCGGAGCCTGCACAGACCCCCTGGCAGGCCGGCACAGCCCCCCGAAAGGCCCGTACAGACCCCAGAGAGGCTGTACAAGGCAAAAACAGGGTTTTTCTTATTCCGATACCGGAAGTCCCATAGACTTGAATGGGACTTCCAGTATCGGAATCGGCGATACCGATACTTTTTTTAAAGATCGGCCGATCCATTCCGATCCGATACTTTGAAGTATCGGACGGTATCGCTCAACTCTAGTTAATACCCCATAAGTCAAAAACTGTTTGGGCACATGGCAACACTTGAAAAGGACACAGCGCTATTTGATTTTTAGAGCTCAAATTTGGCTGGAATAGATTGTCAATGCCATGTTACATTTGCAGAGCACCTGAAGTGCCAGATCAGCAGAAACCCACTCACAAGTTAACCTACATTGGAGACTAAACCCCTGAAGAACTTCATCTAGGAGTATGTTAAGCATTTCGAACCTACAACCCCTGACAAAAATTATGGAATCACCGGCCTTGGAGGATTTTCATTCAGTTGTTTAATTTTGTAGTAAAGAAAGCAGATCACAGACATGGCACAAAGCTAAAGTCAATTCAAATGGCAACTCTCTGGCTTTAAGAAATACTAAAAGAAATCAAGAACAAAAAATGTGGTAGTCAGTAATGGTTACTTTTTTAGACCAAGCATAGGGGAAAATTATGGAATCATGAAAAACAAACAAAAAAAAATTCTGACACATCACTAGTATTTTGTTGCACCACCTCTGGCTTTTATAACAGTTTGCAGTCTCTGAGGAATGGACTTAATGAGTGTCAAACAGTCCTCTTCATCAATCTGGCTCCAACTTTCTCTGATTGCTGTTGCCAGATCAGCTTTGCAGGTTGGAGCCTTGTCATGGACCATTTTCTTCAGCTTCCACCAAAGATTTTCAATTGGATTGAGATCCGGACTATTTGCAGGCCATCCTTATGTGTCTTTTTTCAATGAATGTTTTCACAGTTTTTGCTCTATGGCAGGATGCATTATCATCTTGAAAAATTATTTCTTAATCCCAAACATCCTTTCAATTGATGGGATAAGAAAAGTGTCCAAAATATCAACATAAACTTGTGCATTTATTGAAGATGTAATGACAGACATCTCTCCAGTGCCTTTACCGGACATGCAGCCCCATATCATCAATGACTGTAGAAATTTGCATGTTCTCTTCAGGCAGTCATCTTTATAAATCTCATTGGAGCAAAAAAGGAAGCACACTGTAGCGCCATAGCATGCAAAAATGAAAAATGAATTGCATTAGAAATATGAAAAATTGAGAAAGTTTAGCACATAAAATGGCCAAGTTATGTGTACCTGGAAGCCACGTTAAGGCATTTCTCGTTTTCCAGGTCCCTGTCTATGCCAATCCTCACTAAGACTGAAGTCTCCATCTGAATGGAAACCTATGAAAAATTCTCTGTTTAGACTGAAGTCTGTATCTCTGTGGAGGGGAAGTGGCCCTGCTTTGATTAAAAACGCCTGCGGCTAACAGGTGGAGTGCTCAATCAGAAGTTAAATGAATAGAAATTTCAAAAACAGACCGTCACATCCAAGCATAAACATTGTGTGAACAGGTGCTTAACCTAGAGTCACCAACTCATATACATTCAAGCAAAACAGGAAGCACACTGTAGCACACTGTACCTAGAGTGGGTGACTCTAGGTTAAGCACCTGTTCACACAATGTTTATGCTTTGATGTGACTGTCAGTTTTTGAAATTTATGAATCTCATTGGAACGGCACCAAACAAAAGTTCCAGCATCATCACTTTGCCCAATGCAGATTCGGGATTCATCACTGAATATGACTTTCATTCAGTCATCCACGGTCCACGATTGCTTTTCCTTAGCCCATTGTAACCTTGTTTTTTTCTGTTTAGGTGTTAATGATGGCTTTCGTTTGGATTTTCTGTATGTAAATCCCATTTCCTTTAGGTGATTTCTTACAGTTCGGTCACAGACGTTGACTCCAGTTTCCTCCCACTCGCTCCTCATTTGTTTTGTTGTGCATTTCCTGTTTTGGAGACATATTGCTTTAAGTTTCCGGTCTTGACGCTTTAATGTCTTCCTTGGTCTACCAGTATGTTTACCTTTAGCAACCTTCCCATGTTGTTTGTATTTGATCCAGATTTTAGACACAGCTGACTGTGAACAACCAACATCTTTTGCAACATTGTGTGATCATTTACCCTCTTTTAAGAGTTTGATAATCCTCTCCTTTGTTTCACTTGACATATCGCGTGTTGGAGCCATGATTCATTTCAGTCCACTTGGTGCAACAGCTCTCCAAGGTGTGCTCACTCCTTTTTAGATGCAGACTAACGAGCAGATCTAATTTGATGCAGGTGTTAGTTTTGGTTATGAAAATTTACAGGGTGATTCCATATTTTTTTCCCACAGAATTGAGTGACTCTGTAATTTTTCCCCTCTGCTTGGTTTAAAAAAGTAACCATTACTGACTACCAAATTTTTTGTTCTTGATTTCTTTTATTGTTTCTTAAAACCAGAAAGTTTCCATTTCTGTGATCTGCTTTTTTACTACAAAATTAAACAACTGAATGAACATCCTCCAAGGCCGGTGATTACGTAATTTTTCGCCAGGGGTTGTACATGTGCGTTACAGAACTTTATAACATTTGGATTTGATAACAATTTTTTTTCCAGTAAAATGTTGTTTTATACTAAATATTTAATTTTCATATCAATTGACTTCATAATTTTTTACGCAATTTCTCTCCAATGGTACCCCATATGTGGTCAAGAACTAATGTTTGGGGACATTGCATGTCTCAGATAGGAAAGAGTGCAATTTCACTTTTGATGCAGAAATCTGGAAGCCCTGTTGCATTTGCAGAGTCCCTGAGGTGCCAAAATCGAGAAACCCCCAGAAGTGAACACTTTTGGGAAACTAAACCCCACAAGAAATTCATCTAGTGGTATGGTTAGCATGTTTAACCCACAAGTGCATCACTGAATTTTACAAGATTGGGCTGTGAAAACCGAAAAAAAATTAAAGTTTAAATTAAATACTATTGTGTTCCCAGTATAAAACCTTACTAAATACACAAAAAGACTGGATGAATTATATCCAAATTTTTTTATGTACAAAAGCTGCCAGGCATGTGAACAATTCACACACATAATCCTGCCTTATAAAAGTCTATTTGATCCAAAGTGAGCCATCCCTGAGGAAGAAAGTCGCAGCTTTTGAAATGCGTTAAATGAAATCTGCTCGACTTGTACCAGAGTGGTGTCACATACAAGGAACAGCCATTGAATCGGTTACCATTGACTTCAGCTGGCAGTGATCTCTTTTCATCGCACTACATCGGTCGGGGCAGCGCTTCCTGACTTACGGTCAACCTGCACATGTCGGGCAGCAGGTACACTTATTCAAGCTACTCATCTCCTCCCCCGGAGAGGTTCAAGACTCTTGAGGACTTCACAGGACCCTCGGTGTTCATCATTGGCCGGTTAGAGGAATCTATCCACCCCTGCACAATAATTACTGTATTGTCACACTTCCACTAATAGTGCAGTGCATTGCAGCATTCACACCACCACACAGATCTAACCACAACTGTTTGCTCATTTTCAACAAACATCAGCTTAATGCTGAGACTACCTTCAGCACGGTTACCAAAGCTCCTTCCTTTCCACGAACGGGTCAGTAGCACTCTATGACTTTTTTGTTTTTTTTCCCCAATTTGATTTACTCCTGACTTTGTGGATGTCTTTATGATCAGTGAACATTTCAGCTTTAGTGAACTATAGAAATGTTGTATCCTGATCTCTTTGAGTATAAAATCAACATTGCAATTTTGTTATTTTGTATATCTTTGCATGTGCACATCTCTTTTCCTCCCACAGCGCCTTTTGAACAATCTCAATTTTGGAAACTTCGCTGCTCAAGGAACTCATCAAGGGATATAGTGAGTGTTTTTTTTTTTTTAAACTTCGAGATTCATCACTGAATTTTATATCATTAGATCACTGAAATAAAAGTTTACCACAAAATTTTTTTCTACCTCTAAAATTTTATATTAACTGCAAATTTTTCCCTTTAACAAGGATAATCGGTAAAAATGGACTTCACAATTTGTTAGACAATATCTCCCAAACGCAGTGAAACCCCATATGTCGTCAAAAACTGCTCTTTGTTCACACAGTGGGATTGTGAAGGAAGGAACACTATGTTGGTTTTATAACACAGATTTTACCGGAATTATTTGTGGGTTCGGTGTGCAGAGCCCCTTAAGTCCCAGGATAGCAGAAAACTCCCCAAAGTGACCCAATATTGGAAATTACACCTCTCAATTCATCTATGGCTGCAGTGACTATTTTGGCCCCACAAGTGTTTATTTGGGGGAGGGAGCCATGTTGCTTTTGTAAGGCATTTGGGTTACCTGTGATCTTGAGTTGAAACCTCACGTTGTCACGGGTTTACCGCGAAAGAGAGGAGCCAGAAGAACGCAGTGTCCGATTTCTCCTACTCCTGCACTGATTAGAAGCATTTCACGTTCTGAAGATTTAGGCTCTCAGCTATGCACTGTTAGCCACTCCCTTCTATATAATCTGGGTCCTGGGTATCACTCATCATCAGAGTTAGCTTTAGCTGCATGGCGTGGAGGTTGTTGATGGTTATTTGAGTAGGCAATTGGTGGATTAATCTGTGACCGTTGCTTGGTTTTGAGTATGGGATAATTCCCTGTCTTCTTCTACTATGGTTTGACCCCATCCTCTACTCTCTGGTGCATACCTCTGTTATATGTGTGTGCATATTTGTATGTTTTGTATTATCCGTTACCCCTGTTCGCATTACCTTGATAAGTTTGGTGGGTGTATTACGGTACACTACTACTCCCCTCTTCCCTGGGTAAAGGAAGGGTACAGACTGAGAGCGGATTCAGGAGCTGAGGCAAGGTACGTAGCCCCGGTGTCTTCACCATCAGAAATAATCCAGGGAGCAGGGCAAGATAGGGGGCCCTCTAGCGTTAGGGACAGGGAAGGAGCCCCCTGGACCCAGGACACGCGACAACAGACTTGTGACACACATATTTCCTTCAACAAATGAGCTAAGTGAAGGCTTGTTTTTTTTCAGGACATGTTGAAGTTTCTATTGGTAAAATATACTGCTCTTTCCATTGCCCCTCATCCCCTATCAGTTGATCGCTTTATTAACCCCTTACCTACAATGGACATAATATTCCGTCCATGTGACCCTGGATCTAATTCCCATGGACGGAATATTACGTCATGCCCTTTAATGCGACATCGCGACTTAAGTCGCGGTGATCGCATTAAAATGACGACGCCATCTTACCTCAGGATAGATGGCCTCGGCATCCCGGGCAGTCTCCGGCCTGGCCCGCCCCTCTCTGACCTGTGATTGGCTGTTCAATTCAGAACAGCCAATCACAGCGCTTCTCTTTGTTTCAGCCAATTAGATTGGCTGAAACAACAGGATCCTAGGCTAGGATCGAGTACCGATGTACTCGATCCTAGGACCAGTGCCCGGGAATGCCAGACACCAGAGAAAAGCCCCCAGATTGGCGCGATCGCCGATCTAATCGATCGCGCCAATCGTAGTGCACAGCGGCGCAATATCGCCGCTGTGCCCTGCCGTTACCGGCCCGGATCAGTGCTGTAATAGCATCGAGCCTAGGCCAGAGCCTAGGACAGGCCCAGCAGAGCCTGCAGTAAGTGGTTGGCACGATCGATTAGATCGGCGATCGCGCCAGCCACGGCACAGCTGCGGTCACGCTGTGACCGCTCTGTGCCCTGCTGATGACCTGCCTAGGAATCGGAGCTGTGTGCTCCGATCCTAGGCAGTTACCATGGTCACCAGGCAGAGCAGGGATTGGTGGGATCGATGTAATCATTCGATCCCACCAATGACAGGTCACAGCAGCGATGTGACCGCTCTGTGACCTGCCCCTGACCTGCCTCTGACCTGTCTGCAGGGGTCCTCTAGCTGAGGATTCCTGCAGAGAGGTTGGACGCAGCAAGAGCTCCTGTGCTGGGTATTGTGGTGCAACAGCTTGTAGCATCACAATCCCTGCAGAAGAAAAAAAAAAAAAAACCGCCAACCGTAAGTGTTCCTGATCCCCTGCCCAATCTATCTTCACCCCCCATCTATCTTCATCCACCCCCCCTTTTGCGCCGTCTCCGAGCGTTGATCGGTGACGCAGTTCACCGATCAACACTCGTGCTCGCTTTTTTTCCTTAGCCCCCTTTGTGCCACCTCTGCACACACATCCCGTTTTTCATTTTTTTTCACCCCCCTTTGTGCCACCTAACTACAACCCTAACTGATCCCTGGCCAATCTCTCTTCATCCACCCCAATCCCCCCATCCCCTTCCCCCTATTTTTACCCCCCTCCACCCCACTTTTGCGCCACCTCCGTGCGCAGCCGCCGAGCGTTGATCGGTGACGCAGTTCACCGATCAATACTTGTGCTCGCTTTTTTCCTTAGCCCCTTTTGCGCCACCTCCGCACACACATCCCGCAGCCGCCAATCTTTGATAAGTGACGCACATCACTTATCAGAGCTTGTGCCTGCCGGTTTAAATTTTTTTCTCCCCTTTTTGTGTCACCTAACTACAACCCTAACTGTTGATCCCTGCCCGATCTCTAATCATCCACCCCAATCCCCCCCAGCCCCATCTTTTTACCCCCTTTGCGCCGTTTCCGTGTGCACATTTAGCAGCCGCCGAATTTTGATAAGTGACGCAATTCACTTAAAGTTCGTGCCGGCTGTTTTCCATTTTTCTTTATCATCTCCCCCCCCCTTTGAGCCACCCCTGTGCACACATCCAGCAGCCACTACATTTTGATAAGTGACGCCGTTCACTTATCATATCTAGGACCTGCTGTTTTAGACTTTTTCACAGGTATTTTGCTCCCTATTTCCTTTTAGCTTTTTCTTACAGGATAGTGTGCACCCATCACTAGCCCCCCCCACCACATACACAGTTATAAATAAAGTACACCCAAGCACCATATTTACACAAAAAAGTCCCGCCCATCACGTTCCTCCCAACAGCGCTATTCAATGGAGGAGGCATATTCTTACCTTGCCTCCGACACTGATAGCGAGGATGACGATCCAACTTTTCTTTATTTTTCGGATTCTTCCTCCTCTTCCTCTTCTCCCTCCTCATCTTCCTCCTCGGGTCCTGCAGAACTGCCACGCAGACGCTCCAGGACAGAAGATGAGGCAGCGCCCACCATGCCGCAGTTGATTCAGCAGACCCTGTGTGGACCTCGCCCCCCGAAAATTACGAGCCACTGATTCCTGATTTTGTGGCAGAATCCGGAATCAAGTTTGACTCCACCAGCCTCACAGAAATTGACTTTTTCAAAGTCTTTTTCTCTGAGGATTTTGTTAACCACATGGTGGAGCAAACTAATTTGTACGCTCGGCAATTTTTGGAGCAAAACCCGCATTCATCCTATACTAACTGGTCTCCTGTGGACGCAGTTGAAATGAGGCAGTTTTGGGGCCTGGTCCTCCACATGGGTATCCTGAAGAAGTCTATACAGCAATAAGTGAGGTTAAAATATAACTTAATATATATAACTTAAAAGCTCCAAAACAATAATGTCACCAATAGTGATTTTAAAAGGATGCCAGTTTAATGGGTAATCCCTGGAGGAAATTTGGAACCACCCAAACGCATCAGTCAGGATATAAAATGTTGCTAATATATCATGTCAGGCAACAGTTTGTATAAAGGATACAGCCTTATAAACAATTAGCACACGATGCCATAGCCAATTGCAATAATATATTTTGTCTGACTAAACCAAAAGGTTTATAGCCACAAGATACAGAAAGATGAGATATAAAAACAGGAACAATCTCACCGGTTTATGCAGACAGCCAGGAGTCTCCAGGGACACTCTGTATACACACAGGGAGGTAGCGATGGGAGGACAATACCCTGTCAATTCCCTCAAAAACTAACCATCATCTGATCCCCAGACTCCTGCCCTTACAAGGGCAGTCCACAGCTCACCCTATATTGCACATGCCCTGCACTTTCCCTTAGAAGAGCGTCTCAACGCGTTTCATCCAAGTAAATCTTCAGGGGACTAACTTGTTACAAAGTGCCATAAGGGAAAGTGCAGGGCATGTGCAATATAGGGTGAGCTGTGGACTAATATATTATTGCAATTGGCTATGGCATCATGTGCTAATTGTTTAAAATGCTGTATCCTTTATACAAACTGTTGCCTGACATGATATATTAGCAACATTTTATATCCTGACTGATGCGTTTGGGTGGTTCCAAATTTCCTCCAGGGATTACCCATTAAACTGGCATCCTTTTATAATCACTATTGGTGACATTATTGTTTTGGAGCTTTTAAGTTATATATATTAAAAGTTATATTTTAACCTCACTTATTGCTGTATAGATATATTTTTGGGGTGAGAGATATGTGTCATTTTTGACAAAAATTGGCATTGTTTGCTGTATTTGTATCCTGAAGAAGCCTGAAATCCCGCAATATTGGAGTGATGATATTTTATACAACACTCCAGTGTTCGAATGGTCATGGTCCGGGCGCGTTTTCAGGCCATCCTCAAGTTTCTGCGTTATAACGATAATGCACACTGTCCCGCACGAGATGACCCCAACTTTGACCGTCTGTTCAAAGTTCGGCCGGTCATCGAACACTTCAACAAAAAGTTTGCTGAAGTGTACGTGCCCCAAAGGAACATCTGCGTGGATGAGTCCTTGGTCCATTTTAAGGGCAGGCTCGGATTCCGTCAATACCTGCCCAGTAAGAGGGCCAGGTACGGAATCAAACTCTATAAGCTGTGTGAGAGTACCTCAGGGTACACCCACAGGTTTAGAGTGTATGAAGGAAAGAACACCAGGACTGAACCCCCTGAGTGTCCTCCTGACGTGGGAGTGAGTGGGAAAATTGTGTGGGATTTGGTGCACCCACTGCTGGATAAAGGTTATCACCTCCACACTGATAACTTTTATATCAGTGTCCCACTCTACAAATCTCTCTCTGCGCGAGGTACCGCAGCTTGCAGTACTGTCCGCAAAAATCAGAGAGGTCTCCCGAAGACGCTACTTGGGCAGATGCTCCGAAAAGGTGAGAGCAGGGCCCAATGTAGCGACCACCTGCTGGTGTTCAAGTACAAGGACAAGAGGGATGTCTTTCTCTTGACCACCATACACGGTGATGGCAGTGCCCTCAGCACTGTACGGGGTACCTCTGCACAGGTCAGCAAACCTGAATGTGTGCTGGGGTACAATAAAACATGGGGGGCGTTGATCGCTCCGATCAACTCCTCCAACCGTACAATGCTTTGAGAAAGGCCAAGGTTTGGTACAAAAAACTGGCCGTGCACATCGTCCAATTGGCAATGCTCAACGCATTCCTGCTGTCACAATGTGCACACCACACCGATACGTCGTACCTTGAGTTCCAGGAGGTAGTGGTTAAGGCCCTGATGTTTGGCACTCTGGAAGGAGCTGGCCCCAGAACTTCCGGAACTGAAGGTGTTCGTATTGTACCAGGTCAGCATTTCCCGGAGTAGGTCCCGCAAACTGGAAAAAAAGGTAAATTGCAAAAAAGGTGCTGAGTGTGTTACAAAAACGGAATACGCAAGGACACCATTTATCAATGTGACACCTGCCCCGAAAAACCTGGCCTGTGTATGAAGGATTGCTTCAAATTGTACCACACCTCAATGCACTACTAAATTTCTTTACCGGAAACAGATTAGTTGGGGCACATCTAGATAAGTTCCTTGGGGGTCTAGTTTCCAAATCAATGTCACTTGTGGTTTTTTTTTACTGTTTAGGCACATCAGGGGCTCTGCAAATGGAAAATGACGCCCGCAGACCATTCCATCTAAGTCTGCATTTCAAAACGTCACTCCCTTCCGACCCCGACGTGTGCCTAAACGTTTTTTTCCCACATATGGGATACCAGCGTACTCAGGACAAATTGGACAACAACTTTTGGAGTCCAATTTCTCCTGTTACCCTTGGGAAAATTTAAAATTGGGGACTAAACGATCATTTTTGTGGGCACAAAATAGGATTTTTTATTTTCACGCCTGGGCAGTATAAACTTTAGTGAAACACTTGGGGGTTCAAAGTTCTCACCACATACCTAGATAAGTTCCTTAGGGGGTCTAGTTTCCAAAATGGGGTCACTTGTGGGGGGTTTCTACTGTTTAACCACATCAGGGGCTCTGCAAATGGAACATGATGCCCGTAGACCATTCCATCAAAGTCTGCATTCCAAAGCGTCACTTCCCTTCTGAGCCCCGACGTGTGCCCAAGCAGTGGTTTTCTCCCACATATGGGGTACCAGCATACTCAGGACAAATTGGAAAACAACTTTTGGGGTCCAATTTCCCCTGTTACGCTTGGGAAAATTAAAAATTGGGGACGAAACGATCATTTTTATGGGCACAAAATAGGATTTTTTTTTCACGCCTGGGCAGTATAAACTTTAGTGAAACACTTGGGGTTCAAAGTTCTCACCACATATCTAGATAAGTTACTTAGGGGGTCTAGTTTCCAAAATGGGGTCACTTGTGGGGGGTTTCCACTGTTTAGGCACATTGGGGGCTCATCAAACGCAACATGGCGTCCAATCTCAATTCCAGCCAATTTTAGGTTGAAAAAGTCAAACGGCGCTGCTTCCCTTCCGAGCCCTGACGTGCGCCCATACAGTGGTCCCCCTCACATATAGTGTATCAGCGTACTCAGGACAAATTGGACAACAACTTTTGGGGTCCAATTTCTCCTGCTACCTTTGGGAGAATAAAAAATTGGGGACTAAACGATCATGTTTGTGGAAAAATGATTTTTTATTTTCACGCCCGGGCGTTATAAACTCCTGTGAAACCCCAGGGGGTTCAAGGTGCTCACCACACATCTAGATAAGTTCCTTAGGGGGTCTAGTTTCCAAAATGGGGTCACTTGTGGGGGTTTTTCACTGTTTGGGCACATTGGGGGCTCGTCAAACGCAACATGGCGTCCAATCTCAATTCCAACCAATTTTAGGTTGAAAAAGTCAAACGGCGCTGCTTCCCTTCCGAGCCCTGCCGTGCCCCCAAACAGTGATCCCCCCCCACATATAGGGTATCAGCGTACTCAGGACAAATTGGACAACTTTTGGGGTCCAATTTCTCCTGCTACCTTTGGGAAAATAAAAAATTGGGGACTAAACGATCAGGGCATAAAAATTCAAAGTTTGAAAATCGCTAAATTTTCTAAATTTTCGCCATATTTCCCTTTTTTTCATAAATAAACGCAAGTTATAGCAAAGAAATTTTATCGCTAAAGTGAAGTACAATATGTCAGAATCGCCTGGAATCGCCTAGATCCGTTGAAGCGTTCCTGAGTTATTACCTCATAAAGGGACAGTGGTCAGAATTGTAAAAATTGGCTCGGGAGTTAACGTGCAAACCACCCTTGGTAGTGAAGGGGTTAATCTAGTAACACAAAAGTTGAAGAAACTTCCATAAACAACACTGGGTGATAATCTCATCTGTAGACAACGTATAACTGAGAGAATTGAAACAGCTTAAAAATGTTATTAAAACTTCTGACCATGGAGGCACTATGGTCTGTACGCTTGTACAAACAGGAAATGCATAGACAATTAGATGATGGTAATTCCTACAACAAATTGATATTCAATCCTCTCAATCAATTTTAATCTCTATTCTCAGAGATCTTGGAGAGAGCATACGAAGCAGGGGTTATATCAAGGCAATAATTCATGGATTAATAGTTGATCAACCAACAATCGCTACGATCAACTTACTCCCTAAAATTCATAAGACTCCGACTGTTCCACCAGGCTGACCTATTCTTTCCGGTTTGAATAATTTTCTGTTAACTATCGTGCATGCTGATTGACTTCTTTTTGAAACCCATACTGGAAACACTTCCATCGTTTCTTAAAGTCACAGGATATACAGTGTATGCTTTTAATATTGGATGGAATCCAACTCGAGGCTGACATTATCTTGGAGACATGTGATTAAGAGTCCCTCTACACTTTAATCAAACATTAAGATGGTCTGGTTGCTGTGAGATTTTTTCTTTCAATGAGAAGCATGGAACCCTTGAAATGAGAGTTAATTCTTGAAGCTCTGTCAACCATCCTCAAGCATAATTTTTTCTATTTTAAGACTGCCCTCTACCTGCTATTCCAGGACACTGTCATGGGAGCAGCATGTGCACCATCTTACACTAATCTTTTCTTGAGGCTGTAGGAGAGGGAGAATTTTCTCACAGAGCTGACTCCATTTATTCAGCAAGTTTTGCTGTGGAGTTGATACATACAAGATATTTTTGGAATATGGCAGGGATCAATGACAGATTTAAAGTCCTTTATCACTACACTCAGTCATAATGACCTTAACAGATTGATCCACCAGGTAAGCCCGTCCAAAATTGATTTCTAGGATCTGTCTATACAGGTTGATGAGCGGGTCTTCCTCCAAACAGACATCCATAGGAAGAACACCATTGCCAATACCCTCTTTACATTTTAACTCCTGACATCTATCCCATTTATTGAGTAACATTCCTATTGGTCAGTTCCTATGGGCTATGAGAATCTGCTCAGATCAAAGGTATATTGATCAGGAGGAAACTCCTCAAACGTTTCAGAGAAAGGAAGATGTATACAGTAGACCAAGCCGGGAACTGAGGTAGATGGACAGCACAGTCATAACTATTGAGACCCAGAGTTTGCCAACAAAATCAATCAAAAGTTAATGCAGTGAGGATTGTACTCGAAGCATTCAGGACATCCTTCTTAAGCATTGGCCTATCTTCTTATGTGATGAAACTAAACCATCCCCAAGTACCCTTCTATTACGTATAGGCGATCTATGAACCCAAAATATTTTCTTGTTCGCAGTCATCATCGTGACTTGAAAACTGGTTATATCAGGGGAGGACACTGACAGTTTGGGGACCCTGTGCAAGAAATGTGTCTGGACCCCCTTCCTTTTATGGCAACAAAGCTATATATATATATATATATATATATACACACGTATATATACAATATATATATAAAGCCACACACACTTGTATATATATTACATAGTCTCCTTTATTATGTATATTGCTGTCCCTTTTACAGTGCCCTCTCTTGTTATGTAAGATACCGTCCCTTACATATTGGATTATATAGAGCCCTATTTTTTATTACATACCGTCCTGTCTTGCTAGCTGTATAATGCAATGATGGCTGATGGAGCATGGGAAAGTTTCCTTTCTAATGGAGGAGCCGATGGTCACCGGCTCCTCGATCAGCAGTCATTTTATATCTAAAAAGAGAGGAGACTATATAATAAAAGAGGGAGCTGTGAATAACAAAAATACACTATGTAAGTGTTGGGCGTCGGGTTCCTGCAGCGGCACAGCAGGAATCCAGAGCCTCGCATTCAGCGGTCTCCCATTCTCCATCGACCACAGACGAGCTTGCTCAGCAGCCCCGTCATTTCCGACACTCTGCTCAGACCAGCTCTGTGGGTCTGGCTGTTGCTGCCACCTCTGGGCCAGCAATAGCAACGCAGGCTGATCAGCAGCAAGCAACTCCAGAGGCTAAGTCCTTCCGTCGCTCCACTGAGCATGCTCACGAGACGATCTCCCATTGGAGATCGGGAGTCACATGCACAGGTCCTTCTCCAGATCTGATTGGTCCATCTCAGGGATCTGGAAGCTTCCGGAAGGTCCTGGCTATAAAAGGTTCACATGGCTGCTTGGCCATGCGCTAGTATAGACTCTAGTTGCTACCTGTGTGAATGATGAAGGATGCATGGACTTGCAAATGACTTATTAAGATTCCCCTCCGTCTGATATTACGTGTGTGGATAGGGAACTAGTGATAGAGTCAGCACCAGTCAGTGGCAAGCTACAGGCCACAGTGCATATCATCCACGGTACTAGTGTCCAACAGTGTTCCTGCTACCGGGCATTGTCGTACAGTGGCAGTGTCTGTCGCCGCGCTGCAGTCAGCAGCACTTATTGGCGTCCGCGGTTGCGACGCCGCACGCACGGAAGGTCTAGAGGGACGCTGACCTTGTGTCTTGGGCCTGAGTCCTGTGACCATATACCGTGCGTGCATTCCGCTGAGTTCTGTGACGTCAACAGGCTCGGTCTTTGTATTTAACATCTAGGCATCTCTGTGAAGTAACAGAGACCGCCCAGCTCACACCGGGTGACGTTCAACCCGTGTGCGCTATACCGCCATATTGTGCGTCTGCCATTACATAGCAGCAGCGTAACACCTTCTGCACGGTGGACCCCGGGCGGCAAACGCGCTTACTATTATTTATTATTTAGTGTGTTCCGCCGTCGCTAACATTATACTAGTGCCAGGGTCTGGCTAGTAATGGCGGACCAGCAGCAGCTACGGCAGTACATTCGGCACCTGGAGGGCAGGTTGGCGGCTCTCGAGAGATCCATGTCAGCTGCGAATGCTACAGTGGCCACTGCCCAGGCAGTCACAGAGGCTGTATCGCGTACGTCCATGCCTGCACAGACAATATCCCGCCTCCTGTTGCCCGATAAATTTTCTGGTGACAGCGCCACCTGTAGGGGTTTTGTGAGCCAGTGCTCTATCCAGCTCAAGTTACTGGCCGCGCGATTCCCTACAGAGCGGGCTAAGGTGGGGTTTATCGTCTCCCTCCTGTCGGGCAGGGCGTTAGAATGGGCCACGCCACTGTGGGAGCGTGGTGACCCTGTGGTTCTGAGCGCCGCTCAGTTTCTAATGTCCCTTAAACAGGTCTTTTTGGGGCCCCGGGTCACTCACGACACCTCTCTCCAGTTACTTGCATTAACACAGGGATCCCTTTCGGTCAGCCAGTACACTGTCCATTTCCGGACACTGGCTTCCGAGCTGGAGTGGCCCGATAAGACACTTGTCCCTGTGTTCTGGAGAGGTTTGGTGGAGCATGTCAGGGATGCTCTAGCTACCAGGGAGGTTCCCGTAAGTCTGGAGGAGCTGATTGCTATTTCCACCCGCATTGATCTCCGTTTTTCAGAGCGCGGGCTGGAGCGTGCTCAATCCAGACAGAAGGTTAGCTTGGCTCCCAACTTCTCTGAACCTCTTGAACCCCCCGAGCTCGAAATTATACCTCAAGAGCCCATGTAGGTGTCTCGCACCGGTCCCAAGCCGCACCCGGCACAAAGCTCCGTACACTGTTACCAGTGTCGACAGCCTGGTCACCTGGCTAACTGGTGTCCGCAGCGGTCGAAAAAACGATCACGTCCAGTGGTAGTTGGTGGGGGTCTATTTGATATGGAGACTTTCTCCCCCAAATCGGCATTCCGAGGGACGTTAGATAGCGGTGCTTCCACCTGGGAGGTAGAGGTCACGGTGGACTCTAGGGCAGAAGGGAACTTTATGTCCTCGGCCTTCACCCCAACAGCACGCAATTCCGTTGGTGCCACTTCCTCACCCTGTGCCCATCAGGGTGGTCAACGGTTCGACCTTACCGTCCCAGACAGCACCCCTTAGGCTTTCAATCCCACCATCTCACCATGAGACGCTGTCCCTGCTCATTATGCCAGATGGCATTGACCAGGTGCTCCTCAGAGTTCCCTGGCTCCGCTGCCATTCCCCTCATATAGAGTGGTCCTCGGGGAGAATACTGGGATGGAGCAAGGACTGTGTGGGAAGGTACATGGGGGCAGCGTCCAGGTAGCCTCTGCGGAGGTGCCCGCGGATGTTTCCACACCCCCCACTGAGAATCTGAGGACCGCGGCTCTGGTCGCCCTCGAGTCAGTGCCGCCGGGCAAGACCTTTGTCCCTCCTCGCCTGCGGCCAAAGGTTCTCGCGTGGGCACACGTGTCCAGGATGGGTGGTCACTTTGGCTACAAACGGACCACAGAACTCCTGGCAAGGTCTTATTGGTGTCCGCACAGGGCTCAGGACACGAAAGAATATTCAGGCATGCGCCTCTTATGCTCAGAACAGGTCCTCTAAGCAGAGGCCGGCTGGGTTACTGTATCCCTTGCCGGTGGCAGACTGGGCAGTGGAGGCTCGCGACATTTGGGATCGTGCCCAGCATGCCATTCTAGCCTCTAAGGAGAGAATGAGGGCGTCCGCTGACACACATCGGCGCCCCGCTCCAACTTTTGCCCCTGGCGACTTAGTGTGGCTCTCTGCCCGAAATATCAGGTTGCGGGTCGAGTCCACCAAGTTCGCGCCGCGATACATTGGTCCCTTCAAAATCCTCGAGCGCATCAGCTCGGTGGTCTATCGCCTGGCTCTTCCACCACACTTGGCCATCTCTGATGCCTTCCACGTGTCCCTTCTCAAACCTGTTCACATGTCCCGGTTTTCTGACTCATCTACCGGGACATCAGACTAGTCTTCGGATGAGTTTGAGACCAACGCCATTGTGGGATGCAGGGTGGTGCGTGGCAAAAAGTTTTATTTGGTGGATTGGAAGGGTCATGGTCCAGAGGTCCGGACCTGGGAACCAGTGGAGAACATCCATGCCCCAATCCTTATCGCGGCATTTGAGCATAGCGAGGCTCAGAGGGGAGGGAGCCCTAGGAGGGGGGGTAATGTTAGGAGTCGGGTTCCTGCAGCGGCACAGCAGAAATCCAGAGCCTTGCATTCAGCGGTCTCCCATTCTCCATCAACCGCAGAGGAGCTTGCTCAGCAGCCCCGTTGTTCCCGATGCTCTGCTCAGACCAGCTCTGTGGGTCTGGCTGTTGCTGCCACCTCTGGGCCAGCAATAGCAACGCAGTCTGATCAGCAGCAAGCCACTCCAGAGGCTAAGTCCTTCCGTCGCTCCACTGAGCATGCTCACGAGATGATCTCCCATTGGAGATTGGGAGTCACATGCACAGGTCCTTCTCCAGATCTGATTGGTCCATCTCAGGGATCTGGAAGCTTCTGGAAGGTCCCGGCTATAAAAGGTTCACATGGCCACTCGGCCATGCGCTAGTATAGACTCTAGTTACTACCTGTGTGAATGATGACGGATGCATGGACTTGCAAATGACTCATTAAGATTCCCCTCCCTCTGATATTACGGGTGTGGATAGGGAACTAGTGATAGAGTCAGCGCCAGTCAGTGGCAAGCTACAGGTCACAGTACATATCATCCACGGTACTAGCTTCCGACAGTATGCCTGCTATCGGGCATTGTCGCACAGCGGCAGTGTCTGTCGCTGCGCTGCAGTCAGCAGCACTTATTGGCGTCCGTGGTTGCGACGCCGCATGCACGGTAGGTCTAGAAGGACGCTGACCCTGTGTCTTGGGCCCGAGTCCTGTGACCATATACAGTGCATGCATTCCGCTGAGTTCTGTGACGTCACCAGGCTTGGTCTTTGCATTTAATGCCTAGGCGTCTCTGTGAAGTAACAGAGACCGCCAAGCGCAAACTGGATGACGTTCAATCCGTGTGTGTTATACCGCCATATTGTGCGTCTGCCATTACATAGCAGCAGCGTAACACCTTCTGCACGGTGGACCCAGGGCGGCGAACGCACTTACTATTATTTATTATTTAGTGCGTTCCACTGTCCCTAACAGTAAGAGACAGCACTATACATAACAGCAGAGGAAGCTATATATTAAGGGACGGCACCATATATAACTAGAGAGGATGGTACGTAATAAGGGACGGTGTTATACATAATAAAAGAGGAAACTATGTAACTAAGGATGGTGTTATACAGAATTAGCGAGTATACTATATGCTAAGAGACTGTATTATATATAATAAGTACGTACACTATATGCTAAGGGACTGTGTTATACATAATAAGTACATACACTATATACTAAGGGACGGTGTTAGGCTACTTTCACACATCAGGTTTTCGGCGTCAGGCGCGTTCCGGCGTCGTGCCGGAGCGCCGGATCCGGCAAATATTTCATAAAACCGGATGTGACGGATCCGTTTTTCTGCTGGATCCGTCTTGTTCTTGACATACAAAACCGGATCCGTCTCATCCGGTTCATCCGGTTTTTGTTCCGTTTTTCGACGGATTACGCCGGATCCGGTTTTTAAAATCGCCCCTTGTGGCCTTCCGAACGGGATTGGCTACTGAAAAACTATATATAGCATGTTCCTACAGCCCTTCTTTGACAGGTTGTAGAGGAGAAAGTGCAGGTTGGAGAGAAGAGCAAGTTACTGGTGAAGATGGATGTTGTGATTGGAAATATTTTGAAGAATTTGGCGGATTTTACAGTGGAGGCGAATCGTTTGAGGGTGATTGTTCTGGAGAAGGAGAGAGCGAGACAGCAGCACATCAGGCATCGTAGACGACGTTTGTGGATCCACCCCATCACAGCCAAGAGAATGACGCGTGGGGTCTATTCTACACTCTGCATGGACCTTAGACGAAACCCGGATACATTTTTTGGATATGTTCGGATGAAAATGGAGAATTTTGATTACTTGGTGGAGCGCATTGCACACCCTCATAAGAAAAGCGGACACCTATTGCCGCTTCTCTGTTTCACCCGCAGAGCGTCTGATGGTGACTTTAAGGTAAGCCACATTTATTGGATATGCTCGCATCAGAGCACACTTTCACTGCAATCTTGTTGGTGGTAGTTTGTATCTCCAAGTGTTATAGCTGAGTTTTGGTATGTAATGCTGTGATTTTAAACTAATTGATTGTTTTTTAATTCCCCACAGATTTCTTGCAACTGGAGAATCCCTTTCGTCACTGCATTTCCAGTACAGACTCGGGATTTCCACCATATCTAGAATAGTGAAGTACACATGCCGTGCACTGCGGGACTCCTTAGCTGAAGAGTTTTTACCAGAGCCCACAACAGAGAGGTGGATTGAAATTTCAGAAAAGTTTCAACAGATATGTCAGTTTCCGAACTGCTTGGGCGCTGTGGACGGGAAACATATCCGCATTGTAAAGCCAGCCGGATCGGGATCGGAATATTTCAATTACAAGAAATATTTTTCAATTGTCCTCATGGCCATCGCTGACGCGGAATACAAATTTATTGCTGTTGATATTGGGGCCTATGGCCACTCCAATGACTCTCAAGTTTTCAAACTGTCTGCCATGGGGCGTAAACTGTATGGAAACACCTTCCAGTTCCCACCCCCTAGACCGCTGCCGCAAACATCTGGTCCACCTATGCCATTTGTCTGTGTAGGGGATGAAGCCTTCCAGCTGTCAGAACACCTTTTGAAACCTTACTGTAGCAGAGGATTGTCAAGAACAAAACGCATTTTTAATTACCGCCTCACAAGAGCAAGAAGAATGGTTGAATGTACCTTTGGTATTCTGACAGCCAAATGGCGGGTCCTATTGACTGCGATCAACCTCAAGACAGAAACTGTGGACGAGGTGATCACAGCTTGCGTGGTACTCCACAATTTTGTTATCTGCAAGGAACCCATTTCCATTGAGGACACCTCTGAAGAAACCACCTTGCAAGATTACCATGACATTACCACTAGAAGTTCTGTGACAGTTTCAGTAATGAGGGACAGTTTTGCACTATACTTTATGTCACCTCAAGGCAGAGTACACTGGCAGGATGACAGAGTGTGAAAGATTTGTGCCCTTAACCAAACTTGTGTACCTTCTGTACCAACAGTATATACCTTTGCCAACCAAAGTTGGCTATCTTGTCATGGTCTTACTATTTTTACCTTTAGGCCACAGGTGTGTACCTGGTTGTGTTTTATGCAAAGTATTTCACCTTTTAACAAAAGTTGTGTACATAGTTAGGAAATCACCAACAATAAACACAACTTTTTCGGTGAAATACTTTGCTTCAAACACAACCAGTAACACAACTGTGGCAAAAAGCTAAAATTTACCCACAGTTATATACCTGGTTTTGAATACCTTTTTACCTTTGAAATACCCTGTATTTAACCTTTTTTTTAAACATAGTTCGCCGCAGAAAGAAATGACAGACAACCATTGTGAAACGATAATTTAGCTTTTATTTAAAATTTTTTTTTTTTTTTGTAAAATGTTTTTAATGTGCAAAAAAACTTTTTTAATAAAGGTTTTAAACCCAATGGGCATTTTTATTAAAAAACACATTATAAATCTGTGTAGTGTGGGGTGGAAATACTGCTGGAGGGGCTGCGGGACACTTCGACACTGGGAGTGTGGAGAGAGGACTGGGATTGTGGTGGGGAAGGAACACAGTTAGAGGTGAAGGTGTGGAAAAAGCTACAGAATGGGTGGACATGTGGGAGGCAGAAGAGGTGGTGGGCGGTGGAGTGGAGGGTTGGGCAGGGACTGTAGGAGCAGATGATGTTAATGGCAAGTTGTATGGGGAAGGAGTTTGGTACGGGGAAGGAGTTTAGTACGGGGCAGGTTGCTGGAAGTGGGGAGATGTCTGGTACTGGGGAGGTTGCTGGTACTGGGGAGGTGGCTGGTGCTGGGGAGGTGGCTGGTATGTAATAGGAGGGGGAGGATGGAAAGTGGCTGGAAGGGGTGCAGGTGGAGGAACTACTGGGGTGGGAGGAGGAGGTTGGGAGGTAACATGCTGGAGAGCACCGTGGCATGAATGCATTACATGCATCTGCTGGGTAGGAGAGAGCGTTTCCATGCGCTCCACAACAGACCTGAAAAAGGTATGGTTTGGCGAAGATCTTGCTTCTGAATGCATGGTTTGCAGAAGTGTCTTCACCTCCAGAATGCTGGAGTTGATCTGCTGAAAGCCTGCGGAGATTTGCTCTGACAAGACTTTTAGACAGTTCTGGAAAGATGCATTCAGATGCAAGAACTCTGGCGCATAAGTCTTTTCCTGACCCCTCTGCCGCTGCCGCCCAGTACCCGCATGTGTACTAGAGGTGGCAGGGGCAGAAGGGTGGGGTAAAGGGAAAGCGATCTCCTCACCAGCAGTTTCATGTAATGTAGGCGGCCACGATGCTCCTGTGCTGGTGGATGGGACAGATGGGTCGAATGTGTGGGAAGGCTGGGAAGGTGCAGATGTACCGGGGAGGTCGAAGTGTCCCTCGGTGCCGGTCTCCTCAGGGATCGCCTCAGAAGGATCCAGTCGTGCAGGCTCCCGAGTGCTGCTCACCGTGCTGTGGAATAAAGAGAAAAAAAAACAATTAAAATAGTGACATGGCATGGCCCTGGCTGAAAAAAATTTGTTACATCTAAACATTTTTTTTCACATGTGGTGTGTAATATTTACCTTCTGGTGACCATTGTATCCCGGAGGAACGACAGGGCTCGTGCGTACTTGTACTTGCTCCTGCGTCCTCCAGATCCACTCGGGGCCCGCATCTCTTTATTGAACTCCTTCTTGAAACGATCCCTCACAGACCGCCACCGCTTCACAATTCTGTCCCCTGAAACGAGAAAGGACAAAGTGGTTAGTATTAGTGTTGAGCATTCCGATACCGCAAGTATCGGGTATCGGCCGATACTTGCTGTATCGGAATTCCGATACCGACTTCCGATATTTTTTCAATATCGGAATTCGGCATCGGAATCGGAAGTTCAAAGTTGATTGACAGCCTGACGTCATCATGATGCGCGGTGTGTGCGCATCATGATGCGCCGTCATTTCGGGCCTTCCGGGGGTCTCTGCCGGCCTGCCGGGGGGCTGTGTGGACTGCCCGGGGTCTGTACCGGCCTGCCGGGGGGCTGTGCCGGCCTGCCGGTGGTCTGTGCACCCTGTGGGGGTCTGTACCGGCCTGCCGGGGGGCTGTGCCGGCCTGCCGGTGGTCTGTGCACCCTGTGGGGGTCTGTACCGGCCTGCCGGGGGGCTGTGCCGGCCTGCCGGGGGGCTGTGCTGATGTCCGGGGGTCTGTGCAAGCATCGTCCGATGGGACTACAAGTCCCATCTGGCGATGCCTGCTACCATGACAGTGATTGACACATTAGCCAATGATGGGACAGTAGTAGTCCCATCATCCGGCTAATGTGTTAAATGTTAAAAAAAAAAAAAAAATACTACATACATACTACATGCATGCTACATACATACTACATGCTACATACATACTACATACATACTACATATATACTACATGCATGCTACATACATACTACATGCTACATACATACTACATGCTACATACATACTACATATATGCTACATACATGCTACATACATGCTACATACATACTACATACATACTACATGCATGCTACATACATACTACATGCTACATACATACTACATATATACTACATACATACTACATACATGCTACATACATGCTACATACATGCTACATACATGCTACATACATACCACATATATACTACATACATGCTACATACATACTACATACATACTACATGCATGCTACATACATACTACATATATACTACATGCATGCTACATACATACTGCATGCTACATGCATGCTACATACATACTACATACATACTACATGCATGCTACATACATACTACATACTACATACATGCTACATACATACCACATACTACATACATGCTACATACATACCACATACATACTACATACATGCTACATACATACCACATACTACATACATGCTACATACATACCACATACATACTACATACATGCTACATACATACCACATATATACTACATACATGCTACATACATACTGCATACATACTACATACATGCTACATATATACTACATGCATGCTACATACATACTACATATATACTACATGCATGCTACATACATACTGCATGCTACATGCATGCTACATACATACTACATACATACTACATGCTACATACATACCACATATATACTACATACATACAATACATTCATACAATACATACATAGACATACAGTACATATAACATAGAGTAACATACTTACCAATACTTGTCACATTGTTCCCCGAAGCCATTGTCTTTTCCGGAATAAATATTAACATAACAAACCACAAAAATACTCACCCACGATCCGAAGCAGTCCACGAGTGTGTCCCACGACGATCTTGGGTAGAGAACTGCAGCATCAGATGATGCTGCCGTTCTCTACGGGCTGCAGGAATCCAATGACGGAAGGTAGGTATCCTTCCGCACTGTATTCCTCCGCCACTTAAAAAAAAAAAAAAGTCCCTAGTCTCACTTTATGCCATTGCTGCGTGGGAAATTCCCACACAGCAATGGCATAAAGTGAGACTAGGGACTTTTTTTTTTTTTTAAGTGGCGGAGGAATACAGTGCGGAAGGATACCTACCTTCCGTCATTGGATTCCTACAGCCCGTAGAGAACGGCAGCATCAGCTGATGCTGCAGTTCTCTACCCAAGATCGTCGTGGGACACACTCGTGGACTGCTTCGGATCGTGGGTGAGTATTTTTGTGGTTTGTTATGTTAATATTTATTCCGGAAAAGACAATGGCTTCGGGGAACAATGTGACAAGTATTGGTAAGTATGTTACTCTATGTTATATGTACTGTATGTCTATGTATGTATTGTATGAATGTATTGTATGTATGTAGTATATATGTGGTATGTATGTAGCATGTAGTATGTATGTAGCATGCATGTAGCATGCATGTAGTATATATGTAGTATGTATGTAGCATGTAGTATGTATGTAGCATGCATGTAGTATATATGTAGCATGTATGTAGTATGTATGTAGTATATATGTAGCATGCATGTAGTATATATGTAGTATGTAGCATGTAGTATGTATGTAGCATGTAGTATGTATGTAGCATGTAGTATGTATGTAGCATGCATGTAGTATGTATGTGGTATGTATGTAGCATGTAGTATGTATGTAGCATGCATGTAGTATATATGTGTTATGTATGTAGCATGTAGCATGCATGTAGCATGCATGTAGCATGTATGTAGTATGTATGTAGCATGTAGCATGCATGTAGTATGTATGTAGTATGTATGTAGTATGTATGTGGTATGTATGTAGCATGCATGTAGTATGTATGTAGTATATATGTGGTATGTATGTAGCATGTAGTATGTATGTAGCATGCAGTATGTATGTAGCATGCATGTAGTATGTATGTAGTATATATGTAGTATGTATGTTGCATGTAGTATTTATGTAGTATGAATGTAGCATGTATGTAGTATGTAGTATGAATGTAGCATGTATGTAGTATGTATGTAGTATGCATGTTGTATGTATGTAGCATGTATGTAGCATGTAATTTTTTTTTTTTTTTTTTTTTTTTACATTCAACACATTAGCCGGATGATGGGACTACTACTGTCCCATCATTGGCTAATGTGTCAATCACTGTCATGGTAGCAGGCATCGCCCGATGGGACTTGTAGTCCCATCGGACGATGCCTGCACAGACCCCCGAAGCCTGCACAGACCACCGGCAGGCCGGCACAGCCCCCCGGCAGGCCGGCACAGCCCCCCGGAGCCTGCACAGACCACCGGCAGGCCGGCACAGCCCCCCGGCAGGCCGGCACAGCCCCCCGGAGCCTGCACAGACCACCGGCAGGCCGGCACAGCCCCCCGGCAGGCCGGCGCAGCCCACCGGAGCCTGCACAGACCACCGGCAGGCCGGCACAGACCACCGGAGCCTGCACAGACCCCCTGGCAGGCCGGCACAGCCCCCCGAAAGGCCCGTACAGACCCCAGAGAGGCTGTACAAGGCAAAAACAGGGTTTTTCTTATTCCGATACCGGAAGTCCCATAGACTTGAATGGGACTTCCGGTATCGGAATCGGCGATACCGATACTTTTTTTAAAGATCGGCCGATCCATTCCGATCCGATACTTTGAAGTATCGGACGGTATCGCTCAACTCTAGTTAGTATACAACATCAGTGTTTCCCAAACTCCAGTCCTCATGGTCCCCAGGGGTCATGTTTTCAGGATTTCGATAGTAAATAGAAATCCTGAACACATGATCCGTGGGGACCACGAGGACTGGAGTTCGGGAAACACTGGTTTACATCAAGCAACCGGTACTGTATAAACTTACGCTCTTTAATCTGGGCCCGAGCATCGAGGTCCTCCCAGCGGTCCACAAGGAGCGAACAGATTTCCTCCCTGAGTCGTCGGGTAACGATCAGGTCAGCATGGCGGCGGTCAGCCATATTCCATAGCGGCTCCCTTTCTCTGACGAGATCGATGAGGTGGTCCACATCAATTCCTCCATCCTCACCGTCTGAGTCGGCAGCACGCTGTGATGGCTGTTAAAGTAAAAGAGAAAAATAGCAAAATTAGTCACCACACTTAAGACATGAAATAAAAAGTGTACCAAAATTTCACTTAAATATTTTACTTACACGCTGGTGACCGCCGCGTTGCTGTCGCCGACGACCCTGGGAGGCACTAAGAGGACCTCTTGGCCGAGCACCAGATTGGGAAGACTAGAGAAGAAAAGAAAAAAATGTATGTGTTTGGATGTAGGCATTTGTTTGCTGTGTGTGGTTTGCAGAACATTGTTTTCTATGTGTTGTGTGTAGTGTGATGTTGTGTTTCTGCGTTTGATGCAAAAAACTTACCAATTGTGAGCCCACTCCAGGTGTCTGTCCACCCCTTCCTTCTTCTTCTGGGAGCTCCTCTTCAGCTTGTGATTCCTGTTTTGAAATAAAAGGCAATGAATAGACATATATTACAGAGATGATGGATTTTGGAAATAAAAACTTACCGTCAAACGCTGACGATGCGAGGGAGGGCTCCCAGAAGAAGATGTGCTGTCTTCCTGCTGGCCAGACTCCATGCCTGTGGGTGGTGTTACTGCTGCTGCCAGTGCTGCCAGTGCTGTCACTGTTGCTGCTGCATCTCTTGGGCGGCTGTTGAATAAAGAGAAACAAAGGGCCAATGAATATCTTGATATGGCCCTAGTTTGGAGGAATGGGGGATTTGATAATTACCGTCTCTCATCTGCTGCTGGACTCCCCTCCCGTTGTTCAGCATGCTGCTCCATTTGGGGTGGTGGTGGTGCTGATGGTGCTGCTGCAGTGGTCTCCTGCCTTCTCCTGCACCTGGTTGCTGTCTTGGGTGGCATGTTGGGTGTGGCTGAGGGTCCCACTGTCATGCTTTTATATATGTGTCTTGTGGGAAGAGCTACTGAGCATGCTCAGACCAAAAAAAACCGGATCCAGCCACCGGATCCGGCTGTCGCTGGATCAGGCGCATTGAGGCGCTCATAGGCTTTCATTGTGTGAAAAAGCCGGACACGCCGAATCCGGCGTGTCCGGCTTTTTCGCCAGAGACAAAAAAACGAGTAGCCGTTTTTTCCAGACGCCGGATCGCGACACATTGCCGGATCCGGCGAAAACCGGATGAAACGCATGGCCATCCAGCACGATCCGGCGCTAATGCAAGTCAATGGGGGGGAAACCGGATCCGGCATTGCATTTCACCGGATCCGGTTTTTGTCAAAAGTGCCGGATCGCGCCTGACGGCGAAAACCTGATGTGTGAAAGAGGCCTTAGACATAATGAGTACACTATGTACTAAGGGACTGTGTTAGACATAGTAAGTGAGTACACTATATACTAAGGGACTGTGTTAGACATAATAAGTGAGTACACTATATACTAAGGGACTGTATTAGACATAATAAGCGATAATGTCTTCCTCCACCTCCCCCTGTTCTTAAGGTCATTATAAGTCCCCCTTCCTCCCATCCCAAACCTCCCACCTCTCATTGTCCTTCTCCCCCCAGCATCCCATTATTGTCCTCTCCCCCACCTCATCGTTGCCATCTTTACCACCTCCATCATTGCTTTCTCCCCCACCACTCCCATCATTGCCCATTCACCACCTCCATCATTTCCTCCCCCACCACCCCCCATTATTGCCCTTTCCACCACCACCATCATTGCATTCTCCCCCACCACCCCATCATCATTTCTTTTTCCCCCACCACCCCATCATTGCCTTTTTCCCCATCTCCATCATTACCTTCTCCCCTACCACCTCATAATTGCCCTCTCCATCACCCCCATCATTGCCTTCTCCCCATCACTCCCATCACTGTCTTCTCCCCATTACTCCCATCATTGCCTTCTGCCCATCACTCCCATTATTGCCTTCTCCCCATCACTGCCTTCTCCCCATCACTCTCATCAATGCCTTCTCCATCACTCCCATCATTGCCTTCTCCCCATCACCCCATCATTGCCTTCTCCCCATCACCCCATAATGGCCTTCTCCCCATCACCCCATCTTGCACCTACACACACACATATACACACACACATACATACACACACATACATGCACACCACATACACACAGCACCTCTCTCCTGTCTGCAGCATCACCGGCAGACGCGATTCCTCGCTCTAACACAGTGGTCGCTGAATGATGATGTCATCCAGCGTCACTGCTCTCTGTGTCAGAGACAGGAAGCAAGGGCACCGGGCAGGAAGCAGGATGGATACTTGCAGCTCCGCTCGTGCTATTTTCTCTTGCAGACAGTGGAGCTGCTGGGATTGCTCCCTGCCCGCCTCACATGAGGGCAATCTGGCCAGGGGCCCCCCGGAGCCTCGGGCCCAGAGAAACTGGCCAGATTGCCCTCATTATTAGCCACCCTGCAGGGGCCCCCCTGGAACCTCTGGGCCCCGGTGCAGCCGCACCGGTTGAACCAGCGGTATGTCCGCCCATGGGTTATATCATTAACTCAAAAGGCCCCTCTAGGGGATGCAAACTCTGTGGTCACTGTGTCGCTTGCCCGAATGTAGAGAGATGTAACAGTTTCCATGACTCTCAAGGTATGAAAACTTTTAAAATCACACATTGGATAAACTGTTGCACCACTGGGATTATATATTTTGCAACCTGCCCATGAAACTTGATTTACATTGGAATGATTACCAGAGAATTCTGGCACAGAGTAAGGGAACAAGTCTTGGACATTTGAGCTGCGAAATAAACCACGGACACTGATGGTTTGAAGCCAATTCCCAAACATTTTAAAATTCACCATGACTGTTATGAAAAAACTCCTTAAAGTACATGCCATTGATCACATAATTACAAGCCCTAGAAGTGGAAACTTGAAACGTACCCTTACACAACGCAAAATTTTTTGGATTTATACAATAGACACACATGCCCCAAAGGGACTCTCTGAGTGTCTCACTTTTATGCCCTTCCTCTAAATTACACCTACTACCTACTGTTTTTTTTCATATTTCTCCCCTTATTTGAATTCTCTTTTAATTGTTTATAATAGTGTTGTTTCTTATGCTATTATATTTAAGTGCATCAGTATCAACATTTTCCTCCCCTCTTTTTTGTGTGGACCATTTCCCGGATCAACAATACCTACCTGGACTATTTACATATGGATATGCTATACCTTGGCAAAATCTTATATACTTTATGGGACTCCTCATTCCATGCCTTCCAGATGTCATTGTCCTCCCTGGATTCCATCATGTGGACTTAACCATTATCAAAAAACTTCCTTCCCCTCTTTTTTTTCACTAGGATAATTGAATATACACACTGCTCACTGTTTACATTATCAACTCCAATTATTCCCACATTTGCTTTTGATTATTATATACACATTTTTTTATTTCACACTCACTCTATTACTTACCTTGATATGTTTATTTGCATCCTTTTATATTTTACACTTCACCTTAATCACTACACGTATACAGTTTTTTTCATCATATCCACTCGGATTTAGTTGGATGTACAGTACTTCCCTTTGTAATCATGTCGCCGTGCATATACAGTGGGGCAAAAAAGTATTTAGTCAGTCAGCAATAGTGCAAGTTCCACCACTTAAAAAGATGAGAGGCGTCTGTAATTTACATCATAGGTAGACCTCAACTATGGGAGACAAACTGAGAAAAAAAAATCCAGAAAATCACATTGTCTGTTTTTTTTTCATTTTATTTGCATATTATGGTGGAAAATAAGTATTTGGTCAGAAACAAGCAATCAAGATTTCTGGCTCTCACAGACCTGTAACAACTTCTTTAAGAGTCTCCTCTTTCCTCCACTCATTACCTGTAGTAATGGCACCTGTTTAAACTTGTTATCAGTATAAAAAGACACCTGTGCACACCCTCAAACAGTCTGACTCCAAACTCCACTATGGTGAAGACCAAAGAGCTGTCAAAGGACACCAGAAACAAAATTGTAGCCCTGCGCCAGGCTGGGAACACTGAATCTGCAATAGCCAACCAGCTTGGAGTGAAGAAATCAACTGTGGGAGCAATAATTAGAAAATGGAAGACATACAAGACCACTGATAATCTCCCTCGATCTGGTGCTCCACGCAAAATCCCACCCCGGGGGTCAGAATGATCACAAGAACGGTAAGCAAAAATCCCAGAACCACGCGGGGGGACCTAGTGAACGAACTGCAGAGAGCTGGGACCAATGTAACAAGGCCTACCATAAGTAACACACTACGCCACCATGGACTCAGATCCTGCAGTGCCAGACGTGTCCCACTGCTTAAGCCTGTACATGTCCGGGCCCATCTGAAGTTTGCTAGAGAGCATTTGGATGATCCAGAGGAGTTTTGGGAGAATGTCCTATGGTCTGATGAAACCAAACTGGAACTGTTTGGTAGAAACACAACTTGTCGTGTTTGGAGGAAAAAGAATACTGAGTTGCATCCATCAAACACCATACCTACTGTAAAGCATGGTGGTGGAAACATCATGCTTTGGGGCTGTTTCTCTGCAAAGGGGCCAGGACGACTGATCCGGGTACATGAAAGAATGAATGGGGCCATGTATCATGAGATTTTGAGTGCAAACCTCCTTCCATCAGCAAGGGCATTGAAGATGAAACGTGGCTGGGTCTTTCAACATGACAATGATCCAAAGCATACCGCCAGGGCAACGAAGGAGTGGCTTCGTAAGAAGCATTTCAAGGTCCTGGAGTGGCCTAGCCAGTCTCCAGATCTCAACCCTATAGAAAACCTTTGGAGGGAGTTGAAAGTCCGTGTTGCCAAGCGAAAAGCCAAAAACATCACTGCTCTAGAGGAGATCTGCATGGAGGAATGGGCCAACATACCATCAACAGTGTGTGGCAACCTTGTGAAGAATACAGAAAACGTTTGACCTCTGTCATTGCCAACAAAGGATATATCACAAAGTATTGAGATGAAATTTTGTTTCTGACCAAATACTTATTTTCCACCATAATATACAAATAAAATGAAAAAAAAACAGACAATGTGATTTTCTGGATTTTTTTTTCTCAGTTTGTCTCCCATAGTTGAGGTCTACCTATGATGTAAATTACAGACGCCTCTCATCTTTTTAAGTGGTGGAACTTGCACTATTGCTGACTGACTAAATACTTTTTTGCCCCACTGTATATTTTTATATATTTATTATCTCTATTCCTTCTTTTCTTTTTCCTGCACTGGTTTCCCCTTCATTCTTTTATATTTTTCATTTTCTCTTATTCTTTCTCTCTATACCAGCTGGTGACTAGTCTGACTTCAGCAGTCTGTCATATGATACGTCGAACATCATCCGCCGTACCACATGCTACACTGCATACATACTTTTATGTGTTTAAATTTTTGTAGTATATGGGCAGTCCCCTGATATTCATTGAGTATCATTTTACGTAGTATTTATAATATAGAGTCACCAAATTATTATCCCATGGTTTTATTCATTTTTTTGCTGCTACTCAATATTGTATGTTTGTATGTATTTATTTTTTCTCATCTATAGTCATTTAACTTCTTAGTGCTTTTATTTAATCATGGTAACTATCATGGTATTTAACTTAAAGATATATGTCCTATTTGTATCACTCTATCGTGTCACTGTGATTGTAATTATGTGATTACTGAGAAACTTCAGCCACTTTTGTGCAGTCATGTGTTGCATGCCACATGAACAGTGATGATGTCAGCGCTCTGGCATGGCGAGTCCCTGTGTAGTGGTGGTCGTGTCCTGTTTTCACGTGTCCGGAATTCAGCCCCTTTGTGCTCCATGTTACATGGCCAACAATGATGTCAGCTCACATGGCGCATCCTTGCGTTGAGGTGGGTATTGTCTTGATCACATGTCCGGAATTCATGATCACCTGACTGCTCGATTTGAGACCACTCACAATCTGACTTGTTTTTATTTGTTTTCTACTTCTGGGTGTAGTCTGCACATGGGCTGACGTCTTTCACAGGTGATTTCTACAGGTGATATTTATTCAGTATTATGTTTACATTTCCTGTTGGTCCCCATGTATTTAAATATTTCCTAAGCTAATTCATTATCTGCCCCAGACAAAGCCTAATCAAAACGCGTGTCAGGTGCATTTTTTCCCCTACAGTACAGGAAACTGCAATTTGCAAATGGCTATAGAGGTGTTGTCTGGTCTAAAATGGAAAGTCTGGAGTCAATCTGTGTGACTGTAGACTTTTGAATCACTACAGTGCATGCACTGTGTGAAGATTCGCCAATTTCTGAGCGGGGCACTGCAGTGATGTATGCGAGACGTAGCCTTGCTCAATACACTTGTATAAAGCAAGGCCACGCCCACTAGGTGGCTTCTGTCCAGGAGTAGGCATACAGTCATATGTTAAATTTTGGGCACCCCTATTAATGTTAGCCTTTTTTCTTTATAACAATTTTGGTTTTTGCAACAGCTATTTCAGTTTCATATATCTAATAACTGATGGACTCAGTTATATTTCTGGATTCAAATGAGGTTTATTGTACTAACAGAAAATGTGCAATCTTCATTTTAACAAAATTCGACCGGTGCAAAAGTATGGGCACCTTAACATAAAAGTGACATTAATATTTCATAGATCCTCCTTTTGTAAAAATAACAGCCTCTAGTCGCTTCCTGTAGCTATTAATGAGTTCCTGGATCCTTAATGAAGGTATTTGTGACCATTCCTGTTTACAAAACAATTCCAGTTCAGTTAAGTTTGATGGTCGCCGAGCATGAACAGCCCGCTTCAAATCCTCCCACAGATGTTCAATGATATTCAGGTCTGGGGACTGGGATGGCCATTCCAGAACATTGTAATTGTTCCTCTGCATGAATACCTGAGTAGATTTGGAGCGGTGCTTTGGATCATTGTCTTGCTGAAATATCCATCCCCTGCGTAACTTCAACTTCGTCACTGATTCTTGCACATTATTGTCAAGAATCTGCTGATACTGAGTTGAATCCATGCGACCCTCAACTTTAACAAGATTCCCGGTGCCGGCATTGGCCACACAGCCCCAAAGCATGATGGAACCTCCACCAAATTTTACTGTGGGTAGCAAGTGTTTTTCTTGGAATGCTGTGTTTTTTAGCCTCCATGCATAACGCCTTTTGTATGACCAAACAACTCAATCTTTGTTTCATCAGTCCACAGGACCTTCTTCCAGAATGTAACTGGCTTGTCCAAATGTGTTTTTGCATTCCTCAGGAGACTCTGTTTGTGGCGTGCTTGCAGAAACGGCTTCTTTCGCATCACTCTCCCATACAGCTTCTCCTTGTGCAAAGTGCGCTGTATTGTTGACCGATGCACAGTGACACCATCTGCAGCAAGATGATGCTGCAGGTCTTTGGAGGTGGTCTGTGGATTGTCCTTGACTGTTCTCACCATTCTTCTTCTCTGCCTTTCTGATATTTTTCTTGGCCTGCCACTTCTGGGCTTAACAAGAACTGTACCTGTGTTCTTCCATTTCCTTACTATGTTCCTCACAGTGGAAACTGACAGGTTAAATCTCTGAGGCAACTTTTTGTATCCTTCCCCTGAAAAGCTATGTTGAATAATCTTTGTTTTCAGATCATTTGAGAGTTGTTTTGAGGAGCCCATGATGCCACTCTTCATAGGAGAATCAAATAGGAGAACTACTTGCAAGTGGCCACCTTAAATACCTTTTCTCATGATTTGATACACCTGGCTATGAAGTTCAAAGCTCAATGAGGTTACAAAACCAATTTAGTGCTTCAGGAAGTCAGTAAAAAGTAGTGAGGAGTGTTCAAATCAAGAAAATGATAAGGGTGCCCATACTTTTGCACCGGTCAAATTTTGTTTAAATGCAGATTGCACATTTTCTGTTAGTACAATAAACCTCATTTGAATCCAGAAATATAACTGAGTCCATCAGTTATTAGATATATGAAACTGAAATAGCTGTTGCAAAAACCAAAATTGTTATAAAGAAAAAAGGTTAACATTAATAGGGGTGCCCAAACTTTAACATATGACTGTATGTAAGGAGATGGACATACTACCCACATTCCTCCTTTCAGAACTTGTGTATTTTTGTATTATGTTATGTAAACTGTAACATGTGTTAATAGTAGAGTTGAGCGAAACGGGTCGAAAAAATTCAAAAGTCGCCGACTTTTGGCAAAGTCGGGTTTCATGAAACGAAACCCGACCCTAGGATGAGGTCGGCCACGAGGTCGGCGACTTACGCGCCAAAGTCGCGTTTCAAAAGTTTGTTTTGCGCTCTTTTTCAGCCAATCAGGATCCACGGACACTGTGGGCAACGTGATGACCTAGGCACGGGTCACCACCATCTTTCAGAAGGGCATGCAAGTGATTGGCTTGCTTTGGTGGGCGTCACAGGGGGTATAAAAGGGCGTGCACGCCGACCGCCATCTTACTTCTGCCGATCTTAGTATAGGGAGAGGTTGCTGCTGATTCTGTAGGGAGAGCGTTAGGCAGGGAAGAAGACAAAAAAACTGCTTCTGCTGCTAGCGATTTGGCCTGCACAACACACAAGTCACTGTGTGTGCAGTGCAAGGGGAGGCTATATTGTGGTGTATCAGTGGTGTTGGTTGTTGGGCTGCCTTTTAAGGCTTCCTGACACGCTGGCATTGCTGTTTACCCACTGCTCCGCAAACTGCTTTTTTAAAAGCAATCCAATCTCCCTTATCCTCTAGTCACTTTTGTCACAGCTGTGCCATCGAGCGTGTCACATAGCGCTCAGATATCAGTGGGCCTCACACAATCCACAAGTGTCCAGTGTCCAAAAGTGTGCGCAGAGATTCAAAATCTCCATTATCCTCTCGTCACTTTGGTCACAGGCAGCTGTGCCATCGAGCGTGTCACATAGCGCTCAGATATCAGTGGGCCTCACACAATCCACAAGTGTCCAGTGTCCAAAAGTGTGCGCAGAGATTCAAAATCTCCATTATCCTCTCGTCACTTTGGTCACAGGCAGCTGTGCCATCGAGCGTGTCACATAGCGCTCAGATATCAGTGGGCCTCACACAATCCACAAGTGTCCAGTGTCCAAAAGTGTGCGCAGAGATTCAAAATCTCCATTATCCTCTCGTCACTTTGGTCACAGGCAGCTGTGCCATCGAGCGTGTCACATAGCGCTCAGATATCAGTGGGCCTCACACAATCCACAAGTGTCCAGTGTCCAAAAGTGTGCGCAGAGATTCAAAATCTCCATTATCCTCTCGTCACTTTGGTCACAGGCAGCTGTGCCATCGAGCGTGTCACATAGCGCTCAGATATCAGTGGGCCTCACACAATCCACAAGTGTCCAGTGTCCAAAAGTGTGCGCAGAGATTCAAAATCTCCATTATCCTCTCGTCACTTTTGTCACAGGCAGCTGTGCCATCGAGCCTGTCACATAGCGCTCAGATATCAGTGGGCCTCACACAATCCACAAGTGTCCAGTGTCCAAAAGTGTGCGCAGAGATACAAAATCTCCATTATCCTCTCGTCACTTTGGTCACAGGCAGCTGTGCCATCGAGCGTGTCACATAGCGCTCAGATATCAGTGGGCCTCACACAATCCAAAAGTGTCCACTGTCCACAAGTGTGTGCAGAAATTCTAAAACTCCCCTGTCCTATAGACACCTTGTACCTTGTTTTACATTACTATATAGTTTGTTGGATTTTGTCTACATTTCTACCAAAAATGAGGAAGGCTGGTGGAAGAGGCCGTGGAATTGGGCGGGGGTTGGCAGCTGGTAATGATGGTGTTGGTGGTGGATCTGATGGTAGTGGCAAGAGCAAAATAGGACCGAATGCAGGAGGTGCTGACCCTGCGTCATCGTCTGGCTACATAAGGCCTCGAACGCTTAGTTTTCTAGGAGTTGGCAAACCGCTTTTAAAGGCAGAGCATCAGGAAAAAGTTTTGTCTTACATTGCTGACTCAGCCTCCAGCTCTAGCGCCTCCTCTTCTTCAGTTGTAAAAAGTAAAAGCAGTGAGTCATCATTGGAGGCTCATGTTCATGAACCACACCTTTCCTTGTGTCCTTCACCCCAACCAAGATTGAAGGATGACGCAGGCCATACTACTGATTACTCCATGGAGCTGTTTTCACATACCATGCCTGGATTATCAAGTGAAATGGTGAATTACCCAGGCCAAGATGAATCTGACATGGAGTGCACTGATGCACAGCCGCTGATGGATGATTCTGCTGGTACATTCACTCAGAGCACTACATTGTCCTCGCAGTGTACAGAGCCAAATTTTGACCCTGATGAGACTCAGGTGCCCCTTCCCGCACACTATACCACCATACACAGTGACACAGAGAAAGGTGCACATGACATAGAAGAGGAGGTGATGGATGACCCAGTTGTTGACCCAGATTGGCATCCATTGGGGGAAGAGGGTGCTGCTTCTAATAGCTCAGATGAGGAGCATCCACAGCAGACATCGACATCGCAACAGCTGTTATCTGGCAGACCCGGAGCACTCCAAAGACAGGTTCCAAACATCAAAAGAGTTGCTGGACAGCTTGTCCAGAGGGTCAAAAGATCACAGCGTGCTAGGCCGCAAAATGTCTGCCAAAGTAGGAAGAGTGCAGTGTGGCACTTTTTTGAACAAAATCCTCATGATCAGGCCAAGGTTATCTGTAAGAAGTGCGCAAAGACCTTTAGCCGAGGGAAAAATCTGAAAAATTTGAATACCAGTTGCATGCTTAGACATTTAACCAGCATGCACTTGCAAGCGAGGACACAACACCAAACCTCAAGTGCCACATGTGCAACTGATCACAACGAAGGTAGTCAGCAACGCTACATTGTTTCCCCCACTGTAAGCCCACCGGTTAGCACAGCAGCAAATGTTGAGGTGTCGTTGCAAGACCACAGCAGTCAGGGAATCATTCTAGGCCATCAGAAAGAACACCAACTCCATCACCATCATCAACCCTCTCTCAGTCCGCCCTGTCCACCGCTACTTCCACCATATGCAGCTCTCAAGTCCAGCTCACCCTCCCAGACACTATGAGTAGGTCAAGAAAGTACTCAGTCTCTCATCCGCGTACACTGGGTTTGAACGCCCACATTGCCAAACTAATCTCGTTTGAGATGATGCCCTTTCGGTTGGTGGAAAGCACAGCTTTCCGCAAACTCATGGCCTATGCAGTACCACGCTATGACCTACCCAGTCGCCACTTCTTCTCTCGCAAAGCCATCCCAGCCCTCCACCATCATGTGAAAGACCGCATTGTCCATGCACTCAAGCAGTCAGTGAGTGGAAAGGTGCACCTCACAACTGATGCATGGTCCAGTCGGCATGGCCAGGGCCGTTACGTGTCCATCACTGCGCACTGGGTTAATGTGGTGGATGCAGGGTCCACAGGGGACAGCGGTGGTGGGACAGTGCTGCCTAGCCCACGGTATAGGAAACAGTTGGCTGTAGGCGTTCGACCCTCCTCCTCCTCCTCCTCCTCCAGAAGCGAAAGCTCGTCCACAGGGCGCAGTCGTACGAGCACTCCATCTGCAGCTGCCACTGTTGCACACGATGTGTCCCCCTATCGAGCAGCTAGTGGAAAGCGTCAGCCGGCTGTGTTGCAGTTGATGTGTTTGGGCGACAGACACACCGCCGAGGTGCTGGCCGAGTACTTGAAGCGACAAACTGAGTCATGGCTGGGCAGTGTACATCTTGAGGCAGGCAAGGTAGTTAGTGATAACGGCCGTAATTTTGTGGCAGCCATAGCCCTTTCAAAACTCAGCCACATACCTTGCTTGGCTCACACCTTGAACCTGGTGGTGCAGTGCTTCCTCAAAAATTATCCAAAGTTAACAGCCCTGCTCCAGAAGGTGCGAAGACTGTGCGCGCACATCCGCCGGTCGCCTGTACACTCCGTTCGTATGCAGAAGCTGCAGCGATTGCTCCACCTTCCCAACCACCGCCTCATTATCGACATTGCAACAAGGTGGAACTCCACCCTGCACATGGTGGAGCGGCTGTGCGAGCAGAGGCAGGCCATAATGCATTTGTGGGAGGATACACGGCCAGGCACTTTGAGAGCAGACATGGAGTTGACAGGCGTGCAGTGGTCGAAGCTGAAAGACCTTTGTAAAGTCCTTCAGTGTTTTGAGGAATGCACACGGCTGGTAAGCGCAGACGACGCCATCCTAAGCATGAGCATCCCACTTATGCGTCTGCTCATGCAAACTTTGACGCACCTTAAGGAGCAGGCGTCTGCAGCCAATGTTGATGAGGAGGAAGAGGAGGAGGGAATCCTTGATGACATTCAGCCATTGTCTGCTCAGGGACCTCTCCTGGACGAGGTGGAGGAAGAAGAGGAGGAGGAGGAGGATGATGGGGATGATTACTTAGGGGAGGAGGATGCATCTCGTGGGGCAAGTGAAAATGTTGGCGTGGCAAGGTCTGGTACAGGGTTTGTGCGTGACTGGAGGGATGTGGATTTGCCAGAAAGTGCTCCTCCACCCAGCACTCGCAGTGCATCATTGACACCGGGAACATTGGCCCACATGTCAGATTATGCCTTGCGGATCCTAAAAAGGGACCCCCGCATTGCCAAAATGATGAACGATGACGACTACTGGTTGGCCAGCATCCTGGATCCACGCTATAAAGGCAAATTACAAAACATCATGCCACAGGAGAACCTTGACCTAATATTGGCTAATAAACAAGCAACTCTGGTAAATTGGTTGCTTGAGGCATTCCCAGCACACAGCAGCGGTGATGGTTCTCACACGAGCCGTACGGGCCGGGGGCAGCTTGGCAGAGGTGTTCGTGGTGCACACAGCAGAAGTGGCGTTGGAGACAGGGGTTTCATGACAATGTTGTGGACTGATTTTTCAAGTACCGCTCACACAACTGGTAATACTGCATCGATGGAAAGTGACAGGAGACAGCAGTTGTCAACTATGGTTACAAACTACTTTTCCTCCCATATCGATGTTCTCCCACACAGGTCATTCCCCTTTGACTATTGGGCCGCTAAACTGGACACCTGGCCTGAATTGGCCCAATATGCCTTACAGGAGCTCGCTTGCCCAGCTGCAAGTGTGCTATCGGAAAGAGTCTTCAGTGCAGCTGGATCAATCCTGACAGAAAAAAGGACCCGTCTGTCAACCCAAAATGTGGATGATCTAACCTTCATTAAAATGAACCACGCATGGGTTTCCAAGGATTTTGTCCCACCTTCCCCTGATGACACATAGGGTGACAGAAAAATGGCTTGCTTTGGTCCACCTCTTCCTGGTACTTCACCTATTTCGCCTTTTGCATCAGCTGAATGTCCAACATCAACATATGCCACTTTCTAAAACTCCCTAACTGTGCTGCCTCCCCCCCCATGGCCGGGGTCACCACCTACCGCACGACACCGTGCGAGTGCCGTTGCCCTGGACAGGTGGGTAGGCTGACTCTTGGGCGCGGGCACTGGCACAGGGTCCCTCATAGTGCAATCAAGTGTCTCTGACGGTGGTGGTGCACACCCGCCGTCAGACACACCGCTGTACTATGAGGGGCCCAGTGCCAGTACCGACGCCCACGAGTGGGCCCCCCTTGCTTGGGCAGGGCCCCAGCATTTGCAATCTTTACCTCTCCCTGCTCCTCCGCTGTGTAATCTGGGCCGTCAAATCCATACTGTGCCTGACACCGTCTGAGCCTGCCTCCTGAGACATATATTTTGAATGTGTACGCTATCCATTCATGTTATCCGGGGATACGGTACCCTTTCTAACCTTTGTGCAATCACGTGCAATCCATACTGGGCCTAACACCGTCTGAGCCTGCCTCATGCTGTATTGACATATATTTTGAATGTGTACGCTATCCATACATGTTATCCAGGGATACGGTACCCTTTCTAACCTTTGTGCAATCACGTGCAATCCATACTGGGCCTAACACCGTCTGAGCCTGCCTCATGCTGTATAGACATATATTTTGAATGTGTACGCTATCCATACATGTTATCCAGGGATACGGTACCCTTTCTAACCTTTGTGCAATCACGTGCAATCCATACTGGGCCTAACACCGTCTGAGCCTGCCTCATGCTGTATAGACATATATTTTGAATGTGTACGCTATCCATACATGTTATCCAGGGATACGGTACCCTTTCTAACCTTTGTGCAATCACGTGCAATCCATACTGGGCCTAACACCGTCTGAGCCTGCCTCATGCTGTATAGACATATATTTTGAATGTGTACGCTATCCATACATGTTATCCGGGGATACGGTACCCTTTCTAACCTTTGTGCAATCACGTGCAATCCATACTGGGCCTAACACCGTCTGAGCCTGCCTCCTGCTGTATAGACATATATTTTGAATGTGTACGCTATCCATACATGTTATCCAGGGATACGGTACCCTTTCTAACCTTTGTGCAATCACGTGCAATCCATACTGGGCCTAACACCGTCTGAGCCTGCCTCATGCTGTATAGACATATATTTTGAATGTGTACCCTATCCATACATGTTATCCAGGGATACGGTACCCTTTCTAACCTTTGTGCAATCACGTGCAATCCATACTGGGCCTAACACCGTCTGAGCCTGCCTCATGCTGTATAGACATATATTTTGAATGTGTACGCTATCCATACATGTTATCCAGGGATACGGTACCCTTTCTAACCTTTGTGCAATCACGTGCAATCCATACTGGGCCTAACACCGTCTGAGCCTGCCTCATGCTGTATAGACATATATTTTGAATGTGTACGCTATCCATACATGTTATCCGGGGATACGGTACCCTTTCTAACCTTTGTGCAATCACGTGCAATCCATACTGGGCCTAACACCGTCTGAGCCTGCCTCATGCTGTATAGACATATATTTTGAATGTGTACGCTATCCATACATGTTATCCAGGGATACGGTACCCTTTCTAACCTTTGTGCAATCACGTGCAATCCATACTGGGCCTGACACCGTCTGAGCCTGCCTCCTGAGACATATATTTTGAATGTGTACGCTATCCATACATGTTATCCAGGGATACGGTACCCTTTCTAACCTTTGTGCAATCACGTGCAATCCATACTGGGCGTGAGAACGGCTGGCGAGCTGTTAAGCAAGCTACAGCACCTGTCCAGACAAGTACAGGGATTCCCTAGCGAGGAGACTTATTTGATTGTTTTCAATGTTGGGACAGCAATTTTTGGGGAGCACTATACTCTGGAGAATGATAGATGGGGCCCACCATACACTGGAACATTCCAAAGGTGGACATCAGACACTGGAGCAGCATTTACAGGGCCCATTATACACTAGAGCATTAGAAATGGGGCCCATTATGTTTGGAGCATTATTTGGGCCCATAAGACAGTGGAGCTTCATCCATGGGGACCAACATATACTGTAGCATTATGTGGAGCTCATCATATACTGTTTCAAACATTATATGGGACCAATGATTCTGTATGGAGAAATAGATGGGCCTCGTCATGAGATGTAAAAAGTGAAGTATTTTTCATTGTACTATACCGCTATTTATCTGCCGTATCGGAGCATGATGAGTTGTGGTATGTGTTAAAGGGGCGCTCTTTCGCCCAGGGCACATGAAAACCTGCAGCCAGCCCTCCCCCCCCCCACAACTTTAGCCAAATAACCCCCATTTTTCAGTGCGTAACTTGTATTATGAAGTTAATTAAGGTTGACAAGCTTAAGTAAGAAGAATTGATGCTTTTGGCATTCAAATGGGCACTGTAGGTGTGTTTCCTGTCCTCCTCTCACTGCCGACTTTTATTCCCCATTGACTTACATTGGGTTTCGTGTTTCGGGACAACCCCGACTTTTCCCTATAATCGGACGATCTTGCTCGACCCGACTTTTGGAAAAGTCGGGTTTCACGAAACGAAACGCGACCCTAAAAAACCAAAAGTCGCTCAACTCTAGTTAATAGTGTTGGTATTGTGTTCTGCCCAACAGTAGGAAAAGTTAAAGTTAATGATTGGGACAAGCCCAGAGTGAGAGGGGCTAAGGTGAAGGGATAGAGACAGTTTCTTGTCAGATAGGGCCCATTGTGCTTCTGAAGCAGATCTAAGGTCTGAACAGTAAGCAGTGCCACATGATGGGGGGTGTCCCAAAGTGAGGGAAGACCAAGACAGTGGTTAGCATGAACCGGAGTAAAGAGGAATCTAGAACTGACAGAAGGACAGAGTGGTCAATTGGAGGTACATTCTGATAGAGGACTCCTAGCAGTACGGCCCAGAGATTATAACTCAGAGAGGTAACGGGCCAAGACAGGGCAGAGTACATGAGACGAAGAAAGTACCCCAGGTGCGAGTTCCAGAGCGTCAGTAGTAGAAAAGATAAGTACTTTCCATACTGGCAGCATAGTTCCCTTGAGGGGAAAGAAGATGCTAAACCGCAGATTGAGAATTAGGCCAGGGTCACACTTGCAACTGCAATGAGAGAAACTCACGCGAATCTCTCGCATCAATACCCGGCACTGCCGCCGGCACTTCGGACCGGAGTGTCCGGCTGCATGTATTTTTATGCAGCCTCACACTCCGTTCTGAGTGCAAGTGGCAGTGCCGGGTATTGAGGCGAGAAAGTCACGAGAGTTTCTCGCATTTCAGTTGCAAGTGTGACCCAGATCTAAGGCTCTTGCTAGCTGGACTGTAATCGTGAGCTGGGTTGTGGTGAAGGAAGGTGAAGCAGTGCAGAAAAAGAACAGAATAGTAACAAGAAAGGAGTTGAGACTGTGTACAAGAAATTCTCCGTGTGTATTTGTTAGCACCACGCTTGAGTCCTGCTCTGACAGGCAGGGTCGGGCGGGGGCGGGCGAAACCGTCGGACCTCCCGAATCGCTCCGGAACCAGATCCCTGGACGCCGCAGGAGCCCTCCCTGGCCATCATTCCTCAGGTAGAGGGGAGGGGGCCCTAAACGACCAGGACGGTGCAGGCACCCTAGCTCCATCTACCCCCTGCAGGGGTGAGGAGAGGGACCGTCCGCCACCCTGCCCCCCGCAGTCCTTAGCATTGGTGGGGCAGCGGGGCCGTGCGGACTACGCTTGTGCCTCTGTGCAGCCCCGGGTTTCAATACCCTGGGGTGGACAGGACTATGTCCGGCATCATGTCCCACGGTGCGGGAGAGGATACGTGGAGGGACACTCACATGTGCTCGCCCGTTGTTGGTTTGGGGAGATCGGACCCTTTCAATAGGGTCCGTCGCCCCTCTCTCTTTTTCATTGTGAAAAAATGGAACATCCGGAAAAAAATCCCCGTTGCGGGAGAGGATACGTGGAGGGACACTCGCACGTGCTCGCCCGTTGTTGGTTTGGGGAGATCGGATAGGGTCCGTCGCCCCTGTCATATCTTCATGGGGAAGAAAAAAAAAAATCAGTCTTGAGACAGACCGTGTGCCTCCAACAGACACTAAGCAAAAGCTGGTTTCCGCCCGCAATCGGGGCGAGGGTGTATACGGCGGAGGAGGAGCTAACCTCTTTTTTTCACTTAGTGTCAGCCTCCAGGCGGCAGTAGCATACACCACAGTACCTGTGTCCCCCAATGAGACGAAGGAGAAATGGTTCAAGGTGCTCACAACACATCTAGATACATTCATTCAGTGACCTAGTTTCCAAAGTGAGGTTACTTGTAGGGGATTTCCACTGTTCAGGCATATCAGGGGTTCTTCAAATGCAACATGGCATCCTCTCTCGATTCCAGCCATTTTTGCATTCAAAAAGTCAAATGGTGCCTCTTTCCCGTCCGAGCCCTGCCATGCGCCCAAACAGTAGTTTCCCCCACATATGGGAATCAGAGTAATCAGGTGAAATTGCACAACAAGTTTTGGGGGTCCATTTTCTCCTGTTATCCTTGTGAAAATAAAAAACTGGGGAATAAGGTAAAATTTTTGGGAAAAAAGTAAAATGTTCATTTTTTCATGCCACATTGCACTAATTTCTGCAAAGCACCTGAAGGTTAATATACTTCTTGAATGTGGTTTTAAGGACTTTGACGGGTGCAGTTTTTAGAATGGTGTCACTTTTGGGTATTTTCTGTCATATATGCCTCAAAAGTCACTTCAAAAGTGATGTGGTCCCTAAAAAAGTTTTTTTTTTTTAATTTTGTTGGAAAAAATTAGAAATTGCTGATCATCTTTTAACCCTTCTATCTAATATATAAAGCTCAAGTGTGTGTGTGTGTGTGTGTGTGTGTGTGTGTGTGTGTGTGTGTGTGTGTATGTATGTGTGTATGGGATTGGCATCCGCACCGTCGCAGCTACAGCCACAAAATTTGGCACAGTCACACGTCTGGACGTCGAGAGTGTCCTGGGCTATGTTGTGAGGTGAAATTTTAACCCCGCGCGTTCCAATTCACCAAACAATTTTGCCCCTATCTACATAATGGTGAAAAAGTGTGTGTGTATCAAGCCCCGCCCCTCATTATGATGTCATAATGGTTGACTATGGGATGGAGGATGTGTGATGGGTATATGGGCACTGGACTATGGGATGGAGGATATGTATGACGGGTATATGGGCACGGGACTATGGGATGGCAGATATGTATGATGGGTATATGGGCATGGGACTATGAGATGAAGGATGTGTGATGGGTATATGGGCACGCGACTATGGGATGGTGAATATGTATGATGGGTATATGGGCATGGGACTATGGTATGGAGGATGTCTGATGGGTTTATGGGCATGGGACTATGGGATGGAGGATGTGTGATGGGTATATGGGCATGGGACTATGGGATGGAGGATAATTATAATTTGCTATAATTAACCACAGTTAGTTACTATGCCCAGGCAGCACTGGGCTCTTCAGCTAGTCTTCTTATCAAAAAAAATGTTTAAAAAATGATGGAGATGTAAAGTGGACATGTGGGAAAGTCTTAGTTACTCACCGGTTAACGGTATTTTTCGGAGTCCATGACAGCACCACCTGAGAGAGGGGATCCGCCCTTTAGGAACAGGAAACCTACAGATACAAAAAGGGTGGCACCTCTCACACGCATCAGTTGGATTACAGAGCACAAGAGGACTTCCAAGGTTAATGCATGATTTATGTACAGTATTCTTTACAATTATAACTTTTATCACCAGTGAGCATATACAAGAAAAAAGACGTGCACACCCCAATTAAACTATAAGGGAGGGAATATACGGGTGCTGTCATGGACTCCGAAAAATACCGTTAACCGGTGAGTAACTAAGACTTTATTCGGTCGTCCATGACAGCACCACCTGAGAGATTTACAGAGAGTAATATCAGCTTTAGGGAGGGACTACAGCCTGCAGCACCCTTATACCAAAAGAGAGGTCTGTGGAAGCACCCAGGTCTAGCCTATAATGACTATAAAAGGTGCTCGGAGAGGACCAAGTAGCCGCCTTACATATCTGGTCGATGGAGACTTCTGATCTTTCGGCCCATGAGGTTGCCATTGCCCTGGTGGAATGCGCCCTCAGCTTTCCGGGTGGCGACCTGCCCTTTGATGTGTATGCTATTGCAATCGCCTCTCTAATCCATCTGGCTAGTGTATTTTTTGATGCTCTACAACCTTTTCTGGGGCCTTGATGAGAGATAAATAGGGCATTATCTTTCTTCCAGGGATCGGTGACTGACAGATATTCTATGAGGCCTCTCCTGACATCCAGGGTGTGTAGTTTCCTTTCCTTCTCGTTAGTTGGATTAGGGAGGAAGGATGGCAGAACTATCTCCTGTGTCCTATGGAAACTAGAAACTACCTTTGGCAAGTACGCTGGATCAGGTCTAAGTATTACCCTATCCTCTTTAAACTGTAAATAAAGAGGACACCTAGATAAAGCCTGAATATCGCTTATTCTGCGAGCTGATGTTAGAGCTACCAGGAAGGCTACCTTGAGGGACAGGTTTTTTAGGGAAGCCGACGAGATAGGTTCGAATGGAGTCTCTGTCATAGCAGTGAGGACTAGGTTCAAGTCCCACGGCATAAACCTATCCTTCATTATTGGCCTGGATCTCCCTGCTGCCTTAATGAATCTGCTTATCCAATAATTACCAGCAATGTTACAGCTAAACAGAGCCCCCAAGGCTGACACTTGTACTTTAAGGGTACTGGTAGAGAGTCCCATGTCTAGACCTTTTTGTAGGAACTCTAATATCTGCATTATAGGTGCTGAATCCCCAGCGATTACTTTTGAGTTTTGAAGGAATTTTTTCCAAATCCTAACGTAAATTTTTGTGGTAATGATTTTTCTACTTTTAAGTAGGGTGTTAATTAGGTCTGCGGAGAAACCCTTCTCTTCTAATAATGACCGTTCAAACTCCACGCCGTCAGATGAAGGCCAGCCACCTGAGGATGGAAGACTGGGCCCTGGGACAGGAGATCCGGGATGTCCGGCAGAACCCAAGGATCGGACACCGACATGGTCCTGAGGCATGAGAACCATGCTCTCCTGGGCCAAAACGGAGCGATAACTATCACCCTTGCTCTGTCTTTCCTGATTTTCCTCATCACTAGGGGTAGAAGAGATAGGGGAGGGAAGGCGTAGGCTAGTTTGAAGTCCCAGTTTATCAGGAAGGCATCTACCGCCAGAGGATTTTTTCTGGGATTCAGGGAGCAGAATTGTTTCAATTGCGTGTTGTCTCTGGTGGCGAATAGGTCTACCTCTGGATATCCCCACTTTTGAACAATCAGATTGAATATGGAGATGTTTAAAGACCATTCCCCTTGCTTTAGCCGATTGCGGCTTAAAAAGTCTGCCGTGATGTTGTCTTTTCCTTTTATATGCAATGCTGTTAAAGATAGGAAGTATTGTTCTGCTAGATGGAACAACCGCTCTGCTACAAACATCAGGGGTCTGGAACGAGTCCCGCCTTGGTGATTGATGTATGCCACGGTGACCTGATTGTCGGAGAACACTCGCACGTGATGGCCCTGTAGGTACACAAGGAGCTTTTTAGCCGCCTGTTCTACTGTCGTCAATTCTTTTAGGTTAGATGACATTCCTAACTGATGATGTTGCCATTGGTCCTGGACTAAAATTTCACCCATATGAGCTCCCCAACCGTAAGGACTAGCATCCGTGGTGACTATGCGGGTTACGTTATACTCCCAGGGCACCCCTTTTGATAAGTTATCCTTGTCTAACCACCACTCTAGGGACTCCCTTGTGTTACGGGATAAGGTTATCTGACCCTCCAAGCAACCTCCAAGGACTTTTTGATGTAATAAGACCTCGCTCTGTAGTTTCCTTGCATGAAACTGGGCCCACTGGACTGCCGGGATACAGGCCGAGAGAGAGCCTAGAAGGGACATGGCTTTTCTGAGGGACATGGTGGGGTTATTGGAGGCGTTCAGGATCTGATAATGGAGGCGAACAAGCTTGTCCGGAGGCAGACGGCATTCCTGTTTTTCAGAATCCAGGGTTAGGCCCAAAAATTGTTGGACTTTCATTGGTTGCAACCGGGACTTTTTGACGTTCAGCAACCATCCTAACCGTTCTAGGGCAGACATTGCCTTTTGTAGCTGTTGTAAACAATGGTTCGCCGTTTTACCTACAATAAGAAAATCGTCCAGGTAGGGGATCACCAGAATGTTCGATTCACGTAGATGGGCCATGACCTCCGCTATCACCTTAGTAAATACTCGGGGAGCGACTGCCACTCCAAAAGGGAGGGCCGCATATTGGAAATGTCGAACTGACCCATCCAACTGAACCGCCACTCTGAGGAACCGCTGATGGCCTGCATGGATGAGTATATGGTAGTATGCGTCTTTTAAATCTAACACCACCATGAAGCAGTTTTGGAACAGCAATTTTATTGCAGATTTAATCGTTTCCATCTTAAAGGGACGTATGACCAAAAATTTGTTGAGGGCCTTAAGGTTAATTATTGTCCTAAAGGAGCTGTCCGGTTTGCGGACCAGGAATAGAGGGGAGTAGAATCCCTTCCCCCATTCTTCCTCTGGAACCTCTATCAGGACTTTCTTAGCGCACAGGTTATGAACCTCGGCTTCCAGGGCAGCTTGTTCTGCCGTAGATGACCTGAGTGGGGTGATTTTAAATTGATCAAGGGGAACCCTAGAAAACTCTAGTCGTAGTCCCACGGCTATTATCCCCAATATCCAGCTGCTATTGGAGATCAGAGACCAGGATGGGTAGAAGGCAGCTAGTCTCCCTCCTACTGGGGCAACTAGTCATTGGGGCGGCTTTTTCATATCCCGAGCTGGACCTTCCTGGCGCCCTCCCCCAAACATGAATCCTGTACCTTTCCTTTTTTTATCATCCCATCTGCCCTGATCTCTGGACGGCCTTCTCCGGAAAAACCCTTTCCTGGCGAAGGGACGTCTGTAAGAGGGGTTCGGGAGACTGGGAAATTTCTTTTTGTCATCTCCAGCTTTCTCCAACAATTCGTCCAAGACGGGGCCGAATAGGTACTCCCCCTCGCAGGGAATGGAACAGAGACGGGACCGGGCTTGAATATCTCCTGGCCAGCATTTTAACCAGAGCGCTCTTCGCGCTGCATTAGACAGACCTGCGGCTTTAGTCGCCATTCTTGCAGAGTCTGCAGAAGCATCGGCTAAAAACGCCGCGGCATTCTGAATGATGGGCAAATTTTTCCGAATAGATGATCTTGAAGTTCCATCTCTTAGTTCGGAATCTAGCTGATCCAGCCAGACCATCATAGATCTGGCTGTACAGGTGGCAGCTACCGCTGGTCTTAACGCGCCTGCTGACATCTCCCATGTCCCTTTAAGGAAAGAATCCGCTTTTTTATCTAACGGATCTTTCAGGGAGGCCATATCGTCAAATGGTATGGCGGATTTTTTAGATGCTTTGGCTACTGCTGCATCTAGTTTCGGGGCTTTATCCCATCTGCTTACTACCGGGTTATCGAAGGGGTATCTCCGCTTAAAGGCTGGTGGCATGGAGCCCCTTTTCTCCGGTCTCTTCCATTCTCTATCAATTAGGCTCTGAACCTTTTTGTTCAATGGAAAAGCTTTACGTTTTTTGGGGTCCAACCCCCCGAACATTATGTCCTGTGCTGAGAGTTCCCGTTTTTTGTCCGCTACCCCCATGGTGGACCGTATAGCTTTCACTAATTTGTCCATCTGGTCTAAGGGGAAGCAGAACCGGCTAGAGTCTTCATCCGAGGAAGATGACGAGGAGTCCGAGGAGTCCGAGGAATTGTCACCCTTCCCAGGGGCGACTGAGGCCTCCGAGCCTGAACCACTAGCCTCTCTTCTCCTAGAAGGTTCTCTTTGAGGTAAAGCTTTCATTTCTGCCCTGATCATGTCTCTCAGGTTTGAAGTGAAGTCAGGTGTCTCTTCCGCTACCTGCATAAACGGGGGAGAGTATAAGGGCCTGACAATCTACCCCTGGACTCCCTGTCCTTAATAACTCCTACCGTCTGCCGTATGCATGGCTGGCATAACTTTTTAGGGTGGCCATCTGGTAGGGGGGAACTACAGAGGGGACATTCCCTGTGTTTCTGTTTTCCCGTAACCTTCTTCCCCTGAAAAAAAAACATAAGGGAACACTGCATCAGGGTACATTCACGGAGATCTCTTACCCATGCAGATGAGGCAGGTACCGGATCACGGAGGGAGGCAGGGGGGTCCTTTCTGGAGGAACTTTCGCGGCTCTGGTCGCTAGTTCGTCTCTGTTTCTTCTGTTGGCCACTCGCCTGTTTCTGCGGGTGCTCCTGCGTCTCGTCCTGCTGGACTAAGGGGGCTTCCGACGTATCCATTGCTGGGGCCTTCAGAAGCACCCCAGCGGCGTCCCCATCTGCCTTATATGGCCTCCTGTCCGGGTCAGCAGGCATCCTACCGTAGCACCACCCACCCGGCTTTTGCGTTCCCTCCCCCATGCTCCGGCCCCCCCTTGCCTTCGCCGGGTTGCCGCGCGACCCCCGGACCGGCATGCACCCGCGGCGCGCGCCGGAGGCCGCCGGCACCTGACTTCCGGTATCGGCGCTATCGCTCCGCCCCTTCCGCCGCGTCACTTCCGCCGCTCACAGAGCCCTGCGGGAGCGCGCGCGAAGGAGCCGCGCAGCTCCACCCGGAGTGCCAGCACCCCCCCGCGACCGCCGCCATGAGCCCGGCCAGGGGACAGCACCGACCCGGAGGACCGGGCCTGGGGAAGCGCACCGGGGCATACATACCAGGTGCTGGCTTTGGAGACGGCATCCACCGGACCCCTGCTCCACCTGCTTCGTCCACTGCCGTGGTGACCTACCCGGCCCCACCGTGGCGCTTCCAGGGACCCCGCACTGACCGAGGTAGGAGACCCCCTCGCTACCTGGGTCGGTCAGCCGGCCTGGGTATTCAAATGATGATTCCATGACGGACGATCTGTAGAGAGAGTCTTGTCCTCTAGGAACAGGAAACCAACTGATGCGTGGGAGAGGTGCCACCCTTTTTGTATCTGTAGGTTTCCTGTTCCTAAAGGGCGGATCCCCTCTCTCAGGTGGTGCTGTCAAGGACGACCGAATAAATGTTATTAATTAACTATTTTGTGTGACATAATTGTCTGGTTTAAACCCTTAGTGAAAGAGCCAAGTTTGTACTTAATGACCAAGACAATTTTTATAATTCTGACCACTGTCACTTTATGAGATTATAGCTATGGAGACACAGGGGGCAGAATGGAGACACAGGGGGCATGATTGGAGGCACGTGGCAGGATGAAAGACATGGGGGCAGGATTGGAGACACTGGGGGCAGGATTGCAGACACTGGGGCATGATTGGAGACACTGGGGGCATGATTGGAGACAGGGGACAGAATGGAGACACAGGGGGCAGGATTGGAGACACAGGAGGCAGGATTAGAGACACAGGGGGCAGGATTAGAGACACAGGGGGCAGAATGGAGACACAGGGGGCATGATTGGAGACATGTGGTAGGATGAAAGACATGGGGGCAGGATTGGAGACACTGAGGGCATGATTGCAGACACTGGGGGCATGATTAGAGACCCGGGGCAGAATGGAGATACAGGGGATGATTGGAGACACGGGGCATGATTGGAGATACAGGGAAAAATGGAGGTACGGGGCATGATTGGAGACACGGGGCAGAATGGAGATATGGGGCATGATCAAAGACTTGGGGGCATGATTGGAGACACAGGGGGCAGGATTGCAGACACTGGGGGCATGATTAGAGACACAGGGGGCAGAATGGAGATAGAGGGGATGATTGGAGATACGGGGCAAAATGGAGGTACGGGGCATGATTGGAGACACAGGGGGCAGAATGGAGATACGGGGCATGATTGGAGATGGGGCAGAATGGAGATACGGGGCATGATTGGAGACACGGAGCAGGATCAAAGACTTGGGGGCATGATTGGAGACATTGGAGGCAGGATTGGAGACACTGGGGGCAGGATTGGAGACAGATGGGGCAGGGTTGGAGACAGATCGTGCAGGATCATGGGGCAGGATGGGGAGATCATATGGGGCAGAATGGATACTCATGAGGGCAGGATGAGAGAACATATGGCTGAAGCCAGGAATGAGACACACGGGGTTCAGGATGGGGTATATTATAACCATAGGGGCTAATTAAGGGATATTATTACTGCAGTGATGTATTTATTTTATTTTTTAATATACTGTTGTAAATGGGAGGGTGGTCCTGGTACTGTGTAGAGTGATACTATGTTGCCTTTTTTCTTCATGTAGTGTAATGTAGAAGTTGGGAAAAAAATAAGTAATGTGTTCTGCAAGTGGAACTCTAGGTAACTGTTATTTCCTGCAGATGCGGGTCCTGGCTGGAAGAAGTGATGGTGGTCTGTGCTGGATGAAAGATGAAAAGCAAAGATGAAGGACTTCACCTAGAGATGTCACTGGTGAGTCAGTGTGTTACCTATACACTGACACTATACACTGTATACTACATACAAAGGTCCTATGTATAATGTTACCAGTGATCACTGTATTATTTATACATTATATACAGAGCTCCTGTGTATAATGTCATTGATCACTGTATTACCTGTACACAGACACTGCATACTAGGTACAGATCTCCTGTGTATAATGGCACTTATGGTGATAGTATTGTGTTTTTTTATTACTGATCAGTATTGTAGTATTCATTCACTATGTGGTGGTAATATGTGGTCTGGACATGGTGTTGCGGTATTTGTTCCTTGTATGTGCTATTATTTGGTCACTTTGTGGTGGTATTATGTGGTCTGGTCATGGTGCTGCGGTATTTGTCCCTTGTATGTGGTATTATAGGCACCATGTGGTGGTAATATGTGGTCTGGTCATGGTGTGGCGGTATTTGTCCCATGTATGTGATATTATTCGGTCACTGTGGTGGTAATATGTTGCCTGGACATGGTGCGGTGGTATTTGTTCCTTGCAGGGGTGGACACTGACAGCTTGGCGCCCCTGTGCAAGAAATGTGTCTGGGCCCCCTTCCTTTTATGGCAACAAAGGTACATATATATATAGCCACAAAAACACATACATGTATATATATTACATAGTCTCCTTTATTATGTACAGTATATTGCTGTCCCTTTTACAGTTCCCTCTCTTGTTATGAACAGTACTGTCCCTTACATATTGGCTTATATAGAGCCCTGTTTTTTATTACTATTATTATTTTAATATTTTTATATTTATTGTATTGTTAGCTGTATAATGCAATGATGGCTGATAGAGCATGGAAAAGCTTCCTTTCTAATGGAGGAGCTGATGGACTGGTAGTCTGGTCACCGGCTCCTCGATCAGCAGTCATTTTATATATAAAAAGAGAGGTAATAAAAGAAGGCGCTGTGAATAACAAAATTAACAAGAATACACTATGTAAGAGACAGCACTATACGTAACAGCAGAGGAAGCTATATAATAAGGGACGGCACCGTATATAACTAGAGAGGATGGTATGTAATAAGGGACGATGTTATACATAATAAAAGAGGAAACTATGTAACTAAGGATGGTGTTACACAGAATTCGTGAGTACACTATATGCTACGTGACTGTGTTATACATATTAAGTATGTACACTATATACTAAGCGACTGTGTTAGACACAGTAAGTGAGCACACTAAATACTAAGGAACTGTATTGGACATAAGTGAGTACACTATATACTAAGGGACTGTGCTAGACATAATAAGCGATAATATCTTCCTCCACCTGCCCCTGTTCCAAAGGCCATTATAAGTCCCCCTTCCTCCCATCCCAATCCCCCACACCCCTCATTGTCCTCCTCCCCCTGCATCCCATTATTGTCCTCTCCCCCACCCCATCATTGCCCTCTTCACCACATCCATCATTGCCTTCTCCCCCACCACTATCTTTGCTTTCTCTCCCACCACTCCCATCATTGCCCATTCCACCACCACCATCATTGTATTCTCCTCCACTACCCCATCATTGCCCTTTCCACCACCTTCATCATTGCCTTCTCCCCCAACACCCCATCATTGCCTTCTCCCCATCACCCCCATCATTGCCTTCTCCCCATCACCCCCATCATTGCCTTCTCCCCATCACTCCCATCATTGCCTTCTCCATCACTCCCATAATTGCCTTCTCCATCATCACATCATTGCCTTCTCTATCACCCAATCATTGCCTTCTCCCTATCACTTCCATCATTGCCTTCTCCCCATCACCCCATCATTGCCTTCTCCCTATCACTAATATCATTGCCTTCTCCATCACCCCATCATTGCCTTCTCCCCATCACTGCCTTCTCCCCATCACTCCCATAATTGCCTTCTCCATCATCACATCATTGCCTTCTCCATCACCCAATCATTGCCTTCTCCTCATCACTCCGATCATTGCCTTCTCCCCATCACCTCATCATTGCCTTCTCCCCATCACCTCATCATTGCCTTCTCCCCATCACCCCATCATTGCCTTCTCCCCATCACCCCATCATTGCCTTCTCCCCATCACCCCATCATTGCATTTTCCCCATCACTAATATCATTGCCTTCTCCCCATCACTGCCTTCTCTCCATCACTCCCATCATTGCCTTCTCCATCACTCCCATAATTGCCTTCTCCATCATCACATCATTGCCTTCTCCATCACCCAATCATTGCCTTCTCCTCATCACTCCGATCATTGCCTTCTCCCCATCATTGCCTTCTCCCCATCACCCCATCATTGCCTTCTCCCCATCACTTCCATTATTGCCTTTTCCATCACCACATCATTGCCTTCTCCCCATCACCCCATCATTGCCCTCTCCCCATCACCCCATCATTGCCTTCTCCCCATAACCCCCATCATTGCCTTCTCCCCATCACCCCCATCATTCACCTCTCCTCCACCTACACACACAGGCACACAAAAACAACACCATTGACCTCTCTGCATATTCCCCCGCAGCGCTACGCATGCAAGCACGCAAACACAACACCACTCATCTCTACACACACACACACACACACACAAAACACACACACTCACACACATACATACAAAACATACACACAAAGCACCTCTCACCTGTCCGCAGCATCACCAGCGCCCGCACTTCCTCGCTCTGGCACAGCGGCTAGCCGGCCGCTGAATGATGATGTCATCCAGCGGCGCTGCTCTCTGTGTCAGAGACAGGTAGCGCGGGTGCCGGGCAGAAAGCAGGACGGATCCTTGCAACTCCGCTCCTGCTATTTTCTCTTGCAGGCAGCGAAGCTGCTGGGATCACTCCCTACCCGCCACACAAGGGCAATCTGGCCAGGGGCCCCCGGGAGCCTCGGGCCTGGAGAAACTGGCCAGATGACCCTAATTATTAGCCGCCTTGCAGGGGCCCCCTGGAGCCTCTGGGCCCCAGTGCAGCCGCACCAGTTGAACCGGCGGTATGTCCGCCCATGCTTCCTTGTATGTGATATTATTGATCATTTAAAAATTGAAAAATAAATAAATATATCTAAATTGTATTGCATATTTTAAAAAATATTTAATAGGTTGCAGTAAAGTAGAGCTTGGCCAAAAGTGTCTACCGTGTTATGGTGGCGGCTTAAAAAATCTTTTGGCCAAAACAAAAGCTGCCGGCTATATGTATGATCTGGTGATGGGAACTGTTAATGTATGACTGGTGAGAAGTGGAGTTTTTCCAAGAGAGAGAGGTGGGACTGTGGACAGTTCGAGGGGTGGAGGTGGGGCTGGGGTGGAACCTGGGCGGAGTCTCAAGGGGGCCCTGAAAATTTTGCAAGTATGGGGCCCCGAAATTCCTAGTGGCAGCCCTGCCCGCAATCACGTGACGCGGGTCACCGGTGTATGTATTTCCGGCGTGATTGCTGGAAGCGCTTGTTAAATGCTGCTGTCAGCGTTTGACAGCGACATTTATCTAGTTAATAGCTGCGGGTTGGTTGCGATTCCACATGCAGCTATTGCGGGCACATGTCAGCTGTTCAAAACAGCTGACATGTCCCAGGAAAGATGTGGGCTCACCGCCGAAGCCCGCATCAAAGGGAGGGGGTCCGACATTGGTGTAAATGTACGCCCAATGTTGGAAAGGGGTTAAAATAGAATAACACTATATGGTGAAGTAGTGTCGCCTGGTGATATCAGGATATTTACTGCAATTACCCACTGTGGTAACATTATTTGATTGTTGTTACATTTTTAATGCATATGCAATAGAATTTATTGTTTTAAGGATTTTTATGATACACCGTGTTCAAAAACGACAAGTTTTCAAGCTGAAACCGCTGCAGCAAACGCTCCACCTCTGAGGAGTTTTTGTCCCCACAAGTGGTTTTGAAGAGTTTTTGAAGCATTTTTTTTCCTGAACATTCTTTTTTTTTTTTTTTTTAGAGCCTTGTAATTTTACAAGAAGAATCCAAAAGAAATGGCTACTAATGTAAAAGCTCATCCATATTATTGTCACAGAAACCCAAAAAAGAAAATAACGACCAAGGAGCAATATATAAAAATATATGAATTTTATTATACACAAAGAATAAAAATGTAATTAGTAAATGTAGTAGTAAGTAAAGGTAATTAGTAAATGTAATGTACATGTAATTAGTTATAGTATACACAAAGGAATCAGCAACACCTAGATTCCACATACAGACTAGGTTAGGTACATATATGGCGAATTGAATAAGTAAATATCAAAGTTATCAAACACATGTACCAAAGATTTTTTTTTCTCACAATAAAGCCATAAAAAGACACCCGATTGGTAAAGACTTAACAATAAATCATGACCTCCAAAAAGTGAGGGTAAATAGATAATACAAAAAAAGAGGTAGATGTCTCTCAGTGTCCTTATATAAAGTGCAACAGTGCAATATTATTGATCCAAAACAAGGACCTAAAAGATAGACCACAAAAGAGAGAGATCTTATCCAGTACCTAAAGTGCCAATTAATGGTATAAGCAAAAATACTGGAGAAGGTACATGGGACTAGAACAATACGGCTGTGTGCACACGATGCAGATTTGCAGCGGCTCCGCAGCGGATTTTACCGCATAGAAACGTTTCATATCCACATTGTGATGTACAGTAGCCTTAAAATCAATGAAAAAAAAACAAACAGCTGTGCATACGCTGCAGATTTTTCCGCGCGGTTTTCCTGCGGTACAAAATCCGCAGCATGTTGCTTCTTTTGTGCGGTTTTCCATCTCCCCTGTCACCAAATCCGCAGGGGGAAAACCGCAGTGGAAAACCGCACAAAAACCGCAATAAAACCGCAGGAAAAATGGAAGAAATCAGCAGGAAAAATGCAGGTCATTTGACCTGCGGATTTCTTCCATTCTGCGCGGAAAAATCCGCAGGGCTAAAAAGTCCGTCTGCACTCAGCCTAAACATGTGAAGCCAGAGACCAACATTCACCTGTAATGTGGACTGAAGGACCCCAACGCGCATTTATTCGGACTCCCATGACAGCACCACGAGAGAGGGGATCCGCCCTTCGGGAACAGGAAACCTACAGATACAAAATGGCGGCACCTCTCCCACGCATCAGTTGGTTTCCTGTTCCTGAGGGGACGGGATCCTACAGACTGGATCCCTGGCTGGCCGGCCGGCCGGTACAGGTAGCGAGGGGGTCTCCTACCTCGGCCTGGTGCGGAGCTCCTGGAGGACGCCACAGTGGCCCAGGATGGGTGGCACGGCGGTGGTGGATACAGCAGGGAGCGGCATCCGGAGGAGGTCCGTCTCCATATGTGCGCCACCGCCGGTAAGTATGCCCCCGGGGGCTCCCAGCTCCGGCGGCGCGATCGCGATGGATTGAGGGGGGCCGGCACAGCTGCAGGGCGCTGGGGCCGGGGAGCGCTCCATGGTGGAGCGCCCGGGCGTCCAGCGTGACTTCCAGTCACATCGGAGTCGCGGTGACGTCAGGGGGCGGAGCCTCGGGGCACTTCCGGGTCGGCGGCGCCACTGCGCAGGCGTGGGGACCCAAGATGGCGGCGCCCATTGGGAGGACGCCGGTAAGCGCCGGTTCCCCTGCCCAAAGCGGCGCCAGCTGGGGAGGGGGGCCCTATTAGGGGGGAGGGCGCGGCAAGAGGAAATCTGCTGTCCGGAGGAGGGGTATATAGGCAGGACCCTAGATGGGTGCCTTGCCTTGGCCACATTATTACAAGCCAGTAATGGAGAGCGATCAGGAGCAGCAAAAGCAGCAGCAGCAACGGCGGCAACAGCGACAATCTTCACTGCCGCCCCTGGATGACCTTAGGCAGGTCAAACAGAAGAAGAAAGAGGCCCGTGACAGTAAGGAGCGTCTGGGACGAAGTGACCAGTCCAGTCATAAAAGCTCCTCTAGGCGGACAGGAGCAGCGACTGAGAAAAATCCCCCTCATTCTCCGGTACTTGATTGTGGCACTGGTAAGTGATCTTCGTGAATGTTCACTCAGTGACGGGGCCTCCTTCTGTGTTTTATTCTAGGGGAAGAAAGCTACGAGTAAAACCAGACACAGGGAATGCGCACTCTGTCCCGTTACCAGATTCATGCCCCAAAAAGTTATGTCCCCCCTGTATCCAGCAGACAGTGGCGGAGGAGTCGCCCGCAGTAGCGGCATGTTTAAGGGATATAGTAAGGGAAGAGATGAAGGAAACCCTAAAATCCCTGTCCCAACCAGAGAGTGTAAGGGGTGAGGACCTGGTGGAGTCGGATTCCTTGACTGAGTGGAGGAGAAGTAAGGGCTCCCATATTTCATCTCCCTCGTCCTCCTCAGAAGAAGAGGACTCTGGTCGGTTTTGCCTGCCGCTCGACCGAGTAGACAAATTGGTAAAAGCGGTCAGAGGAACAATGGAGGTGGAGGAGCCGAAGCCTCAATTATCCATGCAGGATATGATGTTCGGGGGGCTGGAGCAGAGGAAGCGTAGTGTCTTCCCACTAAACGAAAAGATCCAGGATCTCATCCGCAAAGAGTGGAAAAAGCCAGATAAAAGAGGGCTGCTACCACCAGCCCTCAAGCGGAGATATCCCTTTGACGATTCAGCAATGAATACTTGGGACAAGGCCCCCAAATTACATGCAGCTATTGCGAAAGCATCGAAAAGATCCTCGCTACCCTTTGAGGACATGGGGTCCCTTAAAGATCCTCTAGACAGGAAGGCAGATACCTTCCTTAAAAATACCTGGGAAATGGCAGCCGGTTCCTTAAGACCAGCAGTAGCATCGACTTGCACGACCAGGTCCATGATGGTCTGGTTGGACCAGTTAGAGTCAGTTAAAACAAGGAACATCTAGACAGGCAATCCTTGGGGCCCTACCAATAATCCAGGATGGCGCAGCCTTCCTAGCGGATGCCTCAGCTGATGCAGTCAGAATGGCCGCCAGGGCAGCAGGACTCTCTAATGCGGCTCGGAGAGCCCTGTGGCTGAAGTGCTGGCCGGGAGATATTCAATCCAGGGCGAAACTCTGTACTATCCCGTGTGAGGGGGAATATTTATTCGGAGCAGTCCTGGACGAATTACTGGAGAAGGCCGGGGATGATAAAAAGAAATTCCCAAATCTTTGGTCCGCATCTTACCGACGTCCGTTTAATAGGAGATTCGGTCAAGGGAGAAGGCGTAACCCTTCACCTAATAGAGACCGTCCCAGATGGGAGGATAGAAGGAGAAGAGGTACGGGCTTCATGTTCAGACGCTCGTCGAGAGAGCGAAAAAGACAGAACCAATGACTAGCAATTCCCGTGGGGGGTAGACTGTCATCCTTCCTCCCAGCATGGCTACAGGTCACCAATAGTGACTGGGTGCGGAATGTGATATCCACCGGACTCAGGTTGGAGTTCACTCAAGTCCCACGGGATACCTTTAAACCAACACCCTTAAGGTCTTCACCCTTCGAGCAAGCGGCTTTAGAAGCAGAGGTCTTGAACCTGTGTCTAAAAAACCTTCTGATAGAGGTTCCAGAGTCTGAGAGAGGAAGAGGATTCTACTCTCCCTTATTCCTATTCCAAAAGCCGGATAAAACATTCGTGCCCATCCACGCAGATTTCCAGCAGTTCCTGAGAGTGGCGGTATCAATAGACGGTATAATCCGTCATTATCAATATAGAGCCCTTCCCTTTGGTCTCTCAGCAGCGCCCCGGGTATTTACAAAAATAGTGGCCGAAGTTATGGCTCATTTACGGGAAGTTGACATCTTAGTTATCCCATACTTGGATGATTTTTTGATTGTGGGAAATTCAGTGGACCATTGTCTATCTCAGATAAAAAAAGCTAAGTCCAGATTAGAGAACCTCGGGTGGATAATAAATTACGAGAAGTCCCGATTTCAGCCCTTAAAGGTCCAGAAGTTTCTAGGCTTGCTGTTAAATTCAGAAACTCAGCAGTGTCTGTTACCCGTAGATAAATTACAGCAGATACAGCAGCAGGTTCTTCGTGCAATCGATAGACCCTCCATGACCCTCAGGCAGGCCATGTCCCTGTTAGGCTCCCTAACCTCATGTATCCCAGCGGTCAAGTGGGCACAATTCCACACTAGGGCCCTTCAGAATGACGTCCTGGTTAATAGCAGAACCTTAGAGGGCTTCTTGCAGGGTCAGGTATTGCTAAGCCCCTCAACTATTACATCTCTTAGGTGGTGGCTCGATGTCGGAAATTTAGCCTCGGGGGTGCCCTGGGTGATACAGATAACCCGCGTAATAACCACAGACGCTAGTCCTTGGGGTTGGGGGGCCCATATGGGGGACATAGTGGTACAGGGACAGCGGGACTCCGATGCTGAGATCTCATCTAACCAGAGGGAGCTGCTGGCGATTGAATTGGCCATTAAAAAACTCATTATGTATCTACAGGGCCATCATGTGAGGATACTCTCGGACAACCAGGTAGCGGTAGCCTATGTCAACCACCAAGGTGGAACCCGCTCCAACGCCCTGATGCGGATAACGGAAAGTCTCCTTCAGATAGCAGAGAAAAATTTTCTATCTTTAACTGCGCTCCACATCAGCGGAAAAGACAACATGAAGGCAGACTTTCTAAGCCGCAGGGCCCTTAGGCAGGGAGAATGGGCCTTAAACTCAGACATCTACAACCAGATTGTCCACAAATTGGGTCAACCAGAGGTGGACCTCTTTGCCACCAAGGAAGACAGGAAGGAAAAAACTTTCTGTTCCCTAAATCCCAGGGAAAATCCACTGGCTGTGGACGCCCTCCTAATAAAATGGGACTTCTCGCTGGCTTATGCCTTTCCGCCTTTGAACCTTCTACCTCTGGTAGTGAGGAAGATCAGGGAAGACGGGGCAAGAGTCATATTGATTGCCCCCTTCTGGCCCAGAAGGACCTGGTTTGCATGGTTGAGGACCATGTCAGTAAGCGATCCTTGGGTACTGCCGAGCCTTCCACATCTCCTCTACCAGGGGCCAGTCAATCACCCACAAGTAGCGGGACTCCATTTGACAGCATGGTAGTTGAGAGGACACTGTTGAGGGATAGAGGGTTCTCAAAAAATTTAATCGATACACTCCTAAAAAGTAGGAAACAAACCACCACAGGTATATATGCTAGAACCTGGAGGCGATTCCTGTCTACCTGTGAGTTTAATATCAGGGATGGAATACCCGTAAAACAGATTCTAGAATTCCTCCAAAGGGGTCTCGAGTTGGGCCTTTCCACTAGTACATTGAAAGTACAAGTTTCAGCTTTAGGGGCCCTATTTGCATGCGACATTGCCGGTAACCATTGGGTAGCGAGATTCATTAAGGCAGTTACCAGATCGAGACCCATACTCAAAGATAGGTGTATGCCTTGGGACTTAAATTTAGTCCTGACAGCCATGACAGAGAAACCGTTTGAACCTCTGGATTCTGCTTCACTAAAAATGATATCACTTAAGACAGCCTTTTTGGTAGCAATAACATCTGCACGTAGAATAAGCGACATACAGGCACTTTCCAGACTGCCCCCTTACACAGAATTCTTACAGGATAGAGTAATCCTAAGGCCAGACCCGGCATACCTTCCCAAGGTAGCATCTCATTTTCATAGGACACAAGAGATAGTTCTGCCTTCCTTCCTCCCTAATCCAACCAATCCTAAAGAACAAAAACTTCAGGCTCTAGATGTTAAGAGATGCCTACTTAAATATTTAGCAGCCACAGATCCTTGGAGGAAGGAGAATGCATTATTTTTATCCTTCCAAGGTCCCAGGAAAGGGTATAGAGTGTCAAAGCGCACGTTAGCAAGGTGGATTAGGGAGGCTATCTCTCTTGCCTACACAGCAGGTGGCGGTCCGGCTCCACAGAACCTGAAGGCGCATTCCACTCGTGTCATGGCATCATCCTGGGCAGAGACATCGGGAGTATCAATTGACCAGATATGTAAGGCGGCCACCTGGTCATCTCCTTCCACCTTTTTTAACCACTATCGGTTAGACATGGGTGCCTCCTCAGATCTCACCTTCGGGCTAAAGGTGCTGCAGGCTGTAGTCCCTCCCTAAATTAGTTTACATCTCTGTAATTCTCTCGTGGTGCTGTCATGGGAGTCCGAATAAAGTATTAAGTTACGTACCGGTAACGGTATTTTTCGGAAGACCATGACAGCACCCTTAGTTCCCTCCCACGTATAAGGGTGCACCCCTTTAGAGGATGGTTTTCGCGAGTTCACCTTATGTGGGAGATGGTTTAAAGAATTGTAAATAGGATAGATAGGTTGTATATATTGTGTATATGCGGTGTACTAACCATGGTAGCCTCTCAAGCTCTGTAATCCAACTGATGCGTGGGAGAGGTGCCGCCCTTTTGTATCTGTAGGTTTCCTGTTCCCGAAGGGCGGATCCCCTCTCTCGTGGTGCTGTCATGGGCTTCCGAAAAATACCGTTACCGGTACGTAACTTAATACTTTCGCTACTTAGCTTCTTCAAAGAATGACGTGCACTGTTTTTTTTCCACCAGTAATTTTTCAAAGCATGAAAACGAAAAAAAAATCTCAAAACATTTAACATTTGAACAGCAAAGTGGTTTTGCGATAGAAATGAATAGGAAGAATCTTCTAAGCATCTTTTTAGGAGTTTTTGTTTCCCCCCATTTTTTAAACGAACCAGGTTTCATAAAACTCAAGTAGACATAGTGTTTACAGCATGTGCTCACTGAGTTTTCTGGTAGGGATTCTGCACCAAAATCCACTTAAAAAGCTTCTTGGAACAAGCTAATTCATTTGAAAGATAAAACATTTCTATAGTGAGTATTTAGCTTTTTTCCGTAAGAGTTAGAAAAAGCATCATGTCAGTTCTTTGGTGTGCTTTTACACATGTACATCACGGCAAAATGCATGTTTTTTTATGCATTTTTCAAGGTTTAGGAGCAGAAACTCAACAAGAAACACTCTGTAGCCTAAGCTCATTATAGTTAAAGCCGCAACAAAAGCACGCTGACAAAACAAGTTAAAAACAGCATAAAAAAGTGTAAAAAACTGAGTGTGCCCACAAATCGGGGCCAAAAGCCACAAGTCTTTATATGTGGATTTTTCAGCCAAAGAAAGCTGCATAAAAAAAATACTGTGTGAATATGCCCTAATACTGAAAATGAATGAGAAGCTTTACAAAAGTTATCCATGGGTCTACAGTGGATGGTGAGTGCAAGAGTGAATGATGGGAAATATAGTTAGGTCCAGAAATATTTGGAAAGTAACGGAATCTTTGTGATTCGGGCTCTGGATTGCACTCTTTTTGATTTAAAATGAAACCACCGAGATGTTATGGAGGTGTAGACTTACAGGTTTAATTAAAGGGGATGAACAAAAATATCCTGTGAATTGCAACCATTTTCTATAATGCCAGCTGATTTCAGGGGCTCAAAAGTAATTGGACAAATTAACTTTACCATAAATAAAATGTACATTTTTAATACTTTGTAGAAAATCGTTTGCAGGCAATGAATACCTGAAGTTTTTAAGTCATGCATGTCACCAAATGCTGGGTTTCCTCCTTTGTGATGCATTGCCTTTTCTGCAGCTGGCTCCAGTTTTTTTCAGCTTAATGATGGTCTGTTTCTCTTCCATTGAGAGCTCCTTTGATCGCATGTTGTGGGTTTACAGCAACAGCTTCCGAATTAAAATGCCATATCTGGAATTGGCTCCAAACCTTTATCCTGTCTAATTGATGATGTATTGATGATTAAATAGCCCATATAGCTCATTAAAGAGGTTTTGAGATAATTGTCCGATTACTTTTGGTCCCTTTAACCCCTTAACCCCCAAGGGTGGTTTGCACGTTCATGACCAGGCCAATTTTTACAATTCTGACCACTGTCCCTTTATGAGGTAATAACTCTGAAACGCTTCAATGGATCCTGGTGACTCTGACACTGTTTTCTCATGACATATTGTACTTCATGTTAGTGGTAAAATTTCATTCAAATAACTTGCGTTTATTTGTGAAAAAAATGGAAATTTGGCGACATTTTTGAAAATTTCACAATTTTCCAACTTTGAATTTTTATGCCCTTAAAGAACAGCGATACGGCACACAAAAAAACGTAATAAGTAACATTTCCCACATGTTTACTTTACATCAGCACAATTTTGGAACCCAAATTTTTTTTTTAGGAAGTTATAAGGGTTAAAAGTTGACCAGCGATTTCTCATTTTTGCAACACCATTTTATTTTTACAGACCACATCACATTTGAAGCCACTTTGAGGGGTCTATATGATAGAAAATACCCAAAAGTGACACCATTCAAATAACTGCACCCCTTAAGGTGCTCAAAACCACATTCTAGAAGTTTATTAACCCTTCAGGTGCTTCACAGGAATTTTTTGAATATTTAAAAAAAAAATGAACATTTAACTTTTTTTCACAAAAAAAATACTTCAGGTTCAATTTTTTTTATTTTACCAAGGGTAACAGGATAAATTGGACTGCAAAATTTATTGTGCAATTTGTCCTCAGTACGCCGATACCTGATATGTGGGGGGAACCACTGCTTTGGCGCATGGCAGAGCTCAGAAGGGAAGGAGCGCCGTTTGACTTTTTCAATGCAAAATTGGCTGGAATTCAGATCGGACGCCATGTCATGTTTGGAGCGCCCCTGATGTACCTAAACAGTGGAAACCCCCCACAAGTGACCCCATTTTGGAAACTAGACCCCCCAAGGAACTTATCTAGATATGTGGTGAGAACTTTGAACCTACAAGGGCTTCACAGAAGTTTATAACGTACAGCCGTACAATTAAAAAAATCATATTTTTTCCACAAAAATGATCTTTTCACCCCCAATTGTTATTTTCCCAAGGGTAACAGGACCCTAAAAGTTATTGTGCCATTTGTCCTGAGTATGCTGATACCCCATATGTGGGTGTAAACGACTATTTGGGCGCATGGTAGAGCTCAGAAGGGAAGCAGCGCCATTTGACTTTTTTGGCTGGAATTGAGATCAGACACCATGTCGCGTTTGGAAAGCCCCTGATGTACCAAAACAGTGGAAATCCCCCACAAATGACACCATTTTGGAAACTAGACCCCCCAAGGAACTTATCTAGATGTGTGGTGAGCACTTTGAACCCCCCAGTGCTTCACAGAAGTTTATAATGCCTGGGCGTGAAAATAAAAAAAAATCGTATTTTTTCCACAAACATGATCTTTTAGTCCCCAATTTTTTTATTTTCCCAAGGGTACCAGGAGAAATTGGACCCCAAAAATTGTCCAATTTGTCTTGAGTATGCTGTTACCCCATATGTGGGAGAAAACTACTGTATGGGCACACGTCAGGGCTCGGAAAGGAAGTAGTGACGTTTTGGAATGCAGACTTTGATGGAATGGTCTGCGGGTGTCATGTTGCTTTTGGAGAGCCCCTGATGTACCTAAACAGGGGAAACCCCTTACAAGTGACCCCATTTTTGAAACTAGACCCCCTAAGGAACTTATCTAGATGTGTGGTGAGCTCTTTGAACCCCCAAGGGCTTCACAGAAGTTTATAACGCCCAGACGTGAAAATAAAAAAATAACTTTTTTCCACAAAAATGATATTTTTGCCCCCAATTTTTTATTTTTCTAAGGGTAACAGGAAAAATTGGACCCCAAAAGTTGTTTTGCAATTTGTCCTGAGTAGGCTGATACCCCATATGTGGGGGTAAAACACTGTTTGTGCGCATGGCAGAGCTTGGAAGGGAAGGAGCACCATTTGACTTTTTCAACGCAGAATTGGCTGGAATTGAGATCAGACGCCATGTTGCATTTGGAGAGCACCTGATGTGCCCAAACAGTGGAAACCCCACAATTCTAACTCCAACCCTAACCCCAACACACCCCTAACCCTAGCCCTAACCCTAATGGGAAAATGGAAAAAAAAAAAATTTTTAAATTTTATTTTTTTTTCCTAACTAAGGGGGTGATAACGGGGGGTTGATTTACTATTTATGGCGGTTTTTATGTTTGGTGGCTGTCACACGCTAAAAGATGCTTTTTATTGTAAAAATAGTTTGTGCATCACTACATATTGAGAGCTATAATTTTTCCGTATTTTGATCCACCGAGTCATTTGAGGTCTTATTTTTTGCGGGACAAGTTGACGTTTTTATTGGTACCATTTTCAGGCACGTGACATCTTTTGATCGCTTTTTATTCCGATTTTTGGGACGCAGAATGAACAAAAGCCAGCGTTTCATGAATTTCTTTTGGGGAGTGCGTTTACACCGTTCCGCATACGGTAAAATTGATAAGGCGGTTTTATTCTTCGGGTCAGTATGGTTACAGCGATAACTCATTTATGTCTTTTTTATGTTTTGGCGCTTTTATGCAATGAAAACAATTTTTTATAAAAAATAATTATTTTTGTATCGCTTTATTCTGCGAGCTATAACTTTTATTTTTTTGCTGATGACGCTGTATGGTGGCTCGTTTTTTGCGGGACAAGATGACATTTTCAGTGGTACCATGGATATTTATATACATCTTTTTGATCGCGCGTTATTGCACTATTTGTTCGGCGGTATAATAAATCATTTTTTTGCGTCGTTTTTTATTTTTATTTTTTTAAGGGGTTTGCTAAAGGGGTTAACTAATGGGACAGTTTTATAGGGCGGGTCGTTACGGACGCGGCGATATCAAATATGTGTACTTTTATTGTTTTTTTTATTTCCATGAAATTAATTTATTAGGGAATATTTTTTTTTTAATTTATTTAGCGATTTTTGTTAAATTATTTTTACTTTTTTTTTTAAAACTTTATTACATTGTCCCAGGGGGGATATCACTGTCATGTGACAGATCGCTGCTCTATCACATCACAGATCGCTGTGACAGATCAGCGATCTGTCACAGGCATAGAAGCAGACTTCCTCATGCCTGCGCTTTGCAGGCACTGAGGAAGCTAGCTCCCTGCAGGTCCCCGAAGGTCCCCGTCGCCATCTTGGATCCGGGAACCTGCAGGGAAGGAGCCCCCCACGGCAGCGCTGTACATTGAGCTGCTGTGGAGGGCTCAGGGAAGCACGAATGCCGATGCTTCCCTTTAACCCCGGTACACCGCGATCATGTTTGATCGCGGTGTGCAACGGGTTAACGTGCTGGGGGCAGTCCGTGACCGCCCCTGACACATAGTGCCGGGTGTCAGCTGACACCCGGCCGCGATCAGCGGCGCTCACTCTGCGAGCGCCGCTAATGGCTGTGACGTACTATCCCGTCCCTGGGTATGTGACATAAATAAAGATTATATTGGATATCATGTTAGAAATTTACTGGAAATTCTGAAGTTGTCCTTTTACATTCAAGTCACTTGGTAACTGTATAATTAGAAGTTCACCTTTTGGAGTCCTCTAGACAACATTTCTTATGACAGGTCACTTTGTCATTCTTGCGTCTTTGATACACTTGCCAACAAGCAATTGCCTGTCTTGTAAAGTCAGTGAGCTGTCCTGCTGCAGCCATCCTGGGGCTAATTCTAGAAAACAGATATACTCAGCAATGTTACACCTCACTCTCAGCATCGCTAGATGCATTTGATTAATGACAGTACTCACCGCCTAGAGAGGAGGAGTCATTAGTTACAGAATCTAGCCTTGGCTGCATTACACCAGATATGCTAGTGTAACCTGGGGTAATAAAGCTGATCCCTCTACATCTATTCCACACCTATGAAAAGAACCACCAAATTACAGCCCAATCACCTCCATTATTATGATTGTTAATGAAAACGTTATAAATAGTGATTGAAAGAAAAAGCCAAAATAAAATGTTGTGTTTCTCCGGCAACAGTTACTTGAAGAAAAAAGCTTTGATAACAGGATTAGTCCAGTTTGATAACTAATTCTTTAAGATCTTCAAAGATGGAATGCATTGCATTCAATCAATAACAGTAGTGATGCTACTGCCAAAGTATCATACTGCAGTGACGCAGTCTCTTCAGAATCAAGTCCATGAATATTGCAATCGTAATCTAGACAACAATAAGAAATCTAAAGAGAAGCTGTCACGCGATTCATGCTGCCCAAGCGAGAAACCACCACATTGTGCTGATCCAAGTGATTGACAGATCTTGTACATAAGGAGAAACATGTCAATCACGTGGAGCAACTCTGGGGAGAGCCAACCGAGGCTGGCATCAGCGTTATCTCATCTCTGGCTATGATACTAGTGCAGCCAAACGCGAATTCATGCCTCCCGTGGTTTGGGTAGCATAAATCGCACAGCAGGTTCCTCTTAAGGTATGTAGCTGCAGCTATCTTTATGAAAATGTCACCCTTTGCCATCCAAAGGAGAAAATACTCAATGACATCTATGGAATAAATTGACACATACAGTATAATGCTTGTACTGTAAAACGCAGCAGATATTCCACAAGCAAATTTGTAGTAGAAAACCCACAGCATTTACACTATATGGGAACATACTCATAGTGGAGAACTACAAGTGACAAGTAACTTTGTGATAGGTCTACAATGTGAGATGCTGCGGTCATATGTGTGATAATAATGAGTTGATAAATAATTTTTCTGCTTATATTTAGCTTTGTGCATTAAAGGGAACCAGTCAGATCTCCCATGCCTCTACCATTAGGTCACACAGAACAATTCCTGCATTGTAACAAAATCCTTAATGTCCCAGCAGTAGCGTAGCTACCGGAGGAGCACAGAATGCGGTCGCCTCGGGCTCTGCGCTCTGAGGAGTTCTCCCGGAGCTACGCTACTGTTAATTGTATAATATAATATTATATATATCATAGATGAACTGTATAATATAATATTATATATCATAGATTATATTATGCAGTTAATACAGTAAATATTGCGTTTATGTTCTGCATGTGTACCAACTCAAACCAAGCTCAATTTTTGTGTTTTTTTAATTTGTATTGTTGCATTCTGTGCAAGCCAGGGTGTGGCCTCCCTCTCCTGAGCTGGAAATTGTATACAGTTGTGGCCAAAAGTATTGACACCCTGCAATTCTGTCAGATAATACTCAGTTTCTTCCTGAAAATGATTGCAAACACAAATTCTTTGGTATTATTATCTTCATTTAATTTGTCTTAAATGAAAAAACACAAAAGAGAATGAAGCAAAAAGCAAAACATTGATCATTTCACACAAAACTCCAAAAATGGGCCAGACAAAAGTATTGGCACCCTCAGCCTAATACTTGGTTGCACAACCTTTAGCCAAAATAACTGCGACCAACCGCTTCCGGTAACCATCAATGAGTTTCTTACAATGCTCTGCTGGAATTTTAGACCATTCTTCTTTGGCAAACTGCTCCAGGTCCCTGATATTTGAAGGGTGCCTTCTCCAAACTGCCATTTTTAGATCTCTCCACAGGTGTTCTATGGGATTTAGGTCTGGACTCATTGCTGGCCACCTTAGAAGTCTCCAGTGCTTTCTCTCAAACCATTTTCTCGTGCTTTTTGAAGTGTGTTTTGGGTCATTGTCCTGCTGGAAGACTCATGACCTCTGAGGGAGACCCAGCTTTCTCACACTGGGCCCTACATTATGCTTCAAAATTTGTTGGTAGTCTTCAGACTTCATAATGCCATGCACACGGTCAAGCAGTCCAGTGCCAGAGGCAGCAAAGCAACCCCAAAACATGAGGGAACCTCCGCCATGTTTGACTGTAGTGACCTTGTTTTTTTCTTTGAATGCCTCTTTTTTTCTCCTGTAAACTCTATGTTGATGCCTTTGCCCAAAAAACTCTACTTTTGTCTCAACATTCTTCCAAAACGTTTTAGGCTTTTTCAGGTAAGTTTTGGCAAACTCCAGCCTGTCTTTTTTATGTCTTGGGGTAAGAAGTGGGGTCTTCCTGGGTCTCCTACATACAGTCCCTTTTCATTCAGATGCTGACGGATAGTACGGGTTGACACTGTTGTACCCTCAGACTGCAGGGCAGCTTGAACTTGTTTGGATGTTAGTCGAGGTTCTTTATCCAACATCCGCACAATCTTGCGTTGAAATCTCTTGTCAATTTTTCTTTTCCGTCCACATCTAGGGAGGTTAGCCACAGTGCCATGGGCTTTAAACTTCTTGATGACACTGCGCACAGTAGACACAGGAACATTCAGGTCTTTGGAGATGGACTTGTAGCCTTGAGATTGCTCATGCTTGCTCACAATTTGGTTTCTCAAGTCCTCAGACAGTTCTTTGGTCTTCTTTCTTTTCTCCATGCTCAATGTGGTACACACAAGGACACAGGACAGAGGTTGAGTCAACTTTAATCCATGTCACATGGCTGCAAGTGTGATTTAGTTATTGCCAACACCTGTTAGGTGCCACAGGTATGTTACAGGTGCTGTTAATTACACAAATTAGAGAAGCATCACATGATTTTTCAAACAGTGCCAATACTTTTGTCCACCCTCTTTTTTATGTTTGGTGTGGAATTATATCCAATTTGGCTTTAGGATAATTCTTTTTGTGTTTTTTAATTTAAGACAAATTATATGAAGATAATAATAACAAAGAATTTGTGTTTGCAGTCATTTTCAGGAAGAAACTGAGTATTATCTGACAGAACTGCAGGGGTGTCAATACTTTTGGCCACAACTGTATAGGGCTTTACCAGACTGGTGTTTCGCTGGTTGGGCCCAGTCCTTTGTCTGCCCTTATTTACAAACTGACGTCAACATTGACACATGGTAAGGTTTTATATTAGACAGTGTAGGACTGTACCGATTAGAGTTACCTTGTTTTAGAGTTACCTTGTTGTGGTGGAATGGCTTTTATACTAGTTTTTGCTTAAAAAAAAAAAGAAATTTCTAAAAACTGTATTATTTAAATGCACTTTTTGCTTTTTTTTATTTACTTAGTTACAGCAGGGTTTTTGCTCACTTTTTCTCTTGTAGGTTTTACAGGATAGTTCCTGCATTGTAACAAAATCCCTGATGTCTCAGCAGTAGCGTAGCTACCGGAGTGGCACAGGATGCGGTCGCCTCGGGCCCTGCGCTCTGAGGAGCCCTCCCGGAGCTACGCAGTTGGGTCGCCCTCCCAGGGCTGTGGGGTACTCAGTACCGGGCCGGTATCAGCGGGATGTGTCACAGCAGCGGGGGCCCGGTCTGTGACCCTGGGCGCCCAAGTAATGGGGGAATGTAATGATTTGAATGAATAGTTCGTGATGCCACCTGTGGTGTTCGGCAAGTGAGATGTTAGGCCGACGCTGCATGCAGATCCTTTGGCGCTGGTGGTGTGTTGCAGCCAAGATGCTGAAGCTCCCCACAGGTGGAGCTGTAGCCCCAGGGCAGTGTAGATGTGGGGGAAGAGGAGAGGCACAAGCGGTGTAGAAGCTGGTACCCAGATGTAGCGGGGCTGGACGCGTTAGCATAAGATTGAATGGAGGACACCAGGGCTTGCAGTTCCAAAGCTTTACTCACAGTCTGTAGTACACACAGACTGCCTCCGTGCCGTGTCCTCCGGGTCAGGGACTCAGTCAACCTCCAGGCAAGATGGAATGCTCCCTTCCAACGCTCCGCCAACATGTGCCTTTCTGAACGTCTCCTCTATAGCGCCTTTAAGTGTGAAGTACTCCCAGTACTGAGTTACACTGGAGTGCCTCCTGACAGATGTTCCCAAGAACTCTACTTGCACGGCAGACCACTGAAGCCTGCTTCGGGGACTCCCTACTCCTGAGTCCCGGCTCACTATCCAAGTTGCTGTTGTGCCCCCAAGTCTTAGATGGGAGTAGTGCATTTACAGTCCACTACTCCACCGGTGTCTGCTGCAGAACCATTAGTGTCCATACAACCTCGGGGACCGGGCCCCTGCCTTGCGCTTGGAACTTCTAGGCAGAGTTCTTCCTCTAACCCACGTCCTCTCTGTTCCCTTTTACTCCTTCGTTCTGTTCTAATCTCTCTCTCCTATGGAAGATCAGGTTTCAGTTCAATGTCTTTCTCCTTCTTTCCTTTCCCGTGCCAGCGGACCTAGGTCACTCAGGTCTGCTGCAGCACCTCCTTCCTCCATCCCTCTCTCAGGGATCTTCTTTCCTCACTCCTCTGAGTGACTTCCTCTCCCAGACTGACCTGTAATTCTAAACCTTCCCGCTCTTTATGTATTCTCAACTCCACCCGCCTCCTTGCACGTTTCGTGTTCCAAGCAGGGAACCACCAAAGGTGCTCTGCTACTCTCTAAGCAAGCAGCCGCAATGTGGCTTTGCTGAAGTACTCTGTTGTGTGGGGTGCGAGTGTTGGAGCATGGTCAGTAGCCTCCAACTTACCTGGATGGTGGGGCACGACACCTCAGGAGGAGGTGCAGTACCTCTGTGGCGACTGAGCCTCAGGGGCGCCACACTGCTGTTAACTGTATAATATAATATTATATATATTATAGATTAACTGCAGAATATAACAATGCAGTAAAAATTCTGCAGCAGAACAGAGAAACACGATCTCCCTGCACTGTCACCCACCACACTGCCGCTATGGGGCCGTGCACCGCTCCCCTTCCCCAATCGTCATCGCAAATTCAATTGTATTGGCATCCTGGATAGCAATACATTTGAAAGCAATGATGACAGAGGGAGCGTCAGCCGACGCTTCCTCTGTGTCTGACATCTCAGTGCAGTGGGTGCGATGATGTCATAACATGGTGCCCGCTATGCTAAGATGAAAATAGGGGGGGAAGCCAGCACTGCTTAAGGTTAGGACGCATAAATTGGAGTGCATATGCACATAATGTCTAGCTGTATTCAAAAATGAGATATTTAGCAAAAAAATTGATCAATTCAATTGAGCCACCCCGCCGCGCCAAGGCAATCTCATATGGGGGGTCCTACTCTATATATTTTTAATAAATGCTGTGCCATTACGGCCTCCTAAATACATTTAGAGCATGACCACATCAAGTGCAATCTGTACCTGAACATTACTGGATCGCTCCCATGAAGCCAGATGAAGCAAGTGCAGATGAAGGCCAGCCAGGTCTGAACACAGACATATCAGGAATGGCCTCCACACATTGCCTGACCAGCAAACATAGATGAAGGGCGATGTTGGTCCAGACACAGGTGCACAATTAAATAAAGCTTGGGGCAGGGTGGGGCTGCCGTGTGTGTGCACAGCAGCCTAATCCATCACAATGAACACAGAAAAATTATGGCGGACATAACCACGCGTGCACGGCAACAGTGGTGGTGAGCCACAAACCAACAACAAGAAAATAGGGGGGGAAGCCAGCACTGCTTAAGGTTAGGACGCATAAATTGGAGTGCATATGCAGTGTGTGGAGGTCAAACCTGAGATGTCTGTGTTCAGACCTGGTTGGCCTTCATCTGCACCTGCTCCATCTGGCTGCACGGGAGTGATGCAGTCATGCTTCAGGTATGGATTGCATTTGATATGGTCTTGCTTTTAAAACATTTAGGAGGCCGCAATGGCACAGTGAATAAATACAAATGTAGAGTAGGACCCCCCCATATGAGATTGCCTTGGCGTGGCGGGGTGGCTCAATATATTGATCAATATTTTGCTAAATGTCTCATTTTGAATGCAGTAAGATATGTGCATATGCACCTCATGTTATGCGTTCTGACCACTGGCAGTGCTGGCTCTTCTCTCTTTTTATTGCAAATTGGTTTTGTGGCTGACCACCACTGTTGCCGTGCACGCTGGGTCATGTTCACCATCTTTTCTGTGTTTATTGTGATTGATCTAGGCTGCTGTGCACACTCACGGCAGCCCCGCCCTGCCCCAGGCTTTATTTATTTTTGCATCCATGTCTGAGCCTGCATTGCCCTTCATCTGTGTTTGCTGGTCAGGCAGTGTGTGGAGGTCAAACCTGAGATGTCTGTGTTCAGACCTGGTTGGCCTTCATCTGCACCTGCTCCATCTGGCTGCACGGGAGTGATGCAGTCATGCTTCAGGTATGGATTGCATTTGATATGGTCTTGCTTTTAAAGCATTTAGGAGGCCGCAATGGCACAGTGAATAAATACAAATGTAGAGTAGGACCCCCCATATGAGATTGCCTTGGCGTGGCGGGGTGGCTCAATATATTGATCAATATTTTGCTAAATGTCTCATTTTGAATGCAGTAAGATATGTGCATATGCACCTCATGTTATGCGTTCTGACCACTGGCAGTGCTGGCTCTTCTCTCTTTTTATGCTAAGATGCACTGGCGCTTCAGGCTCGCTGCAGAGACCGAAGCGAAGGGGCAATGAGGAGGAGAGGTAAATTTTGTATTTATTTATTTTTTTAAATCAGTGAGCACATCGTGGTGGCCAGAATACTATATGGAGGATTATGGGACGTACCTTTTACTGTGCAGAGGAAAATGGGGAATGCATTCTAATATATGGAAGTCTATGGGGAGTGCATTATGCTATATTGAGGACTATAGAGTGCATTATACTGTATTGATGACCATATGGTGATTATACTATATGGAAGACTATGGGAAGTGCAGTATAGTATATGAATAACTATGGGGAGTGCATTATATTGTATGGACTATGGAGGACTACGGGGAGTGCATTATACTGTATGGAGGACTTTGGGAAATGCATTATTATGGTGTATGGAGGACTATGGGGATGCATTATATCTTTTGTAGACCTATGGAGAGTGCATTATATTGTATGGAGGACTATGGAGAGAGCATTATATTATATGGAGGACTATGGGGAGTGCATTATACTATATGGATTACTATGGGGCTGTGTGGTGGCCATTATACAGTGTGGAGAGATGTGGGGCCATTATATTGTATGTAGGTCCATTTTACAGCATGGAAGGCTGTGTGGGGGTCACCACACATTTCCGGGGGAGCTGAAGGGTGGGGTATAGTAGGGTCATCATACTGTGTGTGTGGAGTGTACTGTGGAATTCATTGTGGGGGTATCTTACAGTGTCTGTGGGGGACTTTTGTTCACATGATACTTTGTGATGTATAAATCATATACAAAAAAGGAACATGAGAACCATGAATTTCAGGCAAATACCAAACTATATTTGTAATGCAAAAGATCATAAAAACATAAACATCTAAAAAAATGGGAAAACCACAAGGTTGCGCCACATACCCAGCAGTAGTATATGCAGGTAACACAGGTCTAAGGTCATGTATAAATTGTAACAACACAAAAGATGTCTGCTGAGTCTATACTGTATAATGCTGGTGTTACATTAATTAAGTAAAACATCTAGAAAATGAGTATATACAAAGACCCAGCATAGCGTGTTAACGGACATTACAATGAGAGAGCATGTGCAAACAACTATTGTTTACCTGAAGTAGGAAGTGGTGCCAACTCAGACAGATGTTTTGGCGTACTGCCTTCTTCTGGGGGTGGCATCACACCAGCAAGGGCAACTTTTTGTACTGTGACACGACCAATCAGCTAAAAAGTTCCACATCATGTTTATAATGAACTCATATAGAGAATAAAGGTAAAATCACATGATGTATAGTGATTAACATATACCACGCCTCTCAGGGTGTAGAAGATAGACAGACCTCTGCCAGAAGGAGATATCAATCCTGTTTATTACATGTACACACCCAGGGTTGGACTAGCCCACAAGAGAACCGGAGAATCCTCCGGTGGACCCTGGCTTCTCCTTCAAGAGAATTCATAGTGCAACCCTTGTAGTTGCTATGGGGCTCTTCAGTGGGGGAGAAAGGTGGGTCCTCAGAATCAAATCCTCCGGTGGGCCCAATGTTCTTCAGTCTGACACTGTACACACCCCATTTCAACAAACCAATAGGGTCCAATGGGGGTGTGGCCAAAACACAAACTTATTATGGCGCGCCTCACACCAGCGATCCGGGTGCGTGTCAAGGGAGACGGTCCCGCCATGCGACCCAGAGCCACCACCTACGTGCGTGAAAGTCAGGCCACATGACCAGAGCATGAACCATGGAGACATGCCCATGATGCATTCCTCCAGTACACCAGGGCGCGTGCGCAAAGGATTGTGTGAGGCAATAGTAAGTATGCAATACGAGGACAAGAAAAGGAAGAGGAATTCATATATAATAATATGGATGATTTAATAATGGTATGGCAGTCACAGATAATAGGCATTGGTATCATTATATATATGGTATCTCACCCTGAACGTAGGATACTCTAACTCTTCATAAAAGAAATATACCTAAAAAGTGAATATAGCACTAAAGTGTGTTATGGAAAAGAAAACCAATAAGTGTAAGATGACAATATTGTGAATAGAAAACTGGAAAAAGTGAAAAAACATTTTAGTGAAGAGACCTATAAGCAATGTACAATATAAATATATACGGTAAATATATATATGAGATATTAAAAAATCCACATATAAATACCTGCAAGTATCGTGGAAATCTCAAAAAATAATATAATAAATATAAAAAGATGGGAAAGATGGAACTCCAAAACTGAGGAGAAGGTCTGGAACAAGTAAGCTGCCGGTCTTCAGATCAATACATTGAAGTATGTACTAGAAGAGAAAAAGCAGTTAAAAATAAGCACAAAACTTATATTTTTATTAAAATATTAACACAAATAGATGGTGTGATAAAAATGGGAATGGACAAACTTAGAGGAATAAGACAAAACAAATGGATTCAGGGTCCAGATCCACTTTGTTTCCAATTGTTTGAGTATGGTCGGGTTCACATTAGCATTCTGGGGCTTTGTGGAGGGCTGCGTACTTCCTCCGTTAAGCTCCATCTACTTCCGCATACTTCTGCATGCGTCCTGTGTACCTATCTTTAACATTGGGTATGCAGAACATGCGGATGAGTCATTTTGACGTGCCCGCCGTCCGCACAAAACGCAACTTGTTGCGTTCCCGCGCAATCGGCTGGCGCGTCAAAACAACGCATCCGCATGTCCCGCGTACCCAATGTTAAAAATAGGTACGCAGGATGCATGCAGAAGTAGGCGGAGCTTAATGGAGGAAGTGCGCAGCGCTCCGCAAAGCCCCCGAACACTAATTTGAACTTAGCCAAAGTGGCTCGTTTGGGCTCCATGTTGTTCCAGTATGATGTGATCAATGCCCCTCACTATCAATCCCCTGGGATCAGAATTCTGGACATTATTGAAGTGTCTAGGTAGTGTACATAAGCTGACAACATTAGTCCCCTCTCTAGCAGCAATAATGTCCCTTATGTGCTCTCATTCTCACCTTTAGTGCCCGTGTAGTGAACCCCACATAGATCCTGGAAAACAGACAGCTGGTATAGTATATAACTCATTTTGTGGAACATGTAATTAATTATGTAATCTTGTATTTGACCATCAAATGAATGAAATACCGTAGCACACTCTATATTCAAAAACGCAACCCACTTCCCACATAGGGAACATCCCCACCTAGGACTGCAAAGCTGCAAGAAAGGCAAAATCATCTGATCACTTGTCAAAATAACTGAGCCAATATATCTCTCAGATTTTTGCTCCGCCTTGCCATAATACTAGGTCTTGCTGGCAGATATTGTTTTAAAGTTTTGTCAGCCAATAATAATAGCCAATACATTTCCTGATCAAATTCCACTGGGAATAGTACTGGGTAATCATTCTGACACTTGTGTCTGCTGAACGAGATTGTGTCATGGGAATGAGGTACAAGCGTTTGGAGTTCTTTTCCCTGTTACACGCATGTTTGATGGAACGGTTACTATAATTGCGTTTGCAAAATCTTACCTTAAGATATGCTTCTGCTCTTATTTCAAAGTCCATATCTAAAGAACAAGTCAACAAATCCTCAAACTCCTGTGGGTACAGAATTTATGATATAGGAAACGAAGAGGCATGAAAAACTGCAATGACAGAGGTCTCTTTGTGGAACAAATTGGTTTGCAATATCTCTTGTTGGTCACACATCCAGAAAATCAGAATAAATATCATGTAACCTGTATGTAAGATGTAAGTTGAGGTTGTTGTCAGTAAGTTGCTCAAAATAGAAAGCTAACTCAATTAGACTTCCCTGACAGAGCAGAAATACATTGTCAATGAACTGCATCCAAAAGGGGACATGGTCCATTGACGAGTATTGATCCAACAGGAGCAAGTCCCTCTCCCACAGCCCCAAGAACAAGTTGGCATAGAACAGCGCAAAGGCCGCCCCCATAGTAGTTCCCTGGAGCTGGAGGTAGGCAAACTCTAAAAGGTAATAAACACCTTTGCGGTAACCTAATCCTAAATCAAGGAGGTTCCACACCATGGCACATATAAAAATTATCTTTATTAATGACAATACATTACAAAAGTTAAAAAGAAGGTGCTAGACAATATAGAGAGACAACATAATCATAGATGCATCATGAAAAGTACATTTCACTATGCTAATACATTGCCATACGTGGAATAAACGTATTTAGGGATCAGCATGATTCAACTATCTTTCATTTTGATAAGCTGGCTATCCACAGACACATCCCGCTATATGGGGGCATCATACCCTCCTAAATTCCTTCAGTTAGATATCCATGCTAAACTCCATCTAACCCAGTATCGTGCAATAAACGTAAATATCATAGCATACCATGTACTCAAGATGCTTCCTGGATCGTCCCTCATGAGTGCCATGGTGTGGAACCTCCTTGATTTAGGATTAGGTTACCGCAAAGGTGTTTATTGTTAATGTGTGGCACATTTTCCAGATTAGGGATGTTGTAGATTGTTTGGGCACCGCTGTGAATATAAAACTCTAAAAGGTGTCAAATAAAATCAATCTCCTCTGATCTTATGTTTGTCATGGGCAGAAAATAGGACACTGCATTCAGACCATCACAATGTCGGATGCTAATGTAAAGCGATTCTACATCGCAAGTCACTAATTTCGCCCCATCATCCACATGTAATATATCAATTTTTTGCAAAAAATCAGCAGTATCACGGGTATATAATGGCAGAGTCTTCCCCAGAGGTTTCAATATTACTTCAATATATTTGCGTACATTTTCAAGGAAGTACCCAACCTCAGAAACAATCTACCAGGTGGTGTGTTTCTATTTTTGAGGACTTTCGGAAGCAAATATAAAGTTGAGACTGTAGGCTCCTGTACCATTAAGAGCCTCACACAATTGCTTGGAAAAGATATTCCTTTCACAGGGTGTCAAGAATCTTGACTAGTATAACACAATATGAATAAGGCTTCTTTTACACTTGCTGTGCATATTTAGCTGGCCTGTTTTGCGAGCCATATTGCCGTAATTTTCATGGTCTGCGGCAAAAATGGGCCTCAAAAATCTTCTTGGATCGCCGTTTTTCTGGTTTGGAATAGGTTTTGAAATGTAGGGGGAAAAAAAGAAAATTGTTAATAAAACTGAAAAAAAAAAAAATCAGGAAATTGGCAATAAAGGAGCAATAAAAAAAAAAAAACTTCAAAGAAGGGAACCATCTCATGTCTCTGCAGGCCTTCGGAGTGATAAACAGGAAGTACATGGAAGTGTCCTAGCAAAAATACGGCTTTCCGCAAATACGGTCTTCACGGAGTGCCGTAAAATCAACACACTGGGCAAGCTTCCTTTGTTTTTGCAGCCACATTGATTTCAATGGGGGCCGTGCCAGTAAGCTGTGAAAAATATCAATCATGCTTGATATTTTTTCAGAGCCGTAAATACGGCCCTCATGGCCATACGGCGTACGGCGCTTAGACAAATTTTTACTGCCCGTTTTTGCGGCCCCCAAAACACGGCAAGTGTAACAGAAGCCTAAAGTCGATTAAACGTCAGTTTACAGTAACATTGTCCATCTCTTAATTGATGGTGGGCCTAGAATTTATACATCTTACAAGGCCAGATCACACTGTTTCCACACTTGTCTGCAGCTTTGATAACTAAATCCCAAATTTTATTCCATTTGTTGAATAGCATGCTCATCATATGTCAAGCTATTCATAAAGATCTCGATAGGGATGTATCTCCCTCGACTCCCTCGACTTGGTCTTCTCTCGGCTTTGTGCAGTGGATGATTTTGCAAACTCCCCTCTCCCACTCTCTGACCACAATCTTCTTTCATTCTCTATCAAGAACTGCCAGGCTGCTCAGGTCACCCCCACTGTCCAGACTTATAGAAACATACAGGCCATTAACACCCAGAAACTTATGAAGAACTTGCAGTCTTCATTGGCCCCTATCTCCTCCCTCTCATGTCCTGATTCTGCATTGAAGCATTACAATGAAACACTTCAAACTGCCCTGGATGAATTTGCACCCCCTATAAATAGAACACCACAACGCAGACGGCGACAACCCTGGCACACGGTGCAAACACGTTTCCTGCAGCGGTGCTCCAGGTGCGCCGAACGTCTGTGGAGAAAATCCAATCTACCCGAAGATTTCATCCATTTTAAGTTTATGCTTAGAACATACAACACTGCCCTTCACCTCTCAAAACAAACCTATTTCAACACCCTCATCACCTCACTGTCCAATAACCCGAAACGTCTCTTTGACACTTTTCATTCTCTACTCAATCCAAGAGTACAGGCCCCAACCACGGAGCTCCGAGCTGACGATCTGGCCAATTACTTCAAAGAAAAAATTGACCAGATCCGACAGGAAATTATCTCCCAATCACCTCATACCATGCACTGTCCTCCCTCCCCCACTGCATCTAACTCACTCTCTGATTTTGAACCAGTCACAGAAGAAGAAGTAAGCAGGCTCCTTGCATCTTCTCGCCCAACTACTTGCACCAGTGACCCATTTCCGTCACAGCTCCTCCAGTCCCTTTCCCCTGCTGTCACCCCTCACCTAACTAAAATATTTAACCTCTCTCTCTCTTCTGGTATTTTTCCCTCCTCATTTAAGCATGCCATCATACATCCACTACTTAAAAAACCATCCCTCGACCAAAACTGTGCCGCTAACTATAGACCTGTCTCTAATCTTCCCTTCATCTCTAAACTCCTGGAACGCCTGGTCCACTCCCGTCTTATCCGCTATCTCTCAGAAAACTCTCTTCTCGACCCTCTCCAATCCGGTTTCCGCTCTTTACACTCCACTGAAACTGCCCTCACTAAAGTCTCTAATGATCTGCTAACAGCTAAATCAAATGGTCACTACTCCATGCTAATTCTCTTGGATCTCTCTGCAGCATTCGACACTGTGGATCATCAGCTCCTCCTCACTATGCTCCGTTCCATTGGCCTCAAGGATACCGTTCTCTCCTGGTTCTCCTCCTATCTCTCCGACCGCTCCTTTACTGTATCTTTTGCCAGTTCCTCCTCCTCTCATCTTCCCCTTACTGTTGGGGTCCCCCAAGGATCGGTTCTAGGCCCCCTCCTCTTCTCCTTGTACACTGCCCCTATTGGTCAAATAATCAGTAGATTTGGTTTCCAGTACCATCTCTATGCTGATGACACCCAATTATACGCTTCTTCTCCTGACATCACGCCAGCCTTTCTAGAAAACACCGGCGATTGTCTAAACGCTGTGTCTAATATCATGTCCTCACTATATCTGAAACTGAACCTGTCAAAGACTGAACTCCTGGTGTTTCCTCCCTCTACTAATGTACCTATACCCGACATTGCCATTTCTGTGTGTGGTTCCACTATTACTCCCCAGCAACAGGCCCGCTGTCTTGGGGTCATACTTGATTCCGAGCTTTCCTTTGCCCCCCACATTCGATCACTGGCTCGCTCTTGTCATCTGCACCTCAAAAACATTTCTAGAATTCGACCTTTTCTTACCTTTGACTCTGCAAAAACTCTTACTGTTTCTCTTATTCATTCTCGTCTCGACTATTGTAACTCTCTTCTAATCGGTCTCCCTCTTACCAAACTCTCCCCTCTCCAATCTGTCTTGAATGCTGCAGCCAGGATCATATTCCTCACCAATCGTTACACCGATGCCTCTACCTTGTGCCAGTCATTACACTGGCTACCCATCCACTCCAGAATTCAGTATAAACTTATTACCCTCACTCACAAAGCCCTCCATGGCTCAGCACCACCCTACATCTCCTCCCTTGTTTCAGTATACCACCCTACCCGCGCCCTCCGTTCTGCTGATGACCTGAGGTTAGCACCCTCAATAGTCAGAACCTCCCACTCCCGTCTCCAAGACTTTACACGTGCCGCGCCAATTCTTTGGAATGCACTTCCCAGGTCAATACGATTAGTCCCCAATCCCCACAATTTTAAGCGTGTCCTGAAAACGCATTTATTCAGACTGGCCTATCGCCTCAACACATTAACCTAATCTATCCCTGTGTGGCAGAGCCAAAAGTCTTACCATAACCAGGTTCCCCGCATCATTCTCCCACATGCTTTATGCATCCATTAGCCCTCTGTGTCCGTACTGTCACACACCTAACATTATGGCTGGTCCATACAATCAGGGCAACTGTTACCACCCACCTTTCGTGTCTACCTCTTTCCTCATAGACTGTAAGCTTGCGAGCAGGGCCCTCTTTCCTCTTGGTATTTGCTATAATCTACTGTATGTGATTATTGTTATGCTGTAATGTCTATTGTCTGTACAAATCCCCTCTGAAATGTAAAGTGCTGCGGAATATGTCGGCGCTATAAAAATAAAAATTTATTATTATTATTTATTATTATTATGTATCCAAATTCTTCAGAGACTCATTGAAGAAACAGTTCAATATTAGGACATGTGGATAAAGGTGGAAACTTCTGTGATCTTTATGAAGACTATGGAGGGATTTAATGGCAACTTACAATCCTCCTTCAGCATGTGTAACTGTAATAGAACACTTGGGTCAGCAGGTGGTCTAGCCCCAGAAGCTAGTATCCAGGCTCATGCAGGATGACCACCTGAGGAGTTCACACTGTGTGACTGCTTCATTTAAACTTCCTTCAGTGGGGTAGGATTTCGTAATGAGATTTAAGGAGAATATGGAGTTGTTGTATGTCATTGCCACACACAGGTTACATTTTTGGGATCTCTGAAATGTACTGAACGCCTTCCGGGGTCTCGTTCCATTCTAGCATCCCAGAGTGGGGAGATACGCGGAACGGCTAGTAGAAGCCAAGTAGCAAAGCCGTATTTGGTCTCCAAGCATAACGGGCCCGGCCGGATCCAATGGCGTCAGAAATACAGCCCTATGTCTTTCCATTGGGTATTTATGATGCTTCATAGCTTTTGGGAGTTTTAGCTACAAACACCCAGGGGAGGGGGATAATGCACGTCCCAGAGGCAAAAAGGGTGTAACCGACTAAGGGGTTAAAAGGCACAAGGCTATGTGCTCTCTCTGCATTTGTCATGCTTTCTGCCCATTTCTAATGGGGGGACTGTCGAGTAACGTACTAGAAGGAAAGGGAACCAACTTGTAGCCCATGCCGCCATGCGGCCCAACACACAAGATCAAACATCAAACCGGTAATTAACATGACATATTTGCTTATATGTTTTGTACTTAACTTGTACTTGCATTGTATATGTATAACCATTGTGTATATAGCGTATTGTTTAGTGTGCCCTTAAGGCGATTAAATATATAATTTAACCTTGGGCTGCTCATTTATCATGTTCCACGAATCCACACGTCCGTGTTCCCTGTTTTGAATTCACATACTACCAGGGTAGGGCTTATATCTAAAGAGGAACTGGTGCTGGTGAAAGGGGCCTCTGAGCCTGTCAGTTATGAGCGGGTGTGGTGCAACATCAGAGGTTGCATCTCACTACCTGAGCCTCCCTGGGCCCATGTGGTGAGAGGGTGTCTGTGTAACAATGTGCTAAGCTATTATGTGTCCTCAAGGGGTGCAGAACATCACGTTGGTGCAAGTGCGGCGACAAGACAGTGTGATCCCTCTGATGTAATAGTGGCATCAGGCGGGTGGCGAGGTGAGGGTTCTTCACAATCTGCGATACAAGCAAAGCAGGATCTTACGTTGACCAGTGGCCTCCTGTTCTTTAGATAGCTCCTCCAAGGTCTACAGCGCCACTTGTTCCATGGGGGTTGGGAACATCCTTTGCAAATCCTCATTATGATCAGAGATCTTGCTAAAATGTGAAGGTCCTTCACTGCTATAAAGGGGTTACAATGTAAACTCAGTGAGAATGTGAGACATCTAGATAATAAAGAAAGATCGGTGGATGGTCACTTTTTATCTGTTTGCGTCTATTTCCTGTCTGTTCCCAGCTACAATTGTTTTTATTACCCAGACGAGTGTTCATAGAAACATAAGATGAATGTGATGTGTCTGAATTCTCTCCAATAGAGAAAGTGAAAGAGATGGATTCTGACATTTTACTCCTAGCCTGTGTTGCCTGTCGCCTTCATCTACGGTCCTGCTCATCGTTATTGGCGCCCATGAAGTTTAAGTAGATAATGTGGAATATCTCCTGAAAAAAAGTGAATCAACCCAAAGCACACATCCAAAAGTACACAGGAATAGTTCAAAAAAATGGACTATTTTAAAATTGACAGCAATGAGTCCTGACCTCAATCTCATTGAAAATTTTTGGGGTGAGCTGAAATCTGCCATGGGGAAGAAGAACCCTGCAAACATTCAAGAGCGTGAACAAACTGCAAAGGAAAAGTAGTAGAAAATACCATCTGAGAAGTGCAAGAGGCTTGTAGATGTCTACAAGAAATATTTGGAGGCTGTCATCAATGCCTTTGGCAACCAGATATTAATTAGGGGTGCCTTAATTGCTGTACACACTGTTTATTCTGTTTCTTCTTTGAAATTGCAACATGTAAGTTGAAAAACAATGTTTTATTACTTTGGACCACTAATTAAAAAATCCTGAGAATACAACTTTGGTACATTTCCATTTATTTCTGAAAATATTGTACACTCTATGAAAAAAATAAAGGGGTGCTAATAATGGTGAGCAGCACTGTATATACATTTTTTGCTGGTAATTATTATTATTATACATTTATATAGCGCCATTTATTCCATGGCGCTTTACAGGGAAAAGGGGAAATATAGACAAGCACAGACGCGGATTCTTTACTGTACGAGCAGTGAGACTATGGAACTCTCTGCCATATGATGTTGTAATGAGTGATTCCCTACTAAAATTTAAGAGGGGACTGGATGCCTTTCTTGAAAAGTATAATATTACAGGGTATATACACTAGTTTCCTTAGTGTTGCGTTGATCCAGGGAGCTAGTCTGATTGCCGTATGTGGAGTTGGGAAGGAATTTTTTTCCCCAATGTGAAGCTTACTGTTTGCCACATGGGTTTTTTTTGCCTTCCTCTGGATCAACATGTTAGGGCAAGTTAGGATAGGATATGGGTTGAACTAGATGGACTTAAAGTCTCCCTTCAACCTTAGTTACTATGTTACTATAAACATGTGCAAGACAAGGGACACACAAGTACAGAAGGAGAGACGACCCTGCCTGCGAGGGCTCACAGTCTACAGGGATGGGTGAGGATAAACTAGGAGAGGGTAGAGCTGGTTGTGCGGTGGTTCAGTAGACCGAGGATCATTGCAGGCTGTAGGCTTGTCGGAACAGGTGGGTCTTCAGGTTCTTCTTGAAAGTTTCCGTTGTTGGTGAGAGTTTGTGTGTTGCGGCAGAGAGTTCCAGAGTATGGGGGAAGCACGGGAGTCTTGCATGCGGTTGTGGGAAGAAGAGATGAGGGGGAGTAGAGAAGGAGATCTTGAGAGGATCAAAGGTTTCGTGCGGGTAGGTACCGGGAGACCATGTTACAGATGTATGGAGGAGACAGGTTGTGGGTGGCTTTGTATGTCATGGTTAGGGGTTTTGAACTGGAGCCTCTGGACAATAGGAAGCTAGTGAAGGGCCTTGCATAGGGGGAGACAGGGGAATAGCGGGGAGACAGGTGGATTAGTTGGGCAGCAGAGTGTAGGATAGACTGGAGTGGTGCCAGAGTGCTGGAGGGGAGGCCAGAGAGTAGGAGGTTGCAGTAGTCGAGGCGGGAGATAAGGGCGGGCACTAGTGTTTTTGTGGTTTCATGGTTGAGGAACGCGTGGATCCGGGAAATATTTTTGAGTTTGAGGCAGCAGGAGGAAGCAAGGGCTTGGATATGTGGTTTGAAAGAGAGGGCAGAGTAGCGTATCACCCCAAGGCACCGAGTGTGTGGGACTGGGGAAAGAGAGCAGCCATTGACATTGATGGATAGGTCTGGTGGAGGGGTAGAGTGAGATGGGGGGAAAGATGATGAATTCTGTTTTGTCCATGTTCAGTTTGAGAAAGCGAGCAGAAAAGAAGGCTGAAATAGCAGACAGACATTGTGGGATTTTGGTCAGTAAGGAGGTGAGGTCAGGTCCAGATAGGTAGATCTGCGTGTCATCGATGTTGAGGTGGTACTGCAAGCCGTGGGATTCTATGAGCTGTCCCAGGGAAAAGGTGTAGATGGAGAAGAGTAGGGGTCCGAGGACTGAGCCTTGAGGAACACCGACAGACAGGAGGCGAGGTGAGGAGGTGGTGTGTGAGAGGGAGACACTAAATGTTTGGTCTGTTAGGTATGATGAGATCCAGGATAGGGCCAAGTCTGTGATGCCAAGAGATGAGAGAATCTGCAGCAGGAGGGAATGGTCCACGGTGTCGGAGGCAGAAGACAGGTCCAGGTGAAGGAGGACAGAGTAGTGTCGCTTGCTCTTGGCGGTAAGTAGGTCGTTAGTGACTTTAGTTAGGGCAGTTTCAGTTGAGTGATGTGGTCGGAAGCCAGATTGTAACCGGTCAAAGAGGGAACAGGAGAAGAGGTGGGAGGACAGTTCACGAAATACATGCTGTTCCAGTAGTTTTGAGGCGTAAGGGAGAAGAGATATCGGGCGAAATTTAGACACAGAGGATGGGTCGAGGGAGGGCTTTTTGAGGATGTTGTGATTGAGGCATGTTTGAAGGATGAGGGAAAGACACCATTTGTAAGTGAAAGGTTGAAGAGGTGTGTTAGAGTTGGGATGAAGACTGTGGCAAAGTTAGGGATGAGGTGGGACGGGAGCGGGTCAAGTGCACAAGTGGTGAGGTGTGATCTTGACAGGAGGGTGGAGAGCTGATCTTCTGTCATGGTGGAGAAGCTGGTTTTGGAAGAACAGGGCTGAGCGGCTAAGAGGGGCATTGGGGGCTGTGGGCCAAAGCTTTCTCTGATCGTATCGATCTTCTGCTTAAAAAAGGAGGCAAAGTCTTCAGCAGAAATGAGAGGAGATGGAGGAGGTGCTGTGGGATGGAGTAGAGGGTTGAAAGTGATGAAAAGCTGTTTAGGGTTGTGAGACAGTGAGGATATGAGGGATGCAAAGTAAGTTTGTTTTGCGGCAGAGAGCGTGTACTTGAAGCTGGCAAGGGACTGCTTGTATGCGTTGAAGTGCTCGGTAGAACGGGTTCTCTTCCATCTCCGCTCAGCGGCCCTGGAAACCCGTCTCAGTTCTTGGGTCAGGCTGGTCAGCCAGGGCTGCCTGTTGATTGTACGAGTTTTGCACTGCGTGAGGGGGGGCGGCCGAATCAAGTGTTGCTGCTATTGTGGTGCTATAGAAGGTGGCAGCAGCAGCATCTGTGTCATGAAGGGAAGCTGTGTCTGTGAGAGGGAGAAGGGACTCAGAGAGTGATTGTAAATTGAGGTGTTTGAGATTTCTGCGAGGGTGAGCAAGTTTGTGGAGTGGGGGTTGCGCAGTTGGAGAGGAGAGGGAAAAGAATGTCAGTAGGTTGTGGTCGGACAGGGGGAGGGGCGAGTTAGTGAGATTAGTGAGGGAACAGAGACTGGTGAAGATAAGGTCCGGCGTGTGACCATCTTTGTGAGTGGCTGCAGAGGACCATTGAGTGAGGCCAAAGGAGGCAGTCAGTGATAAAAGTTTAGAGGCAGCTGAGGTGGAAGTGTCAATGGGGATGCTGAAGTCGCCCATGATGATGGTGGGGATGTCAGCAGAGAGGAAATGGAGTAGCCAGGAGGTGAAGCTGTCGAGAAAGGTGGAGATGGCTAGTTCTGGAGGGCGGTAGATGACAGCCAGTTGGAGGTTGGAGGGGGAATAGATGCGGATGGAGTGCACCTCAAACGAGGGAAGAGTAGCAGAGGGTGGAATTTGATTTGGGGTAAAGGAGCAGGTATCAGACAGGAGCAAACCAACTCCTCCACCATGTTTGTTGCTGGGGCGAGGGGTGGGAGAGAGATGGAATCTGCCATAGGAAAGCGCAGCTGGAGAGGCTGTGTCAGAAGGAGTGAGCCAGGTTTCAGTGATGGCAATGAAGGAGAGTTTGTTGGTGATAAAGAGGTCATGGATAAACGACAGCTTATTGCAGACGTGTGTTCCATAAGGCGCCAGGTAAGAGGACCGAGGGAGTAGGGGCTGGATGAATAGGTATGAGGATGTCATGGTTGCAAAAACGTGTAGAGGATCATGGCAGGATGTTAGAAATGAGTGTGGGGATGTGTTGAGGAGGGCCAGGATTTGGGGATACGTCGCCAGCAATTAGTAGCAGACAGAGCGTTAGAAGGTAGGAGCAGGATAGGACATGATATGGCCGTGTGTGTCTGGAGAAAAAGGATTATATGTGGAAGAACAGTTCTGAGGAGAAGGTTAGGTGGCTGGGGAGGATGGAGGGGGAAATGACAAGTTCCTTACTAGGTGGGGGGATTACAGGAGATCGGACAAAATAGAGAAGTATGGGGGTGAAAGTCAGAAGAAACCGAAACATTGTTGTGGTTAACCATTCTGTTACCTTTCAGTCCAATTCTAGTCTAATTCACAGTAGTGTAATTAGAAAGCTGTAATTTGAAAGATGGATTTTGAAAGATGGATGGTCAGGCACGTCTGGTCAGACGTATGGCCCTGAATATATTAGTCAGAGCTCGCTGAAGTTTTTTTGATTGCGTCTCTTGGATAAATTTCTCCCATTCATCATTACTAGAATCTATTAGACCATTAAAAGTAATCATTGCATCAGGAGTGGTCAGATCTTTCACGACTGCATATGCCTCATCCAATTCTTTCTCTATACTAGAAATAACCTGTTGATAGTTTTATAAATTTGAGAGAGATACTAGTGGAAATTTCCTCCCACTTAGTGATGAATAATTCATCCTCTACAAGTACAAGTACATCCTCTACAAGTAAAGTTAAAACTGGGATCTTAAGTCCACGTGGAATCATTTATTTTCATTTACTGGATTCTTGGAATTCATTCATATTCCTCTGTTCATCCAAACCAACTATTAAAAACCTTATCAAGTTTTAACCGCCAGGATGTATTTTTGGCTTTATACTCCATGGTGGCTGCTATAAGGTCTGTGAAAATATACAGCAAATACAGTTATCAAATATGTAAACTTAGGGTGAGTGCACCTGCTGCGGATTGGTCTGCGGATTTTTCCACGTGGATTTGGCAAAATCCGCAGGTAAATCCGCAGGTCAAAAGACCTGCGGTTTATCTGCGGATTAGCCTGCGGTTTCACACCTCTACAATGGAGAAGGTGTGAAACCACTGCGGATTCCACACAAAGAATTGACATGCTGCGGATTTGAAACCACAGCCAATCCGCGCGGAAAAATCTGCATCATGTACACAGCGTTTTTGTTTTTCATTGATTTTAATGGTACTGTACAACGCAGCAGAAACTGCTGCGGATCCGCAGGGTCAAAACTGCTGCGGATCCGCAGCAGAATCTGCAGCGTGTGCACATACCCTAACAAACATAAATGTACCCAAAGTTAAGCAATTCTGTGTTTCAAATAAAGTTCCCTGCATGGACAGAGTAAAAGGACTCAGTACAGAAAGGCACATAAATCATACAGAAACATTGTACATATACCATGAATATCAGACAAATATCAAATTTTATTTGTAATGCAAAAGTTCATAAAAACCATGTAAAAAAAGTGGAAAAACCACGAGGTGGCGCCACATACCCAGCAGTAGTATATGCAGGTAATAGGTGTAAGGTCATGTATAAATTCTAATAGCCAAAAAGATGTCTGCTGAGCCTATATAATGCTGCTATTAAATAAGTTAAGTAAAACATAATAGAAAAATAGTATATACAAAGACCCAGCATAGAATGTTAATGGACATTACAATGAGGAGAGCATGTGCAAACAACTATTGTCCACCTTCGGTGGGAAGTGGTGCCAGCCCCAATCAAACCCAACAAACATTTTGGCGTACTGTCTTCTTCTGAAGGTGGAATCACACCAGCCAGGGCAACTTTTCATACTGTGACACAACCAATCAGCTAAAAAGTTCCACATCAGGTTTATAATAAGCTCATATAGATAATGAAGGTAAAATCACGTGATGCATAGTGATTAACATAAACCACACCTCTCAGGGCAGAGACGATAGACCTCAGTTAGTAGGAGATATCTGTCCTCTTTATTATTCGTACACTCTCCATTTGAAGCAACCAATAGGATCTACTGGAGGTGTAGCCAAGACACAACTTGATTATGGCGCGCCTCACGCCGGCGATCCAGGAGAAGCTGAGTGTGTCAAGGGAGGCAGTCCGGCCATGCGACTGAGAGCCGCCGCCCAAGTGCGTCACGTGATCTGGAGTCATTTCACATGAACGGAACGCCAATCATGGAGACGCACCCAGGATACACAGGATGTGCACGCGCACAGGATTGTGTGAGGCAATAGGTAAAAATGCAATATGAAGGCAAGAAAAGGAAGAGGAATTCATATCTAACAATATGGATGCTTTAATAATGGTAAAGCAGTCACAGATACCTCTTGAAGCTCATCAAGAGAATGCCAAGAGTGTGTGTGGCGCCCCCAGGAGTATGGTCGCCACAGTGGCATTACCTTCCTCTTAGGGAGGGTGATGTCATGCTTGGAAGCAATGAAGGATCTCTGTGTCAGGTAAATTCAGTACACAGCACAGTTCCCATTCCAGGCCAGCAGAGAGAGCTCTGAACCCAAACTGCTGAGGAGCTGCTCTCTGTGGCCAGGAAGGGGAAGTTAGTGGAGTTCGTGTGGAGAAGGCGAAGTGTGTGGACGTGGAGAGGTGAGCTGCGATGATTGAGTCAAAGTCGGGCTCACTCCTAGCTAAAGCGCATCGTCCGGAGTCCAGTATCTGAGGTTGTATGGATACTGATGGTTCTGCAGCAAAAACCGGAGGAAGAAGAGGCTGTAAATGCTCTGTTCCCACATAAGACTCGGAGGCACAGCAGCAACGGGTGTGAGCCAGAAAGAGGCGGCTACGGCTGCCTGCCATACGAGGGGAGTTCTAAAAGAGAGCAAGCAAGAGGAACTTCAGTGTAATTCAGAACTGCAAGTGCCTCAGATAAGCGCTAGAAAGGAGACTACACAACCCATCTGCATAGAGAGATTCCTAAGTTGCTTCCAGGCTGATTAACTCCTGTTCCACCTGTAATCTGGATCCTGGACTGCACTTACAAGGCAAGGTAAAGGAAACTGCACTCTGTTGTGTCATTGCTTTCTTCCTGCAACCCCTTCAGCACTGCTACATCTCTGTGCCTAACACTACACCCTCTTCCTCAACACCTATTACTACTGCCCTGGGACTACAGCTCTACCTGCGGGGAGCTATTACATCGTTGCTGCCTTATACTATCTGTCCCAGAGGATCTGCACTGCAGCGGTGGCTTAACCCCTTCATTGCCGAGCACCACAGGTGGCGTCATGTATCATCTACCTATAAACTTTATTCAGCTACGTTTCACCCCTTTTGCATGGTCGCCCAGGGCCACGAACCGGGTCACCGCCACCGTGACACATCCCTCTGAGACACCGGCCTGGTACTAAGTAACCCCAAGCCCCAGGGGGCAATCCATTTTGGCGTCACGAACAGGATTTACGAAGCCCGGTGTCACCAGGTCCTGTGTGCAAGAGACTGTATTGTGTGCCATAGACTTATTGTGCAATTGCTGCCATTACCCCGCTACTTGGCGTGCGCGGGAAGCGAAGGGGCGTGCCACTGTGGGCGGAGCCTGGAAGAGAGCGCAAAAGTGAGGTGCTGCGCACGAAGAGACCAGCAGGCGGGAAGTGAGGAGCTGAGGCCTGCGGTCCCGACGTGCCCCTGATCATCCAGCCTGCGGAGCGGCAACTGGTAAGCCAGTGAAACACGGGGCCTGGCCAACGTCAACTGGGGGGGGAAGAGAATGTCTGAGGCAAGAGAAGATGCAGCGGTGAACGCCACCGTACCCCCCACAGTGCCGCAAGATGCAGGGGCCAGCGCAGCTATGGCTCCAATGGCACCGCAGAATCCAGCGGCCAGCGCCGCCTCCAGGGCACCGCAAGAACCAGCGCCCACCGCAGCAGTCCCCATAATGCCGCTGTCCATGCCCTATATACCGGGAGCGGCCTGGTTACCGCAGTACTCAGGGGAGTTACATTCTCTGAGTGAAGAGAGACTGTGCAGTTTGTTTGAGGTGTATCCTCTGTCTGAAAGCCAAAAAGTGAACATCCTTATTGGGCAGCTAACTGGTGCAGCGCAAAGAGAAGTAAAGTCCTGGCAGGACACTGATAAAGAGACTGTTAAAAAAAATTCTCGCTAAGCTAAGAAGCACCTTTGGCACCCGCCCTGCAGCTGAAATAAAAATGAGATTCTTTGGGTGTAAGCAAAGAGTGCAGGACAGTATACGGGACTATGCTCTTAACCTGCAGGAGGCGCTGCGAGCCATAAAGCAGATTGACCCAGACAGTGTGAAAGATGGAGACAGACTGTTAAAGGAGCAATTTATTGAGTGACTCCTATCCAGTACCCACAGAGCAGAGCTGCACATCATAGCCCTACAAAACCCTGATCTAGACTTTGCAGACTTTAAAGACAGAGCTATCTGGGTGCTGCATGAACCAAATGTCAGCCGTCCAGCACCCCCTAGGCGCCCAGCAATCACATACCACCAAGAAGCAGCATCTTTCCCTCCGAGCCCTGTGGAGGCTGACGCACAGACTATAGATAATGATCCATCTGCAGAACTGCACCTTCAGGTCCAAGAGCTGACCAAAAATATGGCTGCACTTGCCCAAACTGTGCAGTCCATGAAGGTGTCCTCAAAGGAGAAAATCCAGCTGGCCTCCAGTTCAGAGGATGTCCCGTGGCTACAGAAGAAGAGGATCCCGCCACTCCGAGGGAGAGACAACGATTGCTATGACCAGGACGGACGTCCCATCTGTCGTCACTGCCGCAAAGCAGGCCACATCTCAAGATTCTGTTATTTAAACAAGCAACCCCTGGGGCAGAGGGCCAACCCCCAGGAGTAGGACCACAAGGCCCAAAGAACTGGAGAGCCAAGTATGTTGGAGGGCGACCGGTCCTCCCAGTGGTCATTGACGGCATCCCCATGAACGCTTTGCTGGACACTGGCTCTCAGGTGACAACTATGCCATATATCCTTTACAAACGGTATTGGGCTGACTCTGAACTTACCCGTGGCCCAAGTGATGAGCTGACAGTAGTTGCCAGCAATTGTCAGTCTTTACCGCAAGTAGGATGTAAAGCGATTACCATTAAAGTGGGGCGAGTGGAGTTAAAATCTCAAGGTCTGATAGTTGTAGACATTGATCGACGAGAATGTAACCCAATGATGACCTTAGGTACTAATGTGATTGAAAATTGTCTTGCCGAGGTTATTGTTTTGTTGCAATAGGTAGCCGAGACTGCTGGTTCCAGTGAACAACGAGTCCTGCAGAAGGAGATCAAGGCCCTGATGCAAAGACAGCAGGTAGAACTGTCTGGCGGAGAAATTGGCAGCGTCAGAGTGAGTGATTCTATCCCCATTGCGATTCCCCCCAGATGTGAAATGTTAATTTGGTGTCGGGCAGCCATAGGCCTCAGAGGAAAAGATTATCAAGCATTGGTAGAGCCAGTGTACTCTGATAGCCAGCCCACTGTCCTGACAGCCAGAGGGGTAGTTGATGTCCGCAAAAGGAGAGTACCTGTACGCCTCTTGAAATGTGGGGAGGAGAAGGCCACAATACCTCGGTATGCCACAGTTGCTAAGCTGTTTACTGTCAGCAACAACGCAATACAGGCAGCAGAGCCCTTGGTCTCATCCAACCAGGCAGGGGACAATGGCTCTGTAAAGCAGCTGGAGGAGTAGTGTCAGCAGCTGCATGTGGGACCTGACTCCACCCCTTCATACCAAAAGAATGGGGTTTAACGAGTGGCTCAGGAGTATGAGCGGGTATTCAGCAAACACCCTCTAGACTTTGGGAAGGCAAAAGGGGTTCAACATCATATCCCCACTGGAGATCATCCACCCATTAAAGAAAGGTACCGTCCTATACCCCCAACACAATATCAATGTGCCAAGAGTATGTTGCGGGAAATGAAGGAAGCTGGGGTGATCAGAGATAGTTGTAGCCCCTGGGCAGCCCCAATAGTCTTTGTAAAAAAGAAAGATGGTACCATGAGAATGTGTGTTGATTACAGAAAAATTAACAGCATTACACATAACGATGCCTACCCATTACCCAGAATTGAAGAGTCATTAGCTGCACTTAAAACTGCTAACTATTTTTCCACCTTAGATCTCACTAGTGGGTATTGGCAGGTTCCCGTGGCAGAGGCAGACAAAGAGAAAACAGCGTTTACTACACCAATGGGTCTCTGCGAGTTCAACTAAATGCCATTCAGGCTCTGCACCGCCCCAGGGACATTTCAACGGCTAATGGAGTGCTGTCTTAGACACAAGAACTTCAAGACAGTTCTGTTGTACCTTGATGATGTCATTGTTTTCTCCAAGACTTATGAAGACCATCTGGAGCACCTGGCTCTAGTGTTAGAAGCCCTGTCCAACCTTGGCCTAAAAGTGAAGCCATCCAAATGCCACCTCCTGAAGCCCAAGGTATAGTACCTCGGTCATATAGTGAGCGCAGAAGGTGTGGCATCGGATCCTGACAAAGTCACTATCATTCGGGACCGGCAAAAGCCCAGCAACCTCCATGAGGTACGTCAATTCCTCGGGTTGGTAGGCTACTACTTTAGGTTCATCAAAGGCTTCACTGAGATAGCCACACCTATGCAAAATCTTCTAGTGGGCCAGCCCAAGAAAACCAGGAAGAAGAGTCCTACATTTGAATGGAATGAGGAACTGGAGAGGTCCTTCACTCGACTGAAGATGGTGCTCACAGGAGATGAAGTTCTGGCCTACCCAGATTATGACGAACCATTTGTGTTGTATACTGATGCCAGCAACGTGGGACTGGGAGCAGCACTCTCACAGGTACAAAATGGCAAAGAAAGCGTAATCTCCTACGCCAGCAGGAAGCTTCGTCCCACTGAATGGAACCCTGACAACTACAGTTCCTTCAAACTGGAGTTCCTCGCCATAGTCTGGGCTGTGACTGAACGATTCAAGCATTACCTAGCTTCAGCGAAGTTTACCATCTTCACGGACAACAACCCGCTGACTCACTTGGAAACTGCAAAACTAGGTGCACTGGAGCAGCGATGGATGGCCCGGCTGTCTAACTATGAAATTACCATCAAGTACCGAGCGGGGCACAAGAATGTCAATGCTGATGCACTGTCCAGGATGCCCAATCTGCCAGATGGGGGAGAAGACCCTGAGGCACTCGAAGAAATAGAGTTACCTGCCTTCCACCGGCCAATTGCGGCCCAACGTGCCCAAGGAGTGAGAAACAGATGATCTATCGTGAAAGAGGCCACCCTAAATCCGTTGCCTCATCATGACTGGGCCAAAACACAGGATAGCGATCCTGCTGTCCATCTGGTAAAGGAGTTACTGTCACAAGCTGACTCATGCCCAGGTCCAGATGCTCCTGACGAAACCCAGCAGTTGTGGAAGGAAAGAGGTAGGCTGTTCATCTATGAGGGAAAGCTGTGTCAGAGGAGTATCAATGCCCGCACTCATGAGCTGGTCTGGCAGTTCCAAAGAGGGAGGCATCGATGGTCTTGGAAGCGTACCACAATGGAGCAGGACACTTTGGATGGAAGAAGTTGGAGGCCTTGCTCCAAGAGATATTATACTGGGCTGGTATGAGGAAGGCCATTGAAAATTGGTGCCGGGAGTGTGGACAATGCAACCTGCGCAGGAAGGACCGTAACAGCCAGCGAGCTCCTTTGCAACCAATAATAACTGAACAGCCACTTGAGTTGGTAGCCCTGGCCCATGTGAAGCTGGTCCCAAGCCGTTCAGGCTACGTTTATGCTTTTGCCATCGTTGACCACTACTCGAGATTCCTTGTAGTTGTGCCTGTCAAGGATCAAACAGCCAGGACAGCAGCCAGAGCATTCCAACAGCACTTTTGTCGACCACACTGATATCCTGAGCGAGTGCTTACAGATCAAGGTCCAGCCTTTGAGGCAGAAGTGTTCCAGGAATTCTGTAACTTGTATGGTTGCCATAAGATCAGGACAACACCGTACCATCCACAGACCAATGGCATGTGTGAAAAGATTAATCAAGTGGTGATCGATTTACTGAAGACCTTGCCTTTGGAAGAGAGGAATCTGTGGCAAGAGAAGTTGCCAGATCTGGTAGACCTCTACAATCACATTCCTGTGAATTCCACCAACTGCACTCCAGCCTACTTAATGAGAGTGAGGCCTGGCAAGCTGCATATTGATTTGGATATGGGAGTCCTTACACCTGAGGTGACATCACCAGATGCTGACTGGGATACAGAACGGCAGCAACAGTATCGTAGAGTACAAGAGTGCGTAGAAAAGAGCCTAGCTCAGGCAAGACAAAAGCAGGAAAAGAACTACAATCAACATGCATCTGCAGTTCCCTTGTCACCAGGAGAACAAGTCCTAAAGAGGAAAAGGAGCATGCAAAAATTGGATGACCAATGGGAAGCTGAACCCTACACCGTCCTACCATCAAACTTTGACAACACCAAAGTGTGCCTTATCAGTAAGGATGGAGGAGAAACCTCATCAGCAGTATCGAGGGATCATCTGAAACTGTGCCCTGACCAGCTAAAGGAAAGGATGAAGAAGCGAAACAACCTTCAGCTCATAGAGGAAGAAGAGAAAAAGGTCAGCACTGTACTGGGAGAACTTCCTGCAAACTGGACAAGAGTGGATCAAGCCATCGTAGTTCCTGTCCTAATCTTTCCCCAGCCTACTGCAACTGAAGTAGCAGAGACTCAAGACAACTCTGAATGTCAGGAAGTTCAGGCAGCGGATGCCACACCAGCAGTGGAGCCAGAGAATCCTCGCCCTGCCAGTGGTGAATCTGTCATGCCCACAGTGAGTCTTAGAGTTCGCAGACGGCTACTACCCAGTTTACCAACAGCAGTAACAGGCCCACTAAACCTAAATAGGCCATTAGAAGTACCCATGCTATGCAGATCTACCCGTAGTACAAAAGGTGAGATCCCAGTTAGATAGAGATTAAAGAAAATGTTAATTGTACCTGTAAATATGCTACTTTTCAAGCTTATGTGCCTACAGAGACTCTGTAATAACGTTTTTAATATCTTATTTTGATTTGATGGACAATTGGGCCACAGGACTATGTGTGGCCTAAACTATACTTGCACATAGTTTGCCAAATGCTCAGGAAATGGACCGTGGACATTGACGCATGGACTAATCGTCACAAGGACTATTTTTGAGCTTTGGTTTTTGTAATTTTTCATTTTTGAAATCTTGTAACAGTTACAATTGTTCATTTGTTTATATGTTCGCATGTTTTCTCAGTCCAGGAATACTGAATTGCACTAGGGGGGAATGTGGCACCCCAGGAGTATGGTCGCCACAGTGGCATTACCTTCCTCCTAGGGAGGGTGATGTCATGCTTGGAAGCAATGAAGGATCTGTCAGGTAAATTCAGCACACAGCACAGTTCTCACTCCAGACCAGCAGAGGAGCTCTGAACCCAAACTGCTGAGGAGCTGCTCTCTGTGGCCAGGAAGGGGAAGTTAGTGGAGTTTGTGTGGAGAAGGCGAAGTGTGTGGACGTGGAGAGGTGAGCTGTGAGGATTGAGCCGAAGTCGGGCTCACTCCTAGCTGAAACGCATCATCCGGAGTCCGGTATCTGAGGTTGCATTGATACTGATGGTTCTACAGCAAAAACCGGAGGAACAAGAGGCTGTAAATGCTCTGTTCCCACATAAGACTCGGAGGCACTGCAGCAACGGATGTGAGCCAGAAAGAGGAGGCTACGGCTGCCTGCCATACGAGGGGAGTTCTAAAAGAGAGTAAGCAAGAGGAACTTCAGAGTAACTCAGAACTGCAAGTGCCTCACATAAGCGCTAGAAAGGAGACTACACAACCCATCTGCATAGATTCCTAAGTTGCTTCCAGGCTGATTAACTCCTGTTCCACCTGTAATCTGGATCCTGGACTGCACTTACAAGGCAAGGTAAAGGAAACTGCACTCTGTTGTGTCATTGCTTTCTTCCTGCAACCCCTTCAGCACTGCTACATCTCTGTGCCTAACACTGCACCCTCTTCCTCAACACCTATTACTACTGCCCTGGGACTACAGCTCTACCTGTGGGGACCTATTACATCTTTGCTGCCTTATACCATCTGTCCCAGAGGATCTGCACTGCAGCGTCGGCTTAACCCCTTCATTGCCGAGCACCACAGGTGGTGTCAGGTATCATCTACCTATAAACTTTATTCAGCTACGTTTCACCCCTTTTGCATGGATGCCCAGGGCCATGGACCGGGTCACCGCCACCGTGACACATCAATCTGAAACACTGACCCGGGACCGAGTAACCCCAAGCTCCTGGGGGTGATCCATGTGCAAATCAGTAATCAAAGCAAAAGGTGGCTACTTTGAAGAACCTAGAATATAAGACATTTTCTGTTGTTTCACACTTTTTTGTTAATTATATAATTCCACATGTGTTATTTCATAGTTTTGATGCCTTCAGAGTGAATCTACAATTTTCATAGTCATGAAAATAAAGAAAACTCTTTGAATAAGAAGGTGTGTCCAAACTTTTGGTCTGTACTGTATATATACAGTATATATATATATATATATATATATATAGATAGAGAGAGATCCAAAAAATAGGAGCAGCACACCGTAATAAGTAAAATGGAGCTATTTTATTTTAGCCCATAATAGCGACGTTTCGGTCCTGAGTGCAGACCTTTCTCTTTATATACAGTATAGTATTGAACAGCTGACATGTGCCTGTCACAGCCGCGGGTAGAATCGCGATCCACCCGCTGCTATTAACCCATTAAATGCTGCTGTCAAACTCTATTTAGAATTGAGAGTCCTAGTGGTTGATACCTTTTAATGGATAACTGAAAAGATGGTAACACATTGCAAGCTTTCGAGACTACTCAGGTCTCTTCATCAGGCTAGACTAAATGTACTGCTGTCAAACTCTGACAGCGGCATTTAACATGGGCTTCAGGCAATCACGCTGGAAATTTGCCCATTGGTGATCCCCGTCACATGATTGCGGTTCACCGATGGGTTGGCATGACAACCAGAGGTATCCTGCAGACCTCTATGTTTGTCACTGCCAGATTGCTATGACCGCTGCTCGGTGGTCGGTGCTCATAGCAAGTGAGTAATTCTGCTACATACAGGCGATCTGATCATTGCCTGTATGTAGCAACGCCAATCAGACAAGTGTAACTTCTAGCCTCCCATGGAGACTATTGAAGCATGTAAAAAGTAAAAAAAAAAGTTTTAAAAAATATTTTAAAATATATAAAAGTTCAAATCACCCCCCTTTCACCCCATTCAAAATAAAACAATAAAAAAAAATCAAACATACACATATTTCATATCGCCCTGTTCAGAATCGCCAAATCAATATAAAAAAAGAAGCAACCTGATCGCTAAATGGCGTAGCGAGAAAAAATTTTAGAAACCCCAGATTGTGTTTTTGGTCGCCGCAACATTACATTAAAATGCAATAACGTGCGATAAAAAGATTGTATCTGCACATAAATGGTGTTATTAAAAAGCGTCAGCTTGGCATGCAAAAAATAAGTCCTCACCCAACCCGAGTCATGAAAAATGGAGATGCTACGGGTATGGTGCAATCTTAATTTTTAACAAACTTTGTAATTTTTTTTTCACCACTTAGAAAAGAACCTAGTTATACTTGGTGTCTATGAACTCGTAATGATGTGGAAAATCATAATGGCAGGTCAGTTTTAGCACTTAGGCTGTGTGCCCATGTTGCGTTTTTTTTAAGTGTTTCCGCAGCGTTTGTGCCGGCTCAGACGCTGCAGAAACGCTTAAAAGAAGCTTCACATTAAATTGCATGCGTTTTTGGCTTTTTGTGCCAGTGCATGTGTTTTTAAACGCTCAGGAATCGCTTAGCGGCTAAAAACGCAGCATGCTCATTAATTTCTGCATTGCTGAGCGTGTTTAGCCTTTTCCAATGTTCCCAGAAAACAAGGGGAAAAAAACGCGTCAAAAGCGCTCGTCTTTTGTGCAAAAAACGCACAAGAAACGCGCGGAAATAAAACACGCATTTTCTGGGAAGGGAATCAGTTTCCTGAGCGTTTAAAAATGCAACGTGGGCACATAGCCTTAATGAACATGGTGAAAAAACCCAAGTGTTTGATTGCACTTTTTTGCAATTTCACCGCACTTGGAATTTTTTTCCTGTTTTTGAGTAAATGACATGGAAAACCAATGGTGTAGTTCCAAAGTAAAACTCGTGCACCATACCAAAATGGAGGATTGACCCTGGATATCAAATATTATCTGTCCCATCATCTGATACTTTAAGCTAAGTACTCTGTGCTTCCATTTTTACTCCTGATGAACCTTGGAAAAGGGGAAACGCGTTGAATTGTAACATGGCTTAGAGTGGTATTTGCTTATGAATTGTGGGTTGGAGTGTTATGTACACTGTTTTGGATTTGAAATTTGATTTGGAATTTTAATTGTTATACAATGGAGAATTGGGTCTATTGTATAAAGATTATTCATATAAGGACCATCTTGTGAATATTGTGAAAATTGCTTGGTCCTTATTGGAATATCCGCTGCTATGATGTGCATATATTCTATGTATTCTATCTTATTTATCATCATCAGAACTAACCTACATCCAGAGTCATAGGGGGTGTTTGTAATATGTTTGCATTTATATGGGGTTTATTGCAATATGCTTACCTATAATTGATGATAGCAGATCTATGTGCATTGATATTTTTTGGAGGGCCTACTTCTTTATATTCTATCTGGCACACTTTTGTCTTTATTATTGAAGAACAATGAAATATTTTATGTAGTGGTTACCCCTAACATTTGGTCTCAGGGGGTTGAATTCCACATATAGACACTATAGAATATAATTCAAGACAATCAAGGAAGAGGTAGATTAGTATCTGACTAGATATACTGTAGTTAGTAAGCAAAGAAGATGAAGAATCAGCACTGCTCTAGTGAAAAAATCCCTTACTAGATATTGTTAGATCAAATGAACAGATCTCCAAACCATCAATTGAAGATAATTTTAACACCTCTTACATTTCTTTCTCACCTACCTAACACCTGTACACGCTCCCGCCATAACAGGGTCATCTAGTGTGAGCAGAGAGAGCCACCGAGGAGCGGGGGTGCCACTGCGCAGCTTCTAGGTGCCAACTAGGGTGCCAACTTCTGCTGTTAGGTAGGGTGACTCAGGCCAGAGTAGGGATAAGCACCTCCCCAAGGTGATCATTTCTATTGGTTTTGGTGCAGTTATTATAAATTTTGGGTAATATTAAGATATATAAATAAAGATTGTTGTGATCACTCTGACACTTGTGTCTGCTGAACAAGATTGTATCATGGGAATGAGGTCTAAGCGTTTGGAGTTCTTTGCCCTGTTATACATGTGTTTCATGGAATGGTTACTATAATCTTACCTTAAGAGCCGCTGCTCTTATTTCAACATCCATCCGTATCTGAAGAACAAATTAGACGAATCCTCAAAAACTGTCTCGTGCGTAAAGAATTGATAATGTGGAGCATGCGACGATGAGGAGCAAAAAACTGCGTTGACAGAGTTCTCTTTGACGAATAAATCAGTTTGCAATCCCATGTTGGTCACACCTCAGTCACATCCAGAGAATCAATATACAGTAAATATCATGGAACTTGTATGTAAGGTGCAAGTTGAGGTTGTTGTGATTAAGTTGCTCAAAATAGAAAGCTAATTGAACTGGACTTCCTCGACAGATCAGAAATACATCGTCAAAATACCGCAAAAGGTGACGCAGTCCATTGATGAGTATCGATCCAAAAGGAATAGGTCCCTCTTCTACAGCCTCAGGAACAGGTTAGCATAGGACAGCGCGAAGGCCACCCTCATGGCTGTCCCCTAGAGATGGAAGTAGAGGGAACAGCAAAAAAAAAAAAAAAAAAAAAAAGAATCAGAGCAAACTCATGCAGGTGTAAAATAAAATCAGTCTCCTCTGATCTCATATTTATCATGGACAGAAAATAGGACACTGCATTCACACCATCATAATGTCAGATGCTAGTGTAAAGCGCTTCCACATCGCAGGTCACTAAGATCGCCCCGTCATCCACATTACAAATCAATTTTTTTGCAAAATGAGTGCAATTAAAGGGTAATTTAGGGCTCCAGTAGGAGGAAATTTAGAGGACACACAGTACCACACAGAAGGTGCAGTAATAGGAACACAGCACAGCTCAGCATTGAGGTATCGGCAGGGTAAGGAGTTTGTGCAGATTGGGGATAGATGGGGACGATGCCTGAAATGTGAGAAGTCAGATGTGTCTTTGTTGTAATCTCTGCAGATGAGTCATGGCAGGAAGAAGTTGCCATGTTGGCCTGGGCCAGATGGAAAAGATGGGAAAAGTGAATGACTCCACCAAAAAGAACGTCAGCTGTAAGTCACTATTTGTAACTGTATTGTAATCTTTTACATGGTCTGCAGGACTGACATCTACCACTATATGTCACCATATGGCAGTAATATCAGTTACCTGACTAGGGACATTGCAACATCGCATTTACTGATTTCCTATGGTGTTGAATTATCACCTGCAACATACCGTAACTGCAGCACAGTCACAAGCATTGTTAACCCCTTTACTCCCAGGGTGGTTGCAGGTTTTGAGATAATTGTCCAATTACTTTTGGTCCCTTTAACCCCTTAACCCCCAAGGGTGGTTTGCACGTTCATGACCGGGCCAATTTTTACAATTCTGACCACTGTCCCTTTATGAGGTAATAACTCTGAAACGCTTCCATGGATCCTGGTGATTCTGACATTGTTTTCTCGTGACATATTGTACTTCATGCTAGTGGTAAAATTTAATTCAATTAACTTGCGTTTACTTGTGAAAAAAACGGAAATTTGGCAAAATTTTTGAAAATTTTATGCCCTTAAATCACAGAGATATGGCACACAAAAAACTTAATAAGTAACATTTCCCACATGTTTACTTTACATCAGCACAATTTTGGAACCAAAATTTTTTTTGTTAGGAAGTTATAAGGGTTAAACGTTGACCAGCGATTTCTCATTTTTGCAACACCATTTTATTTTTACGGACCACATCACATTTGAAGTCACTTTGACGGGTCTATGTGATAGAAAATACCTAAAAGTGACACCATTCTAAAAACTGCACCCCTCAAGGTGCTCAAAACCACATCCAAGAAATTTATTAACCCTTCAGGTGCGTCACAGGAATTTTTTGAATGTTTAAAAAACATGAACATTTAACTTTTTTTCACAAAAAAATTACTTCAGGTCCAATTTTTTTTATTTTACCAAGGGTAACAGGAGAAACTGGATGCAAAAGTTATTGTGCAATTTGTCCTGAGTATGCTGATATCTGATATGTGGGGGGAACCACTGTTTTGGCGCATGTCAGCGCTCAGAAGGGAAGGAGCGCAGTTTGACTTTTTCAATGCAAAATTGGCTGGAATTCAGATCGGATGCCATGTCACATTAGGAGAGCTCCTGATGTGCCTAAACAGTGGAAACCCCCCACAAGTGACCCCATTTTGGAAACTAGACCCCCCAAGGAACTTATCTACATGTGTGGTGAGAACTTTGAACCCCCAAGGGCTTCACAGAAACGTACAGCCGTACAGTTTTAAAAAATCATATTTTTTCCACAAAAATGATCTTTCCACCCTCAATTTTTATTTTTCCAAGGGTAACATGACCCCAAAAGTTATGTGCAATTTGTCCTGAGTACGCTGATGCCCCACATGTGGGGGTAAACCACTATTTGGGCGCATGGCAGAGCTCAGAAGGGAAGCAGCTCCATTTGACTTTTTTGGCTGGAATTGGGATCGGATGCCATGGCATGCTTGGAAAGCCCCTGATGTGCCTAAACAGTGGAAACCCCCACAAATTACACCAAGGGCTTCACAGAAGTTTATAACGCCCGGGCGTGAAAATAAAAAAATCATATTTTTTCCACAAACATGATCTTTTAGTCCCCAAATTTTTATTTTGCCAAGGGTAACAGGAGAAACTGGTCTTCAAAAGTTGTTGTCCAATTTGTCCTGAGCACGCTGATATCCCATATGTGGGAGAAAACTACTGTATGGGCACACGTCGGAGCTCGGAAGGGAATTAGTGACGTTTTGGAATGCAGACTTTGATGGAATGGTCTGCGGGTGTCATGTTGTCTTTGGAGAGTCCCTGATGTACGTAAACTGTGGAAACCCCCCACAAGTGACCCCATTTTGGAAACTAGACCCCCCAAGGAACTTATCTAGATGTGTGGTGAGCACTTTGAACCCCCAAGTGCTTCACAGAAGTTTATAACTCCCGAGCGTGAAAATAAAAAAAATCATATTTTTTTTCCACAAAAATGATATTTTTTGCCCCCAATTTTTTATTTTCCTAAGGGTAACAGGAGAAATTGGACCCCAAAAGTTGTTTTGCAATTTGTCCTGAGTACGCTGATACACCATATGTGGGGGTAAAACACTGTTTGGGCACATGGCAGAGCGTGGAAGGGAAGGAGCAACATTTGACTTTTTCAACGCAGAATTGGCTGGAATTGAGATCAGACGCCATGTTGCATTTGGAGAGCACCTGATGTGCCCAAACAGTGGAAACCCCACAATTCTAACCCCAACACACCCCTAACCCTAATCTCAGCCCTAACCCTAGCGGGAAAATGGAAATAAATACATTTTTTAAATTTTATTATTTTTCCCTAACTAAGGGGGTGATAACGGGGGGTTTGATTTACTATTTATTGCGGGTTTTTATGTTTGGCAGCTGTCAAACGCTAAAAGACGCTTTTTATTGTAAAAATAGTTTTTGCATCTCCACATTTTGAGAGCTATAATTTTTCCATATTTTGACTCACCGAGTCATGTGAGGTCTTATTTTTTGCGGGACGAATTGACGTTTTTATTGGTACCATTTTCGGGCACGTGACACTTTTTGATCGCTTTTTATTCCAATTTTTGGGACGCAGAATGAACAAAAACCAGCATTTCATGAATTTTTTTGGGGGGGGCATTTACACCGTTCCGCGTGTGTTAAAATTGATAAAGCGGTTTTATTCTTCGGGTCAGTACGATTACAGCAATACCTCATTTATGTCTTTTTTTATGTTTTGGCGCTTTTCTGCAATGAAAACAATTTTATATAAAAAAAAAACGGATTACTTACCTGTAATACTCTTTTGTAGAGCCACGACAGAACCCACTGAGAGAGGGGATCCGCCCCTAGGAACAGGAAACCTACAGAGAGATAAAAGGGGCGGTCCCCCTCGCTCCCTCAGTTGGATTACAGAGAACAAGAGGAACCGCCACACATGCTTTAGTCAATTTGTTCAGTAAGCGATTCTAGCATATACACTCACTGGCCACTTTATTAGGTACACCTGTCCAACTGTGTGTTAAGACTTAATTTCTAATCAGCCAATCACATGGCGGCAACTCAGTGCATTTAGGCATGTAGACATGGTCAAGACAATCTCCTGCAGTTCAAACCGAGCATCAGTATGGGGAAGAAAGGTGATTTGAGTGCCTTTGAACGTGGCATGATTGTTGGTGCCAGAAGGGCTGGTCTGAGAATTTCAGAAACTGCTGATCTACTGGGATTTTCACGCACAACCATCTCTAGGGTTTACAGAGAATGGTCCGAAAAAGAAAAAAAATCCAGTGAGCGGCAGTTCTGTGGCCGGAAATGCCATGTTGATGCCAGAGGTCAGAGGAGAATGGGCAGACTGGTTCGAGCTGATAGAAAGGCAACAGTGACTCAAATTGCCACCCGTTACAACCAAGGTAGGCAGAAGAGCATCTCTGAACGCACAGTGCGTCGAACTTTGAGGCAGATGGGCTACAGCAGCAGAAGACCACACTGGGTACCACTCCTCTCAGCTAAGAACAGGAAACTGAGGCTACAATTTGCACAAGCTCATCGAAATTGGACAGTAGAAGATTGGAAAAACGTTGCCTGGTCTGATGAGTCTCGATTTCTGCTGCGACATTCGGATGGTAGGGTCAGAATTTGGCGTAAACAACATGAAAGCATGGATCCATCCTGCCTTGTATCAACGGTTCAGGCTGGTGGTGGTGGTGTCATGGTGTGGGGAATTTTTTCTGGGCACTCTTTGGGCCCCTTGGTACCAATTGAGCATCGTTGCAACGCCACAGCCTACCTGAGTATTGTTGCTGACCATGTCCATCCCTTTATGACCACAATGTACCCAACATCTGATGGCTACTTTCAGCAGGATAATGCGCCATGTCATAAAGCTCGAATCATCTCAGATTGGTTTCTTGAACATGACAATGAGTTTACTGCACTCAAATGGCCTCCTCAGTCACCAGATCTCAATCCAATAGAGCATCTTTGGGATGTGGTGGAACGGGAGATTCGCATCAGGGATGTGCAGCCGACAAATCTGCGCCAACTGTGTGATGCCATCATGTCAATATGGTCCAAAATCTCTGAGGAATGCTTCCAGCACCTTGTTGAATCTCTGCCACGAAGAATTGAGGCAGTTCTGAAGGCAAAAGGGGGTCCAACCCCTTACTAGCATGGTGTACCTAATAAAGTGGCCAGTGAGTGTGTATATATATATATATATATATATATATATATATATATATATTTATATCTTTTGCTGTATACATTTCACATTTATATACAGCCTCTATTCTTCACCCACCAGAGTGAATCACGTGTGCATATATTAAGGGAGGGAAGTGAGCAGGTGCTGTCGTATTACCGGTAAGTAATCCGATGTTTTCTCTTCGCCACGACAGCACCCACTGAGAGATTTTCAGAGATAATCACCTGGGAGGGCCCACCATGTCAAGGACAGATCTACCAAAGGCTAAGTTATCGTAAGAAGATAAATCTAGCCTGTAGTGACTATAAAAGGCAGAAGGAGAAGACCTGGTTGCGGCCTTACATGTTAGCTCAATTGGGACATCCGTCCTTTCGGCCCAGGAAGAAGATATGGCTCGTGCAGAATGTGCCCTGACGCCCTGTGGCGGGCCTTCTCCTCTTTGCCGAATATGCCAATATAATTGCGTTTCTGATCCACACTTCTTGTTACCCTGGAAGAGACAAAAAGAGACAAAAAGAGCCCTGCTATGCCTCCAGGGCTTAGAGTTATCTATATAGACTAAGATGGCCCCCTTTACGTCTAGGCAATACTATCTTTCCTTCTCTGGTGTTGCCGGGCTATCATAAAAAAGAGGGAAGGTAGATTTCTTGGATCTATGGAATTTAGCAGCCCATCTAGGGAGGTAGGACGAGTCCGTCTTTGACACCATTCCGTCCTGAAATATTGTCAGGCAGGAGAATCTATTGACAGGGCCTGGAGATCATGCATTCTCCTTGCTAATACTCAAGCTACCAATAAGGCGACTTTCAATGAAACGCACTTTATTGAGGCCAAGTGTATGAGCTCGAATGGGCCCTGTGTGAAAGCATCTAGGACTAAGCTAAGGCGGTTTTTGAAGAATGTGAACTGGGTTTGCTCGCTGGCAAGCAGATATAGATCGAGCCACCCCTTCGTTGCCCGCACGTCATAATTATACGAGGCCTCCAGAGCCGAAACTTGGACTTTTAGGGTGTTAACTGCAAGTCCGAACTCACGCCCTTTCTGCAGGAGCTCTAATATGGCAGGGATAAGACCTTCCCCGGAAAGGTCTGCTGAATGGAAATTTAAAGCTTTTCCTGCAAGAGGGTGCCAATTAAGTCATCTGAGAATCCCCTTAGCTTCAGTAATTGCCTCTCAAATTCTGTGCCATGAGGCGTAGACCTTTGACCTGAAGGTGGTAACAGGGTCTTTGTGAGCGTAGGTCCCGATCCAGAGGGAGAACCCATGACGTGGCTCACATCCACAATTTGATCAAAAATACATTTTAAAATAGTTATACTGATACGGCCATATTATTATTACATAGAGCTTATATTACCCCGTACGTCCAATCCAGAATGTCTCCTACAAATTCTTATCAATGTGTTAAATGTGGTTTACATAATACTGACATCTACCATCATATGTGGGGTTGCCCCAAAATTCAAAAGTTATGGCGTGATATTCACTCTCAGTTACAACAATTGAGTGGTTTTGAGTTCCCTCTTACCCTGCAATGGGCTATTTTTAACATTCTAGAGGAGACCCCAAGAGTATTACCAAAGCACACTAAGGCCATGTTAGTGATTTGGGCCTCAGCAGTAAGAAAAAGTATATTACATCAATGGTTACACTCAAATGTTCCATCAAAATCATTAATATTGACAAAAATTAATTTTCTGTTTCAAATGGACTCGTTGGAAACTATGACTAACAAAGAAAAGTCAGCAGAGAAGTTTTTCACCAGATGGTCCTTTCTTATTCCCTCCTTGGATACAGAGTCTAGGAACAGACAATTCGAGAGCACCAGATGGTACTTGCTACAAAGCATTGGAGGACACGTACCAATTTAAGGAATCTCCTTAACCCCTTAACCCCCAAGGGTGGTTTGCACGTTCATGACCGGGCCAATTTTTACAATTCTGACCACTGTCTCTTTATGAGGTAATAACTCTGGAACACTTCCATGGATCCTGGTGATTCTGAAATTGTTTTCTTGTGACATATTGTACTTCATTCTAGTGGTAAAATTTCATTCATATAACTTGCGTTTGTGAAAAAAATGGAAATTTGGCGAAAATTTTGAAAATTTCGCAATTTTCCAACTTTGAATTTTTATGCCCTTAAATCACAGAGATACAGCACACAAAAACTTAATAAGTAACATTTCCCACATGTTTACTTTACATCAGCACAATTTTGGAACCCAATTTTTTTTTTTCTTAGGGAGTTAAAAGGGTTAAAAGTTGACCAGCGATTTCTCATTTTTGCAACACCATTTTATTTTTACGGACCACATCACATTTGAAGCCACTTTGAGGGGTCTATATGATAGAAAATACCCAAAAGTGACACCATTCTAAAAACTGCACCCCTTAAGGTGCTCAAAACCACATTCAAGAAGTTTATTAACCCTTCAGGTGCTTCACAGGAATTTTTTGAATATTTAAAAAAAAATGAACATTTAACTTTTTTTCACAAAAAAAATACTTCAGGTTCAATTTTTTTTATTTTAACAAGGGTAACAGGAGAAGATGGACTGCAAAAGTTATTGTGCAGTTTGTCCTGAGTACGCTGATACCTGATATTTGGGGGGAAACCACTGTTTCGGCGCATGGCAGAGCTCAGAAGGGAAGGAGCGCCGTTTGACTTTTTCAATGCAAAATTGGCTAGAATTCAGATCAGACGCCATGTCACGTTTGGAGAGCCCCTGATATACCTAAACAGTGGAAACCCCTCATAAGTGACACCATTTTGGAAACTAGACCCCCTAAGGAAATTATCTAGATGTGTGGTGAGCACTTTGAATCCCCAAGGGCTTCACAGAAGTTTATAATGCCCGGGCGTGAAAATAAAAAAATCATATTTTTTCCACAAACATGATCATTTAGTCCACAATTTTTTATTTTCCCAAGGGTAACAGGAGAAATTGGACCCCAAAAGTTGTTGTCCAATTTGTCCTGAGTACGCCGATACCTCATATGTGGGAGAAAACTACTGTATGTGCACACTTCGGGGCTCGGAAAGGAAGTAGTGATGTTTTGGAATGCAGACTTTGAAGGAATGGTCTGCGGGTGTCATGTGCATTTGGAGAGCCCCTGATGTACCTAAACTATTGAAACTCCCCACAAGTGACCCCATTTTGGAAACTAGACCCTCCACGGAACTTATCTAGATGTGTGGTGAGCACTTTGAACCCCCAAGTGCTTCACAGAAGTTTATAACGCACGGGCGTGAAAATAAAAAAAATATTTTTTTCCACAAAAATGATATTTTTGCCCCCAATTTTTTATTTTCCTAAGGGTAACAGGAGAAATTGGACCCCAAAAGTTGTTTTGCAATTTGTCCTGAGTACGCCGATACCCTATATCTGGGGGTAAAACACTGTTTGGGCGCATGGCAGAGCTTGGAAGGGAAGGAGCACCATTTGACTTTTTCAACGCAGAATTGGCTGGAATTGAGATCAGACGCCATGTTGCATTTGGAGAGCCCCTGATGTGCCCAAACAGTGGAAACCCCCCAATTCTAACTCCAACCCTAACCCCAACACACCCCTAATCCTAATCTCAGCTCTAGCCCTAACCCTAGCCCTAACCCTATTGGGAAAATGGAAATACTTTTTTTATTATATTATTTTTCCCTAACTAACGGGGTGATAACGTGGGGTTTGATTTACTATTTATGATGGTTTTTATTTTTGGCAGCTGTCGCACGCTAAAAGACGCTTTTTATTGTAAAAATAGTTTTTGCATCACCACATATTGAGAGCTATAATTTTTCCATATTTTGACTCACCGAGTCATGTGAGGTCTTATTTTTTGCGGGACGAGTTGACGCTTTTATTGGTATCATGTTCGGCCACGTGACATCTTTTGATCGCTTTTTATTCCGATTTTTAGGACGCAGAATGAACAAAAACCAGCATTTCATGAATTTCTTTTGGGGGGTGCGTTTACACCGTTCCGCGTGCAGTAAAATTGATAAAGCCCTTTTATTCTTCGGGTCAGTATGGGGTTAACTAATCGGACAGTTTTATAGGGCGAGTAGTTACGGATGCGGCGATACCAAATATGTGTACTTTTATTGTTTTTTTTTTATTTCCAAAAAATGAATTTATTAGGGAATATTTTTTTTTTTTTAATTCATTTAGCGATTTTTCAAAAATAACTTTTACGCTTTTTTTTTTAACTTTATTACATTGTCCCAGGTGGGACATCACTGTCCTGTGACAAATCGCTGATCTGTCACATCACAGATCACTATGACAGATCAGCGATCTGTCACAGGCACTGCATAAGGCTTCCTCCTTGCCTGCGCTTTGCAGGCATGAGGAAGCCAGCTCCCTGCAGGCTCCCGAAGGTCCCCGTCGCCATCTTGGATCCGGGGACCTGCAGGGAAAGAGCCCCCGCGGCAGTGCGGCACATTGCGCTGCTGTGGGGGGCTCAGGGAAGCACGGAGGGAGCCCCCTCCCTGACGATGCTTCCCTTTAACCCCCGATACACCGCGATCGTGTTTGATCGCGGTGTGCAAGGGGTTAACATGTCGGGGGCGGTCCGTGACCACCCCTGACACATTGTGCCGGGTGTCAGCTGTGATAATCAGCTGACACCTGGCCGCGATCAGCGGCGCTCACCACGTGGGCGCCGCTGATCGCTGTGACATACTATCCCATCCCAGGGAATTAAGTCCCAGGACACATGGACGGGATAGTACGTCACATGACAGAAAGGAGTTAAATGATGACATTTGCAGGAAGGGGAGGGAGGGATGGGATAAGGGAAAAGGTGGGATAATGGTTTAATGTCATGAACATACTGTAATTGTTTTTACCCCTTTTCAATACTGAGCAAAGGGTCTGAAAACTTATGACCATGTGATATTTCGGTTTTTCTTTTTTAATAAATTTGCAAAAATTTCTACATTTCTGCTTTTTTCCGTCAAGATGGGGTGCAGAGTGTACATTACATGAATAAGAAAAAAAAAAAAAAAACTTTTTTGAATTTACCAAATGGCTGCAATGAAATAAAGAGTGAAATATTTAAAGGGGTCTGAATACTTTCCGTACCCACTGTAAATTGAGTAAAGTTACTTTTTTTGGGCCATGTCATGGCTTTTAAAGCTTGAAACAGTTATAAGAAACTAGAAGAGACAGAAAATACAGCTCTGGCAAAACTTAAGAGAGCACTTTCAAATGTTCAGTTTCTCTGATTTTTCTCTTTTTGAGTAAAATGTAAATTGTTCTGTTAGTCTATAAACTTCTGACAACATGTTTCCGAATTTCCAATCAATAAATTTTGTATTTTTTTCTGCTAAAGAAAAAAGGTTAAAATAAAAAAAAAAAAAGTGTTTTCAGACCTCAAATAATGCAAAGAAAACAAGTTCATAATCATTTAGAAACAACAATACTAATGTTTTAACTCAGGAAGAGTTCAGATATCAATATTTTGTGGAATAACCATGATTTTTAAAAACAGCTTTCATGCGTCTTGGCATGCTTCCCACCAGTCTTTCACACTGCTTCTGGCGTAAAAATGTAAGCAGCTCTTCTTTGTTTGCTGGCTTGTGACTATCCATCATCCACTTGATTACATCCCAGAGGTTTTCAATGGGGTTCAAGTCTGGAGAGTGAGCTGCCCATGACAGGGATTTGATCTCTTAATTTTTGGCAGAGCTGTATGTGCAAGTCGTCTTGATATTATGGAGGTTATGTTCATTCTTTTTAGATTCAGAAAAAGATTCAATTACACAACTGAATAAAACAACGTAAATGCCAGTGGTCCCCCAGATCTTTGCAAACTTTTCCGATTGCTGGGGTCTGGCCCCAACACATTTACCCTCCTGAAATTGTTTTATAAGGGGGATTTATTGTCATATTTTCCTTTTTTTATTGTTGGTGCATTTGTGGGGGCACTGGACAAAGGACCTGCAGATAGGGACAGACGACCATGAGCGTGACAACATAACGGGTATCTTTAGGGTGTCGTGGCAAGGAAGGCATACAAGATAGGGCCACTGTAGGGCGAGGGCAGCCCACGTCTCGTATCAGTGTGTGGCCTCCCTCTGTATACTGTGACACCGTTGCTTTCCATACGTTTGGTACGGATGGCTGCTATATTGTTGTTTGTAAGCAGAGGGATTATAGCAGTAGATTCTCTGGTACTTGGGGTCCTTCATCATTCGGTAATCCTGTAATCACTGCTCAGTATTGGGGCCGTGGCCACATGTACATCAGACACTATACTTTTGGGTGGGATATTAGCCACTACTGTGCCCACCTGGTCTGATCAGACAGAAGTGCAATGAAAACTAGATTATGAGGGGTTTTAGGCCTGTTTCACACATCCGTTTGTCACCATCAGTCAAAATCCCCCGTTTTGGAAAAAAAACGGATCCGCCATTTTTCTTGGCGGATCCGTTTTTTTTTCCCATTCACTATCATTATCGGCGGATTTTGACTGATGGCCGTAAGTAGCATCCGCATGTCTGCGGATCCGCCAATATTTTGACGTCCGCTGACCTGACCGGACGGATCCTGCAACGTTTTTTTCTGCGCCCGGATCCGCTATTTTGTGTTTGTGTACAGGTTTAACCCGCAATTCTGTCTGTCTGCTGGATGAAATTCATTCTCTCTCTCGCCCGATCTCCAGCCACATCTCTCACACCGTCTCTCATCGCACGCTCACCCACACCCCGCGAGATGATCGCTCACCGCAGATGCTCTTCCGGATACCACTACATCTGGCGGTATTCATTTTTTAATTTTTTTTGCTTTTTTCCCAGGCGCGGTTCCTTTAAATTTTTACCATCGGCGGATCCGTACATCCGCCGAGCCGCTGACCCCCTTTTCTGTCAGTCCGCCTGCGGATCCGTTTTCCGCTATTTTGGCGGATTTAGGCCTCTTTCACACTTCAGTTTTTTGCATCAGTTCAAATCCGCCAAAAAGTCAGACAAGCGGATCCGTTCTCAACTGATGTGAACGGATGGCACAGGATCCGTTTTCAGATGGATCCGGAAAATGAGGAAATTTAAAGGAACTGCTGGCCGGGAGGGAGAGAGAGAAGGAGAGAGAGGAGAGAGAGAAGGAGAGAGAGAAGGAGAGAGAGACTAGACTGACAGAAAAAACTGATGTCTGAAACAGTCCTTAGTGTTTGCAGTGGTTACGTGCACTATTACCCATTATGGGAATTTTCATGACAGAGGGGAATAATAGCAGCTGCCTAAATATGTGTGTGATAATTGTGATTTTTCACGTGCTGAATCGTCCATAATCACGTACACAGCGCAGTCCAGACAGCAGGCAGACACCAGCGGCGCTGAGGAGAGCGCGGGGCCTGCTGAGGAGAGCGCGGGGCCTGCTGAGGAGAGAGCGGGGCCTGCTGGTCACCCAGCAGAGACGTGTGGGGTTAATGCCCGCACCAGCTGAGAGTCACACGGCGGCACGACGCATGCGCAGCGACACCTAGTGACGAAGATAGAAAATGGCGGCACCTCTGTGAGTAAGTGAGTGTGAGCGTCCACTGGGGGAATGCTGGTGGGCGGGAGTGGCAGCTGATAACCCGGGGAAGTCTACACCACCGTACTGAGCAGGGAGGGGGAGCGCAATGTAAAGAGGCAGAGACGTCCAGCGCTGGGAGGCGAGACACGTCCTCTGTGGTGAATGCTGTCACAGGGACAGGTGACAGCAGCCCTGAGGGATGTAAGGGCAATAGCAGGAGCCGCACAGGAGCAGGACGGGCAGATGGGGAGTCTGGGGACATGTTGTCATACAGAGTGCTGCCGTCCGGAGGCCCCATATAATGTAAGGATGCCCTCTATCCCTACATGGTCCTCTGTCCTGATCTATAGTAGTGAGGGCATATATATACACACCTCCTGTCCCCATATACAGTAACTGTGCCTCCTGTCCCCATATGCAGTAACTGTGCCTCCTGTCCCCATATGCAGTAACTGTGCCTCCTATCCCCATATACAGAAACTGTGCCTCCTGTCCCCATATGCAGTAACTGTGCCTCCTGTCCCCATATGCAGTAACTGTGCCTCCTCTCCCCATATGCAGCAACTGTGCCTCCTTTCCCCATATACAGTAACTGTGCTTCCTTTCCCCATATACAGTAACTATACATCCTATCCCCATATACAGTAACTGTGCCTCCTGTCCCCATATGCAGTAACTGTGCCTCCTTTCCCCATATACAGTAACTATACATCCTATCCCCATATACAGTAACTGTGCCTCCTGTCCCCATATGCAGTAACTGTGCCTCCTTTCCCCATATACAGTAACTATACATCCTATCCCCATATACAGTAACTGTGCCTCCTGTCCCCATATACAGTAACTGTGCCTCCTATCCCCATATACAGTATCTGTGCCTCCTATCCCCATATACAGTATCTGTGCCTCCTATCCCCATATACAGTAACTGTGCCTCCTTTCCCTATATACAGAAACTGTGCCTCCTGTCCCCATATGCAGTAACTGTGCCTCCTTTCCCCATATACAGTAACTGTGCTTCCTTTCCCCATATACAGTAACTATACATCCTATCCCCATATACAGAAACTGTGCCTCCTGTCCCCATATACAGAAACTATACATCCTATCCCCATATACAGAAACTGTGCCTCCTGTCCCCATATACAGAAACTGCCTCCTGTCCCCATATACAGAAACTGTGCCTCCTGTCCCCATATACAGAAACTGCCTCTTGTCCCCATATGCAGTAACTGTGCCTCCTGTCCCCATATGCAGTAACTGTGCCTCCTTTCCCCATATACAGTAACTGTGCTTCCTTTCCCCATATACAGTAACTATACATCCTATCCCCATATACAGTAACTGTGCCTCCTGTCCCCATATACAGTAACTGTGCCTCCTATCCCCATATACAGTAACTGTGCCTCCTATCCCCATATAACTGTGCCTCCTGTCCCCATATACAGTAACTGTGCCTCCTTTCCCTATATACAGAAACTGTGCCTCCTGTCCCCATATACAGTAACTATGCCTCCTTTCCCCATATATAGTAACTATACATCCTATCCCCATATACAGTAACTGTGCCTCCTTTCCCCATATACAGTAACTATACATCCTATCCCCATATACAGTAACTGTGCCTCCTGTCCCCATATAAAGTAACTATACATACTATCCCCATATACAGTAACTGTGCCTCCTGTCCCCATATACAGAAACTGTGCCTCCTGTCCCCATATACAGAAACTGTGCCTCCTGTCCCCATATACAGAAACTGTGCCTCCTATCCCCATATACAGAAACTGTGCCTCCTATCCCCATATACAGAAACTGTGCCTCCTATCCCCATATACAGAAACTGTGCCTCCTGTCCCCATATGCAGTAACTATACATCCTATCCCCATATACAGTAACTGTGCCTCCTGTCCCCATATACAGTAACTGTGCCTCCTGTCCCAATATACAGTAACTACATCCTGTCCCCATATACAGTAACTGTGCCTCCTGTCCCCATATACAGTATCTGTGCCTCCTGTCCCCATATACAGTATCTGTGCCTCCTATCCCCATATAACTGTGCCTCCTGTCCCCATATACAGTAACTATACATCCTATCCCCATATACAGTAACTTGCCTCCTGTCCCCATATACAGAAACTGTGCCTCCTGTCCCCATATACAGAAACTGTGCCTCCTGTCCCCATATACAGAAACTGTGCCTCCTGTCCCCATATAACTGTGCCTCCTGTCCCCATATACAGTAGCTATACATCCTATCCCCATATACAGTAACTGTGCCTCCTATCCCCATATACAGTAACTGTGCCTCCTATTCCCATATACAGAAACTGTGCCTCCTATCCCCATATTCAGTAACTATACATCCTATCCCCATATACAGTAACTGCCTCCTGTCCCCATATACAATAACTGTGCCTCCTATCCCCATATACAGTAACTGTGCCTCCTGTCCCCATATACAGTAACTGTGCCTCCTGTCCCCATATACAGTAACTATACATTCTATCCCCATATACAGAAACTGTGCCTCCTGTCCGCATATACAGAAACTGTGCCTCCTGTCCCCATATACAGAAACTGTGCCTCCTGTCCCCATATACAGAAACTGTGCCTCCTTTCCCCATATGCAGTAACTGTGCCTCCTTTCCCCATATGCAGTAACTATACATCCTATTCCCATATACAGTAACTGTGCCTCCTGTCCCCATATATAGTAACTGTGCCTCCTGTCCCCATATACAGTAACTGTGCCTCCTATCCCCATATACAGTAACTGTGCCTCCTGTCCCCATATACAGTATCTGTGCCTCCTGTCCCCATATACAGTATCTGTGCCTCCTGTCCCCATATACAGTATCTGTGCCTCCTGTCCCCATATACAGTAACCATACATCCTATCCCCATATACAGTAACTGTGCCTCCTGTCCCCATATACAGTAACTGCCTCCTGTCCCCATATACAGTAACTATACATCCTATCCCAATATACAGTATCTGTGCCTCCTGTCCCCATATACAGTATCTGTGCCTCCTATCCCCATATACTGTAACTGTGCCTCCTGTCCCCATACACAGTAACTATACATCCTGTCCCCATGTACAGTAGCTGTGCCTCCTGTCCCCATGTACAGTAGCTGTGCCTCCTATCCCCATGTACAGTAACTGTGCCTCCTATCCCCATGTACAGTAGCTGTGCCTCCTGTCCCCATATACAGTAACTATACATCCTATCCCCATATACAGTAACTGTGCCTCCTGTCCCCATATACAGAAACTGTGCCTCCTGTCCCCATATGCAGTAACTATACATCCTATCCCCATATACAGAATCTGTGCCTCCTGTCCCCATATACAGTAACTGTGCCTCCTGTCCCCATTATACAGTAACTGTGCCTCCTGTCCCCATATAACTGTGCCTCCTGTCCCCATATACAGTAACTATGCATCCTATCCCCATATACAGTAACTGTGCCTCCTGTCCCCATATACAGTAACTGTGCCTCCTGCCCCCATATACAGTATCTGTGCCTCGTGTCCCCATATAACTGTGCCTCCTGTCCCCATATACAGTAACTATGCATCCTATCCCCATATACATATACAGTAACTGTGCCTCCTATCCCCATATACAGTAGCTGTGCCTCCTGCCCCCATATACAGTAGCTGTGCCTCCTATCCCCATGTACAGTAACTGTGCCTCCTATCCCCATGTACAGTAGCTGTGCCTCCTATCCCCATATACAGTAACTATACATCCTATCCCATATACAGTAACTGTGCCTCCTGTCCCCATATACAGACACTGTGCCTCCTGTCCCCATATACAGAAACTGTGCCTCCTGTCCCCATATACAGAAACTGTGCCTCCTATCCCCATATACAGAAACTGTGCCTCCTGTCCCCATATGCAGTAACTATACATCCTATCCCCATATACAGTAACAGTGCCTCCTGTCCCCATATACAGAAACTGTGCCTCCTGTCCCCATATGCAGTAACTGTACCTCCTGTCCCCATATGCAGTAACTATACATCCTATCCCCATATACAGTAACTGTGCCTCCTGTCCCCATATACAGAAACTGTGCCTCCTGTCCCCATATGCAGTAACTGTGCCTCCTGTCCCCATATGCAGTAACTGTGCCTCCTGTCCCCATATACAGTAACTGTGCCTCCTGTCCCCATATACAGTAACTGTGCCTCCTGTCCCCATATACAGTATCTGTGCCTCCTGTCCCCATATACAGTATCTGTGCCTCCTGTCCCCATATACAGTATCTGTGCCTCCTGTCCCCATATACAGTATCTGTGCCTCCTGTCCCCATATGCAGTAACTATACATCCTATCCCCATATACAGTAACTGTGCCTCCTGTCCCCATATACAGTAACTGTGCCTCCTGCCCCATATACAGAAACTGTGCCTCCTGTCCCCATATACAGAAACTGTGCCTCCTGTCCCCATATACAGAAACTGTGCCTCCTGTCCCCATATACAGAAACTGTGCCTCCTGTCCCCATATGCAGTAACTGTGCCTCCTTTCCCCATATACAGTAACTATACATCCTATCCCCATATACAGTAACTGTGCCTCCTATCCCCATATACAGTAACTGTGCCTCCTGTCTCCATATACAGTAACTTGCTTCCTATCCCCATATACAGTAACTGTGCCTCCTATACAGTAACTTGTACTTCCTGTCTCCTTATACAGTAATGACACTATATCCTGATATACAGTAATGGACACTATCCCGATATACAGTAATGAAATTCTCTATCCCGATATACAGTACTGATGCCTTCTGTCTTCATTGATAGTGTTGATGTCCCTGTCCTTATATACAAAAATGAGGTCATTTCACCTACTATTCAGTATTAACGTCCTCTATTGTGACATACAGTAATAATGCCCTGTGTCCCAATATAAAGTAATGCTGACCACTATCCTGATCTACAGCAGTGGGTTCCTTTATCCCAGTGTTCAGTAGCCTCTGTCCTGATATATAGTAATGAGCTCATCTATTGCAATATACTGTCCTTACCCCTCTTATCCTGATATATAGCAGTGAGTTCCTCTGTCACCATGTTGAGTAGCGAGGTCCTCTATCCCGGTAAATTGATGTACTGGTTTTGAAATGTGCAATTCTGTGTTATCAACATCAGGAGCTGTAATCGTAGCACACAGATAATAGTGGTGGGAGCTGTGCTGATGAGTGGTCTGCGGGTAGTATGTCCAGATAGAGCTTTATATACAGTGGGTATGGAAAGTATTTAGACCCCTGAATTTTTCACTCTTTGTTTAATTGCAGCCATTTGGTAAATTCTAAAAAGTTCATTTTTTTTCTCATTAACGTACACTCTGCACCCCATCTTGACTGAAAAAACTGAAATGTAGAAATTTTTGCAAATTAATTATAAAATAAAAACTGAGCTATCACATGATCATAAGTATTCAGACCCTTTGCTCAGTATTTAGTAGAATCACCCTTTTGAGCTAATACAGCCATGAGTCTTCTTGGGAATGATGCAACAAGTTTTTCACACCTGGATTTGGGCATCCTCTGCCATTCCTCCTTGCAAATCCTCTCCAGTTCCATCAGGTTGGATGGTGAACGTTGGTGGACAGCCATTTTCAGGTCTCCCCAGAGATGCTCAATTGGGTTTAGGTCAGGGCTCTGGCTGGGCCAGTCAAGAATGGTCACAGAGTTGTTCTGAAGCCACTCCATTGTTATTTTAGTTGTGTGCTTAGGGTTGTTGTCTTGTTGGAAGGTGAACCTTCGGCCAAGTCTGAGGTTCAGAGCACTCTGGAAAAGGTTTTCATCCAGGATATCTCTGTACTTGGCCGCATTCATGTTTCCTTCAATTGCGACCAGTCGTCCTGACCCTGCAGCTGAAAAACACCTCCATAGCATGATGCTGTCACCACCATATTTCACTGTTGGGATTGTATTGGGCAGGTGATGAGCAGTGCCTGGTTTTCTCCACAAATACCTCTCAGAATTATCACCAAAAAGTTCTATCTTCATCTCATCAGACCAGAGAATCTTATTTCTCATAGTCTGGGAGTCCTTCATGTGTTTTTTAGCAAACTCTATGTAGGCTTTCATATGTCGGGCACTGATGAGAGGCTTCCGTCAGGCCACTCTGCCATAAAGGCCCAATTGGTGGAGGGCTGCAGTGATTGACTTTGTGGAACTTTCTCCCATCTCCCTACTGCATCTGTGGAGCTCAGCTATAGTCCTCTTGGGGTACTTCTTTACCTCTATCACCAAGGCTCTTCTCCCACAATTGCTCAGTTTGGCTGGACGGCCAGGTCTAGGAAGACTTCTGGTGGTTTCAAACTTCTTCCATTTAAGGATTATCAAGGCCACTCTGCTCTTAGGAACCTTGAGTACTGCAGAAATTCTTCTGTAACCTTGGCCAGATGTGTGCCTTGCCACAATTCTGTCTCTGAGCTCCTTGGTCAGTTCTTTTGACCTCATGATTCTCATTTGTTCTGACATGCACTGTGAGCTGTGAGGTCTTAAGCCCCCGTTACACATAGCGATATCGCTAGCAATATCGCTGTAACGTCACCGATTTTGTGACTTAGCAGCGATTTTGCTAGCGATATCGCCATGTCTGATACTTACCTCCGACCGGCTCCCCCGCTGCTCATCGCTGATCGCGCGAGAACGTCATGAATCATTTCTCGTCGGGCGCTTCCTGCTGTGACGACGAGCGATGCGTGGACGCGGCGGGAGGACGTCAGGATCGCCGCGTCTGACAGGTAAGTAACGACCCCCGACCCCTGCGATGTCGCTGGTGAGATCTCCCTGTTTGGCAGCTCACTAGCGACCACTTGGCGATGCACCAGCGATTCATATCGTTGTCGGGATCGCTGGTGCATCGCTTAGTGTCACGGTACCCTTATATAGACAGGTGTGTGCCTTTACAAATCAAGTCTTATCAGTTTAATTAACCCCTTTCTGCCATCAGACGTACTATCCCGTCCATGTGCCCTGGGACTTAATTCCCAGGGACGGGATAGTACGTCATAGCGATCAGCGGCGCTCACGTGGTGAGCGCCGCTGATTGCGGCCGGGTGTCAGCTGTGATAATCACGGACCGCCCCCGACACGTTAACCCCTTGTACACCATGATCAAACACGATCGCGGTGTATCGGGGGTTAAAGGGAAGAATTGGCAGGGAGGGGGCTCCCTCCCTGCTTCCCTGAGCCCCCCACGGAAGCATAATCTGCAGCGCTGCTGCAGGGGGCTCTTTCCCTACAGGCCCCCGGATCCAAGATGGCGACGGGGACCTTCGGGGGCCTGTAGGGAGCTGACTTCCTCACTGCCTGCAAAGCGCAGGCATGAGGAAGTCTGCAGCAGTGCCTGTGACAGATCGCTGATCTGTCACAGTGATCTGTGATATGACAGATCAGCGATGTCCCACCTGGGACAATGTAATAAAGTTAAAAAAAAAAAAAAAAAAGTGTAAAAATAATTTTAAAAAAATCGCGAAATAAATTAGTATAAAAAAAAAAAAAAAATTCCCCAATAAATTCATTTTTTGAAAAAAAAAAAAATAACAGTACACATATTTGGTATCGCCGCGTCCGTAACGACCCGCCCTATAAAACTGTCCCATTAGTTAACCCCTTTAGCGAACCCCTTAAAAAATAAAAATAAAAAACGAAGCAAAAAATAATGATTATCATACCATCGAACAAAAAGTGCAATAACGCGCGATCAAAAAGATGCATATAAATATCCATGGTACCGCTGAAAACGTCAGCTTGTCCCGCAAAAAACGAGCCGCCATACAGCATCATCCGCAAAAAAATAAAAAAGTTATAGCTCGCAGAATAAAGCGATGCAAAAATAATTATTTTTTATATGAAATTGTTTTCATTGCATAAAACCGACAAAACATAAAAAAACGACCTAAATGAGGTATCGCTGTAACCGTACTGACCCGAAGAATAAAACCGCTTTATCAATTTTACCGCACGCGGAACGGTGTAAACGCACCCCCTAAAAGAAATTCATGAAACGCTGTTTTTTGTTCATTCTGCGTCCCAAAAATCGGAATAAAAAGCGATCAAAAAATGTCACGCGCCCGAAAATTGTACCAATAAAAACATCAACTCGTCCCGCTAAAAATAAGACCTCACATGACTCGGTGGGTCAAAATATGGAAAAATTATAGCTCTCAAAATGTGATGCCAAAACTATTTTTACAATAAAAAGTGTCTTTTATCGTGTGACAGCTGCCAAACATAAAAACCTGCCATAAAGAGTAAATCAAACCCCCCTTTATCACTCCTTAGTCAGGGAAAAATAATTAAAAAATGTATTTATTTCCATTTTCCCATTAGGGTTAGGATTAGGGCTAGGGGTGTGTTGGGGTTAGGGTTGGAGTTAGAATTGGGGGGTTTCCACTGTTTAGGGCCATCAGGGGCTCTCCAAACGCAACATGGCGTCTGATCTCAATTCCAGCCTATTCTGCATTGAAAAAGTCAAACTGTGCGCCCAAACAGTGGTTTACCCCCACATATGGGCTATCAGCCTACTCAGGGCAAATTGCACAACTTTTGGGATCCAATTTCTCCTGTTACCCTTGGGAAAATAAAAATTGGGGGCAAAAGTATTAAGTTACGTACCGGTAACGGTATTTTTCGGAAGCCCATGACAGCACCATGAGAGAGGGGATCCTCCCTTCAGGAACAGGAAACCTACAGATACAAAAGGGCGGCACCTCTCCCACGCATCAGTTGGATTCCAGAGCTTGAGAGGCTACCATGGTTAGTGGCACAGCATATATACAATATATACACTCTATACATCCTATTTACAATTTGTATGTAATCTTTACTCCAAAATAAGGTAAATCCGTGAAATAGCTGTCTAAGAGGAAGGAGTGCACCCCTATACGTGAACAAGGGAGGGAACTAAGGGTGCTGTCATGGGCTTCCGAAAAATATCGTTACCGGTACGTAACTTAATACTTTATTCGGACTCCCATGACAGCACCCCAAGAGAATTACAGAGATGTAAACTAACTTAGGGAGGGACTACAGCCTGCAGCACCCTTAGCCCAAAGGTGAGATCCGAGGAGGCACCCATATCTAACCGATAGTGGTTAAAAAAGGTGGAAGGAGATGACCAGGTGGCCGCCTTACATATCTGGTCAATTGACACTCCAGATCTCTCTGCCCAAGATGACGCCATGGCACGAGTGGAATGCGCCCTCAGATTCTGTGGAGCCGGATCGCCCCCTGTTGTGTAAGCAAGAGAGCCTCCCTAATCCATTTTGCTAACGTGCGTTTTGTTACCCTAAATCCTTTCTTAGGACCTTGGAAGGATAAAAATAATGCATTCTCTTTCCTCCAAGGATCAGTAGCCGATATATATTTTAGTAGGCATCTTTTAACATCTAACTCATGAAGCTTTTGCTCTTTAGGGTTGGTAGCATTAGGGAGGAAGGAAGGGAGCACTATCTCTTGTGTCCGGTGAAAGTGTGACGCTACGTGTGACGCTACCTTGGGCAAGTATGCTGGGTATGGTTTTAGGATTACTCTATCATGTAAAAACTCTGTATAAGGGGGCAACCTAGAAAGTGCTTGTATACTAGTCCATGAGCCAAGAGCCAATTTTGACGATATCGGTACCAGCCGGAGTGACTAATTCTCTTTGGTGTTTTTAGGTAGATGCATGTCTGTAGTTTATGTTTTGATATGATAGCCCTTGCATATCAGTAGCTTAACCCCTTCAGGCCTATTTGTACCCAAATGCCTAGGCCATTTTTTGTAAATCTGACCTGTCACTTCATTCGGTAATAACTTTGGGACGCTATCACCTACCCACGCCATTCTGAGATTGTTTTCTCGTGACATATTGTACTTCATGGTAGTGCTACTTGTGAGTCAATAGATTTTACCTTTCTGCATAAAAAATTACAAAATACACGAAAATTTGGGAAAAATTTGCTATTTTTGAACTTTGAAATTCTCTACTTTTTACAAAAATGTTGATACCCCCCATAACAGTTATTAGTTTACATTCTCCACATGTCTACTTCACATTGGCATCATTTTGGAAATGAAATTTTATATTTTTCGGATGTGATAAGGCTCATAGTTTTATACGCAATTTTTAAAGTTTACGACTAAATTTCCAAAACCCATTTTTCCAAGGACCGAGTCAGTTCGGACGTCACTTTATGGGTCTTGTATAACAGAACCCACCCATACATTACCCCATTTTGCAAACTACACCCCTCAAGGTGTCCAAAGCGGATTTTCAAAACTTTGTTAACCCCTTAGGTGTTGCACAGGAATTCAAGCAAAATGACAGTGAAATATCAAAATTTCAATTTTTTGGCTGATATTCCATTGTAATCCAATTTTACCTGCAACCCAGCAAGGATTAACAGCAAACCCAAACCCAAAATTGGTTACCCCAATTCCGCAGTTTATAGAAACACCCCACATGTACACGTAAACTAAATTATGGGCGCGCAAGAGGGCTCAGCACAGAAGGAGAGCTAGGCGGTTTTTGGGATAATAGATTACACTGGAAGAAATCCAGTGGGCCATGTCGTATTGGAGAGACCCTGAGGTACCCCCAGAGTGGAAACCCCCAAAAGGTTACCGCAGAGATTTCTTGGGATGATGCCGCACTCCGAGGACTCTTTCGCAGAGGCTTGTCCGAGCGGCTGCAGGATGCCTTGGCGTTACATCCCCCACCTAACTCTCTCGAGGACGCCATGACCCAGGCCATCCGGATGGACCGCAGGCTGCGGGCCAGAGGGGTGATGCAGGTAGAAACTCCATTGTTTCCCAGTGGAAAAGAGACTGCCCCTGAGCTCATGGACGTAGGCGCCCTCTCCCTGAAGGATACGGAGAGGAAACGCCGGAAGGACAAGCAGTTATGCTTTTACTGCGGTAAAACGGGACATTGGAAAAGGGAGTGTCCTGATTGCCCGTCTTCGACCCGGTCGGCGGGAAAAGACTAGGTCTGAGTAGTCAGCGGGGCGACTACTCAGACCCTCAGGTACCCTTTTTCTCGTTTTCTAAAGTGTTACTGTTACTGAGTCTTGATCTCATTGACTCCCAATTGGTCACACGCTGCAAGATAGGGACAGTTAGGCTCAAGTTTCCAATCAAGGTGGTGGCCATTGACTCCTCTCCCCTCACTAAGGAGGGAATTCTCTTTATTACTGACTTGTTTTCGCTCAGAGTGGGCGCTACTCATGTGGAAAACCTAAGTTGTTTGGTTCTGGACAATCTACCTGCAGGGTTGGTGTTGGGCATGCCCTGGTTACAATGCCATAACCCAGTTATTAACTGGAAAACGGGGGAGATTGTTCAATGGGGGTTTAATGATTTTAAGTTGTGTGATAAATCCGCACTGCTGGTTGAACCTGTTAAATTTGTGTCTGTATCATCTGTTGAGCTGGAAGGTATTCCGGAATGCCTGAAGGACTTCAAAGAAGTATTCTCTGAAAGCGAGGCCGAGACGTTACCGCCACATAGACCCTTTGACTGCGCTATCGAGCTGGTTCCGGGGGCTAAATTACCTAAAGCCCGTCTGTTTAATTTATCCGGCCCTGAGCGCTTGGCTATGAAGGAGTACATTGCTGAAAGTCTGCGCAAGGGGACACATACGTCCTTCAGTCTCACCTGTGGTGGCAGGTTTTTTTTTTTTTTTTTTTTTTTTTACAAAAGAGAAGATGATGGCGGGTTACGTCCCTGTCTCGATTTTCGGGAGCTTAATCAGATTACTGTACGGAATACGTTGATTCCCGATTTGTGTAACCAACTATCAGGGGCAAAGTGGTTTTCTAAACTGGATCTTCGGGGGGCATAAAATTTGATAAGGGTCCGGGAGGGGGATGAATGGAAAACTGCGTTCCTCACGTCCGAGGGACTGTTCGAAAATGTAGTCATGCCGTTTGGTCTTACCAATGCCCCCCGCCATATTTCAGAATTTCATCAACGTGGTATTCTCGGATCTCATTGGTCGTTTTGTCGTTATCTACTTAGATGATATTTTGATATACTCCTCCGACACGCATTCTCATCTGGAACATGTACGAACTGTTCTCCAAAGACTGAGAGAAAATTATCTGTATGCCAAATTGGAGAAATGTGTATTTGGTGTTCAAGAATTGTCTTTTTTGGGATTAATTGTATCCTGTGAGGGTTTTAGCATGGACCCCAAGAAGGTGCAGGCCATTGCGGATTGGGTGCAACCCCAAGATCTTAAGGGTCTTCAGTGCTTCTTGGGGTTCGCCAATTATTAACGCAAATTTATCCGGGGGTTTTCGCAGTTGGTCAAACCTCTCACGGATCTAACATGCAAAGGTGCGGATGTGAGAAATTGGTCCTCCCTCGCAAGAGGCCTTTGCGACTCTGAAAAAATGTTTTATGTCTGCTCCCGTGTGGGTACAGCCAGATCCGTCCAAACCATTTGTGGTGGAGGTGAATGCCTCCGAGGTGGGAGTTGGGGCAGTGTTGTCCCAAGGGCCTGCCACTCTCACCAACCTCAGGCCATGTGCTTTCTTTTCCAGGAAGTTCTGTGCTGCTGAAAGAAATTATGATGTAGGCAATAGAGAGCTTCTTGCGGTCAAGTTGGCGTTTGAGGAGTGGAGGCACTTTTTGGAGGGGGCCAGTCACCCGGTTACTGTGATCACTGATCACAAAAATTTGTCATACATTGAGTCTGCTAAAAGACTAACGCCCAGACAGGAACGTTGGTCGCTTTTTTTTTTCCTCGTTTCCAGTTTACTATTACATTCCGTCCATGGTCAAAGAATGTCAAGGCTGACTCCTTATCTCGTAGTTTTCATCCTGTGTCTGCCCCTGAACCACCGTCCTTCATTCCGCACCCTGGAGTGGTGGTAGCAGGGATCTCGTTTGAATTGGAACTGGAAATTGAGGGGGCCCAGTCGCTGGCTCCTGCGGCCAAGCCAGGGGGCAAGTTGTTTGTCCCAGAGCAACTTCGCCTTAAACTCTTGCAAGAATTCCACGAATCCAAGCTGTGTGCTCACCCTGGTATATAAGCCACGTGACTGGCGGTGGCTAGGATCTTCTGCTGGCCTACCCTTGGTTCTGATATAAAGAAATTAATTTCTGGTTGTGGGGTCTGCGCTCGTTCTAAAAGCTCTCATAGCCGGCTGGCGGGAGAGCTGATGCCCTTGGCAGTTCCCGAAAGACCATGGACCCACCTGTCCATGGATTTTATTACCAATCTTCCCTCTTCCAGGGGTAATACGGTGGTATGGGTAGTGGTGGACAGATTTTCAAAGCAGGCTCATTTTATACCCCTGTCCGCATTACCGTCTGCTGAGACCTTATCCAGATTGTTTGTGCAGCATGTGGTCCGCTTGCATGGGGTACCCCTGAATGTGGTGTCTGATCGTGGTGTGCAGTTTGGGGCTAAGTTTTGGCGTGCTTTCTGCAAAAAATTAGGGATATCTCTGTCCTTTTCGTCTGCATACCATCCCGAGAGTAATGGTCAGACGGAACGCACTAATCAGTCTCTGGAACAGATCCTCAGGTGTCTGACTTCTGCTGGACAGAATGACTGGTGTGATATACTGCCGTTGGCTGAATTTGCCTTCAATAGTCGAGTGAGTCAATCCACTGGTATGTCCCCTTTCTTGATCAACTATGGGTTCAGTCCTCGTTTTGGTGAGTTTTCTCATCTGGATTCGGGGTGTCCCGGGGCTGAGGACTCTGTTCGGCGATTAAAAGATACATGGGCAGAAGTCCAGCGGCGTATATCTAGGTCTCAAGGCAGGTATAAGTTTTTCGCGGGCAGGAAACGAACACCTGGTCCCATGTTTCAGGTTGGAGAGAAAAAGTTTGGCTCTCCACGTGAAACATTAAGTTAAAGATTCCGTCAGCCAAGTTGGGCCCCAAATTAATTGGCCCGTACAAGATTGTGGAAAAAAATCAATCCAGTGGCGTATAGGCTGTGCCTTCCACCCTCTTTCAAGATCCCTAACGTCTTCCATAGATCTCTACTGAAGCCTTTTGAAGCAGTCCGGGGAGAATCCGAGTCCGCTGCTCCTCCGGTTTCGGTTGAGGGACATGTGGAATATGAGATTGGTCACATCGTAGATTCTAGGTTGGTACAGCGGTCAGTACAGTACCTAGTTCATTGGAAGGGGTATGGGCCGGAGGACAGGTCCTGGGTGCCGGCCCGGTTGATGCATGCGGATCGCCTGGTTCGGGCTTTCCATGCTAGGTACGCGGGCAAGCCCGTTGAGAGGGGGGTACTGTCATGATACCAGTGCTGGTGGACCGGCACTTCTGGGGTTAAAACCGGCCGGAATCCTCCGAGGACGACGAGGGGGATGAGCCAGGGGAGTCCTTACTTTTCCTCCATTCCACCGAGGAATCTGACTCCAAAGGGTCCCTAACCCTCGAGCTCCCCGTTTGGGACAGGGATTTCAGGGTTTCTCTCATCTCTGCCCTGACTATGTCTTTAGGCTTGCAGCTATTTTAGGCGATTCTTCCGCCACCGTCTGCTGGATACAGGGGGGGACACAACTTTTTTGGGCATGAGTCCGGTAATGGGCATGCACAGAGAGCACATTCCATGTGTTTTGTTTTACTCGTGGACTTCTTCTGCTGAGAATAGAAACATAGAGGGAGGCCCCGTCACTGAGTGAACATTCATGTAGATCACTTACCAGTGCAGCAATTAAGTACCGGAGAATGAGGGGGATCTTTTTCAGTCGATGCTCCCGTCTGTCTGGAGGAGCTTTTATGACTGGATTGTTCACTCCGTTTGGCACGCTCCTTACTGTCCCGGGATTCTTTCTTCTTTTGCTTCACCTGCCGAAGGTCCTCAGTGATGATTGTCGCTGCTGCCGCCGCTGCTCTTGTTCGCTCTCCATCATTGCGTGCAATAATGTGGCCAGAAGCATGGAACCCCCCTTCGGCCCTGCTTAAATACCCCTCCTCCGGTCAGCAGACATGCCGCACCCCCCCGATTGGTCTCCCATTCCCAGCTGGCGCCGCTATCGGCCGGTGAGCCAGCGCTTACCGGGCGCCTGTTCCGATGGGTGCTGCCATCTTGGAATCTTCGCGCCTGCGCAGTGGCGCCGCTGACCCGGAAGTGCCCCAAGGCTCCGCCCCTGACGACGACCGCGGCCCCGCACACACTTCCTGTGTAACCGGAAGTCACGCGGGACACCTGGGCGTCCTCCTACAGCTCTCCCCAGTCCCGGACACCATGCAGCTGCGCCGGCCACACCGACCCCATCCACTGCTCCGCCGGAGCAGGGAGACCCCCGTGGGCATACTCACAGGCGGGTTTTTCCCACGGAGGCGGATATCCTCCGGACACCGCTCCCTGCTGTAAACGCCACTGCCGTGCAGCCCATCCAGGACAACCGTGGCGTCTCCAGGAGCTCCGCACCTGGCCGAGGTAGGAGACCCCCCCGCTACCTGTACCGGCCGGTCGGCCTGGGATCCATCCGGATTCCATCTGCAGGATCCCGTCCCCTCAGGAACAGGAAACCAGCTGATGCATGGGAGAGGTGCCGCCCTTTTGTATCTGTAGGTTTCCTGTTCCTGAAGGGCAGATCCTGTCATGAACTCATTTTCTGCTCCACCAGTTGAGAGTTCCCCTTCCGTTCTTCTGGTGGTGACAGGAGGTAGTGCGGTTGGTTTAAGTGGTAGTGATCTGCCACCTGATGAGGAAGATAACGATTGGATCTCTGGAGTATCAAACTGGATATAAGACAGCCGACGCCCTATCCGGGTGCTGGTGATTCAGTCTGCTTCTCAGGTCCTGGACTTCAGCTCTCTTCCAGTCTTCTCAAGTTAAGTTTGTTTTTTGCTAATGTTCACACTTGCGCTTGTTGATCAATTCAGTTTGTTGTGTATTCAGCCTGCCCCTGCTGGGGCTATGCTGAAATTCCACTCCTATTAATCAGTATTTGCCAATCTGCTTTATGTCCCTTATTAGATTGGCCTCTTTTTTTGCTCTGTCTCAGAATATTTCAGAGTGCTGATATAGGTTTAGAAGTTTAGTGACTTCAGGGTTAATTTTGCTATCAGAAGTGTTGGACAATATTTTGGTAGGTTGTTTTTGGCAGATTGCAGACAGTGTCTTTCCTTTTCTGTCCTTTTTAGTTAGCCGGGCCCCATCGTTTGCTCAGCCTATTTTCCTGCCTTTGTTTGTATTTTCATCTTGTTTAAGCGTCAATACATGTGGGGGCTGTCTTTCCTTTGGGGTTTGCTCTAGGGCACTTAGTTTTCCTCTTTTCCTGCTTTAGGCTTATGTAGTTCTCCGGTTGTGACGAGGCGTCTAGGACCAACGTAGGAACGCTCCATGACTGCTTCTAGTTGTGCGGTTAAGATCAGGGATCTGCAATCTGCATAGTTATCAACTTCTCTGGTTTTCTGAGACTTAGCTTGTTGTCTTGTTTTTCCTCCTCGGTTTCCCATTCATAACAGGATTCCCTCTCTCGTGGTGCTTTCATGGGAGTCCGAATAAAATATCATTTTTGTAAAAAAAAAAAATATGATTTTTTTATTTTTATGGCGCTACGTTATAAACTTCTGTGAAGCACTTGGGGGTTTAAAGTACTCACCACACATCTAGATAAGTTCCTTGGGGGGTCTAGTTTCCAACATGGGGTCACTTGTGGGGGGTTTCCACAGATAAGGCACATCAGGGGCTCTCCAAAAGCAACATGACACCCGCAGACCATTCTATCAAAGTCTGCATTCCACAACGTCACTACTTCCATTCCAAGCCCCGACGTGTGCCCATGCAGTAGTTTTCTCCCACATATGGGATATCAGCTGTAATGTACTGTAAGACATGATTTTGTTGGAACCTTCCAGAATCCTCCATTCTAGGAGAAAATCTCCTTGTCACACAGCTGCAGCCCCCCTCCTTTTGTTTCTCCCTCCTTATTCACTTACAGCTCTCTGCCTGCTTTTGGGTAACAGGACGCCGTCCATTTCCTGTTGAGAAAGGATTGTTAATTAGTTAAGGGAAAGGATCTCTGTTATGATTGAGTCACCGTAGGAGGCAAAAACAGAAATGCTAGCTAAGTCCAGAAAAACCAGAGAGGTTGGCAGCTATCGGATTGCAGACCCCTGATCCTATCCACAACAACTAACAGTAGCCGTGGGGGGTTCCTACGATGCCCTAGACCCCTCGATCACAGCCGGAGAATTAAATAGGCCTAAAGAAAGCAAGGGGAAATCTAAACTGCCCCAGAGCAGACCCCAAAGCAATAGGCAGCCCCAACATATAATGACGGTGAAGCAAGATGAAAACACTAACACAGACAAAAAGATAGACTGAGCAAAGACGGGGCCCAAACTACCTAGATAGGAAAGGACAGGAAGGCTGCTGTCTGCAATCTGTGAAAAACCCTATGAAAATAAGAGCCAACAGACTGACAGTGAAAAAGGCCCTGAAGACGTTAGGCATCAAAAAAGCTATGTCAGTACTCAGGAATATTCTGAAGACAGAGCAACCGGCAAAAGGAGATTCAGCTCACCCCAGCAGGGAATGGCAGAATCCAGAAAAGCAAGGAAAACAAAAACAAAACACAAATGCTAACAGGCAAAGCAGAAAACTTAGCTTTAGAGGAGCATGAATCAGACTGGTGTCCTAGAAGTCCACAGAGAAATCACCCGCAGGGCAGAAGGGCGTCGGCAGCCTTATATCCAGTCCGTGACTCCACTCAGCCAGTCATCCTCATTAGGCTCAGGTGCCTGATAATCAGGCTCATTACCTTCCTTTACCAGAATAGGGAGTTCACCAGACCTCAGTGATGAAGGGGAAAATGAACTCACAACAGTACCTCCCCCTTGAGGAGGGGTCACCGAACCCTCAACCACGCCACCAGGGCGATCAGGGTGAGCCCGATGAAAGGCACACACCAATCTTTTGGCATGAATATCAGAGGCAGAGACCCAGGAATTATCCTCCTGACCATAACCCTTCCACTTAACCAAATACTGGAGTCTCCGTCTAGCCAGATGGGAATCCAGTATTTTCTCTACCTCATATTCCATGTTACCTTCAACCAATACAGGGTCTGGAGGTGCCACCCCAGGAACAACTGGTTCAACAAACCTCTTCAACAAGGACTTTTTGAACACATTATGGATTTTAAATGTGACAGGAAGAGCCAAACGAAAAGAGACCGGATTAATAATCTCCAAAATCTTGTAAGGTCCAATAAATCTAGGCTTAAACTTAGGAGAAGCCACCTTCATAGCAATATTTTTTGATGATAACCACACCATATCACCAATCTTAAACTGGGGACCAATGGTCCTATGTCGATTGGAAAACCGCTGGGCCTTTTCCTGGGAGAGAGATAACTTATCCACCACTTGGTCCCAGATCTGGTGCATTCTCTCCACCACAGTGTCAACACCTGGGCAGGCAGAAGGCTCCACCTGCCCTGAAGAAAATCGAGGATGAAACCCAAAGTTACAAAAAAAAGGTGACATCAAAGTGGCAGAACTAGCTCTATTATTTAAAGCAAATTCGGCCAAGGGCAAAAATGAAACCCAATCATCCTGATCAGCGGAAATAAAACATCTCAAATACGACTCCAAGGTCTGGTTTGTTCTCTCTGTCTGCCCATTGGTCTGAGGGTGAAAAGCAGAGGAGAAGGACAACTGAATTCCCAGCTTGGAACAGAAGGTCCTCCAAAATCTAAACACAAACTGAACTCCTCTGTCAGATACAATGTTCTCAGGAATCCCGTGTAAGCGAACCACCTGTTGCAAAAACAGGGGCACGAACTCAGGAAGATGGCAACTTAGGGAGTGGTACAAGATGAACCATCTTAGAGAACCTATCACAAATCACCCAAATAACAGTCATTCTTTGAGAGACCGGCATATCAGAGATGAAATCCATTGAAATATGGGTCCATGGCCTCCTGGGGACCGGCAAAGGCATCAACAACCCACTAGAGCGAGAACAAGATTTAGACCGGGAGCAAGTCCCACAGGACTGCACAAAATTCCTGACATCATGAGACAAGGTGGGCCACCAAAAAGAGCGACTCACCAGATCTCTAGTACCAAAAATACCTGGATGACCAGCCAATGCAGAGCAATGAACTTCAGACATCACTCTCTTCTTCCACTGGTCAGGAACATACAACTTTCCACTGGGACAACGCTCAGGTTTGTCCTCCTGGAACTCTTGCAGAGCAAGTCTCAAATCGGGCGAGATGGCAGAAAGAACTACCCCTTCGCCTAAGATGGTAGCAGGCTTGGTCACCACAGGAGAATCAGCAAAGAAACTCCTAGAGAGGGCGTCTGCCTTGACATTCTTAGTTCCAGGAAGAAAAGAGACCACAAAATCAAAACGTGTAAAAATCAAGGCCCACCTAGCCTGTCTGGGGTTCAAGCGTTTAGCCGACTCTAGGTAAATCAAATTCTTGTGGTCAGTGAGGACCACAACTTGATGTTTAGCTCCCTCCAACCAATGTCTCCACTCCTCCAATGCCCATTTCATGGCCAACAGTTCCCGATTCCCCACATCATAGTTACGTTCAGATGGAGAGAACTTTCGGGAAAAGAAAGCACAGGGATTCATTTTAGATGTTACAGGATCCTTTTGGGACAAAACAGCTCCTGCACCAATCTCAGAAGCATCCACCTCTACCTGGAACGGGAGTGAGACATCAGGTTGCCGCAAAACCGGGGCGGAGGTAAATCTTAGCTTCAGCTCCTGAAAGGAAGCAACAGCCTCAGGAGACCAATTCAACACATCAGCACCCTTCTTAGTCAGATCAGTCAATGGCTTGGCAATACTAGAAAATTTTGCTATAAATTTCCGATAAAAATTAGCAAAACCCAAAAACTTCTGGAGGGCCTTCAAAGAAGTGGGCTGAACCCAATCATAAATGGCCTGTACCTTGTCCGGGTCCATTTCAATAGTTGACGGAGACAAAATAAATCCCAAAAATGAAATCCTCTGTACTCCAAAAAGGCATCTCGATCCTTTGACATACAGGGAATTCTCCCTCAAGATCCGGAACACAGTCCGAATATGTTCCACATGAGAATCCCAATCCTTGGAGAAGATCAAAATATCATCCAGATAGATAATCAAAAATTTATCGACAAAGTCTCGGAAAATATCGTTCATGAAGCACTGGAAGACAGAAGGGGCATTAGTGAGCCCAAAAGGCATCACCAGGTACTCAAAATGTCCCTCCGGAGTATTAAACGCCGTCTTCCATTCATCCCCCTGCTTAATGCGGATAAGATTATACGCCCCCCTGAGGTCAAGCTTGTTAAACCAGCAAGCACCTCTAACTCTAGAGAATAGATTCGAAATCAGGAGTAACGGATACTGATATTTAATAGTAATTTTATTGAGGGCACGATAATCAATACAAGGCCTTAAAGAACCATCCTTTTTGGCCACAAAAAAAAACCCGGCACCTAAGGGTGAAGAGGATGGTCTAATATGACCCTTCTCCAACGCCTCCTTAATATAGGACCGCATAGCCTCGTGCTCGGGTACAGATAAATTGAAGAGCCGACCCTTGGGAAATTTACACCCCGGGCTTAGTTCAATTGCACAGTCATAACTCCTATGAGGAGGCAAGGACGCAGACTCATTCTCACTAAATACATCATAAAAGTCCGCTAAATAGTCAGGAACATCATGCGACTGAGGAGAGGTGGAAAAAACCGGAGCCTCACTAAAGGCACACCGACAACCCCAACTCACCACAGACACAGATTTCCAATCCAAAACTGGATTATGAATTTGCAACCAGGGAAACCCCAGAACAATGGCATCATGCAGACCATGCAACACCAAAAATCTGCAATTTTCTTGATGGTCTGGGGCGACCCGCATGACCACCTGGGTCCAAAACTGAGGTTTATTTTTCGCCAAAGGAGTAGCATCAATCCCCCTCAAAGGGATAGGCGTCTGCAGAGGTGTCATCGGCAATCCACAACGTTTAGCAAAATCCAAGTCCATTAGGTTTAGCGCTGCTCCCGAATCCACAACAGCCTTGGCGGAAAATGTGGACAGGGAGCAGATCAGAATAATTGCCAGAAGAAACTTAGGTTGAACACCACCAACAGAAAACGTGTGTGCAAAGCGTTTCTCTCGTTTAGGACAAACAGAAATAATATGCGAGGCATCTCCACAGAAAAAACACAGCTTATTACGCCTTCTGAACTCCTGACGTTGCGCCTTAGACAAAACTATCACATTGCATAGGTTCAGGCGTCTGTTCAACCGGTGGCAACACCTCTCGTGCAATCCTGCGTTCACGTAAACGCCGATCAACCTGAATGGCTAATGACATAGAATCGTCCAGACCAGAGGGAACAGGAAATCCCACCATAGTATCTTTTACGGCTTCTGACAAACCCTTCCGAAAGAGAGCAGCCAAGGCATTATCATTCCAGGTAGTAAGGACCGCCCACTTTTGGAACTTTTGACAGAACAACTCTGCAGAATCTCGACCCTGGTTCAATGCCAGCAGGGTCTTTTCAGCCTGATCAATAGCATTAAGTTCGTCATACAACAACCCCAAAGCTTGAAAGAATGCGTTCACATTAGTCAGAATAGGATCATCTGGTTTCAAAGAAAACGCCCAATCCTGGGGATCGCCACGCAGCAAAGAGATGACAATTTTAACCTGCTGCGCGGAGCTCCCTGACGAGTTGGGCTTCAAGGCAAAAAATAATTTACAATTATTTTTGAAACTCAAAATTTAAGATCGATCCCCAAAAAATACATCAGGTGTAGGGATCTTTGGTTCAACAGCATGCGAACGAGCAAGGTAGGTGGAAATTCCCCGCACTTCCGCAGCGAGCTGCTCCACACGATCAGACAATTGCTTTATCTCCATTGAGAGAAAAAAAAATTCCCCCTACGGCCTCAGAGATATAGAGGAAAGAATATACACACACTTTTTTTTTTTTCAAACACAATTCTTTCCTGCTATTGCGTACCCTAGGATCTGTGGTATGGCGGGTGATTCTGTTATGATTGAGTCACCGTAGGAGGCAAAAACAGAAATGCTAGCTAAGTCCAGAAAAACCAGAGAGGTTGGCAGCTATCGGATTGCAGACCCCTGATCCTATCCACAACAACTAACAGTAGCCGTGGGGGGTTCCTACGATGCCCTAGACCCCTCGATCACAGCCGGAGAATTAAATAGGCCTAAAGAAAGAAAGGGGAAATCTAAACTGCCCCAGAGCAGACCCCAAAGCAATAGGCAGCCCCCAACATATAATGACGGTGAAGCAAGATGAAAACACTAACACAGACAGAAAGATAGACTGAGCAAAGACGGGGCCCAAACTACCTAGATAGGAAAGGACAGGAAGGCTGCTGTCTGCAATCCGTGAAAAACCCTATGAAAATAAGAGCCAACAGACTGACAGTGAAAAAGGCCCTGAAGATGCTAGGCTTCAAAAAAGCTATGTCAGTACTCAGGAATATTCTGAAGACAGAGCAACTGGCAAAAGGAGATTCAGCTCACCCCAGCAGGGAATGGCAGAATCCAGAAAAGCAAGGAAAACAAAAACAAAACACAAATGCTAACAGGCAAAGCAGAAAACTTAGCTCGAGAGGAGCAGGAATCAGACTGGTGTCCTAGAAGTCCACAGAGAAATCACCCACAGGGCAGAAGGGCGTCGGCAGCCTTATATCCAGTCCGTGACTCCACTCAGCCAGTCATCCTCATTAGGCTCAGGTGCCTGATAATCAGGCTCATTACCTTCCTTTACCAGAATAGGGAGTTCACCAGACCTCAGTGACGAAGGGGAAAATGAACTCACAACAGATCTCTTTGTCCTGGAACATGCGGCTGAAATAAAATAATGAGAGATATTAAAGAAGCTCTAACGTGCACCTCCCTCGTGGCAGAGATATAATTATATTTCTGCGAAGGGCACGAAACCAGCTTTCTAACCTCTAATTTTCACGGCTCTAACCCCTCCAGAAACTGAGATATGGATTGCTCCCAAATGGAGTGTCTTAATTATGGCATGTTTGATGTTGTTTTATTGTATTCGATAACCTACAACCGATGAGACTCTCGGCGTGTCTATACGAGCTTCCCTCGTTAAGATATGGTTATTATGAGTTTCTTAGTTAAATGGCAACTTGGAGAAAGGGGGGGCTGAACTTCCCCAGACTGCCCCTTTCGTGATTCGTGATGTAACTGACCCTAGGCTATAAGGTACCCCTCCCTTACAATGCCTCAGTTGAAGCTGCAGATGCCATGCTAGAAAGACCTGCAGATGTCCGGGGACGTCTGGCTAAGTGGCCCATCCCCCTTGCCACACATGGTCTGCCTAATACTAACTAAGCACATGTAAGTGTTACTCTTTGTTTTAATCCTTGTTGTTATATATTTGCATTGTACATATTTAATGTCTCAACTTTGTAACGACTTTTTTCTGTGTAATCACTGCCCACCTTTTTGGGAATAAATGATAAAATTATCAGTTTGTCTCCATGCTCTAAGAAACGAACTATGCACTTTTTTTAGATAATCGCTACTAATTTGGGGGTTTGCCACGGACCCTCTTAATTAATTGTTTGATTAAGTGAATCGTGGCTGGTGGCAGCGTGGTATGTGTGGTTGGTTAGGCTAGTTGGCAGTACGGAAGGGTCTTATATTGCTGAATAAGTGGCTGAGGCCAACGCATTGATAATTCCTTACTGCAGTAGTCTAATTGCCCGTGCACAACAAGCAGCCCATCCGGCGACTAATTATCCTAGGTGCAGTTCCCTGACTGACCTGAGGGTAAGGGGGGGTGCCGGAGAGCTGCGAGTTCCAAAGTGGAACTGAGAAAGTTGGATATCCATAAATCCCCGCAGTTCTTGGAAGGTTGTTAGCAGTGGTGGGGCATCCAAAATAACCCCCCTGCGGTAAATTGTTAGAGCAAGATTAGCTGGCTGTATATGTTTGTCACTTGGTACCAGTGGCGGGATAACTAAGATAGGCCCCCACTGTGCCTGTGATAGCTGTGTGCCGGCAGTGCGTCGCATCCCTCCGTCCGCTGACATACCCGTGTCAGTGGTGGGATCGTGATGTATTGGTGGCACAGGGTGTGCTTGCGTCACATATTGGTGGCAGAGCGGTGGGATGATCATAGAGCATTAGTGATTTGGTTTGAGCAATCATTCCTCTCTCTAAAAACCTGCATGGTTCCTGTGGGAATCCTACATCATAGGTTTTGGAGAACAGACTCAGTGGTTACTAGTCCTGAGACATTAGCGTGTACGTGCGAGTATTCCCTCCCTTTTCTTCGTTTTTCTTTTCTATCTTTTATTTGGCGACCATGGCGGCAAAAGGAGAACGCTGGTATACCCAGCAGAAAAAGGAAACTTTTGCTGGAGTATGCACGTACCGAGGCATTGACGCCACAAACAAAACCAGAGACCAATTGATCGCGGCTCTGGTGCAGCTGGACAACGCCCAGAGCCCAGCGGGCGCAGAAGCTGGCACAAGTGACAATGGTGCTGCAGCAGAGGCTCCACTCCTGAGCGCTGGCTCCACATACAATCCGGACAGATTGGACCCCTACCTGCAAGCGGCCTTGGACGAACTCCCCGCTGAAGACAGTGAGGGACGGGTGAGGCTGATCCAGCAATATCGACAGGAGGCCCGAGCCGAAAGAGAGGCTGAACGAGAGGCAGAGAGAGCCGAGCGCCAAGCGCAGAGGGCCCATGAACTTGAGGTACTCCAGCGGGGGGGAATGCCCCCACAGCCCGAAGCAGTGAGCCCTGCAGCGTCCAGACTGCTAAACCCCGGCCAGAGCATTTTCCCGTGATGGAAAAGGACGGGGACTTGGACACGTTTCTGCGAGCCTTTGAGAAAGCCTGCAGACAGTACCAGCTGGATAAGGTCCAATGGGCCCAGTACTTGACTCCAGGGCTAAAAGGCAAAGCTCTGGAGGCGTTTGCTTCTCTTCCGCCAGAAGACGATGATGACTATGACGCCATAAAGCAGGCTCTGATCGCCAAATACCGGCTGACACCTGAGGTGTACTGAAAGAAGTTCCGGAACATCCAACGTGGCCCACACGATAGCTATAGCGATGTGGTGCAAGGACTCTGGACCCACTTTGACCAGTGGATCCTTGGACTGTCAGTTGATTCCTTTGAGCTGCTACGGGACCTGATGATCAAAGTCCAGTTCCTGCATCTCTGCCTAGCTGAGGTCCGACAGTTCATCCTGGACCGCGAACCAACGAATGCGGACAAAGCGGGGCAGATCGCCGACAACTATGAGGCCAGTCACCACCAGCTGGAGAGGGGGTAAGCCTGCAAGCAACCCCAGTGCCCCAGCTAGCCGTCACTCTGGAGGCCCTGGCCCTGTTGCCAACGCCAGGCCTATTACTGACAGTCGCAAGTGTTACAACTGCGATCGGACTGAACCCCCCCAGCCAAGGCCTCTGGGCCCAACGCCTCTGTTCTTTTGGTGGGAGGTATGGTTGGGAGGATTGACGACAACGTTCAACCCGTCCAGGTGGGGGTCCGTCTTGCTACAGGCCTCAAGGACACCAGGGCTGAACGAACCCTCATCCGTCCTGGACTGGCGGCCCCTGAAGAGTTTGTTTAGGGGAAAACCCTGACTGTCACCGGGATCGGGGGTACCCGCTGTCCCTTGCCAGTGGCCCGGGTATTCCTTGATTGGGGTGCTGGGAGTGGGGTGAGGGAAGTGGGAGTGTCTGAAAACCTGCCCACTGATGTTTTATTGGGGACTGACTTGGGGAGGATCCCCAATCTGATAATAAGGGTAACGTTGACCCTGATGACGGGAAACTGAATGTGCTACCGGCTAATGACTTGATGAGTAATGATGCAACTAACAACCATTCTTTCCCCAGGAAAGATGGTGATGTAAATGTACCAAAGGTTGTTGTTGTTGTCGTTGTCGTTGTCGTTGTCGTTGTCCCAACTGAACCTGTTAACCATTTCTTTGAAACTGTAGATGTGTCCACAGGTACCGAAGTGCTCAGTCCCGTCACTCTACGGAGTGAGACGGCTGAGGAACCCCTGGCATGAGCAAGCAACGGTGCTCAAGGAAATGGGGAGGTGCATGGGAACCATGAGGAAGGTAATGCCATGCAACTGACCAGTGCCACCGAGGAAGGTAACTGGCCCATAAGTAGCACTGCTCCTGAAGTGTTGAGGGTGGATGGGGAGGTAGAGCCCATAGCAGCACCGACTTGTAGGTCTGTAGAAATCCCCAGGGAGACAGCACACGTAGCAGCTGTCACACGCAGTCAGAGTGCCCAAATCGCAGGTAGCGCCCTGCCTTCTGGACCCTCTTCTGCTACAGGAGAGACTGAACCAGAGGTGAACCCAGAGCAGGTTCCAGAGGGTCCCAGTGAAGAAGGGCCCCTGACGTCACTTCTGGCTGCCTCCAGCAAGGAGTTCCAGGCTGCTCTGCACTCAGATGCGAGCCTGGAAAAATTGAGACATCTCGCCGAGACGCCCACCTCCAAGTTTGATAAGGAGAGGGTGTTCTGGGAACGAGGAAGGTTGTACCGGGAGACAGTACCCGGAGATTCCCAAAAGGAGTGGTTGAGGTAAAGACAGCTGGTCGTCCCCCTCCAGTTCAGAACTGAGTTGTTGCGGATTGCCCATGAGATTCCACTCGCTGGACAATTGGGGGATCAGCAAAACAAAGGCACGGCTGTCTCAACACTTCTATTGGCCCAAGATGGGGAGAGATGTAACACAATACTGCCGCTCCTGTAACACCTATCAAAAAGTGGGTAAGGCGGGGCCTGCGCTTAAGGCTCCCCTTATTCTGTTGCCGGTGATAGAGGAGCCTTTCCAGAGAATCGCGGTGTACATTGTAGGCCCGCTGGCCGTCCCCAGCAGCTCCGGAAAGCAATACATTCTCACCGTGGTAGACTACGCTACCCGGTACCCAGAGGCAGTAGCTCTGTCTTCAACCAGAGCAGATAAGGTGGCTGATGCACTGGTGACCATCTTTTCAAGGGTAGAATTTCCCAGGGAGATGCTTACCGATCAAGGGACCCAACTCGTGTCTCGCCTAATGGAGGCTCTCTGTGAGAAAATTCAGGTGAAGCACCTGGTATCGAGTGCGTATCACCCGCAGACTAATGGTTTGTGTGAACGCTTCAACGGTACCCTCAAACAGATGCTCCGCATGCTGGTTGAGACCCAAAGGCGCGAGTGGGAGCGGTACCTCCCACACCTGCTGTTCGTTTACAGAGAAGTTCCGCAGGCCCCGACCGGGTTCTCCCCCTTCAAGCTCCTGTACGGCAGGCGAGTCCGGGGACCCCTTGGGTTGATAAGAGAATCCTGGGAAGATGAGCCAAACCCCACAGAAGTGACCATCGTGGATTATGTCATGCACTTCCGTGACAAGATGCAGACCTTGACGCAGTTGGTGCATGACAACATGACGCAGGCTCAGGCTGACCAGAAGCACTGGTACGACCAGAACGCCCGGGAGCGGATCTACCAGGTTGGTCAAAAGGTGTGGGTGCTGGTCCCCGTGCCAACGGATAAGCTTCAGGCAGCCTGGGAAGGCCCATACTTCGTCCACCAACAGGTCCACCCGGTCACCTACGTGGTCACGCTTGACCATGCTCGGGGTAGGCGCAAGGCCTTTCACGTCAACATGCTGAAGGCGCACTACGAAGGTGAAGCTTGCGTCCCACCGGTCTGCAACCTGCCCGAGGATGGGGAGGAAGATCCCCTCCTGGACATGCTGGCCCAAGCCAAGGCCAATGGGTCTATTGAGGACATGGAGATAAGTGGTTTTCTATCCGTATCCCAGCGGTCGCAGTTGGTGGCCACCCTGTAACCCTTCCGGGACGTGTTCGCCAACCGATCTGGGAGGACGGAGTTAGCGGTTCATGAGGTTGACACCGGGAATCACGCCCCACTATGGCGAACACCTTATCGGATCTCTGAGGCAGTGCAACAGGTCATGCTCCAAGAGATCGATGAGATGTTAAGGCTGGGGGTGATTTGACGGTCCAAAAGCGCGTGGGCCTCACCTGTAGTCCTTGTGCCTAAAAAGGATCGAACAACCCGGTTCTGCGTGGACTACAGGGGGCTCAACGCCATCACAACCTCTGATGCACACCTGATGCCGCACATCGAGGATCTGCTTGAGCGGTTGGCAAAAGCTAAGTACATATCCATCATGGATTTGAGTCGGGGATACTGGCAGATTCCCCTAAGCCTTGAGGCTCAGGAGAAATCTGCCTTTATCACCCCCTTTGGGCTGTACGAGTCCACAGTCATGCCCTTCGGCATGAAAAATGCCCCTGCCACTTTCCAGCGGATGGTCAACCACCTGCTTCGGGGACTGGAGGAGTACGCGGCGGCGTACTTGGACGACATCGCCATCTTCAGTTCCACCTGGGAGGAACACCTTCAGCATCTCCAGGAGGTGCTCAGGCATCTTCACGAGGCAGGCCTGACTATCAAGCCGGGAAAGTGCCAGATGGGCATGAGCGAGGTCCACTACCTGGGGCATCGGGTAGGTGGGGGTTCCATAAGTCCGGAGCCAGAAAAGGTGGACACAATCGTGTCCTGGCCCACCCTCAGGACCAAGAAGCAGGTGAGGTCCTTCTTGGGCTCTGCAGGGTACTATAGGCGGTTCGTACAAGACTATAGCGCCCTTGCAAAACCATTGACCGACCTCACCAAGCAGAGGCTACCCCAAACAGTCAACTGGACAGATGACTGTGAGGCGGCCTTCCAAGCTTTGAAAACAGCCCTGTGCAAATCTCCAGTGTTGAAAGCAGTCGACAGCATTCGCCCGTTCCTGGTACAGACCGACGCCAGCGAGTTTGGCCTCGGTGCTGTGCTCAGCCAGGTCGACTCGGGGAACCAGGAGCACCCCGTGTTGTACCTGAGCCAGAAACTTTTGCCGAGGGAGGTGGCATGCTCCACCATCGAGGAGTGTCTGGCCATGGTGTGGGCACTGCAACGTTTGCAGCCCTACCTGTACGGGTGCACCTTCACGGTGGTAACAGACCACAACCCTCTGAGCTGGTTGCACACAGTGTCCGGAACCAATGGAAGGTTGCTCCGCTGGAGCCTTGACCTTCAACAGTACATCTTTACTGTACAACACAAAAAGGGCAGCGAACATGGTAATGCCGATGGGTTGTCCCGCCGGGGCGAACCCGCTGAGGTGCACATGGCTGATTACCGTCAGGTAATGCCTCCGTAGCGCCCTCTAAAAGGGGGAGGTGTAATGTACTGTAAGGCATGATTTTGTTGGAACCTTCCAGAATCCTCCATTCTAGGAGAAAATCTCCTTGTCACACAGCTGCAGCCCCCCTCCTTTTGTTTCTCCCTCCTTATTCACTTACAGCTCTCTGCCTGCATTTGGGTAACAGGACACCGTCCATTTCCTGTTGAGAAAGGAATGTTAATTAGTTAAGGGAAAGGATCTCTTTGTCCTGGGACATGCGGCTGAAATAAAGCAATGGGAGATATTAAAGAAGCTCTAACGTGCACCTTCCTCGTGGCAGAGATATAATAATTACATTTCTGCGAAGGGCACGAAACCAGCTTTCTAACCTCTAATTTTCACGGCTCTAACCCCACCAGAAACTGAGATATGCATTGCTCCCAAATTGAGTGTCTTAATTATGGCATGTTTGATGTTGTTTTATTGTATTTGATAAACTACAACCGATGAGACTCTCGGCGTGTCTATACGAGCTTCCCTCGTTAAGATATGGTTATTATAAGTTTCTTAGTTAAATGGCAACTTGGAGAAAGGGGGGTTGAACTTCCCCAGACTGCCCCTTTCGTGATGTAACTGACCCTATGCTATAAGGTACCCCTCCCTTACAATTCTTCAGTTGAAGCTGCAGATGCCATGCTAGAAAGACCTTCAGATGTCCGGGAATGTGTGGTTGGTTGCCCCTCCCCCGAGCCACATGGGTTGCCTAAAGAACCATAAGCAACTGTAAGTGTAATTTCTGTATTTTCATCCCTGTTATCTAATATATAAAGCTCAAAGTGTGTATGTATGTATGTATGTATGTATGTCCGGGATTGGCATCCGCACCGTCGCAGCTACAGCCACAAAATTTGGCACAGTCACACGTCTGGACCCCGAGAGTGTCCTAGGCTATGTTGTGAGGCGAAATTTTAACCCCGTGCCTCCAATTCACCAAAAAATTTTGCCCCTATCTACATAATGGGGAAAAAGTGTGTGTATCAAGCCCCGCCCCTCATGATGTCATAATGGTTGCCATGGCGATGCTGATGTCATCATAGGTTGCAAGCCCCGCCGCTCATTATGATGTCATAATGGTTGACTATGGGATGGAGGATGTGTGATGGGTATATGGGCACTGGACTATGGGATGGAGGATATGTATGACGGGTGTATGGGCACGGGACTATGGGATGGCGGATATTTATGATGGGTATATGGGCATGGGACTATGAGATGAAGGATGTGTGATGGGTATATGGGCACTCGACTATGGGATGGCGAATATGTATGATGGGTATATGGGCATGGGACTATGGGATGAAGGATGTGTGATGGGTATATGGGCACTCGACTATGGGATAGAGGATATGTATGATGGGTATATGGGTACGGGCCTATGGGATCGTGGATATGTATGATGGGTATATGGGCACGGGACTATGGGATAACTAACCACACTTAGTTACTATGCCCGGGCAGCGCTGGGCTCTTCAGCTAGTTTTTTTATATATTTGCATTGTACATATTTAATGTCTCAACTTTGTAACGACTTTTTTCTGTGTAATCACTGCCCACCTTTTTAGGAATAAATGATAAAATTATCAGTTTGTCTCCATGCTCTAAGAAGCGAACTATGCGCCTTTTTTTAGATAATTGCTACTAATTTGGGGGTTTGCCACGGACTCTCTTAATTGTTTGATTAAGTGAATCGTGGCTGGTGGCAGCGTGGTGTGAGCAGTTTGTTAGGCTAGTTGGCAGTACGGAAGGGTCTTATATTGCTGAATGAGTGGCTGAGGCCAACGCATTGATAATTCCCTTACTGCAGTAGTCTAATTGCCCGTGCACAATAAGCAGCCCATCCGGCGACTAATTATCCTAGGTGCAGTTCCCTGACTGACCTGAGGGTAAGGGGGGACGCCGGAGAGCTGCGAGTTCCAAAGTGGAACTGAGAAATTGGGCTATCCATAAATCAGTTCTTGGAAGGTTGTTAGCAGTGGTGGGGCATCCAAAATAACCCCCCTGCGGTAAATTGTTAAAGCAAGATTAGCTGGCTGTATATGTTTGTCACTTGGTACCAGTGGCGGGATAACTAAGATAAGACCCCACTGTGCCTGTGATAGCCGTGTGCCGGCAGTGCGTCGCATCCCTCCGTCCGCTGACATTCCTGTGTCAGTGGTGGGATCATGATGTATTGGTGGCACATCAGGGTACTCAGGAAATCTGGACAACAACTTTTGGGGTCCAATTTCTCCTGTTACCCTTGGGAAAATAAAGAAATTGTTATAAACTTCTGTGAAGCACTTGGGGGTTCAAAGTACTCACCACACATCTAGATAATTTCCTTGGGGGGGTCTAGTTTCCAAATTGGGGGTCACTTGTGGGGGTTTTCACAGTTTAGGCACATCAGGGGCTCTCCAAATGCACCATGACACCCGCAGACCATTCCATCAAAGTCAGCATTCCAAAACGTCACTACTTCCCTTCTGAGCCCTGACGTGTGCCCATACAGTAGTTTTCTCCCACATTTGGGATATCAGCGTATTCAGGACAAATTGGACAGCAACTTTTGGGGTCTAATTTCTCCTGTTTCCTTTGGGAAAATAAAAAAATTGGGGACTGAAAGATCATGTTTGTGGAAAAATATGATTGTTTAATTTTCATTCCTGGGCGTTATAAACTTCTGTGACGCCCTTGGGGGTTCAAAGTGCTCACCACACATCTACTGTAGATAAGTTCCTTGGGGGGGAACCAAACGCGGCATGGCGTCTGATTTCAATTTCAGCCAAAAAAGTCAAATGGCGCTTCTTCCCTTCCGAGCTCTGCCATGCGCCCAAATAGTGGTTTACCCCCACATATGGGGTATCAGTGTACTCAGGACAAATTGCGCAATAACTTTTGGTTACCCTTGGGAAAATAAAAGTTGGGGGTGAAAAGATCATTTTTTGTGGAAAAAATATGATTTTTTAATTGTGCGGCTGTACGTTATAAACTTCTGTGAAGCCCTTGGGGGTTGAAAGTTCTTTCCACATATCTAGATAAGTTCCTTGGGGGGTCTAGTTTCCAAAATGGGGTCACTTGTGGGGGGTTTCCACAGTTTAGGCACATCAGGGGTTTTCCAAACGTGACATGGCGTCCGATCTGAATTCCAGCCAATTTTGCATTGAAAAAGTCAAACAGCACTCGTTCCCTTCTGAGCTCTGCCATGCGCCGAAACAGTGGTTCCCCCCACATATCAGGTATCAGCATATTCAGGACAAACTGCACAATAACTTTTACAGTCCAATTTCTCCTGTTACCCTTGGTAAAATAAAAAAAAAAAATTGGACCTGAAGTAATTTTTCTGTGAAAAAAAAAATGTTCATTTTTTTTAAACATTCAAAAAATTCCTGTGAAGCACCTGAAGGGTATCCTGGCTTCCCTCCATGGCCGTCGGCGTCTTCTTCCGGTAAAAAAATGGCAGACGCATCCGTAGTGTGCCCGCCGAGATCTGCCAGCGGCACCTGGCAATAATAGGAAGGTTTACTCCTACATATGCATATTCAGGAAAAATTGCACAACAAATTTTGTGGTTCATTTTCTCTTTTTACACTTGTGAAAATAAAAAAAAATTGGTTCTGAAGTAAAACGTTAGTAAAAAAGTTAAATGTTAATTTTTTTCCTTCCATATTGCTTCAGTTCCTGTGAAGCACGTAAATGGTTAAGAATGTTCTTGAATGTGGTTTTGAGCACCTTGAGGGGTGCAGTTTTTAGAACGGTGTCACTTTTGGGTATTTTCTATCATATAGACCCCTCAAAGTGACTTCAAATGTTATGTGGTCCCTAAAAGAAAATGGTGTTGTAAAAATGAGAAATCGCTGGTCAACTTTTAACGCTTATAACTTCCTAAAAAAAAAAAAAAAAATTTGGTTCCAAAATTGTGCTGATGTAAAGTAAACATGTGGTAAATGTTACTTATTAAGTTTTTTGGGTGCCGTATCTCTGTGATTTAAGGACATAAAAATTCAAAGTTGGAAAATCGCGAAATTTTCAAAATTTTCACGAAATTTCCATTTTTTTCACAAATAAGCGCAAGTTATGTGAGTTAAATTTTACCACTAACATGAAGTACAATATGTCACAAGAAAAACAATGTCAAAATCACCGGGATCCATGGAAACGTTCCAGAGTTATTACCTCAAAAAGGGACAGTGGTCAGAATTGTATAAATTGGCCCGGTCATTAACGTGCAAACCACCTTTGGGGGGGAAAGGGGTTAAGTCTGAGCAAAGGGTCTGAATACTTATGACCATGTAATATTTCAGTTTTTCTTTAATAAATTTGCAAAAATTTCTAGATTTCAGTTCTTTTCAGTCAAGATGGGGTGCAGAGTGTACATTAATGAGAAAAAAATGAACTTTTTTGAATTTTCCAAATGGCTGAAATGAAACAAAGAGTTAAAAATTTAAAGGGGTCTGAATACTTTCCGTACCCACTGTATGTGTCTTGTCACTTTATGTGGATACACTGTGACCAGGCTCTCTTTCCTTGTATCTCATAGTTGTGGTGTGTGAGATCAATAATTTTGGATTTGGGATGTGAATTGTATTATACCTATAATATTATGAAGGAAGCTGCTGGTTCCCCTGCATTCTCATTTCAGTGTATATCTCTAGGAATATACTGTATATAATGATGACAATGATGACAATAATCCTTGTCTTCAGTCGTTGCACATTACATGGCACACTGCTGCCAGTTGTGGCTCTTATCACTGGGTTTCGTACGTGCAGTTGGCAACGGTTCACCAAGAGCTCCTGGCCCTCATTACTTCATTACAATAGACCGGGCTGTGGAGTTCTTCTTTCATTGCTCTCTCTTGTATAATAGCTAGTATTGTGGTACAATGTTAGACTGATGGCTGATTTTTTACATTTTCCTAAATTACTGTGAAAGTACAGTAAATATTCTTCAAACTATGCATCAAATACATTGATATATAATGTGTATGAGTGTGTAAATACATATACGGTATATATATATTTTTTTAGCCACAGTCAGAAATGTTTAGTTTTTTTCTTTTTAAACAGAATAGAATAACCAGAAATCATGGAGGGTGAACACACCGTAACTACATCGTCACCATCTCCAACTACGACAACCACTTCTGCTTCTCATCCCACCCCTATCTCTGTGTACAGCTCAGACCGCCATGCTGTGCAGGTATGTGGAAATTAATGCTGGATAATACCGAACAAAAGCTTTCCTCTCTTGTGCTACACAAAGTAGTGAATGTCCTTTTGTTTTCAATCTTCCATGTCAGTTTTATGATAAAATGATATGTATCCTTTAAAGCACTTGCATTGATTTTGGAAGTTTCCTTCTGCTTGTTAGCATTTTTTTTCGACTTATTCTCAGTTACACCAATCATCAGGAACCCCAGAGCCAGAACACAGGTAATATAAATTGCAAGATATACAGTTAGGTTCATATATATTTGGACAGAGACAGCATTTTTCTAATTTTGGTTCTAGATATTACCACAATGAATTTTAAACAAAACAATTCAGATGCAGTTGACGTTCAGACTTTCAGCTTTCATTTGAGGGTATCCACATTAAAAATGGATGAAGGGTTTAGGAGTTTCAGCGCCTTAACATGTGCCACCCTGTTTTTAAAGGGACCAAAAGTAATTGGACAAATGACTCCAAGGCTATTTTATGGACAGGTGTGGGCAATCCCTTCGTTATGTCATTCTCAGTTAAGCAGATAAAAGGCCTGGAGTTGATTTGAGGTGTGGTGCTTGCATTTGGAAGGTTTTGCTGTGAAGGAAACATTCGGTCAAAGGAGCACTCCATGCAGGTGAAACAAGCCATCCTTAAGCTGCAAAAACAGAAAAAACCCATCCGAGAAATTGCTACAACATTAGGAGTGGCAAAATCTACAGTTTGGTACATCCTGAGAAAGAAAGCAAGCACTAGTGAACTCATCAATGCAAAAAGACCTGGGTGCCCACGGAAGACAACAGTGGTGGATGATCGCAGAATAATCTCCATGTTGAAGAGAAACCCCTTCACAACAGCCAACCAAGTGAACAACACTCTCCAGGAGGTAGGCGTATCAATATCCAAATCTACCATAAAGAGAAGACTGCATGAAAGTAAATACAGAGGTTTCACTGCACGGTGCAAGCCACTCATAAGCATCAAGAATCAAAAGGCTAGACGGGACTTTGCTAAAAAACATCTAAAAAAGCCAGCACAGTTCTGGAAGAACATTCTTTGGAAAGATGAAACCAAGATCAACCTCTACCAGAATGATGGAAAGAGAAAAGTATGGCGAAGGCATGGTACAGCTCATGATCCAAAGTATACCACATCATCTGTAAAACACGGCGGAGGCAGTGTGATGGCTTGGGCATGCATGGCTGCCAGTGGCACTGGGTCACTAGTGTTTATTGTTGATGTGACACAGGACAGAAGCAGCCGAATCAATTCTGAGGTATTCACAGCCATACTGTGTGCTCAGATCCAGCCAAACTGATTGGTCGTCGTTTCATACTACAGATGGACAATGACCCAAAACATAAAGCCGAAGCAACCCAGGAGTTTATTAAAGCAAAGAAGTGGAATATTCTTGAATGGCCAAGTCAGTCACCTGATCTCAACCCAATTGAGCATGCATTTCACTTGTTAAAGACTAAACTTCAGACAGAAAGGCCCACAAACAAACAGCAACTGAAAACCACCGCAGTGAAGGCCTGGCAGAGCATCAAAAAGGAGGAAACACAGCGTCTGGTGATGTCCACGAGTTCAAGACTTCAGGCAGTCATTGCCAACAAAGAGTTTTCAACCAAGTACTAGAAATGAACATTTTAGTTACATTTAATCTGTCCAATTACTTTTGGCCCCTTTAAAAACAGGGTGGCACGTTAAGGAGCTGAAACTCTTAAACCCTTCATCCAATTTTAATGTGGATACCCTCAAATGAAAGCTCAGCTCAAAGTCTGAACTTCAACTGCATCTGAACGGTTTTGTTTAAAATTCATTGTGGTAATGTCTAGAACCAAAATTAGAAAAATGTTGTCTGTCCAAATATATATGGACCTAACTGTATAAAAAAATGTATTAAGTATTTGAACCAATATAAAACAGTGTGGAAAACAGAACATCATCGCACTGTACGATGTGCACCGTACTGCAAATCAGCTACTATTCTCTTCATTAGGGCTCATACCCATCACCGTTGGAAAAAAATGGTACGATGTTGTTCCTGAAAAATCGAATGTGTCATGCAAGTGGCATGCGATTTTCATGCAAGTACAATGTAATTTTTATCACCTAGCATCTGGATGACATGCAAATACAATATGCAAAGCGATTTTAACAGTAACCTTTACATAGAGTAATGCTCTGTTATGTCATTTAAAAATACCATAGTTTCCAAGGAAATATTCAATACACATATGTATGTATATACAACTCTGTCAAAAATTAAGAGACCACTGCACAGTTTTATAAAAATCAGCTTCTCTACATGTCTGACAGCTGAATTCCAACCAGAGTACACCTCATTCTACTTAATGTGCTTCTGATTAGGTGATCACCTGAACCAAATCTTATTTAATGAAGGAAAGTATAAAAATCCCTGGTGTGGTGTTCACAATCCTCTTGCAATAGGACAAGCTGCCACAATTATAATAAATTAATAAACACAGTCTTATAATTAATGGAAAAAGCAAACAAACGTCAGTAATTTGTATATATATATATATATATATATATATATATATATATATATATATATATACACACACACAACCTCCTGAAAATTACTAGGAGGTAAGATGAAAAAAAAATTGCCAAAAAGTATATATAAGATTCAATAAAATGGCATATAGAGATATACCTAAAGTGCATGTGTGCTCGGGCTCCCAGTGAATATCCTCCAACCCCGACAGCGCCGTTTCGCAGAGTGCTTCTTCTATGGGGGAATTTTTTTTCTTTATGTTTGCTAAGGCTGTGTGCACACGGTGCGGTTTCTGCTGCGTTTCCGCTGACCAAGTACAGTACAATGAAACCCTATGGGGTTTCAAAAATGCTGTGCTGACGGTGCGTTTTTTTCCGCGCGGTTTTGCTGCGATTTACAAACCGCAGCATGTCAATTGTTTGTGCGGTTTCCGCATCGGTTTCACACCTCTACCATAGTAGAGGTGTGAAACCGCAGGGCAAAACCGCAGACCAAAACGCAGGAAAACCGCAGGTCACTTTACCTGCGGTTTTACCTGCGTTTCCGCGCGGAAAAAACCGCAGCGGAATCCGCAACGTGTGCACATAGCCTTACATGCAGACTATTATAGCGCACTGAAGCTCTTTATATTCATGCACTTTTTTAAAGAGTTTTATAGACATATGCTTCATACTTATTAGTCTTTACAGCGCACTGAGGTTTTTTATATTCATGCATTTGTCACTCTGAATTCACTTTACCGGCACATCAATATGTGCCTAATTTAATCATTTAATTGCATGCAGTTGTTGCATTTGTGCACTGAACACTTTAGTATTTCATGATATATCATTTCACATTCCTTTTTTTGTGCAACAGTTTGCATGCAATTATACTCTGTTGTATATCAATGAAGAGTTTTTTTCAGTGTTTTTTGTTTTGATTATGTGGTGGACACATCCATCATTACTGATATAATTTTTACAATTTTTATATCATTTAGATCATGTATTTTCACATGCAGTATGCACTTTTGCATTAAAAAAAGTTTTAAAAATATATTTTTAAAAAATTGTTTTCATTGATTTTCAAACAAAGTTTGTGTGTTCTTGGTACTTACCTTTCATTGTTTACTAAATTGTGCATTTGTGCACTGAACACTTTAGTATTTCATGATACATCATTGCACATTCCTTTTTTTGTGCAACAGTTTGCATGCAATTATACTCTGAAGAGTTTTTTTCAGTGTTTTTTTTGTTTGATTTTTTTTGCATGATTTTTTCTTCACAAGTATGTGGTGGACACATCCATCATTACTGATATAATTTTTACAATTTTTATATCATTTAGATCATGCATTTTCACATGTAATATGCATCTTTGTATTAAATTTTTTTTTTTTTTTTTTAAATATTTTTTCATATGTGTTTATGCATTGATTTTCAAACATAGTTTGTGTGTTCTTGGTACTTACCTTACATTTTCCCAGTGTTGTTCTTCATCATGTTCCGTTAGCTTGATGTGTAAGATTTTTCTTTACCTTTTTATTATACTTTATGAATAAAGATTTTTTTAATCTTTTATATACTTTTTGGCAATTTATTTCGTCTTACCTCCTAGTAATTTTCAGGAGGTTGTGTGTATATATACACAATTATAATAACCAGACAGGGGAGCTGCCAGTACTATATGGAGCTACAGAGGGCAGCACAAGGGGCCCTAACCATCCACCACTTATATAATACCCTGTGGCCAAAAATCCTATCATGCTGTTATAAATGCTGCATAGATCTGAGTATCTACCATAGATGGACGGCGCATACCTAACACCAACTTTAACTACCCAACATACCAATAATCCTCAAATGGCACATAGCCCGGTAAAATTACCTTTTTGGGTGTCTATGATGCAGGGTGCTGTTACCTTGTGGGCTAGCACATCCGCCCCGACTTGCGTTTAGGACTCCTTTCTCAAGGAGAAAGAACCCTGACGAAGAAGAGCGAGGCTCTTTGAAATGCTTAGGTTTGCCCCCCCTACATCTTTCTGAGCGCCCAGTGCTCTGCACCTGGTGACGTCACACATGGGCGGAGCTTAGCGGCTAATTTGTTTTTTTTCACTCCTTGAGCGGCAAACAGGGATGCCACCGGCCGGGGCTTCCCTGGCCCTGCCTTGCGCTCCAAGCAAGCATCTAGACAGCTGTTTCCCACCTCTCCTGCACCCCTGGGATAGCAGCATCTTCCCCTGACACTGAACAGGACACTTTAGCAGCGCACAGCCTTGAAACTTCCAGTTACACAGGTGAGACAGCAGCTGATCACGTTATTGGTGCACTCTGTGTATCTTTGCTGTTAGATATCTATATTCCTGCACCCCTGGGATAGCAGCATCTTCCCCTGACACGGAACAGGACACTTTAGCAGCGCACAGCCTTGAAACTTCCAGCTACACAGGTGAGACAGCAGCTGATCACGTTATTGGTGCACTCTGTGTATCTTTGCTTTTAGATGTCTATATTCCCATGGAGAGCGGAATGAGCCCTTAATGATTCCAGGGGCACTTAACCTATTTTTTGACAGGTACACATTTTATTTTTGGTGCTTTTTTTTTGTCCTTTGTGTTCAGCGAGAGTTCAGTTGATGTGTAGTTGCCACATATATTATACTAACACAGTCGCCACAATATATTTATTATTCACATCTTGTATAGGCATTTGTCTGTGTGCTAGTGGTAGGGGGCAGCCAGTGGTATTGGCTGCTAGTTTAGGACGGCATCACATTTTGTATGATTCAACCATTTGCTAATAGACAAGGCATTTTCCTTGTCGTGGTGCCAGCAGCTTTGATTTCCATACTCTAGCAAGGGTCTAAGCGCCAGTGTGACCTTTTTTCTTTGGTTTAACATTTCCCAAATGTCTACTTTACATCAGCACAATTTTGGAAACAATTTTTTTTTTTTTTGTTAGGAAGTTATAAGGGATAAAAGTTGACCAGCAATTTCTCAATTTTACAACAAAATTTTAAAACAATTTTTTTTTAGGGACCACCTCACATTTAAAGTCACTTTGAGGGGTGTACATGACAGAAAATACCCAAAAGTGACACCATTCTGAAAACTGCACCCCTCAAGGTGCTCAAAACCACATTCAAGAAGTTTATTAACCTTTTACGTCCTTCACAGAAACTGACGCAATGTGGAAGGAAAAAATTAACATTTAACTTTTTTTTACTAACATTTTACTTCAGAACCAATTTTTCTTATTTTCACAAGTGTAAAAAGAGAAAATGAACCACAAAATTTGTTGTGCAATTTTTCCTGAATATGCATATGTAGGAGTAAACCTTCCTATTGTTGCCAGGTGCCGCTGGCAGATCTCGGCGGGCACACTACGGATGCACCTGCCATTTTTTTACCGGAAGAAGATGTCGACAGCCATGGAGGGAAGCCAGGATACCCAGGGACACCAGGAGGTATCGGGGGGGGGGGGGGGGGGGTGTGTATCGGGGACCCTATTTCTCTATCCTCTGATGTGCTATCACATCAGAGGAGAGAGAAATTAAATGACACGTTCTTTTTGCGGTTGCCGTTATATGGTTAATAACAGCGATCGAAACCCCGCTGTCGGTAAAAACCGACCCTAATCATGTTTTGTGGGTTCTCGGCTACCCCCAGTAGCCGAAACCCTGGAGAAATTCCGACTCTGGGTGGTTGCTATACACTTTTTCCACAGCGCCGTGAATTCACGGCGCTGTGATTTAAGTACCCTTAACTACCACCGTTAAAAGGCGTATCGGCGGTCGTTAAGGGGTTACATTTTTGTATCAGAAGTGGCATACGGATGCGGTCACCCAAAAGCAGTGTGAAAGACTGGTGGCAAGCATGCCAAGACGCATGAAAGCTGTGATTAAAAACCATAGTTATTCCCCAAAATATTGATTTCTGAACTCTTCCTGCGTTAAAACATTAGTATTGTTGTTTCTAAATGATTATGAACTTGTTTTCTTTGCATTACTTGAGGTCTGCAAGCACTGCATTTTTTTATTTTGATCATTTCTCATTTTCTGAAAATAAATACAAAATTTAGTGCTTGGAAATTTGGACGTCAGTAGTTTATAGAATAAAAGAGCAAATTACATTTTACTCAAATATCCCTAAAAAGAGAAAAATCAGACAAATTGAACATTTTTCAGTGGTCTCTTAATTTGTGTGTGTATATATATATATATATATATATATATATATGAGAAAGAAAGACAGATATATATATAGTATGTGTGTGTAATAACTCTAAATAATTATGTTTATATTTATAAGTAATACACAAAATTAAAGTGATGTCTAAGGCCTGTTTCAAACTTCAGTTTTTTGTGTCAGTTAAAATCCGCCAAAAAGGCGGAAAGCGGATCCGTTCCTAACTGATGTGAACGGATGCCACCGGATCCGTTTTTTTGACAGATCCGCCGAATGAAGAATTTTAAAGCAACCGCTGCCCGGGGGGGGGGAGAGAGAGATTTTTTTCTGTCCGCCAGAAATGATTTCAGGGTTAAATTTCCGCCTGACATCATTCCTCCGGGCATGCGCACTATAAAAATGCGGATCCTTCAGCACAAAAAACGTTACATGGTCCGTCCAGGCTTCTCGGCGGACGTAAAAAAATTGACGGATCCGCAAAAAAACGGATTCAACGGATGGCTATCCGTCAAGATCCGCCGGTAATGCAAATCAATGGGGAAAAAAACGGATCCGCCAAAAAAAATGGCGGATCCGTTTTTTTGCAAAAATGGCGGATTTTGACTGATGGTCAAAAACGGAAGTGTGAAACAGGCCTAAGGGGAAAGAGACTAGGTCACCTCTTGTGATGCCAGGTCACTGTGATCTCTAATTCTCCTTTTTCGCACATATTCACATTTACCTCCTAATAGTTTCTCCTGTGTTTAGCACACAGAAATCACCTAGCTGCCCTTTTTAACGTAATAATTATTTTTGTAATATAAACACATTTTATGGCTGAAAATATCCTACAACAACTAGACCGCCGTCTGGCTGGACCAAAGGTAGCTCACCATATGGTTCATTACAGGAGTGGAGGTACAACAGCAGTGTGTGTATACGGCCTTACAATGGCACCTGTCACTGGATGGGATCTGACCCAGGACACTTGTACAGAGAGGCCATGCCCTCTAGTCGGCCACGCCCACTGGACAGCCACATCACTAGTCAGGGCGCAGTCTTGCTCCATACAGGTGTATGTAGCAAGACCACACCCACACTACTGTATCGGGCATGGCCACACCCACTACACAGGCATACATCACAGCGATTCTCAGCTCAGAAACTGGAGAATCCCCACAGCATACAGTGCGATTTGGAAAGGACAAGCCCTTTAATGAACATTTATACTGCATGATTATGATAAAAGTGTGTAGGAACTCTCATTACACAGTAATTGTGCTGTGTACACAGGCTGCTGTGCGGTGAAATAATCTTTTGGTCCTCAGCAGCACATCCTGCGCAGGGGCAGCCTATGTATACCGCATGATTGTTTGCATCTGAAACTGGGTCGGCCAGTGTGAATAGACTAATAAACCAGAATAGCTGTTTGGTTGTATGTGCACATGGCTTCTTATAGACTGCAGCACACCCACATTGTTTTTTTTTCAGGAAAGGACGCTTCATGAAAACATCTGCAGTGTTTTTCCTTGAGAGCCTTTTAATACAGCATTTTGGACTCCTTTTGCGGTGTCTTTGACTCTATTTTTTGCGTAAGATGCGTTAGGTTTATACTTTTGACTGCTTCACATCTTTGAAGACCTGAAGCATTTAAAAAAGCCCTGAAATTGGAATGTTTGCTCTGCAAGTCGTTTTTCTATTGCATTGCATCAGTTCATTATTCTCTTTTGCGTTTTCAAAGCTGTGTTCCAATTGCAATATGTCTGAAAAACAGGCAGTGTGCACATGGCCTAACACTGAGCATCCTGCCGTATAAAACGCACCTTTAGTCTTTCTAATTCTTGATTGTGACGGGCCTCAGAGGTCAACAGAAGCAAACCACAAACAATTCTAGTGATGGTGAATGCTGACTATTTTCTTTTCTTCCTTGCAGGTCATTCAACAGACACTGAATCGTCCTCCAAGCTCTGCGGCTCAATATCTTCAGCAAATGTATGCAGCCCAACAGCAACATCTAATGCTGCAGACAGCAGCACTGCAACAGCAGCATTTGAGCAGCACTCAGCTTCAGAGTCTGGCCTCTGTTCAACAGGTATTAAAGGTTCAGAGACATAATTTGTCTTACGACCCCATTACAAAATCTCTAGCTGAGCCCCTCATCTTTGCAGATAATTTATATGGTGTCATCTTATGTAGCCACTACAACCTCACCAGGTGATGATATTGCAGAACACTCTTAATACACTCAGACCTCCTTCAGACAACTATCATTTGTATTGCATGCAAAAACCAGTCTAAGTTTCCTTAGTATTTGGTCAGTGTGTCAGTATTTGCCATTAGTGTTTCATCACTGATATTTCATATATGGATAAATAAATTACAAATCTTCTATCGATTACAATGTTAATCACTGACAGCACACACGCTGCATGCTGATGTCATCCATGTGCTGTCTGTGATTTTCACATACTTATAGATTTTAAAGCTCCACTCCAGCATTTTTTTCTTATTTCACTGCTGACGTGGTGCTTAAAATCCAAGTCCCCTGCCACCTGTCTGATACTCACCTTCTGGCTTTTTCATCAGTTTGTGAACTGCTGGCTGCTCCAGTGTTATGATAGCCTCGTTCTGACTCTCATAGACTTGCATTAAGAGCTTGTGGCATAACTTCTGAGTTCCAGCGAGTCAGAAGCTGTGCTCACAAGATGGCGCCGCAGGACTGGATAGACGCCAAAAAATGGTGACGATGCCGGAGGGTGAGTTTAAAGCGCCTCTCCAGCGGTGAAAAAAAAGCAAAGAGCTGGAGTGGTGATTAGGGCGAGTTTGATACTGACATATCTATGTGATTTTTTTTGTGGACAAATGGTCAGCAAAAACATACACAGCCATATGAATAGCACTATCGACTAGAAAAACATGGATAGAAACACGTTTGTGAAATACTGTCGGCTGAATGAGTCCTTAAAGGGCTGAGCTCACATTAGTGTTCTCAGTTTCACTTTTGTCTTCTCTGACCATAACAGAGAAATGGTACTCTTCAAGGAAATGGGTACATAATGAACACAAACTGCGCTCGGCGTAACCCCTTATCTATAAAGGGGTCTTTTAGGTTTCTATCATTATAAAGGAAAAATTAGTGCAGCGCGTTGTGCTTTTTTTTTTTTTCAATGGAAAAGAAGGAACTTTCAGTGGAGTATCTTATGCAGGCTCCAATGTGTGAATGAAGACTGCAGACTTGTGAATCCTCGCATCGCACGTAGCATTGACAGCCACGAGACTGGGTGGTTGTGTTTACCACAAGTATGTGATTTGCAAACTTGGAGCCACATTCCGACTAGACATTGTACTCTCACGTTTAGTTGGAATGTGGCTGGGAGTGTGCATGTATGTTGGTCTTGTTGCCGGCATCGGAGAATCATCACAGGTCACATGGTGAGGATTCACAAATCTGCAGTCACATGGAGTGAATGTAGATTTTCGTGATAAGCCTGGACAACCTCTTTAATGAGATCTTACCTCCGGTATTAGGCTTTCCTCAAACTTGCGTTGGCGTCTCTGTAACAAATCTCCTTTATAAGTCTTGTCATTATAATATCAATTTCACACATCTGTGTTTCAAGGTTTGTGCACAATTTCCAGACGGGCTGAGTGTCAGGAGCTCTGCAATCTGTCCAGAAATTGTAATCTGTACTGGTACCATGAAACTCGGACATGTGAAACTGGACTAGCAGGAAGAGAGGGTTCAGTCTATTTTTTCCTTTAAAATAATAGAGACCAAATGGACCCACAACAGATTTGCAGAACAAGGATAGCAAAAAAAAAAGCAAAGATAAAAAACCGTGATGTCATAGCAAAAGGGAATTAACTTAAATATTGTTAGCGTGGGTAGTCTGGAGCCGGAAACTCCAGGAGTGGCCCCTCTGGACCGTGGCACCGAGGGGCCCCGGGCGATCTGCCAGGTGGAACCGACCCCTATACAGGGACCGTTAGGAGCAGACCCAGGGGTTCGAGTACCACGGTAGCCGGTACCGAGAGGGGCGGCTCAGGATGGACCGGAGAAGGACTGTGGGACTGATGTATAAATGACAGAACAGGAACACTGGAGGCAGGACTGGAGTAGGACGGCAGGACTGGAGCAGGATGGAACAGGAACACTGGAGGCAGGACTGGAGTAGGATGGCAGGAACACCGGAGACAGGACTGCGGAAGAGAGCAGGACTGAGAGGCTGCTGCGGAGAGCAGGCAAGAACGGAACTGCAGGAGCCGATAGCACACGATGCAGCGAGGCCAGTGTGCTAGGAAACACAACAATCAGGCACCTCCCTCAGGGGGAAGCGGCCTGATATGCTCCTGTCTGGTCTGCCATTGGTCAGGGAGGTGCTTCCGGGTCAGGGCATAGCAGGAGCACAAGAAGCAGGAGGGAGGCGCGACCGGGGCCTATGGCGCATGCGCATTGCATGCAGGGACGCCGCCGGCCGTGCACCTGCCAGAGTCGACCTCCGTGGATGTCGGACGGCGTGAGGCTGCGGCGTGGGAGCGATGGCCGGGTGAGTATGCAGGAACGGCGTAACAGTACCCCCTCCCCTAAGCCGCCCTCCCCGGACATTAGCAAGAAATCTCTTGAGGATACGGGGAGCATTGATATTCTTCCGAGGCTCCCAGGATCTCTCCTCAGGACCAAAGCCCTTCCAGGCAACAAGGAAAAATGTCCTACCTCTAACCTTCTTCATGGCGATAATGTCCTCCACTTCAAAGACATCATCGGAACCCACCGGCTGTGGATCGGAATCAGGCAAGGAATGGAAGCGATTCAGCACCACAAGTTTCAGGAGAGAGACATGGAAGGTGTTCGGGACCCGGAGCGAAGCAGGCAACCTCAATTTGTAGGCGATTTCATTGATGCGTCCAAGAATTTCAAACAGACCGATGTAGCGTGGCCCCAACTTGTAAGAGGGCAGTTTCAACCGGATGAATTTGGATGAGAGCCAGACCTTGTCCCCAACACGATAGGGGGCTGGATCCAATCTCTTCTTGTCGTCAAAATTCTTCATCCGATCAGCGGACTTCTTGAGTGACGTGTTGGTCTCGGCCCAGATCTTGGAAAACTCGGAGGACAAAGTGTTGGCCGTGGGTACCTCGGAGGCAGGAGTTATCGGCAGAGGAACACCAGGATGTCTGCCGAACACAATGAAAAACGGAGACTTGGCCGAGGACTCACCAGCATGGTTGTTGTAAGCGAACTCTGCCCAGGGAAGTAAGTCAACCCAATCGTTCTGGTGGGCGTTGGAGAAATTACGTAGGTACCCAGTCAACGTCTGGTTGGTGCGCTCCACCTGCCCGTTGGACTGTGGATGGTAGGCTGAGGAGAAGTCAAGGGAAATGTTCATGAGCTTACAAAGCGATCCCCAGAACTTGGAGGTAAACTGAATCCCTCGGTCCGACACAATGCGTTGAGGTAGTCCATGGAGTCTGAAGATTTGGTGGATGAAGACTTTGGACAGCTCCGGAGCCGAGGGGAGACCGGGCAGAGGGACGAAGTGGGCCATCTTGGAAAAACGATCCACCACCACCAAGATGACTGTGCAGCCAGAAGAACAGGGCAGGTCGGTGATGAAATCCATGGCAATGTTTTCCCAAGGGACCGCAGGAATGGGCAACGGCAGCAACAAGCCGGACGGAGGTCTTCGTGGCACTTTGTTTTTTGCACAGGATGGACTAGAGGCCACAAAATCGAGTACATCTTGGCGAAGCGTGGGCCACCAATAGTGACGCGAGATAAGATCCAGGGTCTTCTTGATCCCGGCATGGCCAGCCAGTTTGGAGGAGTGCCCCCATAGGAGGACTTTTCGCTTGAGGTTCTCAGGCACAAGCGTTTTGCCAGGAGAAGGAGCAAGCCAGTTCACTGGGGCCACTGTGATGATCCTAGTGGGGTCAATGATATGCGAGGGTTCCTCCGTGGTTTCGTGTGGCTGAAAGACCCTGGACAGAGCGTCGGCTTTGGTATTTTTGTTGCCAGGACGGAAACGGAGCTCAAAGTCAAATCGGGCAAAAAAACAAGGACCATCTGGCCTGACGAGGGTTAAGTCTCTGGGCAGACTGGAGATCCGAGAAGATGACAAAGGGATGGACAGCTCCTTCCAGGAGGTGACTCCACTCCTCCAAGGCCAACTTGATGGCCAGGAGTTCCCGGTCGCCGATCGAATAGTTACACTCGGATGGACAAAAAGGCCTTTGAGAAAAAGCCACAAGGGTGCAGACGACTGGAGGTGGATCTCTGGGACAATACTGCCCCGCCACCTGTCGAGGAAGCGTCCACTTCGAGTACAAAAGGTTGGTTGCTCTCGGGGCGATGCAGAACCGGAGCTGTGGAGAAGGCCCATTTTAGGGTCAGAAAGGCCTCTTTAGCCTCCGGAGGCCAATTCTTGGGAGTAGCCCCTTTACGGGTGAGAGCAGCAATAGGTCTTGTGATGGCGGAAAAGTGAGAGATGAATTGCCGGTCATAATTGGCGAATCCGAGAAATCGTTGAATCGCCCTTACTCCAACGGAGCGAGGCCATTTGAGAATGGCAGACAGCTTCTCGGGATCCATCCTTAGTCCAGCGTCGGAGATAATGTATCCCAGAAACGGCAGGGAGGTCTGTTCGAAGAGACATTTCTCAATCTTCGCATACAGGCGGTTCTCCCGAAGACGCTGTAACACCAAGCGGACACTCTTTCTGTGGGACAAGATATCTGGCTAGAAAACGAGGATGTTGTCCAAGTATATGACCACACAGGAGTACAAGAGGTCCCGGAAGATCTCGTTGACGAACTCTTGAAACACCGCAGGAGCATTGCAGAGGCCAAAGGGCATGACCAGGTACTCGTAATGGCCGTCTCGAGTGTTGAAGGCTGTCTTCCACTCGTCTCCAGCCCGGATGCGGACCAGATTACAGGCTCCTCTGAGGTCCAGCTTGGAGAAGACCCGGGCTCCTCTAAGATGATCAAACAGCTCCAGAATGAGTGGAAGAGGGTACCTGTTCTTAATGGTAATTTCATTCAGACCCCTATAGTCAATGCACGGCCGTAGAGTTCCGTCCTTCTTTTTGACGAAGAAAAACCCGGCTCCCGCGGGTGACGAGGATTTCCGTATAAAACCCTTGGCGAGGTTCTCTCGACCGTATTCGGACATAGCTGTGCTCTCAGCGGAAGACAGGGGGTAGATTCTGCCCCTTGGGGGAGTTGAACCAGGAACAAGTTAAATTGGGCAGTCAAAAGGCCGGTGTGGAGGAAGGACCTCCGCTTCCTTCTTATCAAAGACATCGGCGTAGGAACTGTAGGCTGGAGGAAGACCCGGAAGGTCTGGGAGCGGCCGAGGAGCGCCCACCAGGCGGACAGGAATCAGACAGCGAGCTTGGCACGGGTGCCCCCAGCGGAGTATCTCCCCAGAAGACCAATCGAGGACAGGCTGATGAGTCCTTAACCATGGGAGACCGAGTAGAATGGCGTGGGAGAGCTTAGGCAAAACGTAAAAGGCTATCTTCTCTCGATGTAAGGCGCCAACTTGCAACTCCACTTCCTCAGTGACCAAGGTGACGGTCACCTGTAGCGGTTTGCCATCCACCGCGGCAATCTGGAGAGGGTTAGATAGGGCAACCATGGGAATTTGGTATTTGTCCACCTCTTCTGGCCGGATGAAGTTACCTGCCGAACCCGAATCCACGTAGGCCACCTCGGACCCACGTCTCTCCCCTGAAACCAGAAGCACAGAAATAGTAAGAGGTTGAGAGGAATCATCATCGCCTAGGGAGGCCTCTCTTACCTGACCTAGGCGGAGGAGTTTCCCTGTCTCTTAGGACAGGTGCGGATATAGTGCGATGAAGCTCTGTAATAGAGGCACAGACCTTGTGCCCGCCTCTCTTGCTGACGTAACTCGGTCAAGTTGAGACGGTCAATCTGCATGGGCTCGATCGACCGAGGACTGGCAGAGCGGATGAAAAAGGGGGCTGGCCTGGTGGATCTCCTCTCTCGCTGACTCCCGGGCGCGCTCCTGGAAGCGTAGGTCAATGCGGGTAGCCAGCGAAATAAGGTCCTCTAAGGAGTTCGGGGTCTCTCGACCTGCGAGTTCATCTTTTATTCTGCCTGAAAGACAGCGCCAGAACACCCCTACCAAAGCCGTGTTATTCCAGCCGAGCTCGGAGGAGATCGACCGTGAGAGAACCCTGATGTAGATTAAAGAGTGATTCAGTGAGGACAGCTAACCGACCGGGCTCATCGAAGATCCTGCAAAAAGTATCCAAGAAAACCTGAAGACTCGAGACAACGGGATCGTCACGTTCCCAGAGGTGATTCAACCAGGACAGGGCCTCTCCCTCCAGATGGGACATAATGAAGGCTACTTTGGCCCGGTCAGAGGGATATTGCTGCGCAACCATTCAAAGTGGAGACTACACTGATTTAAGAACCCCCTGCAGAGCTTAGGATCCCCAGTGAAGCAAGGCGGTTTGGAGAGGCGGGGCGTCGGGAGAGCTGTAGGAGCGGGGGGAGGAGGAGTCAGAGCTGCGGCGGCAGAACATAGGGCCGACAGGCGGCTATCAAAGGAGGCCATGTGAGACAAAATATGGGCTTGGGTATCTTGTTGCTGGATCAGCTCCTGTTGAAGACTGGTCAGTAACGTGGCAGTTCCAGGATCGGTCACCTGCAGGGCCGACAAACGGGTGTCCATGGACTTCATGACGGACAAAATGCGTCCCTGATTCTCCCGCAGGAAGAGTAACTCTTTCTGGGTGGCAGCTGTGGTACCGGCGGGATCCATGGCCTGATTGTACTGTTAGCGTGGGTAGTCTGGAGCTGGAAACTCCAGGAGTGGCCCCTCTGGACCGTGGCACCGAGGGGCCCCGGGCGAGCTGCCACATGGAACCGACCCCTATACAGGGACCGTTAGGAGCAGGCCCAGGGGTTCGAGTACCACGGTAGCCGGTACCGAGAGGGGCGGCTCAGGATGGATCGGAGTAGGACTTTGGGACTGAAGTATAGATGACAGAACAGGAACACTGGAGGCTGGACTGGAGTAGGACGGCAGGACTGGAGTAGGATGGAACAGGAACACTGGAGGCAGGACTGGAGTAGGATGGAACAGGAACACTGGAGGCAGGACTGGAGTAGGATGGAACAGGAACACTGGAGGCAGGACTGGAGTAGGATGGAACAGGAACACTGGAGGCAGGACTGGAGTAGGATGGCAGGAACACCGGAGACAGGACTGCGGAAGAGAGCAAGGAACCCGGGTAGCAGGACTGAGAGGCTGCTGCGGAGAGCAGGCAAGAACGGAACTGCAGGAGCCGATAGCACACGATGCAGCGAGGCCAGTGTGCTAGGAAACACAACAATCAGGCACCTCCCTCAGGGGGAAGCGGCCTGATATGCTCCTGTCTGGTCTGCCATTGGTCAGGGAGGTGCTTCCGGGTCAGGGTATAGCCGGAGCTCCAGAAGCAGGAGGGAGGCACCTGCCAGAGGCGACCTCCGTGGATTTCGGGCGGCGGGAGGCTGCGGCGTGGGAGCGATGGCCGGGTGAATACGCAGGAACGGCGTAACAAATATCTGAAGATGATCTCTGTATCAAGTCCTCTAGTGGAAGTAAAAGGTGAAATATAGCCTAATAAAATAAGTTTACTTAATAAATTCCCCCATGTAATGTAAATAAAGTAATTTTTCCTTCAAATTTAGTTGTTAAAAAATAGTTCTTAATTAAAAAGCATGTCATGTAATCCTCACAGTAGAGAGATATAAGGCACTCAGCGTTGGGTAGAGAGAGGTGCAGGCTGAACTATAGAATCCAAGTTAAGTCACATAGAAATCAGTCTCAATTGCACTGAAATTTTTTTTAATGATCGTTTGTATTTATTTAGTTACAGTACAATATTTCACCACATTGCTGGTTAGGAGAATATATAGTGACAAGTCGTAATTTACTTTTCGACCTATCAAAGCAGTGTCTGAAATTTAATTTTCCTTATAAAAAAGTTAACAAAAAATTTTATGTACCCCTTTCAGCTTTTAAGTAGCTACTCGGACCTGCACAGGTATAGAGTTTAATGTCAAAGCAAAGAAAAGTTTTTTTTCCTTCAAACTTTGTAGCTCCAAAAGGAAAAGCGGCTTTCTTCAGCACAATAAAACAAATCAAACGGAGTCACCAACTTGCTGTCACAGGCACTTCTTAGTCACTAACAGACTACCCACCATAAACTGTCTTTCTCCGGCTCCAACACAACACCATCTGCTGAGCTATACCCAGCTTCCTGGTCTGGCATATGGGAGCGATCATTCCCACCCAGGTTCTTTTGGTCGCTCCTTAATCCCGGACTCAAAATCTGGTCAAGATTAAAACCATCTCAGTAACCTATTGCTACAGGTGCACTTTCTCCCAGGACTTATATCACCGAGGCCAGCCACCTTAGTGACACGTACCTGCTATCCCGGACCATACCTCCTGCTTTCTTAAACACTACACACTTCCAGTAAAAACTATGTAACTTCCTATGTAAATCAAGGCAAGTAGACATATTTTGCAATATTGTCTAATTTTTAGACAGTTGTAATCTCAAACTAGACAGTCTTAACATGCGCCAGAATAATCATAGCTGTTCATTCTTAAAGGAAATTTCACCCGGTTTTTGCTACCCCATTTGACATCAGCTTGTGGGGGTAGAGACCCTGTTTCAGCAATATGTCACTTACAAGGTTGCTTGCTGTAGTTTTGATAAAATCAGTGTTTTGTCAGCAGGAGATTATCACTAGGAGACTAGTTAATTGGCTGCTTTTTTTCTTTCATATTTATGAGCCCTAAATCCAACCCTGGTGCACAGTTAAGGGCCGTTTACATTTAGCGATGCACCAGCGATCCAACCCGGTCAGGATCGCTGGTGCATCGCTAAATGATCGCTAGTGAGCTGTCACACAGGCAGACCTCACAGCGATGCAGCAGCGACGCACGATACTCACCTTTCACACAGAGCGATCCTGACGTCCTCCCGCCCGCCTCCACGCATCGCTCGTCGTCACAGCAGGAAGCTGACGACGAGAAATGGAGCCGGTATTCTCTCGCGATCAGCGATGGACAGCGAGGGAGCCGGTCGGAGGTAAGTATCACACATAGTGATATCGCTATAACGTCACAAAATCGGTGACGTTATAGCGATATCGCTATGTGTAAAACCCCCTTTACTCCAGAGAAAATGAAGAGATCCATCATATAATATATACTTAGTTAAAAACAATGTACAAAACAAATCAATACAAATTCAGAGTGCTTCACAGGGAAGATGGCAAAAACTCCTAGTAGTACAGTTAATAAGGACATATACTTCAAAAATAGTAGTTGTACTCTTTCCCTGACAGTGGGTTATGTGCCATCAGATTCTAACACTGTCAGAATGGATGCTGTAATACTATGTAGGGGCACCCCACTCTAAAACGGGGTAGAGGTAACACCCAATTTTACAGAAGCTGAGCTTGCATGATTGCCAGCATACGTTGGCTGTGTTATTCAGCCTACATCTACATCTAATAGCAGCAGGTGGAGCTGAGCTCTTCCATTACTTTTATCCTCTTAGTTTCTGACAGCGGCATTTAATGCACACATAATAAGGGTGTGCCGTTCCATGTGCCCATGGCCTCCCTCCATACAATAAGATTCTGGGGTGCTAATGGATTGTCACGACATTTGCAGTTCTGTTAAAGACACCAATGCCTTCTATAATGGTGCTCTTGTAAAGGCTCCAGCATTGCAGTCTATAATATAAGCGATCAAATTATTGCAGGTTCAAGCCCCCTTAAAAAAATAAAGTGAAAAAGAAAAGTTTAAGAAAATATACAAAAAAATACAACAATTCAAATCATCCTGATTTTCCCCTATTAAAAAATGAAAATAAACAAATGTGGCATTGCTGCGTTTGTAAAAGTCCAAACTATTAAAATATAAAATTTATTAACCCCATCAGCAAACTCAAAAACGAGAAAAAAAAAACAAAACTCTAGAGTTAAGGGTTTTTTACTTGCTGCAACATCACAAAAAATGTAATATGAAGTGTCACGTTGCCGTCAGACACAGGGACTGCTGTTCCTGCTTCGGTCACTGGGAGGCACCGGACTGTCACGTCGCCGTCAGACTCGAGGACTGCTGTTCCGGTCTCTGCCACTGGGAGGCGCCGGACTGTCACATCGCCGTCAGACTCAGGGATGGCTGTTCCTGCCTCGGCCACTAGGAGGCGCCGTGGTTCGCCCGTGGGTGGTGGTGACAGAGAAGGGGCTCCTGCGCAGGCATCTGGTGGGCGCAGGCTCCGCTCCTCTGTCAGTCATGAAGGGGTTGGTGCATCACCATTTGGCCTGGTCCTGGGGGCGGTCCAAATGACGTCATCAGACTGTGAGCCTGTGAGGGATAGCATGATCCTTCAAATACCTTGGGGCCTGTCTTCCAGGCCGCCAGATATAGTCTTGGTTTCCCCAGTGTGCTAGTGTGTTATTTGCTATTGCTGACTCTGACCTTAGCCTGGATTTTGACTCTGATACTGCCTGCTGATTTTGTACCTCTGTTGCCCTCCTGATTTAAGACTCTGACCTTGGCCTGGATTTTTGACTCTGCTACTGTCTGCCGATTTTTGTACCTCTGCCGCCCGCCTGGTTTAGACCAGGACTCCTGACTACTCCTTCGGTTCCGTTAATTTATCCCTTTCTGGCGACCGTCCTGCTCTTATACAGACAGCTACCTCCTGGGCTCTGCTGTAATTCCAGATCCCTGTATAGGGGTAAAGGGTCTCGGGGTTGCTCGGGGTGCTGTCTCAATTACAGTCCAGACTTGCACCAGACGGTCGTCACATGAAGCAATCAAATTGTCGTTTCTACTCCAAAATGGTATAAATAAAAACATCAGATCGCAAGGCAATAAGCCAGCTCTCACACTGCTTTATCAGCTGAAAAATTAAAATACTACTGGTCTTGGAAAATGACGACACAAGCAATTTTTTGTACCACTTAAAGGGGTATTCTAAAGTTGTCTCCTGCAGGGCTGTGGAGTCTGTAAGCCAAACCTCCGACTCCAACTCCGACTACTACCAATTTCCATGACACCAACTCTGACTCCCTCATACTTCGCTCATGTTTAAGTGATAAATTTACTGTAGTAAAATGGTAACATCAGGCTTTTAATCATTATTGTGATACAATAATCAAGCCATTTAGATAGAACATAAAATATATTTATTGGAATACAACTTTAGAACAAAATTTTTTTGCATATTTACAATTTATTATACACTATGCAATAAGTAATTATTTTAAGGCTAGAGAATAACCTCTGCACTAACTTGGGTTGGTGGCAAAGCAGTACCCACATCTGCAACATCTCTAACAATTTCAAGGTGTAAAGGTATTGCCTTGTGCACAGTCAGTTTTGATGAATGATTCAACTCTTCTACTTCTTTGAGAGCAAATGAAAAATTTTGCTGAAATATGATTAATCTGTTTTCTATGGGAGTGGAATAGTTTACCCTGCGGCAACGCTTTCCCTGCTCCATGTCATACAAATACTTGTCGAAATCAAACTCCTCATCTGATGAGGATGAAGGAACGGCAGCAGCAGCACTGGCAGGACCCGAATCCTCTTGCTCTTGGCCATCCTGTAGCCCACTCATCCTAATTGCCACCTCAATCAAAGCTTCTTTTCCTTTAGTAAGCTGTTGATCATCCAGCAATACACAATGACTCGGGTCCACATAAGCAGCTGCCAGAAGAATTTTATTTTCTAATAGCAGTGCCTCTCTCCACTTCATTGAAGCAGCAATGCCATCTGCTTTTAAACCTCCTCTTTGGGACAGGCAAAACAACAAGTTCTTAAACCCTTTTATAAAAATGCCATGAGTTAAATCCTCAGCTTGTAGCTTTTTAGTCACTGTAAATAGGTGATGAAGCAATTCCTTCAATTCAGTCACCTGTGTCCATTGTCCTTCATGTAGTGTTACCTGAGGGTTGGCCATATCTACAAGGAAGGGTTTCAGCTCAAGAAATTGCTCAATCATTAAATAGGTACTGCCCCACCGAGTAGCTTGAACCTCATTTGCCCCTTTTCCAGCATGTCTCTTCAAGATGGAATTAATTTTAGGGGTTCTGGCAGCAATAGCCAATTTCCTCACTTAGCTAATCAGAGTACCATCATGTCCCGCTTGCAGACTATCACTTATTGCCAGCTGCAGCAAGTGCGCAACACATCGCATGTGATGAATAGGAAAGAGGTGTGAAGCAGCTTCAACAAGATCATCTAATTGTAAAGAATCATTTTGCTGTTCTTCTGTAGTAATAACTGTTTGTTCCCCCATTATGGGAACAGGACTGTGGCCTTCCATCTCCAACATACTGAATGTGAAATGTTCTTCTAGCTGCTGTTCATCTTTATTATTCTAATTCATCAATTTAATTGTACTTATGTTTGAAGCATTATCAGTTACAATATCAAGAACCTGTTCTTTTTTGAGTTCATAATCTTGCAGAACTTTTTCCACTAAGGCCTGGAGAAACTGGCTGCTGTGATGAGCGTTAGAATTTTTTACTGCCAGCGTCTTAGTAACAATTTTTTTTGTTGTCACAAACATATCAAATGTTGATAGCAAAATAGTTCACTCTGTGATGTGTGCAGGCATTCATTTTAAGAAACACAAAGCGTCTCTTGAGAGTCTTTTTAAGAACTTCCTTTTGGTTAAGGGCTTCTTCAATCACTAATTTTCTAATACTTTCTCTTTCCAGAGAAACACAAAGTTTGCGGGCCATTTCTCCATTAAGAGCTGTAAAAGCTGGTCGTGCAAATAATGATAATGGTACACCGTCCTTCACAACAAGCTCGATGAGCTGTCTTTTAAACACATCTGCTATCATTGTTACAGTAGCTTTGTCATTTACAAAATATCTTGTGACTGATGTTTGAGACGCTCTTTCCTCCTCCTTAGCCTGGCAGGAAGTGCTGGGCTGTGATTTTTGTACTGCTGTGATCTTTTTCAATCACAGCTTTGTAAACTTCTGGGTGGCAGCGTTGTAAATGTCTTTAGAGTGGAAGCTATTGAAGGAGCATTTTTATCACTGCTTGAGTATGCACTGATTTTGGCATCACAGCATTTGTTTTCATCTGGGTCACTTATACACTGACACACAAAATGTTTTTTTATCTTGAGTCACTGTGAAATGCTCAAATACAGCTGACTTCATAAGATGCTTCTTAGACATTTTGTGATTATGTAAATTCCCTCTCAAAATAATTTTGTCCTGTAAAAAAATAAGGTATCTTGAAATTCTTGCAAGAATAGGGAATCCGTCACTGTATCATTTAGGATAGAAATAAAACAATCTTTGCATAATGCATAAATCAATAGATAAGTATAAAATTTGTAAAATATGTTAGATAGCTTTACTCTGAACTTTCAATGTCAGGCTTGTCTCAAGGTACAGCTCACTTAATGCTTCACATCATATTTCTTCACAGTCTATGAAGAGAGGAGGAGGGAGAGAGCATGTTTGTGCTGAATCATATTCCAGAACACACACACACACACAAATATATATGTCCTCAACGATTCTGTTGCTGTATTTCCGAATTTGAGATGTTTGAAAACAGTTTTCCCCTTATATTCTATGTATAATGTATATAAGTCATCAGAGCAGCTAATTTCTCCAAACAGGAGCTAAGAGGAAAAACAAACTAAAACATCAAGCATACAGAGACAACATATACTGTACTATTGATTTATGTGCAGTTTATTGAAAGTTTAGCTATGCTTTAAGAAGTACTTAACTTAATCCTGCTTTCCTGTTCACTCCAGACATTCTGAGATGAATGCAGGCATTCCTTCCCTGTGTGTGTTATTTTTTCCCCTTATCTGTAGAAGAGGAGCTTCACTACTTATCTATATACATAATTGCCTTGTAACGTTTTCATTTCCGTCTGGATGTCCCCGAATCCCACAATCCACCGCGCCGACCGGAAGTACGCCGAACGCCATATTCAAATACCCAAGTAAGGGGTATTTCAATATGGCACCCGCTGGTGGTACCAGGCCCTTCCACAGTACCACCAGTAGGACACCGCCGGGACCCCCCCATCGCCGCTGGACCCCCCCACCGCCGGACCCGCCACCTCTGTCACAGCCAGCAGGAGTCCGTGCTGCAAGCCGCGGACTTTCCTGCTGGCCGCCGCCAGAATCCCATCCGCCGCTGGACCTGCCGCCGCTGCTGGCCACCCCGCCGGACCCGCCGCTGCCTGCCCACCCACCTCCGTCACAGCCAGCAGGAAAGTCCGGGCTTTCCTGCTGGCTGGCCGCTGCTAGGACCCCACCTGCCGCTGAACCAGCTGCCGCTGAACCCCCTCCACCGCCGCTGCTGGCCACCCCGCCGGACCCGAACACCGCCGCCGCTGCTGGCCACCCCGCCAGACCCGAACACCGCCGCCGCCACTGCTGGCCACCCCACCGGACCCCCCCCAGACCTGCCGCTACCTTTCCTGCCGGCTGGCCGCCGCCAGTACCCCACCTGCCGCTGGACCTGCCGCCGCTGAACCCGCTGCTGCTGGCCACCCCTCTGGACCCAAACACCGCCACCGTCGCTGCTGGACCCGCCGCTGCTGGCCACCCCGCCGCCCCCCCCCCCCCCCCCCCCCGGACCCGCCGCTGCCTGCCCACCCATCTCCGTCACAGTCGGCAGGAAACACTGCGGCTTGCGCCCTGTGCTGGAGATGGGGTGCGGGCACCCTCTGGTGATGTCGTCGCACCCCATCTCCACCACAGGCCTCAAACCACCGTGTTTCCTAACGGCTGTCACTGCGTGGAGGTGGGTGGGGAGGTAGTGGTGGGACACACACCCCACACACTCCCCTTCCAATATGGCACCTCCCTGACAGATTCTCAGTGCGGCAAAGCCTGCCCCCATCAGGGCGTCACCGCCCTCCCGATGCGATAGCATCGGGCCTCCATCTAGTCATGAACATAAACTGGAGCACAAATTCATCTCATCTAAAAGTCTAGACCTTAGATCATAAATAGGACAGACATTTATAGGATATTTCATACCTTTTCCAAATTCCTATGAAACAAATATTCCCCACAAACTGTGTTGAACTACTGTACCCAATTTATTATATATTTTAGCAGTCTGAGTCGGTCCATTTTATACCGACTCCACCAAAATGGGCTCCGACTCTGACTCCACAGCCCTAGTCTCCTGAGCAGCTCACAACTCTGCGGTCTCCTCACTTCCTCTGTGCTAGCAGGGCGGGCTTTCCTCCTTGAGTGATAGTTCTTGTTAATAGAACTATAGTATTAGTAGACCTGCTTTGGGAGAATTTGATGCTGCTGCAGCCTGGTGGTTTTGTAAGATTTATAACTGCAGTTAGTTATCAATAGCTGAGAGGGAGCGTGGTGAGCAGCTAAGGCCTGTTTCACACTTCAGTTTTTTTACGTCAGTCAAAATTCGCCGTTTTGCAAAAAAAAAAAACGGATCCACCGTTTTTTTTTGTTTTTTTTGGTGGATCCGTCTTTTTTCCCATTGACTTGCATTGCGGCGGATTTTGACTGATAGTCATCCATTGCATCCGTTTTTTTGACGGATCCGTCATAATTTTGGCATCCGCTGTCATGAGTGGACGGACAATGAAACGTTTTTTATGTGCGTTAAAACAGCGGATAGCAATGGATCCGTCGCTGTCCACCATGCGTTATAATGGACGCCTATAGGCGGCGGATCCGTTGCCAACCGTTAATTGACGGAATCCGCCTTTTTATACTGAGCATACCCGGAACAATTTCCTTACATGATATTTAACCCCAAACCCCTTTCTGGCAGAGTGAGTCTATGTCTCTCTGTGTCTCTCTCTGTGTCTCTCTCTGTGTCTCTCTCCCTCTCTTCCGTACCAAAAAAGGATCCGGTGGCATCCGTTTGTCACAAAACGGAAACGGATCCGTTTTTTTCACACTCTGGCGGATTTTGACTGATGCCAGTAAACTGAAGTGTGAAATGGGAAACAGGCCTAAGTGCTTTATAGAAATCAGTTGGCTGGAGAGAGGTGACTGGGATATTAGGAGTTCACCACAAAAGGGTACCTACTATGCACACTGAGCCAGGGTCTGAACAGGCACAAATGATAAACATAAAAAATAAGTTGCAGATCTGAGGGGTGCTGCAGATTAGGCTATGTTCACATGTCCAGTAATGATCCGTTAGAATGGATCCAGCAGAAATCCGCTAGGAAAAAAATTGTGCTGACACAACTTTCTAGTCCGTTATTCACTAACTGATCTCTGCCAGATCTGTTCATTTAACATTGGAGTCATGGGCATCGAATCTCTTACTGTGGTATCCGTTGTTGTTGTCGTCTTTTTCTAATGGATCCGGCAAGAAAACTCTGTATCCATTCTAATGGATCATTACTGGACATGTGCACATAGCCTAATCAGATCAGCACCATGCCCTAATAGTTTTGGTTTCTTGTTGCTGATTTCACCCAGTACATTAGGAATGACAGTAAAACCCTCCTAAAACACATTTTGATGTTGTTGCTTTTAGTATTTTCACAGTGTATTTTTATACTAGGTGTTAATCTAACCCCTTAAACTTTCAATTTAGGTAATCAATAGAAGATCAGGTAGGGAGGCCAATACTCCCATTAGTTAGCTGATACCCTTGTGCGGCTGTTGCTGGAAGTATGCATGGTATAAAGCCGGAACTAGTGGTCGTTCTTGAATACTAGAGCTTAGCTCATTCACTTCAGTGCTGTGATTTCCTGCTTGGTACACTGTGTACTTCCAGCGACCACAGACCATGTTTTTTAGCCAGATGCTTTACTCTCACTGAGCTGATATTTGGCTTTGCCTCATGTTATATTCATCATCTTATTTGTCTTTGTCTCTAGGCAGCTGTGTCGGGCGACAGGCGGTCTGCTTCCCCTTGTACTGTTAGCCAGCAGTCCACTGTTCCTCAATCATCTGTAAGTGTCATTGTTCAGGTTTTTTTTGTGCCATTGACCTTTTATAGTACTCTGTAATGAAAAATATTAATAAGAAAATAATGCCCACGAATAAGCTAAAGCTAGGACTACAATCTGTTCATGACTTTACCTATGTGGAGTGTAATATTTGTACCATTCATTCATGGCGTATATACATGCACACAAAATGACAAATTTGCAAAAATACTCTGCAGTAAAAAACATAACTGTGATCAGCAAGTGCTGTATAACAAATACAGGGTATTTAGTCGATACGTTTTTTGCAAAAAATGTATGCCAAGCCGCTTCACCACGTCACGGTAACCCTTCACAAAGCAGTCCCTGTCTAATGTATTTAAAACCTGAACATGTGAGCAGTGTCTAAATGAACAGGATACAGACAGGCGCCTCCTAGTATATGGGCTTGTGGTGTAAGACAGCTCATTTATGTGCATGTCACACAGGAGAGGGGTGGGGTCTCCCAAACTATGCTTAGCAAGGAAAAACGGATTAAAAACATATGTGACGAGGGGGAGAACTCCCCACTGGGATCTACGTATTATGGTTAATTGTTTGACTAATGGTTCGGGACTATGCATACTGTTGAGAATATGGCGGAGAGGCTGCCAATGATGGAGGAGGACACGACGCATGTTGAAGTGCGGAATACTGAGAAGTTGCTCAGGTTCTTTGAGCTCCCACTCTCACGTTGGGGAGAGAGTGACAACTGCAAAAGGGGAAGGGTGGGGGGAGGGGAAGCGGAGAGGGATGGGGGTAGGTGGGTGGGGCGGATTTGTAGGGAGATGGGGGTTTTCATGCTGTTTGACCGGGTATGATTGGGACCACAATGTAATGATGTTACTTGATGATGATGGATTGTTCTTTCTAATGCACAATGAGTAACCGTACTGTTCGGATGTTAAGTTGGAATGTACGTGGTATATCTGATAAGGTTAAGAGGGCGGCTGTTCTGAATCATATCAAATCCTGTGAACCTATGATCTCGTGCTTGCAGGAGACACATCTCACTAGAGACACTATGCATTGGTTGTCAAGAGCCTGGATGCTAAAGACATATCATTCTACTTATTCCTCGTACTCCAGGGGGGTGTCAGTCCTAATACACAAAAACACACATTATGAAGAGCTGGAAGTGCATGTAGACAGTGAAGGGCAGTATGTATGGATTGCTTGCAGATTGTTCGGACACAAAATGATTTTAGTGGCTTTATATATCCCTCCACCTTACTCTAAAAAGAAACTACAAGCAGTACTGGAACTGACGGGCAGATGGGGGGAGACTCCATTGTTGATTATGGGAGATGTTAACAACACTATGAATGATTATTGGGATAAAGTACGACCGGCAGGTACGGAAGCTGGACAGGACAGGATGACTGCCTTTGGCAAGTATGTAGGGGAACTTGGGCTGGTAGATCTGTGGAGAGTACGAAATGAGGGTAAGAGGACTTTTTCATGTCATTCGGCAACACATGGAACACTGTAGAGGATAGACCTGGCTTTGGGGGATACCGCTATGGACGGGATGGTGGGGGAGGTGGAATACCTACAGAGGACTCTCTCGGATCATGGTCCTATGGTGGTCACGCTTCTGGTGAGATCTGCTCAGGGTCAGAGAGGAGGTTGGCGTCTTCACCCGACGTGGCTTAAAGTGGTGGACATGGGTGGCATAACCAAAGAGCTAGAGCACTTTTTCCAAATGAACGAAGGGAGTACTGAGGCCACAACGGTATGGGATGCCATGAAGGGGTTTACGAGGGGACTTTTTATAAGTGAGATTGCGAGGTGTAAGACCAAAACTAAATTGGCAGATCAACAAATAAAGGATGACCTGACAAGAGCGGAGGCAGACATGATTTTGGCGCCAACGAGTGAAGCTCACAATAGACTAAAATTGGCTCAGGAGGCAGTTGATAAACTGCACATGATGCAAGCTGAGAGGAAAAGGGCATTTCAGCAAGCTCAATTCTTTGAAGAAGGAGAGAGAGTAGGTCACTTGTTGGCGGTGATATCTGCGGCACAAAGGGAGTCTTCCAGGGTGTATAAACAGAGATCAAACAGGGGCGACTCTGACAGACACAAAGGACATACTGGAGGTCTTCAAGGCATATTACATGGCACTGTACACTTCGAGAGCATGGGACACAGAGGGGGATGTGGAGAAATTTTTGGAAGGCATTTCACTACCTAAATTGTCTGAGGAAGATAGGTTGAGGTTGGAAGAACCTGTGAGTGTGGAGGAGGTGGAATGTGCAATACTGTCTATGCCCAATAACAAATCACCGGGAGCTGATGGTCTACCTGGGGAGGTGTACAGGGAGTTAGTGGAACTGCTGGCTCCGAAATTGAAATCTGTGCTTGATGAGGCTTTAGTGACAGGGGCACTGCCGAGATCAATGGAGGAAGCGGTGATAGTAGTTCTGCCGAAGGAGGGAATAGATCCCATGGATGCGGAGTCGTACAGGCCCATTTCGTTGTTGACAACGGATGTCAAAATACTCGCTAGGATCCTGGCCACCCGGCTCACCGGGGTTGCGCATACCATTATACACGAGGACCAGTCGGGCTTTATGCCTAACCGCTCCACGGCTGTTAACTTAAGAAGATTATTTCTTAATATGCAACTGCCTGCTGATAATGGTGGCAGGAGAATAGTGATGTCATTGGACGCTAGGAAAGCATTTGATAGCGTGGAATGGCAATACTTATGGAAAATCATGGAACTGATGGGATTCGGCCCCGCGTTCATGGCCTGGGTGAAGTTATTGTACTCATCCCCAAAGGCGGTAGTTAAGGTGAATGGAGAACAGTCCGGGATGTTTGACTTGCATAGGGGCACAAGGCAGGGGTGTCCGCTGTCCCCGCTATTGTTCGCGGTGGCAGTGGAGCCCCTGGCGGCCAAGATCAGAGCTGAGAGGGGAGTGGTCGGATTTAAATTTGGGAAGCTGGAAGAAAAAATATCATTGTATGCCGACGACATCCTGTTGTTTTTGGAAAGTGCAGGAGAGACACTGTGGTGCGCGATGGATGTAATTAAACAATTTGGGAGCATTTCGGGACTGGAGATAAATTGGCACAAGTCTTATGTCATGGCTGTGGATAGAGCAATAGAAGCGGAGGAGATAGATGAGAGGGGGAAACAGCTCCAGCTAGTTTCACAGTTTAAATACCTAGGGATATGGGTAGCTCTTCCACTGTCCCGATTCACGGATCTGAATTTGGTTCCTCTGCTAGAGAAATTTAAAGGGAAAATAGGTGCATGGTGCAAATTGGCTTTAACGGTAACGGGTAGAACTAACCTGATTAAGATGGTCCTTATGCCACAACTAATGTACGTTTTGCACAATTCGCCGATATGGCTACCAAAAAAACGGTTTCGGGGCATTGATTCTATCTTCAGATCCTTGATATGGGGCAAGAAGCAGGCACGGATTAAATTTGGAACTCTGCAAAAAGGAAAGGAAGAGGGAGGACTGGCCGCACCAAATCCATGGGTCTATTTCTTGGCAGTACAGGGCCAGCATGTCAGGGGATGGAGAGAGCTCGATTGTGGAGGAGCAGCTCACCGGGTGCTGGTACATGTGACGGGGAGACGCCCACTTATCCAGGGTCTAGAGGATGGTACCTTTAAGAAACTGGGAGCACCATATCCTACCATAGGCATGATTCAGAAGGTATGGGACACCATTAAAAGGATCAGAGGGGTGGATGAGCTGACTAGGTACTCACCGGTGTGGGACAATGAGCATCTGCCGGAACTTAATAAGCTGCGTCAAATGGGCAATTGGAAGGCGAAAGGAGTAAGATATGTGTGCCAGCTGCAGAGTGGAACGGACCTGAAGACCTTTGAGACATTGAGAGAGGAATTTGATTTGCCTTCGGTATGGGGGTTTCAATACTATATGCTTCGACATGCTTGGAGGGCACAGTGTAGATTGGGAGCCATGACGGTTCAGGGCGACATTGTGCTAGACTTTGTGTGTCTGAAGGCAGGGACGAGGGGAGTTATATCGAGCATATATCATGATCTACTACACTCCTATCTGGGGGACAATCACCTCACTGCAAAGACTAAATGGGAAAGGGAGGTGGGTACCCTCACAACAGAACAATGGGAGACTGTTCTTGAATATGTCCCGAAGATCTCTCTAAGCGAGCAGGCACGGCTCTCCCAATTATATGTAATACATAGAACATACAAAACACCGCTGGTCCTATTCAAGGCGGGCTTGAGGGGAGACTCTAGCTGCCCTAGATGTGGCACAGACCAGGCCGGACTGTTACATATGTTATGGTCGTGTCCGCGGCTGGTGGCATACTGGCTGGTCGTTATCAACAAAATTGAGAGAGCTTATGCATGTACGCTCGACAGGAATCCAGTGCTGTGTGTTTTGGGGGAGGTGGATGGGATACCTGTCTCAGAACATTACAAAGTGGCAATAGCGAGGTTGCTGTATGTGGCACGCAAACTAATAGCACGAAAATGGAAGGATTCGGAACCCCCCACTAGGAGGGAATTTATTGCTCAGACACGTACGGTAATGCATTTTGAGGAAAGCATTTACAGCCGAAGGCATGGTGAAAGCACTTTCGAAAAAATATGGTCCGCCTGGATGGCGGTGATATGATTGCTAAGACTCTCAAGTATACCCGGCATAAGGAGTATTGGGGGAGGGGGGAGGGGGGGATGGCTTTGATTGTATTACTACAAGATATGTATATTGATATCCACTGTTTATTGTTTAAAATCTTTTGAAACCTAAATAAAAATAACTGGTTTAAAAAAACAAAAAAAACATATGTGACATGCACAAGTGTGAACAAGTCAGTAAGACAATGCTCACACCACCCAATGGCTGAAGCACAACAAGAGAACACAAAATGACAAATTTGCAAAAATACTCTGCAGTAAAAAACATAACAGTGATCAGCAAGTGCTGTATAACAAATACAGGGTATTTAGTCGATACGTTTTTTGCAATAAATGTATGCCAAGCTGCTTCACCACGTCACGGTAACCCTTCACGAAGAAGTCCCTATCTAATGTATTTAAAACCTGAACATGCATATATATGTGTGTGTGTGTATGGAGAGATGTGTGTGTGTGTGTGTGTGTGTGTGTATGTGTATGTGTGTGTGTGTGTATGTGTATATATATATATATATATATATATATATATATATATATATATATACAGGACAATCCACAGACCACCTCCAAAGACCTGCAGCATCATCTTGCTGCAGATGGTGTCACTGTGCATCGGTCAACAATACAGCGCACTTTGCACAAGGAGAAGCTGTATGGGAGAGTGATGCGAAAGAAGCCGTTTCTGCAAGCACGCCACAAACAGAGTCGCCTGAGGTATGCAAAAGCACATTTGGACAAGCCTGTTACATTTTGGAAGAAGGTCCTGTGGACTGATGAAACAAAGATTGAGTTGTTTGGTCATACAAAAAGGCGTTATCCATGCGCTGTATTGTTGACCGATGCACAGTGACACCATCTGCAGCAAGATGATGCTGCAGGTCTTTGGAGGTGGTCTGTGGATTGTCCTTGACTGTTCTCACCATTCTTCTTCTCTGCCTTTCTGATATTTTTCTTGGCCTGCCACTTCTGGGCTTAACAAGAACTGTACCTGTGTTCTTCCATTTCCTAACTATGTTCCTCACAGTGGAAACTGACAGGTTAAATCACTGAGACAACTTTTTGTATCCTTCCCCAAAAAAGCTATGTTGAATAATCTTTGTTTTCAGATCATTTGAGAGTTGATTTGAGGAGCCCATGATGCCACTCTTTATAGGAGAATCAAATAGGAGAACTACTTGCAAGTGGCCACTTTAAATACCTTTTCTCATGATTTGATACACCTGGCTATGAAGTTCAGAGCTCAATGAGGTTACAAAACCAATTTAGTGCTTCAGGAAGTCAGTAAAAAGTAGTTAGGAGTGTTCAAATCAAGAAAATGATAAGGGTGCCCATACTTTTGCACCGGTCAAATTTTGTTTAAATGCAGATTGCACATTTTCTGTTAGTACAATAAACCTCATTTGAATCCAGAAATATAACTGAGTCCATCAGTTATTAGATATATGAAACTGAAATAGCTGTTGCAAAAACCAAAATTGTTATAAAGAAAAAAGGTTAACATTAATAGGGGTGCCCAAACTTTTACATATGACTGTATATATACACACACACATATCCATTGTAACGTCCCACACTATGAGTGGACGGGGAGTACTCACTTGGCTGGCCGTTGAGGTAGATACCGGGACACTTAGGATTAAAAAAAAAAAGCCCATTCTGTTTATTAAGTGCAGCATAAACCGCTCCTCAGGAACTTAATAACATGCAGCCGCCAGTACAATGTCCATGAAACAATCAGCTTTACAGCATCTCCACAGTCCCTCACTGACCCCGGTCAGCATACCACGGATTCGGCCACACAGGTTTCCGGATGCCTCTTATCCTCAGAGGTATCCCATAATCACTTCTCACTGACCCCGGTCAGTATCACTCACGGTTGTCAGACCGTCCACTCCGGAGGTATTTCACAGACCTCCTTCCTCTGGCTCAGACTAGCCAGCACTGCCACCTGTGCCAAACACACAGGCTCCTTTAGGTAGCCTGTAACCACACCCACAGGTGAGGTAACATCACATGCACTGGTCACATGATCATGACATCACTTCAGTTCTTCAAACACACACAACCACAGAGGCTTCTGCAGGGAAAAAGGGATACAGTGGGCACCCTCACCTCGGGGTGAGGTATATGGGTAGCCAGACCCTCCGATCTCTCATACCTACCCGCAAACCGGACCCAGATGCACTAAACAATATCTTTAGTGCTCATGTGCACTAAAGACAAAATACTCCGGGTTGCATCGCAGGGAGCATCCATCCCTGTGACATATACGTCCCATTAATTATGGGACCATTAGTCACACTGCAATATATATATATATATATATATATATATATATATATATATATATTATTTGTAAGGTAGAGCTTATTGTTAGTGCTGGGGGACACTCACTTGGCAGCAGATTAATAGAGTCAGGCACAGGTTTTTCCACATAAACAGTCCGTTTTGGTTTATTCAAGCATCATAAACCACTGTAGGCCATGTTACACTTCACAGGCTTAACACATAGTCCAGAACATTTACAGGTTATGGCTTTTCCTTGCAGTCCCTAAACACGCTGGACCTCTCTGTCCAGTGACAGTGGACGACCGCATGCCAAACAGTTCATTAACGTACATAGAACCTCACAAGCACCAACAGTTATTTCCCCCTGTCCGGGGTTACCTCTTAGGAGCTCCTACTCCGCATGCTGACTCCCGTCAGTACCCTCTGTCTCAGGGAAGCTGCCGAACTGGGATCACTGTCCCGGGCAACGCCTTGCTCACCAGGCCACCTGACAGTCCAGATCCACAGACGGACAGTAGCTCCTCCAATGCAGTGCCGTCACTGACTCTGCAAACACACGTGGCCTGTCTGTGTGCTATTCAGGACGTCCGTCCCCACTTTGGAACCGTCAAAAACACAGGCCTCACCGGGTTCTATTCAGGGATCCAACCCTCCTCCCAGGGTCTCCCAACACCCGGCCACCAGGTCCAGGGCCTCAGCAGGTGCTATTCAGGACGTCCGTCTCCCTCCTGAGACCGTCCAATACTCACGCCTCACCAGGTCCAAGGTTGCAGCACGTGCTCCAGGGATCCGATTCTTCTCCCAGAATCTCCCAACACTGACCCTCCAGGACCTTGTACCCTGAACCATTCAGGTACACAGCATGTGGCCAGACCTCAGGCACATTATATGGTACATAACCACACCCACTGGTGAGGTATGGATCACATGGTCATGACCTCACTACAGGTCCTATTCCACACACAGCCACACACATACAGGCTTTACATTGGGCTTTCCGACACATGCCCCTGGGTGTTTTTGTAGGTGACTGGTTCCACCCATCTCTCCAAGTCATCTGGAAGCTTCCCTGATACACAGTAACAAACCCTGAGCAGTACCTCTGCTGATCAATACACGTTCCAGCTTCCATCACAAGGCACCCACCCTTGTGATACATATCGGCCATTTACAATCCTGCCGCTCACCATTTCCCCATCACAATAAAGGAAACGCCTGCAGGCATGTCCTGGGAAGCCCATACAGCGCCCCCTAGCTGTCACAGTGGTCACTGCATCACATACACCCCCCCCTGTTCAAACTTATGGGGTTGAACACTCGTCACAAACCGGGGGCCTCAAGACCAGGCACCCATGTCACCTTGCCCTACCATTCGAGAGGGCCCTCTTAGGCCGGTTTCACATTAGCGCTTTTTAAGCGCACGCACGGCTGGGGGTAGCTCCGCCCCCGAGCCGGCTCTCTGCCCGGCGTGCCCGCCCCTTGCTTGTAGCGCCGCCTACTAGCGGCCAGCGGCGCCTGCGATCGGCGCACCCTATCTTTAGCATAGGGTGCGCAGATCGTGCGCAGGCCGTGCGCTAGTTGCGCTTTGACCTGCGCTGCGCACTTTTGACGGTGCGCCGTGCGCGCCAAAATCCGAAAAGTTTGATTTTGGCGCGCACGGCGCACCGTCAAAAGTGCGCAGCGCAGGTCAAAGCGCAACTAGCGCACGGCCTGCGCACGATCTGCGCACCCTATGCTAAAGATAGGGTGCGCCAATTGCAGGCGCCGCTGTCCGCTAGTAGGCGGCGCTACAAGCAAGGGGCGGGCACGCCGGGCAGAGAGCCGGCTCGGGGGCGGAGCTACCCCCGGCCGTGCGTGCGCTTAAAAAGCGCTAATGTGAAACCGGCCTTAGTCGTCTTTGAGCGTCAGCTCCCGTCACTGTATGCCTCTCTGTGACCAACACATTATCAGATTTTATCCTTTAACGTTTCAGAGTCCTTCTGTTAGGCCTCCCCCGCCCCCAGCGGTCCTTATGTCGGCCTTGAGCTTTGGCCTTTAAGTCATAGTCCAACTGTGTTACCAGACCCTTGTTAGTCTCCACATTTCTGCTGTACGCCCCATCACCCAACCTTTCTCTCCATGGCTGGCTTTCCCGGTTGGTATGGCCAGATGTCCCACGTACAGTCGAGCTAACTGGCTGGTCTGAGTCTGACCCTTTGTCGCTATGTCCACTACCGGGTCTCCTGCCTATTTTGTTATTTGGAGGATTCCTTCGGGTCCTTACACCTTGGGTTGGAGGCAGCCGCCACCTGATGTTCTGCATTTGTTTATTAATCTGCAGTCGGTCCAGTGTCAACTGCTCTATCTCCTGCAGGTAGGCTACCCGATACTCCAGTAGCATTTGGATGTTCGAATGGAACCATGCCATCTTCACCAGCTACCTGGCCTTCACCATCAGGTGGGATCCTCACTCTCTTCACACCAGATCTATTCACCATCTCCTGCATCACCTTTCCATGTCTTCCAATGACTTTCCCCACCAGATTTCTGGGTACCGGACTTATGTCTTCCACAAAGCCCAGCCGACTTTGAGTTCCCCTTCGCTAGTTCCAGGCATCGAGCGGCTTTCATATTTCCCAACAAGATCATCTGTTTCATGCAGAGACATTGTAGATGCATCTCCTTCAGGACAGCCACCCTCTTCTCTGAGACTTCCGTTTCTGCCAGTATCACCAACTGGTTCGTCTCTGGTGCCCAGTTCACACTATAGGCTTCTACTGCCTTTCTAAAGCCCTCATGCACACCCTCGTTGGCACATGCTTCTCGCAAGTCTTCGGGTACCTCCATTACGCACTTGAAGAGCGAAGCCTCACTCTTTTCATGGACAGACGTCTCCCGGTTTACCTCGGACGCTTTCCTCAAGACATCTGTCATGACTGGGTGACTGTCTTGTTCAGCTCTTGGCTCACAATCTTCCTGAGATTTACACTCTTCAGGACACTTTGCCAAGATGGGCATTGACAGCTCCGCCTTGTTACTACTCGGGCACGGCCGCTGTAAATCTTCGACCACCAAATTCTCCTGCAGAAGACCTCTTACTGCTTCTCTGAGCACTTCCACATCTTCCCTTAGGGTCTTATTCACACTTTGCCACGTTGACAGATGACCTCTGAGTTCAGAGACTTCCTTCTCCAGCTCATCCACTCTGTGCTCAGCCGTTTGTCTCAGGACCCTTTCTCGTTTGACATGTTCTTTCACTGTCTCTTTTAGCAGCTCTATCTCATGGTCCTGTTCTCTTTTGGCCAACACGTGTCGCACCATTACTTCTTTGATTATATTTTCAAAGGGTACCACTTGTTCAGCCAATTTTTGCCCTTTACGTCTCTGGCAACGGGAGGAAGACTTGTCACTTAGACCTGAGTCAGTCTTACTGCACTCCTTTCCACTGTCGTCACTGTCTGAATGGGAGTCACCACCACCTGATTGGTCATCCTGTAAACAGCGGTCCCCATTTCTAACAGTGATGGCTCCCACTCCCGGAGTCTCACAGTCGTCAACAATCACTCCTTCTGGTATGACTACCAGCGTCATCCTGCCTTCACCTTGTGGGGCACTGTCATTACACTGGGTCCGAGCTTCTGTCTGTCCTCCGCCCTAGTGGTTGCTAATGGCATTAACATATTACAGTCACGCCCGGTACCTGTGTCACACCCCACAGTATGGTAAAAGCTCATGTCGCCCTCTGTTCGGATGTCAGCTCCACTCTTTTTAATTACCACATCACTATCAGTCACCCTGTGGTACACGTCAGGTGACCTCATGTCCGTAAGTTGAGCCGACACACCCTTCTCTCTGGTCATACTTTCGGGCATGGCTGCTACCGTCATGTCACTAAGTTGGGCCCGTCCTCCATTTCTTTTGGTCATGCCTAACTTAGGACTGTCAACTTTAGGGGGCGCACTTTCCACACCAATATCTCCCATACACATTATTTCTACAGACACTTCTCCTTTTGTCCACCAGTCTCACAGGGCTTCTAAGTCCCGCCCTATTTCCATAGTACACCAAAAGTCCGGGACTACCGTCACTTCATGTTACGTGGAACCCTCAGTCGTGTCAATGTAGAGGTATGCTGTCAAAGGTTCTTTATCGTCCCCACCAAAGCCATTCACTCTCGTCCCCGTCCCAGGTGACACAGAACGTCCAGGAGGGGTCCTCAGCACAGACACCCAACTCCCCGGGTCTAACAATCCCATCACCCGTTCTCCATCCAGCCAGAAGGGGCACTGTAGTGTCAGTTCACTGACCGAGCTATCCACAGTATAGCATGGGCCTGCATAGCAGGAGCTTCGCTGCTCCCAGCTACAATCCAATGGCGCCTTCTTCGCCGCCTCTTTTTTTGCGAGCACCCCAATTCGGGTTACCACCCCCTTTTGGGACTCCACCCCCTTTTGGGCAACTACTCCATTGTGGGATACCACCCCCTTTTAGAATTCCACTTGCCTTTTGGGATTCCACCCCCTTTTTGGCAATCATCCCTGTATGGGTTACCACCCCCTTTTGGGACTCCACTCCCTTTTGGGCAGTCATCTCTGTTAGGGTTACCGCCCCTTTTGGGACACCAACCCGTTTAGGGACACCTCCCCTCTCCGGGGTACACTCTGTAGACTCCCCCACGGCAGTCTCGGGTCCAAGTTCACACAGTCCTTATGGTCTTTCTTTGGCTGGTACTGGCCCTTTAAGAGGTTGCACAGTCTGTACCTCTGACGTCTCTGACACCCCACCAGCTCCTGCTGGCACTGCCACAGCCCCTGCTGTAGCCACAAACCACCGGCACCTCCGGCTACCTCTCAGAAGCAGCTGATGGTGTCACTGCAGCTCCTGCTGCTGCAGAACCTCTTGCTGCAACTTGCAACTGCAGCTCCCGCTGCCACAAGTCCATACACGCTTCCACTGCGCCGTCTTCGTGGACCCGCCGATCCACAGCAACCTTCGTAACCCCGCTGAGTTACAGCCAGCCGCTTGTCACCTTCGTGAGCCCACCGATCCACCGCAAGTTGACTTGAGGAAAAAAAAAAAAATCAAAAAAACTTTGTGACCCCCACTGAGCCACCGCAAGCTGACTTGAAGAAAAAAAAAACTTTGTGATCCCCACCGAGTTACAGCAAAACACCTCACAACTGCTTTCTGGACCGTTACACTTCGCAACCAAGATTGTAGACCTCGTCCGTTGCCCCCAGCAACAAGGGTACAAAAGTGCCCTTAGCATTTTCCACCATATGTGAGGTAGCGCTTATTGTTAGTGTTGGGGGACACTCACTTGGCAGCAGATTAATAGGGTCAGGCACAGGTTTTTCCACATAGACAGTCCATTTTGGTTTATTTAGGCATCATAAACCGCTGTAGGCCATGTTACACTTCACAGGCTTAACAGATAGTCCAGAACATTTACAGGTTATGGCTTTTCCTTGCAGTCCCTAAACACGCTGGACCTCTCTGTCCAGTGACAGTGGGCGACCGCATGCCAAACAGTTCATTAACGTACATAGAACCTCACAAGCACCAACAGTTATTTCCCCCTGTCCGGGGTTACCTCTTAGGAGCTCCTGCTCCGCACGCTGACTCCCGTCAGTACCCTCTGTCTCAGGGAAGCTGCCGAACTGGGATCACTGTCCCGGGCAACGCCTTGCTCACCAGGCCACCTGAGAGTCCAGATCCACAGACAGACAGTAGCTCCTCCAATGCAGTGCCGTCACTGACTCTGCAAACACACGTGGCCTGTCTTTGTGCTATTCAGGACGTCCGTCCCCACTTTGGAACCGTCAAAAACACAGGCCTCACCGGGTTCTATTCAGGGATCCAACCCTCCTCCCAGGGTCTCCCAACACACCGGCCTCCAGGTCCAGGGCCTCAGCAGGTGCTATTCAGGACGTCCGTCTCCCTCCTGAGACCGTCCAATACTCACGCCTCACCAGGTCCAAGGTTGCAGCACGTGCTCCAGGGATCCGATTCTTCTCCCAGAATCTCCCAACACTGACCCTCCAGGACCTTGCACCCTGAACCATTCAGGTACACACTCTCTCCCCATGTGGCCAGACCTCAGGCACATTATATGGTACATAACCACACCTACAGGTGAGGTATGGATCACATGGTCATGACATCACTACAGGTCCTATTCCACACACAGCCACACACATACAGGCTTTACACTGGGCTTTCTGACACATGCCCCTGGGTGTTTTTGTCTAGTGACCGTGGGCGACCGCACGCCAAACAGTTCATTAACGTTCATAGAACCTCACAAGCACCAACAGTTATTTCCCCCTGTCCGGGGTTACCTCTTAGGAGCTCCTGCTCCGCACGCTGACTCTCGTCAGTACTCTCTCAGGGAAGCTGCCGAACTGGCTAGCTGTCACAGGGGTCACTGCATCACAATATATATATATATATATATATATATATATATATATATATATATATATATATATATATATATATATTATCCACACCGCAATTTTTAGAGCATTCTTGTATAAATTACAGTACAAAATGCAGAACGGTGACAAAGAGGCAAGGCATTTTAATTAAATAAAGCCTTTTCTGCTTGTACTAGGACTCTACTGTGTTCATTTTCACAGAGAGCCACATCCACATTACCTTGTCTTTAAAGGGCTTCTTATAACTGTAAGAGCTCATGCAGGCATCCATGCAATGTGGTACAAGCTCAAACTGCAAAGCACTGACTGACTTTAGGCTATAAGAAAGCTGTCCCTGGGTAGTAGGGCTATAAGAGAGCTGTTCCTGGGTAGTAGGACTATGAGAGAGCTGTTTCTGGGTAGTAGGGCTATATGAGAGCTGTCTCTGGGTAGTAGAACTATAAGAGAGCTGTTATTGGTAAGTAGGGTTATAAGAGAGCTGTTCCTGGGTAGTAGGGCTATAAGAAAGCTGTTCCTGGGTAGTAGGGCTATAAGAAAGCTGTCCATGGGTAGTTGGGCTAATAGAGCTGTCTCTGGGTTATAGGGCTAAAAGAGCTATGCCAGACCTCAGAGTCCAAGATGCTAAGCACTGACTGAGTCTTCTCTGATTCAAATATGTATACATGAAAGAATGGAGTAAGACAATCCACCAAAATAATAAAAGAAGTGTTTTTATTTGACTTAATACATAAAAGGCACTTAAACATAACAATTAAAAAAACCATATCAATGACTGAGCTAATTAGGACAAGGAATCAGGTGCAACAAGAAACATCAGGTGCAACACCATAGGCACAGCATAGCTAGTTAGAGCATAGTAACCAGACCTATAGATTGAGTAAAGTGACAGTGCATCAAATATATCCGGAAAAAAACATCAGTGAGGCTCATGCGGCTATGTCAACGCAGGTATAGTAAATAAGGTATATTTCATGTAGAGTTATAATATTCAAACGTATAAGCATTGACTACAGCAGTACGAGAATCACACAAGATAGTTGCTCTTACCCAGGACTGTCCTGTGATGCTGGACACACGGCCCCAATGCGCGTTTCGTGTGGGCTTCCTCAGGGGGCTATTGACAACAGATAAAAGTGGTATCAGTTGACCCACAGTAGAAATTTGGAAATGGCACAGCAGCAGTCAGCCATGGGCCATGCATGAGGTATCAGGGTCTGGGCCAGTATTTTCAGCTTTAAATTGAAGTTTCAATGAAGACCTGGTGGTTGAGTGAAAGTAAGTGCAGGCCTGCTTCATCTGAAAAGATTTTGGGCATCAGTGCAGATGCTTTCCTCCTCCAGATTCTGCGAATCTTTGGAGAAGACCTCTGATGCCCATTGAATAGTATGTGTGAACAACTCTGCAGAATGGCCCATCTGTAGTTCCCCAGAATCAGTTGGGCGTTTGGAAACTTGTGATGCCGGGGGATACAAAGGTGATTGGAGTGCCACCTCTGAGGATTGTACTGTTTGTGATGTTAAAGTGGAGGAAGAGGAGGAGAAGCCACTTGATGCAGCGCTTAACATCCACTGGAGCGCATGCTCTTTCTGAGCTTCATCTACAAGGCTGTGCGACTGCTAAACAAAGGGAGTCGAGTAGCCCGTCCAGTAACAGATGTTGTCAGTGGTCTTTGGATACGACAAGACAATGTTTGTCCAGTTGGGCTTTCTGTTATGAATGGGTCACCGAGGAGAAAAAAGCAAAACAAGCTAAGTCACAGAAAACCAGAGAGGTTGGTAACTATACAGGTTGCAGATCCCTGATCCTACCACACAACTAGCAGCAGCCGTGGAGCGTACCTACGATGTTCCTAGATGCTTCGTCACAGCCGGAGGACTAAATAAGCCTGAAGCATGAAAAGGGGAAAACTAACTGCCCCAGAGCAGACCCCAAAGGAATAGATAGCCCCCACACATGTATTGACGGTGAAACAAGATGAAGGCACAAACTCAGGCAGGAAAATAGGCTGAGCAAACGATGGGGCCCAAACTAACTAGAGAGGAAAGGAAAGGAAAGACACTGTCTGCAACCTGCAAAAAACCCTAGAAAAATAATGTCCAACACTTCTGATAGCAAAATTAACCCTGAAGTCACTAGACTTCTCCCACTATATCAGCACTCTGAAATATTCTGAGACAGAGCAAAAAGAGACCAAACTAGTAAGGGACAAAATGCAAATTGGCAAAATACTGATAAATATGAGTGAAATTCAGCACAACCCCCAGCCGGGGCTTGCTGACCACACGAAAAAACTGACTAGACCAACAAAATCAAGTGTGAACATTAGCAGAAAAACTTAGCTTTAGATGACTAGAACAGAGCAAGTCAGAAGGAATCACCAGCAACTGAATAGGGCGTCGGCTGTCTTAAATCCAATCTGAGACTCCTGATGTCCAATCCTCATTCTCAGGTGGCAGATCTCCACCGATCAAATCAGCCTCACTACCTCCTGTTACCACCAGAGGGAGTCTGAAAGGAGAACTCACAACTGGTGAACCAGAGAATTAACTCCCAACAGCTTTCATTAACACCTAGCCCACGTACATGTCGAACAACAAGCCTATTCCCCCTTTCACCATGACTTTACTTGTTCCCACTCATGTATGTACTCTTCCCCTCTTTTAACCAGCTGTTTCACAACCCTAAGCCCAGACCTGTCAGTAACCTGTCACTAAATTAATAATCAGTATTTATTGGCTGATTTAGTGTGGCTAGGCCACAGAATTATCCCAAATGATTAGGATTATGAAATGAGGCCTGGTGCCTTCACCAGACTATTATCCAAAATGATTTAGATTATGAAATGAGGCCTGGCGCCTGCAACACAATATTAGCACAAAGGATTTATATTATGAAATGTGGGTTGGTGGCGGAAACACAGAATTAGCACAAAAGATTTGGATTATGACACTAGGTCTGGTGCCCGTGCCAGACTATTATACCAAACGGTTTGGATTATGAAATGAGTCCGTCCTGGTGTCTGCACCATAGTATTAGCCCAAGCGATTTTAATTAGGAAATGTGGCCTTCTAATTCCTCACTGAAACACAGTTTTATCCCAAACTATTTGGATTAGCAAATAGGGCCTCCTGGCTGAACCCCCTATAGTAGGCTCGACAATTTTTAAGAGGGAATGTGGCCTTCTGATTTCTCACTGCAACACTGTTTTATCACAAATGATTTGGATTAGCAAATTGGGCTTCCTGGCTGAACCCATATATTAAGACTAACGATTTTTATGAGGAAATCTTGCTTTCTGATTCCTCACTGCAACACAGTTTTTGCCCAAACAATTTTGATTAGCAAATGGGTCCTCAGGAGACTGCAACACCATTTCAGCACAATATAGTTAGATGCTTGAAAATCGATTTCACACAGGACAGGATCCTATCTAGCTAACTGACAAGTTCACTTTCAGCAGTAGCGCCTTCTCTGCACTGTGACACTGAGAAAATGGTGCAAGTAAAACAAGATGTCTGCTTTTTATATGGACAGGGGCATGTGACTTCAGCAGCCAGTTACAGAAGACCTTGTGCCAGGACGTTGTGGATGGTTTTTGTACCCTGCCGGAATGAAAACACATTAAGTTATTAAAGAAAGAAAAAAAAATTACACTGCTTCGTCACAGCTCCACACTCTCACCTCATCAAACACGTGGAAATGCGATGATTTACCGAACTAAGACAGAATTTTGCCGACTTTGAGTAAAAATACTCCGAACACAAATCCGAACGTGCTACTTTTGTGCCGAATTTGAGATTGTCAAACGTTTTCCAAAAAAGTTCGCTCATCTCTAATAGTAATGCCAAGCTGTCAATCTATTTGTACACATCCTAGTAGAACCACTGAAGTACAGCAAAATGCAGAGTTCTAGTTACTCCAGAATTATTATTTTATGGGGAATACAATTATTAAGCAAATCAGACATTTTAGGATATACCCTCTTTTAAAGGGAACTTGTTATTTAATTTATGCTGCTCAAACCACAGGAAGCATAAATCAGCCAAGTATGTTGCAGCAGAGTTAGTTTGAGCAACATTAGCTTGAAGATTCGGCCAGAGACTTAGGCATAGACGAGACTAGTCTTCTCCCCGCCCTGCTCCAGTTGGTTGCCGTGTGTGTACAACATGACAGACATGTCAGAGACCTGTCTATCAACTAGAGCGATGCAAGGTGAGGCTTCTCCCTGCACCCCTCTAGTTGATTGACAGGTCTCTTTTAAATGATGGCCCCAATTCCTCAAGATGGTAGATAAGCTTGTGCTATCTGCCAGTGAGTATGCTGTACTCAAAAGAAACAACCATAGTCTTACTGTAGAGATAATCATAATAATAATCACAAGTAATGATCCCAGATAATATGTAGCAGTAAATGATGCATTATTTATGAGCCGACAATATATACAAACTTTTAAAGCTAGAGTTTCAACCTGTATGGACTTCCTCAAGGTTTTCTGTGTACAAACAGACAATACTGTATATTGAGCCATAATACTATCAGAACAAGTATGTACATTGCATATTAGAACCCTTATGCGCACATTTTCTATATCCAGTTGTCTGTGTGTATACATGTTGGGCATGATTCTGCATAGAAATCATCAGAAGACATGGAGATGCGTGTGAAGCCCCAAAGTGAACCAACAGTCAACAATTTGAGAACTCTAATTTCATCAGATTTGTCATTTTCCTTGAGATATGTCACGGGAATTATCGTAATAATGATAACCTCTGTGTGAGCCTGTGAAAAAAGATTTATAGGTAGGTATTAGAATCGTATTAGCCAAATTAGGTAGAATAAAGAAAAAGAAGGGAAAAAGATGAAAAAAAAAATGATTAAAAAAAGGGCGGAAAAAAGTGTGAAGGGAAAAAAAGAGAAGAAAGAGAAACGAGGAAAAATTAAAAGAATAATGGAGATATAGATGTTCTAAGTACTACCTAAGTGATTTCTTATATCTGAAAACGAGGGGGAAAGAAAAAAATTAATGGAACATAACAGTAGCTAGGTCATAATTTAAAGACAATATCAATAAATGCACTAATATATGTCTACAGACCAATTACTAGAAAACATCATATTCCCTATTAAAACCATAAGGTTCCATTGTCTGTAAGACAAGGATCCAATATGCTTCACGTTTAAGTTTCCTAATCCTCTTACCACCGCATCTGGATGCTGGTATGCACGCTAAGACTTGGTATTTAAGCTGTGAATCAGAATGGTCTGAAGTCTTGATGAAGAGACGTCCTGGAATTAAACACTCCTTATCTGTTTAGAGGGGCACGCCTTTTAATGAATCCGACACTTCTGAAAAGTGGAATGTGCCACCTTGTACACTTTACCATAAATCTTGCTTCAGTTGGAAACTGGGGTAAGATTTGTGGCATAAGGAATGCCCCTGCTCAAGATGACTTTGACAAATGGGAGTTAACACGCCCCAGCTCTGCCCACTTTGGCGGAGCTAAGCGAAAATTGCAGCCTCACCTTGCTCCAAAATGTTGTGAGTTTTCAAAGCTCTTTACTCCAGAATTCTGGAGTTCAAGTTTTAATGAATCTGGTCCATGTTTTCGCTGAAACCACACAGCCTTTGAGATAAAAATATACCTGGCTGCAGTCTTCCAGCCATGTTCTGATTCCTGCTGTTTGTGGTTTGTACACTATTCATGATTGAACTGACAGGTTTCCTTTCAATAGAAAAAACCGTGTGCACTACTGTAGTGGTGCCAAGTTAGGTTCCCAAACCATATATGATAAAATGAAAACATGGCATTCAACTTAATGCTTGGTGAGGCAGTTTATTGTAGTACCAGAAAACGTTTCGGTCAATATAGACCTTCATCAGTTACGTGCTAGTATGTTTGAAAGTAGCTTGGAGGAGGGTGCTTTTTATGTTATTCACTGATAACGCCAGTAATCAAATGGTCAGAATGCTGCTGTAACGCAGGATAATCTTAATAGTTGAAAATATCAGTGCAGCCTGGTCCTCCTGGACGTGGGTAAACACCACTTGTTATAGCGCTTCTACAGGTCATCTCATCCACACGTTGCTTATTTTTTCCTTGCTGATTTTAATCATTTTCAAATCTGCTGCATGTCAATTCTTTCATCATTTTTGCAGTGTATGTCAACCAACTTAATAAAAAGGAAAAACTGCATCAAAACAGCTTTTGAAAATGTTGCCAAATTGTACATTTTTCCTGCCTAGAGAAATGTTTTTGATGCAGAAATATTTGCTGCAAGTACTTAAACTGAACCCGTCAACAGGAAAATGTAGTCCAACATGCACGCACCATGTTGTAGAGCAGGGGGAGTGGAGTAGATTGATATTTACTCATTTAACCATCTGCTCTTTCTGGCATTTTTGGTCCAACGGGCGGTTTTATCCGTGACTGACAGCTACCTTTGTATCCACTGTTATTCAAAAAACTGTCAGTGCACATACCCTAAGGTAGCATTTCCTAAACTGGTGAATATATTATTTTATTTTATCATTTTCTATGTTATTTGTTGTAACTTTTCTTTATTATCTCAAATGGAAACTCGTAGAAACTCATTTTTTCTGATTTGAAATTGAACCAATGTGTTTTTTAATTAACAGACATTTAACATGTAATTTATACTGAAGTACCGTACTTTTTTTCTCTTCTGTTATTGAAGTCTCATAGTTTCACTTATTGTTTTCTGTCAAGCTTAATCTATCCAGTTCACCTCCTACAACACAAATTGTAAGTCGATCACAATCATCCAGTACAACCAGCAGCAGTATTACACAGAAAACCATGTTGCTCGGAAGTACTTCTCCATCTGTGAGTGCAAGTCAGGCTCAGATGTATCTACGCGCCCAAATGGTAAGATGGAACTTTTTGTCTAGCTGTGTTATTATGATGTTTCTTTGATATGTGTTTTTCTTTTTTGTACATTTTTGATACTATGATGTGATGTTAGTGCTTATATTATACATAAAAAATATAGATTTCTCATTTGCTTCATTGTGGGACAAAGGAACCATGAGTTAGTCCGCTGCTACCTGGAGACTGACGCTAACATCTCAACAAAAAAGGTTGGCTCCTCCCCAGCAGACTAAACCTTGCCTGCTAGCACCAGGCCTCCTCAGTTTAGTGTCATGCGGAGGCAGACATTGGTCAAGTCTCAGACCGTTTTTATGTCTTGGTTAGGATAGACGCTAACCATCCTTCTTTTTGTGTTTTAGAACTCAGATGATCGTTAGGAGGAATATCATGATGCCACTCTGTTTCACCCCACAGGGCAACAGAGAGTACAACCTTTACTGGTCAGCCTGTATCCACTCTCATCGGTCTGGTAGGACTGTTTACTTTAAAAACAGCCAGCGATCAGTTACCAAGGGGAGGTTGGACCTGTTGTTTTTACGCCTGCCCACCATTGCATTGCTCATTTGCACAGAGCGGAATATTGAGTCTGGACTTCCATATGTCTAGCTGCAGGATCAAGCTTCTTCAGAACAGTTAAGTATGTCCCTGGCTGCAGCCCTGCATTCTTCCCTGAGGTCATTTTTCTTTCTTTTCTTTTTTTATGCAGCGTGTTGGAGTCGAGGACCTGGTCAAGTACTTGTGTCCCCTCTTTGTAGTCTTTGAGACTCTCGGCATTTTTTAGGTGCCCTTTTCTCCACTCCCCTCCTTGTCTCCCCTCAACTGTTCTGCCCTCCTCCCCTGGGTTGGGAGTGGGGTGGGGGATGGGGAGCTTATTCCTGCTGTTCAGAGTGGACTTGGTGGTTTAGGATGGATAAGGGTCCAGTGTGTGGCCTGTGGATTTCTAAGCTGCTAGGGGTTGCCCGTAGGAGAGCGATCTCTTCATCTGGAAGTCTTCAACCAGATATGTTGAGGCATATCTAAAGAAGAATGTAAAGCTGTCTGCAGAACCTGCAGGGCACCAATCAGATTAGCTAAAGCTGAAAATGAATTGAGGCTTGCAAGAGATGTCAAAAGCAATAAAGGATTTTGGGGATATGTCAAAAGTAAAAGAAAAGTCAAAGATGCTATAGGATTTTTACAGGATGAAAATGATGAAATGGTAAGACAGGATGTTGAGAAGGCTGAACTTTTAAATTCCTATTTTGCATCTGTTTTCTCTCAGAAAGGACATGTAACATCAACTGTTCTTCACTGTCCTATTAAGGGAATAGAAGAATCCATGATATCTATAAACAGAAAGATAGTGAGGAAACACTTAGCTAACCTAAATGAATTCAAGTCTCCAGGTCCAGATGAATTATACCCCAGAGTACTGAAGGAGATAGCAGAAAAAAATTTTGAACCCCTCTCCATAATCTTTGAAAATTCTTGGAGAACAGGAGAAGTGCCAGAAGACTGGAGAAGAGCAAATGTTGTTCCTATCTTCAAAAAGGGGAAGAAGGTGGACCCAGGCAACTATAGGCCGGTGAGTCTGACTTCTATACCAGGAAAGATCTTTGAACAAATTATTAAACAACATGTATGTCAGTACCTGGATAAGAATGAAGTGATTAAACAGAGTCAGCATGGGTTTGTAACTAATAAGTCATGTCAGACTAACTTAATTTCCTTCTATGACGGAATCACTGATTGGGTGGATCAAGGAAATGCTGTAGATATAGTATATCTTGACTTCAGCAAAGCATTTCACAAAGTCTCTCATACAATCCTTATTGAAAAAATGACTAAGTATGGAATGGACAAGGCAACTGTTGGGTGTATTCTTAACTGGCTTAGTGATCGGACCCAAAGAGTGGTCGTAAATGGCTGCACATCCAGTTGGAAGAATGTCTCAAGTGGGGTACCACAGGGCTCTGTCCTGGGCCCTGTATTGTTCAACATCTTTATCAACGATTTAGATGAAGGAATTGAGGGTAAACTGATTAAATTTGCTGATGACACAAAGCTAGGAGGGATAGCTAATACTAGAGAAGAGAGAGAGAGGATTCAAAAAGATATAAATAAACTGGAGAAGTGGGCAGCAACTAACAGAATGGTTTTTAACAGGGAGAAATGCAAAGTACTACATCTGGGCAATAAAAATGAAAAAAGCATATACAGAATGGGAGGAATAGGGCTAAGTGACAGCACATGTGAAAAAGACTTGGGTATACTAATAGATCACAGACTGAATATGAGTCAACAGTGTGATGCAGCAGCAAAAAAGGCAAATGTAATTCTAGGATGTATTAACAAAAGCATACAGTCTAGATCACGTGAAGTCATTATTTACCTCTACTCCTCTTTGGTCAGACCTCATCTGGAATATTGTGTCCAGTTTTGGGCACCACATTTTAAAAAAGACATCAACAAACTGGAGCAAGTTCAGAAAAGAGCGACCAAAATGGTGACAGGTCTGCAAACCCTGTCTTATGAGGAAAGGTTGCAGGATTTGGGAATGTTTAGTTTGCAAAAGAGAAGACAGAGGAGACTTAATAGCTGTCTACAAATATCTAAAGGGCTGTCACATTGTAGAAGGATCAACTTTATTCTCATTTGCACAAGGAAAGACTAGAAGCAATGGGATGAAATTGAATGGGAGGAGACACAGATTAGATATTAGAAAAAACTTTTTGACAGTTAGTGATCAATGAGTGGAACAGGCTGCCACGAGAAGTGGTGAGTTCTTCTTCAATGGAAGTCTTCAAACAGAGGCTGGACAGACATCTGACTGGGATGATTTAGCGAATCCTGCTTTGAGCAGGGGGTTGGACCAGATGGCCCAGGAGGTCCCTTCCAACTCTACGATTCTATGATTCTATGTCTTTGTTGGGGCACTCCAGATGTTGATCTAATCGTATCCAGTCTAAACTGCAAGGTGCTGAGGTTTGTGGCCAGGTCTTGAGATCCATTGGCAGTGGCACTTGATGTGATGACAATCCCTTGTTCTCAGTTCACACTACCAAACCTGTTTCCACTTCTGCCCCTGCCATTCAGCCTTCACAAGAAGCCCGAACGAGCCTTGAAGATCCTGGTATGCGGAAATGATCAGTCTCCTGGCAGACTACATATGCGCTCTCCGGATTGTCAATATCTTCTTTCCCAGGACCCACTCTTCCATCAGAATTTACAGTCCCTCATTTTAACAGCGTGGCTGTTGAAATCACGAATCTGAGGGCACCTGTCCTGTTGGATCCATTTATTTAGATGATGATTAAGGCATGAAAGCCTTCCTCATTGCTTATCTACCATTGCACCTGAAAGGCCAATTGTTGGTGTGAATCAAGCCCTGTGGCTCATGAGGAGTGTGGGTCCATTCCTGTTTGGGCACTGGCTTTGACTTAGTCTGTGGCTGAGTTGCCAAGTTTTCCCAGACCCTAATTATGGTTGTGGAATGATTTGCTTATGGTAGCTTTTGTTTTTGGGACTCTTACTGCTGCCCACAGTGATTCAGACCTACCAGCTACACTGCACAACATGGACATGCACAGAGGTTATCCATGCAGCCACTGCTCAGCTAAAATACCATGTTTCCGCCTTGGCTATTCTATTTCAGAGAGTTCTGTCTGCCACAAGTCAAAACATTTTGAATGGCACATGCGAGGCCATCGTAATGTCCTACCTTGACCCTTGGGATCTCAATTTTGTTTTAGCGAATTAGAGACATCTCACGTTCCATTTCTCTTGTAAGGTGGATTTCTTATAGCAACTACCTCCATAAGGACTATTTTGGAACTGGCTCTTTAAGACTATGTGCACACAGTGTGTTTTTGATTCGTTTTCACTGCGTTTTTTCCATGCAGAAATGACCAGAAACGCTATGAAATCCTTATGCAAGCTTATTCAATAACAATCCTGAAGTGTTGTGCACATGAACAGTAAATTTTTTTTTTTTGCAGCATGTCAATTCTTTTTGCGTTTTTGCAGTGTTTCTGTCCCAATTGTCTTCAATTGAGTCAGCCAATTCTGCAGCAAAAAAGCAGGTATAAAAATGTTTGCGGATTTGCTGAGTTTTTCTTTTGCCTTTTACCGGCCTCCTATGGCTAATGCTACCACCGGTCAGAGCACTGCAGGGTCATGCTGTCAGATATCAACGTGATTCAGCAGCTGTAACTGTCAACCGCGGTAACACTACTGCCAGTAAGACTGTCTGTCAAAGCGATGTGGGGTCATGCTGTGAAATGTCAGTGACCCCACAGCTGTGACTGCGACCAGCAGGATACGCTGCCGCTGGTAAGACCACCGGTCAGAGCGCTGCGGGCTCATGCTGTCAGATGTCATCGTGATCCCGCAGCTGTGACTGTGACCTGCGGTAACATTACCACAGACCGTCGGTCACAGTTCTGCAGGATCATGCTGTCAGATGTCAGCGTAACACCCGCAGCTGTGACTGTGAACCGCAGGCGTGGGCTGATGAGACTACTGCTCCGATCGGGCTACGTCAGCTGTCACTGATGACCGTGACAAAAGGTGCCGCTGATGGGAGACGTAGTCTCATCTGCCGGCACCTGTGCTCACAGTTAAAAAAAAAAAAAAAAAGTAAAATTAAATACATATTCAAAAAAGAATAAAAACCCATTATACTCAACTAACACTTAATCCCGACGCCCTCGTTTCCTAGAAATAATGTAAAATAATAAATCAACATTATACTCACCTGTCCGCCGTAGTCCACATAATCCAAGTGTCCCACGGCGATCTCATGTGTAGAACAGTCACATCGGGAGATGTGACCGCTCTACCCGGCCGCCAGCGATACACTGACAGGAGGTAATCGCTCTCGCAGTATATCACTGAGCTGCCCTGAAAGTTCACCGGAGTTCATCAGCTCCAATGCTTTCACTTTCCCACGCAGCAGTGGGGCCGTAAGGGAGATCACTGGAGCTGATCAGCTGATGAACTCCAGTGAACTCTCTCATGGCAGCTCAGTGATACACTGACAGGACATAATTGCTCCCGTAGTGTATCGCCGGCTGTCTTTGAGAGCAGTCACATCACTGATGTGACTGCTCTCAAAGTGATCAGGATCGTCGTGGGACATTATGGATTATCCTCTCTGCAGACAGGTGAAGAATATTGTGGTATATTATTTTATTTTTGTTGTTGCAGGAGTCGTTGGCATCAGTGGTTTAGGCTTTCAGTGAGTATGGTTTAATTAAGATTAGTAAAGGAGTCTGTGTCATTATTTAAAATAAAGGACTTTATTCTGGGTGTCTGTGTTTTTATACAATATGATTATGGGGTTATTAATGGATAGACTCCTCTCCAATACTAACCTGTAGGCTTGATGTCACCCGACATACAATGGTGACATCAACCACACAAATATGAACCCCACTTGCCACCGCTACAGGGCAAGTGGGAAGAGCGAAGCTAAGCACCAGATTTGGCGCATCTTATAAATGCGACTTTTCTGGGGCTGCTGAGAGCTGATGTTTTTAATCTTAGAGGGGCCAATATCCATGGCTCCTTCCTAGGCTATTAATACCAACCTGCAGCTGTCTGCCTAGCCTTTGCTGGTTAGATTTTACAGGGGGCCCTTTATCAATTGTTTTCTGGGGTCCTTCGGCAAACTAGCCAGTAAAGGCTAAGCAAACAGCTGTGAGCTGATATTAATAGCTTGGGAACCTTTATGGCTATTGTCTCCTTCCCAGAATGTTAACATCAGCCATTGGTTTTCCCCCTGCTAAAAATTAACAGTTGCTGTTAGGCTGTAACCAATGTACTTTCATTCTGTTAAAGCTCCTACATAGGCTGATGACAATGTGTGAGTTTGTGTTTATCAGCTTAGCAATGACACCATTTTATTACTAAGCCTAGAGCTAGGTGTCAGTGACAGCTGTTGACACAAAGCCCTAATCCCATTATTCTAATGCCTACTGCATCAGCATGAAAAAGGTGGTGTTGAACCAAAAAATTACATCACAAAACTTTTTTTTAAATATCTTTATGTAGCTCAAAAGGCATTCATTGTTGTACAAAAATGCATGCAAAAATGCATACAAAAACGTGCATTTTTTTCCCAGCGTTTTTCCTGCCAAGGAATGCAGAAACCTTGAAGAAATTTATGCAAGCAAATTCTCAACGTGTGCACATAGCCTAACTCATCCAACAACTGGAAAGGTGATGTTGCATTTGGTTCCGTCTTTCCTTCCTAGGTGGCTTTGGCTTTCTACCTTAACTATAACTTTTTCTTTACTTTCTACTGCCCTACACCCTTTCATCCTATTTAGAGAGCTTTGCACAAACTGGACATTGTCAGAGCCATATGGCAACACTTGCCAGCCACTACTCCATTCAGATGTTCAGATTCCTTGTTTGTCACTACAGAATACCCGGACAGAGGACTACTGGCTGCCATTAAGGCTACCATTGCTTACGGGATTTGATTGGCCATTATCAAAGCATATAGGGCGAAGGCCAGAATTAGCCCATACAGGATTAGAGTGCACGCCACACGGGCTGCATGGTCTCTTGGGCCGTCTGTCTTCAGGCATCTATTCTGCAACTCTGTAATATAGCTATTTGTTCATTGGTTCACACCTTTTGTAAGTTTTAATTTAGCCTCAGCAGATGCAAGTCTTTGTTGGAAGGTGTTGCAGGCAGCGATCACTCAGGTGGCAGCCTAAGCATGAGTGAATCCTTTTTCTCTTATAATGGCATCATATCTTTTTGTTATCCCCGCCTCAGGGACAGCTTAAGGACATACCAAGGTTCCTGTGTCCCCCAATGAAGTGGCCATGAAATTAAGATTTTTTGGTACTCACCGTAAAATCTTTCTCATTCTCTTCATTGGGACGGATGCAAACCATGGGCTTGTATGATGCTACCTGGAGGCTGACAGTAAAAATACATTGTAGTTTAAAAAAAAACTGACTCCTCCCTAATGGGCTACTCCTGGACAGCTGACACTCAGCTATTCAGTTTAGCTTATCCAATTTGATGTAGGCAGAGCTGTGCAGCTCTACTTCTCTCTCACAGCTCCATTTTGTTATTCGGATGCCTTGTGGGTCATCCTGATACATTCTGGCAGAGGTCAGACCATATCTAGGGCTACCATTGTTCTCTGGTTTCAATCTGCTAATGCAGAAGATTGGACTAGCATGGGTCACTCCTGCAAGAGCACGACTCTCCCCCCCCCTTTGGGGTAGAAGCCTCCGGGGTCTTACACTTCTTGACGTCTGCTTCTATTCCATAGGGTCGCAACTTTCTCTTTAGTCCACATCTTTATGGATCTCTTAGCTTTGCGTCTAGGGATGCAAGTCTTAGCAGAAAGGGTTCTGCAGGCTGTAGTTGCTCGGGTTATTGAGGAATTGCTTCTCTTTTTTTTTTTTTTTTTTTTTGCATTACTGGTATTATTCTTTTCCACCTCTGGTATTAGTTTTTCCACCCCAGAGGCACATTTAAGACATCCCATGGTTCTTGTATTCCCCAATGAAGCAGCCGAGAAATAAAGATTTTTGATACTCACTGTAAAATCTATTTCTCGTAGCCTTTATTGGGGGACACAGGTGGTTGGGGGGTTTTGCTTCTACTGCATTTACACTAACTGAATAGCTTGGTGTCGGCTGTCCAGGTGTAGCCTATTTTCTTAGTGTCAACCTCCAGGTTACAGTATATAAAACTATGGTTCCTGTGTCCCCCAATGAAGGTTGTGAGAAAGAGATTTTACAGTGAGTATGAAAAATCTTATTTTCATGTGCTTTTCATTGGGGAACACAGCTCCTACAATTTGTTGCCCACTCTGGCATACATTTTTAGTTGTGTTTTCTCTTGGGGTGGTTATACTTTTTCTTTCATTCTTTTGTGCTTTAGTTTTTTTGCTTCTCCTACAGCTTTCTCACTGAGGAGATGTGGTGCTAGCAGGCATGGTATATTCTGGTGGGGAGGAGACAACTTTTTTATTGGTAGTGTCAGCCTCCAGGTGGCAGGAGACTAATCCAAGATTCCTGCGTCCCCAAATGAAGACTGCGAGAAAGAGATTTTATGCCGAGTTCCTAAATACTTAATTTATTAATAGCCTTATTGAAAACTGATGGCAAGAAATACAGCCTGTAGATTGGACCGTGCCATTCCAAGTCCTCTTTATAACACAGGGCTGATTTCAGGGGTCACATTAATCGGCTCATCTGCAAGCTGTGTGTCTTCTTCTCAAATGTAAAGTTCTTATGGAAGACAAAATTGTTTGCAATATTTGAAGTGGCGTCAAAACAGGGATTTAGTTACTGAGAGTTATTTTATTAAATCCCTTCACCTGAAACCATTTTGTTTTGTTAGGGATAGTTCAGGGTGATTGACTCGAAAGAGGCCTGAAGTATTCTATTGCAACTCCCAATAGGATGAAGCAGTCTGAACCCCAAAAATATGCTACATACCTTTCCATATGTGTAATTGATTGCATTATACACGATACTGAAAGAGATCTCTGTTTTCTGCCAAACAAATTTTGACGCTGATGTTTTTCTCTAAATCTTACACAGTATGAGGCTTGTTCTGATATAGTTTTCCTTTTGAGCATGCTCCACAGGGAGAAGTCTAGTAGTGTCAGATCGAGCGACACTATTGAAACTATTCTGTTGTTGAAAAAGGACTCGATTTCTGCCATGCTCCTTGCCAATGTGTGATATGTTGATCCTTCTTGCTAGAAGTGCTCAGTTGATTCACAAACTGTTCAAAAATGTTTAGGAATACACCAGTGTTCATGGTGGTGTCAAAGAAAATGGTGCCTGACTTACACATCCGAGACATTGTGCACCATGCACCAACTGTTTGATCATGGAGTGGTTTTGTTGTGGCAAATTGATTGATGTTGCATTTGACTGCTCTAGCTGATGTTGCACATCATCGATTGTGTCTTGTGCCATATTCAGACCAGCTCTGCTATGAGAAGGGATTAGTGATCCCGCTGTTCCCAGATTCTGTACCATCTCCTGAATAACTCTCTTTGAGGGTATGTCACAAACTGTATCTATTCCTAAATTCACTTTGACATCGCTTAAAAGAATTAGTGACCCCATTGCTTCAAAACATGAAGATGCTCTTCTCAATACTGTTCACCTCCATCGTAACAAGTGGAGTGACTGCACCTAGAAGTCATAAATGGTGGTTAAATGTTGTGTTGGCTGTTCGGGATCTACATCATCACTCCTGTTCGGGGGCATCCTGGCTTGTGTGAATCTCCATAGACTGAGGAGCACATTTTTTTATTCAGATTTCTTTGTCCTAGTGAGAGTTATTACAGAGTATTTGGGGCCTCTTTTAGTGGATCTCCGTGAATTTTATTCTTCTCATTAAACCTGGTGTATTTATTTATTTTACTCATCTAGTGTCATTAATTTCTCAGTGCTTTGCAGACATCATTATTACTCATTGGGGCTCATAATCTAAATGTATGGAGTTAACTTTTTACGAGTGCCATTCGCAGATCTTGGTAAGGTTTAAAAAAAAAAAAGATGAAAATTTGAGATCTTTTCTGTGTTTTCAGCTGATTTTTACTCCAGCAGCCACTGTCGCCGCTGTACAGTCTGACATTCCAATGATTTCATCATCTGCATCTTCAACCTCAACTCAATCATCTGCCACCCAGGTAAGAAAATGTAAGCAACCTTAAAAAAATCCCCAAGATATCCATACCTGATGTGCGTAGATTATGCAGTCCAGGCAACAGCAATACACTACAAAGTTGAAAAACTACACTCAGACGAAACCACAACTTAAGCTGTGTGTGAGACAAGCAAAAATCATATGTATTGCCAGGCATGATCTGGCTTGGTGCGCATTTAAGTCAAACAATCAAATTTTGTTGTAATAAAAACCAGCTGTCTAGTAGATCAAAATGGGATAATGGATCTTGGGCCAATTTTTTAAGTTTTAATTAAATTTTTTTAAATTTTACTTAAGGAAAAAATCTTCATGCACAAAATGGTGCACTTCCAACGGTGTGCCAAAAGATTGAAAAAAGGCCCTTTCTATTCTGATATGATATAAAGGGAATCTGTCAGTAAGATCATTTTCCCACAATCCACTTATATGGACATGTAGGTTTTTGAATGCTAAATCAATTGACTCCTTTATATCTTCTATTTGTTGCTGCATTGCTTAGAAATCAGCATTATAATTCATATGCAAATGAGGTGTTAAGTGCTCAGTGTGTGACAGAGCACATATGTGGCCTCTGTCTTACCTGGGTGAGTTGTTTTCCAGCCAAACATCAGCCTCTATAGCTTGATTGGTAGCTCATTGTGTGATTTCCTTGCCTGGCGCCTGATGTCACACACATATTGAGCTATCAATCAAGCTGGTGCTAGGAAGGGAAACAACCTTGGGAGGCAGAGGTTTGGAAACTGCTCTGTCACATCCAGAACACTTGATGCCTCATTTACACATTAATTAAAACATTGATTTTTCACCAATGCAGCAACAGATAGGAAATGGAAAGGTATCTAGAGATTTATCTTTCAAAAACCTTAATGGCCATATTGGCAGTTTGGACTGGAGATTGTGGTTTGATCTTACTGGCAGATTGCTTTCTAAATTGATTTGCAAGTGATTTGCAAGTTAAATGTGGAATATCATGTTTCTCATCCCAATAAAACAACTGATTTTGTGGGTCAATGGATGCTAATCCCACAGATCATATTGCAAATTTTGTGAGCCAAGTCTTCCCAAAAGCTGCAAGAAAGTGATTAAGGGATTACCAACTTTTTATTTAAGGAAACCTACAAAATGGAATCTGGATGTGGTCAATCAGTTCAAATAAAAAAATGTGAAAACTTGTTTTCATTATGAAAAAAATAATGTTATCTTCTAAAATATGAGGATTGAGACTATAGCTGTTTTAGGCGAAGTCCACACTTGCGCATGGCTGGTCTGCGTATGGCTGCGTACATCCTCCCTTAAGCTCCACCTACTTCCGCAAGCGTCCTGAGTACCTATCTTTAACATTGGGTACGCAAGAACATGCATTGTATGCGGATGTGTCCTCATGCGGCGTTTTGACGTGCCCGCCGAATGCATGGGAACGCAACATGTTGCATTTCTGTGCGTTTGGCGGGCAGGTCAAAACGCCGCATGCGAACGCATGTGCATACAACGCATGTCCCTGCGTATCCAATGAAAAAGATAGGTACGCAGGACACATGCGGAAGTAGGCAGAGCGTAGGCGGAGTGTAAGGGAGAACGTATGCAGCGGACTGCAGACCAGCCATATGCAAGTGTGAACTTAGCCTTACTGATGACTCTCATGACACATCCCCTTACAATCTCTCATCAGGCATCCACTTATAAAGAATTCATCATCCACAGAAATATTTGCCTGCAAAATGTCTTTAATAGTTTTCGTTAAATGGTTATTCCGAAGATCACATTTGCGGCTCTTTGAAAAAATAGTAATTTGTTGTTTTTTGAATACAAATATATTTTAGTTTACTTTTTAAACGTGCTATTTCTGACCTTATCTTCACCTCCTGAGTCCTGATCGCATGTGATTTCTTTGTTAATTCTTCATTGCTACTGGACATTGCTGTCCACCTGTACAGTGAAGGGGGTACTTGGTTTGCAACAGCATTCCGGTATATACTGTAACTATTTTCATTTTACCTACGTTTCCGCAAAAATGTATACTGTATACCAAGTATATACAAGATTATTTATTTTTTATTTATTTTACTAACTTATACAGCACCATTAATCCCACAGCACTTTACAGACATTATTGGCACTGTCTCTATTGGGGCTCAAATCTAAATTCCCTATCAGTATGTCTTTGGGGTGTGGGAGGAAACCGGAGAACCCGGAGGAAACCCACCCTTGCAGATTTTGTCCTTGGTGGGATATGAACCTGCCAAAGCCACAGTGCTAACCACTGAGCCACCATGCTGCAAATAGATTACTGATGGTACCAGTAGATCAAGTACCCCCCTCTTTGGTAATGATTCTGAAACAATATAGGAGGTTGTACCCACCATAGTAAGTGATTACACATGGCTGGGGGTAATTATAGTATAATGCCATTATCAGTAGATGTCATCACTTGCTGATATTGGGGGGTCTTAAGGGGGTTTTACACATAGCGATATCGCTAGCGATATCGCTATAATGTCACTGATTTTGTGACGTTATAGCGATATCGCTATGTGTGATACTTACCTCCGACCGGCTCCCCCGCTGTCCATCGCTGATCGCGCGAGAATGTCCGGCTCCATTTCTCGTCATCAGCTTCCTGCTGTGATGACGAGCTACGCGTGGAGGCGGGCGGGAGGACGTCTGGATCGCTGTGTGTGAAAGGTGAGTATCGTGCGCTGCGTCGCTGCTGCATCACTGTGAGATCTTTCTGTATGAAAGCTCACTAGCGATCATTTAGCGATGCACCAGCGATCCTGACCGGGTCGGATCGCTCGTCGGATCGCTGGTGCATCGCTAAATGTAAAAGGGCCTTTACTGTTCGGACACCTAACAGTCCATAAATTGAAGTAGTCACAGAGCTTCCACCGCAGTGTATTTCTGTACAGCAACACTCCTGGTCACCCTATGTAGAAGGCACTGCCACTGCATTATGGCCCCATTTACTTGAATTAGGTTGTCTTGCAGTACGATACACAAGATATGTAGGTCACTAATGATTTGCTATAACATTAGAAGATGGGGCTCTCCATTTTATTTTAAAGTATGGTAAACTGGGTAGAGGATTTGTTTGTATGATATGTAGAAAATATAAATCATTTTTTTTTTAATTATATTTTGAACTTTGTCATTTGCTTTAAAGAATTACTTTCTGACAAGTATCTCTACTATATTTTTTCTCAGGTTCAAAATTTAACACTGCGTAACCCCCCAATATTGGAGATATCATGCCCTCAAAGCAGTCCTCCAAAAATAAATAACCATGACCAGTCCCTTGCTATGTGTCATAAGACCACTGCCACAAGTTCTAACACCATACACACTGATTCTTATGAGGCAAGCCTTAAAGGAGAGAGTCCTGGATCAGAATCCCGCTGCACAGCCGTAACACGTACAGCAAGTTTACATCAGCTGCTTGCACCAGGCAAGTTCTAGTACAATCATTTTTTATCCTGTCTTTCAATGTGAAACTACAAGTATATTATGTGGCCACGTTCAGTATTTGGTCAGTATTTCACATCAGTATTCATATGTAAAAATCATGTTTAACGTAAAATTTATAGGTCTTGTTTTGTGGCTAACTACTTACCTGAATAGCTGTGCAGTGGCAGTATGAGAATGCTTCCAAATGAACTAGCAATAATCCAAACAGAAATCAGTGGGTGTTGCTTGAGTATTTTTGCGCAGATATTACCTTATCACTTTTTGCATAGCAAAGTCTCACAGAAAATCCGTGGCATTTCTGCATTAGCCAAGCCAGATAGCACACTTTGTACTGACAAGTGGCAGTACCCCGAAACACAGTGTCTGTATATTGAGATTTTGGTTAAGGCTTTTATGCTGTCATGTGACAAGACTTCTTAGAGAATTTATATTGACTTTTCAGATTGCTACTTCCTATAGATGGCTCTATAGTTCTAGTCCTCTTCCTCTCTGAAGAGACAATTTGCAACATTTAAAGGGAATCTATCACCACCCGGGATGTGTATGACCTATTAATATGGGCATACAGGTAATAATATGTTACACTAGTCCTACCTGTGTGCTTCATATTAACAGTCTTGAAGCTAAGAAATGTTATATTCTTTCTTTAAGTTAATAATCCCCTTCAAACCAGGGATTGACGCTTGAAGAGGACAATTTGCATATTCCTGGTTTCTTCTGGGAAAAGCGAAGAATCTCCCTCAGCAAGAAGATCGTTGGGTACAGCTGCGTGGAAAGCATTGCAAAACTGTGCACCTTAAGGCGCGCAAATCTTTGCCTCTAGGTCATTATTGCAGGAAAGCTGGGCTGATTGAGTATATTACACACACCAGTTTACACAAAGTTACACACTGTATATTACACAAGAAGGAAGACACACAGCAAGTCAGCAGGATCTAGGAGCAACATGGCAGATGTGACAACCTACATGGTGAGCTGCAACATGTGCTACATGTTCACAGATCGACCAGAAGAAGAATCCAACTTCACCTGCCAGAAGTGTAGACTACTGGCCTTTTTAGAAGAAAAGGTGCAGGGTCTGGAAAAAAGAATTGCAACTTTGATACTCATCAAAGAATATGAAGAGTTCCTAGACAGAACAGAAGCATCTCTACTGTTCACAGAAGGAAAACCAAAAACAAAAAACAAATATTCTAAAATAAAAAAGTAAAAAATAAATTGCAAAAAGTAACATGAAGGTAGTAATAATAAGGGTATTTAGTAAACATAATTTTGATCAAAAGAATGTACAAGCCATCCCGCCACGTCCAGGCAACCCTTGTAGGGCAGTCCTAACTCTTGTATTTAAAACCTTTTGTCAAGTGACGTAAATGTGAACAGGGACCGAGGGACTGATCCACCAGCAATGGCATAGGCCAGACAAGATGGATTTTCCAACTCCGAAACAGGGCAGTCACACGCTTATATGCACAGAATGCACATTGAAGTAAATGAGAAACTAGGTCTGAGCTGAAAAAGTAAATTAATGTGTATGCAAAATGTAAATGCATATAAACACATGACCTTTACACAGAGAAAACCAAATACTTTACTAAATACCCTTATTATTATTACTACCTTCATGCAATTTTTGTAATTTATTTTTTACTTTTTTATTTTAGGATATTTGTTTTTTGTTTTTGTTTTTCTCTGTGTAAAGGTTATCTGTTTATGTGCATATGAGGTGTGGCAAAGAAGACCCAAGACAAATTTCTTAAACAATCCACAGGGAGGAGATTGGAACAAAAAAAAATCCTCTAAACTGCATGCTCGCAAACGCCAGAAGCCTGACAAACTGTTAGAGCTGGCGGAACACACCAAATTATAAAATAATAGTAGGTGCGTTTGCTGCCCGGGGTCCACCGTGCAGAGGTGGTACACTGCTACTAGGTAATGGTGGGAGTATAAAGCGGTGTGGAAAGGTCGCACGTGCGTTAACGTCACCCAGTGTGAACAGGAGCGAACTCTGTTAACTCACAGAGCCGCACTACCGCTGAACATAAATGCCGGAGCGTGTTTAGCTCACAGAGCCCGGCCAATGAGTGCACAGAAAGCGGTCATAGAACTCTGCCCCAAGGACATGGGGTTAGAGTCCCTCTAGACCTTCTGAGCGTGCGCGGCGTCGCAACTGCGGACGCCGCTGTAGACGCTGACTACGGAGTGTAGAGCACGTGCACTGAGGCGTGCCGAGTCACTGATGGAGACTGATGCCTGTCTCACACTCACTACAACACTCACTCCTCATAGTCTGATAATGCAGTCTATACTAGCGCATGGCCGAGCGGCCATGCAAACCTTTTATAGCTGCATGCTTCCGGGACCTTCCTGGCCTTTCGGATGGACCAATCCGAGCTGGAGAAGGACCGTGCGCGCCGAAATGCAACATGCTGCGTTCGGTGCACACGGGCGCACCTTCAAAAGTGTGCAGCGCACGGCAAAATCCTGCAAGCGCACGATCTGCGCACCCTATGCTAAAGATAGGGTGCGCAGATCGCAAGCGCCCATGTGCGCTAGTAGGCGGCGATGACCGGATGGGGCCAGCAGTGGGCGGGGCCTAGCGGCGGCCGTGCGCAGGCCTTTGCTGCGCTATAAAGCGCAAATGTGAAACCGGCCTTAGCGGAAAACATGTTTGATGAACAGCACTGCTAAACCCCGTGCAGAAGGCAGCCGAGAGAGAGGCACCAAGTGCACCATTTTGGAAAAATGGTCGGTGATGACCCAAATAACTGTGCTGCCACTGGACTTGGGTAGACCCACCACAGAGTCCATGCCAACCATCTCCCAGGGTCTGTCCGCCACCAGTAAGGGGTAGAGTAACCCAGCAGGTTGTTGCCGGGAAGGCTTATTCTTGGCGCAGGAGATGCACGCCTGTATGTAGTCTTTGACGTCACGAGCCATATGCGGCCACCAGTACGTCCTTGCCAGAAGCTCAACTGTCTGCTTAGTACCAAAGTATCCACCCACCCTGGACACATGAGCCCAAGAGAGGACCTCCAGCCGCAAACGGGCAGGGACAAAAGTCTTTCCCGGGGTTACAGACTCAAGGGCGACCGGAGCCACTGTCCTCAGACTCTCCGATGGTACGATTAACCGAGGCTCCTCCTCTTCCGCTGATACCACGGAGCGAGAGAGTGCATCGGCTCGGACATTCTTCTCACCGGAAAGGAAATGTAGGGTGAAGTGAAACTGGGAGAAGAAGAGAGACCATCGAGCTTGGCGAGAATTTAACCGCTGGGCGGTTTGGAGATAGACAAAATTTTTGTCGTCAGTGTAAACTTGGAAGGGATAGCGAGCCCCATCCAGGAGGTGTCTCCATTCAGAGAAGGACAATTTCATGGCTAGCAACTCCCTGTCCCCAATGGAATAGTTCCTCTCTGCCGGTGAGATGGTCTTGGAAAAGAAGCAGCAAGGATGCTTCCGACCTTGAGCATCCTTTTGGAACAGGACTGCTCCAGCAACAACGGACGAGGCATCCACCTCTAAAATAAACGGCTTATCCACATTGGGGCGAAGTGAGACTTGATGGAGAGGAAGGCCTTAGATACCTCCTCAGACCACAATTTAGGATTCGCTCCCTTCTTGGTGAGGGCAACCAAGGGAGCTACCAAAGTCGAGAAGTGCGGGATGAATTGGCGGTAATAGTTAATAAATCCCATGAAGCGCTGCATCACTTTAAGGGAGTGAAGCTCCTGCCAATCCATTACCGCCTGCAGTTTGGCAGGATCCATGGCCAACCCTTGGGCCGAGATGATCTAGCCCAGGAAAGGCAACGACTCCTGCTCAAACACGCACTTCTCCAACTTGGCATATAGGGCGTTTGCCCGTAGGAGATCAAAGACTTTGCAAACCTCTGTCCGGTGGGACTCCAAATCTGGAGAGAAGATGAGAATATCATCCAGATAGACCACCACCGAAAAAGAAAGCATATCTCAAAAGATATCATTTACGAAGTCTTGAAAGACGGCCGGGGCATTACATAGGCCAAAGGGCATGACCAGATACTCATAATGGCCATCCCTGGTATTAAAAGCCGTCTTCCACTCGTCTCCCTCACGTATGCGTATCAGGTTGTAGGCTCCCCACAGATCGAGTTTGGTAAATACTCTTGCTCCCCGCAACCTATCGAACAGCTCCGATATCAGGGGCAGAGGGTACTTATTCTTAACAGTGATGGTGTTAAGACCCCTGTAATCGATGCAAGGCCGCAATTCACCGCTCTTCTTCTGCACAAAGAAGAATCCCGCCCCTGCTTGTGACACCGACTTCCTAATAAATCCCCTGGCCAGATTCTCCTTGATGTACTGTGACATGGCCTCTGTCTCCGGGAGAGACAGGGGATACACACGACCCTGGGGAGGCTCTGCACCAGGCAAGAGGTCCATAGGACAGTCGTAGGGGCGGTACGGCGGGAGAGTCTCTGCCGCTCTCTTGGAGAACACATCTGCATACTGCTGATAGTGTTTAGGGAGCGAAGAGAGATCTGCGGGAGCCGCAGTGGCAGCAACCTGAATGCACTTGCTCAGACATCTACCCTCACAGGACTTACTCCAATTAAGAATTTTCCCCGAGGACCACTCAATATGGGCAGAGTGGCAACGCAACTAGGGAACTCCCAGGAGAACCTGATTGATACCCTCGGGCATAATAAGGAGGGACACTGTCTCGTGATGGGACGGAGACAGTGAGAGTCTTAATGGAGCAGTCTGATGGGTAATCTGCGAGGGTAATGTCGAGCCGTTCACCACTCTGATGGTGACCGGCTGAGGTAGCATAACCAAGGGGATTGCGTGCTGGAGAGCGAAGGCTGAGGACATAAAATTACCCTCCGCTCCAGAATCTACGCAAACGTCCACCGCCAGAGTGGAGGAGCCGAACTCCAGCACCCCCTTGAAGATTAGCTTGGAGGAAAATGGTGTGGTGTCTCGTAACCCTCCTGCTGTTGCCACTAGACGTGGGCGTTTCTCCGAGCGCTGTGGGCACCTATTGGCAAAGTGACCAGACTGTCAGCAGTGGGAATGAGGTATGGGAGTTCAAGCAGGACGGAACTTAGAGCCCGTGTGAGGCACCTCCAGAACTACCGACGACTCGGACGCTCGATTGGGTGGATCCAGAGGCTTAGAGAAAGTTGGAGCCAACCTAAACCTCTGCCTGGACTGGGAGCACTCCAATCTTCGCTCTAAGAAGCGGAGATTAATGCAGGTGGAGATGGTAATAAGCTCCTCCAGAGTACCGGGAACCTCCCGAGTGGCCAGAGCGTCCTTAACATGGTCAGCCAAACCCCTCCAAAAGATTGATATTAGGGCCTTAGGCCTGTTTCACACTTACGTTTTTCTTGTCAGTTGTAATCCGCCAAAATGGCAGCGAACGGATCCGTAGGCGTCGAAATACCAACGGGAGCCACAGGACCGTTGGTGCTCCGGGATCCGCCGATCTGGGAAAGTTAAAGGAGCCGCGTTGAAAAAAAAATACCGCCGATGTAGCAGCGGAGAACCGGGATATCGCGGGACGAGAGGACAGCGGAGAGCCGGGATATTGCCAGGCAGGACGAGAGGACAGCGGAGAGCCGGGATATCGCCAGGCAGGACGAGAGGACAGCGGAGAGCCGGTATATCGCGGGACGAGAGGACAGCGGAGAGCTGGGATATTGCCAGGCAGGACGAGAGGACAGCGGAGAGCCGGGATATCGCCAGGCAGGACGAGAGGACAGCGGAGAGCCGGGATATCGCCAGGCAGGACGAGAGGACAGCGGAGAGCCGGGATATCGCCAGGCAGGACGAGAGGACAGCGGAGAGCCGGGATATCGCCAGGCAGGACGAGAGAGAGATTCTCCAGCAACCAGATTGGATTTAGGGTTAACTATGTAGCAAAAAGCAAAAATGCGGATCCGGCTACAAAAAAAAACGTTGCATTGTCCGTCCGGAGATGTCAGCGGACGCCAAAATTTTGGTGGATTCGCAGAAATACGGATGCAACGGACGACCGTCAGTCAAAATCCGCTGATAATGCAAGTCAATGGGGGAAAAAACGGATCCGTCAAGAAAAATGGCGGATCCGTTTTTTTTGTAAAACGGCGGATTTTGACTGATGGTGACAAACGGATGTGTGAAACGGGCCTTATCTGACCATTCCAACTCGGAAGCCAGTGTCCGAAAACGAATGGCATACTGGCTGACCAGGGACGAACCCTGTGTCAGGGCCAACAGCTGGAGCGCGGTATCGTGTGCGACCCGTGGTCCCAGAAAGACCTGCTTCAGAGAACCTAGGAATTGAGAGGCTCTCAGAACCGCGGGGACACCACGCTCCCACAGTGGGGTGGCCCACTCCAGAGCCCTGCCAGCCAGAAGGGAAACAATGAATCCGACCTTAGCCCGCTCAGAGGGGAATCGCGCAGCCAACAACTCTAACTGAATAGCACACAGGCTCACGAATCCCCTACAGGAGGCACTATCGCCCGAGAGCTTCTCGGGCAGTGGGAGGTGGGATAACATCGGTGCAGGGATGGAAGTGGAAACACGGGAAACAGCCTCCGCGGCTGCCTGAGCAGCGGCCGCAGTAACATTCACAGCTGAGGTTGAACGCTCGAGAGCCGCCAACCTGCCCCCCAGCTGCCGAATGTGCTGCTATAGTGACTGTTTATCCGCCATTACTAGCCAGACCCTGGCGCTAGTATAATGTTAGGGCTGGCAGAATGCACCAAATTCTAAAATAATAGTAGGTGCGTTCGCAGCCCGGGGTCCACCATGCAGAGGTGGTACACTGCTGCTAGGTAATGGCGGGAGTATAAAGCGGTGTGGAAAGGTCACACGTGGGTTAACGTCACCCAGTGTGAACAGGAGCGAACTCTGTTAACTCACAGAGCCGCACTACCACTGAACATAAATGCCAGAGCCTGTTTAGCTCACAGAGCTTGGCCAATGAGCGCACAGAAAGCGGTCACAGAACTCTGTCCCAAGGACACGGGATCAAAGTCCCTCTAGACCTTCTGAGCACACGGCGTCGCAACTGCGGACGGCGCTATAGACGCTGACTAAGGAGTATAGAGCACGTGCACTGAGGCATGCCAAGTCACTGATGGAGACTGATGCCTGTCTCAGACTCTGTCCTGCCTTCACCTAAGCCTGGGCGCTTAACAGGCTAGGCTGCACAAGACATGCGTACCAAGGGTAGGGGTTTCTTAATGAGTCATTCACCAGAGACATTCATACATGCATACAACACTCACGCCTCATAGACTGATAATGCAGTCTATACTAGCGCATGGCCGAGCAGCCATGCAAACCTTTTATAGCCGCGTGCTTCCGGGACCTTCCTGGCCTTTCGGATGGACCAATCCGAGCTGGAGAAGGACCTGAGCACGTGACCTTCGGTCTCCAATGGGAGATCACTCCACGGCCATGCTCAGTGGACCGAAAGGAGGACTTAGCCCCTGGAGAGACTCGCTGCTGGCCAGCCTGCATTGCTATATGTGGACCAGAGGTAACAGCAGCCAGCAACCCCTCAGTGTTGGTCTGAGCAGAGTGCTGGGAACGACGGGTCTGCTGAGCAGGCTCCTCTGCGGCTGAAGGAGAATGGGAGACCGCCGAGTGCAAGGCTCTGGATTCCTGCTGTGCAGTGGCAGGAACCCGGCGCCTAACACAAACAAGATGGAAGAACTAGAAGCCGAAATATCTACAGGTAACTATGACATTGTGGGAATAACCAAGACATGGTTAGATGAAGGCTATGACTGGGCAGTTAATTTACAGGGTTACAGTCTGTTTAGAAAGGATCGTAAGAATCGGAGAGGAGGAGCGGTTTGTCTTTATGTAAAGTCTTGTCTAAAGTCCACTTTAAGGGATGATATTGGCGAAGGGAATGAGGATGTCAAGTCCATATCGGTCAAAATACATGGAGGAAAAAATAATAACAAAATTCTCATTGGGGTCTGTTACAAACACCCAAATATAACAGAAATCATGGAAAGTCTATACTAAGACAGATAGATGAAGCTGCAACCCATAATCAGGTCCTTTCTTTGGGGGACTTTAACTACTCGGATATTAACTGGGAAGCAGAGACCTGCGAGACCCATAAAGGCAACAGGTTTCTGCTAATAACCAAGAAAAGTGATCTTTCACAATTGGTACAGGATCCAACCAGAGGAGCAGCACTTTTAGACCTAATACTATCTAATAGACCTGACAGAATAGCAAATCTGCAGGTCGTCGGGCATCTAGGAAGTAGCGACCACAGTATTGTACAGTTTCACTTGTTTTTCGCTAGGGGGACTTGTCAGGGAGTCACAAAAACACTGAACTTTAGGAAGGCAAAGTTTGACCAGCTTAGAGGTGCCCTTAATCTGGTTGACTGGGACAATGTCCTCTGAAATAAGAATACAGATAATAAATGGGAAATGTTTAAGAACATCCTAAATAGACACTGTAAGCGGTTTATACCTTGTGGGAATAAAAGGACAAAAAATAGGAAAAACCCAATGTGGCTAAACAGAGAAGTAAGAGGGGCAATTAACAATAAAAAAGAAAGCATTTAAACTACTAAAGCAGGATGACACCGTTGAAGCTCTAAATAAATATAGGGAGAAAAATGCTTTATGTAAAAAACTAATTAAAGCGGCCAAAAAGAAACCAGAGAAGCACATTGCTAAGGAGAGTAAAACTAATCCCAAACTGTTCAACTATATCAATAGTAAAAGAATCATAAGTAAAAGTGTAGGCCCCTTAAATAATTGTGAGGAAAGCATGGTTGTAGATGATGAGGAAAAATCTAATATTTTAAACACCTTCTTCTCCTCCTCGTTATTCACAGTGGAAAATGAAATGCTAGGTGAAATGCAGATAGACAAAGAAAACCTTATATTTAGGGTCACCAATCTAACCCAAGAAGAGGTGCGAAATCGGCTAAATAAGATTAAAATAGATAAATCTCCGGGTCCAAATGGCATACACCCACGAGTACTAAGAGAACTAAGTAATGTAGTAGAAAAACCATTATTTCTTATATTTAGGCATTCTATAGCGACGGGGTCTGTTCCACAGGACTGGCACAAAGCAAATGTGGTTCCAATATTCAAAAAGAGCTCTAAAAGTGAACCTATAAACTATAGGCCATTAAGTCTAACCTCTATTGTTGGTAAAATATTTGAAGGTTTTCTGAGGGATGTTATTCTGGATTATCTCAAAGAGAATAACAGCATATCAGCATGGGTTTATGAGGAATCACTCCTGTCAAAACAATGTAATCAGTTTTTATGAAGAGGTAAACTATAGACTGGACCAAGGTGAGTCATTGGACGTGGTATATCTTAATTTTTCCAAAGCATTTGATACCGTGCCACAAAAGAGGTTGGTACACAAAATGAGAATGCTGGGTCTGGGGGGAAAATGTGTGGAAATGGGTAAGTAACTGGCTTAGGGATCGAAAGCAGACGGTGGTTATAAATGGTATATTCTCTAACTGGGTTGCTGTGACCAATGGGGTACCACAGGGTCGGTATTAGGACCTATTCGCTTCAACTTTTATTAACGATCTGGTAGAAGGTTTACACAGTAAATTATCGATATTTGCAGATGATACAACACTCTGTAAAGCAGTCAATACAAGAGAAGATAGTATTCGGCTACAGATGGATCTGGATGAGTTGGAAACTTGGGCCGAAAGGTGGCATTGAAAGGTTTAACATTGATAAATGTAAGGTTATACACATGGGAAGAAGAAATCAATATCACCAGTACACACTGAATGGGAAACCACTGGGTATATCTGACATGGAGAAGGACTTGGTGATCCTAGTTAATTATAAACTTACCTGGAGCAGCCAGTGCTAGGCAGTGGCTACCAAGGCAAACAGGATCATGGGGTGCATTAAAAGAGGTCTCGATACACATGATGAGAGCATTATACTGCCTCTGTACAAATCCCTGGTTAGACTGCACATGGAATACTGTGTACAGTTTTGGGCACCGGTTCTCAGGAAACATGTAATAGAACTAGAGCAAGTACAAAGGAGGCCAACAAAATTAATAAAGGGGATGGGAAAACTACAATACCCAGAGAGATTAGCAAAATTAGGATTATTTAGTCTTGAAAAAAGACTACTCAGGGGAAATCTGATAACCATGTATAAGTATATAAGGGGACAATACAAATATCTCTCCGAGGATCTGTTTATACCAAGGAAGGTGATGGTCACAAGGGGGCATTCTCTGCGTCTGGAGGAGAGAAGGTTTTTCCAACAACATAGAAGGAGGGTTCTTTATTGTTAGGGCAGTGAGAATCTGGAATTCCTTGCCTGAGGAGGTGGTGATGGCGAACTCAGTCGAGGGGTTCAAGAGAAGCCTGGATGTCTTCCTGGAGCGCAACAATATTGTTTCTTACAGTTATTAGGTTCTTTAGAAGGACGTAGATCTGGGAGTTATTCTGACGGAATATAGGCTGAACTGGATGGACAAATGTCTTTTTTCGGCCTACTATGTTACTATGTTATTTCTTCCCTGCTCCGGGGCGTGTGGTGCCTGGAAGAAATCCCTGCCCCCGTCCTCATTACAATACTACCCCCTCTATCAGGGACAACTACGGCCCTGGAATCCTGCACCTGTGCCCTGCGCTCCCTCAGAAATACATACCTCATCCTCCCTTCTGTGGGCACTGCATTCATGACTCTTCTGCGCAGGCGCCGGGGAGTCACTGTGACCTCCAGTGTGCACGCCGATAATATGCTCTCCCAACTTCCTCCCTGCACAGTCATCACTAGGAATCATGTGTACATGGCGATTACTATGCAAGGAGGAAGTGGGGAGAGCACCTTATCGGCGCACACACCAGAGGTCACTGGAACGGAAGTTGCCAGCACCTGCGCAGAATGCAGTGCCCATAAAAGGGAGGCTAAGGTATGTGTTTCTGAGGGAGTGGAGAGCACAGGCGAAGGACTCCGGGGCCGTAACTGACGCTGATGGGAGGGTGGTAGTATTACAATGAAGACGGGAAGCAGGAATTTCTTCCAGGCACCGCATGCCCCAGAGCCTGGAAGAAATCATTAACATAAAGACAGAATATAACATTTCTCCACAACAAGACCATTAATATGAGGCATACAGGTAGGACTAGTGTAACATTTCTATTACCTGTATGCCCATATTAATAGGTCATATACATCCCGGGTGGTGACAGATTCCCTTTAAGCCATGCAACAAATGTGAAAATGTACAGAAAGACTAAAAGCTACTGCAGAGTGTGAACAGATTCCAGATTCATTAATTTATGTCTCATTGCAGATCACAGGGCTTACTCTGAACACTGTATTTAAGTTTTTGGTCATTTTAGCTCCTTGCCACTTCAGCCTGACAGAGTGTTATATTGATTTTTTTTTTATGAGCCGTAGGCTATATAGCACAGTCAGTCAGTCCGTCCAGTACTGTGCCAAAGTTTTAGGCAGTTGGGGAAAAATGCCTCAAAGTAAGAATGCTTAAAACAATAAGGCCGAGATCAGACTTGCGAGAAACTCGGATGAGTCTCGCACTTCAATACCCGGCAGCGTTCAGTTGCATAGAAATACATGCAGCTGAACGGCTCTATCCAAGTGCTGGTGGCAAGTTTCTCGCAAGTCTGACCCAGGCCTAAAGGTGTTAATAGATTGTTTCTATCAATTAACAAAATGAAAAGTGAAAGAACAAAAGAGAAATCTAAATAAAAAATCAGTAGTTAGTGTGTCCACCTTTTGTCTTCAAAACCGCATCAATTTTTCTAGGTACGCTTGCACACAATCAGAGATCCTATTCAGGTGAATGAGTAACCATGTATACCAAACAGTTGATAATAATAATCATTTTCATATGTAGATTGAAACACTCATTATTTGAAACAGAAACGGCTGTGTAGGAGACATAAAACTGGGTGAGCAGCAGCCAAACTCTGCTACAAAGGTGAGGTTGTGGAAGACAGTTTCTTGTCACAGGTCATGCACCATGGCAAGACTGTGCCCAACAACATTTAAAAAAAAAATATATATATATATATACAGGAAAAAAAAGTGATAAAGCAACACAAAAAGACAATCATAGGGTGCAAGCCTTCCAGGTGTATACCAAACCTCAAAAATAGTCCTTCAAAGATGAAAGCAGCACACCATAAAGACTTCAAATAAGGTGCTATTTATTAGCCCATCTGGCTATTTGCCCATGCTGCGACTTTTCGGTCCAAAGGGTGCGGACCTTTCTCAAGCCTTTTAATTTCAACATTTTTATTGAAAAGAAAACATCAGTTAACATGAAGTACATTCACAATAGGGTACAAGGATCCCCTCGCAGGGGGTGATACATAAAAGAGCATGAAAACCTATGTAGTATCCTTGACCTCTTAGCCATAGCTTTGCGTACTCGCAAAACAACAATTTTAACATAGTAAGATTAAGTTTAATGGGAGGGGGGAAGGGGAGGTAGGGAGGATATAGTGAGTGTCAATAATACAAGATAAGAAGACATGAAACAATAACCTATGTGATTTGAAGTTAATAGTTGTAGACAATAACCCGTATAGCAATACATTATATAGATATAGATATCATCCTGGAGAGGTTCTCGCTGTTGTGTGTCCGGATCCAAGGATCCCAGATACTTTGGAAGGCATCGAAAGAGTTAGATCTGATGGCTTCTATTTTTTCATAGAGCCTAATCAGATTGACTCTCCTCTTCACCTGCATTATTGATAGCATATTAGTTTTCCATTTGCTAGCAATGTGGTTTCTGGTTGCCATAGTAATAAAATCAATTAAACGGCAAGACTTGTTATTTGTATTGGTTGGTCTGTCCCCCAGAAGTAATACTGACGGCGGCAGAAACACTTTCCTGTTTAGAACTGTATGGATTAATTTTACTACATCTTTCCAGAGAGATTTCACTATAGGGCAGGTCCACCATATGTGGAGTGTATCCCCACTATCAGTACACCCCCTAAAACAATTGCCCGGGTTTATGTGATAGACATTGTGTAAGAAGCTAGGAACATAGTGAGTTCTATGGAACAATTTAAGGGATGTTTCAGTGAGTGAAATTTGATTGCTACCTTTAATTATATTTTCGTAGCATCTATACCACCTTTGTGGTGTAAGGGAGATTTGTAGATCTGTTTCCCACTGCTCCATAGCCCTCAGCTTCAAGCATTCCCTAGGTTGGTTAAAAATAGAGTAAAGAAGGGATATAAGACCATTTCCCAGTGGATCGTATAGACATTTTAATTTGAAAGTTGTAGGTTTTGTATTTGTGGAGTTAACTGTTAGATTTTGCAAAAAATGAAAAATTTGTTCCAGTCTGAAAGCTTCAGACCTCGGTGCTTGATATTTAGTGATGACATTAACTGAAAGTGAGTAGTCAGACTTTGCAGTCTGACTAGCTTATTCTGTAGCCACCATGCATGGTTCCGGGACATAACCCCTGGGGGAAACATGGGATTATTAAATAAATTCAAAAGTGGGGAAGGAGGAGACTGTAATGCATATTGAAATCTATTTGCTCTCCAGATACGTAGGGAATGAAAAGTTTATGGCGAGTGTAGCGCTAGGTCCTTCAGTAGGGGTCCTGTAGCCCAAATTAAGCTTTCCAAAGAGTAGGGTGCTATATGGGCATTTTCTATTTGTTGCCAGATGGGCATGTGTTGCTCTGCTTTTCCCCCGCTAGCTGGGCAATCTGGGCCGCTTTGTAATAATGGTTGAAATTCGGTAGCGAAACTCCTCTTTTTCTTTTATGTCTAAATAGAATTTGTTGGGAAATATGAGGCTTTTTATTATTCCAAGTAAAACGCGTTATATGCCAATTTATCATTTTGAATGTTATCAGAGGAATTGGGATGGGGAGAGACCGAAACAAATATAGAAATTGAGGTAGCGAAACCATTTTTTTTCGAGTGGACTCTTTCCAGGAAAGAAAAAGACGGCGAGGACCATTTCGATAGGGTTTGCGCTATGTTTGACGAGTGTGACCAACCTGTCAATCACTTTCCAAGCGATGCTTCAAATCGCTTGGAAAGTGCTTGAGAAAATCGCGAACAGAATCGCGGTGAAATCGCGTGGAAAAAACAGCGCAATTTCTGGGAAGGAGTCCGGTTTTCATTGTGCGTTTTAAAACGCTACGTGGGCCCATAGCCAGAATGTTGCTTGTGTCCACCTGATTGCTGTTTCAGTACGAGTCGTAAGTAAAGTTTTTAATTGTAGTTTTAAATCGTAGATTCGTTTAGTTAAATATAGCGAGGGACTTGATTGGTTGGCGATTTCTAAGTTATAGAGTTCTTTTTCAAGGGTAGACTGCTCTTTAAGTCGGTCTCTTTTCTTTTGGGAAGCTATCCTAATGAGTATGCCAGTGATGTATTTTTTATGGGCCATCCATGCGTTACCTATAGTAGTATCAGGGGTGATGTTTGAGAGGAAAAAGGTTTTGAGTTCTTGCTCAATTTTTAATCTCGTTTGAGGGTAAAGATTCAGTTAACCTCCATGTATATAAACGCGTGGTTGCCACTTCCAATTTAAAAACAGAAAGTACACAGTCATGATCAGACCAGGAGGAGGGAACATGTCTGGAATACATTAATGACGGTATATTTTCAGAGTTAGTAAGAATCCAATCTATCATGGAGTATGAATGGTGAACACTAGAGAAATAAGTATAACCTCTTGTCTGTCGGTGAGATTCTCTCCAAGTATCAATGAGATGATGGGCATGGAGGATATTTTCAAGTATATTTTTTTTCCTTCTTTGACAAATCAGGCCTCCTATTATTAGAACTGTCAAGAGTTGGGTTTATAGTCAGGTTAAAATCCCCACCCCATATTATAGTGTCGTAGGAGCTGGATTTGAAGGATCTTGTGATAGATTTAATTGGTTTTACTTGTAGAGCTGGGGGGCATATCAGTTGACCAAACAGATTTGCTTTCCTTGTACCATTCCCCAAAGAATTATATATCTACCCTCTGTGTCTACAACCATCAACCATTCCATCTTGTAGAAATGGAAAAGAGTTATGAAGTAAGATGGCAACTCCCGTCGTTTTTTTATCGTGAGAGGCTAGAAAAAACCTCGTGTAAAGCTTATGAAAAGATTTTGGGGATGAATTTTTAGAAAAATGGGTTTCTGTAGAAATAATACATCCGGGGAATGTTTCAACTAATCAATAAAGTCTCTTTTTCTTTTTGTCAGGGAATTGAACCCCCTAACATTGTGAGATAGTGTCTTATACATGTGGTTTGTTTAAAGAGGATCCAGTTAAATCACCTAGAAAAATTACAGGTTGCTTCACATCAACTAACAATCTGGTTATATATTCAAATCTCATCAACACTCTTTTAGGGAGGGTAGGGTAATTATGAATACGGTAATGAGAAAAAAACGGTCACAACCATTGACCAGAATGCAGGCTAGAGTATGTCGGCCCAACATCAGTGGGACCAGAAACAACAGTAGCGCAAAATGGAGTGGCATTCTTACTCCAGCGGCACAACACTCTATAACTAGAGAAAAAAAAAAGAAACATTAACATTCGTAACTCATCATGACAGACATCAAGTAATGATACTATCAAAGGAATGTCTTAGCATTATGTTTGTTCTTTAGATCTGTTCCAAGCCATTTGGTAACGGAGATCTCACGGAGCCGGCTGCTTATTGTGCTGTAACTTATTGGGTCTTGTACAGCGTGCTTCCATCCATTCTCTGCGAGGCCTCTGTCTCTGAGGCAGTGCTCCCGAATCTAGGATCGGGATGCCAGCTTTTTCCAATGCCCTTCTACCTTCCTCTTTAATTTTTTGGAGAGTAGGTGGAGTTGCCATGTGAAAAGATTAGAGCATGCGGAAATCCCCACCTATATTTGATGTTTGCTTTAATTAAGGCCAGTGTTATATCTTTCATGGCTTTTTCTCCTCTGTAGTGTTGCTGGGCAGATGTCCGGGAACAAGGAGACAGAGTCTGGGACTCCTGGTAGCTTATTTATTTTACGAGCTGCCGACAGGATCATGTCTCTGGATTCTTCCTGATGCATTTTAAGTACAATGTCCCTTGGTGAGGCATCAGGTTTGGGACCTCCCAGAGCTCTGTGAATTCTGGTTATTCTTAAAGAATTAGGATCTGCGTGTGGTACAAGGGTGCAGAAGGGTGCAGAAGAGGCCCGAGGCCACCTCCATTAAGTTGGGGCTACTTTCTGGCAGTCCTTTGATTCTAATGTTACCGAGAGCAGTTTTCCAAATCTTCACACTTAAGTTCTAGAAACTCAATTCTAGCATCTTTCTCCTGTAGTTGTTCTCTATCAAATTCAATGACATCAGCGGTGTCATCCATTCTTTTCTCTAAATCATTGGTTCTTTGAGCAATATCTTGGATTTGATGTGTGAAATTGTCCACAGCAGATGATAATTCAGCTCTGGACGTTTTCTGGATGGTAGCCAGTAGATCCTCCATCGTCATTGGGATCATGTTTGTTGAAATGACCGAGTCGGACTGCTGTGCCCTCTGAAGGGGGCTCTTGGAGCTCGTTGTGGCTGATTGAGAAGCTGACATAACTTGGCTTGATTGTTTTGTACTTTGAGACAACAGTTGTGTGATCGATCGGGTATTGATTTCAGATGAAGTGGTTTTTTTGAGATGCATTGCTCAGAGACCTCTTGCGTTCTGTAGATCAGTTCATGACGGTCACTTAAATAATTGAGCGTACATTAGTGCCCATGGTGACAGACCTAGTGTGCCATAGTCCACCAGGGCTGTCCATGCCCTCCTTGTTGGATTTTAGCAGGGCACAGGGTAAATCTTACACGACTTAACACGTCTCCAAAGCGTCTCTACTGTATGTGCTATGGTCCGTGTACCCCTGTAGAATTATAGGAGTGGGGAGGTGATTAGTCCAGCAAGTCAGAGCAACCGGAGGTATTGTAGCACAAAAAGAGAAGAAAAAATAGAAGTTGATATGAGCACTACGTCAAGTGGCCAGCAGATGGAGCCCCAATCTTGTATATGCAATGTGAGGCAGCTATGAGATCCAACTGGGGACAAGGCAAAAAAGAGAGAGGCAGAAAACAAAAAAAAATAAAACACAGATGGCTCTCTGACTCTGGGAGTCGGGAAACAATAGGGCTGCTGCAATCCTCTCAGTATCTCAATGCACTGGACAACAGATCCTGCTATACTCCTGCAGCTGTTCCAGGTACTCTTATAGCCCCAGCAAATCACCCACTTTCGGGGTATAGTTTATCAATGTCTCCTTCTGTATTACCTCTCTGGCACCTCCACTATGTCTTCCGCTGGCCGCGCCGTCAGCCGCCCACCCGCTCCAAGCGCGGCCTCAGAAGGTACCGCATCCTCTCCTGGTTCACTCAGCGGTCCACGGAGGGTTCACCATGCGTCCCAGCGCAACGGGAAGGGGTGAGTATCCCGTCCTCGCCACCCCCGGCGTCCCGGTCACAAAGAGGTCCCCGTGCCCGCAATCCAGCGATGAGCACAGGGCGCCTCCAGCAGGCTTCAGGCCCGAAGGTAGGCCGCGAACGTCCGCCTCGCCCCGGAACTCCGGGCGGGCCCGCAGACAGCAGGAGTCACCTGTCGGGTGCCCACTAGATCCTCACAGCCTCAGATGAGGCTAGATGGGCCACAGAGGTTTTAGAATCGGGCAGATTATTTCAGCCCTGAAGGGAGCTCGAGTCGTCACGTCCTTCTCCTCTGGTCGCTAGCCACGCCCCCCCTTTCTCAAGCCTTTTGAATTCTTTATGGTATTCTGCTTTCATCTCTGAAGGAATATATACACACACACACACACACACACACACACACACACAGCGTGTTGCGAAAGTATTCGGCTCCCTGGAACTTTTCAACCTATTCCCACATATTATACTTCAAATATAAAGATACCTAATGTAAATTTTTGGCGAAGAATCAACAAGTGGAACACAATTGTGAAGTTGAACGAAATTTATTGGTTATTTTAAATTTTTGGGGAAATTCAAAAACTGAAAAGTGGGGCGTGCACTGCTTCACTAAAAGTAAAGGGGCCGAATATTACACTCCCCACATTTCAGTTTTTGAATTTCCACAAAAATTTAAAATCACCAATAAATTTCGTTCAACGTCACAATTGTGTCCCACTTGTTGATTCTTCACCAAAAATTTACATTTGGTATCTTTTATATTTGAAGCATGATATGTGGGAAAAGGTTGAAAAGTTCCAGGGAACCCGAATACTGTCAGCAAGGCACTCTATATACAGGATGGGCCATTTATATGGATACTCCTAAATAAAATGGGAATGGTTGGTGATATCAACTTCCTGTTTGTGACATATTAGTATATGGGAGGGGGGAAACTTTTCAAGATGAGTGGTCACCATGGCGGCCATTTTGAAGTCGGACATTTTGGATCCAGCTTTATTTTTTTCAATGGGAACAGGGTCATGTGACACATCAGTTATTGAGAATTTCACAAGAAAAACAATGGTGTGCTTAGTTTTAACGTATATTCTTTCATGAGTTATTTACAAGTTTGTGACCACTTATAAAATGTTTTCAAAGTGCTGCCAATTGTGTTGGATTGTCAATGCAACCCTCTTTTCCCACTCTTGACACAATTTTTGAGTGAAATTATATCAAATTTGCATGTTTTTCTAAACAGGAAATAAACATGTGTATAACAAAATGTGTAATTGCAATAATTTTCTGGAAGAAATACTTTATTTTCTGGAACAACTGCAAGGGTGCCAACATTTTCGACCATGACTGTATGGAAAGCTTGTTACAGTGGTAGCCATTTTTATGCCATTATAGTCCATTTTGTATACTTTTAAACTCTGCCAGTTCTACATTTAACTCTCCCATCGTCCCATCCCGCCCACCTTTTTGGGAAATGTGGCTGTAATAGGACGCCTTTTATGTTTAATCTCTTTTTTATTAAAGTAATAAAACAGTACAACATATCACAAATACAAACATATATATAGACTAAGTAATTACAAGACTTCTCAAAATAATACGCATCCTGCTTCATGTAAATATGGTATCATCACAGAATCTTATTTACTGATTAATACTATATAGGTTCAATGCTCATCTCTTCTGTTCTTTTCCTAGCATTTTGCATTTTTTACCACCTGTTGCTTCATTTCAATATTTATTTCGTATGTGGAAGTCTATTTCTAATTGCTATAATTATCTATAGTATCCACCCAGTTTATCATCATTTATCCCTGACAGCATCTATGATTGCTTATGTTATTACGTCAGAATTAAAAGGAGGGTAAGAAGAAAAGGAAAGAAAAAATGGGACGGGAAAAGAAGGACAATGCCTCCGCCACTCTCTGAAACCAACCCAGGAATGCCAATGAGAAACCTCACTACCGGGAAAGTACTTCCCATTTCTCCATGAGAGCCCAGAAACTCCTTGAATCCCTGAGTAAAATCCAGGGTTGCCATGTCCGTAAATACCTCGAGTTATCACCCAAAGCCTGTGCAAACAATTCCTCCATATGGTGGATATGTGAGAATTCTGTTAGCCATTCAATCATGGACGGGATTTTCGTTGTACGCCAATGTCTAGGTATAACCATGCGGGCTGCCGTCAGGCAAAATCTCAGGAGGCTATTTTTTTTGTTTTGCAATTGATCCCGGTAGCATGGACAGGATGGCCATCTGTGGGGTGGGGTTTGTATCATCTCCTGATATTTTATTATAAGTCGAGAATACTTCTCCCCAGAAACTCTTTATCCCTGGACACTGCCACCAAATAAGGATCAGGGTTCCTCTTGCGTTCCCACAGCGCCAACACCCATCCGCCACCGAGGGGAATATGGCATGCAATCTCACAGGGTATTGGTACCATCTAGTAAGAATTTTAAAATTCTTCTCTTGGGCATGGCTAGCCGGAGACATCCCATGAGCATAGCGGAATGCCAATGTGATTTCCCTCTCAGTAAATGTGCACCCCATTTCCGCCTCCCATGCTCTAATATATCCCGGAATTACTGTTGGGGTATCATCGTTTAATAATTTGTACACAAGAGAGATTTGGTGCAACGGGGGTGTCTGTTGAGCAATCATCTCAAACTGTGTCAGAGAAGATGGTAATCTCTCCCCACCTGAAATTCTTCTGACAAATGATTTTAATTGTTCGTACTCCAACCACGATATTGTATGTGTGGGGTGTTTGTCTTGTAGCTTGTTGAGGGAGGAAAGTCCCCTCTGCGAGATTATTTGATATATCCTTTGATCGGATTCCACCCTCCATCCCAAAAACCTCTCACAGTGTATGCCCGGTGAAAAATCAGGATTAGCGAATATAGGAGAAAGTGGAACAGTTGCGCCCATTAATTTTTTCTTATATTTTAGCATGTCCCAGCTCTTAAGAATCTCACCAGCCATCATATCCCGACAACCGCCCCCTATTTTCTCCTTATCCCTGGTCACTATCCACGGCAGGTTCCGTAATGGAACTAGGTATCCCTCCTGTTCCAGTCCAACCCACTGTTTGGTCTCCCGTCTGTAATGCCAATCAAAAAGATGGATCAATTGTGAGGCCTGATGGTATGTCTTTAAGTCTGGAAGTCCCGCCCCCCCTTGTGATTTAGGTCTCGTCAGTGTTCTGTAACTCAGCCTAGATCTGTTCTGGTGCCATATCAAATGTATTAGAGCTGATTTAATAGTTTTAAAGAAACTTCGAAGTGGCGTGATCGGTACTGTCTGGAACACATAAAGGAACCGGGGAAGCACATCCATCTTGAAGGTATTTATACGGCCAAACCACAAAATCATTTTCTGATCATACTTTTTTAGATCCTTATAGTTTTATTCAGTAGGGTTTCATAGTTTAGTGTGTATAATTTGTTTAGGTCTGAGGGGACCTGTATGCCCAAATATTTAATGGCGCCCGTCTGCCATTTGAATGGGAAATTTTCTTTTGCCCTCTCCATGTCCCCCCATGGTAAAGTGATATTAAGTGCCTCGGTTTTGGTGTAGTTTATCTTAAAGTTACTGACCTCGCCATACTTTTTGAATTCGGACATTAGTGCAGGTATAGTGATATGAGGTTGAGAGATGTATAGAAGAAGATCATCTGCATACAATGATGTTTTATAATGCTTCTGACCTATCTTGATACCCCATATACTAGGGTTATTCCTCACCGCTACCGCTAAATGCTCCATTGCCACCGTGTATAACAAGGGCGAGAGAGGACACCCCTGTCTCGTTCCATTATGAATCCGAAAGGGGTCTGAAAGCAATCCATTAATTTTAATTGTGGCTGATGGGTTCGTGTACAGGGCCGCAATTTTGTATAAGAACCTATCTCCCCGCCCTATCTGTCGGAGGGCTGATTGAAGGAAGCTCCACCTCACTCGGTCGAACGCCTTTTCGGCGTCCACCAATATGAGTCCCAGGTGCTTCCGGTGGGTTCTGGTATGAGCGATCAAAGATATAGTCTTCAACACTCCATCACGAGCTTCTCTTCCCTGAACGAAACCCACCTGGTCTTTATGTATGATATATGGTAAAAGGGGTGCAAGTCTGTTGGCAAGTATCTTCGCAAATAGCTTTACATCTATATTTATTAAAGAGATCGGTCTATAATTAGAGACCACTGTTGGATCTTTTCCCAATTTTGGCAATACTGTGATATACGCCGCCAGAGATTGATGCGTAAACCCTGATGATTCAGAAATGGAGTTATAAGTCCTTGTCATATGTGGTGTTAACTGTTCTCTGAATAGTTTATAAAAGTGGGGGGAAAACCCATCTGGGCCAGGGCTCTTCCCATTCGGTGTATTCCTTATGGCCTCATCCACCTCCTGTGTCGATATATCTGCTTGTAGCTCATCTGTCATCTCTGTGGAAAGTCTAGGAAGTGGCGTGTCCGCTACATATTTATCTATTTTAGTCTGTATGTCCCCTGCGTGATTAGTCGACTGCGCCCCTCCCAAGCTATATAGCTTCTGATAGTATTCTCGTATTGTTTCCAAGATTTCCCTCGGGTCGTGAGCCTCAGCCCCTGTACGTTTCTGGATTTTTGGAATATAAGTCGTCTGAGTCCTAGGATGTAATAATCGTGCTAGGGGGCTGTCGCATTTTTTGGCCTTATGGTAAAGGAGACTTTTGAAATTATTTCTGAATTTCAATGATTGTTCGTTTAATACATTTCTAAGGGTCTCCCTATGTTTAATTATTTCCCCTAGTATTACCGATGACATAGTATTTTTATGTTTTTGCTCCAATGCATATATAATATGCAACAATTCTTTAGTTTTTTCCGATCTCTGTTTTTTAAGACGGGATCCATGTTTTACCAGGATACCACGAAGCACGCATTTAAGGGTCTCCCATTTCACCGGGGTCGGGGTGTCGTCGTTTGTGTGATCTGACCACAGCTGATCTATTGTCTTTTTTATCTCTGTCGTGCAATTCAAGTCTTTCAGCAAATTGTCATTCAATCTCCAAGTCCAGGGACGGTCCACCTCATCCGGTGGGGAGACGTCTAGGAACACCGGAGCGTGGTCCGACCACAAGAAGCTACCGATAGACGATCGGGGGCCTCCAGGACAGGGCATGATGGCTGACAAGAAAAAAGTCAATTCGGCTATAGGAATCATGAGAACTGGAGTAGTATGTATAGTCTCTACCTCCAGGATTTTGTGCTCTCCAAATGTCTACCAGCTGCATCCCATGGATAGATTGTTTCAGAAGGGACAATTGTCTAGTGATACCTCTCACATTTTGTGTTGTGGTATCTATTCGTGGGTCAACAGTGAGATTGAAGTCCCCCCCCCCCCATATTACTATCACCCCTTCAGCAAATTCTGCCACCCTCCTCAGGAAACCCCGGCCAGCCCTGGCCTGATTTTCATTTGGGGCATAGCACCCCGCAATAGTGTAAAGGGTTGTATGAATCCTAAGTTTTAGTATTAAGTACCTGCCCTCTGGGTCCGCATATGTGTACTCAACCGTATGCTGGAGGGACTTGTGGATCGCCACAGATACCCCCCTCGATCGGCTTCCGGGGCAGGCGCTATGGAACCAAATCGTAAAGTATCGGTGCCGCGATAGCTTGGTCATGTACATTAACCTTTTCATTGCACTGTTGTATCTCATCCTTCAAGGTTGATAATTCTGCCTTATACGACGTCTCTAGGCGGATCACATATTGTTCCATGTCCTGTCTGGTGGGCATATCACGTAGTCTAGCATTCAGCAAACCCAGATCGAGTCCTGGAATCAATTGTGTGTTATATCCATAGCCCAATGAATCATATGCAGGGTAGCAGTGAGAGGGCATCGCCTGTGGGGCCTGAGTTAGTGTGAGGCAACCCTCCTGAAATAGTTGGCCGCCCCCCACAGTTACGACAACAGGGGCTGTGATGTGCTGTGAGGATTCAGAGAAGCTTCTGGGGTGGGGGGGACACGGGGCACTGAGATGAGCCTTCATTGTAATCCATTTCACAATCTTCCTCTTCTGTCCTATGTTCTTCCCCATCTTCCTGTATCTCCTCTGTCACTGCCAGCGCTAAACTCAGTTCTCCCCCCCCAGCTCCATCCTGGCATGCTGCTGGAAGTGATTGATGTCCTCCCTCACGCTCCCCAGTGCCGAAAGCAGCATCTCCGCTGTGTCTCCCCTCCTGTGTCACTGATCCGTCGGCCCTGCTTCCCGCCCCTGCTTCTGCTGTGTCAGCGTCTGCTGCAGCGTCTGCTGCCTCCTTCTCGTCCCCCGCCTCCATGTTTCGCAGGCCTTCTCTGTCTGGGCTGACCAGGAATGTTGTTATCTGTTGAGCGGCGGGCTCTGTCACCACCAAGGGGGCTCCCCTGTTTCCCTTCTTCTTCTTGGCACCCATAATGCTAGTTTCACATTTGCGTTTCAGGACGCAGCGACGGCCTGCGGACGGCCGCTGCTAAGCCCCGCCCCCTGCCACGCACCCTCCGATAGCTCCGCCTCCAGGTGCATGACACTGCATGTGTCATGCGTCCCCTATCTTTATCACTGAGGACGCAGGCCGTGCGCAGTATGCGTTTTGGCGGCGCCTGCATCCTTTTGGCAAACGCAACCTGTTGCAATTTGGTTGCGCTCGGCGCACCGTCAAAAGGGCGCAGGCGCCGCCAAACGCATACTGCACATGGCCTGCGTCCTCAGTGATAAAGATGCCCGGAGGCGGAGCTATCGGAGGGGGAGCGGCAGGGGCGGGGCTTAGCGGCGGCCGTGCGCAGGCCGTCGCTGCGCCCTGAAATGCAAATGTGAAACTAGCCTAATGGTGCTGTTGGGGTCCGGAATCGTGCACTGATATGATTTTTAGTCGGTTTTATGGAGGGAGCTTCTCTGCCTGCTTCCTCACTCCACCGCTGCCATGCCACGCCCCCATAGGACGCCTTTTATTAGAAATGCAGACTTCTACTACAGACTTCAGTGTCACAACAAAGAGACAATATTTTCCACCTTGTTAAGTGGCTGTTACAAAGAGGTGAATACTATATTTATGTAATGGATACCATGTCCTCAAAGATTAACTACTTTTAGTAGGGATAACTGTTATGAAACTCTTCAGTGATGTAACATATAAGTATTGCTATACAATGTCTTAGTACATATTTTGCCATTTCTTTTCACAGTATCATATTCGTCGGTCCAGCCACATCCTTTGGTTAAACACCCAACAATCCAACTTCACCCTGATCCTCCAAAGCTGCCACATCATCAAGTGATACTACAACAGCAGCAGCAGATACAACATCGGCATCAGATTCAGACCATTACCTTACATAATCCAACCTTGGATTCCTCATCTGCCCAACAATGTGTGCCAATTCAGAGTCCGACATTCCTGTCCCTTCCCAGCAGTGCTCATGCACATCACAGTAACCCAGCCCCAACTCCTCCTCCTCCATCTCCAACCCTCACACCCGCTGTTCAGCATTCTGTAGTGGTGTCACCCTCGCCAGCACAGTCCCCATGTCAGTCTCCAACTATAATTATTCACCCACAAGCCCTAATTCATTCTCAGCCACCTCTGCTAGTACAGTCAACACTTCCATCCAGAGAAAACACACAGCTACAGAACACATTGCATCCATCACCACAGGTTGTCATTCCAACACATTGTACATCTACATTGACCCCAGTGAGCCATACTGGAACATTACATGAACAAACAATAGCATCCACTGCCCAACAGTTACTATCTCCCATAGACCCAATGCAGTCATCATTACAGTCCTTGCCATCAACAATAGCAACCTCCCCAAACCTGCCTGCATGCCCCGCGCCTCAGCTCCAGTCTCTGCCCCTACAGTCCATACAGGCCATATCGGTACAACCAGAAATCTTGACTCCTGGCCAGGTCTTGGTGCAGAATGCATTACTAACAGAAGAAGAACTTCCTGCCGCCGAAGCTCTCGTTCAGCTGCCTTTCCAGACACTTCCACCACCTCAGACCGTTGCAGTAAACCTGCACATACCATCAGCACAAGTGGAGACACCAGTGGTAAGTTACCAGTATGGAGTTGGCACCTCTGCCTAGATATACAGCTAAACATCTGGAAAGAGCAGCAACCCCTCTCAATGGCTTACATATTTGGATGTTAAGTGGCTATTCCTAAACAGGAATAAACCACTAATAAAAAGGAAAACAGTGATGTCCAGCTGTTAAATAAACCTAAAATTTTCAGTATTATTTGGTAATTTTGCAATGACTGGAGATGGCTGGCTTAAAGTCTGAGTCTACCCAGATGGAAGGTTGTATGACAGTCTTTGTTGCATTTGCTCCATATAGAAGGTTTTCTTTTTACAGGCTCAATGCTTAACACCTATACACATAAAACATGACCCACTGCATGTGAATAAAGGCCCCCTTAAGCACGAGATAGCTATTGGTTGAGTGCATGGTTGTTCATCTAACAGCTACATTGGGTGAAATAAGTATTGAACATGTCAACAATTTATTACATTACAAAGTATTAAATTTCAGTAAGCGTGTTCAATACTTTTACCCTGTGTCATTATTACATATTTCCCTGTGTCATTATTGCACATAATTTATGGACATTTATGGTTTGATTTCTTTGAATGTGTCGATTGGAAGGGTTGTTACTGACATCTGGTGAGAATTTCATGTCAATAGCACAATTAGAAATATATTTACTTTGGTTCAGTACTTATTTTTACCGCTGCATCCTTCACGCTCAGATGAGTGCAGCTGTATTCCCTGCGAGGAAGCTGCTGCTCTACTATTCTGGCAGCGGCTTATATTCCGGCAAACAGAAGGATCGGCCATTGGAAATTCAACAGGCTGGATCCTTCTTTTTCCTCCGACATTAACTGTCGGAGAAGTGTTGGGAGACTCCATATAACTTACAGCGTCACCTGATATTAGTGGGTTTAGCAGCCTTTAGTCTAATGCACACAAGTCAAACTCAGGCCCACGGGAGAAATCTTCCCTGCAATGTAAGACAGCGCGTGCTAATAATACAAATCCTGCTTTTTTTGTCTGGCACGCTCCCTGGTTACTATATACACCCTGTACTAACTTGCTCCCCAGCTATGATACACTTTATGACTGACATTCACCTGACCTGAAAGTTTCCTCGTCTTCTCCTTGCATCAACATGCACTCCCCTTGTGCTCTCCCATGCATCTCTGCACGCATAGCACCTACTTCCCTTTTCTATCTCTTCCACAAGCTGGGCACAGGTTTGCTATTGAGCCACTGTACTCGTACCATGATTTAATACAGTTTTAAATAACCACAAATGTAAATGAATGACTTGGGAAGGGTATGTTGTGTAATCCAAAAAAGGCCTAAAGGGGCAAAGCCCCATTAGAAATGACCCCTCTTCAGCAGGTCAATAAAATGTAACCATTTTAACCCGCTTCATGATGTTTGACATATATTTACGTCATAGGTCGTGTCCCTGCAAGCCTACATCTTTCTACACACATGATGATTGGTCAAGTCGCTGACTTTGATGCGGGTTCCAATGCTGAGACCGCATGTTTCCCCGCACTTGATGGCAAATTTAATCAAGTGCCTCTAACAGCCACGGGTGGATCTGATCTCCACCCGCCGCTGTTCACCAGCTAATCACTGACAGCAGGATTTAACATGCACTGTCCGGAAGTGCATCATCCATCTCGCCCATCGGCTCTACTGTTACGTGATCGCAGGGCGCCAATGGGTTGTCATGACAGCCAGGGGTCTGCTGATGACTCCCGTGCCTGTCATTACAATCCTCCTGCTTTCATAGGAGATCGTGATTTCACCTAATATAAAAGGCAGTGCTGAATCACTGCTATTTATAGCAATGATCACAGATTCATTTTCTAAGGGGACTATTAACCCCTTAACAACCGCTGATATGCCTTTTAACGGTGGCAGTTAAGGGTACTTATTCCTCAGCGCCGCTTTTTAGCGGCTCTGAGAAATAAGAGTATAGTGCCTCCCAGCATCGGAAAAGCTCAGGGATCTCAGCTACTGGGGGTAGCTGAGACCCCGGAGAACATGATTCAGGTTGTTTTTTACCGTCCCTACTGACCGCAAAAAAACAGTACGATTTCTCATTTATTTGTCTCTCCTCTGATATGATCTAGCATACCAGAGGAGAGAGAAATGGGGTCCCCCGAGCCGCCCGGTACCTGCGGTGTCCCTGGACCCTCCGGCTCTGTCCCCTGGCGTCTTCTTCCGTGAAGAAAGTGGCGGGCGCATGCGCAGTGCGCCCACCGAGATCTGCTGGCCGGCACCGGGCAACAATGAGATTTTTCCTATTGGTCCATTTTGATCACTGTGATAGTCCCTATCACAGTGAATAAAATAAAAAAAGTAAATCAAAACCCCCTTTATCACCCCCTTAGTTAGGTAAAAATAATAAAATAAAAAATGTATTTCCATTTTTTCATTAGTTATGGGGTTATAACTAGGTTTGGTGTTAGAGTTAGGGTTGGGGCTAGGATTAGGGTTGTGTTGGGGTTACGGTTGTGGTGTTGGGGTTAGAGTTGTGTTGGGGTTAGGGTTGTGTTGGGGATACGGTTGTGTTGGAGTTACGGTTGGAGGTTAGGTTGGGGTTAGGGTTGTGGTTAGAGTTGGTGTTAGGGTTGGGATTAGGGTCAGGGGTAAGGCTGTGTTAGGGTTGAAGTTAGAATTAGGGGGTTTCCACTGTTTAGGTACATCAGGGGGTCTCCAAACACGACATGCCGCCCATCATTGATTACAGCCAATTTTGGGTTCAAAAAGTCAAACTGTGTTCCCCCCCCTAAAACAACGGTTAGTCTTTAAGTTTCTTTCCATACAAAAAGATTCATAGTTACAGTGGGGATAAAAGTATTTAATCAGCCACCAATAGTGCAAGTTCTCCCACTTAAAAAGATGAGAGGCCTGTAATTGACATCATAGGTAGACCACTGTTCTGTCCCCGCATGAGGCGAATAAAGATGTGGCTAGTGAATAGGGGCTGGGAGAGGTCCTACCTTCATTTCCTTAATGCAGGGCAGACAGGACCATGTTGCTCAGTGTCCGGAGAGATGATGCCCACCAGGGATTGTACAGTCCAGACTTGTTTAATTGGAAATCTGGACATACAGTGTATGATTGGTAATACAATAAGTTCTCCAGACATGCAGAGCGTTAACAAAGTGGTCGAAAAACTGATGCCTTTCACAGCTCGGTACAAGCATGTCTCTCCCAGAGAAAGTGAAACTAACAATGGCTGGAAGAAAGAAGAGGAGAACCGAACTTTGAACCGGAAGTGGAAGGCATGCATGAGGATAGCTGCAGACTGCCATACAAAAAAAATAGCAGGTGACAGCAGAGCAAATGCAAGACAATTATACAACGAATGGAAATAATAATCTATAGAAACCATAGAAGCATAACTGAGACGGAACAGCACAACCACAACTATGAGAATCAAAATGAGAAAACAAATCCAGAAAATCACCTTGTCTGATTTGGCAAGATTTATGTGGCAAATTATGGTGGAAAATGAGTATTTGGTCATTAACAAAAGTTCATCCTTATTTTGTTATATATCCTTTGTTGGCAGTGACAGAGGTCAAACGTTTTCTGTAAGTCTTCACAAGGTTGGCACACACTGTTGGAGGTATGTTGGCCCATTCCTCCATACAAATCTCCCCTAGAGCAGTGATGTTTTGTGCCTGTCGCTTTGCAACACGGACTTTCAAATTCTTCCAAAGGTTTTCTATTGGGTTGAGATCTGAAGACTGGCTAGGCCACTCCAGGATCTTCATATGATTCTTATGAAGCCACTCCTTTGTTGCCCTGGCGGTGTGCTTGGGATCATTATCATGCTGGAAGACCCATCCACGTTTCTCCTTCAATGCCCTTGCTGATGGAAGGAGGTTTGCACTCAAAATCTCACGATACATGGCCCCATTCATTCATGTACACCGATCAGTCGTCCTGGTCCCTTTGCAGATAAACAGCCCCAGAGCATGATGTTGCCACCCCCATTGCTTCACAGTAGGTATGGTGGTTTTTGGATGCAACTTAGCATTCTGTCTCCTCCAAACACGACGAGTTTCGTTTCTACCAAACAATTCTACTTTGGTTTCATCAGACCATATGACAATCTCCCAATACTCTTCAGGATAATCCAAATGCTCTCTAGCAAACTTCAGACGGGCACGGACAAGTACTGGCTTTAGCAGGGGGACACATCTGGCACTACAGGATCTAACTCCCTGGTGGCATAGTGTGTTACTGATGGTAGCCTTTGTTACGGTGGTCCCAGCTCTATGCAGGTCATTCACTAGGTCCCCCCGTGTGGTTCTGTGATTTTTGCTCACCGTTCTTGTGATCATTTTGACCGCCCAGCGTGGGATCTTGCATAGAACCCCAGATTGAGGGAGATTATCAGTGGTCTTGTATGTCTTCCATTTTCTTATTATTGCTCCCACAGTTGATTTCATCACACCAAGCTGCCTGCATATTGCAGATTCAGTCTTCCCAGCCTGGTGCAGGACTACAATTTTGTTTCTGGTGTCCTTCGACGGCTCTTTGGTCTTCACCATAGTGGAGTTTGGAGTGTGACTGTTTGAGGTTCTGGACAGGTGTCTTTCATACTGATAGCAAGTTCAAACAGGTGCCATTCCTACAGATAATGAGTGGAGGACAGAGGAGACTCTTAAAGAAGAAGTTACAGTTATGTGAGAGACAGAAATATTGCATGTTTTTAGGTGACCAAATACTTATTTTCCACCATAATTTGCAAAATAAATCTAGTCAAATCGGGCAAGTTGATTTTCTGGATTTGTTTTCTAATTTTGACACTCATAGTTGTGGTCTGCCTATGATGTCAATTGCAGGCCTCTCTTATCTTTTAAAGTGGGAGAATTGCACAATTGGTGGCTGACTAAATACTTTTTTTCCCCACTGTAAATTTGATCAAAAGGAAAAACTTTCCCAATTGTAGACATTTTTTAATAAATTAAATTAAAAATTTTGCTCCTCTGAGTATTTGAGTTTGACCTCCCTGGTCTAATATGTATAGGGGGCCTTGAGGGGTCTGTACCTGCTCCCCATATATTGGTAATTCATAGTTTTGATAATGAAGATTTTACTTTGTCTCATACAAGAAACATAAGAGCCCATAACGATGTTGTTTTGTTTGCATACAAGGAAAATACAGACCCTTTTACATCGGTGCGTTATATTCTATTTTTAGCCATTTTTTCCCCTTTTGCCAAAATTCCAAGCTTCTCCTACAAATTAAATATTAAAAAGGATAGCACATGGATGTCAGACAGATTGCATCCGAGTGCTATTTGTTTTTTATTTAACCCACTTACTTGAATGGACGTTAGTGATGAGTGAACATGCTCCGATATGTTCAAACAGTGGCGTGACATTCAGGTGCAGAGACTTCAACATATTTTTTGAGCACGCCAAAGTCACTCGGTTCGCACCCGAGCATGCTGGATAACACCTTATCTGAGCATGTTTGCTCATTACTAATGAACGTGTTTCATCAGGTCCTCAAAAATAGAATCACGTGAACAACACCATAAACTATAATGGTTACGTTCTCTATCCCTTCTCTATGTCCTTCCATTCCAAACAGCAGAGTAATGGAGCTTATGTTTCACTTTTTATAGTGGACATAGTATTTTTTTTTTTTAATTCTGTTGGCACATTTTAGTAAACGCTCAAACTGAATGTTTTAGCGTTTTTTTGAACTTTCTATTAAAAATGTTGGCTAAAGTTTGAGTTAAAAGGTTAAAATAAAGGAAATGTTTTGATTAGCTGCATTGTTCCTAATGGACATCTGCTGTTCCTATCTAGGTTTACCAAGTAGAACATTTGTGTCCTGAAGAAGTGCCAATGGAGCAACACGAATGTGTACGTGTGATTACTCAGACCCCCACACCTCCAACACTGTCTCCCCCTGCACTTCCTTTAGAGAGTGGCAAGGAGCTTCCTGTAGATCATATCATGCAAGGTAAAAATAACAATATACAGTCTGGCAAAAATTAAGAGACCACTGCACAATTTTATAAAAATCAGTTTCTCTACATGTCTGACAGCTATTCCTTTCCAGTGTCAGTTGAATTCCAACCAGAGTACACTTCATTCTACTTAACACTAGAACTACTGATGGAGTCATTTTGACTCCTTTCGTTTTTTATTTCTCTTCTGTGACTACATTTTTCAGAATTCCGGCTTGAAACTCGCTGACTTTTCCTCAAATATGATGTGAAAAAAGATTTTGTGAGAATAAATAATTTTGGTGAAAAATTTGCGCGTTTTTTTCAAAATTTACCAAGAACTACTGAAGGGAGTCATTTTGACTCCCTACTATATTTTGAGGTCCTTTTGTCACTAAATGTTGCTATAAAGTTTTGTGCATAATTTTTTCACTCTGTCTTATTTACCCTGATGTTCATATAGATGTAGTTCAATTTACATGTCAACTTTTCACATTTTCCTTGTGTTTTACCTGCTTGTATTACTGTGTAATACTGAACAAAATAGCTTGTTTACTCTAGGCTCTTATCTTATCAGATTTGATGAGAAATCTACTCGATCGGAGAGACTGCAAACGGACAAGTTTGCTCTATTTTCTACTGTGTGGGACAGGTTTATTGAAAATTGTATTGCGTGTTACAAACCTGGCCCATACATAACGGTGGATGAGCAACTTTTCCCAAGCAAAACTAGGTGTCCATTCACGCAGTACATGCCTTCCAAACCAGATAAATATGGCCACAAATATTGGCTAGCTGTTGATAAGGAGAGCAAATATCTGGCAAATGGCTTCCCTTATCTAGGCAAAAGATGACACACGCCGTGCTGAGGACCGTTTAGCTGACCATGTGGTAATGAAGTTATTGGACCCGTTTTTGAAAAAAGGTCGCAATGTTACAACCGATAATTATTTTACTTCAGTAAAATTAGCTAAACAGCTAAAAAGCAAAGGAACAACCATCGTGGGAACACTGAACAAGATAAGGCGAGAAGTGCCTAAAGAAATAAAATCCATGAAAGAGGAATTGTACAACACTAAAGTGTTTAGAAATGAAGACAATTTTACACTTACAGTATATCAAGGAAGGCCCAACAAAAATGTTGTCATTTTGAGTTCCATCCATCCAGATGTTGTTGTTGCGTCTGATTCCGCTAAAAAAACTCCAGAAACGGTAAAGTTTTACAATGAAACAAAATATGGAGTAGATGTAGTGGATCAGATGGCACGAAAATATACCACACGAACATGCACAAGGAGATGGCCTGTTCATGCATTTGAAAATGCCTTAGACTTTGCGGGTATAAATGCATGGATAATATTCAAGGAGATTACCCACCAAAAAATGTCACGTAAGGCATTTTTGCAAACGCTTGTGAGAGAGTTGAGTGGTCCTTATGTCACAGATAGGGAAAAGGGTTCCACGTCCCAAGTTTCTACATGCTCAGAAGTGATGGTTCAAACAAAATTTTGCCAGATCAAAGAAAAGTGCAAGAAAAATAGATCTGTCGGCAATTGTAAGACTTGTGGTAAGTCTTTGTGTGGGCAATGTACTACCATAAATCAAAGGCAATGCCTAAAATGCGAAACACCAAATGTTTAGAAGGTGAATTCTGCGCCATATTTTCATTTTTATGCTCCTCCACCTACATTTTCTCTGCTTTTTGTTCTTCAGTTGTTGTTTATATGTGTGCACTTGAATAAAAAAAAAGTTTGAAAAACGTCTATTATAATTGTTATTTTCTGTAGAAAAATAAGAAAAGCAGAAAAAAAACAATCAAAAGCATTACTGTTGGATCTCACAATAATAATACATTACAAAAAATATAATTATTAATAAATAACCACAAATCAAACTCTAAAAATAAACGAAAACAAGCAAGGAGTCAAAATGACTCCTTTCAGTAGTTCTAGGCGTGGTCACGAGTCCAGTAGTCCTGCTTCTGATTAGGTGATCACCTGAACCAAATCTTATTTAATGAAGGAAAATATAACCCTGCTGTGATGTTCACAATCCTCTTGCAATAGGACAAGCTGGATGGCAAAACAAGTGCTAGTAAAATCCCAATAGTAATAGAAATGAAAAAACAACTTTTAACCATGCCAAAGGAGTTGAAAAGAAAAGTTTTGAGTGAAGAAAAGAAGGGCTCAATTCTGGCTTTAATAGCAGAGGGATACAGTGAGCGTCATGTTGCCTCCATTCTTAACATTTCTAAGACGGCAGTCCACTACAACAAGGTCAAGCAGCAGACATTGGGGACAACAAAGCTACAGACTGGCAGAGGGCGAAAACGACTCTCCACTGTCTGGGATGACCGTCATCTTAATCGAATGTCCCTCAGCAACCGCAGGATGGCATCAAATGACCTACAAAAGGAATGACAAATGGCAGCTAGGGTGAAGTGCACTGCAAGAACAGTTCATAACAGGCTCCTAGAGGCAGGGCTCGTCATGTAAAGCTAGAAAAAAGCCTTTCATCAATGAGAAGCAAAGGAGAGCCAGGCTGAAGTTTGCCAAAGATCACAAGGATTGGACCATAGAGGACTTGAGCAAGGTAATCTTCTCTGATGAGTCTAATTTTCAACCTTGCCCAACACCTGGTCGTCTAATGGTTAGACGGAGACCTGGAGAGGCGTATAAGTCACAGTGTCTTGCACTCACTGTGAGATTTGGTGGCAGATCGGTGATGATCTGGGGATGCTTCAGCAAGACTGGAATTGGGCAGGTTAATCTTTGCGAAGGACGTATGAATCAAGCTGCATACAAGGTTATCCTGGAAAAAAAGTTAATTCCTTTTGCTCAGGAAATGTTCCCCAACTCTGAGGACTGTTTTTTCCAGCAGGACAATGCGCCATGCCAAACAACTAGGTCAATCAATGTGTGGATGAAGGACTACCACATCAAATCCCTGTCATGGCCAGCCCAAACTCTAGACCTGAACCCCATTGAAAACCTCTGGAATGTAATCAAGAGGAAGATGGATAGTCACAAGCCATCAAACAAAGAAGAACTGCTTAAATTTTTGTACCAGGAGTGGCATAAGGTCACCCAAAAGCAGTGTGAAAAACTGGTGGAAAGCATGCCAAGACGCATGAAAGCTGTGATTAAAAATCATGGTTATTCCACAAAATATTGATTACTGAACTCTTCCTGAGTTAAAACATTAGTATTGTTGTTTCTACATGATTATGAATTTGTTTTCTTAGGATTATTTGAGGTCTGCAAGCACTGCATTTTTTGTTATTTTGACCTTTTCTCATTTTCTGAAAATAAATACAAAATTTAGTAGTTGGAAATTCGGAGACATGTTGTCAGTAGTTTATCGAACAAAAGAGCCGATTACATTTTACTCAAAAATGTAGATATAAAGAGAAAAATCAGACAAAATGAAAATTTTGCAGTGGTCTCTTAATTTTTGCCAGAACTGTTTATTCCATGGTAATGTTTCTGAATTTGACGAGATTTGAACATTATATATCTTAAAGCAATCATTGGAGGATTGCCATTGCTTCTTGTAGCCTCATGAAAAGTCTGTGATATTCAGTAAGGCTGCTGGTTCATTTTTTAGGCTTTGTAGAGCAATGTAAAAAAGTAGTATACGGTTACTCTTTTTTTTTTTTTTTTTTTTTTTGTATTCTGCATAACTTCTCAGTTTTCTTCATGCAGCTAGTAATATATATACACACAGTGGTTATTTTCCACTCTTGTTTTGTTCAGTTAAATGAGTAATCTCTACAGTATCTGTATTTCTGCTGTTCATATTTGCCACTTATTCAAGTGATCAGTGTTGTGCCAATAAACATAGGCTGATCTAATGGTCAGTGTAATGACAAACACAATTTCAAAGAACTTTGTTTACCCAAAATGAAGTTTTTAGATTGACATCAGACATACCAAATACTTACATAAAGGTTTCTTCTAACTTACTGTCCATTGCTTGTGGCCACGTGTAATCCATCTGTAGCATCAGAGACCCCGAGACAGTTTACATGGTGGGGGAGAATGACTTATCTTACTGGGATAGTCTTTGACTTTTTGTTTCTGACCTACTATCTGTATAGAAAGCATAACAGAGAAAGGGCTCTTAGTTTCGGGCAGGCAAGTCATTTCACAATGGCTGATGCAATGCAGGCTGCTAAATGAGGGGAAGGAAGTCCCAACACCTATAGTGCTGTCAAAATGCTGGTAGAGCATCTGCCACCTCAAATAGAGTGGATGGCAATGTGTAGCCAAGAAAATTGCACATCAGATACTTTCATTGTTTACTTCCAGCCGCCATCATAGTTACTAACAGCTGATTCGTGCAGGTACTAGGTATCAGATTCCCCAAAATTGATGTCGATGATGACTTATCCTAAGGATATCACATGAACTATTAGCTGTTTAACATATGATATGTTGCTGTGCTTGGTTATATATATTGAAATTCTGTTTTTCTAAATTTCCAGGTCTCCCGACAGCAGTTTCTTCAGTTAGTGCCTCAGTTATCAAGTCCCCATCTGACAATTCCTATGCATCAATACCAGCACCACCACTACTACTGCCAGCTGCTACTACAAGAAGCAATAGCACACAGAAGCCTAATAGTATTCCAGGGTTGGATAGCAAGCTTCCTCAAGCCATCGTGAAACCACAGATTCTCACCCATGTCATTGAGGGATTTGTTATTCAAGAAGGCCTAGAGCCATTTCCTGTAAGTACAAGTTTCGACACTTTAGTAGTCATGAGATAAAAAGGTAATCTGTATTATAAATGTTGATTCTAGTATCAATCGCCAGACTGATTGCAGCCAAATTTTCTACAGCACTGTACTGCTTTAAAATGTGTCTCTAATTTCTGCTAGTTTTGCAGAATCGGGGCATATGTGTTGTCTATTTATTATATGTTCTTTTTCTGCATACTGCTACTATTTTTTTTTTTTATTTGGTGTTTTGCTCATATACCCAAGTCTTTTGGAAAGAACAAGAAATACTGATCTTCATTTACTGATGAGGATAGTTTTTCAAAGACTTCCGAAAGCAGATTTTTCTGGCGCAGGTTTTATTACATTACTGCATCTTTTTATATTCATTTCCTGGCATTTAAACAGGTTGTCTGGAGGGAAAAAATGTGGTACTCTTCCCTCAGAATGTGCTTAGAAAAAAATGAAATAAGCAATACTCACCAAACTAGTACCCCATTAACGTAGCCTAGATCCTCAATGGTTTCTAGCTTTTGCTGCAGTTATGTCCTGATACAGTACCATGTGACTGCTTTCATTGACTGTAGGACAACGCTGTGGACAGTGATTGACTGCAACGGTCACCTATCCTTGCATGGATGTCAGCACTGCAGCAGGAGATAAAGATTGGGGGGACATGAGGGGAACGAGCAGAGTTGTAGTTGGATCTGTGATTGGCGAGTAGTATTAGTTTTACAGGTGCGATTGTCATTATTGGCACTTTTGATTGTTTATTATTAAACACCCAATATTTTCAGAAATAAGTCAATATTTAGCAACTGTTTATTACTGGAATATTTTAATAATATGTCCCAATTTATGCAACAAAATAGTTAACCTGACGCAGTATATTCAGTCATTTAGTCTTTTTTAAAAATAAATGAAGAGACGTATATATATTTTAGGCTTCACATTGGTATGCTCTGCCAAAGAGTTCTGGGTTTCATCTGCTTATGGTTGGTTTGTCATAGCAGCTTTTGGAAAAGTTAATTAACTTTTGAATTATTTTTTTTAAGCACTGGGGTATTCCTTGGCCTTTGCCCATAGAGGAACTGCTTTGTTCAGTGTGTAGTGTATGGTATAAGTATATATGATTTTAGGATTTTCTCATTAGTTTTCCTCTTTCCACCAGGTAATGTATGGTTATTATTTGGTTCCACGAGCAGCAGACTACATTTCGAACTGTTGAAGCCAGGATGTCAAGGTCTTTGGAGATAGTCTTGCACTGTTTAGACTGCTTGTGCTTGGTAATAGTAGCATTTCTGGTCTGCTCACAGTTTGACCCCTCGTGGTCTGGGCAGGCGCCGAAGAAATTGAGCCCCCGGCTTCGGACCAGCGCTAGGCTGCAAGCAGGAAGTACCGCCCCGGAGATTTTCTGCTGACGGCCCGCCCCGCAGCTGTGGCGCACTGCCTTGTACTGGAGCAACGCCCGGCACATCCAGGACAGGCAGGGGCACAGGACTGGGTTAAGTACTGCCCGTGAGGCCACGCTACGGGGAAAAGCGAGGTACTCCCTCCCCCCAGCCGTCTGCAGTGCTGATGGCTGGCAGACAGCATGTCTGGAAAAGCGAAGACGCACACGTTTCTATACGCTGCAGGCATCTCTTGTCGGGCCGCTTTTCTGCGGGCGCAGAGCAAGCGATTATGCGAAGCCTGCAATTCTGAATGTGCCCAGGAGCCCTCCCCGCGACCAGGACCAATGTTCCAGACCCCCCGGAGTGGGCCCTATCACTGTCACAGTCCATGGCGTCGCTTACGAGAGCAATTGAGTCCCTTCACACCCCAGATAGGGGCAGGGACAGTGGCTCGCCAGTTTTAGAGGGGTCCTCCACCTCACAAGAGCCTCCGGCCTGCAGGGGCCGCTCTCACTCCAGGCAGACCCGGGGGGAAACGAACCCACACGGCGCCGCCCACTCCATCCGGTGCCTTGGCATCCGTGAGTTCCACTTCTCGCTCCCCATCACCAGTGGTCGATAGCGAGCAAACCTCAGATTTTGACTCGGACGGACCGCTTGACCTGGATACTCCGGGGTCTCGTGAAACAGTGGACAAGCCTCATCGAAGCAGTCAACCAGACTTTAGGAGTTGAGGATGATTCCACCTTGGCTTCAGGTCATAAGGTGGCATTTAAGCGAGTTAAGCGACCGCATAATAATAATCTTTATTTTTATATAGCGCTAACATATTCCGCAGAGCTATACAGTTTGCACACATTATCATCACTGTCCCCGATGGGGCTCACAATCTAAATTCCCTATCAGTATGTCTTTGGAATGTGGGAGGAAACCCACGCCAACACGGGGAGAACATACAAACTCCTTGCAGATGTTGTCCTTGATGGGATTCGAACCCAGGACTCCAGCGCTGCAAGGCTGCAGTGCTAGCCACTGAGCCACCATACTGCCCCGCATAGAGTATTTTGCACTCACCCTGAATTTGAGGACATAGTGCAAAGACACAGAGAATGGCCGGACAGACGCTTCTCGGGTCAGAAGGCCCTCAAAGCGACGTATCCGTTTGCCCCGGACCTCTGTAAAAAGTGGACGGAATCCCCAACGGTGGATCCACCCGTGTCACCAAGTGGTTCTTCTATTAAGGATCCCACGGATCGTCTCATAGAGAGCTTTGTCGCTGAGTATTTGAGGCGTCAGGGTCAGCGTTCTCTCCCTCGTTCGCAGCAACGTGGGTAGCCAAGGCCTTGATTTCTTGGTCAGAATCATTAAACAAAGCCTTGCAGGATATGGACCTACCTGCAGAAGTATCAGAGATCGCGAGTCAGATCGCTATGGCTAGGGATTACTTAATCAATGCATCTTTGGATGCGGCCAATTGTGCGGCACTTGCAGCCTGTGGTGTAGTGACCACTGTGTCCTCTAGGGGGCGCTGCGTGGGTGTCCCAGGAGAGAGGATGAGTGGCAGGTTGCTGAATGACCGTTATGTATCCCAAGGTAGGTGGACTTGGGATGGAAGCTTGAATATGTGTGTTGATCAGCAGAGGTACTGCTGAGCTTTCGTTACACTGTGTCAGGGAGAGCTTTCCAGGTAGCTAGTGAGACGGGCGGAACCAGCTACCTACAAACCCACCTAGGGGCGGGTATCTAGAATGCCATAGTAACGTATATGTGAATGATTGAAGGACCTGTGATGAGGTCATAGCCATGTGATCTGGTGGGCGTGGCTTCGGACCATATAAGGTGACCAGGGTAGGTCACATGAGTGAATGCTTGGACCCAGTTGGTCCATTTGGAAGGTCTTCCTGGAAGATGTGTTTGCCTTCCTGAAGTGCTTGTGTGTAATGGCTGCACGTGTCTGAGAGTTCCCAGAGGAGGGAATGGACGTCTCCAGTGTGGTGAAGCAACCATGAGGTAACCCTGACGGGGTGAGATAACTGTGAGGCTAGAGAGCCTGCTTATTGGACATTGCATAAACCTTTGTGACTACAGGGTTAACAGAGTGGAGCTCTGTCATGGACGCTATGCTGTTGATATGAACTTTCTGTTGCTGATTCATGGTTTATGATGCTTAATAAGCCGCATGGACTGCTGGAGTTATATGAGAAACCCGTGCCGGACCTGGTTGTTTGGCTGCCTACCGAGTGTCCCCTACCTTAATAACAAGCGCTACCTTACAGGCCGCTAACGCAATTTCCATTAGGAGAGCTCTATGGTTAAGGACATGGCGGGCCGATTCCACCTCCAAGAAGTCCTTGACTTCTCTGCCTTATCAGTGCGGCCGCCTATTCGGAGAGAAGTTAGATCAGCTCACCTCAGACTCCACAGGAGGGAAAAGCGGTTTTCTACCTCAACAATAGGTCAAACCGCCGTTTCGCCACCAGTTTCAGGCACGGTTTCAGGCATTTCGCAACCCCGGGTGGACTACAGCGGCCAATCCCGCTGCTTCAGGTGGCCTCAACCAGGATAGAGATCGGCAGGTCTCATATAGAGCCAACCCATTGGGGAGAATGTGTACACACCAGCCCAGGTTGAGGGGATCCAGGTCCCAAAAATCTTCAGCCAAATGACTCAAGGCATTTGCCAGGCGACACCGGCAAGGTAAGTGGCCGCCTACTCTGGTTTCGCCACGTCTGGCTCAATGTCGCACACGACACATGGGTAAAAGAGCTGGTGTCCTCAGGATACAAGATAGTTTTTCAGATGTCCCCCAAGACGTTTTTTTTCTTTCCCGGCTTCCCAGGGTGGAAACCCGGGCAAGGGCTTTGCTAGGAGCCATTGAATCGCTCCAGCGCCACGGAGTCATTATTCCCGTGCCAGAACACGAAAAGGCTCATGGTTTTTATTCTAACCTATTCGCTGTTCCCAAAAAGGACGGGACTGTCAGACCTGTTTTGGACCTTCGCCAACCAGTCCCTCATACCATCCGCTTCGGGATGAGGATTCTAGGGAAAATGGTGGCAGCAATGGAAGCGATACCGTTCATTCAGTTCCATCTTCGACCCCTGCAGCACGCCCTCTTGGCAGCCTGGGACACGAACCCTTTCACGCTTGATCGCTGGTGCCGGTTGGCCTTTCAGGTCAGAGAGTCGCTCGATTGGTGGATAACCAGCTCCTCTCTGCTTCAGGGGAAACCCTTTCCCTCAGATCATTGGTTGGTGGTGATAACCGATGCCAGCCTCCCCGGCTGGGTAGCGGTTTTTCTCCTTCGTCTCATCGGGGGACACAGAGACTGTGGGTGTGTGCTACTGCCGTCTGGAGGCTGACACTAGGCATACAAAAAACAAGTTAGCTCCTCCTCCACCGCATACACCCTCGCCCCTATAGCGGGCGGAAACCAGTTTTTTGCTTAGTGTCTTTGGAGGCACACGCAGTCTGGTTTCTCCAGACTAGGTTTCTTTTTCGGTTCTCACTATGAAGAGGAGATAGGGGCGACGGATCCTATAGAAAGGGTCCGATCTCCCCAAACCATCAACGGGCGAGCACGCGTTGAGCATCGCTCCGTGTATCCTTTCCCGCACCGAGGGACACCTCTGGTACTTTTCCCCAGACATCTATTTTTCGTGTTTGTTATTTTTTGAAGACGAGAAGGGGCAACGCATCCTATAGAAAGGATCCGATTTCCCCAAACCAGCAACGGGCGACTACGTGCGAGAGTCCCTCCACGTCTCCTCTCCCACGACGTGGGACACTATGCCAGACTTAGCCCTGTCCACCCCTAGGTATGGAAACCAGGGGAAGAGTCTTGAGGAGATCATTTGCATATTCCCAGTGCCTTCTGGGATAAGTGAAGAGTCTCCGCGAGCTCAACGATCACTGGGTTTTGGCCGTTGCAGCTGAAAAGAGGAAATCGGAAAACCAGGGGAAGAGTCTTGAGGAGATCATTTGCATATTCCCAGTGCCTTCTGGGATAAGTGAAGAGTCTCCGCGAGCTCAACGATCACTGGGTTTTGGCCGTTGCAGCTGAAAAGAGGAAATCGGAAAACCAGGGGAAGAGTCTTGAGGAGATCATTTGCATATTCCCAGTGCCTTCTGGGATAAGTGAAGAGTCTCCGCGAGCTCAACGATCACTGGGTTTTGGCCGTTGCAGCTGAAAAGAGGAAATCGGAAAACCAGGGGAAGAGTCTTGAGGAGATCATTTGCATATTCCCAGTGCCTTCTGGGATAAGTGAAGAGTCTCCGCGAGCTCAACGATCACTGGGTTTTGGCCGTTGCAGCTGAAAAGAGGAATTTGGGCTCATCTTTCATCGTTTTTAAGAAATCTCAAGTTGGAAGAGGCCAGGAGCCATTTGGTGAGCTGCATTTCTTGCTACATGTTCACAGACTTACCAGTGGAAAAGCCAAACTTCACATGCCACAAATGCAAGCTTGTGTCCCTGTTGGAGGAAAAGTTGCAAAATCTCGAAGAGAGGTTAGCTACGTTGAAGATCATTAAGGAAGGTGAAGAGTTCTTGGACAGAGCAGAATTATCTCTTCATGTTACAGAAAGAGAAGAAATTCGAAGTGCACCTGAAGAAACAGAGGAATGGAGACATGTGACCCAGGAGGATCAGGAGGCAGTCAGCACCCATACTGCTCAGAAACCAGTACCAGGCTCTCACGCAGGAAAACAATGAAGAAATACATCAGGATAAGACTTTGCCAACAAGCAGCAACCTTGTACGCCTTCAGAGTCCTCCTGGATGGAGAAAGAAAAATGTTGTGAAGAAGAAACGGAGAGTGGGGGTCATGGGGGATTCCCTGTTGAGAGGAACTGAGGCCGCTATCTGCAGACCGGATATAACTTCAAGAGAAATGTGTTGTCTTCCAGGTGCAAAAATTAAAGATGTGTCTGACAGGATATCAGGACTCTTCAGACCTACAGATGACTACCCATTCCTGCTACTACATGTGGGGACAAATGACACTGCAAGAAACGACCTGGAAACCATCTGCAGAGACTTTGAAGACTTAGGCAAGAAAGTGAAAGAACTGGGAGCGCAGGTGGTCTTCTCTTCCATCCTCCCAGTGGATGGCCATGGAACAAGGACGTGGAATAAGATTCTGCAGGTGAACAACTGGCTACGTCGATGGTGCCGTCAGCAACGATTTGGATTTCTGGATCACGGAGTGAACTACTTATACGATGGACTACTTGCTAGAGATGGGGTGCACCTTACGAAGACTGGTAAGCATGTATTTGGAAGTCGCCTTGCTACACTTGTAAGGAGAGCTTTAAACTAGAACAACATGGGAAGGGAAGCAAAAGACCAGAAAAAGCCATACACCTGACAAATGCTATTGGGAACTCTGCTATTAGAAGTGGAAAGGAAGAACAAAGACGAAAGAATCTAATAAAAATATTGGAGAAAGAGAAACCAATCACAAACTAAAATGTTTCTATACTAATGCACAAAGCATGGGCAACAAACAAGGAGAATTGGAACTACTAACACAGGAAAAGAAATATGATGTCATTGGAATCACTGAAACTTGGTGGGACAATACACATGATTGGAATACAAGACTAGAAGGATACAACTTATTTGCAAGAAACAGACTTGATAAACGAGGAGGGGGTGTCGCATTGTATGTTAGAAACGCGTATATCTGCACAGAGATTGAAGCTTCAGAGACTGGGAGTTCTGTGGAAACTGTTTGTTTGGGTAAGAATACAAGGACAGAACAATGGAAAGGACACCATTGTAGGCATTTACTACAGGCCGCCTGTGCAAGCTGAAGCTATGGATGAACTCTTTATGCATCAAATGGCCAAGTTCTCCAAAAAATATGACATAGTTGTCATGGGAGATTTCAACTATCCAGACATTTGTTGGGAATCTCTCTCAGGCAAAACTAACAGGTCAAGGAAATTCTTATCCTCTCTTGCTGACAACTTTATCTTCCAAAAGGTAAGGGAGAAAACAAGGGGAACTGCTACCTTGGATCTAATCCTTATAAACAGGGAGGAAATGGTTGAGGAGGTAAAAGTGGCTGGGACCCTAGGAGGTAGCGACCATGCTATTTTAGAATTTTGGATAACTAGAGGCGGAAGACCTGTGAAGACTCAGACGTCAAGGTTAGATTTCAGAAAGGCAGATTTTAAGGGATTCAGAAAGAGAATTGGAGGGATCCAATGGCTGGATATCCTTAAAGACAAAAATGTCCAGGAAGGATGGGAAATCTTGAAAAATGAAATTCTCAAAGCACAGTTGTTAACAATTCCGAAAAGAGGGAAGAATAGGAAGCAGTTAAGGAAACCAGGATGGATGAACACAGAACTTAAGCACATGCTAAAAAGGAAGAAAAAAATGTTTATAAAATGGAAAGAGGGAGGCATATCTAAAGAAGAATATAATGCTGTCTGCAGAACCTGCAGGGCACAAATCAGATTAGCTAAAGCTGAAAATGAATTGAGGCTTGCAAGAGATGTCAAAAGCAATAATAAAGGATTTTGGGGATATGTCAAAAGTAAAAGAAAAGTCAAAGATGCTATAGGATTTTTACAGGATGAAAATGATGAAATGGTAAGACAGGATGTTGAGAAGGCTGAACTTTTAAATTCCTATTTTGCATCTGTTTTCTCTCAGAAAGGAAATGTAACATCAACTGTTATTCACTGTCCTATTAAGGGAATAGAAGAATCCAGGATATCTATAAACAGAAAGATAGTGAGGAAACACTTAGCTAGCCTAAATGAATTCAAGTCTCCAGGTCCAGATGAATTACACCCCAGAGTACTGAAGGAGCTAGCAGAAGAAATTTTTGAACCCCTCTCTATAATCTTTGAAAATTCTTGGAGAACAGGAGAAGTGCCAGAAGACTGGAGAAGAGCAAATGTTGTTCCTATCTTCAAAAAGGGGAAGAAGGTGGACCCAGGTAACTATAGGCCGGTGAGTCTGACTTCTATACCAGGAAAGATCTTTGAACAAATTATTAAACAACATGTATGTCAATACCTGGATAAGAATGAAGTGATTAAACAGAGTCAGCATGGGTTTGTAACTAATAAGTCATGTCAGACTAACTTAATTTCCTTCTATGACGGTATCACTGATTGGGTGGATCAAGGAAATGCTGTAGATATAGTATATCTTGACTTCAGCAAAGCATTTGACAAAGTCTCTCATACAATCCTTATTGAAAAAATGATTAAGTATGGAATGGACAAGGCAACTGTTAGGTGGATTCATAACTGGCTTAGTGATCGGACCCAAAGAGTGGTCGTAAATGGCTGCACATCCAGTTGGAAGAATGTCTCAAGTGGGGTACCACAGGGCTCTGTCCTGGGCCCTGTATTGTTCAACATCTTTATCAACGATTTAGATGAAGGAATTGAGGGTAAACTGATTAAATTTGCTGATGACACAAAGCTAGGAGGGATAGCTAATACTAGAGAAGAGAGAGAGAGGATTCAAAAAGATTTAAATAAACTGGAGAAGTGGGCAGCAACTAACAGAATGGTTTTTAACAGGGAGAAATGCAAAGTACTACATCTGGGCAATAAAAATGGAAAAAGCATATATAGAATGGGAGGAATAGGGCTAAGTGACAGCACATGTGAAAAAGACTTGGGTATACTAATAGATCACAGACTGAATATGAGTCAACAGTGTGATGCAGCAGCAAAAAAGGCAAATGCAATTCTAGGATGTATTAACAGAAGCATACAGTCTAGATCACGTGAAGTCATTATTTCCCTCTACTCCTCTTTGGTCAGACCTCATCTGGAATATTGTGTCCAGTTTTGGGCACCACATTTTAAAAAAGACATCAACAAACTGGAGCAAGTTCAGAAAAGAGCGACCAGAATGGTGACCGGTCTGCAAACCCTGTCTTATGAGGAAAGGTTGCAGGATTTGGGAATGTTTAGTTTGCAAAAGAGAAGACTGAGAGGAGACTTAATAGCTGTCTACAAATATCTAAAGGGCTGTCACATTGTAGAAGGATCAACTTTATTCTCATTTGCACAAGGAAAGACTAGAAGCAATGGGATGAAACTGAATGGGAGGAGACACAGATTAGATATTAGAAAAAACTTTTTGACAGTTAGTGATCAATGAGTGGAACAGGCTGCCACGAGAAGTGGTGAGTTCTCCTTCAATGGAAGTCTTCAAACAGAGGCTGGACAGACATCTGACTGGGATGATTTAGCGAATCCTGCTTTGAGCAGGGGGTTGGACCAGATGGCCCAGGAGGTCCCTTCCAACTCTACGATTCTATGATTCTATGATTCTATGGGCTTGCACACGGGCACAAGACTAGTCTGTGCGCCCCCACTGCTCCACCAACGCTTGACGGCGGTGCTGCACGGCGGCGGACGGTCCCTCTCCTCGCCCCTACAGGGCAGACGGAGTTAGGGTGCCTGCACCGTCCAAGAAGGTGACTAGCAGGTGCGGAGGGCCCTGGGCGCAGAGTCAGGTGGACCACCCCCCCAAATCCCCCCCCAATACCTGGGGCAGAGCGGGCAGTGGCTGCACAGGAGGTGGAGGAGAGGACGTCGCTGGGGCCCGGCGTTTGGACCCCAGGTGGGTAGCGCCATTAATTTAGCCCGCGGCTTCGGCCTAGGCCGCGGGCGGAAGTGGGCGGCAGCGCTCCGGCCGCGTCTTAGGCGGCGTCGCTTCAGGCGCCCCCCGTCCCCGGTATCGGCGTTACAGGATCCGGGGCGGGGGGTATCGTAATTTAGGCCGCGGCTCCGGCCTGGTCCGCGGGCGGAAATCCTGCCCTCAGTGCGGCGTCCGTCGGCGTCACTTCCGGCGCCGCCCCCCTCCTGGCAGGGCGGGCGCCGGATAAAATGGAGTCCCCGACGGCAGTCCGGGGTAGGCCGCAGGAAGCGCAGCTTACCGCACAAAGCGCGGCAGTCCCCGGAGACCGCCACCAACGCAGCTGGAGGGGCCTCCCACGGCAGGAACCGGGAAGGGCTAAGTGTGACTCCGGCCTGAAGGCCACGCTAGGGCATATAGGGCTCCCCTCTCCTCCGCATTCGCCCTCCTTAAAAAAATATATATATATATATATATATATATATATATATATATATATATATATATATATATATATATATATATATATATATATATATGAATCTATTTTTCTGGCCTTTTCCAGCAGTATGTCTGGAAAAGGTAAAGCGCACGCATCCTTCTATGCCGCATGCGTTTCCTGTGGGGTTAGATTCCCACGAGCGCAGACCAGTAAATTATGTGAAACCTGTGACACCGAACGCGCCCAGGAGCCCTCCCCGCAGCAGAGCCCAGGGGTCCGGAACCCCCAGAGTGGGCGGTATCCCTCTCTCGGTCTATGGTATCATTAACAAAGGCAATTGAGACCCTTCAGGCCCCGGATAGGGGTAGAGATGACGGCTCGCCTGGTTGGGAGGGTTCTGCCTCCTCACATGAGCCGCCGGCCTGCAGGGGCCGCACTCTCTCTAGGCAGGCACATAGGAAGAGAACCCATACTGTGTCGCCAGGCCCCTCCGGTGCTTCAGCATCTGCGAGTGTGGCATCACGCTCGCCGTCACCCCTTTCAGGGAGCGAGCAGAGCCCAGTAGAGGATGTGGAAGAATCCTTGGACCTGGACACCCCAGGGTGCCGGGAGACTGTGGACAGTCTCATTGAGGCTGTCAACCAGACTCTGGGTATTGATGATGAGGTCACCCTAACCGCAGTGCATAAGGAGTCTTTTAAAAAGGCCCGGAAGCCGCGGAGAGTGTTCAGCACTCATCCTGAGTTCGAGGATATAGTGCAGCGGCACCGGGAATGGCCAGACAAGCGTTTTTCAGGACAGAAGACGCTAGGATCAAGATATCCATTTGCGCCAGAGCTCTGTAAAAAATGGGCAGAGTCTCCGGCGGTGGATCCCCCGGTATCCCGCCTGGCCTCGAGATCCCTGTTATCAGTGCCTAGTGGTTCGGCCATCAAGGACCCCACGGATCGGCTCATAGAGGGATTAGCGCGCTCGGTGTACGAAGCATCAGGATCAGCGCTCTTCCCTTCCTTTGCGGCAACATGGGTAGCCAAAGCCATGATGTCCTGGTCGGACTCTTTAAATGAGATCCTGCAGGATAGGGAGTTGCCAGCAGAGGTGGCCGAGATAACAAGTCAAATCGCAATGACGGGTGACTATCTAATTAATGCATCCTTGGATGCAGCTAATAGCGCAGCACTTGCAGCAGCAAACGCAATCGCCATTAGGAGAGCCTTGTGGTTAAGGCTGTGGCGGGCTGATTCGGTGTCTAAAAAATCCTTGACTTCCCTGCCCTTTCAGGGTAACCGACTATTTGGGGAAGAATTGGATAGACTAATTTCGGACGCAACAGGGGGTAAAAGTAGTTTTCTCCCACAACAGAAAACAAGAACGCCATTTCGTCAGCCTCAGGCGCGTTTTCGGGCATTTCGCGCAGCCGCGTGGACGGCAACGGCCAGTACCCCCGCTCCTGCGCGCTATAACCATGACAAAGAGCGTCGGGTCACCTACAGGACCAACCCGCTGGGTAGGATGCAAGGGCGTCCGCCCAGATCAAGGGGGGCCAGGTCCCAGAGGCCCTCTACAAAATGACTCGAGAAGTGCGGTACCCGAGGACAGCAGGATTGGCGGTCGTCTGCAACGGTTCTGTCACATATGGGCTGCGGTGGCACGCGACGCATGGGTGACGGAGCTGATATCTTCCGGGTACAAGATAGAGTTTATAAAACGTCCGCCAACACGATTTTTTTCCCTCCCGGCTTCCCAAGTCAAGATCTCGGGCAGAGGCATTACGGGGGGCCATCGAAGTGCTGCAGCACAAAGGGGTCATCGTTCCGGTGCCAAGGAGCGAAAGAACCCAAGGGTTTTATTCCAACCTGTTCGCAGTGCCCAAAAAGGATGGAGCGGTAAGGCCGGTTCTGGACCTAAAGCTACTAAACAGGTTCATCAGGGTCAGGCATTTTCGCATGGAGTCCCTCCGGTCGGTTATATCCTCCATGGAGAAGGGAGAATACCTGGCCTCAGTCGATGTTCAGGATGCTTATTTACACATCCCTATTTTTCCCCCGCATCAGAGATTCCTACGGTTTGCGGTCGAGGGACGGCACTTCCAGTTTGTGGCGCTGCCTTTTGGTTTGGCCACGGCCCCCAGAATATTCACGAAGGTGATGGCGGTCGCCATGGCCACTCTTCACTCCCGGGGCATTGTGGTGTTGCCATACCTGGACGACCTTCTGGTAAAGGGCCCGTCCCGTCCAGCGTGCGAGGAGAGTGTCACCATCACACTGGATACCTTGTCTCGTCTAGGATGGATGATCAACAGGAAGAAATCATTCCTCACGCCGGCCCAGAGGATTGTTTTCCTAGGGATGATATTCGATACCTCCCAGGGATTGGTAATTCTCCCTCAGGACAAGGCTCGGGCACTCCGACAGGGAGCTCGAAGACTTCAACAGCCAGGCCTCCATACTATCCGATTCTGGATGGGGGTCCTGGGCAGGATGGTGGCAGCGATGGAAGCAATCCCGTTTGCTCAGTTTCATCTCCGCCCCCTGCAGCACGCCCTGTTAGCGGCTTGGGACAGGAGCCCGTTCTCACTCGATCACCCGTGCAGGTTGTCTTCTCAGGTCCGACAGACTCTTCAATGGTGGACACGCGATCGGTCGCTTCTGCAGGGAAAGCCCTTTCCTCCGGATCATTGGTTAGTGATCACGACCGATGCAAGTCTTTCCGGTTGGGGAGCAATCTTCCGCCACCACACGGCACAGGGGCAGTGGTCGCCTCAGGAAGCTCGTCTCCCTATCAATCTGTTGGAGATTCGAGCAATACGGTTGGCCTTGCAGCAGTTCCAACACGTGCTAGCAGGATACCCGATTCGGATTCAGTCGGACAACGCCACGGCAGTGGCGTACGTGAATCACCAGGGGGGCACACGCAGCAGGGCAACCATGCGCGAGGTGGGACATGTGCTCCGCTGGGCCGAGAGGAGCCACTCGATGATCTCAGCGGTTCACATTCCAGGCGTCGAGAATTGGGCAGCGGATTTCCTAAGCCGCCAGGACATCACGGCCGGGGAGTGGTCACTACATCCCGAGGTGTTCCAGCAGATTTGCCAGCGCTGGGGGAACACCAGACGTGGACTTGATGGCCTCCAGGAAGAACGCCAAAGTGGGCGTGTTTGTCGCCCGGTCTCAGGATCCGCAAGCAATCGCAGCGGACGCATTGGTGATACCCTGGAACCAATTTCGGCTCCCATACTTGTTCCCGCCGCTGCCACTTCTCCCCAGGGTTATCAGGAAGATCAAGACAGAGGGGGTTCCGGCAATTCTGCTGGCCCCGGATTGGCCCCGACGGGCATGGTACGCGGATCTGGTACAGCTCATCGCAGACGTACCATGGCAGCTACCGGAACGACCAGATTTACTGTCCCAGGGACCGATCTGCCACCCGAACTTAGGGGCCCTGCGTTTGACGGCGTGGCCATTGAATCTTGGGTGCTGACCCAGGCGGGGTTTGGGCGCGAGGTAGTCGCGACAATGGTAAGGGCCCGAAAGCCAGCCTCGGCAAGGATCTATTATGACACTTGGAAGGTTTTCTTCCAGTGGTGTCGGGAACACGGGGTTCCGCCATTGTCCTTCTCTGTGCCCAACATACTGGCTTTCCTTCAGTCTGGCCTAGACGCAGGTTTGGCGCCAAGTTCCCTTAGAAGACAGATATCGGCCCTGTCGGTCCTGTTTCAGCGAAAGATCGCTACCAATTTGCAGGTCAGAACGTTCCTGCAGGGGGTCGTTCATTTAGTACCTCCCTTCAGAGCACCATTGGAGGCCTGGGATCTTAATCTGGTCCTGTCGGTACTACAGGAGGCTCCGTTTGAGCCACTACAGGATGTTTCATTGGCATATCTATCCAGAAAGGTTGTGTTCCTGGTAGCCATAACATCCATTAGGCGAGTATCGGAGTTGGGAGCGTTATCTTGTAGAGCCCCTTTCCTGACCTTTTTTAAGGACAAGGTAGTCCTTAGGCCTCCGCCACCTTTTTTACCAAAGGTGGTGTCCTCGTTCCATATTAATGAGGACATTGTGCTGCCTTCTTTCTGTCCAGCGCCAGTTCACAGGGTGGAAAAGGCGCTCCACACATTGGATCTGGTAAGAGCTCTCAGGAGATACGTGTCGAGGACAGCACCTCTCCGCCAGACGGATTCGTTGTTTGTGATCCCCGAAGGGCGCAGGAAGGGCCTCGCAGCCTCACGGTCAACCATAGCCAGATGGATTCGCCTAACCATTCAGGAGGCTTACCGTATTAGAGGCACGCCAGTTCCAGCTGGAGTAAGGGCGCACTCTACTCGGGCAGTGGGCGCCTCGTGGGCGCTTCGGCACCAGGCTTCGGCAGAACAGGTATGCAAGGCAGCAACCTGGGCCAGCCTGCACACTTTTTGTAAACATTACAGTGTGCATACTCAGGCTTCGTCAGATGCGAGCCTGGGCAGAAAAATTCTCCAAGCAGCAGTGGCACACCTTTAAACAGGAAAGCATGCGGCTTGGATCGGTGAGTGTTATCCCACCCAGGGACTGCTTTAGGACGTCCCACAGCCTCTGTGTCCCCCAATGAGACGAAGGAGAAACATGGATTTTTGTGAGTACTCACCGTAAAATACTTTTCTCCGAGACGCTCATTGGGGGACACAGCACCCACCCTGATAGCCGGTTGGCTCATACTTATTATTTAACATATTTTCTTGTTTAAGACAGGGTGATCCCTTTTTCAGACATATGATTTATTGCATTAAGGCTAATTTTTTGTATGTCCTCCTACTGCTTTTGCACTAAACTGGTTTCCGCCCGCTATAGGGGCGAGGGTGTATGCGGTGGAGGAGGAGCTAACTTGTTTTTTGTATGCCTAGTGTCAGCCTCCAGACGGCAGTAGCACACACCCACAGTCTCTGTGTCCCCCAATGAGCGTCTCGGAGAAAAGGATTTTACGGTGAGTACTCACAAAAATCCATGTTTCGCCACCACACGACCCAAGGACGGTGGTCCCCGCAGGAGACACTCCTCCCGATCAACGTATTGGAGATACGAGCAATCCGGCTGGCTCTGCAACATTTTCATCACCTTCTGGCAGGTCACCCCGTCCGGATTCAATCGGACAATGCCACGGCTGTGGCTTACATAAATCATCAAGGGGGCATCCGCAGCATACAAACCATGCGCGAGGTAGGGAACGTTCTTCATTGGGCCCGAGAGGAATCACTCGGTGATATCGGCAGTCCACATCCTGGGCGTGGAGAACTGGGCGGCAGACTTCCTCAGCCGGCAGGATCTTGCGTCCGGGGAGTGGTCACTACACCCCGAGATTTTCCGACAGATTTGCCAATGGTGGGGGACACGGATGTGGATCTGATGGCCTCCAAGGCGAACGCCAAGGTACCCACGTTTGTTGCTCGGTCCAGGGACCCGCAGGCAATCGCTGTGGATGCGTTGGTTCTGCCATGGAACCAGTTTCGCCTCCCATACCTATTTCCCCTGTTGCCTCTGCTCTCGAGAGTCATCAGGAAGATCAAAACACAAGGGGTTCCAGCGATTCTGCTGGCCCCAGACTGGCCCAGCCGAGCGTGGTACGCAGAGCTGGTGCAGCTGCCCGCCGACGTCCCTTGGCGACTGCCAGAGCGCCCGGATCTACTGTCCCAGGGTCCGATCTTCCACCCAAGCTCAGGGGCCCTATGTTTGACGGCATGGCCATTGAATCTTGGATTCTAACCCAGGCGGGGTTTGGGCGTGAGGTGGTCGCTACCATGGTTAGCGCCTGGAAGCCGGCCTCAACACGTATTTACCATCACACCTGCAAGGTTTTCTTTTCTTGGTGTCGAGGCCGCGGTTGTGCTCAGCTGGAAATCTCTATCCCCAACATCTTGGCCTTTCTCCAGTCTGGCCTAGACTCAGGGTTAGCTCCAAGCTCCATTAGAAGACAGATATCGGCTTTATCCGTCCTGTTCCAGCTCAGAATTGCTAACAATTTGCAGGTGAAGACGTTCATCCAGGGAGTCTCCCATTTGGTACCCGCCTATAGAGCACCCCTGGACGCCTGGGACCTTAACCTGGTCCTAAGCGTTTTGCAGGAAGCCCCATTTGAACCGCTACAGGATGTCTTTGTTGTACCTGTCCTGGAAGGTGGTATTCCTGGTAGCCATAACGTCTATCAGGCGGGTCTCGGAGCTGGCGGCCCTATCCTGCCGAGCCCCGTTTCTCACTTTCCATAAGGATAAGGTGGTACTCAGACCAGCTCCTTCCTTTCTGCCGAAGCTCGTTTCACATTAATGAGGATAATGTCTTACCCTTTTTTTGTCCAGCACCGGTACTCCGTGTGGAAAAGGCCCTGCATACGTTAGACCTGGTGAGAGCACTCAGGAGGTGTCTGTCGCGAACGGCACCCTTTCGTCAGACAGACATACTGTTCGTGCTCCCCGAGGGGCGCAGGAATGGACTCACTGCCTCAAAATCGACCATAGCCAGATGGATTCGTTTGATTATTCAGGAGGTCTACCGCATCAGAGGCGCGCTGATTCCAGCAGGTATCAGAGCACACTCTACTCGGGCAGTGGGTGCCTCTTGGGCGCTTCGGCACCAGGCTTCGGCGGAACAGGTTTGCAAAGCAGCGACCTGGTCCAGCCTGCACACATTTGCCAAACATTACAATATCCATACTCAGGCTTCAGCGGATTCGAGCCTGGGTTGAAGGATTCTCCAAGCAGCAGTAACGCACCTTTAGACAGGAGGTTCATGTAGCTTGGATCGGTGAGTCAACTTCCCACCAAGGGACTGCTTTAGGACGTCCCACAATACCTGTGTCCCCCAATGAGGCAAAGGAGAAACAGGGATTTTTGTGATAAACTCACCGTAAAATCCTTTTCTCTGAGACGCTCATTGGGGGACACAGCACCCACCCTATTAGCCAGTTGGCACTTGTTTTGTTTAATTAATATGCGTTTTCATTGATATTAGGGTGGTTTTTTCTGGACATGTTGTTACCTGCATTAAGGCTAATTTTTTTTTTGTTCTCCTACTGCTTTTGCACGAAACTGATTTCCGCCTGCAATCGGGGCGAGGGTGTATACGGCGGAGGAGGAGCTATCCTCTTTTTTTCACTTAGTGTCAGCCTCCAGGCAGCAGTAGCATACACCCACGGTACCCGTGTTCCCCAATGAGCGTCTCGGAGAAAAGGATTTTACGGTGAGTTCATCACAAAAATCCCTGTTTTAGCATGGAAACCATGTTGTAGTATTGACATCACTTCAGATGTCTTTAGCTCAGTCTGAAGTTCTTTGGATTCTGTGCATGGTAATTTTACGGTTTGATATTGTATTGAACATGGAACCTTTTTAGCATGGAAACCACCATTCATAGGCTAATCAAAGTCATGTGAGCACTGGCAATGTGGGGGCGGGGAGTCTAGTTAATCACAGGCTATTTTGATTTTTTTTTTTTTGTTTGAAAGTGAACAGCGGCAACCAGTATTTGTGTCCTGGCATTTATTTAGTTGTTGGCTTGTGCTTTTCTATATTAAATTTGTGAGTTTATATATAAACTGAAGTTCGTTACAGCTGACTAATGGATTTTCAGGTGTCAGACCCCACTGATCTGACTAATTACTAACTGAAGAGGTACCAGTAATGTTGACAACAACTGTATTTTTTATAACCCAATCCGATCATTTTATGCAAAATTTTACTTGACAGTCCCTGCATAATTAATAAATTAAGTGGACTCTGTCAGCAGGTTTTTGGTATAAAATCTGAGAGCAGCATAATATAGGGTTTGAGAGCTTGATTCCTGTGATGTTACTTACTAGGCTGTGTGTTACTGTTTCAATAAAATCAGTGTTTATCATCAGAAGATTAGCACTACTGGACTAGGTGTCTTGTGCCTCCTGGTCAACTGCTGTATGTAATCCTGCACCCAATATTGATCAGCATCTTTCTGCCAATGTACACGGTACACAGAAAGCTGTCAATCAGTGCTGTGGGTGGGTTATACAGGGCTCAGCATTCTTGAGCACTACTAGATCTGCAGCAGAAAAATAGTGATTATATCAAAATGACAGCAAACAGCCCAGCAAGTGACACATCGCTAGAATTACATTCTCAGCCCTGGTATAATGCTGCTCTCCGATCGCATAACAAAAACCTGGCGACAGATTACCCTTAAGACACACCATTTTGTATTACAGGTAAATCGTTCTTCCCTACTGGTTGATGAACTTGCCAAAGGGCAACTGACACTTGATGAACAGATGATGAACCTTACTGACATGGAGTCCGATATTCCAAGTACAGCCAAGCTTCCAGATAACTCCACAGACTCTGATGTAGACGATCTAACAGCTGAGGGTTAGTCAGTGTTTTTTTTCTCTTTTTGTTTCCTTTTTTTTTATTATTTTCCACCCTTGTTATTCATTTTCAGAAGGTTTCTTCAATTTATTGGTACAACCAAGGATTTACTAACTCCGGCTTCATCATTCCTAAGAGTGATATAGACAGATCTTCGATATCAGGAGTGCTTAGTGGTGAAGAGACTACAATACTTTCCTCTTTTCCCAAACTAAAACCACAAGACAATTGTTAGTACACTCTTATTACATAATTGCGTTTCAAATTCCTACATTTAAAAACTGAATTTGAAATTTTATTAATTCATTATGAAAGTAACATTACTATGTGGGATCTGAAACTTTGTGGATAGTTTTCTTATTACCTTTGGGCACCAATCGGTTCACTCTATGTTTGCTGTGCATAAGTGTAATTTTGCAGAGATAGGGATATTCTTCATAGATTGTGCCATGTGACTTTTCTATAGAGTTAAAACAGACAGCTTATGTTTTTGCTTGAATTTTAGGTGTCATGGTATATGTTGTGTCATTTGAATTCTCATTGCTGAATATGTATTTCTGTTGATTTGCGTTCCCATTTCTTAGCCATGTTTCTTAAAATGAAAAAAAAAGTATTACCTTTAGATATGACGTGCTGCAATATCCAAAGCTTAAAGTGGTTCGCCAGGTTTGACACGAAAGTCTACAGTCACTCTATGTAACTGCAGAGTTGTGAATCCTCATAGTGCACACTGTCAGGATTCTTCGTTGCCAGTAGCAGGCGGCAATGTGACTGCAAGTATGCGATATGCAAACATCCGGCCACACTCCGACTATACGTCCACGACATTGCTCAATTCATTTAACAGGGATTCTCTTGAGCAGTGGTCCACAGGTAAGTACCACATTATTATTTGTTTTAGCAGAAGAAATGTTGACTATATCTAAGGATGCTATGCATTGTGGCATGGTCTGTGAAGTCTATCCATGAAAACTTGATGAAGGTTCACAGTTAATAATGCAAAGATCTTCTTTTTTTTCTTAAAAGCACCGCTTCATTTTTATGCAATCAGTTAGTCTATCAGGAAGTAGATGTTTTGTTTTTGTTTTTTTCAAGTCAAGTGTAATAATTTGGGGCAGTGATGTTTTTTTCTTAATTTTTATGAGATATTCTCCCTAATCTCAGTTTTAATGGTGTGCCCCCCAAACAGAAGTCCCAACCAAAATCAAGGCCCAGGAAAAAGCGCTTCTTCTATGAAGATCTTACACTGGAATGTAGCAGGTGAGGTGCAGGCAGGTAATGCTATGTTATAAGCTCACAGGTGGTTTCAGCAGGACCCCTGTTAATTGCTAGAAAAGTTGGCCAGCACATGGAATATATAACTTTGGAAACAAGTATATAGCAGTCAGATCACATGAATCTAATGGTAAGTAATTTTCTCCAGCATTTGTTGAAAATGTACCTATCATTTCATGAAACTTCTGATTTGCGGAAGTGACATGTCAGAAGTTTTGTTTGGTCGGGATTTCAGTTCAGAGACCCCATTGATTGCATTGTGGTCCTTCAACTGTGATTGTCTTTACTAGGCTGTCATTAAAAAGGCAGTGTCTGAATCCTGTTTTGATGGGGCGGGGTTCGGATGTATGCCTCTGAAGTGGCTAACGAGCATGTACTAGATGCAGTGTGAAAGCACACTTCGTGATGAATGAATTATTGACTTAAAGGGTTATTCCCATCTCCAAGATCCTATCCTAATATGTAGTAGGTTTAATAATAATATGAGGAAATATTTCCAGTTAAAAATGTAGTATAGTTTTTCTGATTTGTTATGTCTTTCCACATGTGCTGGTATCCATGGTTACGACCACTAGCAACAAGTTAGCTGTCACTGTATTGGTGGTCGTAACCATGGATACCAAAGGTCCTGCAATGCCTGCACTTGAGGAAAGAGACATGTCGAATATGAAAAGCTATACTACATTTCTAATGACAGATATATGCTAATATTATTATTACTCAGACTACATATTCTGATAGGATCTTGGAGATGGGAATACCCCTTTAAACCAATTTCACACATCCTGGACTCTCTGATAGGCATAAATGAGGCAGTTAGCTCAGGCCAAGAGATCCAGCAGTCAGGCTGGGTATTGTGATTTGGGCATACTCTGGGTTTAGGAGTTATGGAAAATTGCTTAACTTAGCTGGGGCACATCGTTCTTCTGTTCGCTTCGGTCCCTTCATTTCAGTGATCAGTGCAGGTCTCTGCACTCAAAACCCCTCTGATCAATACATCCAACATTTCTCTGTGGCATCCGTCACAGGCATCCATGACACACAAATGTTGGGAACTTTTCCCAACTTATGCGTTTAATTAAAGGTACAAAAACAGTGTAAAGTAGCGTTAAATTCCTATTCTTGGAATCCAGCTGCGCATGGTTTGCTTAGTTTAGGAAACCTTGCTTATGTGCAGTTATAAAATAAGTGGGAGTGGCTCTTTATCATTGATAACAGGTGAAAAAGATATGACTCAAGAAATTAGAGACTGAGTGTGGCTGATATAAACATGAAGAAAGGAAGAGATATGAGGCCCAGAAAGAACCTTTTGTGTGAAAAATTTAGTGCAAAAAAAATTAAAAGAATAAAAGCTTTTAGAATAAGGTGCAGGAACAGAATAGAGATTAACCACTACAGGAGGCTGATTCTGGAAAGAGGGTATGGGGTATACTTGCATTCTTTTTCTAATATTCCTGTGCAAACATTGGTAAACTTTTTTTCCTAAACTAGAAACAGTGAATTGCAAAAGAATGGCAAGAAATCTGCCATTGAGGTAGAGTTAGAGGCCTCCATAAATATCAAATTGTTAGCTCACCCAAGATTAAAAAAAAATTACACTCCATATTTCTCTTTAGAAACTAACAAGCTTAAAAAAATAGGTCATTTACATACAAATGCTTCTCACAAAATTAGAATATCATCAAAAAGTTAATTTATTTCAGTTCTTGTATACAAAAAGTAAAATTCATATATAATATAGTCATTACAAACAGAGTGATCTATTTCATGTGTTTATTTATGTTAATGTTGATGATTATGGTTTACAGCCAATGAAAACCGAAAAGTCATTATCTCAGTAAATTTGAATACTTTATAACCCCAGCTTGAAATATGATTTTAAAATCTGAAATGTTGGTCTACTGAAATGTATGTTCAGTAAATGCACTAAATACTTGGTCAGGGCTTCTTTTGCATCTACTGCATTAATGCGGTGTGCCATGGAGGTGATCAGCCTGTGGCACTGCTGAGGTGTTATGGAAGCCCAGGTTGCTTTGATAGCAGCCTTCAACTTGTCTGCATTGTTGGGTCTGGTGTCTCTCATCTTCCTCTTGACAATACCCCATAGATTGCGGTCAAGCGAGTTTGCTGGCCAATCAAGCACAGTGATACTGTGGTTTTTATACCAGCTATTTTTTGGCAGTGTGGACAGGTGCCAACTCCTGCTGGAGAATGAAATTTCCGTCTCCCAAAAGCTTGTCGGCAGAGGGAAGCATGAAGTGCTCTAAAATATCATGGTAAACGGCTGCGCTGACTTTGGCTCCCCAAGATGACATGGCTCCCCAAACCATCACTGATTGTGGAAACTTCACACTAGACCTCAAGCAGCTTGGATTGTGGCCTCTCCACTCTTCCTCCAGACTCTGGGACCTTGATTTCCAAATAAAATGCAAAATTTACTTTCATCTGAAAACATCTTGGACCACTGAGGAACAGTCCAGTTATTTTCTACTTGGCCCAGGTAATATGTCTATTGGTCATGAGTGGCTTGATTCAAGGAATGTGACACTTGTAGCCCATGTCCCGGATATGTCTGTGTGTGGTTTCTCTTGAAGCAATGACTCCAGCTGTAGTCCACTCCTTGTGAATCTCCCCCATATTTTTGAATGGCCTTTTCTTAACAATTCTTTCAAGGCTGCGGTTATCCCGGTTGCTTGTGCACCTTTTTCTGCCACACTTTTTCCTTCCACTCAACTGTCTATTAATATGCTTGGATACAGCACTCTGAACAGCCAGCTTCTTTAGCAATGACCTTTTGTGGCTTACCCTCCTTGTGGAGTGTGTCATTGACTGCCTTCTGACCATCTGTCCAGTCAGCAGTCTTCCCCATGATTGTGGAGCTACTGAAACAGACTTAGGGACATTTTTTAAATGCTTTTGAAGCCATTTCTGGTGTTTTTTGTTAATTATTCTAATTATTTAATTTAAGGTAATGACTTTTGCGTTTTCATTGGGTGTAAGCCATAATCCTCAACATTAACAGAAATAAACACTTGAAATAGATCTCTCTGTTTGTAATGACTCTATTTAATATGAGTTTAACTTTGTGTATTGAAGAACTAAAATAAATTAACTTTGTGATTATATTCTAATTTTGTGAGAAGCACCTGTACATATTACTAGTCACACATGACTAAACGTATGTGAACCTATATGAGCTTGTCAGACATCGTCTTCCAAATCCATAGTCATTACTATGTACAGTTATGGCCAAAAGTATTGACACCCCTGCAATTCTGTCAGATAATACTCAGTTTCTTCCTGAAAATGATTGCAAACACAAATTCTTTGGTATTATTATCTTCATTTAATTTGTCTTAAATGAAAAAAAACAAAAAGAATTGAGCATGTACCACATTGAGCATGGAGAAAAGAAAGAAGACCAAAGAACTGTCTGAGGACTTGAGAAACCAAATTGTGAGGAAGCATGAGCAATCTCAAGGCTTCAAGTCCATCTCCAAAGACCAGAATGTTCCTGTGTCTACCGTGCGCAGTGTCATCAAGAACTTTAAAGCCCATGGCACTGTGGCTAACCTCCCTAGATGTGGACGGAAAAGAAAAATTGACAAGAGATTTCAACACAAGATTGTGCGGATGTTGGATAAAGAACCTCGACTAACATCCAAACAAGTTCAAGCTGCCCTGCAGTCCGAGAGTACAACAGTGTCAACCCGTACTATCCGTCGGCATCTGTATGAAAAGGGACTGTATGGTAGGAGACCCAGGAAGACCCCACTTCTTACCACGAGACATAAAAAAGCTAGGCTGGAGTTTGCCAAAACTTACCTGAAAAAGCCTAAAACGTTTTGGAAGAATGTTCTCTGGTCAGATGAGACAAAAGTAGAGCTTTTTGGACAAATGCATCAACATAGAGTTTACAGGAGAAAAAAAAGAGGCATTCAAAGAAAAGAGCACGTTCTCTACAGTCAAACATGGCTGAGGTTCCCTGATGTTTTGTGGTTGCTTTGCTGCCTCTGGCATTGGACTGCTTGACCGTGTGCATGGCATTATGAAGTCTGAAGACTACCAACAAATTTTGCAGCATAATGTAGGGCCCAGTGTGAGAAAGCTGGGTCTCCCTCAGAGGTCATGGGTCTTCCAGCAGGACAATGACCCAAAACACACTTCAAAAAGCACTAGAAAATGGATTGAGAGAAAGCACTGGAGACTTCTAAGGTGGCCAGCAATGAGTCCAGACCTGAATCCCATAGAACACCTGTGGAGAGATCTCAAAATGGCAGTTTGGAGAAGGCACCCTTCTAATATCAGGGATCTGGAGCAGTTTGCCAAAGAAGAATGGTCTAAAATTCCAGCAGAGCATTGTAAGAAACTCATTGATGGTTACCGGAAGCGGTTGGTCGCAGTTATTTTGGCTAAAGGTTGTGCAACCAAGTATTAGACTGAGGGTGCCAATACTTTTGTCTGGCCCATTTTTGGAGTTTTGTGTGAAATGATCAATGTTTTGCTTTTTGCTTCATTCTCTTTTGTGTTTTTTCATTTAAGACAAATTAAATGAAGATAATAATACCAAAGAATTTGTGTTTGCAATCATTTTCGGGAAGAAACTTGAGTATTATCTGACAGAATTGCAGGGGTGTCAATACTTTTGGCCACAACTGTAGTTGGACCTCCTCTTGTGGCTATACCGGTCTTCACACTTCTAGGAAGGCTTGTCATAAGACTAGTGTTGGAATTTGTACCTATTTGTCCAAAAGAACATGCTTGAGACCAGACATCTGTGCGTTGTGCAGCTGTTCAAGACCCTGCCCACCAAATTTTTAAAACCCTGTCTTTATAAAGCTTTCTTTGTACACAGAGACCGTTATGTTAAGCAAAGGAAAGGGTCTTCCTAGAGTTGGAAGAAAACAATTGTCTAAATTGGCTGGGTAAGCAGTAGCAATATTACCCTTAACTGGATATACAAGGCCTTGCCAAAAAATCTGTAAAACAGCCCCACAACATTACCCTTGCTCCTGCACTATAGTAGGCCCCCTGCATTTCTGTAAGTAGTAGAGCTGAGCAAAAATATTTTCAGTACTTTGGTCCAGCAGCATCGTTGGTAGTCCATGGCCACTGGACTAGAGCCCTGCAAACTTTCTGCTACTTGTGGTACGGTGTTGTGACAACTTAATAATCAGAAGATCCACGAGGGATGTCACCGGTAGCAGGATGTTCACAGGACTCTGGTGGTCAGGGACAACTGACATAACTGCTTGACCACGATCCCACAAATCTTTTTGTTTAAAAGCAGTAAGTAGCATTTTTTGGTTGTCTGCAAACTTCAATAATGCCAAACCTCATACTGCCTGATAAAGAAATGTTTTACTTTGTCTGTACCCCTGCTGTACTGGTTTTGTAAAAGGGCTCATGTCTCTATACTTAGTAATCTGATGAAATGAAGGTATTTATGTCTGTATCCCTGGTGGTCTGGTGATGTGAAGTGCCTTATGTTTGTAACCCTGGTGGTCTTGTGCAGTAAAGGGGCTTCTGTCTGTATACTTGGTTATGTGGCGTAGTTAAGGGGCTTAAGTCTGTGTCTCTGGTGATGTGGTGCTTATGTCTGTATCCCTAGTGGACTGTTGCACTAAAAGGGATTATGTCTATATCCCTTGTGGTCTGGGGATGTGAAAGAGCTTATGTCTGTATCCCTTGTTGTCTGGTGATGTGAATGACCTAATATCTGTGGTCTTCTGCAGTAAAGGGGCTTCTGTAGGGCTACCTTGTTTAGTGGTGCTGTAAAGGGGCTTATGTCTGTATCTCCAGTGATCTCCAGTCAGTGGGCTTATGTCTATACCCCTGGAGGTCTGGTGATATGAAGGGGCTTATGTCTGTATCCCTGGTTGTCTTCTGCAGTAAAGGGGGTAAAGTCTGTATCACTGGTGATTTGAAAAAGCCTTATGTCTGTATCCCTCGTGGTCTGGTGATGTGACAGGACTTATGTCTGTAACCGTGGTGGTCTTGTGCAGTAAAGAGGCTTATGTCTGTATCCCTGGAGATATGATGATGTGAAGGGGCTTATGTCTGTATCCCTAGCAAGCTGATGCAGTAAAAGGTTTATGTCTGTATCCCTGGTGGTCTGGTGATTTGAAAGAACTTACAGTGGTTGAAAAAGGTATTGAGCATCATGTCACCAATTTTAAAAGTAAATATATTTCTATTGACATTAAATTCTCACCAGATGTCCGTATCAACCCATCCAATCCACACAGGCAAAGACATCAAACCATAGATGTCCATAAATTACAGTAAGTTATATGTAATGATGAAAAAAAGGAAAAAGTATTGAACATGCTTCAGGTCAGGTGATTGGCTGGGCCATTCTAGCAGCTTTATTTTCTTTCTCTGAAACTAATTGAGAATTTCCTTGGCTGTGTGTTTGGGATGATTGTCTTGCTGAAATGTCCACCCTCGCTTAATCTTCATCATTCTGGTATGTGGTAGCAGATTGTTATCAAGTGTGTCTTGGTACATCTGTCCATTGATACGTCAATCCCATGAGATTTGCCAGTGTTGTATATTGAAAAACTTCACTGTTCGTTAGTATAGTGTTTTGGGTGGTAATATGCATTGCCTTTTGGCTTCCAAACATGAATATATCATGGCATTCAAAGAGTTCAGTTTTGGTCTCATCTGAGCAAACTATATTTTTCAGTATTTCACAGGCTTGTCTAAATGTTATTGAGAAAACTTTAAATGCGCTTGAACATGATTTTTGCTCAGCAATGGAGTCTTGCGTGGTAAGCATTAGGGTGTCCCTTAAATGAGGCAAACATTTATTTTTAAGAAACTGATACCCATACCGTTTCAATTCTTTCAATTTAGTCCTAAACACTCATTTATTAAATATTATTCCTCTAGGAAATGTTCACCTGTGCCTACTTGGCGTCAGAGTTACTATATGGAAATTAGTATTAACGTATATACTCGCGTATAATCCGAGATTTTCAGCCCATTTTTTGGGGCTGAAAGTCCCCCTCTCGGCTTATACGCGAGTCATATACTGGGGGTCGGCGGGGGAGGGGGAGCAGGGGTGTCAGAGACCATACTTACCCCCTCCTGGCGTGTCTCTGCATATTTATGAGTTTAATGAGCGGTACCACTTGAGCGCTAAACACAGGAAGGAGACGACCGAGGGAGAAGCAGGGGCTGCAGAGAAGACCATGCGCCAGGAGGGGGTGAGTATGACGGGGCAGAGCAATATTCACCTGTCCCTGTTCCATAGCCGTGCACCGCTGTGTCTCCGGGTCCTCTGGCTGTGACATCCAGCAGAGGGCGCGATGACGTAGTCAGTGCGCGCCCTCTGCTGATTGTCACTACAGAGACCCAGAAGACAGAGCGGTGTATGGCGATGGATCAGGGATCGGTAATTTATCGCCAGTGCCGGGGGCTCAGGACACCGGTACCTGGCCCCCAGCGACGGAGAGGTGAGTAGGTCATTTTTTTTTTTTTTTGTTGCAGCAGCAGCAAATGAGGGGTATTTATGGAGCATCTTTTGGGGCAGCATTAACCCTTGTGCAGCAGTATATTATGGGGGGTATTTATGGAGCATCTTATGGGGCGGCATTAATCCTTGTGCAGCAGCATATTATGGGGGGTATTAATGGAGCATCTTATGGGGCGGCATTAACCCTTGTGCAGCAGCATATTATGGGGGGTATTCATGGAACATCTTATGTGGCAGCATTAACCCTTGTGCAGCAGCATGTTATGGGGGTATTCATGGAGCATCTTATGGGGCAGCATTAACCCTTGTGCAGCAGCATATTATGGGGGGTATTCATCGAGCCTCTTCTTGGACCAGCATTAACCCTTGTGCAGCAGCATATGGGGGGGTTTTATCTGTGGAGCATCTTCTTGGACCACCATTAACCCTCGGATTATACATGAGTCAATAAGTTTTCCCAGTTTTTTTGTGGCAAAGTTAGGGGGGTCGGCTTATACGCGGGTCGGTTTATACATGAGTATATATGGTAAGTCACTAAGCTATGATTTCACATTTCATGTAGTAAGGGAAAAAAGTAAGAATTTATGGAAATCGTACATTATTTATTATTATTATTCATTAAGTAAAGTAATAAATACTTTAACCCCTTAATGACAGCCAATACATCTTTTTACTGACCTGAGATATAAGAGAATATCATCCCCATACAGGTGACAATCCAGCAGCTGTCGGCCATATACTATAGCTGACAGACAACTTGCTGTATCACAAACGATCAGTGTTGGCACCTTCCATATCTGTTTAACCCCTTAGTTGCTGCTGTCAAAAGTGACAATATCAAATAAATGGTTAACATATTGTGGGGGCTTCCGCTTTAAGTTAATTGACACACCAAGATCATGATTGTGTGGTCCTAATGTTTTCCATAGCAGTTCAAGACCAAATATATCGGCCTTGAGTCTCCTGGCTATAGCGGTCAGTTCAGAAGTTATCGACATTTAGGTGGTTAAAAAAAACACTTTTTCATTCCTGCTATACCATTTTGCATTAATTCCTGAAAATCACCTGAAGGGTTAATAAACTAGCTGACAGCAGTTTTCAATATGTCAGGGGGTGCTGTTTTTAGAATGGTATCACGTTTGGGGTTTTCCAGTATATAAGACCCCCAAAGTCACTTCAAACCTGGATAGGTCCCTCAAAAAAATAAATTTTGTAAATTTCCTTGAAAAAATGAAAAATTACTTCCACATTTGTAAACCTTCTAAAAAGCTAACAAGCATTTTAAAAATGGTGCTGATGTAAGGCAGGTATGTGGGAAATGTTATTTATTAATGTTTTTCTGTGGTATAACTATCTGGATTAAAGGGATAATCATTTAAAGTTTGAAAATTGCATTTTTTTTACATTTTTGTCAAATTTCTGATTTTTTTTTATAAATAAACACAAAACATATTAACCTTAATTTACCATTATCATAAATTATAATGTGCCACGAATAAACAGTCTCAAAATCAATGGGATTTGCTGAAGTGTTCCAGAGTTATCACCACATAACGTGTCCTTGGTCAGAATTTAAAAATGGCCCCGTCACTAAGTGGTTAAAAAGATAATATAGATATACGTGTAATCATTAATTGAGACATTTTCTTTTTAAACTTTCTTTCTTGCAGTTTGGGTTCAACTTTCTGTGTTCTTGAAAAAAATGTAACAAAAATTTTTTTTGTTCCTCTACTGCAGTAAGTAGACCATGGAAATGTTGCATCAACTTTACAGCCCTTTCGCTGTATCGTTCACTGCTTTAAGGAACAATACAGAGTGAAACATTAGTCTCCCATGAAGAAGGATCCTCTTGGAGAAAACTATCATCAATCTTGAGACGAGAGAACAAATCCTTGCTCTTGATTGATATAAAATCATCAATGTTTTTCTCTGAAATAAAAAAAAAATGGTCAGCATGAAAGTGGAAAGGGAATAAATAAATTTGTCAATAAACTTTGCATACAATGAACTGCAAAGTTCTTCCTTCAGTGGCATGTATCATTTCCTAGGGGATGATATATTTTCATTGTTAACTTTGTCACCATTCTTGCTTTTGTTTTTTAGTCAGCTTCATTGTCAGTGAATAAACTTATGTAAATCTGCTTTCGAGATGTTTCCATCCACTTTTTCAGAAATCTTCTGTCATGACTTAGGACGGGGTGGTTCTGGCTCTGTCCTGGTCAGGTCAGGGTTAAGTCTGTCTGCCTTTCTTTGGTTCTGGGGCAGCTATTTAAGGTTGGTAGTTCCTGTGTCCAGTGTAGGTGTTACTTCCTCCTACTCGGTTTGAGAAAGCTGACCCAGGTTACTCTCTGTATCGTTGTTCCTCTGCGTGTGTTTGTTTGCTGTGTATGACCTGGTTTGCCCCCTGACTATTGTCTGTCTTTCTGTTCGGTACTGATTCATCCCTCCTGGTAATCTGACCCCTTGGCTTGCCTCTGGTTACTCGACTGTCTTGTCCCTGGTTACCTCGTTCCCGTCTAGCTTCTGACCCTCGGTTTTGCTCTCTGACTACGTTATTGGTTTTGTCCTTTGTATTCTGTGCCCTCGGCCAGCTCCCTGTCCTTGCGCGGGGTAGCTCCGTCCCCCTGTGGTCACGTGACCGGTTAGCTCTGCCCCCTGTGATTACGTGACTTTTCTAAGTTTAGGTCCTGTGCGCACTGCGCTCCTCGGTCTCGGCACACCCTGTCTATTGGCGCACATCCCCTGTTAGCGCCCCCAGGCTTAACCTGGTGACACTGTCCCCGTGTCACTACACCTTCATAGAATTTAGGATCTTGGTACGGTGCATTTTTTTTGGCAGAAACGGATTGAAGCCATGGCTTAATATAGCGTGTGACAAACAAGCTAACATTTAGCAGTGCTGCCTTGTCTTTCTGTGTTAGTCTGAACTGAGAGCTGAGTAGCGATATCTTCATCCAACGAGCTTGGTGCATGCCACCTGGAGGATAATTTTCAGGTCACGTCGCTCAACATCTCCACCTAAGAATATGATTGAGAGTTCTAGTAACTCCTCATAGTCGTCTTTTATTTGGGATCTATAGAACCCTAGCAATGTGTCAATTTCGGAATAGTTTAAGTACGCTTACACTGTTTCTTTGCAGCTTTGTATCTAATTTGCATAATTGTTTTCACAACTTTCTTTTAACTTTTTGAAAAGTGGAATATCTGGGCATGTTTTAACTTTGTGAATTTGGACTTCAAACACATTTTTCAACACAAGCTCATAGACATGATGGCGGCAGGAGAAAAGTAGCATATCTCTGTTGACTTTTTGTTGCAAGAACACATAAGCACCGTTTATACCAGGGTTCCCCACCTCCAGTCCTCAAGGCCCAACAACAGATCATGTTTTCAGGATTTCCTTAGTATTGCTCAGGTGATAATTGCTTCACCTGTGCAATACACAGGAAATCCTGAAAACATGATCTGTTGGTGGGCCTTGAGGACTGGAGTTGGGAACCCTGGTTTATATGACCTGTATTTAAGGCTGTAGTATCACAGAGGATCTGCACTTTATCTTCGAACTTCCAATTGGGGAGCACATTTCAAACAGTTTGTGCTTGCTCTTTGCTGCTAGAATTTTTCAATTTTGGCCCACCAATAAGTTGCACTTTATTTCCAAATAAAATTACTATAGCAAGATCTTCTTTGTAATTTTGGACATCAAAAGCTGATAACAATTTACTATCTTGGTGAATGGTAACAACTTCTGGTACCTCATTTTGAAAATTTGTATGGTTTTTGTGCGTTCCTTTAGGTTTTTTTTTGTCTAGATTCGTTGGATGGATGACTTGTTTACAGGACAATCTTCAATATTATGTCCAAGTGCCTTGATTGTATCTTGAAGAATGAAAACAGAGTCTCTTATACTTAACAGACATTTATCTAAAGCTGCTATTAATTACAGAGTAAGAAAATCTTTCCCAATCATTTTGCAAGACTCTTGGATTGTGAGTTTTCGGTCAAAGTTGACAACTGCTCTTGTGAAATTTCAATATTATCAGCAGAACTGTAGCATTAATCGTCAGGTAACTTTGTAATATCATATGCTGCCAAAGATGTTGATTCCATAGAGAGATATTTCATTCTACAGTTTTCATCTTCTGTAGCCCTTTGACTCACAGGCTTCTCTTTTTCAGCGAATTTTCTATCCACTCCAGCTAAGGTACTGGGCCGGACTGACTCTCTCTGACACTGCAAAAGGATCTTGTCTTCTATTATTAAGAACTGAAGCGCACCGACGTGTGCAGTATCAAATGATTATCCAAATTGCTTGAAAACTCTTGTCTACGATGCTTGAATACGTTTTGTGTTTTCTTTGCATTTTTTTGTAGGTCCCTCCAAAAGTGATACAAATTCACTAGCTTTTTTACACAGTTAGGTAAAGATTTTGTAGGTATTATAATATACACTTACTAATAATGAGAGTTTCACTTTTAGTGATAGATAATTTAACTTCACAAGTATTATAAAATAATTGTCATAGGGCTTCTGCAACAGAGAGGAGGTAGAAGACTGCGGCGCTTGATTTCTCAGCGCAGGAGCGGAAGCAGAAGCACTTCTTCAATTTAATGGTATTTATTTATGGCAGAACAGGGGTTAATCAGCCATGTTGGAGAGCTCTGAGCTCAATTAGTGTTAGGCGTTGGGTTCCTGCCAATGCACAGCAGGAATCCAGAGCCTTGCATTCAGCGGTCTCCCATTCTTCTTCGACCGCAGAGGAGCCTGCTCAGCAGTTTTGTCGTTCCCGACGCTCTGCTCAGACCAGCTCTGTGGGTCTGGCTGTTGCTGCCACCTCTGGGCCAGCAATAGCAACGCAGGCTGCTCAGCAGCAAGCCACTCCTGAGGCTAAGTCCTTCCGTCACTCCACTGAGCATGCTCACAGGATGATCTCCCATTGGAGATCGGGAGTCACATGCACAGGTCCTTCTCCAGATCTGATTGATCCATCACAGGGATCTTGAAGCTTCCGGAAGGTCTCGGCTATAAAAGGTTTGCATGACCGCGCGGCCATGTGCTAGTATAGACTCTTATTGCTACATGTGTGAATGATGACGAATGCATTGAACTGTGAATGACTCATTAAGATTCCCCTCCCTCTGATATTACGTGTGTGGACAGGGAACTAGAGAGAGTCAGCGCCAGTCAGTGGCAAGCTACAGGCCACCGTGCATATCATTCCACTGTACTAGCGTCCGATAGTGTGGCCCATTGTCACGGTCACGTGTGTCTGGACGCAGCGATTACCGCAAGGCGAACCCATGTGACGCACGTGACCCTGGATACACCGCCTCCAGTGGGGCAAATTTAAATAATAAACACGTGCAGCTAGATACTCCGCCTCCAACTGGCGAATTTAGACATTACATGTATATACAAGTCTGGAAACCCTGCCTCCAATAAGGCGAATTTAAACAATAAGGGAAACCTGGGAAACATTAACAATGGTGGGCCCTGCAATAGGGAATAGGGAAGTGGAGACCTCCTGAGCTCCCCTGAGCCAGTGTCCCTGCACTCCTAACGTTCCCTATGCCGGTTCCGCACCGGGCGCGCAACAGGAACCTGAAAACCCTAGCTCGTCCTGACCTAAACCCTCACAAGGGAATTGGTCGGTGCGGAAACTAATCCCACCACTGCACTAAAACACACATGAGGAAAGATGACAAAACAGGGGAAACAACACTTAGCTTTGCTCTGTTGCGTACGCTCCTAGCAACAGAGCCCACCACCTGTGTTCATCTTCTCCACCCAGATCCATCACCATAACTGGATCCTTCACCATAGTGCAGCCTTGGAGCAGAGTCCACCACCCGTTGCAGCTTCCCAGTAAACAGAGTCCCAAAGATGAGTCCAGCTTCTGCCAAAAAGTCCAGCATGCTCGAGTCCAGTCTTCAGCAACAAAGTCCAGCATGCTGAGTGCAACTCTCTCCATAGTCGTCACTCCACCAAGCCATGCAAGCACTTCCTGCCAACACCATAAACTGTGACTCCACCACGCCATGCCAGGCCTTCTTGCAGACCACCTAGCTGCCACTCGTCCCCTCTGGCTGGCCTGCGCAGGACTCATGTTCAGCTCCTTCATTCACCCAGGCCTCCTTGTGAATGACTAACACAGCTGCCTGCTGTATCTGTGCGCATTCTAAGACCTCATACTCGTCCGTCGGGGGCTCGCCAACCATTGAAGATTCCCTGTAGACCTTGGACTCACTTATCAACAGAGGAAAGGGGAAAGGAATTAACTCAGTTCTCATCAGGGTATCACAGGACCATGGGTGCCAGGTTCAATGTGGCTGGAATCCACTTGTAAATGCAGACAAAGGGAAAAAAACAGGACCAGGTGATTTCCATAAAAATTCTAATTTTGTCTTTTTATTTAATCCATAGCTTGTAAAAAGTTAAAAACATACCTAAGGACCCTTGACATTTAATGACACATATGTTTTTAACTTTTTACAAGCTGTGGATTAAATAAAAAGACAAAATTTGAATTTTTATGGAAATCACCTGGTGCTGTTTTTTTTCTCTTTGCCTGCATTTACAAGTGGATTCCAGCCACATTGAACCTGGCACCCATGGTCCTGTAATACCCTGGACTCATTTATTGGTCGATTTTATTACTGATCTACCTATGTCAGCGGGGAATACTGTAATTCTAGTGGTGCTATTCTGTGAGCTATAACTTTTTAATTTTTTTGCTGATGATGCTGTATGGTGGCTCTTTTTTTGCGGGACAAGATGACGTTTTCAGCGGTACCATGGATATTTATGTGTGTCTTTTTGATCGCACGTTATTGCACTTTTTGGCGGTATGATAATAAATCATTTTTTGCTTAGTTTTTTATTTTTATATTTTAAGGGGTTCGCTAAAGGGGTTAACTAGTGGGACAGTTTTATAGGGCGGGTTGTTACGGACGCGGCGATACCAAATATGTGTACGTTTGTTGTTTTTTTGGTTTTTTTATTTCCAAAAAATGAATTTATTAGGGAATTTTTTTTTTTTAATTAGCGATTTTTAAAAAATTATTTTTACACTTTTTTTTTTTTTTTTAACTTTATTACATTGTCCCAGGGGGGACATACCTGTCATGTGACAGATCGCTGTGACAGATCAGCGATCTGTCACAGGCACTGCACAGGCTTTCCTCATGCCTGCGCTTTGCATGCACTGAGGAAGCCAGCTCCCTGCAGGACCCCGAAGGTCCCCGTCGCCATCTTGGATTCGGAGACCTGCAGGAGATGGAGCCCCCCTGCAGCAAAGCTGCACATTGCGCTGCTGTGGGGGGCTCAGGGAAGCACGGAGGGAGCCCCCTCCCTGCCGATGCTTCCCTTTAACCCCCGGTACACCGCAATCGTGTTTGATCGCGGTGTGCAAGGGGTTAACGTGTCGGGGGCGGTCCGTGACCACCCCTGACACATTGTGCCGGGTGTCAGCTGTGATAATCAGCTGACACCCGGCCGCGATCACCGGGGCTCACCAGGGCAAGTCCCAGGGCACATGGACGGGATAGTACGTCACATGACAGAAAGGGGTTAAAAAATGTTTCTTCTTCAATACCATCACCACTATGACCATCTACTGTCCTTGTCAATGGAAACTTGGCATTTCAGATAGCGAAAATGGATTTTCGTTTTATCCGTCAGTATCTGGTACATAGGAGGGAGTATGGTGCCGAGGAGAGGATGTGGGTACCAGCATCTGGTGTCCATGTGGCCAGACTGGTCTGGGCTTTTTACATAGCATACCCCGATAAACCCGGTCCTGAGGTTCAGGAGGTCCTTTGTAGAAAAGGGGATTCTGTCATGGGGTTTCCGCAACAAAGAGGAGCTAGAAGACCGCGGCGTCTGATTGCTCCCACTCCTGCGCTGAGAAGAAGCACTTAATTTTAATGGTGTTTATTTCTTCTGGCAGAACAGGGGTTAATCAGCCATGTTGGAGAGCCCTGAGCTTGCAGCTGAGCTAAGGCTAGTTTCACATTAGCGTTTACGGCCGCAGCGTCGGGCTGCTCATGGCCGCCGCTAAGCCCCCCCCGCCGCACCTCCGCCGGTAGCTCCGCCTACCCCTATCTTTAGCACTGGGGACACAGGCCGAGCGCAGGTATGCGTTTGGCGGCGCATGCGTCCTTTTCCAAACGCAACCGGTAGCAATTTGGTGTGGTCAGCGCAGCGTCAAAAGGAGGCATACGCCGCCAAACGCATACCTGCGCTCGGCCTGCGTCCCCAGTGCTAAAGATAGGGGACGCAGTACGCATGCAGCGTCATGCGCCCGTAGGCGGAGCTACCGGCGGAGGCGCGGCAGGGGGCGGGGCTTAGCTGTGGCCGTGCGCAGCCCGACGCTGCGGCCGTAAACGCTAGTGTGAAACTAGCCTAAGTTAGCCAGTTAGATAATCCTTGTCAGAGCTAGCATTTGCTGCATGGCTTCAGGAGGGCTTCTCCAGCGATGCTCTAAAAGTGCTGAATGCCTATGGAGGAAAACTCGTACACCAGAAGACTTCATACACTACAAATTTATGTTAAGGACCTATAACTCTGCCCTTCACCTCGCCAAACAGACCTACTACACCATCCTGATCTTATCACTGTCCAACAACCCAAAAAAACTTTTTGACACCTTTCACTCCCTCCTCAGTCCGAAAGCACAGGCCCCTGTCACAGACATTTGTGCTGATGACCTGTCCTCCCACTTTATAGGGAAAATAGAGAATATCCATCAGGAAATCCGCTCCCAACCACCATGTGCTGTGACTCCCATCCCTCCCTGCATCTCCCCTGGCTCACTCTCCACATTTGATCCCATCACAGAAGAAGATGTTTCCAGGCTCCTCTCTTCTTCTCGTCTGATTACTTGCACTATCGACCCCATTCCCTCACATCTCATCCAGTCGTCACTACTCACTTACGGTAACTACAATCTTTAATCTCTCCCTCTCCTCTTGCATTTTCGCCTCCTCCTTCAAATACTCTTATCATTACTCCATTATTAAAAAAAAAAAACTCTCGATCCATCTTTCACAAATCACTACAGACCAGTCTCCAATCTCCCCTTCCTCTCTAAACTCTTGGAGCGCCTGGCTACTCCGGTCGTACCCATTACCTCTCCACTCACTCTCCCAGATCCTTCACAGTTCAGCTTCTTTATGTCGATAACACACACAACTGTACATGTCAACCCCTGAACTTACCCCTGCTGTACTACAGAACGTCAGTGACTTTTTGTCCGCAGTCTCCAAAATCATGTCCGATTTTTATCTGAAAGTCAACCTTTCCAAAACTGAACTTCTTTTGCTCCCGCTATCTACTAACTTCCCTAAATCTCCCTCTCCATGGGTAGCACCATAATAACTCCTTTCTCCTTCCATATACAATCTTTTGCCCGCTCTTGCCGGTTACACCTAAAGAACATCTCTAGAATCCGCCCTTTTCTCACCATGGAAACAGCAAAAACCCTCATTGTCGCCCTGATCCAGTCCTGCCTGGACTACTGTAATGTTCTATTAATTGGCCTTCCCCTCACTTGACTTTCCCCTCTCCAGTCCATTCATAATGCAGCAGCCAGGGTCGTCCATCTGGCTAATCGGTACTCTGCCGAGTCTGCTCTTCGCCAGTCATTGCACTGGCTGCCCATTCATTATAGGATCCAATTCAAACTGCATGTTCTTACCCACAAAGCTCTCCACAATGTGGCACCTTCCTATACCTCTTCCTCATTTCTGTTTATTGGCCTACCTGCTCGTTACGCTCTGCAAATAACTTTCGACTAACCTCTGCACTAATCTGTACCTCCCACTCCTGGCTCCAAGACTTCTCCCACTTTGCGCCAAACCTCTGGAATGCTCTACCTCAAGAAATTAGGACTATCAACAACTTGCACTGTTTTAGGCACTTCCTCAAAATAAATCTGTTCAGAGCGGCCTATCATGGTCCCTAATCAATGTCATTTTGTGTGTGTGTGTAGCCCATTCACTATCTTAGAATAACCCTCCATCAAACTCCACCACACCCAATAGCACCACAAATACTGGCTGGTGACCAGTTCATTTAGCCATTATCTATCACTCACTCCCTCAAGATGGCTGGACCATCATTGTAAATACGCCCCTGTACTTTGTGTCTCCCCCCACCTCATTGTAGATTGTAAGCTCTCATGAGCAGGGTTGTCCTATTTTGCTTTAATGATTCTGTTATCTTTAACATTGTTACTTACAACTGTTGTGTACAAACTGTTAAACTGTAAAGCACTGTGGAATATGTTTGCGCTATATAAATAAAGACTTATTATTGTCATAAGAGGGAGAGGTGTTCATATGAGAAGGAGTGTTAGCGAGTTATCTGTGACTCTTGTGTGGTTTGTAAGTGTGGTAATTCCCTTTTTTTCTCTATTTTTGTGTTTTTTCCCCTACCTCCACTCCCCAGTGCATTCCTCTGTTATATGTGAGTCAATATTTTGTATGCCTGGAGTTTTCTGTTAACCCTTGTTGGTTTAGTCTTGTTTGTCGGGTTGGTGTACTGCGATGCACAGTAGTGTCCCTCTTCCCTGGGTGGGGGAAGAGGACAGACGGAGGGCTATCTCAGGAGACAGGGCAAAGGTGGAGGCCCCAGCATCTTCACCTTCGGAAGTATCCTAGAGAATAGGGCGAGTTAGGGTGCCCCCTAGAGATAGGGACAGGGAAGGAGCCCCTAATCCTGGATCACCCAACAGCTGTTTCGTGACAATAAAACTGCAAGAACGTGACAATTTGATGGTAGTTTTAACTCCGCTATTTGATAACTTATGTCCCCCACAAAAATCCAGTTTTTTAAGAACTGTGCAATTCCACTGACATGATTTCACTGAAAACAATTCATCGCGTACCAAAAGCAACCAATAACTGCGAGGTATGGGTGAGGACGCTTAAGAGCCCGCTCCTAAGTATGCAAATACTAACCTGTGCAGAGTTGCATTGGAACATGTTAACGTACATCAAACGTCATGAAATTTGATTTCCGAATGTTTTTACAGTAGATGAAAAAACTAAGCGTATGTGTTAAGAAAAATTGAAGTAAAAAAATAAGGGACACCCTAGAGAGCGTGCATATAGACCATGAAGGTTGAGTTTATTACATATTGTTTTCTTTGAAACAATTGTACCTGCTGATTCCTGATTCTTTCTGTAGCACTTTACAGGTGGTCCTTGGCTCTTGAAAAAATCTTCTGATATTTCTTTTCACTCCTCTGTCTGAAATTTTGCTGAGAGGACCTGGACAAGACCTGCTCATGGTGAAATAATGTTCCAGGGCCGGACTGGGACTAAAATTCAGCCCTGGCATTTGAAGTTACACAGGCCCACTAGTCACATGGTGACTGTATAATATTTTTGTACACTTGTAGGTTACAAGAAGTGAGAGGAGATTAACACGACTATATAACATGTAGTCACAGCTGTGCGCAGTATTTCAGCTCAGTCCTATTTATTGCTTTTAGGTACAGTACTCCTCCCAAAGCTCTGTCCCCTTTTGTACGTACTATGACCGATGACAGAATTCCTGGCAGAACTGCTATCCATTGGGCAACCAGACCCCCTGGTCATAGCCGCCCCTATCATGCCTCCCAAGTTTTGAAGAAGGGAAAGAGGGAAAAAGACTGCGGCGCGCAAATTTTAGGCCACGCCCCGGTCACACCCATTTCACAACTAGTCACACCCATGTCCACGCCCAACCACACCCATTTAGCACTGCTGATCACACTGACTAGTACTGAGGGCACAGTGGCAGGCATTATGGGTACACTGACTGGCACTAAGGAAGAGAAAACAGAGAAAGAAAGGAGAGTGAGAGAGAAAGAAAGAACAGAGAGAAAGAAGAAAGAACAGAGAGAAAGAAAGGGGGGAAAGAAAGAACAGAGAGAAAGAAGTAAAGAAAGAAAGAGAACAGGGAGAAAGAAAGAGGAAAGAAGAAAGGGGAAAGAAAGAACAGAGAGAGAAAATGAGGGAAAGACAGAACAGAGAATGAGAAAGAACAGAGAAAGTAAGAAACAGAGAGAAAGAAATAAATAAATATTCTATAAAGATACTGTAGCAGCCCGGCTCCCATTGTAGTGCCCACCTGAGCCTCCCAATGCAGGACATATCATGATCCGCTCACATGGCCGGCATCCCCGATTCCAAGGCGATCCTGCTGTCTGCGCTGTCGGAGGAGGACATGGTGATGGATCTGAAATATTCCTAGTGCAGACACAATTACCTCATGAAATTATCTCATTTCCGGTCAGCTTCCAGCACATCACTTCACGTGGAACCTCATGTGCGAGTTTTAAAATGCTCCTCGGGGCTCTGCCGTGTATTCCTATGTCCGTGGGAAAAGCCTGCTTTGTATGCTTCGTACACACTTGACTCCGCTCCGTTCATCCCGTACACATATGGCTCCACTCCGTACACACACGGCTCCGGTCCGTACACCTCGTACACGCACGGCTCCTCTCCGTACACCTCGTACACGCGCGGCTCCTCTCCGTACACCTCGTACACGCGCGTGTTATAATTGAGTCACCGTAGGAGGCAAAAATAGAAATGCTAAGTCCAGAAAACCAGAGAAGTTGGCAGCTATCGGATTGCAGACCCCTGAACCTATCAACACAACTAGCAGTAGCCGTGGGGGGCTCCTACGATGCCCTAGGCCCCTCGATCACAGCCGGAGGACTACATAGCCTAAAGACAGAAAGGGAAATCTAAACTGCCCCAGAGCAGACCCCAAAGCAAAAGGCAGCCCCCCACATATAATGACGGTGAAGCAAGAAGAAAGAACAAAACACAGACAGAAAGATAGACTGAGCAAAGATGGGGCCCACGCTAGCTTAGATAGGAAAGGACAGGAAGGCTGCTGTCTGCAATCCGTGAAAAACCCTATGAAAATAAGAGCCAACCAACTGACAGTAAAAAAGGCCCTGAAGACGCTAGGCTTCAAAAAAGCTATGTCAGTACTCAGGAATATTCTGAAGACAGAGCAACAGGCAAAAGGAGATTCAGCTCACCCCAGCAGGGAATGGCAGAATCCAGAAAAGCAAGGAAAACAAAACACTAATGCAAAAAGGCAAAGCATAAATCTTTTATTTTTAGATGAGCAGGAATCAGACTGGTTTCCTAGAAGTCCACAGAGAAATCACCCGCAGGCCAGAAGGGCGTCAGCAGCCTTATATCCAGTCATTTACTCCACTCAGCCAGTCATCATCATCAGCCCCAGGTGTTTGACAATCAGGCTCACTACCTTTCTTCACCAGAAGAGGGAGTTCCTCGGGCTTCAGTAGTGAAGGGGAAAATGAACTCACAACACGCGCGGCTCCTCTCCGTACACCTCGTACACTCGCGGCTCCTCTCCGTACACCTCGTACACGCGCGGCTCCTCTCCGTACACCTCGTACACGCGCGGCTCCTCTCCGTACACCTCGTACACGCGCGGCTCCTCTCCGTACACCTCGTACAAGCGCGGCTCCGCTCCGTACACCTCGTACACGCGCGGCTCCGCTCCGTACACCTCGTACACGCGCGGCTCCTCTCCGTACACCTCGTACACGCGCGGCTCCTCTCCGTACACCTCGTACACGCGCGGCTCCTCTCCGTACACCTCGTACACGCGCGGCTCCTCTCCGTACACCTCGTACACGCGCGGCTCCTCTCCGTACACCTCGTACACGCGCGGCTCCTCTCCGTACACCTCGTACACGCGCGGCTCCGCTCCGTACACCTCGTACACGCGCGGCTCCGCTCCGTACACCTCGTACACGCGCGGCTCCGCTCCGTACACCTCGTACACGCGCGGCTCCGCTCCGTACACCTCGTACACGCGCGGCTCCGCTTCGTACACCTCGTACACGCACGGCTCCGCTCCGTACACCTCGTTGTTATGAATGAGTCACCGGAGGAGGAAAAAACAAAAATGCAAGCTAAGTCCAGAAAACCGGAGAGGTTGGTAGCTAGCGGATTGCAGACCCCTGATCCTATTCACAACAACTAACAGTAGCCGTGGAGTGTTCCTACGGTGGTCCTAGACGCCTCTTCACAGCCAGAGAACTAAATAAGCCTAAAGAAAGAAAGGGGAAATCTAAACTGCCCCAGAGCAGACCCCAGAGCAATAGACAGCTCCCAACATGTATTGGCGGTGAAAACAGATGAAAACAAACACAGACAGAAAGACAGGCAGAGCAAACGATGGGGCCCAACTAACAAGATAGGAAAGGACAGAAAAGATGCTGGCTGCAATCCGCAAAAACCCTACCAAAAATGTCCCAACACGTCTGATAGGAAAAACAACCCTGAAGTCACTAGACTTCAAAATCCCTATATCAGCGCTCCGATATATTCTGAAGACAGTGCAAAAGAGATTTAACCGATCAGGGACAAAAATGGAAATTCAGCAGAGCCCCAGCCGGGGCTGGCAGAACACAAAACTAAGCAAATCAGACAAAATCTCATGGAACAATAACAGAGCAAAACTTAGCTTTAGAAGACAGGAACTGAACTGGAGGCCAGAGCTCAGAGCAGAGAAATCACCAGCAACCCTACAGGGCGTTGGCTTCCTTATATCCACTCAGAGATTCGGATGTCCAATCGCAATCCACCTGTTCAGGTGACAGGTTTCTCCCATCCAAATCAGTTTCACAACCTCCTTTCACCAGCAGAGGGAGTTCATCGGACATCAAAGGTGAACGAGAAAATGAGCTCAAAACAGTACCTCCCCCTTGAGGAGGGGTCACCGAACCCTCATCCACGCCACCAGGCCGATCAGGATGGGCCCGATGAAAAGCACGAACCAATCTTTCGGCATGAATATCAGATGCAGAAACCCAAGAATTATCCTCCTGGCCATAACCCTTCCACTTAACCAAATACTGGAGTCTCCGTCTAGCCAGGCGAGAATCCAGTATCTTCTCAACCTCATATTCCACATTACCTTCAACCAATGCAGGGTCAGGAGGTGCCACCACAGGAACTACTGGCTCAGCAAACCTCTTCAACAGAGACTAATGAAACACGTTATGGATCTTAAATGTAACAGGAAGAGCCAATCGAAAAGAGACCGGATTAAGAATCTCCAAAATCTTGTAAGGTCCAATAAATCTAGGTTTAAACTTTGGAGAAGCCACCTTCATAGAGATATTCTTTGATGACAACCAAACCATATCACCCACCTTAAACCGGGGACCAGTGGTCCTATGCCGGTTGGAAAACCGCTGGGCCTTTTCCTGGGAGAGAGACAACTTATCCACCACTTGGTCCCAAATCTGGTGCATTCTCTCCACCACAGTGTCAACACTTGGGCAGGCAGAAGACTCCACCTGCCCTGAAGAGGATCGAGGATGAAACCCAATGTTACAAAAAAAGGTGACATCAAAGTGGCAGAACTAGCTCTATTAGTTAAAGCAAATTCGGCCAAGGGAAAAATGAGACCCAATCATCCTGATCAGAGATAAAACATCTCAAATAAGACTCCAAAGTCTGGTTTGTTCTCTCCGTCTGCCCATTGGTCTGAGGGTGAAACGCAGAGGAGGACAACTGAATTCCCAGCTTGGAACAAAAAGTCCTCCAAAATCTAGAGACAAACTGAACTCTGTCAGATACAATGTTCTCAGGAATCCCATGCAAGCGAACCACCTGTTGCAAAAACAAGGGCACCAACTCTGAGGAAGATGGCAACTTAGGGAGTGGTACAAGATGGACCATCTTAGAGAATCTATCACAAATCACCCAGATAACAGTCATTCTTTGAGAGACAGGCAGATCAGAAATAAAATCCATTGAAATATGGGTCCATGGCCTCCTGGGCACTGGCAAAGGCATCAACAACCCACTAGAGTGAGAGCAAGGTTTAGACTGGGAGCAAGTCCCACAGGACTGCACAAAATTCCTGACATCACGAGATAAGGCGGGCCACCAAAAAGACCGACTCCCCAAATCTCTAGTACCAAAAATACCTGGATGACCAGCCAATGCGGAGCAATGAACTTCAGACATTACTCTCTTCCTCCACTGGTCAGAACATACAATTTTCCAATGGGACAACGCTCAGGTTTGTCCTCCTGAAACTCTTCCAGAGCACGTCTCAAATCGGGCGAGATGATAGATAGAACTACCCCCTCACCTAAGATGGTAGCAGGCTTGGTCACAATAGGAGAATCAGCAAAGAAACTCCTAGAGAGGGCGTCTGCCTTGACATTTTTAGTGCCCGGAAGAAAAGAGACCACAAAATCAAAACGTGTGAAAAACAAGGCCCACCTAGCCTGTCTAGGATTCAAGCGTTTGGCCGACTCAAGGTAAATGAAATTCTTGTGGTCAGTGAGGACCACGACTTGATATCTATCTCCCTCCAACCAATGTCTCCACTCCTCAAATGCCCATTTCATGGCTAACAGTTCCCGATTCCCCACATCATAATTGCGTTCAGATGGGGAGAACTTTCTGGAAAAGAAAGCACAGGGATTCATTTTAGATGTTACCGGATCTTTTTGGGACAAAACAGCTCCTGCACCAATCTCAGAAGCGTCCACCTCTACCTGAAACGGGAGTGAGACATCAGGTTGCCGCAAAACCGGAGCAGAAATGAACCTCCGCTTCAGCTCCTGAAAGGAAGAAACAGCCTCTGGAGACCAATTCCGCACATCAGCACCCTTCTTAGTCAAATCAGTCAATGGTTTGGCAATACCAGAAAAATTAGCTATAAATTTACGATAAAAATTAGCAAAACCCAAAAACTTCTGGAGGGCCTTCAAAGAAGTGGGCTGAACCCAATCATAAATTGGCTGTACCTTGGCCGGGTCCATTTCAATAGTTGACGGAGACAAAATAAATCCCAAAAATGAAATCCTCTGTACGCCAAAAAGGCATTTCGACCCCTTAACATACAGGGAATTCTCCCTCAAAATCCGGAACACAGTCCGAACATGTTCCACATGAGAGTCCCAATCCCTGGAAAAGATCAAAATATCATCCAGATAGATGATCAAAAATGTATCCACAAAGTCCCAGAAAATATCATTCATGAAGCACTGGAAGACAGAAGGGGCATTAGTGAGCCCAAAAGGCATCACCAGGTACTCAAAATGGCCCTCCGGAGTATTAAACGCTGTCTTCCATTCATCCCCATGCTTAATGCAAATAAGATTATACGCCCCCTGAGGTCAAGCTTGGTAAACCAGCAAGCACCTTTAACTCTTGGGAATAGATCAGAAATCAGGGGTAACGGATACTGATATTTAGCAGTAATTTTGTTGAGGGAACGATAGTCAATACAAGGCCTTAATGAACCATCTTTCTTGGCCACGAAAAAAAAAAAACAGCACCAAAGGGTGAAGAGGATGGTCTAATATGACCCTTCTCCAACGACTCCTTAATATAAGATCGCATAGCCTCCTGCTCGGGTACAGATAAATAGAAAAGTCGACACTTGGGAAATTTACACCCAGGGCTCAGCTCAATTGCACAGTCATAACTCCTATGAGGAGGCAAAGATGCAGACTTATTATCACTAATTACATCATAAAAATCAGCCAAATAGTAAGGAACATCATGCGACTGGGGAGAGGTGGAGAAAACAGGAGTGTCACTAAGAGCACACTGACAACCCCAACTCATCACAGACACAGATTTCCTATCCAAAACTGGATTATGGATTTGCAACCAGGGAAACCCCAGAACAATGGTATCATGCAAATTATGCAACACCAAAAATCTGCAATTTTCTTGATGGTCTGGGGCGACCTGCATTACCACCTGGGTCCAAAACTGAGGTTTATTCTTCGCCAAAGGAGTAGCATCAATACCCCTCAAAGGGATAGGCGTCTGCAGAGGTGTCATAGGAAACCCACAACGTTTAGCAAAATCCAAGTCCATCAGGTTCAGAGCCGCTCCTGAATCCACAAAAGCCTTAGCTGAAAATGTGGACAAGGGAGCAGATCAGAGTAATTGCCAGAAGAAACTTAGGTTGTACACCACCCACAGCAAATGTGTGTGCAAAACGTTTCTCTCATTTAGGGCAGACAGAAATATTATGAGAGGCATCTCCACAGAAAAAGCACAGCTTATTACGCCTTCTGAACTCCTGACGTTGCGCCCTAGACAAAGCTCTATCACATTGCATAGGTTCAGACATTTGTTCAACAGGTGGCAACATTTCTCGTGTAATTTTACGTTCACGTAAACGCCGATCAACCTGAATGGCTAATGACATAGAATCGTCAAGACCAGAGGGAACAGAAAGTCCCACCATAGTATCTTTTACGGTTTCTGACAAACCCTTCCGAAAGAGAGCTGCCAAGGCACCATCATTCCAGGTAGTAAGGACCGCCCACTTTTGGAATTTTTGACAGTACAACTCTGCAGAATCCTGACCCTGGCTCAATGCCAACAGGGCTTTTTCAGCTTGATCAATAGCATTAGGTTCATCATACAATAACCCCAAGGCTTGAAAAAATGCGTCCACATTAGTTAGAATAGGATCATCAGGTGTCAAAGAAAACGCCCAATCCTGAGGATCGCCGCGCAACAAAGAGATGACAATTTTAACCTGCTGTGCAGAGCTCCCCGATGAGCTAGGCTTCAAGGCAAGAAATAATTTACAATTATTCTTAAAATTCAAAAATTTGGACCAATCCCCAAAAAACACATCAGGAGTACGGATCTTTGGTTCAGCAGCATGTGAATGAGCAAGATAGGTGGAAATTCCCCGCACTTCAGCAGCGAGCTGCTCCACACGATCAGTCAATTGCTTAATCTCCATTAAGAAAAAATTCCTCCTACGGCCCCAGAGAAAAAGAGGAAAAAATATACATTAAAAAAAAAAAAATTCTGACGCTTTTTTTTTTTTTTTTTTTGTACAATTCTTTCCTGCTATTGAGTACCCTAGAATCTGCGGTATGGCTGGTGATTCTGTTATGAATGAGTCACCGGAGGAGGAAAAAACAAAAATGCAAGCTAAGTCCAGAAAACCGGAGAGGTTGGTAGCTAGCAGATTGCAGACTGATCCTATTCACAACAACTAACAGAAGCCATGGAGCGTTCCTACGGTGGTCCTAGACGCCTCTTCACAGCCGGTGAACTAAATAAGCCTAAAGAAAGAAAGGGGAAATCTAAACTGCCCCAGAGCAGACCCCAAAGCAATAGACAGCCCCCAACATGTATTGTCGGTGAAAACAGATGAAAACACAGACAGAAAGACAGGCAGAGCAAACGATGGGGCCAAACTAACTAGATAGGAAAGGACAGAAAAGATGTTGGCTGCAATCCGCAAAAACCCTACCAAAAATGTCCCAACACGTCTGATAGGAAAAACGGCCCTGAAGTCACTAGACTTCAAAATCGCTATATCAGCACTCCGATATATTCTGAAGACAGAGCAAAAGAGATTTAACCGATCAGGGACAAAAATGGAAATTCAGCAGAGCCCCAGCCGGGGCTGGCAGAACACAAAACTAAGCAAATCAGACAAAATCTCATGGAACAATAACAGAGCAAAACTTAGCTTTAGAAGACAGGAACTGAACTGGAGGCCAGAGCTCAGAGCAGAGAAATCACCAGCAACCCTACAGGGCGTCGGCTTCCTTATATCCACTCAAAGATTCCGGATGTCCAATCGCAATCCACCTGTTCAGGTGACAGGTTTCTCCCATCCAAATCAGTTTCACCACCTCCTTTCACCAGCAGAGGGAGTTCATCGGACATCAAAGGTGAATGAGAAAATGAGCTCACAACACCTCATATACGCGCGGCTCCTCTCCGTACACCTCGTACACATCCGGCTCCGCTCCGTACACCTCGTACACGCGGCTCCGTTCTGTACACCTCGTACACGCGGCTCCTCTCTGTACACCCCATACACACATGGCTCCGCACACATCGTACACACGCGGCTCCTCTCCGTACACCTCGTACACATCTCCGCTATGTACACCTCGTACACACACGGCTCTGCTTCGTACACCTCGTACACATGCGGCTCCGCTCCGTACACCTTGTACACACGGCTCCACTCCGTACACCTCGTACACATCCGGTTCCACTCCGTACACACATGGCTCCGCTCCGTACACCTCGTACACACACGGCTCCTCTCCGTACATCTCGTACACACACAGCTCTGCTACATCTATCCTGTAAACCCCTCCTGACCCCACACATACTTCCTTCATCCAGCACCATGACAACCAGCACAGGCGAGCCCTGCAGACACCAAGAGTCAGGGCTGTGCGCACAGGACCTGTGATGAGGTCAGGGGTCTGGACAAAGGCTCCTGATCATGTGACCCCTGACTCCTCCCCTCCTGTGACCTCATCAAAGGTCCTGTGTACAGAGAAGAGAGCAGGCAAGCGACGCTGTGAGTGGCTGCGGCGGGGGGGTCTCATGCTAGGGCGTGGATGGAGTGCGTGGGAGGGGTCTCATGCTAGGGCGAGAATGGAGTGCCAGTGGCCGCATCAGCTGGCAAACGGCCAGATGATTGGACGCTGCCGCCCGCGGCCCACATGACAGCGGCCCAGCGGGAAAATGCCCGGTTGGGTATATTACCAGTCCGGCCCTGAAATGTTCTTTCCACTTATGGCCCCAACAGTGCTCACTGGAACCTTCAGTAGTTTAGAAATTCTTCTGTAACCAGAAGAATTGATCAGTAGATCAGTGATCAGTATGTTTTGCAACAATAAGGTGTCAAAGGTCTTGAGACAGCTCACTGGCTTTACCCATCATGAGATGTTTCTTGTGTTGCACCTTGGTAATGAGGCACTTTTTTATAGACCATCAGTTTATCCAGCTGATATTATTTTTCACTAACTGCAGAATTGCATTCTAATTTCTAATAGATTTTCAGCTGGTGTTATAACTTTCCATGGCTTTCTGCACCTCTCTTTCTTCATGTATTAAATATTTTTCCCCCCTGTCATGTCTCATTATTATACATAACTTAATTTATGGATATTATGCATAACTTAATTTATGGACATTTATGGTTTGATTTTCTTTGCCTGTGTGGATTGGATGGGTTGTTACCGAAATTTGTTGAGAATTTCTTGTCAATAGCACCTGTGGAAAGATATTTACTTAGAAAATTGGTAACGTGTTCAATGTTTATTTCACCCACAGTATGTCTCTATATCCCTGGTGATCTGGTGATATGAAAGGGCTTATGTCTGTAATCCTGGTGATCTTGTACAGTAAAGGCGTATACAGTGCCTTGCGAAAGTATTCGGCCCCCTGGAACTTTTCAACCTTTTCCCACATATTCCCTTCAAACATAGAGATACCAAATGTAAATTTTTGGTGAAGAATCAACAACAAGTGGGACTCAATTGTGAAGTTGAACGAAATTTATTGGTTATTTTAAATTTTTGTGGAAATTCAAAAACTGAAAAGTGGGGCGTGCAATATTATTCGTCCCCTTTAACTTAATACTTTGTTGCGCCACCCTTTGCTGCGATGACAGCTGCAAGTCGTTTGGGGTATGTCTCTATCATTTTTTTTACATCGAGAGACTGAAATTCTTGCCCATTCTTCCTTGACAAACAGCTAGCGCTCAGTGAAGTTTGATGGAGAACGTTTGTGAACAGCAGTTTTCAGCTGTTTCCACAGATTCTCGATTGGATTCAGGTCTGGACTTAGACTTGGCCATTCTAACACCTGGATACGTTTATTTGTGAACCATTCCATTGTAGATTTTGTTTTATGTTTGGGATCGTTGTCTTGTTGGAAGACAAATCTCCGTCCCAGTTTCAGGTCTTTTGCAGACTCCAACAGGTTTTCTTCAAAAATGGTCCTGTATTTGGCTCCATCCATCTTCCCATCAATTTTAACCATCTTCCCTGTCTCTGCTGAAGAAAAGCAGGCCCAAACCATGATGCTGCCACCACCATGTTTGACAGTGGGGATGGTGTGTTCAGGGTGATGAGCTGTGTTGCCTTTACGCCAAACATATCGTTTGGCATTGTTGCCAAAAAGTTTGATTTTGATTTCATCTGACCAGAGCACCTTCTTCCACATGTTTGGTGTGTCTCCCAGGTGGCTTGTTGCAAACCTTAAGCGACACTTTTTATGGCTATCTTTGAGAAATGGCTTTCTTCTTACCACTCTTTCATAAAGGCCAGATTTGTGCAGTGTACGACTGATTTTTGTCCTATGGACAGACTGTCCCACCTTGTAGATATCTGCCGTTCATCCAGTGTGATCATGGGCCTCTTGGCTGCATCTCTGATCAGTCTTCTGTTTGAGATGAAAGTTTAGAGGGACGGCCGGGTCTAGGTAGATTTGCAGTGGTATGATACTCCTTTCATTTCAATATGATCGCTTGCCCAGTGCTCCTTGGGATGTTTAAAGTTTTGGAAATCATTTTCTATCCAAATCCGGCTTTAAACTTCTCCACAATAGTATCACGGACCTGCCTGTTGTGTTTCTTGGTCTTCATGATGCTCTCTGTGCTTCAAACAGAACCCTGAGACTATCACAGAGCAGGTGCATTTATACGGAGACTTGATTACACACAGGTGGATTATATTTATCATCATTAGTCATTTAGGACAACATTGAATCATTCAGAGATCCACAATGAACTTCTGGAGTGAGTTTGCTGCACTGAAAGTAAAGGGGCCGAATAATATTGCGCGCCCCACTTTTCAGTTTTTGTATTTCCACAAAATTTTAAGATAACCAATAAGTTTCGTTCAACGTCACAATTGTGTTCCACTTGTTGTTGATTCTTCACCAAAAATTTACATTTGGTATCTTTATGTTTGAAGCATGATATGTGGGAAAAGGTTGAAAATTTCCAGGGGGCCGAATACTTTTGCAAGGCACTGTATGTCTATAATCCTGGTGGGTTGGTCTAGTAAAGGAGCTTGTGTCTGTATCTCTGGTGATCTGGTGCAGTGAAGGTGTTTTTGTCTCTATCCCTTTTGAGTTGGTGCAGTGAAAAGACTTGACTATATCTATGGTGTTTATTGTTCTCTGCCTGCTACATAGCTTTAACAGAACATTGGTCATAGATGTTTTTTGAACATCTTACTTATTGTAATCATTTGTAGGTTAAAATCAGATATTCAGTCTTCTCTTCAGCTGAACTTTCATTTTCCAGTGTCAAGAATTGATGACTATTCTATATAATATTCATGGATATGGTTGCATTACATTTTCCCAGCCTGGTGGATTTGCATCCTACTTTAGTGACAAATATATATGCTTTGTAAGTAAGGTAAGCTGTACAACATTATGTTTTCTTCTTTTTCTAGCAGAAGGTGTCGATGAACTGGAATGTGAAATGTTGGAGTGTGAATTTTGTGGAAAGGCAGACTATCCAAGCAAGTTTTTGCGATCAAGAAGATTTTGTTCCCATTCTTGTGCAAAAAGGTAATGTGACAAGTTTTGTATGAATTTTTTTTATTTAGGTAATTGATAGAATGTTCTGAAAAAAAAAATGTGAAAACTATTTAGTTTTTATATTTACTATATTCTTATAAACTGAACTAGCTCGGGGGAAAACTGTGAAATTAGCACAAACATTTTCCGTTTCCGAGTAACTTTTACTAACCTGGACTAGTCACAGGTGATTCACTATAGAAACAGGAAAGTTACAACTGCTGCAATGTTAGTGCTATGTGCGCACGTTGCGGATTTGCTTGCAGAAATTTCTGCAAGGTTTCTGCATCTCTTGGCAGAAAAACGCAGTGGAAAATCCGGACTTTTTTATTCATTTTTGTTGAGTTTTTAATGCAGTTTTTGATGCGCTTTTGTAAATCCATAGAGCTAAATATATATTATTAAAAAAAAAAAATGTGATGTCATTTCCTTGTTCAACCTCTTCTTTTTTTTATTCTCCATTGAAGACCATGATACCATGTTCAAATTTATAATGTTCACACACAAAACAAATATGTAATACCAAGCCCAAGGTTTAGTAATGAACAGGTGTCAGCCAGATACCCTCATTGATAAAACGGTACATAAAGAGTTAAATAAAGACAAAAAACACACCAGCGTATGAAGGAGCATTAACATAATTAACCTACATGTGCTACAGAAATCTGCTTGAAATGTAGTATCTGTTTATTTTTCAAAAATTAATTAAAAAATTGTGTGGGCTCCCGCATAATTTTCATAACCTGCAGAGAGAAAGCCGACCGCTGAGGGCTGATGTTATATTTCTTGGAAGGAGCCAATAGCCATAAAGGTTCCCAGGCTATTAAAATCAGCTCACAGATGTTTGCTTAGCCTTTACTGGCTAGTTTACACGGGAACCCCAGAAAAAAATTGACATAGGGTCCCCCTATAAAATCAAACCAGCAAATGATATTAGTAGCCTGGAAAGGGGCCATGTATATTGGCACCCCCCCAGGCTAAAAACATCAGCTCTCAGCCGCCCCAGAAATGGCGCATGTTATAGATGCGCCAATACTGGCACTTAGCCTCGCTCTTCCCACTTGCCCCGTAGTGATGGCAAGTGGGGTTCATGTTTGTGGGGTTGATGTCACCTTTGTATTGTCATATGACATCACGCCCACAGGTTAGTAATGGAGAGGCACCTATCCATTACTAATCCTATAGTTAAATGGTAAATAAAGACACTGCCAGAATAAAGTCCTTTATTTGAAATAATCACACAGACTTCTTTATTGAATCTTAATTAACCATACTTACTGAGTGCCTAATCCCTGAATCCCTCGTGTCCTGCAACAAAAATAAAATAATAAACCAACATATAATACTATCCCGTCCAGCGTAGTCCATTTAATACCAAGTGTCCCATGGCGATCTCACGGGTAATACAGTCACATCGGGAGATGTGACTGCTCTACCCGGCCTCTGGTGATGCATTGACAGGAGGTAATCGCTCCCGCAGTGCATCGCTGTGCTGCCATGAGAGTTCACCAGAGTTCATCAGCTCTGATGCTCTCACGGCACTACCGCTGCAAGAGAACTTTCTCACGCAGTGGTGGCATAAGTGAGAGCACCGGAGCGGATCGGCTGATGTACTCCGGTGAACTCTCACAGCGGCTCAGTAATACACTGTGACAGCGATTACCTCCTGTCAGTGTATCGCCGGGTGACACCGACGTGCGACTACGATGGACAGGAGGGAGTATATGTTGGTTTATTATTTTTGATTGCTTGCAGAAGACGCGGATGTTGGGGATTAGGTGTTCGGTGAGTATGTACTTTGTATGTGAACATGTATGTGATTATGTCAATGTTTTGATTTTTTTTTTTTTTTTTTTTTACAATTGAGCTCAGGTGCCAGATGATGGGACTATTCTCCCATCATCGGCTCATGATGTCTCCGTTATATGTGACATAGCCGGATGGGAGTGGTAGTCCCATCAGACAATGCCTAAGTACAATCACTATGGGCTGTTCGTCGCATGGGTACACACAGCCGCAAACGCGCACACACGCAGACACCTGCATACAGCCGCAGACAGACATACACAGACACCTGCAGACAGACACACACGTATTCTCCGCTCATACTTATTCTCCGCCCACACACACTTCCTCCTTCTGACATCATTTCCTTTGACAATTCCGCAGCGTTTTGGGCAGCAGATAAGCAGCAAATCCACAAACCTTTTTACACCTGCGTTTTTGCTGCAGATTTGACTGACTCAATGGAAGTCAATGGGTGAAAAACGCTGAAGATCTGCAAAAAGAATTGACATGCTTTGGAATATAAAATGCTGCAAATAAGGACGGAAATTTCCGGATCATGTGCACAACACTTCAGGATTGTCATTGATTAACCTTGCATTAGTATTCCATTGCGTTTTTGGAACATTGCTGCGTGGAAGAAAACGCATCACAAATGCATCATATGCACATAGCCTAAGAAGAAGGAAAGAAACTAGAAAAAAATCTTTAAGATACCAAGGCCTGCATCGGTGCCTAACTGGGTGCAACTGGCTATATATATATGTTGTAGGGATGTGACTCGCTCAGGTGCAGCGGGAGACAAACATGAGGCAGGTTCTTCCCAAAGTTCATGAGGTTTATTTGCTCCATAAACCATAAATCAGCATATCACCAAAATAGCCTCTAGCTTAGGCACAAAAGAACATAAACGTCCGTGGCTTCAGACTCGGACCGAGAGTCTCAGCACATGCTGGGAGCTGTAGTCCTCCCCATATACACTCTCTGTAGTGTCCCACCTGGACACATGGAAGTCTGTCCACACTCAGACAGACTCCCTCCACTCTCTCTCACATGTGCCAAACACCTCAATTACATAGCCCTGTAACCACACCCACAGGTGATCACATGGCTATGACATCACTAAAGGTTGTATAGACACACACAGGCTTCCCTGACACAGTGTAACAGAAAGATCAGCAGTACCTCTGCTGATCAATACACCCTGGAGCCTGCATCCCAAGGCCACCCACCTTGAGACCCATAATGGTCATTTAGGACCCTGCTCCTGTTACCACACTGAATGTGCCTGTACACCCGTCCTGGGACACCCAGACAGCGCCCCCTAGCTGACATAGTGGTAACTACACCACATACCTCCCCCCTCTGTTCAAACTTGTGGGGTTGAACACATGACATCACCCAGGGATCTTGAGACCTGGCACCCATGTCACCTTGCCCTACCAGTCGGGAGGACCATCTCCGTCTGTTTCGGTAGTCATACTGCATATTTACGTTAGGCCTCCCCTGCCCCCAGCGGTCAGTATCTCGGCCTTGGGCTTTGGCCTTCCCGTCAACCTCCGTCAGTGTGACCAGACACTCTTTAGTCTCCACCTGTCTGCAGTGTGCTTCATCACGCGACCTTTCTCTCACTGGCTGGCTCTCCCAGTTCGCACGGTCATGAGTCCCACGTCCAGCTGGGCCAACTGGCTGGTCTGAGTCTGACCCTCTGTCGCTATGTCCACCACCGAGTCTCGTGCCTATGTTACTAAGATTAGAACGGCCACTTGCGGACTCTCGACGTTCTTGCCTTCGACTACCTGTCCTTTCATTCCTTGGAGGATCCCTTCGGGTCCTTACACCTTGGGTTGGAGGTGGACGCCACCTGACGTTCTGTATCTGCTTATTCATCTGCAGCCGATCCTGTCTTAGCTGCTCAATCTCCTTCAGGTACCCTACCCGATATTCCAGGAGCATGCAAAGCTTCCCAATGCTTTCCACCGAACCAACCACAATGACAGGAACCATGTCATCTTCAATAACGACTTGGATTTCACCAGCAGGTGGGATCCTCACTCTCTTCACACAGGATCGATTCACCATCTCCTGCATCACCTTTCCAAGTCTGCCAACGACTTTCCCCACCAGATTTCTGGGCACCGGAATTATGTCTTCCACAAAGCCCAGCCGACTTTGTGCTTCCCTTGCAAGCTCCAGACGTCGAGCGGCTTTCCAATTACGCTTCACGAGCATCTGTTTCGTGCTGAGACATTGTAGGTGCAACTCCTTCAGGACAGCCACCCTTCTCTCTGTGTCTTCCGTTTCTGCCAGTATCACCAACTGGTCTGTTTCTGGTGCCCAGCTCACACTATAGGCCTTTACTGCCTTTTTAAAGGTCTCATGCACACCTTCGCTGGCACACGCTTCTCGCACGTCTTCGGGTACCTCCATCACACACTTGAAGGTCATGGACTTGCTCTCATCCTGGACAGATGGCTCTGGGTTCCCCACGGACACTTCCCTCAAGGTATCTGCCAAGACCGGGTGACTGTCTTGTGCAGCTCTTGGCTCACCATCTTCCTGAGATTTACAGTCTTCAGGACCCTTTTCCAAGATGGGCTTTGGCAGTTCTGCCTTGCTATCAGTCGGGCACGGCCGCTGTACGTCTTCACCCATCCACTTCTCCTGCAGAAGACCTTTTACTACTCCACTGAGTTCTTGCAGAACTTTATCTCGCTCCTCTGCCAGGTAGCGACGCTCATCCTCTCTCCTGAGAATCTCCTGTTGATGCTTCTCTTGGGCCTCTCTGAGCACCTCCATATCTTCCAACAGGGTCTTGTTCATGGTTTTACAAGCGGACAGGTGACCTCTGAGCTCAGAGACTTCCTTCTCCAGCTCATCCACTCTGTGCTCAGCTGCTTGCCTTAGGACTCTTTCCCGTTCGACATGTTCTGTTACAGTCTCCTTTATCAGCTGTATCTCACGATCTTGTTCTCTTTTGTTAATCACGTGTCTCACCACTACCTCTTTAATTATATCATCAAAGGGTACCACTGGGTCAGTCACACCAGTCGAGTGAACCCTCCAGTTACCGTCCAGCACCAATGTGTCTAGTCCAGTAGTCTCATCTCCCAGCCCACCATCTGTCTTATCACGAGACGTCAGGTCCGTCAGTTGGGCAGATGTACTTCTTCCTCTGGTCAGTTCTACCTCTGACCTGTCCATGTCAGGAGCCGTCACTGTCTGTGTCTGCTTGCCCCACAGTCGAAGCATCTCCACCGTCAGACCAAACGTCATCAAACAAAAGAAAGTCCCGGCCCCTCTCCCAGGCATAGACTAAGTCCCGTGGTATTCCTCTACCTTGGCACTCACCACCTTTGGTCCCCTCAAACACTACTGTGTCTACTGCGTAGTTCACCGTGACCCCGTGTTTACAGCGAACCCTGACGTTTTTCTCGGTCAGAGAGAAAACGAGAGGCGTTCCTGTCAGAGTCACCTGACTCTCTGAGTCCAGCCGACCAAAGGCTCCTTCCCGGTGCAGCATCACTGTACACATCTGTGGCCCATCATTACTCCCCAGAAAGGATATTCCACATTCTGAAAAAGACCTGCACATACACTGCGGTACTCCAGACATACCTACTGAGACACCCAGTGCTGTCACTTCTTCACACTTGGCCCCTTTCTGGACCACCACCCCGCTTTGGGTTGCCACCCCAATTTTGGTAACCGCCCCCTTTTGGAACTCCACCCCTTTTTGGGTTACCACTCCAATTTGGGTCACCGCCCCCTTTTGGGACTCCACCCCTTTTTGGGTTACCACTCCAATTTGGGTCACCGCCCCCTTTTGGGACTCCACCCCTTTTTGGGTTACCACTCCAATTTGGGTCACCGCCCCCTTTTGGGACTCCACCCCTTTTTGGGTTACCACTCCAATTTGGGTCACCGCCCCCTTTTGGGACTCCACCCCTTTTTGGGTTACCACTCCAATTTGGGTCACCTCCCCCTTTTGGGTTTCCACCCCTTTTTGGGTTACCACTCCATTTTGGGTCACCGCCCCCTTTTGGGTCACCACCCCCTTTTGGGTCACCACCCCCTTTTGGGTCACCACCCCCTTTTGGGTCACCGCCCCTTTTGGGTCACTGCCCCCTTTTGGGTCACCGCCCCCTTTTGGGATTTCCCCATGTCCGTCCTGCAGAACCTCTTAGGCCACAGTTCACACAGTACAGTTTGTCTTTTAACGATACCACACAAGTCTTTGCTGGCACCACCACAGCTCCTGCTGTCACTGATCACCGGCACCTTCGGCTGCTGTTCACACACATACACAGCGGCTGGTGTCACTGCAGCTCCTGCTGCGCCATCTTCGTGGACCCGCCGATCCACCGGAAGCCGCTTGTCACCTTCGTAACCCCGCCGGGTTACTGGAAGCCGCTTGTCACCCTCAAAGATAAAAAAGCCACAAAAGTGCGCCCATAGGGCCTTACCAGTGCAGGTATAATGGGTTATGCAGCAATAATACAGGGTACTCACCCTTAATAGTTGTGTAAAGCCACAACTACTGTATCCGCTTAGTCACATGCAATAAAGCTGCAGCAGGATGGTGTAGACAGACAGCGTCTGCTACCAATGCTCAAAGAGGAAAACACCAGGTCCCTGTGCTGCGAGACCTTCGTGACCCCACTGAGCCACAGCAAGCACCTTCAGGTTTTGCAGAGGAAAAGAAAAAGAAAAAAAACACATGCACAGTCTCTCACGTGTCCTGTTCGTGTGCCACTCAGGACGTACCGTCTCCACCTGAGACCGTCCAACACACAGGGCACACCGGGTGCTATTCAGGGAGCCGACCCTCCTCCCAGGGTCTCCCAACACACCAGCCTCACCAGGTCCAGGGGCTCAGCGGGTGCTCTTCAGGACATCCGTCTCCGCCTGAGACAGCCCAACACACGCCTCACCAGGTCCAAGGTCATAGCACGTGTTCCAGGGATCCGATTCCTCTCCCAGAACCTCCCAACACTGACCCTCCAGGACCTTGCTCACTGACCCCTCCAGGAACACAGTCTCTCACTGACCCTGGTCAGTGCAACACAGACTCCTGTCTGTTACCTGTGTCGGCCACACAGGTTCCTGGACGCCTCTTCTCCTCCAGAGGTATCCCACAAATATTAATACAGTCACTTTCTCTGACCTCGGTCAGTATTACTCACGGTTGTCAGACCGTCTGCTCTCCTGGCTCAGAATCGCCAGCGCTGCCACACGTGCTTCTGGGAATCGCTGCCCGCAGTCTGTCACCAATTGTAGGGATGTGACTCGCTCAGGTGCAGCGGGAGACAAACATGAGGCAGGTTCTTCCCAAAGTTCATGAGGTTTATTTGCTCCATAAACCATAAATCAGCATATCACCAAAATAGCCTCTAACTTAGGCACAAAAGAACATAAACGTCCGTGGCTTCAGACTCGGACCGAGAGTCTCAGCACATGCTGGGAGCTGTAGTCCTCCCCATATACACTCTCTGTAGTGTCCCACCTGGACACATGGAAGTCTGTCCACACTCAGACAGACTCCCTCCACTCTCTCTCACATGTGCCAAACACCTCAATTACATAGCCCTGTAACCACACCCACAGGTGATCACATGGCTATGACATCACTAAAGGTTGTATAGACACACACAGGCTTCCCTGACACAGTGTAACAGAAAGATCAGCAGTACCTCTGCTGATCAATACACCCTGGAGCCTGCATCCCAAGGCCACCCACCTTGAGACCCATAATGGTCATTTAGGACCCTGCTCCTGTTACCACACTGAATGTGCCTGTACACCCGTCCTGGGACACCCAGACAGCGCCCCCTAGCTGACATAGTGGTAACTACACCACAATGTCTAGTAAAAAAATTTTAATGTACCCGAACAACTTAGCGCATTTGGTTTATGGATTCTGTACAAAATCAAAAAATGTCTTTATTTTTGTAATTTAAGCAGTTGTCCATTACTGGACAACCCCTGCTTCATCAACTCGGGGTCCCAATGAAAATAAAAACTATGAATACTCACATGAGCAGCCACTCGTCAACTGCAGTGTTTACTATTTCGCCAGAGTGAACGTCTGCCCTGACGAAATATTGATGAGCTACAGCCAGCAAGGGAATAATCATTGACAGGCACGTGGTACAAGTGTCAAGTCACCCTCCGGGAACAGCTGCGCCGACATCGTTGGAAAAGGATTACTATGGGAGGCTAGTATCCATTAATGCTATTTTAATTGGGATCCTAAATTGATTAAGCAGGAGTTGATGAGTAGTGGACTACCACTTTAACCTTTTCTTTTTTTTTTTTTTACAACTTTTTAACAAAAAAAGTAGCATGTTCTGCCAAAATGTTGCAGAATTTGCACAAAAATTCCAGACATACAAAAAATCACTCCATCGGGATAGGTCAGGGTTTAATGGAGTACATTTGAACAAAAAATGTGACTTTTGAAATGGTCTCAAAGGATGAATCAGCCAAAAACCTCGGTAAACTCCAATCCTCGCTCACAATAACGAACATTAAAAAAAAACCACAGGCGAACACATATAAATAGACTTCAAAAAGACACAAATTAAAAGAATAATAAGGCGCAAATGAAAAACACTGAAAACTAGACAATGAAGGCACAAATGCAAAAATTAAACGGGCCCTAAATGTGTGAATTTGCTGGCCACTAGTGATGAGCGAGTATACTCGTTGCTCGGGTTTTCCCGAGCATGCTCGGGTGTCCTCCCGAGTATTTTGGGGTGCTCGGAGATTTAGTTTTCATCATCTCAGTTGCATGATTTGCGACTGCTAGACAGCTTGAATACATGTGTGGAATGCCTGTTAGGGATTTCCCACATTTATTCAGCCTGTCTACAAGTCGCAAATCATGCAGATGAGACAACGAAAACTAAATCTCCGAGCACGCCAAAATACTCGGAGGACACCCGGGCACGCTCGGGAAAACCCGAGCAACGAGTACACTCGCTCGTCACTACTGGCCACCAATCACAGGTGGTTTGGGACCTCATTTCTTAATAAACTACTCCAGCTTTTTTTTTTTTTTTTCAGCACTAGAGTGGTGCCAGTAGCTTATGTTCTCTTACCCTAGTATTCACCAGCCACCATCTTCTGCTCTTCCCGGCGCCACTCCGGTCCCGCTCCTCCATCTTGTGACGGCAACTTTTGACGAACTGGTAGTCAGAAGTAATGATCATAAGCTCTCAGTGTTTTGAAATTCAATAGCCAAGACCCCAAAATCCCATTTTAACCAATCCAAAAGAAAGCATAAGTTTTACTTGTTAAAATAAAAATATAAGTAACTAACTAGTGCAAATCAAATGTTAAGGTGCACATTTAAATTACACCATGTTCCTTATTGTAGCTACAAATAGGTAGATCTATCCATTTGTATATTAAAATTAAAAATATATTAAAATTGAATTACTCAACTAGCGTAGCAGTGTTATAGCTTGGTCCCCGAATCCAGGGAGCTGGCTTCCTCATGCCTGCAAAGCGCAGGCAAGGAGGAAGCCTTGTGCAGTGCCTGTGACAGATCGCTGATCTGTCACAGTGATCTGTGATGTGACAGATCAGTGACCTGTGATGTGACAGATCAGCGATCTGTCACATGACAGGTATGTTCCCCCCTGGGACAATGTAATAAAGTTAAAAAAAAAAAAAAAAAAAAAAAAAAAAAAAGTGTAAGAATAATTTTAAAATAATCGCTAAATAAATTTAAAAAAAAAAAAAATTTTCCTTAATAAATTCATTTTTTGGAAATAAAAAAAAAAACAATAAAAGTGCACATATTTGGTATCGCCGCGTCCGTAACGACCCGCCCTATAAAACTGTCCCATTAGTTAACCCCTTTAGCGAACCCCTTAAAAAATAAAAATAAAAAACGAAGCAAAAAATAATTTATTATCATACCGCCGAACAAAAAGTGCAATAACGCGCAATCAAAAAGACGCATACAAATATCCATGGTACCGCTGAAAACGTCATCTTGTCCCGCAAAAAACGAGCCGCCATACAGCATCATCAGCAAAAAAAATAAAAAAAGTTATAGCTCGCAGAATAAAGCGATGCAAAAATAATTATTTTTATATAAAATTGTTTTCATTGCATAAAAGCGCCAAAACATAAAAAAAGACCTAAATGAGGTATAGCTGTAACCGTACTGACCCAAAGAATAAAAGCTTTATCAATTATACCGCAGGCGGAACTGTGTAAACGCACCCCCCAAAAGAAATTCATGAAACGCTGGTTTTTGTTCATTCTGCGTCCCAAAAATCGGAATAAAAAGCGATCAAAAGATGTAACGTGCCCGAAAATGATATTAATAAAAACGCCAACTCGCCCCGCAAAAAATAAGACCTCACATGACTCTGTGCGTCAAAATATGGAAAAATTATAGCTCTCAATATGTGGTGATGCAAAAACTATTTTTACAATAAAAAGCGTCTTTTAGCGTGTGACAGCTGCCAAAAATAAAAACCCGCTATAAATAGTAAATCAAACCCCCCCCCCCGTTATCACCCCTTAGTTAGGGAAAAATAGTAAAATTAAAAGAAAATGTATTTATTTCCATTTTCCCATTAGGGTTAGGGTTAGGGCTAGGGTTAAGGCTAGGGTTAGGGCTAGAGTTAGGGCTGAGATTAGGGTTAGGGGTGTGTTGGGGTTAGGATTGGAGTTATAATTGGGGGGTTTCCACTGTTTTGGTACATCAGGGGCTTTCCAAACGCGACATGGTGTCCGATCTCAATTCCAGCCAAAAACGTCAAATGGCGCTTCTTCCCTTCCGAGCTCTGCCATGCACCCAAATAGTGGTTTACCCCCACGTGTGGGGTATCAGCGTTCTCGGGACAAATTGCACAATAACTTTTAGGGTCCTGTTGCCCTTAGAAAAATAAGAATTGAGGGTGAAAAGATCATTTTTGTGGAGAAAATATGATTTTTTAATTGTACCGCTGTACGTTATAAACTTCTGTGAAGCCCTTGTGGGATCAAAGTTCTCACCACATATCTAGATAAGTTCCTTGGGGGGTCTAGTTTCCAAAATGGGGTCACTTGTGGGAGGTTTCCACTGTTTAGGTACATCAGGGGCTCACCAAACGTGACATGGCGTCCGATCTGAATTCCAGCCAATTTTGCTTTGAAAAAGTCAAACGGCGCTCCTTCCCTTCTGAGCTCTGCCATGCGCCGAAACAGTGGACCCCCCACATATCAGGTATCAGTGTACTCAGGACAAACCGCACAATAACTTTTGCAGTCCAATTTCTCCTGTTACCCTTGGTAAAATAAAAAAAATTGAACCTGTTATATTTTTTTTCTGAAAAAAAGTTAAATGTTCATTTTTTTTTTTTTTAAATATTCAAAAAATTCCTGTGAAGCACCTGAAGGGTTAATAAACTTCTTGAATGTGGTTTTGAGTACCTTGAGGGGTGCAGTTTTTAGAATGGTGTCACTTTTGGGTATTTTCTATCATATAGACCCCTCAAAGTGACTTCAAATGTGATGTGGTCCATAAAAATAAAATGGTGTTGCAAAAATGGGAAATCGTTGGTCAACTTTTAACCCTTATAACTTCCTAACGAAAAAAATTTTGGTTCCAAAATTGTGCTGGTGTAAAGTAAACATGTGGGAAATGTTACTTATTAAGTTTTTTGTGTGCCGTATCTCTGTGATTTAAGGGCATAAAAATTCAAATTTGGAAAATTGCGAAATTTTCAAAATTTTCGCCAAATTTCCATTTTTTTCACAAATAAACGCAAGTTATTTGAATGAAATTTTACCACTAACTTGAAGTACAATATGTCACGAGAAAACAATGTCAGAATCACCGGGATCCATGGAAGCGTTTCAGAGTTATTACCTCATAAAGGGACAGTAGTCAGAATTGTAAAAATTGGCCCGGTCATGAATGTGCAAACCACCATTGCGGGTTAAGGGGTTAAAATATGATATGCACTAGTTGCTCTTTTTTTAATTTAACACCTTAGTGACGGAGCCAATTTGCAGCTTAATGACCAGGCCAATTTTTACAATTTTGACCACTGTCACTTTGAGATTGTTTTTTGTTTTGTGACATATTGTACTTCATGTTAGTGGTAAAATTTCATTGATATAACTTGCGTTATTTATGAAAAAAACGGAAATATGGCGAAAATTTTTAAAATTTTGCAATTCAAACTTATAATTTTTATGTCCTTAAATCAGAGAGATATGTCACACAAATTACTTAATAAATAACATTTCACACATGTCTGCTTTACATCAGCACAATTTTGGAACCAAAATTTTTTTTTTTTAGGAAGTTATAAGGGTTAAAAGTTGACCAGCGATTTCTCATTTTTACAACAAAATTTACAAAACCATTTTTTAGGGACCACATCACATTTGAAGTCACTTTGAGGGGTCAATATGACAGAAAATAACAAGAAATTAACACCAATCTAAAAACTGCACCCCTCAAGGTGCTCAAAACCACATTCAAGAAGTTTATTAACCCTTTACGTGCTTCACAGAAACTGAAGCAATGTGGAAGGAAGAAATTAACATTTAACTTTTTTTTACAAACATTTTACATCAGAACCAATTTTTTTTTATTTTCACAAGTGTAAAAAGAGAAAATGAACCACAAAATTTGTTGTGCAATTTCTCCTGAATACACTGATACCCCAGTGGAGGAAAATCACTGTTTGGGCACACAGCAGAGCTTGGAACAGAAGGAGCGCCGTTTGACTTTTTCAATGCAGAATTGGCTGGAATTGAGATCGGATGCCATGTTGCATTTGGAGAGCCCCTGATGTTCCTAAACAGTGGAAACCCCCAAAAAGTGACACTATTTGGAAACTATATGCCTTAAGGAACTTATCTAGATGTGTGGCGAGCACTTTTAACCTCCATGTGCTTCACAGAAGTTTATAACGTAGAGCGGTGAAAATAAAAAATCACATTTTTTCCACAAAAATGATATTTTCGCCCTCAAATTTTTATTTTAAGGCTGGAGTCAAACACAACGAATAAAAAATCGGTCCCATTTTAACGGTCCGAAATCGCACAATGGTATCTTAACCAGTGATGCGTTTTTGATGCGATTTTATCTTCATTGATGCGATTTTAAGCATGTAAGCATCCTTTTGACATCCTTCTGGCGTGATTTTCTCGTAGGAAAGCAAAATGGACATATAATGGAGCCTAATGACAGGTTTCCCCACACAAACTAATTAATAGATATAGACGCATTAAATAAATATATATATATATATATATATATATATATATATATATATATATATATATATATATATATATTTTATACTTGTTATAGAGACACATTAATATATATATTTCTAGTTCATACAGTTCTTAATTGCAGAATAGCCGCTGACACATTAGCCGGCTTTTGTATAACATTCTCCTGCCCGACATGAAATGACACATGGTTTACATATAGTTAACCATTTCATTTCATGTTTTTTATTTTATGTCTCTCACTATTAATTATATGAGGGCTTGTGGGTTAAATTTTGGGCTTGTAGGGGTTCATTTAAGGGGTTAATTCGTTGTATTAAATTGCGGAGACTCCCGCTGACGTCACTGAGGCTGCAGGGAGTCCCCGTAATTTAATACAACGAATTAACCCCTTAAATGAACCCCTACAACTCCAAAATTTAACCCACAAGCCCTCATATAATTAATAGTGAGAGACATGAAATAAAAAACATGAAATGAAATGGTTAACTATATGTAAACCATGTGTCATTTCATGTCGGGCAGGAGAATGTTATACAAAAGCCGGCTAATGTGTCAGCGGCTATTCTGCAATTAAGAACTGTATGAACTAGAAATATATATATTAATGTGTCTCTATAACATGTATAAAATATATATATATATATATTTATTTAATGTGTCTATATCTATTAATTCGTTGCTTTATTTAACTGGACACTGTGATTTTACTGTCTTTAGGAAAAAAAATTGCCGCCTTTTGGTGCGATTTTTATCGCAACTCACACATCGGGTCCGTTTTTACTCCCATTTTTTCTCGCCCCCATAGACATGCATTGTCGAATCCGATCCGAAAATCGGTGACAATCGCAGCATGCTGCGATTGTCTCGGTCAGAGGATCGGATGCGATAAAAAATCGCATGATGGGAGCTGCCCCATAGAATAACATGGGTTCGAATGCAATGCGATTTTTTATCGCATTGCATTCGTCCGTTTTATTCGCCAGTGTGACCCCACCCTAACAAGGGTAACAGGAGAAATTATACCTTGAAAGTTGTTGTGCAAATTGTCCTGAGTATGCCGATACCCCATATGTGGGGGTAAACCACTGTTTGGCCGCACAGCAGAGCTCGGAAGGGATGGAGCGCCGCTTGACTTTTTCAATGCAGAATTGGCTGGAATTGAGATCGAATGCCATGTCACTTTTGGAGAGCCCCTGGTGTGCCTAAACAGTGGAAACCAAAACGACAATTATAATGGTAAAGCCAAGGAGGGCACCACAAAATACACTGATGGGATCCTCCTGCAGTCAGTAAAGAAATAGTACTATATACATGTAGAAAAGCTACTGACCAAAAATGCAGGGATCACCAAAAATCATAATAATTTTTATTATTAAACAACCATAGACAACACACATATAAAAACAATTAAAAAGTCATCACACATGACAGATCATACACAAGGCTCATGATAAAGCCAAACAAGCATCCCCCATGGGGCTGAAAATTAGTGGGCATAAAATACAATAATCTGAGGAGAGCAGTGTGTAATAAAGGTGATCAATAACACTAATTCAAAGCAGAACATAATTCAGTACATGCCAGTAACAATAACCTGTAAATGAATAATGTATCAAAAAAATTATGGACTCAAAGCATGTCCAACAATACTGCTGCAGCAATATGAATAAACCTGCAAAGATGAGTTAAAGTAAAACCAAAGTGAAGGAGAACAAGTCATGCCATGTAAAAATAGACACACACAGCTTGCTCTGCACATAATACACAGATAGAATAGCCCAAAAGAATTTCCTAATAGCCCTCTTACATGTGGGGGAGCTTGTGGAGTGCCCTGTCCGACGCGTGTCGATCACATCAGAGGAGAGAGAAATTAAATGGCACATCAGACTTTTTTCTTGCGGTTGCCGTTATACGGTTAATAACGGCGATTGCAAAACCGGAGTCGGTAAAAACCGACCCAAATCATGTTCTCCGGGGTCTCGGCTACCCCCGGCAGCCGAGACTCTGGAGAAATTCCAACTTTGGGGGCACTATACACTTTTTCCACAGTGCCTTGAATTTAAGTACTATTAATTGCTGCCTTTAAAAGGCGTTTCGGCGGTCATTAAGGGGTTAACAATTAAAAGTTATGTTTCCCTTTACATTGGTTAAAATGGGATTTTTTGGACTTTGGCTATTGGATTTGAAATATTAGTTAATCCCTACTGATACCCTTGAGCAATTCTGGTGTGATTAAACTCTTAGTGTCTAAGTCTATGAGGTCCTTGTTCTGGCTCTCATAGACTTGCGTCGAGAAGTGACCTCTGGCTCTCCCAGCAAACACTAGTGCGATCCAGTAAGTCAAAAACTGCAGAAGACAACAGTAACAGGGCTGGTAACAGATGAAGACAGCGTTTGGTAGCTATAATGCTGAGGGTAGAGGACTTAGATTAGGGACACCACTCCAGCGGTAAAATTTAATTTAAAAAAACGCTAGAGTGGTGCTTTAGGCTGTGTGCCCACGTTGCGTTTTTTAAGTGTTTCCGCAGCGCCTTTAGACAAGTGTTTCTGCTGCGGAAACGCTTAAGAAAAGCATCCAATGTAATATAATGGAAAACGCACATGTTGTGCTAATGGTGCGTTTTTTTCCGCTGTGGAAATGCTAAGTGAAAAAAACGCAGTATGTTCATTAATTTTGCGGAAACGCACGCATTTTCGCATACATACAATTGTATTGCAAAAATGCTTAGGAAAACGCATGCTCAAACGCTTAACAAAAGCGTCAAAAACGCTTACAAAAGCGCTTCATAAAACGCATGCGTTTTCCCGGGAAGAGGGTGTGCGTTTCCGCTCAGGAATATTCTGCTTCAAAAGCGCAACATGGGCACATAGCCTTAAAGGGATTGTTCATTACCTTGACAACCTCTTTTATAAATGAAGTAGTCCACTGTGTAAAATAAAAATAACATACTCACCTTCTGCATCAGCGCTGCTCGGACAATGTTGGCGCCATGTCTTCCATGACATCATTATGCCATGTGAGCCATACAGTCAATCAGTGGCCGCTCTTTTACTGCTAGGAAAACTATTTTTGTAGTTCTTGGATTAGCTGTATGTTTTCCATGATTTGTCATATGTTTTAACAAAACAAATTATTTAAGGTATAACATAAGCACTATAAAGCGTCATGGGCTTTACAAGGCTGAAAAGGGCAACAGATGGAGTAGAAAGCCAGAAGGAATTCCAGGCCGACGTGGGAGGCGTCCACACAGCTCTGGAGTATCAATTAGAGACCACTATTTAAGACAGGTTAGTAATATATAGCATTGATTTCTCAAATGATTGAGCATTGATTTCTCAAATGATCTATTTGAGTCAGTTTAGTGCTAGAACCTATGTGTTTGTCTTTCAGCACTCCACTTCATATTCCTGTACTGAAGCTGTAGAGAATCCCATCCCAATGCGTATGACCACTCGTTTGCGGCGACAAAGTGAGAGGGAGCAAGAATTGCATCGTCTTCAGTTAAGGAAAGCATCCTCACCACCTGAGTCACCACCTGAGTCACCACCTGATGCGCAGACCGAGCCATCCCTATGGACAGTTGAAGATGTGTGGGCGTTCATATATTCTTTACCAGGTATTTGCAGATATTTTTATTAGGTTCCATACAGAATGACTAATAGGGATATGATGACTTACAGTGTATGTTATCTTTTTCATGACAAATCCCAAAAATAACATGTTTAGGCATTATTTAAGCAGTGTTGTCAAGGGAGGACACCAGAATGATTTTGCACATCCCCAAGATTGAGATCCCCAACTTTAAGAATATCTTCACACCTGGAGGTCCCAGGTGTGAGATATTGTTCTCTCTCATCATGTTTTCTGTTGTGGTATGGGTAGCATCATCCCGATATTAAGTTGGAGGTATTCGACTGGCCTTGCGGTGATGTGAGTGAATGCATTATGTTCATCCCTTCGCTACAACCCCAAAAATATATCTCCACTAAATATCGGATCAATGCAAACCCCAATATTCATCACTGAGCACTGGCTCCAGAAAGTCTGAGACCAGTCCTTTGAAAAGAGAAAGCTCTTTCCTCAGAAGTGTACTTCTCCACCTCTGAAGATACAAACCCTAGCCTTGGTGTCTGGCTCTCAGAGCAAATCTCCTGTTGTAGTTACCTGGTCACTGCATGAGGTTGTACTTCAAAAGAGGTTGAAGCTTTCTCTCACTTCCCCAGTTATAATTAGTTTCTCATTTCCCCTGTTATAATTAGTTTCTCACTTTCCCAGTTATAAATAACTAGCTGAAGAGCTTGGCGCTGCCCGGGCAAAGTAACTAACTACGGTTAGTTATAACAAATTATAATGATTTTATCTATATATATAAAGCTGAGTGTAAAGCCCCACCCACTCCGCATAGCCACATTCACTATAATATCCCACACAATCCCGTCAGCCAGAGCAACCGGACTACTACCCTAATATCCCACATCGTCCCCTCAGCCAGAGTCACTGGATTACTACCATTAATATCCCACGTCGTCCCGTCAGCCATAGCCACCGAACTACTCCCCCTATAATACCACATCATCCCGTCAGCCAGAGCCACCGGACTACTCCTCCTATTATCCCACATCATCTCATCCCATCAGCCAGAGCCACCGGACTACTACCCCTAATATCCCACATCATCCCGTCAGCAAGAGCCACCGGACTACTACACCTAATATCCCACATCATCCCGTCAGCCTAGGGTCAGAACCAGAGCGCTGAGTGGAACGGTCCTAACTTCCATAACGGGGATCCCTTTAAGAGAGGCCTGGCGTCAGAACCAGAGCGCTGAGTGGATTTGCCCTGACTTCCATACCAATGATCCCTTTAATAGAAGCCTGGGGTGAGAATCAGAGCGCTGAGGGATTTACCCTACCTTCCATACCGGAGATCTCTTTAAGAGAGGCCTGGGGTCAGTACCAAAGCGCAGAGTGGATTTGCCCTCACTTCCATACAGGGGATCCCTTTAAGAGGGGCCTTGGGTCAGAACCAGAGCGCTGAGTGGATTTGCTTAACTTCCATAGCGGGGATCCCTTTAAGAGAGCCTGGGGTCAGAACCAGAGTGGATTTGCCCTGACTTGCATACCAATGATCCCTTTAATAGAACCCTGGGGTCAGAATCAGAGCGCTGAGGGATTTGCCCTAACTTCCATACAGGAGATCCCTTGGGTCAGTACCAGAGCATTTGAAGTCAGTTGCCCTGACTTCCATATTGGGGATCCCTTTAAGAAAGGCCTGGGGTCAGTACCAAAGCACTGGATGGATTTGCCCTAACGTCTATACCAATGATCCCTTTAAGAGACCCTGGGGTCAGAACCACAGAGCTGAGTGGAACGGTCCTAACTTCCATACCGGGGATCCCTTTAAGAGAGGCCTGGGGTCAAAACCAAAGCGCTGGATGGATTTGCTCTGACTTCCATACCAATGATCCATTTAAGAGGGAAGATGTGCCTCTGGGATGGAGGATGTGTGATGGGTACATAGGCACGGGAGGGGGTGATTCATTTCTGTCATGTGCTCTCTGCTCCTTTCTGGGGGCAGACAATGGCTGGGAGCTTATGTTCCCAGGGATACTAGATTTCTCCCACCATGTCAGTGTCTGCTGAGGTGTTGTCAAGTGGGAAAACTTGCTCATAGCAACCATTCACAGCTCAGCTTCTTTTAACCAGCTCTGGTGAAATGAGAGATGCTTAGTGATTGGTTGCAAGGAAAACTGTTACTCATAGCAACCAATCACAGCTCAGCTTCTTTTGAACAGCTCTAGTGAAATGAAAGATTCTTTGTGATCGGTTGGTGACATACATACACACACACATTCAATTTTATATATAGAGATTTCAGATGTTCAGTGTGAGGGTGGTATGTCCCCTCTCTGGAAAGGTCTTTATAGATTTTAATTTTTCTCTACTACAAGTGTGAGTAGAAAAATACAGTTCATCCTTCTCCATCAAAACCCCCAATACACATTAGATTGTAAGCCAGTCCTGCTGACAGTCTTACCCATGGGGCCTCCCAACATATGATGAGGGAAGAGATGGTGAGAGAAGGATTGCGTGCATCAAATTACCAACAGTATATTCATTGTTCTCCGGCCAATAAGCCAGTGCCAAAGGAGTCTGGCAGCAACTCTCTCATAGAGAACACAGTAGGGCTCAGGCAAACCAAGCATTCCTTTTTATGGGGCATTCGGGAGACATGGCTGTAGGCAGAACAAGCCTTCAGATGACGGCTATATATTGTGTTTGGAGGAGGCTTATAGAGAAGCGGTCATCAGAAAAGGAACAATTTAAATTGGGTTTTTGTATTAAATTTATTCATTTTTTGGCAATGTTTTGTTCATTAGACACAATGAACAGACACTATCTTTTGTATTGAAGCTTCACATGAGCATGTGAAAAAGTCATTGTGAAGGGAGGAGGAGCAGAGTCAGCTGTGACCTATTGTAAATGGTGAATGGATCCTTTGTTAGCAGCTATGTATAAAGTTGTTACCAGTCAGTGTAATCCTGTCTATGATGATAAGGAAACTGCTGTAAACTCTTCCTGGAAAGAGAGGAATTTTAAGTCTTAAAACAGCCTGTAAACCACCATGAAAATTGAAAGATTCATACTTTTGTTTTCTAATAAATAAAAATTGTGATATGGAACAAAATATTGCAAAAATGTTTAGAAAAATACATGTTTATATGAAGTTTTTGTGTTGCAATAGGTCATTTTCTGATAGATTTCCATCAACTCCTCATGCTGGAGTTGTCAGACATTGAACGATTTTCTGCTATGAGAATAATTATAGCAGTGTAACAATGTAAGAGACAGAAACAATTTTTGGCATATCTAACTGTAACTTAAAGTAGTATGCCAGGATTTTGTTTTGCACTTGTAATGCATACTCAGCAGTAATATTCCAGCAGCAATTTGTTTCATCAAAGCTCTATTACATCTATACACTTTCCACTTTATTATTTTATGTATTTATTTATGTATTTTACTCATTTATATAGTGCCATTAATTCTACAGTGCTTTACAGACATTATAGTCATTTGGGTCATGTGATCTCTAGTATGACACAAAGTGGAGTCCATGGACTAATGTGTTGATAGGATGTAAATCTCTGACTTGTGTGAGCTATGTGATGACATAAACACGTATTAAATCCCTGCTGGCATCACTTTGGATATAAGGAGATTACTGTATGTTTCACAAAAGATAAACTGCAAATCTGCTGTATACAGCACATATGATACACTGAACCTACTGTTATACAACACGTACGATACACTGAGACTGGTATATATACAACACATAGGATACACTGAGACTTCTGTGTATAGCACTTATGATACATTGGGACTACTGTATTTACAACACATAGGATACACTGAGACTGCCGATGAATACATCACATATGATATACTGAGAATGCTGTATACATCACATAGGAAATACTGAGACTGCTGTAGAAACATCACATAGGATACACTGAGACTGGTGTATATATATCACATAGGATATGCTGAGACTGCTGTATAAACTACACAGGATACGCTGAGACTGCTGTATATACAATACGTAGGATACACAGACTGCTGCATATATTACATAGGAAACACTGAGGCTGCTGCATGCATCACATCAGAAATAATGAGACAGCTGTGTATACATCACATAGTATATACTGAGACTGGTGTATATACATCACATAGGATACACTGAGACTGCTGTATTTAACTCACATAGGTTGCAGTGAGATTGCTGTGTGCACTTCACATAGGATACACTAAGACTGCTGTATATACATCTGATGATTGCATTTATATGCCACCAATCTATTGTTGCCTGCCTTTAAATAGGATCAAGAGCAATGTATCTAGTTCCCCCCACTTCCATCATAGGAAATGTAGTTTGCATTAAGGGAATAATATAGGAGGCAAGGAAGTTATTATGATGTGAAACAACACAGAGGCATATATAAATTTCAACTAACAGAGGCGGATATTAGAAAAACCTCTACATTATTCTTTAATAGCGCTTACTGCGCTTTATAAGTTAAGAGAAACTTCCTGGAGTGCTTCATTAACCCTTTTCTGTTGCTGCCTGTTTTAACTTTCCTGATACACCTCCATTTTTTTATTATTATTATTTTATTTTTATTAAAATACACCTCCATTTTTTAAATCTGACATGTCAATTCATGTGGTTATAATCTGGAATGCTTCTAGGTATCTCAGCGATGCTAAGATTGTTTTTTTTTCCGTCTCACATTATAATGCAAAATTAGTAGCACGTGTTCGTGCTAAATTGAAGTCGATATTTTTTGCGTTAAACTTTTAATTTTTATGCTTTTAAGTGAGATATTGCTACCACACAAAATAGGTAATAGCATGTACCATAAAGCTACTTTACATCAGCATCATTTTTTTTACTTTCTTTTGTTTCGTTAGGATGTTAGAATGCCTAAAAGTTTAGTAGCATTTTTTTTATATTTTAAAGGAAATCTCAAAAATCTATTATTCTTAGAAAGCTATTCATTTTTTAAGTGACTTTTTAGTACCTATATATTAACCCTCCTCATCTAAAAATAAAAAATCACTCCTTTTTAAAAACTTCACCACATAAAGTATTTAAAACTGCTTTCAGGAAATTATGCCCTTCAGGTGCCTCATAGAAATTTACATAAAGAAGAATTAAAAAAATGAATTACCGTATATACTTGTGTATAAGCCGAGTTTTTCAGCACATTCTTTTGTGCCGAAAACGCCCCCCTCGGCTTATACACGAGTCATTGTCCCAGAAAGACGACGGAGGATGGGGATCGGCAGAGCAGTGGGTCACGGAGGCAGGAGCCCGCTGCTAAAGAGAAATGAATATTCATTGCACTGGCAGTGATTATTCATTTCTCTGTATTCTCTTAGAATACAGTGTACAGTTCTGGTCTCCGGTGTATAAGTAAACATAGCTGAACTGGAGCGGGTGCAGAGAAGATCGACCAAGGTTATTAGGGAACTAGGGGGTCTGCAATACCAAGACAGGTTATTACACTTGGGGTTATTCAGTTTGGAGAATCGAAGGCTTAGGGGTGATCTTATTACAATGTATAAATATATGCGGGGAAAATACAAAGACCTTTCTAATGATCTTTTTACTCTTAGACCTGTGACGGAGACAAGGGGGCATCCTCTACATCTGGAGGAAAGAAGGTTTAAGCATACTCACAGACGTGGATTCTTTACTGTATGAGCAGTGAGACTATGGAACTCTCTGCCATATGATGTTGTAATGAGTGATTCCCTACTAAAATTTAAGAAGGGACTGGATGCCTTTCTTGAAAAGTATAATATTACAGGGTGTATACACTAGTTTCCTTAATATTGCGTTGATCCAGGGAGCTAGTCTGATTGCCGTATGTGGAGTCTGGAAGGAATTTTTTTCCCCAATGTGAAGCTTACTGTTTGCCACATGGTTTTTTTTTGCCTTCCTCTGGATCAACATGTTAGGGCAGGTTAGGATAGGATATGGTTTGAACTAGGTGGACTTAAAGTCTCCCTTCAACCTTAATAACTATGTTACTATGTTATAGCTCGCACAGTTGCAGCCGCAGCCGCCGGCTTCGCACACACATCCTACTTACTTTCTCTGCGTGCCCTTACTGCATCTTGTTCGTTCTGGCACCAGCAGCTCTTCTGGCCGAGTGATCACATGGCCCCGCTCATTAAGGTGGAGTGAATATTCATTAACTTAATAAGCGGGGCCACGTGATCGCTCAGCTGGAAGAGCTGCTGGTGCCGAACGAGATGCAGCGAGGGTGCACAGGGAAGGTACCATGCATACAAGGACAGGGATGGGGGAGCCATGCATACAAGGACAGGTCCAGGGGAGCCATGCATACAAGGACAGGTCCAGGGGAGCCATGCATACAAGGACAGGGATGGGGAGCCATGCATGCAAGGACAGGGATGGGGGAGCCATGCATACAAGGATAGGGAATAAGGAGCCATGCATACAAGGACAGGACGGGGAACCATGTATACCAGGATAGGGATGAGGGGACAATGCATACCCGGCTTATACTCGAGTCAATAAGTTTTCCCAGTTTTTCATGGCAAAATTTGGTGCCTCTTCTTATACTCGGGTTGACTTATACTCGAGTATATACGGTATTCATTTTTTTCCTCTAAAATATTGTTTTAGCCTCAAATCTTTCATTTCCACATGGGGTAATATGAAAAAAAAAACACAATTTTTTGCACAGTTTCTCCCAAGCAGCAATACCCCATGGCTAGAAACTATTGTTTGGGCACAGAAGGAAAGGGGGCGTAATTTGACTTTTGTAATACCATGTCGCATTTGCAGACATGTACCCACAATAGAGATTGACATGTTGCAGATTTGAAACACACACCGCAGGTCAGTTTACTCTATGTTAAAAAAAAAAAGCACTGAGGCATGAGCTAAATCCCATCCACATTTCTGGAACTGTAAGATACTGCATTTTTTGTGCAGTGAAAATATGCAGCGTGAAAAAGACTCATCATGGACACACAGCCTTGGCGTGCTCTTTGGTGACGGTAAGAGCCCTGTAAGTAGAATTTGTACCTATTAGACATTAGGACAGATTGAGAACATGATTAAGACCTGAGGCGTCGAAACGCGTTGTTCTGCAGTCATCCGACTGATATGCTGTACCTGCTGGAATTTTAATATGCATTGGCACAATAAAATGGATTTTTAATTTTCCATTCCTAGCGCTGGAACTTTCTTCCCTTTTTTTCTACTATTGATTGACTGCCTTGTCAAATCCGTGCGCAGGATTTGGATCCTACCAGCAAGGCAGTGCGGTGAGCTGGATTAATCTGTTCTTTTACTCTATTAGACATTTATGGTATATACTTTCAATATGCCATAAATTTCACAGAAGGTAATGCCCCTTGAATTTTTAGTGAAGCCCTTGGATTGGTTCAGTATCACAATGTGGCTTTTGGACCCAAAAATTTTGTGCACCCCTGTCCTAACCACTGGATATTGATGCTCTCCTAGACAGCACCAGCATTGGGCTTTATGATGAAAAATCTAAGATTTGCTGGCCAGAATTGACAATCCATATTGGCCCTTGTCTGATGAGTAAAGATAGCCCATTGTATGAAACAGCAGCCTCTTTTACTCTTTCACGACATCCACCGTATAATTAGGGCACCGCGGGAGGTGCATTCCCGCAAGCCGCTGTACATGTACGGCGTGACGATCAAGCAGGATCACGCCAAGCATCAGCGTGATCAAAAGTGGGTGTGGGCGCTATTTGAAAGCTGACCCCCTGTTTAACCCCTCTGATGCCATTGTCAAAAACGACATCGATCGGGTTGAAGGAGCGCGCTCCCTCTCTGCTCTGATCGGCACTATGCAATTGCTATTGTGTTGTGCCTATGGTTTCCATGGTGACTCCAGGCTGAAAGATGGCCATGGCGTCACCCAGGTACAGTGGCCTGTAAATTACTGCTCAGAGAAGGCGCTGACACACCCAAGAAAAGAACTAGAAATATTATACATACTGTATATACATGTGTGTGTATGTATATATATATATATATATATATATATATACTGTATATACAAAAATAAACAAATAAAGTTCCCATATTTGGTATTGCTGCGTCCAGATGACCCGACTTATAAAGCTGTCACCCTAGTTAACCTCTTCAGTGTACGCCATTAAAATAAAAAAAAAAAAAACTGGCAAAAAACTGTTTTCTCATCATACCACCAAAAACAAGTGGATTAAAACGCAATCAAAAAGTCGAATTTAAATAAAAATAGTATAGCTGAAAGCGTCATCTTGTTCTGCAAACAATAAGCCACCATACAGCTTCGCCAGCAGAGAAATAAAGAAGTTATAGCTCTCAGACTAAAGCGATGCAAAAACAATTATTTTTTTTATAAAATTGTTCTTATTGCGTAAGAGCGGCAAAGCATAAAAATGGTATAAATGTGGTATTGCTGTAATTGTACTGACCCAAAGAATAAAGTTATCGTATCAATTTTACCACACGGAGAACGGGATGACAAAAATTCCTAAATTTTTTTTTTTTAATTCTGCTTCCCAAAAATCGGATTAGAAAGCGATTAAAAACTTTTATGTTCCTAAAAAGGGTACCAATAAAGACGTCAGTTCGTCGTGCAAAAAAACAAGCCCTCACATGACTGTCAGAAAAAATATAGAAAAATTATAGCTATCAAAATATGGCAATGCAAAAACTTGTTTTTGTAAAAAAACAAGCATTTTCTAGTGTGTGAAAGCAGCTAAACATAAACCTTTTGTGATGGTGTGATATGCTATGTGGATATCATTTTGTGTATATTTCTATTTCACTGATTTTCATAATGTTCTCTTGTTGCCTTGTATCATTCCGTGTAGTCCCCATATTGTCTAGAGTCTCAATTACCATCCAAAAAGCTGATAATTGAATTACCTCACTTAAGGCCCCGTCTCACACAGCGATATCGCTGATTTTGTGACACCACAGTGATCTCGCCAGCGATATCGCTGTGTGTGACATGAATCAGCAACCGGCCCCCCTGCCGGGTATCGCTGATCGTGCAGGATCGTCCTGGGCCGTTTTTTGACCGTTGGTCTCCCGCTGGCCAGCATGCATCGTGTGTGGCAGCGATCAGCGACGCTGCACTTTGGTTTCCAATGTAAACAGCGGGTATCTAGGAGCCGCGCGGCTCTTAGTTACCCGCTGTTTACCTTGGAAACCAGCATGCACGCTGGTTTCGAAGATAAACAGCGGGTATCTAAGAGCCGCACGGCTCTTGGATACCCACTGTTTACATTGGAAACCAGCTTGCTCGCTGGTCCTGATCGCTGGAGGGGCTGTCTAACGATGTCCCAGTGATCCCATCCATGTTGGATCGTTGGTGGGATCGCTGGGACATCGTTATGTGTAACAGGGCCTTTACTGTCTGCAGCCTGACTGTATCTATGTCTCTTGATGACCCTCTGTAGTGTCTTAATCCCCGAGGCACCTTTGTCAGGTCTGGGAGGCCTGCAAACCACCCCAACCCGTCTGACTACTCCTGGACATAGGGAGGGGACTGGGAAGGACAGGAGGGGGGAAATCAGCTCCCGTGTGGTGAAGATCGTGGGAATATAGCACATCAGAGAGAAAGGGAAGCGTATGGACTTTTTATCCTCTGGTTGCTGGATTATTTGGACTCTCATCTCCCTGGACATTTTATCCTGTTACTGAACTGCATTCGTGTTCTGGACTATTGTATCCTCAGCGTGGTGGATTGTTTATGGACCTTCTAATTTTGCCTATAATAAAGGTCTTGGGATTGTTGACACTTCCCTTGCTATGTTGATTGTGTGGTATTGGAGAAGGACCCCGTGACAACTGGTGGCAGCAGTGGGATCAACAGAGTGTAACCCAATGGAGAACCACCCACAGAGTGAGTACAGAAATTGGACTGTATCCAGTTTACAGGAGAGAGCCAGAGACCTGGGCCTGAACTACTAAGGACTGAACAAAGAAGCCTTAATTGACTTACTGGTGGGAGCTAGCCTGGCCACCTCCTCCCAGATGTCTAAAGAACGAGCACTGGAGACAGGGATCCCCATCCAAAAAAGCCAGTGGTTGGTGTGGTACGAAGAAGAGATGGCGGTTCTGGGCCAAGGCGTCTCTCAGGAGTACAAGGAGGAGGCTGCCTGCCAGGCACAGTGGAGACAAGAAGCAATGGAGCTTGAAAGAGGGAGTAACGCAATGTGGAGTGTAAACCCAATGATCCAGGAACCTGTACGGATCACCCGGGCAGAGTTTAAGCCATTTGATGAGGCTTCCGGAGATGTGGAGGGGTTCTTCAAGGACTTTGAGCAGCAGTGTGCTGTGATGGAGGTGCCCCACTCTGGCTGGATGCGTTTGTTGGTGGGACTCCTGAACGGTAGCATGGCGGAGGCTTAACGAACCATTGACGCACAGCGGAATCAGGATTATAACATTGTAAAGGGGACTATCCTGGATTACCATGCTATCACCACAGACTCGTATAGGGCCAAGATCCGAGACCTCCCACGCACCGCAGGGGGATCATTTAGGATGTATGCACATAAGATGTCCCAGGCATGTCGGAGATGGCTGGAAGCAGAAAACGCCTTTACTGTGGGAGATGTTATACAGGCGTTCTTTATAGAACAATTTCTTGTCAAGTGCCCCGCAGAGGTAGGGGAATGGGTCCGGTAGCACACGCCGTGTACCCTGGATAGAGCTGCAGCCCTGGCAAATGAAGCCCTTACTATCCGGCCGCAATGGAGCAGGCTTCTGGACAATGAACCACGGCCTGCTCCCGCGCCCTGTTCCCCTCCAATTATATCTGCCCTTCCACCTAGTCGCAAGCCGATGACAATCACGCCTCACCATCCTGGGCCCCAACAGTTCCGACCACAACCTGGGGGTATCACAGAGAGGATATGTTATGGGTATGGGCAACCTGGACATTTGCAGTTTGGCTGTCCCTCAAGGATTCGGAGGGAGCCCCACTCAGCCCCACCTCGTCCAGTGCATCTTGTACACTCCATCCCGCCTGAGGAAGAGCTACCACCACCCCCACCAGAGTGGACCACCAACCACGGCATCATAGATACCCCTCCTGGAGTGTACGGACTCCGGGCTTTGTCCTTTAGCTACCCAGAGGAATGGCAACACCACCTGCAGGACGTCTTAAGTGATGGATACAAAGTGTCAGGATTTAGAGACACGGGGGCATTCCTGACTATCGCTGACCCCCGTGTGGTTCGACCCAAGGCAATTTACCAGGGACCCGGAATTCCAATTGTCTTGGCGGGGGGGTGCCTGCAAATATATACAGCGAGCTTCTGTGCATTTGGATTATGGTTGTGGAGAAAAACTGTGTTGGATTGGAGTTATGGGAGGACTTCCTGCAGATATCCTCCTTGGGAATGACATTGGGGAGTTGCAATGCCAATTTGTGGGAGCAGTCACCTGACTAGAGGCCCTTCAAGCACTACATCATCCGGACCTCACCGGGGAGCAACCAACACAAACCGCATCGGAGTTGGTAAGCAATACGTTCGTTGCTACTACATTAGGAGAGTCTTGGGACAGAGAGGAGTTTAGGAGAGAAAAAGAGGGTGACACTACCTTAGCAGCCCTTAGGCAAAAGGCAGAAACTGGGCACATGGGAGATAATGGGGATGGCTTCACTCGAGAAAACGGACTGTATTATCGTGTAACAAAGGTCAGTGACAAGGGCAACCCTGACGCAACGACCAGGCAACTCATTGTCCCTCAGAAGTACTGGGCACAGCTACTCCAACTGGCCCATGACATTACCTTGGCTGGGCATCAAGGGAGGAAAAGGACTGAAAAGAGACTCACCCAAAGTTTTTACTGGCCTGGCATCTTGCAGTCGGTAGCCCATTATTGCCGCACCTGCGATGTGTGCCAGCGAATGCGGCATCCAGGAGCTCAACATAAGGTACCCCTGCAATCCCTGCCCATAATTGAAGAACCATATCAAAGTGTAGCTGTCGACATCATAGGTCCTCTGGCCCACCCCAGCCAGTCGGGGAAAAAATATATCCTGACCGTGGTGGACTATGCCACTAGGTATCCTGAAGCTGTGGCCCTGTCCAGTATTACAGCAGTAAAGGTAGCTAAGGCCCTTGTTACCATCTTTACCCGGGTAGGGTTTCCTAGTGAAATATCGGATCAAGACACTCAGTTCATGTCAGATCTGGTCCAGTCCCTATGGCATACCTGGTGTTCGAGCCATTCGCACCACCCCATACCACCCGCAGACCAACGGACTATGTGAACGCTTTAATGGAACCCAAAAAAATATTCCTAGGGCTTTTGTTGACATTGAAAAAGACTGGGTAAAGTACCTGCCACATCTCCTCTTCGCCTATCGTGAGGTTCCCCAAGAGTCCACAGGGTTCTCTCCCTTCAAACCACTGTTTAACCGGAAGGTCCGTCGGCCTCTCACTCTTCTGAAAGAACATTTGGAGGGAGGCATCTCAGACACCGAAATGCCCATCTTTCCCTATGTTCTAGAGTTCAGAGACCGTCTCGCCCAGCTAGCTACCTTGGCTAAAGGACATCAGTGAATGGCCCAGTCCAGACAAAAAACTTGGTATGACCGTAATGCCAGGACCCGGGAATTTATGGAAGGACAACAAGTGCTCATGATTACTGCTTCCCCTGCCAACAAGCTTCAAGCAGTTTATCAGGTTGTCAAGAAAATTAATGACACTAACTACGTTATTGCCCTGGACTCTAGTGGTTGACGACAGAAAACTGTCCACATTAACATGCTGAAAGCATCAACATGGCATCTGGTAACTACGTTATCTGGTCCTCCTGATGAACCGTGTGAACGGGGAAACGCGTTGAGGCGTCAACTCATGCTAAGTCCTATTTGAATTTGCTCTAATATCATCTGTGCCATGATGCCATTATATAGAGTTTGGATATTTTAAGTGGATTTTGTGGAATATCCTGAATCTTATGTTTAGCTCCATTGTATTTTGGGCTAAATTTTTTGGTGCTACAGTATCTTATGTACAGGACCATCTAAGGAGTCATTTTGTTTGATTTTGGATCCAAAAAAGTACCTGCTCTATTTTTTCTTTAATAGGACGCTATTGGATAGAGCTGGTATATGAGGACTATTGCAAAGGGATGGTGGTGGAATATCCTCAATTCATATACAAATTTCATTTCATTATGCTCTTTTATTGATACTGTAGTGCTTTTTGCTTAGGACTTTTTATATATTAAGATTTGCCAGGTAGCCATTGAGCGGGCAGGTTTTTGCAATTTTTGTTTTATTTGTGTGCCTGTACTGCCTAACCAATAAGGACAACCTATGGATTGTATTATGTGTATTAGTATTTTATAAGGATCTATTCCGTTCATTCCTTTCTTTACTATATTGTTTTACCACCTATATTGATAGGGTGAATCAGGGGAGAGAGGGATAGTCCACGTTGAGTGGGGGCGCCAAAAAATCGTTTCTTAGGGTGCCAACCTCCACAGCAAGGAAGGAGAAAGATTAGGTTATTGTAGGGTTGTGGCAGGCAGGCTTTGTTTTGGTCAAATATTATTTTTGTATCTTTTGGTTTATATATTTACCTCTCTACACTGGGTTAGGTGTTTTTTTTACAAAAGATTTGAATAAAGTACCGTATACTGTTTTTAAAGGAGATTCATGTACACCTTATGATTTAAATTTCCTGGCATATTTTTTGAAAGTGAGATTTTTAACTACCTTATTGCCCTGGACTCTAGTGGTTGACGACAGAAAACCGTCCACATTAACATGCTGAAAGACTATCACGACCGATCTCTGCCTGTTCTAGCTGTCTGCCACCCCCCCTAGTGATACCGCCGCTGACGAGTATCTCCCCGATCTTCTCCAGGTTGCCCAAGCGGGAGGATCACTGGAACAAGTGCCCCTGGGCTCCCATTTATCGGATATACAAAAGGTATATTTTCGCCGTACTAAGGCCGAGGGCTGCTGCTGCTTTCTCCTCAAAGCCGAGGAAGACTACTCTCACCAGCCACGATGTGGAAACCCCCGGACAACGCCCCATCCAGCAGGCTGCCTACCGGGTTCCAGAGGCTGTTCAAGGTATGATAAAGAACGAACTGGAGGAGATGAAACGACTGGGAGTTGTTCAGCCATCTCACAGTTCTTGGGCGTCTCCTGTCATCCTGGTCCCCAAGAAGGATGGTACAACACGATTCTGCGTTGATTACAGACGATTAAATGATGCCACCAAAAGTGATGCTTACCCCATGTCCAGGATTGATGATCTATTGGATCGTCTGGCCAGTGCCCAATTTGTGACCACGTTAGACTTGAGTAAGGGGTACTGGCAGATACCCCTAACGGAGGACGCTCGGGAGTGCTCGGCCTTCATTATTCCATTTGGGCTTTTTGAGTTCCTGGGAATGCCCTTTGGTATGAAACTGCCCCCGCTACATTCCAGAGGCTGGTAGATCGACTGTTACAACAATGTCAGGACTTTGCCTGTGCTTACTTAGATGACATTGCCATTTTTAGCACCACCTGGGATCAACATCTTAAACACTTGGGCATAGTGCTAGACTGTATCCTTGCTGCAGCACTGACCATTCGCCCTGGCAAATGCCAAATAGGGATGGCTGAGGTGCAGTACCTTGGGCATAGAGTAGGGGGTGGGAACCTAAGGCCTGAGCCTGCCAAAGGGGAAGCCATTAGCAACTGGTGTAGACTAAAAAGCAGGTACTTGCATTTTTAGCAACTGCTGGTTACTATCACAAATTTGTTTCTAACTTCAGCACCTTGGCCAAGCCCCTAACCGACCTGACCCACAAGAACATGCCTAGGAATGTGACGTAGACTGCATGCAAGGATGCCTTTTCAGTGTTAAAGACCGCCCTCATCACTGCTCCTGTCTTGGCTGCCCCTGATTATAAGTGCAGTTTCCTCATGCAGACAGATGTATCCACCTTTGGGATTTGGGGCAGTACTTAGCCAAGTGAACGCCGCCAGAGAAGAACATCCTGTTGTTTTTGCCAGTTGGAAACTACTGCATCGGGAAGTTGCCTATGCCACTATTGAAAGGTAGTGCCTTGCCATCGTATGGGCGCTAAAAAAATTGCAGCCATACTTGTATGGCAGAGACTTTACAATTGTTACAGACCACAATGCCCTCACATGGCTGAACCGAGTATCAGGGGACAATGGAAGATTTCTGCGGTGGAGCTTGTCCTTACAACCCTACAGCTTCTCCATCCAATACAAGTGGGGAAGCCAACACCAGAACGCCGATGGACTGTCTCGACAAGAAGAACCATAGGCTCCCCAGACCAACCTACCCTTGCCACTGTACAAGGAGCTATAAACGATTGAGCAATGTGGACGAAAGTGAGCAGGCCAGAGGTCTTTGTAGACTTCATAGCATGCTCCCTTATTATGAGGGGGGAGAAGTTGTGAAGGTGTGATATGCTATGTGGGTATCATTTTGTGTATATTTCTATTTCACTGATTTTCATAATGTTCTCTTGTTGCCTTGTATCATTCCGTGTATTCCCCATATTGTCTAGAGTCTCAATTACCTTCCAAAATGCTGATTTTTGAATTACCTCACTTACTGTCTGCAGCCTGACTGTATCTATGTCTTCTTGATGACCCCCCTGTAGTGTCTTAATCCCCGTGGCACCTTTGTCAGGTCTGGGAGGCCTGAAAACCACCCCAACCTGTCTGATTACTACTGGACATAGGGAGGGGGCTGGGAAGGACAGGAGGGGGAAGTCAGTTCCTGTGTGGTGAGGATCGTGGGAATATAGCATGTCAGAGAGAAAGGGAAGCGTATGGACTTTTTATCCTCAGGCTGCTGGATTATTTGGACTCTCATCGCCCTGGACATTTTATCCTGTTACTGAACTGCATTCGTGTTCTGGACTATTGTATCCTCAGTGTGGTGGATTGTTTATGGACCTTCTAATTTTGCCTATAATAAAGGTCTTGGGATTGTTCACACTTCCCTCACTCTGTTGATTGTGTGGTATCGGAGAAGAACCCCATGACACCTTTATAAATCTGGTATCGCTGTAAACCCACTGAACCGAAGAACAAAGTCGTCTAATCATTTATACCGCATGAGCAGCGGTGCAAGAAATAAAACCAATTCTTCACTTACTGTTGATTTGTTCATTCTGCCTCCAAAAGATTGCAGTAAAGCTTGTGTCACATTTATCCTGGGCTCTAAACTGAGCACTTACACCGGGGTAAATCTCTGAAAAAAATGTGATTCAGACGGAACCACTGGCAGAAGTTTGCCTATAATGAGGCAGATGGAGGTCCTATAGACGCAATTTGGCCGCCTGTGATCCAGCAGTGTCCATTATTTTAGATGTGCATAAAAGCGCTGTCGGCCACACTTTTGTGCACCACTGAAAAGAAGGACAACACTGAACAGAGGCCCGACTGAGTCCAGAGTAATTCTGCTGCCTCATTATAGTGAATGGATTCCTTGGAGATTCATCTGAATCATGTCACTCGGAGATTTAGATGTAAACCTGATCTAGGTGCTCAGCATAGAGCACAGGATAAATATCCAAAATATTATGCAAAATGTTTTCAACTCAATTCCCAAAAAACAAGTCCCCACTCAGGTACGAAATCTGTCAATGGAAATATAGGGGGCTTTTTTGTTACTGGTAGCACAAAGGCTCTGAAAAAGCGCTATGGCTCCTTACCCCCAAAAACAAATCAAGGGAATTCTGCGCTCCCAAATCCTAATGTTTTCTCCCTTCTGACCCACACAGTGTACCTAAACCACATTTAGCATCCACATGTTTGGCATTGCGTAAGAAATTGTAGCATTCAATTTCTCCTATTATCCCTTTTGAAAATTGAAAACTTGGGGCCAAAGCAAGATTTTAGTGGAAGAAATTGTAATTTTCTATGGACCCAGTCCAATGGTATGAAATTGTGTGAATCACCTGAGGGTTAAAAATGCTCACTACACCCTAGATGAATTCCTCAAGAGCTGTTGTTTCCAAAATGGGGTCACTTGTGGGAGTTTCTGCTGTTTTGGCATGTCAGGGTCTCTTCAAATGTGACATGGCATCCGCAATCTATTCTAGCTAAAATTGTGCTCCAGAAATCAATTTGCGCTCGCTCCTTCCTTCCCTTCCAGAGCCCTGCCGTCCTGCCAACAGGAGTTTTCCACTATATATGGGGTATCACTGGACCCAGGATAAGTTACACAACAAATTGTATGGTCTGTTTTCTGCTGTTACCCTTGTGAAAATTACAACTTTTGGCCCTGAAGCAACATTTTTGCTGGAAGAATTATTTTTTTTATTTTCACATCCCAATGTTATAAAATTCTGTGAAGCACATGTGTTTTAAAGGTGCTCACCATACCTCTAGATAAATTTATACATTTCTTAAGGGTGTAGTTTCTAAAATAGGGTCACCCGTGGGGGCCTCCACTGTTTAGGCACATCAGGGGTTCTGCAAATGCAACATGACAACATGACGTCTGCTATCGATTCCAGCCAAGTGAAATAGTGCTCCTTCCCTTCTGAGCATCCTAAGAAAAGAGAAACAAAGCATCATTCAGTTTAGGGTTCAGGAACATAACCTATTTTAGAGTTCCACCACAAGTAAAATATAGTATGGGGTGATGTACTTCTAATAATGAGACACAAGGAAAACATGGAGTAAATCCAACTCACTAAAGAAATTCAATGAAACAAAATGCTTAATTAATACAAAAGATAAAACTATGTAATGTTACATTTGTAAAGGTCCAGAGAGAAGACAAGTAAAATACAGCAAGGTGTCCACCTATTTGTTTAATAGGTACAAAGTCAAAGCAATGAATACTAATTGAAAGGTCCGAACAGCATCAAAATGTATATCTGCCAAATAAAGACTGGTATCAATGCAAGTGCATATTCTCACATATAATCAGACACAAAAATATGACATCAAAATGTTTAACCAAAGTATATGAATTTAAAGTGCAAGTTCATCAAAGGATAAAAAAAAGCAATGTGATGTCTCTAATATTCTCAAGCAAGAGCATTTCTCCATAGTTAAAGAGCCATCTCGGTGTCATGATAGACTGTGTGAGTCAAGGCAGTAAAGGCATAGTGAAAACTATAAGAGTTCATTAAAATTGCTTACCAATAATAGGGAGAGAGGACACCAGCCATTTGAGCCCCAATTCTCGTTTTGCTGTGGCTTTAACGAGAGGGGTATGTTGTAATTGGTGATGGGGTGTACCTTATATATAACAGTGAGTTAAATTTCCACATGTGGGCCATTAGAACCGACATATGACGAGATTGTTCTTCCCCCTATCTGTATGCGTAATTTCTGGCACTTTCGCCATGCATCGGCGCCGAGGGAGGGTATTCCACCCAATGCACATTCATTGATACCAGTCCTTATTTGACAGATCTACATTTTGGTGCTGTTCTGACCTTCTATTAGCATTCTTTGTGTTAGCTTTGTAGTTTTTAAACAAATAGGTGGACACCTTACTGTATTTTTCTTGTCTTCTATCTGATGGACCTTTACAAATGTTGTATTACATAGATTTATCTTTCGTATTAATAAAGCATTTTGTTTTATTGAATTTCTTTGGTGATTTGGATTTAGTCCATCTTTTCCTTGTGCTCACTAACAATAGTTTTCCACCACGTGTGGTATCAGCTTCCTCGGGAGAAATCGTACAACAAATTGTATGGTCCATTTTCTCCTGTTACCCTTTTGAAAATTAAAAGTTTGGGGCACAACCAACATTTTTTCTGTGAAAAATGTATTTTTTCATGGCTCAATGTTATAAAATTCCGTGAAGCACCTGTCGATTCAAGGGTCTCACCACACCTCTAGATAAGTTCCTTGGAGGGTGTAGTTTCCAAAATGGGGTCACTTGTGGGAGGTTACCACTGTTTAGGTAAATTAGGGGCTCTTCAAACACATCATAGCGTCCGCTATCTATTCCTGCCAATTCTGTGTTCAAAGAGTCAAATAGCTCTCCTTCCCTTCTGAGCCGTGCAATGCACCCGAACAGTAGTTTTCCACCATATCTGGCATACTGGTGTACTCAGGAGAAACTGTACAGCAAATTTTATTATCCATTGTCTCCTGTTACCCTTGTGAATATAAAACCATCAGGGCCAAAGAAACATTTTTATGGGAAAAATTAAAATGTTTATTTTTTCCTTCCATATTGATTTAATTCCTGTGAAGCATATAAAGGGTTAATAAACTTCTTGAATGTTCTTTTCAACACTTTGAGATGTGCAGATTTTAAAATGGTGTCACTTTGGGGTATTTTTTGTCACATAGGCCCTTCAAAGTCACTTCAAACATGATGTGGTCCCTAAAAAAATGGTTTATAAATTTTGTTGGAAAAAATGAGAAATTGCTAATACACTTTTAACAAAAAAATATGTTTAAAAAATGCTGCAGATGTAATGTAGACATGTGGCAAATATTATTTATTAACTGTTTTGTGTGCTATGACTATCTGGTTTAAGCGCATAATAAATTTAGAAAATTGTGAAATTTTTCTAAAAATTCCAATATTTTTACAATTGGACCCCAAATATATTGTTCAAAATTTACCACTATCATGAAGTACAATATGTCACAAAAAACAATCTCAGACTCACTGGGATATGTTGAAGCATTCCAGAGTTATTACGTCATAATGTGACACTTGTCAGAATTGAAAAAACTGGCCTGGTCACGAAGAGTTTCGCAACACAGGGGTTAAGGTCAACATGTCTTTGCACACTTTGACCACTTTGTATTATGATGTACCTACTCGACTATAATGTACTTATATGTCATATTTTAGAAAGAGTGCAAATGATTTACCAGTGGGGTTCAGTTCTAGAAATTTCTGGCTGAAAAACACACGAAAAGTTTAGATTTCCTTGAGTTGATTGTGCAGCCAGCATATGGCTCCTTTCAGATCGGTGGAACAATTCTGCCACATGTCTTTACCCTACATTGCGTTCTTGACTGTATGATATATTAGAACCAAGAGCTCACCACTTTCTTATGTTTGTCCAGGCTGCCACGAGATCGCCGATGAATTCAGAACGCAGGAAATTGATGGACAGGCTCTTCTTTTACTAAAGGAAGATCATTTGATGAGCACCATGAATATTAAGTTGGGACCAGCTCTTAAGATCTGTGCTCGCATTAACTCACTAAAGGACACATAGTACACTGTTCGGCAACATTGACTCTGTACAGTGAAGAACTCACTTTGCAGGCTGATAGCCGGTACATTGGAACATTTTTTTAGTCATTCGTTCCGTGCATCAGTGTAAGCCATTACATTTTGGGCCTGTCTATGGAAAGCTTTATTACGATTGTTACATATAATACATAAATCAGCACGTCCTCTATGCTTTTCACTGGATGGTCCTCTTCATGATCACAAGGTTTATATTTAATTTCTGTTTATTGCAATTCCTTCACTTTCTATACCCCAGATTCTGTAAAGCTATAGTAACCATACACAAGCTTCCAGTGTATGTTTTCTACCCCTTGTATTTTTCTATCGTACTGAAAGAGAATCCAGTATGGCACAACAGGTTGCCAGTGCTCTTCATAATGTAAAACATCAGGAATACGAAAGCTCTGCATGGGATTTACTAACTAGGATTACTCCACAATGTATTATTATGTAATATACCCGTGATCTCAGTGTGAAAGCAGGTTTGTAATATGATGAGAGAATGAAATGCAACTAAAGGCTTTTTTCAGTTTTAAATGTGGATAAAATAATACGTTACGCATCGTTCTGTTATAGTTTACTTATCATAAGTGCCCCAGTCTTCAGATATCCACCCCATTCCCTGGTCCAGACAGGGTCACGTCTGCAATGGACTCGACACGAGGCTGTTTTATAATTCGGCACTACAACAGTGCAAAATATCACTCACTGCTTATTTCAGTAGCTAAGACAGTCCACTTTTTTTGTCTGTTAATTAGCTATAACAATGACTAAGACTGGCTGAGCTATTGAAGTCATAGAATCATTGAATCGTAGAGTTGGAAGGGACCTCCTGGGTTATCTGGTCCAACCCCCTGCTCAAAGCAGGATTCGCTAAATCATCCCAGACAGATGTCTGTCCAGCCTCTGTTTGAAGACTTCTATTGAAGAACTCACCACCTCCCGTGGCAGCCTGTTCCACTCATTGATCACTCTAACTGTCAAAAAGTTTTTTCAGCAGTCAGCCAATCTCTTTACAGGGATTTTCCCACGAAGGAATAAAGTAAACTTTCAGTAGATTTCAGTAAATCTTGGAATAAAAATAAGTTCAACTATGGGATGTGATTAAATAAAATGTTCCTGTGTGGAGATAATCTTATAAATGTGCCCCTGCTGTGTGCTGTGTAATGGTCATGTCTGACCATGCAGGAACATGGTCTGATCATAGCTCATCTCCTGGGCAGGGAAGGAAGCAAAAGAGTATACAGACATTACAGCATGGGATTGCAGCTGCTGCTTTTTGTGAGGGGAAAACCTGTCTCTTCCGGTTTAAAACAGTGTTTTAACTCACAGAAAAATGGTAAACTTCACTGAAATAATCAGCTGTGATCCCATGTTGTCTTGTCTGTACTCTCTTTTGCTTCCTCCCCTGCCCAGGAGCTGTGGTATGATCAGACCATGTTCCTGCACGGTCAGACACAGCCATTACACAGTACACAGCAGGGGCGCATTTATAAGATTGTCAGCACAGGAACATTATTTTTAACACATCTAATTGTGTAACTTATTTTTATACCAAAATCTATTGATCAAAATGTACTTTGTTCTTGGGAAAACCCCTTTTATACACATCATTGATGAGGTGCTGACATAGAAAATGCTCTCCTGTATATTGAAGATCAGGGCATCTTTAATAACTGTATTAATAAGTTGTAAAACTTAAAATGTTATGCATATGTAGGTATATTTGACTTTTTATCAGGACTTCCCTCCTTAAGTTGCATTGACCTTACTGAAAAGAAGATTCCCACTCTCTCTCCCCCCAATTGTCACATAAATCATCAGGTATGATGGATGAAATGTAGGAATGAATGTGGTTTCAAGCAATATGGCACCTTGGTTTTCTTATAGTATATGGAAAAAATATTTTCAAGTATTTTGAATATATGCAATGGAGGCTATGTACACATATAAACATTTCAGCTGTGAGTGATAAACTTTAAATGTAATTCTGTTCAGATTTATTATTTATTATGTGTTAGTAATAATTGTCACTAAATGAACTGTGGTATTTGTCATCTGATGTGTCATAGAGACACAGCAGGCAAAGAATTGGTGATTTAAAGGGTTTTTCCGCTGTAATTATATTGCTGACCTACTGTATCTTTAACCCCTTAGTAACCACCATTACATCTTTTTACTGACCTGCAATGTAAGAGAGTAGCATCCCCCGATGGGTGACAATTTTGTAGCCGCCGTCAGCTGTACACTATAGCTGACAACTTGCTGCATCAGCCGCGATCAGTGTTGGTACCGACTATGGTCATTTAACCACTTAAATGCTTCTGTTAATAGTGATTACATCATCTAGATGGTTAACAAAGTGTGGCGGCTCCCTCTCTAACCGCATTGGCACCCTGAGATCTTGATCGTGTGGTCCTGATGCTTTTTCATTCACATCATACCACTTTGAATTAATTCTTGAAAAGCACCTGAAGGGTTAATGAACTACTTGAAAGCAACTTTGAATACATTGAGGGGTTTTAAAATGGTATCACTTTTGGGGTTTTCAATATATAGGACCCTCAAAGTGACTTCAAAACTGAACAGGACCCTAAAAAAATAAGTTTTGTAAATTTCCTTGAAAAAATGAACCTTCTAAAATGCTATCAAACTAAAACTACATTTTACAAATGGTGCTGATTTAAAGCAGACATGAGGGAAATGTTGTTAATGTTTTCATGCGGTATGATTATCTGGATTAGGCCGCACGCTAGTGTGAAACCGGCCTTAAAGGGATAATCATTAAAAGTTTGAAAATCTCAATTTAAAAAACAAATGTGCGGAATTTCTGATATTTTAATAAATTAAAGCAAAATATATCAACCTAAATTTATCATTATCATAAAGTATGATGTGGCACGAAAAAACAATCTTAAAATCAATGGGATATGTTGATGCATTCTAGAGTTACTACATAAAATGACACTGGTCAGATTTTTTAAAACTTGTCCCAGTCACTAAGGGGTTAAGATAGGCTATCCATGTCAAATCAGTGGGGTGCTGCAGCCCCACCAACCTGACAGCTTTTATCATCTCGGGCAGTCAGATGTGAACAGTGTACGGAGCAGGAGCACAGCTCTATACACTGCATAGTGGCCATTTGTGGGTACTGCATCTTAGCTCCTAAGGGTGGGTCATCAATATCATTGTAGTGGAAAACACCTTGAAGCTTTTCTGCTGATGTTAAATGTAATGCCAGGAGATCCACCAGATCCATAGTGTGGTCTTACAGGGTAAAAACCCATTAACCGTTTAATTACTTATTAAACATTGTAGCCAGTATAAATATAACACTGTGTGTACATATTAAATATATAAAGCTATATAATATTAATGCAAATGTTTTCACAAGTAATTATTTCACATGTTAGTTAAAAACTTAAAGCCACCCTCCAAGAAGAAGGCAATTTTTCATAAACTGTTGTGGCTGAGAAGTTATATTCCAGCATCCAGATCTTCTCTTTGTTTAAAAATTATCTTCTTAATTGCATCTTTTTAAAAATCTTGACAGTCGCCATACAAAACTAGTCAGTATTGCAAGCACTTTGGAATACAGTGTCCTTAACCCTTGCACAGACCAGCCTGCACAACATACGACCCACAGCCCACCAAAACTTTTGCTGTGGCCCACAGAGCTGTCCAGGAGATGCTGACTTCCTTCTTCATATATTCAAATATCTGAAATATCTTTCAGACGCGAATACATTTGAACACTCGCCCCTGGACTGGGGCAGATTAGCGCTTGTCAGGCTCGCTGCTGACGTCATCACGCTGCTGCCGACAAAGAACTACCACACCGCAAAGGAAACGATACGGCGCAGACAACAGTAAGCACTCCATCAAGGAGCCGAAGATTAAATTGGTTATCGTTTTGAATGAGGGGAAAGGGGATTAATGTCACAATAAGGGCTCATAATGGGGGTGACAATAGTGAAAGGGGACACATTTTTGCGACCGGCAGTGATGGTGGGGTGCACTTTATTCAGAGGGGCAGTGTGTGTGGGATGATATTTTCGAGAGGGTTAGTGGGAGGAATATTTTCCAAATGGCAGTGTGGGAGGGATGATATATGGAAAGGGGCAGGGTGCAGGGGACATTTTGCAGAGGGGCAGTGAGCGGAGGACATTTTGCAGAAGGACATTGAGCGGAGGACATTTTGCAGAGGAGCAGTGTTTGGGGGACATTTTGCAGAGTGGCAGTGTGTCGACATTTTGCAGAGGGGTAGTGTGCGGGGAGGACATTTTACACAAGGGCAGTGTGCGGGGGACATTTTGCAGAGTTGCTGTGTGCGGAGGACATTTTGAAGAGGGGCAGTGTGCAGGGAACATTTTGCAGAATAGCAGTGTGCCGAGGGCATTTTGCAGAGTGGCAGTGTGCGGAGGACATTTTGCAGAGGGGCAGTGTGCGGGCGACATTTTGAAGAGGGGCACTGTGTGGGGGATATTTTGAAGAGGCGCAGTGTGCAGGGGACATTTTGCAGATTGGCAGTGTGCAGGGAACATTTTGGACAGTGGCAGTGTCCGGGGGACATTTTGCAGAGGGACAGTGTGCGGGGGACATTTTGCAGAGCAACTGTGTGCAGGGGACATTTTGCAGAGGGGCAGTGTGGGGGGGGCATTTTGCAGAGGGGAAGTGTGTGGGGGCATTTTGCAGAGGGGCAGTGTGGGGGAGAGGTTTTGTGCAGAAAGAACAGGCAATTATTTGCTCAGTTGCACAGTATGGGAGATATTTTTATTTATGGGGCAGTATAATTAATAATAATTTTTATTTCTATAGCGCCATCATATTCCGCAGCACTTTAAATTTCAGAGGGGACTTGTACAGACGATAGACATTACAGCATAACAATAATCGAAGAGGAATGAGGGCCCTGCTCGCAAGCTTACAATCTATGAAGAAAAAGGTAGACACGAAAGGTGGGTGGTAACAATTGCCCTGATTGTTTGGATAAGCCATAATGTTAAGTGTGTAAAAGTACAAACACAGAGGGCTGATAAATGCATAAAGCATGTGGGAGCATGATACGGGGAACCTGGTTATGGTAAAACTTTTGACTTTGCCACACAGGGATAGTTAGGTTAATGTGTTGAGGCGGTAGGCCAATCTGAATAAATGCGTTTTCAGGGCACGCTTAAAATTGTAGGGATTGGGGACTAATCTTATTGACCTGAGAAGTGCATTCCAAAGAATTGGCGCAGCACGTGTAAAGTCTTGGAGACGGGAGTGGGAGGTTCTGATTATTGAGGATGCTAACCTCAGGTCATCAGCAGAACAGGGCACGGGTAGGGTGGTTTTATTTTTTAAGGGCATCATGTCGGGAAGTGCTGCTGAAGATATAATAGGGAAATTTGCAGAGATGAGCACTGGGTGTGAAATCTCATTTTGGGGTCTGTACTACATGGAGACAAAAAGAGTTGGGAACAACTTAAATCAGAGAAGATGTCACCTACAAGGTACCTAGATGTAATTGTTTATTTGTGATACTTCCTGCATCTCATCAGTGCTGTGGTTCCTGTATGATCCACAGTCTGATTATGACTGTTAACAACTCACAGTATCTCCTTACCATTGTTAAAAAAAAACAAAAACTGGGAGTTGTAGGTTGATGCGATACAATTGTATATGGGGCTGACCTTAACATTGCATTTAATCACTGTACTAAGCTTGGTGATTTATTAATGTACGGAGCATGTCAAGTCTTTCCGTTTGCTGAGGGCTCCGGTGCTAAGCCCACATCTTTTCCGGCACATGTCAGCTGATTTCATTAGCTGACGTGCCCTTAACAGCCAGCAATCCACCCGCAACCTTTGACATGTTAAATGTTGCTGTCAATCTTTGGCAGCAGCATTTAACTGGAAGCCCGTCACAAACTCTGCCCATCGATGCCTGTGTCACATGACTGCAGGTTACTGATGGATTGGCATGACATCCCGTGGTCTGCAGGAGGTCCCTGTGGTTGTCACAGCCGGATAGTTATGAACGCCGCCCAGCGGTCGGTGCTCATTGCAAGTGAGCATTTCTGCTACAGAGAGCAGGACTAAAGACCTGCTGTGTGTAGCATAAGCAATTGCATGATCGCAGCTTCTAGTCTCCCATGGAGACTATTAACCCCTTGACCCCCAAGGGTGGTTTGCATGTTAATGACCAGGCCAATTTTTACAATTCTGATCACTGTCCCTTTATGAGGTATTAACCCTGGAACACTTCCATGGATCCTGGTGATTCTGACATTGTGTTCTCGTAACATATTGTACTTCATGAGAGTGGTAAAATTTCTTTGAAAAGACTTGAGTTTGTTTTGTGCAAAATATAGAATTATGGCGAAAATTTTGAAAATTTCCCAACTTTGAATTTTCATGCCCTTAAATCAAAGAGATGTGTCACACAAAATACTTAAGTAAAATTTCCCACATCAGCACAATTTTGGAACCAACATTTTTTATCTTAGGAAGTTATGAGGGTTAAAATTTGACCAACGATTTCTTATTTTTACAACAAATTTACAAAACCATTTTTTTAAGGGACCACATCACATTTGAAGTCACTTTTAGGGGTCTATATGGCAGAAAATACCCAAAAGTGACACTATTCTAAAAACTGCACCCCTCATTCAAGAAGTTTACTAACCCTTCAGGTGCTTCACAGGAATTTTTGGAATGTTTTTTTAAAAAAATGAACATTTAACTTTTTTTCACAAAAAAATTTAATTCAGATCCAATTTGCTTTATTTTACCAAGGGTAACAGGAGAAATTGGATGCCAAAAGTTGTTGTCCAATTTTTCCTGAGTACGCTGATACCCCATATATGCAGGTAAACCACTGTTTGGGTGCATGTCAGAGCTTGAAAGGGAAGGAGCGCCATTTGACTTTTCAATTCAAAATTGACTGGAATTGAGATCGGACGCCATGTCGCGTTTGGAAAGCCCCTGATGTGCCTAAACAGTGGAACACCCCCACCAGTGACACCAATTTGGAAAGTAGACCCCCTAAGGAACTTATCTAGATGTGTGGTGAGCAGTTTGAATCCCCAAGTGATTCACAGAAGTTTATAATGTAGAGCCGTAAAAATAAAAATATTTTTTTCACAAAAATGATCTTTTCACCCCCAATTTTTTATTTTCCCAAGGGTAACAGGAGAAATAGGACCCCAAAAGTTGTGCAATTTGTCCTGAGTATGCTGATACCCTATATGTGGGGGTAAACCACTGTTTGGGCGCATGGCAGAGCTTGGAAGGGAAGGAGTGCTGTTTGACTTTTCAATGCAAAATTCGCTGGAATTGAGATCAGACGTCATGTCGCGTTTGGAGAGCCCCTGATGTGCCTAAACAGTGGAAAACCCCCAATTCTAACTCCAACCCTAACCCTATCGCAACCCTAATCCCTAACTACAAACCTAACCCTAACACACCCCTAATCCTATCCCTATTCCCAACCGTAACCATAATCCTAACTTTAGCCCCAACCCTAATCCTAGCCCTAACCATAATGGGAAAATGGAAATAAATACATTTTTGTTATTTTATTATTTTTCCCTAACTAAGGGGGTGATAAAGGGGAGTTTGATTTACTATTTATAGAGGGTTTTTATGTTTGGCAGCGCTCACACACTAAAAATAGTTTTTGCATCACCACATTTTGAGACCTATAATTTTTTCATATTTTGGCCCACAGAGTCATGTGAGGTCTTGTTTTTTGCGGGATGACTTGACGTTTTTATTGGTACCATTTTCGGGCTCATGAAATTTTTTGAAATTCAGATTTTTAGGAGGTAGAATGAACAAAAACCAGCAATTCATTTTTTTTGGGGGGGTTTATACCGTTCCGCGTGTGGTAAAATTGATAAAGCAGTTTTATTCTTCAAGTCAGTACGATGACAGCGATACCTCATTTATATAATTTTTTTATGTTTTGGCGCTTTTATACAATAAAAACTATTTTATATAAAAAAATAATTTTTGCATCCCTTTACTCTAAGAGCTATATACCTTTTTTATTTTTCCGGTGATGGAGCGGTATGGTGGCTCGTTTTTTGCAGGACAATATGACGTTTTCAGCGGTACGTTTATTTATATCCCTCTTTTTAATCTCGTGTTATTCTACTTTTTGCTCAGCGGTGTGATGATAAAGCATTGTTTTTTTGCCTTGGGTATTTTTTTTTCTTTTTAATGGTGTTCACTAAAGGGATATCTAGTGGGACAGTTTTATAGGTCAGGTCGTTACGGAAGCGGCAGTACTAAATATGTGTATTTTTATTGTTTAGATTTTTTTAATTTAGATAATTATTTATTGATGGAATAAATACTGATTTTTTTTTAATTTTTTTTTTTTTAATTTTTTTTTACTATTATTCAAAAAAATTTTTTATTTAATTATTACTTTTACACTGTGTCCCACTATGGGACTCTCATTTTGTGCAGGCTGATCGCTTCTATAGCATGCAGAGCTGCATGCTATTGAAGCTGTCATCGCTGCACTCTGTGCACACTGACCTCAGAGACTTCCTGACATGCACTGTGCACGACAAGAAGTCTCTGAGCTCTGGTAACCTGGATGTAGTCATGACGACATCGGGTTACCATGGGAGTGATCGTGACTCCTCGTCAGAGCTGACAGCCCCTCTGCCTGCTCCCGGAACGCTGCGATCATGTTTGATCGCAGTGTTTCGGGGGTTAAAGTGCCGGGAGTGGTCCGTAACCCGGCCACGATCAGCCACGCTCCCCCCGTGAGCACGGCTGATTGCTCATGACGTACTATACCATCCATGGGCATTAAGGCCCAGGGCACATGGATGGTATAGTACGTCAAATGTTATGAAGGGGTTAAAGCACATAAAAGTTTTTAAAAGTATTAAAAAAAAATTAAACTAAAAACATTTAAATCACGGGGAGATCGTCAATCTCTAAAAAGGAGAGAAAGGTGCTCTTGGAAAAACTTTTGTCCCTTCACTTGGTGGACCCCTGGAGATTAGTACATCCCACCGACAAAGACTACACATTTTATTCCCCCACACATGACACATATCATAGACTCGACTATATATTGGTTCAAGCCTCGTCCATCAAATCGGTCACTTCTACCTCTATAGGCCCCATAACGCTATCGGACCATGCCCAGGTCTTCATAGCATTAAAATTAGACTCCCTCTCGCGCTCCCCTCTCACATGGCGACTGAACGAAACACTTCTAGATAATAAGGATAATGTTTCTCAGATTGATTTTTCTTTAAAGAGGTTTTTCAGGGAGAACATGGTGGATGGGAGGTTAACCCCAATTATATGGGAAACACATAAAGCCGTCTTGAGGGGGGAGTTGATCTCCCTGGGGACCCACATTAAAAGGAGAAGAGACAGGGAAATCCTCTCCCTCTTACATCAAATTGCCACTATGGAACGCTTACACAAACGGAAGACGTCAGACAATGTCCGTGCAGACCTGATGTCATTAAGGGAAAAACTTAAAGATTTAGTCAATGTGCGTTCTGCCAAAATGTATGCTCGTTGTAAACAAAAAATATATATCCATGGGAATAGAGGAAGCAAGCTTACCTCAAAAATGTTAAAGGCATAGAGGGAAAAATGTTTCATCCGGCAAATACACACTGAGGGGGGAAAGACTGTGACCGACTCCGATGGTATAGCTGAAGCATTTTGCTCATATTATCACTCACTATACAACTTAGATCCCCATGTGGATATGAGAGACCCCCCTAGTGGGATTCAACGCATACAAGACTTCCTCTCCACCCTCACATTACCTGTAATCCCCACCTCTGAGTATTCGACTTTACTTGCACCAATCTCCACCCAGGAAGTAGAGGAGGCAATTGCCTCAACCCCGGGAGGAAAAACACCGGGCCCAGATTGCTTTCCCATCATTTATTATAAGACATTTGCAGAAACTCTCGTCCCGCGCTTGGTTAAACTGTTCAACCTGTTCCTTTCGGGCTCAACTCCTCCTCCGCAAGCCCTGGAGGCACACATCACGGTGCTACCTAAGGAGGGGAGGGAGGGGACCCTGTGCCGTAATTACCGTCCAATTTCTCTACTGAACGTGGATCTCAAACTTTGGACCAAAATATTGGCTAACAGGATACACCTGGTGCTAGCTGATCTAGTTCTCCCTGACCAGGCTGGTTTCGTGCGTGGAAGGGAGGGACAACTCTAGGAAGGTCCTACAGGCCATCTCTTACGCTAAGCAGTCACGTCAACCACTTACCCTGCTCTCTACAGATGCCAAAAAGGCTTTTGACTGTATTGGCTGGAGATATATGGCTTGTGTTTTGTGGAGGTTTGCCTTCCCTCCTCCTTTCATAGACACAATCATGTCACTGTATGCCTTCCCTACAGCCAGGGTCAGGGTGAATGGGATATTGTTGGCACCTTTTGCCATCAATAATGGCACTAGGCAGGGTTGCCCTCTCTCCCCTACTTTATTCGTCTTAGTGATGGAGTCATTCTTCCAAGCCATCAGGCAGGACCCCGGGATTGAAGGGTTTAAAATTAATCAGCTGGAATTGAAAGCGGTTGCCTTCGCAGATTACCTTTTATTACTTTTATCTAACCCGATAACTGCAGTTCCTAGGGTCCTGGAACTCTTCTCCCTATTCGGAGAACTCTCAAATTTTAAAATAAACGTAGATAAATCTGAGGCTTTGAATATCACGGCAGCGGAGAGGGATGTTCAGATTCTGAAAAGCCTGGCCCCTTTTACATGGCAACGCAATACTCAAGTACCTTGGGATATATATTTCGAGCGACCCCTGTACACTGTTCCAGTATAACTCCCCCCCCCCCCCCCCCCCTTCCCCCTGTTAGAACACGTTGAAACTCTTTTAAAGACATACGACGTTCCCCTCTTGTCCTGGTTGGGTAGGGTAAATGTGATGAAGTCATACGTGTTCCCTAAAGTATTCTATGTGATGAGTATGATCCCAATCGAACTCCCTGAGTCATTCTTACGCGCTTTAGATCGCCTGATGGCGAAATTTGGAGACACAAAAGGGCCAGATTGCCCTTACGACTCCTATCGCGCCCAAAGCGAAGAGGGGGAGTTGGCCTACCTAATCTCACGGCTTATCATCAGGCTATCTTATTGGCAAACTGGTTGAAATTAATAAAATGGGCAGAAAAAGGACAGGATGCACACATAGAGATGCAGCTCATGGGTAGGAACGCGCTAAAATTCTTGTGGACAGATTGCCCACTACCTAAAACTGGTCTGGGAGATATCCTTCTGGCCATCCTACGCACCAGACGCACATTGATACCGATAAGAGCACCCCACTACAACTTTCTAGATAAAAATCCAATTGGGCTCATACCTTACATATTTATACCAGATTTCACAGACCCGTATGGACTCTGGTCCTCATTACCAAACAATCCTATTTCTCACCTATTACAGGGGAAAATTCCATGCGCAAATGGCTGGCCAGTGACTGCGGGGAGACGCCCCATAAACCATTTACAACTCTCACACGTAACTTACTTTATGAGTCAAATCAAAACACTCAGTTGCCCACTAAATGGCTCTGGTTGGAAATATTGACGAAGGTTAACCATTTTGTCCCGAAAGTGGTATCAAAATTCTATTCCAATCTCATAGATGAGGAAAACTCCTCCCAGCCACCTTTCCTACATTCGTGGGAAGTGGAATTAAATATTTCTTTATCCCCACTGGACAAACAAAAGATCTGTGCTGCTTCTCATGGCTTCGTTGTGTTCTATTTCAAGAGTCGGCTTATAAGTTACTATTGCGATGGTACTACACACCAGAAAAACTGCATCATTTGGGACTGATTAGTTCCCCTCTGTGTTGGAGGTGTGGGGAGTCGCGGGGTAACCTGTCTCACATTTTCTGGTTCTGTCCTACTCTCGCCCAATTCTGGTCAGATGTCATGGGGTTTATGAAGAACCTTAGCATACTTAAGGCAGACCTGACTGCGGCGGAGGCACTCTTATCCTTTTTTTTTAATCAGATAAATTTTTATTTATGATAACAATTACATCATATACATGACATCAAGCAATTGTTCACATATAAACATGTTTTTATAAACAAAAACAAAACTCCTCCCCTTTTCCCCCCCTATCCCCCCTCCGAGATCCCTTCAGTGCCTTCCCCGTTCCTCGTCCAGTACTCTTTCCAACATCCATATATAGTTATGTAATGTGAATATCTTCCATATCCCAATACGTCCCTCCCACCCCTCTAACTCCATTCTACCCATGGCTGCCATATCTTGTGAAACACCTCAAGTTTATTTCTCTTAGTGTAAATACTTTTTTCCAATGAAATTATATGCTCCGCCTGCGCAAGAAAGTCCCGTCTAGTCGGAGGCTCCTCTCTGATCCAAAACCGGGCAATCAATTTCCTTGCTATGAACAACAGTCTAGCAATCGCCAGTTTGACCATAGCCGCCGCTGCCAATTCTTCCACAAAGCCTAAAATACAGATCAAAGGGTCCCTGGGGATTACACATTTATATATCCATTCGATCCGATTCAGTACAACTGTCCAGTATGTAGACAATCTAGGGCAACACCACAACATGTGCATCATATCTGCCCGTTCCTGCGAACACCGTGGACAATCGGAATCAGACCTCAAACCCATCTTGAACAATCTATCAGGAGTTCTGTAAGCTCTATGAATTACGTACAGCTGAGACATCCTCCCAGGTTCGCTCATAGAAATCTTAGGCACATATTCTAAAATAGATTCCCATCTATCATCACTTATTTCTCCCAATTCAGCCTCCCATTTCACTCTAGCCTTGATGGGATGACTGACTAGAAATGTAAATAATAAATCTCTATACACTTCTGAGATTGCCCCCTTCGTCTCGCTGTTCCCCAAAATGGAGGCCAGCGTGACATCAATCTGGACCTCAACAGGCCTCCTCCGACATTGCGACCGATACGCATGCTGAATTCTTTTATAATGATACATATTTGAGTGTGGAAGCTGGAACTCTGATTGTAGCTCCATGAATGATTTAAGTCTCCCCTGACCCACAAGCTGACCCATCCGTCTGATTCCTGCCTCTCTCCAAAGCCCAAATCCCTCCATTCGCTGGAATTCTTGTAAATTTATGTTATCCCACACTGGAGAGTATTTAGTAAGGCCCGTGACACCCCTAATCTGTTTAACTTTCTCCCATACCTTATGAATAAGGAGAACCGTAGGAAACCTAGAGACAAATTTTAAAAACTGCCCCCCTTCCAGGCTCTCTCCCAAAGGCCATTTCCCAAACAGCTTTCTCAAACTACTGGGCGATTGTTCCTGTCCCGTCTCCTCCCCCCATCCTCCCATATGTTGACATTGTGCTGCTAAAAAATATACCCAGCGATTAGGAAGCGCCACCCCCCGTCCTCTTTCGGCCTCTGCAACGTTTCTTGTTTAAACCGTGGGCTTCCCCCCCCCATATTAGGTCGCCGAACAGCGATTTAATTTTACAGAACCTACTCTGTGGGATCCAAATTGGAGAATTATGCAGTACATACAGCAGCTGCGGCATCACAATCATTTTTAAAAGATTTACCCTTCCAATCACCGAAAGATGTAATTTATTCCACGCCGAAATCTTGGAACGAACTTTTTGTAGCAGAGGGTTTAAATTAAGTTCTTCAAAACTACTCAAAGGGAGGGCGATCTGTATCCCCAGATATTTAAATCTCGAAACTACTCTCAATTTCGGTGATATTCCAACCTCCCCAATATCTCCATCTACTGTATCAATGGGCATGATGCACGATTTATCCCAGTTAATTTTGAGTCCAGAAAATTCTCCGAATTCCTCAATTAATGCCATCGCATTATCCAAGTTCTCCCCCGAGTCCCCCAGGTATAGCAGAATATCATCAGCGTACAGAGACACCTTCTCCTCCTTCCTTCCATAAACAAATCCCTTTATCTCCTGTGTATCCCTTATTTTAATAGCTAGGGGTTCCACGGCGATGGCAAACAGCAACGGAGATAATGGGCATCCCTGTCTCGTACCCCTATGTAGTGAGAAACTATCAGATAATTTATTGTTTACTCTGATTTTTGCCGTCGGAGAGGAATACAGCAACCCCACCCAAGACATAAACCTAGGCCCGAACCCAAAGCCCAACAGGACCGACCACAAGTACTTCCATTCTACACAGTCAAAAGCCTTATGGGCATCCAAAGACACTACCACCCTTTTTCCCGCATTATCGCCCGGAATTTGCATATTTAAATATAATCTTCTTAGATTGATTGCTGTAGCACTCTTATCCTTACCCTCAGAGAATTTCCAACCTAAGAAACATGAGCTAGTGCCATTGATGCTGGGAGCGGCAAAACAATTGATCGCCCTTAGGTGGAAACAGCAAACCCCCCCGACTCTGACAGAGTGGAAACGTAAAATAAGCGATTTGTTTAGACTCGAGGAACTTACGAGTTGGGACTCGTCATCTCATGAGAAATTTAAGAAAACCTGGGCACCTTGGATACATTTCCAGGGCACTGCGGGGACTCCGGGCCTGGAGCCGGCTGGGGGGTGCCATGGCGGCCGAGTAAGTAGCGAGGAGTGATTGAGCCCTGAGGGCCACTGAGCCAATTTCTTCAAACTATCTAAGGTCATAATTACAACAGACGTGCATGAGAGAGCGTTGTATCGGCTGAGGCGACATTCTGGTGGGGGCGGTTCACCGGGCCTCTTCACTAATATTTTTATCGGAGAACCTCAAGAGCTTGTTTTTCTTTGTAAAGTATGGCCTAGAGCATCAAGGATACCTGCCTATGTAATGGGTTAGTTTTAGTTAGGTTATTTACCTCGTTAAGTGTTATATTGTTTGAAAAGAGTAAAACTGTATAATTAATGCTCTGTAATTCTACATACAGACTTGTACCTCAAAATTTGAACATGTCTTGCTTCTGTATTGCTGTAATCTCTCTTTATTAATAAAATAAAGAATTACAAAAAAAAATCATTTAAATCACTCCCCAAACGCCCCATTCAAAATAAAACAAAAATGCACATATTTGGTATTGCCGCGATCAGAATCGCCGATCTATCAACATATAAAGAGAATTAATCCGATTGGTAAAGAGTGTAACGAGAAAAAAAGTCAAAACAACACAATAATTTTTTTTGGTCGCTGCAACATTGTATTGAAAAGCAATCACAGGCGATCAGAACATCGTATCTACACCAAAATGAGATCAATAAAATTGTCAGCTCGACGTTCAAAACATAAGCCCTCACCCAGCCCCAGATTATGAAAAATGGCAACACTACAGGTCTCAGAAAATGGTGCCATTTTTTATTTTCACAAACTTTGGATTTTTTTTACCACTTAAATAAAAAAGAACCTATACATGTTTGGTGTCTTACGATCTTGTAATGACCTGGAGAATCATAATGGCAGGTCAGTTCTAGCATTTGGTGAACATGGTAAAAAATAAAACAATTGTGGAATTGCTCTCTTTTTTGCAATTTCACCGCACTTGGAATTTTTTGCAGATTTTTATCTGGGATACCCATGTACTCAGGAGAAATTGTACAACAAATTGCACATAAGGGGCTCTCCAAACGTGACATGACGCCCACAGAACATTCCGTCAAAGTCTGCGTTCTAAAACATCACTCCTTCCATTCCGAGCCCTGCCGTTCGCCCAGATAGTAATTTTCTCCCACATATGGGGTATCGGCGTACTTAGTCCATTTTCTCCTGCTACCCTTGTGAAAAAAAAATAGTGCTATAAGTAAATTTTTATGGGTAAAATGTGATTTATTTTATTTTTTGTTATTTTCACAGTTCTACGTCATGAACTTCTGTGAAGCAGCTGGGGGTTCAAGGTGTTCACTTACATCTAGATACATTCCTTTAGGGGTTTAGTTTCCAAAATGGGGTCACTTGTGGGGGAGGTTCCACTGTTTAGACACATCAGGGGCTTTCCAAACGCGGCATAACTTCCGCTCTCAATTTCAGACATTTTTGTGTTCAAAAAGTCAAACTGTGCTCCTTCCCTTCCAAGCTCTGCCGTATGCCCACACTGTGGTTTTCTCCCACATATAGGGTATCGGCATACTCAGGGAAAATTGCACAACAAATTTTAGGATTCATTTTATGCTGTTACCCTTGTGAAAATAAAAAGAATGGCGCTAAAGTAAAATTTTTGTGAAAAAAAGTTAAATGTTCATTTTTTTTTCCCACATTGCTTTAGTTCCTGTGACACATCGGAAGGGTTAATAAGCTTCTTGAATGATATCACTTTTGGGTATTTTCTGTCATGTAGACCCCTCAAAGTCACTTCAAATGTGATGTGGTCTCTATAAAAATGGTTTTGTAAATTTTGTTGGAAAAATGAGAATTTGCTGATCAACTTTTAAATCTTATAACGTCCTAAAAAATATATGTTTCAAAAATTATGCAGATGTAAAGTAGACATGTGGGAAATGTTATTTATTAACTCTCTTGTGTAACATAACTTTCTAATTTAAGGGCTTAAGAATTAGAAGTTTGAAAATTGCAAAATTTTCTCCCAATTTCCGATATTTTCACAAATAAATGCAAGTCATATCTAACAAATGTTACTGCTATGAAGTACAATACGTCACAAAAAAAAACAAAAGAACAATCTCAGAATCAGTGGGATCCGTTGAAGCTTTCCACAATTATTACCTCATAAAGTGACACTGGTCAAATTTAAAAAATTTGGCCTGACTATTAAGGTCAAAATTGGCTCGGTTACGAAGGGGTTAATCACCTTTAGTACTGTCATGCATGGTCGCTTATATGTAACTAAGGCCAGGTTCACATAGTGTTAATGCAGTCCGTTCAACGCATGCGTTAAATGGACTGCGCTAACGCTACTCTATTTGTGATCACGTTATGCGATCACTAGCGCAGATGCTCCATCTGTGCTAGCCGTGACAGACCCTCGAGCGCTGCAGACAGCGTCCGAGAGTCCATCACAGAATGACGGCACATTGCTACCGCATGCCGATTATGACATGCGTTAGCGAGACGCTACATTATGGCCATCTATGAGGGCATTAACGCATCCGTTACATAGCGTTAGTGCCGCTGTGTAACGGATGCGTTAAACGCAGCCCCATAATGCAATATGAACTTAGCCTAAGGGTTGTTTGTATGTATACTAAGGGTAAGTTCACACTTGTCGTTTTTTCAGCGTTTTTTTTCAGCGTTTTTTTTCTGCAGGAAAACCTGATCTCTTGGCAGGAAAGAAGCTGCAGAAAAAAGCATGTTTTTGGCAGCGTTTTTTATGCTTTTTTGCGTTTTGGCATGCTACATTTGTATCTTGTGCATGCTGATAAAGTTTAGTGTTAAAAAAAAAGTCCTATTCCATAGAATCAGGTTTAAGCACAAAAAATGCAGCAAAACATGATAACTGCGTTTTTCGTGTGTTTCCACAGCGTTTTATCACGACCCATTCAAGTCAATGGGCAAAAAACACTGAAAGAAGTGACATGCTCTATGTCCAAAAAACCATGCAAAGCACAAAATACTGCTGACAAAATAAAACAATGTGTGTGCATGAGATTTCTGAAATCTCATAGGCTTTGCTGGTACTGTAAAACGCAGCTGAAAATAAGCATAAAAAATGCATTATAAAAATGCATCAAAAACGCCTAGTGTGAACTTAGCCTAACACTCCTATGGTGAGGGATAACTAGCTCAACTATTAAGTTATTAGTCCCTCTAATCACTTTATATTACTCTGAGGCTGTGTGCACACGTTGCATTTTTTGTGTGTTTTTGCCGCGTTTTTCCGCTGCGGAATCGCCACCAAAACGCAAAGAAAACGCATCCCATGCAATCCTATGGGATTCCGCAATGCTGTGCTAATGCTGCGGATTTTTCCGCTGCGGAATCGCATAGCGGAAAAATCTGCAGCATGCCCATTCTTTTTGCGTAATTGCGGCGATTGCGCACCCATAGGAATGCATTGATCCGCTTACTTTCCACATGTGGCTATGCCCACCATGCGCAAAGTAAGCGGATCATGTGTGGATGGTACCCAGGGCCTGGAGGAGAGGAGTGTGTCCTCCAGGTCCTGGGTACCATAATCCTGTAAAAAAATAGAATAAAAATAAAAAATAGAGATATAATCATCCTCCGACGCCCCCCCGAAGGCCTTCCCACCTTTCATCACGCTCCCAGCATCTTCCGGTCCCAGTAATGCTTTGCGCGAATGACTGCTGATGACGTCGCACTCTTGCAAATGTGACGTCATCTCAGGTCCTTCGCGCAAAGCATTACTGGGACCGGAAGATGCCGGGAGCGCCGCAGAGCAGATCGGGGGCCGTTGGAAGGTGAGAATAACAATACTTTTAAATTTTTTTTATTATTTTAACATCCTATATATCACATTTCCAAGCGATGCTAATCGCTTGGAATGCGCAAAGCATTCCGCAAGCGAAAAACGCTTGCAAAATGCTTGTTTTCCGTGGGAAAAACGCATGTGCATTCGCATGCGTTTTACCCGCGGCGGAAGTGCAGAAATATTGCGGAACTTTACGCAGCATTCCTGCAACATGGGTACATAGCCTGATACTACAGATACTGCAAGTGTTGTTTCCTATGTAGTGAGTGTTCAAACAGTCTCTACCCTTACACATTCCCTTAGTAGTACATAGTGCTTGTTATCTATACTCCATTACTTTGCTGAAGTTGTCCTTTTATATTTTTGGCTCAACTGCTTGTTCAAATTTTTACATGACTTAATAAAGATTTATTCTTTTAGTACAATTATGGTTATTTGACTTTTAAATTGCACTCCTTTATATGATCTCCATAGTAAACACGTATATGATTATGTCATATTTCAAATAGTCACATGAGAAAATCAACCTATTACAATAAACTATTAGTGATTAGCAAGTATACTCGTTGCTCGGGTTTTCCCGAGCATGCTCGGGTGTCCTCCAAGTATTTTGTCGTGCACGGAGATTTACTTTGTGTCGAAGCAGCTGCATGATTTGCGGATGCTAGACAGCTTGAATACATGTGGGGGTTGCCTGTTTGTTAAGGAATCCCCACATGTATTTAGGCTGTCTATCAGCCGCAAATCATGCAGCTGCGTCGACACAAACTAAATCTTCGGGCACGCCAAAATACTCGGAGGACACCCAAGCATGCTCGGGAAAACCCGCTCGCTCATCACTACAAACTATGTATCGGCAATCATGTGAGAAGTATGAGTTGCGTTGCCATTATACTCCACATCAGAAATAAGAACTTACTCATAATGATATATTACATCTTGTCTTATATTACGCCATGGGGGAATACATGTTTATCACCTAAGCCGCTCTGTTTAATCATTTTCTCATATGGTCTCCTTTTCTCTCCAGTTTCATTACTTTTAACAGATAAAGTGGAAACATTAGTTTTACAGACATGATCACAGCATTTGCCATGACCACATTTATTGTGTTAAGTATTCATCAATACCAGATAAGTTAAAGGGAACTTGTAAGCATGATTGTGAAAAGTAACCTACAGACATTGTCAGGTTGGCGCCATTGTACTGATTAACATTGGTTGAGGAAATCCATTTTGTAGTTGTTTAATTTTTAATTGTAGTTTTCCATTAATGAGATTCTTGTGCTCTAAGGCGTCCTGTAATAGGATTCCCCGGTTCCCACGGGGCTGAGCCATTTCAAAGCATCTCCTGCTAGGTAGGCAATTAGGAATCCCACCTTGACCCGATCAGAGACAAAATGGGGGTCAAAAAATTCGTAGTGCTGCACGCACTGCTCCAGATCCCCATAGTATCTTTGTGGATTTGCTGGAAACGGGTTCCACTCGGTGAGCGCAAGTTGCAGATCAAGTATGTATGGCTGCAGGAAATGCGACTTGGGATGGTGCAGCAAAGGTCAGGTCGGGTGTCCAGCGTCTGTAGCTGAAAGAAAAAAAATTTCTGCCACACTGGCAAAACAATAGTTCATATAGCTCCAAGAGCAAAGAACAATGGGGCTCAGTGAGGACCATGACCTGATCAAACTAAAGCTCACGCCAAGACTGGATGGTGCAAGCGAGGATTGTGGCCCCATTGTGCCACAAGCCAGACTTACCCTTGAGGGGCGTGACTAGGCAGCTATCTTGTGTTCGCTGGTACTTCTAGTGGTGAGGTCAGGCTTGTGCGGCAAGTAGCTGCAAGGTACCACTCCAGGGTGGCAGTAGCAGATGACCCCAAGGGGACAGGATACTGTAACAACAGGTGCAGGCAAGTACTGTAGATATACTGTCTGGTTCAGCTAATGTATAGACAGGCAAGTATTGACGTGTATGGTTGACAGGCAGGCAGGGATGGCTGATGCTCTGGCAGGCGGGCAAGGCTGACACTGGCAGGCAATAGGGCTGGCATAGTTCAGACTGGGGGACAGGAACTGTTTCAGGAAGGACTGGGACATGGCAAGTATGACTGGAATACAGGGACGGGTAGGATTCAGTTCAGACTAGGAGCATTTTCAGGAAGGACTGGGCCACAGATGAATATGACTCAAATATGGGAACAGGAAGGGCGGGTGTAGGGGAATGGACTGATAACTGGACTTGTCTGATGGTAAAAATGCAAATGTATATGTGCAGGGTACAATACTTAAACTGTAACTTGTATATACAGTGGGGCAAAAAAGTATTTAGTCAGTCAGCAATAGTGCAAGTTCCACCTCTTAAAAAGATGAGAGGCGTCTGTAATTTACATCATAGGTAGACCTCAACTATGGGAGACAAACTGAGAAAAAAAAATCCAGAAAATCACATTGTCTGTTTTTTTTTTCATTTTATTTGCATATTATGGTGGAAAATAAGTATTTGGTCAGAAACAAAATTTCATCTCAATACTTTGTGATATATCCTTTGTTGGCAATGACAGAGGTCAAACGTTTTCTGTAAGTCTTCACAAGGTTGCCACACACTGTTGTTGGTATGTTGGCCGATTCCTCCATGCAGATCTCCTCTAGAGCAGTGATGTTTTTGGCTTTTCGCTTGGCAACACGGACTTTCAACTCCCTCCAAAGGTTTTCTATAGGGTTGAGATCTGGAGACTGGCTAGGCCACTCCAGGACCTTGAAATGCTTCTTACGAAGCCACTCCTTCGTTGCCCTGGCGGTGTGCTTTGGATCATTGTCATGTTGAAAGACCCAGCCACGTTTCATCATCAATGCCCTTGCTGATGGAAGGAGGTTTGCACTCAAAATCTCACGATACATGGCCCCATTCATTCTTTCATGTACCCGGATCAGTCGTCCTGGCCCCTTTGCAGAGAAACAGCCCCAAAGCATGATGTTTCCACCACCATGCTTTACAGTAGGTATGGTGTTTGATGGATGCAACTCAGTATTCTTTTTCCTCCAAACACAATAAGTTGTGTTTCTACCAAACAGTTCCAGTTTGGTTTCATCAGACCATAGGACATTCTCCCAAAACTCCTCTGGATCATCCAAATGCTCTCTAGCAAACTTCAGACGGGCCCGGACATGTACAGGCTTAAGCAGTGGGACACGTCTGGCACTGCAGGCTCTGAGTCCATGGTGGCGTAGTGTGTTACTTATGGTAGGCCTTGTTACATTGGTCCCAGCTCTCTGCAGTTCATTCACTAGGTCCCCCCGCGTGGTTCTGGGTTTTTTGCTCACTGTTCTTGTGATCATTCTGACCCCACGGGGTGGGATTTTGCGTGGAGCACCAGATCGAGGGAGATTATCAGTGGTCTTGTATGGCATCCATTTTCTAATTATTGCTCCCACAGTTAATTTCTTCACTCCAAGCTGGTTGGCTATTGCAGATTCAGTCTTCCCAGACTGGTGCAGGGCTACAATTTTGTTTCTGGTGTCCTTTGACAGCTCTTTGGTCTTCACCATAGTGGAGTTTGGAGTCAGACTGTTTGAGGGTGTGCACAGGTGTCTTTTTATACTGATAACAAGTTTAAACAGGTGCCATTACTACAGGTAATGAGTGGAGGAAAGAGGAGACTCTTAAAGAAGAAGTTACAGGTCTGTGAGAGCCAGATATCTTGATTGCTTGTTTCTGACCAAATACTTATTTTCCACCATAATATGCAAATAAAATGAAAAAAAAACAGACAATGTGATTTTCTGGATTTTTTTTTCTCAGTTTGTCTCCCATAGTTGAGGTCTACCTATGATGTAAATTACAGACGCCTCTCATCTTTTTAAGTGGTGGAACTTGCACTATTGCTGACTGACTAAATACTTTTTTGCCCCACTGTATATATGTGGGGAAAGCAGATAGAATTAGCTAGAGACAGTGGAGTGCCGAGTTTGACCACTAGAGGGAGACAGGACGGTGAGAAAAGGACCTAACAGCAGCTGAAGCTAGGAAACGCAAAGTCATGGTGGGCAGAGTTACTGGGACTGAGAAAGGAAATTCCAAAGAAAGGGAATAAAAGGAGGGAAAGTCCCAGTGTTAGAGTCAGTCAGTCCGGGGGTGGCCCTGACAGGACAGCTGCAGACAGAAGACGCCTGGTGTACCGGACGGCTGGACACCGAAGAGGCAGTAGATGTCGCAGCAGGCGGACGGGCTCGACTAGGGGAAGCGCTGTGGATGGTGACTTAGGCAGGCACAGTGAAAGAACCTAAAGGGCCGTCGCATTGGGAAGGAGAAGGAGACATAGTGGCAGGTACCCAGGCCAGTGTACAGGAGCTGTCGTTTGTTGTGGATGTCGGAGAAGACACCGAAAAAAGAGGACCTGATTAAACTTTCATCTGCTTCTGACTCCAGTCTTTCCGCTCATGAGAAGGGACCACGCCTCGGTCGGCACACGATCCTACAAGTGGCGTAGTCGGCAGGATCATCACTGCCCTACACAGGCGGTGAGACCACGCTGGAAGATTCTAAGGACCCGAGCTGAGCAGGTTGAAGATTTTGCTGGAATAAATTGGAACTTTGGACTGTGACTAAAAACACCCGGAATAGACCAGAAGGAATAACAACATTGACTTTTGCAAAACAACAAGATGGCGGCCGTCGGGATGGAGGGGTTTGGCGCCAAAATGGACTGCCTGGGTCAACTAAGCCGGGCCCACCCCTGGGGGGGAGCGGTGTACAAAAAATGACAAGCGCCCTTTCCCTCTAAACGCTGAAAAATGGGTGGAGCGACCGACGGAGGCCCCACCCTGGAACGGGAGTGACACTGCCAACCAGGCTGGGTGTGGCTGTCTAGCGCCATTGAGCTCCAGGACATTGGACACGATGCGACGCTGCAGCTGTCGTGGCCTTAGACGAATGGAGTGGAGATGGCAGCGGGAGATTGAGGCCCGTCGAGTTAACTTCACCTGGGAGTCACTGTCAGTGTACCGGGCACTTACCAGGGAAGAACCCTGGACCAAGCTGGAGCTGCTGACGGCTGGACCTGCGGAGCTGGAGGTGAAGGTGTGCTCGCCCGCAGCACAGGCCGTGCCGAACCAGCCACTGGAAGAACTGCCGCTGACGCTCCCTGCGGAACCCTCGTGCCTGGAGGCTGGTCCTGCCGTACGGTGGGATGAAGAACAGCAGCGGACTCCAGATGACGGGACCGGAAGCAGCGGAGGAACGGCAGGGCCCTTCTCACGGGAGGAGGCTGGCGACACAGAGTCCTTCAAACCAGGGAGGGCTGGCGACACCACAAAGACCCAGGCCGCCCAGATGTATCAGTTCCTGTGGGAGCTGTGGCCCAACGTGAGAGAAGCCACGGCTCTGCGGAAGGTGAGTGCGTCCCCGGCCCAGCCCGGATCACCACAGGCCGGGCCTACATCACCAGCCCAAGGGGGTGCCAGGCCTAAGGCCCAAGCCCCAGCCACCCAGCCTCCCCTTGACCAGCGTCCCCGGCTCCTGACGGATCTGCGGCCTACCCAGGGCCGTCTGTCTGGGTTGCTGACATCATCTCCCAAAAAAAGGCCAAGAAGCGGGAGGTCTGGGCACTGCTGCATGAGAAGGGAGAGGTGGCCATGCCTGTCCCCCAGTGCTACGGACAGCTCGTTTACACAAACGCTGAATGAGGCTACGGATTCATCAAGGAAACGGAAACTGGCCACAAAGTCTACCTCAACACGGCCTCCATTAAGCATGGGAGGGCCCTGCGGATGGGGGGACTGGGTATCCTTTTATAAAGAGTACTGTCCCTGCGGTTACTATGCTGTGGCCGTGATCGTAAACCCAGAAGAGCACGGAACCCCATAAAGGGGAGGTGGATTCCTGGGTCTCGGGCACTAAGGACACTCGTGGCCCAGGGACTGCCAGACATCCCGGGGGCTCCACGGCTGTGGAGTTCCCTTCTGCCAGCAGGGAAAATCGGCCATCAGGAGACGACCCGGAGCACCGCTGACATACACGGACTATCGGGACTGCTGTGCGCTGTTGCACAGCCAGTGGACTGTTCCACATCCCATCAGGGAAAGAAACCCCATCACTTGACGCAGCAGGGATGTGATGGGGGTGCTTCCTGCAAAGAAAGGGGGCACACCAATGTTTGAAAATATTTTAATAATGTTTGAAAATGTTTAGTAAATATTTAGGGGATATGGTGAATAGTTTAAGTGTTGTAAATATTAAAATGGTGAAAATGTTAAAAAGATCCAAGATACAGATATGTGGGAAAATGCCTGCCATGATAATATGCAAAAGGAGGTATACGAAAGTCTGATATGATGGTTTATAGTTTGGAACAGACAGCGGTCCACAGGTCAGGTCCTTGGTGAGAAATACCCAAAAGAAGGAGGGGGGAAAATAGTGACCTTGTAGGCCCCATGGCAGCCTCGGTCATTCCGCCCCTAGAACTAAAAACTGTTCTGGAAGCGTATAGTAGTGGAGGAGAGCACCCGTTGAGGAGTCTGGGTGGTCCTACTCGAATCAAAGATGGGCATTTGAAGTGTAACATACGTGGGGGAGAGTACCCATCGAGTAGTCCGGGTGGTCCTACTCCAGTGAATTGGAAATTGTCACATAGGCGCAAAGCGCCTGTGAGTAGCCATCAGCTACACAGAGCTTAACAGCTCCAGGCTCTGCCCAGCACCCCGTGTAGAGCTAAAGTGCTCCGTAGGGGAATGGACTGATACATGGACCTGTCTGATGGTAAAAATGCAAATCTATATATGTGCTGGGTACAATGCTTAAACTGTAACTTATAAATGTGTGGGGAAAGCAGATAGAATTAGCTAGAGACAGTGGAGTGCCGAGTTTGACCACTAGAGGGAGACACAGGACGGTGAGAAAAGGACCTAACAGCAGCTGAACCTAGGAAACAGTCATGGTGGGCGGAGTTACTGGGACTGAGAAGGGGAATTCCAAAGAAAGGGAATAAAAGGAGGGAGAGTCCCAGGGTTAGAGTAAGACAGTCGAGGGGTGGCCCTGACCGGACAGCTGCAGACAGAGGACGCCTGGGGTACCGGACGGCTGGACCCCGAAGAGGCAGTAGGTTGCGCAGCATGCGGACGGGCTCGACAAGGGGAAGCGCTGTGGCCGGTGACTTAGGCAGGCACAGTGAAAAGAACCTAAAGGGCCGTCGCATCGGGAAGGAGAAGGAGGAGACGTAGTGGCAGGTACCCAGGCCAGTGTGCAGCAGCTGTCTCTGTGGATGTCAAAGAAGACACCGAATAAAGAGGACCTGATTGAACTTTCATCTGCTTCTGACTCCAGTCTTTCCGCTCATGAGAAGGGACCACCCCCCCGGTCGGCACACGATCCTACACGGGCCTAGATCAGACTGGAGGGACAGGAACTGTTTCAGGAAGGACTGAGACACAGGCAAGTATGACCGGAATACAGGGACAGGTAGGACCCAGTTCAGACTAGGAGCATTTTCAGGAAGTACTGGGACACAGATGAATACGACTCGAATATAGGAACAAATAGGACCCAGTCAGACTGGACAAAGAGTCGCAGGTGCAGAACAGGTGCAGAGCTGCAGGTGGGGAACAGATGCAGAGCTGCAGATGCAGAACAGATGACAAGACCAGATTCACACAGGTATTTACAATGAAGTGGCAAGTGTACACAAAGCTCAATGACGTTGTGCAGAGACAACAGAATAGAGATAGGTGCTAGTTCAGATACTGCAGGTTTTTTGTGTGTCTGTACAGATACTGCAGGTCTTTAGAGATAGAAGCAGGTACAGACACTGCAGGCTTAAGGAGTATAAACAGAGACAGACACAGCAGGGAAAGGAAAGATCCAGACTTGGATGCAAAAAGGTACAGAGATAGTTACAAATTCAGACAAGGACAGACACAGATTCAGGATACAGGATTCAGACCTGGGTATTCAGTCCCCAGGGTGGCGGAAACAAGGCAGGTAAGCTACAGATACAGATCTGGATATACAGCCCCCAGTGTGGCCGAACTAGAAACAGGACCAGGACCTGTAAATTGGTGGAGATGCCTTAAAAACCAGGTGCCTCTTGGCAATAAGCTGGGGATAGTTTAGGAATGTGTACACAGTCTCTTTAAGAATCAGGAAGGGCATATGCGGGCGTTCTAAGCATACAGCCAGGAAGTATGCACACAGCAAGCAGAGGATACGTGCTTTACAGCAATCAGAGGACAGAACTCACTGCATGGCCAGTAGTGGTAAGTCGGTGTATCTACTTGGTGGGGGATGGGAATCCATGCTGTGATTCCGGCAGGGATGTTACACCATGCAAGTCGTGTGTGAGTTTTCCATGGCATTGGGCCACCACCAGATTTGAACTGTTGTCTCACACGGCCTTCCCTGGCTCCAGGTTTAGTGTAGACAGCCATGGCTCTAACTCGGCCTGGATACCTGTCCACAACTCTTGAGCTGTGTAATTGTGATCTCCAAGGCATATTCATTTAAACACTGCCTGATTGCAGTGAGCCATAGCTGCGCAGTATGGAGGTGGGGGAGATTCTATCTGCACTGTTGAAATGCATGTCCCATTAACGGGAACCTGTCACCTGTTTTGGCCGCTATAAGTTGCGACCACTGCCTTTTCAGGGCTTATCTACAGCATTCTATAATGCTAGCAAAACCAAAAGGAAAAACAATGTATGTATATACCCTAATGAAAATCAATAAGTTTTGCTTGCTCTTATGGCCAGTGTGAACATGCTTTTACATCATGCATGTCATTCAAGTCTACTCCAGTTCAGTTTTTTTGTTTTTTCAGCATTTTTGTATTCAGTACAAATAGGGTGTGGCCTCCTTTCTACTGAGCTGTGTAGTTCATTTATAGTCCCTCTGAAGCTGGGTGTCCGTTTGGGACCCAGAGACTCTGCCACTATTCACACTAGGTAGGTTTTAACCATTAGTGTAGTTACTGTCTCAAATGGGTACACCTTGCCGTGGTGGGACAGCTTTATACTTTTTTGATCAAAATAGTGTTTACCAAGTACCCTATGTTATTTAATGCACTTGCTTTTTTACTTATTGATTTTCATTAGGGTATATACAGTGGGGAAAAAAAGTATTTAGTCAGTCAGCAATAGTGCAAGTTCCACCACTTAAAAAGATGAGAGGCGTCTGTAATTTACATCATAGGTAGACCTCAACTATGGGAGACAAACTGAGAAAAAAAAATCCAGAAAATCACATTGTCTGTTTTTTTTTCATTTTATTTGCATATTATGGTGGAAAATAAGTATTTGGTCAGAAACAAGCAATCAAGATATCTGGCTCTCACAGACCTGTAACTTCTTCTTTAAGAGTCTCCTCTTTCCTCCACTCATTACCTGTAGTAATGGCACCTGTTTAAACTTGTTATCAGTATAAAAAGACACCTGTGCACACCCTCAAACAGTCTGACTCCAAACTCCACTATGGTGAAGACCAAAGAGCTGTCAAAGGACACCAGAAACAAAATTGTAGCCCTGCACCAGTCTGGGAAGACTGAATCTGCAATAGCCAACCAGCTTGGAGTGAAGAAATCAACTGTGGGAGCAATAATTAGAAAATGGAAGACATACAAGACCACTGATAATCTCCCTCGATCTGGTGCTCCACGCAAAATCCCACCCCGTGGGGTCAGAATGATCACAAGAACGGTGAGCAAAAATCCCAGAACCACGCGGGGGGACCTAGTGAATGAACTGCAGAGAGCTGGGACCAATGTAACAAGGCCTACCATAAGTAACACACTACGCCACCATGGACTCAGATCCTGCAGTGCCAGACGTGTCCCACTGCTTAAGCCTGTACATGTCCGGGCCCGTCTGAAGTTTGCTAGAGAGCATTTGGATGATCCAGAGGAGTTTTGGGAGAATGTCCTATGGTCTGATGAAACCAAACTGGAACTGTTTGGTAGAAACACAACTTGTCGTGTTTGGAGGAAAAAGAATACTGAGTTGCATCCATCAAACACCATACCTACTGTAAAGCATGGTGGTGGAAACATCATGCTTTGGGGCTGTTTCTCTGCAAAGGGGCCAGGACGACTGATCCGGGTACATGAAAGAATGAATGGGGCCATGTATCGTGAGATTTTGAGTGCAAACCTCCTTCCATCAGCAAGGGCATTGAAGATGAAACGTGGCTGGGTCTTTCAACATGACAATGATCCAAAGCACACCGCCAGGGCAATGAAGGAGTGGCTTCGTAAGAAGCATTTCAAGGTCCTGGAGTGGCCTAGCCAGTCTCCAGATCTCAACCCTATAGAAAACCTTTGGAGGGAGTTGAAAGTCCGTGTTGCCAAGCGAAAAGCCAAAAACATCACTGCTCTAGAGGAGATCTGCATGGAGGAATGGGCCAACATACCAACAACAGTGTGTGGCAACCTTGTGAAGACTTACAGAAAACGTTTGACCTCTGTCATTGCCAACAAAGGATATATCACAAAGTATTGAGATGAAATTTTGTTTCTGACCAAATACTTATTTTCCACCATAATATGTAAATAAAATGAAAAAAAAACAGACAATGTGATTTTCTGGATTTTTTTTTCTCAGTTTGTCTCCCATAGTTGAGGTCTACCTATGATGTAAATTACAGAGCGCCTCTCATCTTTTTAAGTGGTGGAACTTGCACTATTGCTGACTGACTAAATACTTTTTTTCCCCACTGTACATACATTGTTTTTCCTTTTGGTTTTGCTTGCTCTTATGGCCAGTGTGAACATGCTTTTACATCATGCATGTCATTCAAGTCTACTCCAGTTCAGTTTTTTTGTTTTTTCTTCAGCATTTTTGTATTCAGTACAAATAGGGTGTGGCCTCCTTTCTACTGAGCTGTGTAGTTCATTTATAGTCCCTCTGAAGCTGGGTGTCCGTTTGGGACCCAGAGACTCTGCCACTATTCACACTAGGTAGGTTTTAACCGTTAGTGTAGTTACTGTCTCAAATGGGTACACCTTGCCGTGGTGGGACAGCTTTATACTTTTTTGATCAAAATAGTGTTTACCAAGTACCCTATGTTATTTAATGCACTTGCTTTTTTACTTATTGATTTTCATTAGGGTATATACATACATTGTTTTTCCTTTTGGTTTTGCTTGCTCTTATGGCCAGTGTGAACATGCTTTTACATCATGCATGTCATTCAAGTCTACTCCAGTTCAGTTTTTTTGTTTTTTCTTCAGCATTTTTGTATTCAGTACAAATAGGGTGTGGCCTCCTTTCTACTGAGCTGTGTAGTTCATTTATAGTCCCTCTGAAGCTGGGTGTCCGTTTGGGACCCAGAGACTCTGCCACTATTCACACTAGGTAGGTTTTAACCGTTAGTGTAGTTACTGTCTCAAATGGGTACACCTTGCCGTGGTGGGACAGCTTTATACTTTTTTGATCAAAATAGTGTTTACCAAGTACCCTATGTTATTTAATGCACTTGCTTTTTTACTTATTGATTTTCATTAGGGTATATACATACATTGTTTTTCCTTTTGGTTTTGCTTGCTCTTATGGCCAGTGTGAACATGCTTTTACATCATGCATGTCATTCAAGTCTACTCCAGTTCAGTTTTTTTGTTTTTTCTTCAGCATTCTATAATGCTGTAGATAAGCCCCCGATCCAACCTGCAAGTGAAGAAAAATAAGTTTTATTATACTCACCCGGGGGCAGTCTAGTGCGGTACGGTCCGATGGGTGTCACAGGTCCGGGTCTGGCACCTCCCATCTTCTTGCGATGCCGCCCTCCTGCTTCTTCATCACTGCCTGGCATCGCACTCCTGCACAGGCATACTTATCTGCCCTGTTGAGGTCAGAGCAAAGTATTGTAGTGCGCAGGCATTGGGAATGTTCAGAGATGCCCAGCCCCTGCGCACTACAGCACTTTGTTCTGCACTCAACAGTAGGTACACCTGCTCAGGAGCGCAGTTCCAGGTTGCGATGAAGAAGCAGGAGGGTGGCATCGCAAGAAGATGGGAGACACCAGACCTGCGACACCCATCGGACCAGACCGCCCCCCCGGGTGAGTTTAATAAAACTAATTTTTCTTCTCTTGCAGGTCAGATTGGGGGCTTATCTACAGCATTATAGAATGCTGTAGATGAGCCCTGAAAGGCAGTGGCCACATCATATAGTGGCCAAAACAGGTGACAGTTTTGTTTTAAGGGAGAGGTTGAGGGCACAGGTGGAGGCCCTAGAAGAAGTGCTTGAGCCAGAAGCAGTGGAGGAACTGTTAAATAAAGAGGTTTGTCTCGCAAGCCTTGGGGATTCAAAAACTTGTGGAGCAGCCTCCTCAGCACCCACTCCCACAGCCACCAGAGTCGCTCAGTGCCCAGTCAGTGAGATGTAATGCCCCTGCCCATGTTTGCTTTTCCAGATGTCAGTGGCAAAATGCACCCTGCAGACATAGATTTTTTCAGGGAACGGGTGATGTTGGCGACATGCTGGTGTAGCACAGGCACAGCTTTCTTAGAGGACTGTCAACTGAGCAACTGGTACTTGGAGCGTGTGATGGCCATCAACTTTCTGAAACCATCTGTCCACCAAGTGGAAAGGCAGCCATTTCCGTGGTCTACAGATTGGAGATGGTGGAGTTCAAGCTCTTAGCTTTGCCATGTGTAGGAGAAAACATTATTATACATGATCACAACTGTAGGACCCAGGGCTTGGCTGCTGTGCTGAGAGAGGATGGAGTACAGAGAACAGGACAAACTGCTGGATTGTGAGTGAGGTGCAGGTGGAGATGTTATGGTGGAGTGAGAAAAATGTGTTGATAGGTCACACAAAAGCAGCAGTCATGTCTACTTCCGTAACAGCTAACCATCTCTCACCCCGACTGTGGTGGGTAAACAATTGTAGTTTCTGGGGCAGGAGACCAGTGTGAGAACACTTGGCAGGGTGATGGAGGAAGAAGCAGCAGATAGAGTTGATGGGATGGCCGGTAGCTGGAGAGGCCTGCTAGTCTGCATTTTAGAGCAGTGAGATTCCCAGATTAAGGCATGTTGATCGTGCATGTGCCAGTTCATGCATGTAGTTGTCAAAATATTGCAATTTTTTGTCTATACAGAGTTTTTTTTGCAAACTTGACATATAACGAGTGTTGGGTCATCCTTTCAAAAATGGCCCAGGCTAGACAACCATTGCCGCCCCTGTCAACTGCAGACTCGCGACCGGTGCTGGCCACAGCCAGAGTTGGGGCTAAGGATGCGGTGCTTGTCGTGGTTGCATCACTTTGTGTCTGTGTGGGAAGCCACAACATAACCTCATCTTCCTCTTCCTCCACCACCTCTGCTGAGCCACTCAGCTGCATATATCTGGGTTCAAACCAAGTGGGATCTACCATCTCATCGTCATCCTCTCTGTTTTCACACTTCTCACCCTGAGAGTCACCCTCCTCTTCCTGCCTTGACACCACAGTGCAGTCTGCATGCACCTCTGGTATCGGAGTCTCCACCCTTGGTGGTAAACGTCTGGTGATGAGGGTCTGGATTCTGCTCTGACCCTACTTCGTCCGGCCCCGGATCCAACATGAAAAAATTTTGGGCATTGGGGCAGATGCTTTCCTCCTCTAGATTCTGTGATTCTTCAGAGCAGATGTCTGATGCCCATGGAATAGAATATGTGAACAGCTGTGCAAAATGGCCCATTTTAGGTTCTCCACAGTCAGTTGGGCGTTTGGAAATTTTTGACACGGGGAAACAAGGGCGATTGGTGTGCCACTTCTGAGGATTGTATTGTCTGTGATGTTAAGGTGGAGGAAAGGGAGGAGAGGCGACTTGATGCAGTGCTTGCCATCCACTGGAGCACATGCTCTTTCCTGAGCCTCATCTCCAAGAGGACTGCTGAGTGGCTGCCAAAGAAAAGGAGTCGCGTAGCCTGGCCAGTAACAGATGTTGTCAGTGGTCTTTGGATAGGACGAGACGGTGTTTGTTCAGTTGAGCTTTCATTCACATTAACACCTAACTCACATACACTTTGAACACCAAGCCTATTCCCCCTTCCACCATGACCTCGCTTTTTTCCACTCATGTTGTAAGTAATCTTCCCCTCTTGTAACCTGCTGTTTCACAACCTTAGGCCCACAGCTGTTAGTTGCCTGTCACTAAATTAACAATCACTATTTATTTTCTTAGTGTGCCTGAACAATACTGTTATAACTAACAATTTTTACTGGAAATCTGGCCTTCTGATTTGACTCTGAAACAAAATTTATCACAAACGATTTGGAGTAGCTAATTGGGCCTCGTGGATGCACCACGATATTAGGCCTAACTATTTTTAAGTGTATATCCGGCCTTCTGATTTGCCACTAAAATAGCTTTATCACCATTGATTTGTGGAAGCTCATTGGGCCTCGTGGCTGCACTGCAATATTAGGCCTAACGATTTTTGAGTGGAAATCTAGCCTTCTGATTTGCCACTGAAACACAGTTTTATCACAAACGATTTGGAGTAGCTAATTGGGCCTCGTGGTTGCACCGTATATTAGGCCTAACGATTTCTAAGTAGAAATCTGGCCTTTTGATTTGCCACAGAAATGAAGGTTTAGCACAAACGATTTGGATGCTTTTTTAAAAAGCCTCTGGCGAAATGGCGCCGTTAGGGGTGATGGCTTACTGCACTTACAACTGAAAGCACTGGGCACTTTGTTAGCATGTTCACTTATTGGGGCTTGATCTACCTAAAACCTTACACTCTTTTTTTAAACTCCTAAAGCACTTTGATAATGTATCTAGCCTATGAACTATGCTTTATATTAGACTCTTAGCAACCATGCATTTCTGATTGACTGCTTTGGGTTATAAAACTTATGGAGAGGTTCGACCAGGATGGTGTAATTTTTATATTTGCCCCAATATGAATGCTCTATACAGGATGCATTCATTCAATTTTTAACATAATTGTAAGTAAGTCACTATTGTTCTAACTGCTTGAATTGTTAATATTATTTTAATATGATTCAATAAAAAAATGTAATTTTTAAATTTACTTTGTGCAATGGAAACTCTTTTCCCCTGAAAAACAAATATTTATGGGTGTGTTTGACATATTTAAATTAGATGTACACTACCGTTCAAAAGTTTGGGGTCACCCAGACAATTTTGTGTTTTCCATGAAAACTCATACTTTTATTAATCAAATGAGTTGCCAAATGAATTGAGAATCTAGTCCTGACATTGACGAGGTTCGAAAAAAAGATTTTTATTTGAAATAATAATTTTCTCCTTCAAACTTTGCTTTCGTCAAAGAATTCTCCCTTTGCAGCAATTACAGCATTGCAGACCTTTGGCATTCTAGCATTTAATTTGCTGAAGTAATCTGGAGAAATTTCACCTCATGCTTCCAGAAGCCCCTTGCACAAGTTGGTTTGGCTTGATGGGCACTTTTTGCGTACCATACGGTCAAGCTGCTTCCACAACAGCTCAATGGGGTTGAGATCTGGTGACTGCGCTGGCCACTCTATTACAGATAGAATACCAGCTGCCTGCTTCTTCCCAAAATAGTTCTTACATAATTTGGAAATGTGCTTTGGGTCATTGTGCTGTTGTAGGATGAAATTGGCTCCAATCAAGCACTGTCCACAGGGTATGGCATGGCAAAATGGAGTGATAGCCTTCCTTATTCAAAATCCCTTTTTATCTTGTACAAATCTCCCACTTTACCAGCACCAAAGCAACCCCAGACCATCACATTACCTTCACCATGCTTGACAGATGGTGTTAGGTACTCTTCCAGCATCTTTTCAGTTGTTCTGCGTCTGACAAATGTTCTTCTGTGTGATCCAAACACCTCAAACTTGGATTCGTCTGTCCATAACACTTTTTTTCCAATCTTCCTCTGTCCAATGTCTGTGCTCTTTTGCCCATATACATCTTTTCCTTTTATTAGCCAGTCTCAGATATGGCTTTTTCTTTGCCACTCTGCCCTGAAGGCCAGCATCCTGGAGTCGCCTCTTCACTGTAGACGTTGACACTGGCGTTTTGCGTGTACTATTTAATGAAGCTGCCAGTTGAGGACCTGTGAGGCGTTGATTTCTCAAACTACAGACTCTAATCTACTTGTCTTGTTGCTAGGTTGTACAGCAGGGCCTCCCACTTCTCTTTCTACTCTGGTTCGAGCCTGTTTGTGCTCTCCTCTGAAGGAAGTAATACACACCATTGTAGGAAATCTTCAATTTCTTGGTAATTTCTCACATAAAATAGCCTTCATTTCTAAGAACAAGAATAGACTGTCGAGTTTCACATAAAAGTTCTTTTTCTGGCCATTTTGAGAGTTTAATGGAACCAACAAATTTAATGCTCCAGATTCTCAACTAGCTCAAAGGAAGGTAAGGTTTATAGCTTCTCTAATCAGCCAAACTGTTTTCAGCTGTGCTAACATAGTTGCACAAGGGTTTTCAAGGGTATTCTAACCATCGACTAGCCTTCTTACACAGTTAGCAAACACAAAGTACCATAAGAACACTGGAGTGATGGTTGTTTGAAAGGGGCCTCTATACACCTATGAAGATATTGCATTACAAACCAGATGTTTGCAGCTAGAATAGTTATTTACCACATTAACAATGTATAGCGTGTATTTCTGAATCATTTAATGTTAGCTTCATTGGGAAAAAAATGCTTTTCTTTCAAAAATAAGGAAATTTCTAAGTGACTTTAAACTTTTGAACGGTAGTGTATTAAGAGAAGCATAGAGGCTAGATTACGTGAAGTAATTATCCCCCTCTACTCCTCCTTGGTCAGACCTCATCTGGAATACTGTGTCCAGTTCTGTGCACCACATTTTAGAAAGGACATTGAAAAACTGGAGCAAGTTTAGAGAAGAGCGACCAGGATGGTAAGCGGACTGAAAAGTATGTCCTACGAGGAACGATTACAGGATCTGGGAATGTTTAGCTTGCAAAAAAGAAGGCTAATAGGAGATTTAATAGCTGTCTTCAAATATATGAAGGGATGTCACAGTGTAGAGGGATCATCATTATTCTCATTTGCACATGGAAACACGAGAAGCAATGGAATGAAAATGAAAGAAGATACGATTAGACATTAGAAAAAACTTTTTGACAGTGAGGATGATCAATGAATGGAATAGGCTACCACGAGAGATGGTGAGTTCTCCTTCAATGGAAGTCTTCAAACAGAGGCTGGACAGACGTCTGTCTGAGATGATTTAGTGACTCCTGCATTGAGCAGGGGGTTTGACATGATGACCCCGGAGGTCCCTTCCAACTGTAACATTCTATGATTCTATGATTATACAGAAGGGCAGTGTAGAGGGGTATATTATGGAGGGGAACAGTGTGGAGGTGACATTATGGAGAAAGGCAGTGTGGGGAGATATTATGGGGAAGGGCAGTGTGGGGGAGATATGGAAAGGGACTGTTTGAGGGGCTATTTTGGAGGCAGGGTGTGGGGCAGACATTATGAAGAGGGGCAGTGTGTGGGGTGGACATTAACAATATGGAGAGCGGCGGGAGTGTGGGGGGATAGTATACAGAGGGGCAGCTTGGAGAGAATATTATACAGCGGGGGAGTGTTGAGGGAATATTATACAGAGATGCATATTATGGAGAGAGGGGCAGTGTGGTGGTGACGTTATGATGAGGCGCAGCAAAGAGGATATACAGAGGAGCAGTGGGGGAAAATTAGGGAGAAGGGCAATGTGGGGGGGATATTATATAGAGGAGCAGTGTATGGGGAACAGTATGTTATGGAGAGGGTCAGTGAGGGGTGATATTTTGTGCCAGGAAGCACTGTGAAGGGCCATTTATTCATAGGTGCAGCATGGGAGATATTTTTTATTTATAGGGCAGTCTGCTGAAGCAGCAGTTTGTCATATCTGTGTCCATAGATATAGACAACTGGTAAATGTCCCAAAGACTGGACAAGATTGGTGTTTATTCCTATTCCAAAGAAGGAAGATGCTACTGACTGTGTAAACTATTGGGCTCATACCTCATGCGAGCAAAATACTTAGACAAATAGCTGCAAGAGGAACAAGCAGGATTCAGAAAAGGCAGCGAAACAAGAGACGCAATTGCTAAGATTAGATGAATAAAGAAAAGGCCAAAGATTACAGCAAGAAGATCTATTTTTGCTTCAACTAGTACAATGGAGTTTTCAGCTGTGTTGATCACCAGAAACACTGGAATATGAAAAGGATGTGAGTGTGCTGAACCATCTGATAAGCCTCATTAGGAACCTTTACATCAACCAAGAAGAACAGTCCAAACAAATATGGCGATATAGCATGGTTATAAGTAGAGAGAGGCGTCAGACAAAGCTGCATCCTGCCACCATTTCTCTTTAATTTATATGCAGAAGCTATTTTCAGGAAGGCTGGATTTGCCCAAAAGGAAGAAGGAATAAAAATTGCTGGATGAATCATCAGCAATCTTAAGTATGTAAACGACATAATATTGATAACAAGTGTAGATGGAATGAAGGACTTACAGGTGCTTCTCACAAAATTAGAATATCATCAAAAAGTTAATTTATTTCAGTTCTTCAATACAAAAAGTGAAACTTATATTACCATATATACTCGTGTATAAGCCGATCGAGTATAAGCCGACCCCCCTAATTTTGCCACAAAAAAACGGGAAAACTTATTGACTTGTGTATAAGCCTAGGGTGGAAAATGCAGCTACTGGTAAATTTCAAAAATAAAAATAGATACCGATAAAAGTAAAATTAATTGAGACATCAGTAGGTTAAATGTTTTTGAAAATCCATTTTGAATCAGGAGCCCCATATAATGCTTCATACAGTTCATGATGGCCCCATAAGATGCTCCATACAAAATACACTCCATATAATGCTGCACAAAGGTTAATAATGGCCCCATAAGATGCTCCGTAGAATAATATGCCCCATATGCTGCTCCATAAAGGTAATGGCCCCATAAGATGTTCCATAGATTATGCCCATAAAATACTCCACAGATTATGCCCCCATATGCTGCCCCATAGACTATCCCCATAAGATGCTCCATAGATTATGCCCCCATATGCTGCCCCATAAAATGCTCCATAGATTATGCCCTATAAGATGCTCCATAGATGTCCCCATAAGATGCTCCATAGATTATGCCCCATATGATGCTCCATAGATTATGCCCCATATACTGCTCCATAGATTATGCCCCATTTGATGCTCCATAGATTATGCCCCATAAGATGTTCCATAGATTATGCCCCATATGATGCTCCATAGATTATGCCCCATATGATGCTCCATAGATTATGCCCCCATAAAATGATCCATAATTTATGCCCCATATAATGCTCCATAGATTATGCCCCATAAGATGATCCATAGATTATGCCCTATATGCTGCTCCATAGATTATGCCCCATATGCTGTCCCATAGATTATGCCCCCATATGCTGCCTCATAGATTATGCCCCATATGATGCTTCATAGATTATGCCCCCATAAGATGTTCCATAAGATGCTCCATAGATTATGCCCCATATGCTACCCCATAAGATGCTCCATAGAATAGGCCCCATATGCTGCCACAGCAATGTGGGCCAGGTGCCGGTGTCGCCGCTGGCTTAGGGCCCCGGCACCTGAGAAATTCACCTGCCCCCGGTCCACACCGCTCTGTCTGCCGGGTCCTCTGTCAGTGACGTACAGGCAGCAGAGGGCGCACACTATGTCATTGCGCCCTCTGCTGCCTGAACGTCACTGACAGAGGACCCGGCAGATAGAGCGGTGTGCAGCGGTGGACCAGGGACAGGGGAATATTGCATATACTTACCCCCTCCTGGTGCGATCTCTGCAGCCCCCCTGCTTCTCTATGGCTATTCCTTCCTTCAGCAGTCATGTGGTACCACTCATTAAAGTCATGAATATGCGCATATTCATGACTTTAATGAGCGGTACCACGTGACCGCTGAAGGAAGGAGCCTGAGACCGTAAGAGAAGTGGGGGGCTGCAGAGATGTACCAGGGGGGTAAGTATGATCTGGCTCCCCCGCCAACCCTCTGGCGTATATGACTCGTGTATAAGCCGAGATGGGAACTTTCAGCCAAAAAATGGGCTGAAAATCTCAGCTTATACGCGAGTATATACGGTATATAGAGTCATTACAAACAGAGTCATCTATTTCACGTGTCTACTCCTGTTAATGTTGATGATTATGGCTTACAGCCAATGAAAACCCAAAAGTCATTATCTCAGTAAATTAGAATAAATAACAAAAAAACACCTGCAAAGGCTTTGTGTTGTATACATGTACTGACTGTGGCTCTGATCTTGTACACATGTAGCAATCCATAACTTGCTTCATAGCTATGTTAAAACTTAAAAGTTCTCAACATTTAATAAATTTGAGATTATGATGAGGATTTGGCGAGTTTCTGCTCCGAATTTTTGGGAACAGAAACTTTACAAATTCTCCTCATATACTCAAAACTTTGGTTTTAGTGATGTATTAATGTACTGACAGTAATTATGGTGATGTATTCATTTAAGCACTCCTTTAAATTTTTTTGCAGCCCTTGGGATTAGTTCAGTGTGGCAATGTGGCCCTTGGACCAAAAAATGTTGTGCACCCCTGTTATAAATCCTCACCTTGTTTGGCTGGTAGCATTACATCCAGAGTAGTCAGTAGGTAAATAGGTGGCTGCCAGACCTCTCTCTGCTAAATCCCTGTCTATGGGTTTGGTAAATAGGTTGATAGTAGTGAAGCAGAGAAAATGGGACTAGTTGGTCAGCGCTCAAACCACTGAACCATCAATGATTGGTGTTACCTGACAAAGAAGATGATTTGTTTTCTAAATGTGTTTTGTCCCTCACCATCAATAAAGTTCTCATATTTGAGCACTGACCAACTATCTCCATTTTAACTTCTTCATTACTCTTTATATGTTACATAGTTTTTTTTTTTTATCTTCACCAGCACTAAAAAATAAAAATAAAGGTTATCCTTTAAGAACATCAGAGCAAAGCATACGGGGTAGAAGTGTGTGATCTACAGTGTCAAATACTGCAAAGATATCAAGAAGGGTCAGTGAAGAGTAGATGCTTTTTTATATATCGTTCAGGAGCTCGTTTGAAAGTTTGTGCAGAGCGCAAGCTAATTAGACAAGAGTAGACCAAGCTTTCCGAAGATATTAGAGATCATTCTGTTGCTAGTGATAGGCTAGCGATAGGCAGGCTGAGGCCTGCAGAAAAAAAATTCTCTCAATTCCTTACTAATGATTAAAATGTCAATAAACCATGGATTGTACTGAAAAATACACTATGAAGCGACATACACCTACAGTGGGTACGTAAAGTATTTACATTTTTCACTCTTTATTTCATTGATGCCATTTGGTAAATTTAAAAAATTCATTTTTTTGTCATTAATGTACACTCTGCACCCCAGCTTGACTGAAGAAAAACAGAAATGTAGAATTTTTGCAAATTTATTAAAAAGAAAAACTGAAATATCACATGGTCATAAGTATTCAGACCCTTTGCTCAGTATTGAGTAGAAGCACCCTTTTGAGCTAGTACAGCCATGAGTCTTCTTGGGAATGATGCAACAAGTTTTTCACACCTGGATTTGGGGATCCTCTGCCATTCTTCCTTGCAGATCCTCTCCAGTTCCATCAGGTTGGATGGTGAACGTTGGTGTACAGCCATTTTCAGGTCTCTCCAGAGATGCTCAATTAGGTTTAATTCAGGGCTCTGGCTGGGCCAGTCAAGAATGGTCACAGAGTTGTTTTGAAGTCACTTCTTTGTTATTTTAGCTATGTGCTTAGGGTCATTGTCTTGTTAGAAGGTGAACCTTCGGCCAAGTCTGACGTCCTGAGCACTCTGGAAGAGGTTTTCATCCAGGATATCTCTGCACTTGGCGGCATTCATGTTTCCTTCAATTGCAACAAGTCGTTCTGTCCCTGCAGCTGGAAAACACTCCCATAGCATGATGCTGCCACCACCATGTTTCACTGTTGGGATAGTATTGTGCAGGTGATGAGCAGTGCCTGGTTTTCTCCACACATACCGCTTAGAATTATCACCAAAAAGTTCTATCTTCGTCTCATCAGACCAGAGAATCTTATTTCTCATAGTCTGGGAGTCCTTCATGTGTTTTTTAGCAAACTCTATGAGGGTTTTCATATGTCTGGCACTGAGAAGAGGCTTCCGTCGGGCCACTCTGCCATAGAGGCCCGAATGGTGGAGGGCTGCAGTGATAGTTGACTTTGTGGAACTTTCTCCCATCTACCTACTGCATCTGTGGAGCTCAGCCACACTGATCTTGCGGTTCTTCTTTACCTCTCACACCAAGGCTCTTCTCCCACGATTGCTTAGTCTGGCTGGACAGCCAGGTCTAGGAAGTCTTCTGGTGGTCCCAAACTTCTTCCATTTAAGGATTATGGAGGCCACTGTGCTCTTAGGAACCTTGAGTACTGCAGAAATTCTTTTGTAACCTTGGCCAGATCTGTGCCTTGCCACAATTCTGTCTCTGAGCTCCTTGGCCAGTTGATTTGACCTCATGATTCTCATTTAGTCTGACATGCACTGTGAGCTGTGAAGTCTTATATAGACAGGTGTGTGCCTTTACAAATCAAGTCCTATCAGTTTAATTAAACACAGCTGGACTCCAATGAAGGAGTAGAACCATCTCAAGGAGGATCACAAGGAAATGGACAGCATGTGACTTAAATGAGTGTCTGAGCAAAGGGTCTGAATACTTATGACCATGTGACATTTCAGTTTTACTTTTTCAATAAATTTGCAAGAATTTCTACATTTCTGTTTTTTTCAGTCAAGATGGTGTGCAGAGTGTACATTAATGAGAAAAAATGAACTTTTTTGAATTTACCAAACGGCTGCAATGAAACTAAGAGTGAAAAATTTAAAGGGGTCTGAATACTTTACTCTAGTAAGTCAATCCACTGGTGGACACAGACGGAAAAGGGCCCCTGTGCAAGTACAATATATGGGCCCTTTGCAGGGCCATAGCTCATCATAATGCACAATTTCACCTGCTTTGGTGGTGGAAATGTGCCCCTAATCTCTTGGGCCCTTGTGTGGCTGCATACGTTGCACCAATGGCATGTCCGCCCCTCATATCAATCACATAAATCCTTTTACAATCTGCGTAAAACACGTGAACAATTCAAGGCCTAGTGACATGAATAAAATGGTGCTGTGAAATATCTATGTAAGGAACAGCTTTCATATAGTGCTGACTGTAGTCTACAGCCAACATGCATGTTTCACCAGGGCTTCATCAGGAGAGAGGTAGAGCGAGCATGATACTCAATATATTTTAGGCTTCTTATTCAATTAAAAAGAGTACAAATGGTCAATGCTTGTGGAGTCAAAAAGTCATTAACGGCCACCCCTGAGAAAGACTAAGGATCAAACAGATTTTATAGTTTGTTTTTTAAATTCTGTCATTTGTATAGGGTGTGTCATTGTAACAGAAAAAATGAATGCAGCAATAATCTAATACACTATGATAAAGCAAATGCTAAAGTGCATACTGAAAGAATTAGAGAACATGGTCAATGGCGATTTGGAAAGTGTCCTTTCCATATACACACATAGTCAAAATTGTTGGTACCCCTCGTTTAATGACAGAAAAACCCGCAATGGTCACAGAAATAACTTGAATCTGACAAAAGTAATAATAAATTAAAAAAAAGTCTATGAAAATGAACAAATGAAAGTCAGACAGGGCTTTTTAACCATGCTTCCACAGAATTAAAAAAAAAAAAAAAAAAAACATGAAATAGGCCTTGACAGAAATGATGGGTGAAAGCAAATAATAGCGGTCATAGGGGAGCGCTAAGAAGGCAGCCTGGGAGATGATAGGGAGGGTCGGGTCCTGATGCAGCTCCAGCCGTGTGCCTCCAAAGGAGGATAAAGGAAGTAGTGCAGTATAAAAACGATCAGAGAAGTGCAAAAAACACCAAGACAAGGAAGTTTCTTCTATAACCACAACGCGTTTCAACGGTACCCCGTCTTCATCAGGTGGCAATATATTAACAACAAACAGGAAGGGGTATTTAAACAAATTGCAACCAATCAGGGGTTGGGAGCAATAAAACAGGTCACATGATAAGTGGGATTGCATACAAATTAAAGGAGACATACTATATAAAATTAAGACAAGATAAAAACATAATTTTTGTTAAAAACAAATAAGAACACTGTAAACCCATATGAGAGGAGTATATAAAAAGAATTTAAAACCAAATATGATAAAGATGAATGATAATAGTAATAAAAGACAAATTATCTACTAACTTTTTCAATGGTGAGATTAAGGTCCTCAGGAGCCAATGTGCCAAGTTTATATATCCAGAAGCTTTCTCTATTGATTAGACTGCCATATCGATCAGGGACACTATCTGGTATGAAATCAATAATTGTTAATCTTAGAGATTTCCAATTTCTTTGGTGTGTAGTTAAAAAACGTTTAGACAAACTATGTAGCATGAAGCCATTCCGAATGTTCTGGCGATGTTTGTTCAATCTAGCATGCATGGTTTGTATGGTGCGTCCTACATATTAGAGTCCGCAGCTACATTCTATTCAATAAATGACAAAAATAGACTGACAATTTACATGATAATTGATTCTATAACTGATACCCGTAATATTTGATTTAAATTCTTTGGCGCCATTTTTTATGGAGGCACAGCATAGGCACTTTGCAGTGTTACAAGCGAAACACCCAGGATTCTTTGCTGTCTGGACCTGAGACAGGGAGCAAGGAGTTGTAATTGTATTGCTAGGCGCAACCAGATTCCGAAGTGTGCGACTCCTTCTAAAAATTGTTCTGGGGCAGGTGGGGATATGACCAGAAAGTATCGGGTCACTTTTCAGTATGAACCAATATTTGTTCAAAAGCTTCTGGACGGCTACGTGAGATTGATTAAATGTAGTAATCAGACTCCATTTGGCAATATCCGAAGTTGCAGATTTGCTAGCCTTATTATTTTTAATTTTCTCTATGCAATCTTGTTGGGACAGTGTTCTTGCTTTCAGAAAGGCATCCCAAACTGATCTTTTGGGGTAGCCCTTATCTTGAAAGCGCTGCTTTAAAATATTTGCTCCACTATGGAAATCAATATCTTGTGTGTAATTTTTCCTAATCCTCCAATACTGCCCATATGGAATGTTGAGGATCCATTTGGGGAGGTGCCCACTGTTAAAACTTAAATAGCTATTTACATCTACATTTTTAAAATGTGTATCAGGAAAAAAACAGCCCTCAGAGTCAACATGCAAAATTAAGTCAAGACATTGTATTGAAGTGCAAGACATGTTTGCTGTAAAAACGAGATCCCAGGGGTTCAGGTTACAGACAAATTCTAAAGCTTCCATCTCATTGCCTGTCCAAATTATGAATAGTTCGGCTATGAAATGACGATATAATGCTATCTTGCCAGTAACCAGGTGGGACTGTGCGATGAAGGCGGATTCAAATGCCCCCATGAACAAATTTGAGTAACTGGGGGCGAATGTCATCCCCATCGCGCAGCCTTTGACCTGGCGGTAAAAGGAATGTTCAAAAGTGAAAACATTATTGTTTAGAACAAAAAAAATGATCTTTTCACCCACAATTTTTATTTTCTCAAGGTTAACAGGACCCCAAAAGTTAATGTGCAATTTGTCCTGAGTACGCTGAAACCCCATATGTGGGTGTAAACGACTATTTGGGCTCATGGCAGAGCTTGGAAGGGAAGCAGCGCCATTTAACTTTTTTTGGCTGGAATTGAGATCAGACGCCATGTCGTGTTTGGAAAGCCCCTGATGTGCCAAAACAGTGGAAACTCCCCACAAATGACACCATTTTGGAAACTAGACCCCCAAGGAACTTATCTAGATGTGCGGTGAGCACTTTAAACCCCCAAGGGCTTCACAGAAGTTTATAACGCCCGGGCATGAAAATAAAAAAAAATCATATTTTTTCCACAAACATGTTCTTTTAGTCCCCAATTTTTTTTTATTTTCCCAAGGGTAACAGGAGAAATTGGACCCCAAAAGTTTTTGTCCAATTTGTCCTGAGTAAGCTGATACCCCATATGTGGCAGAAAACTACTGTATGGGCACACATCGGGGCTTGGAAGGGAAGTAGTGACGTTTTGGAATGCAGACTTTGATGGAATGGTCTGCGGGTGTCATGTCGCATTTATATATCATCTAATGTGCCTAAACTGTTGAAACCTCCCACAAGTGACCCCATTTTGGAAACTAGACCCCCCAAGGAACTTATCTAGATGTGTGGTGAGCACTTTGAACCCCAAGTGCTTCACAGAAGTTTATAACGTAGAGCCATTAAAATAAAAAAATCATATTTTTTTTTCCACAAAAATGACATTTTTGCCCCCAATTTTTTATTTTCCCAAGGGTAACAGGAGAAATTGGACCCCAAAAGTTGTTTTGCAATTTGTCCGGAGTAGGCTGATACCCTATATGTTGGGGGTAAACCACTGTTTGGGTGCATGGCAGAGCTTGGAAGGGAAGGAGCACCGTTTGACTTTCAACGCAGAATTAAGATAAGATAATCCTTTAATTGTCCCACCATGGGGAATTCAGAGCATTACAGCAGCAAGGCAGGAACAAGTACAGATACAGATGCATAAAGGCATTGCATTGACAGTAGGTAGGTACATATACGAAAAAAAAAAAAAAATGTAACCGGACTGTCACAACTTTGGATCTATCAGTTCTCTGTTTGGGTCGTTCTCCGTTTTGGACAGTGCTGGTTATACAGCCTAACTGCAGCAGGAAGGAAGGACTTTCGATAGCGCTCCCTCTCACATTTAGGATGAAGTAGCCGGTCACTGACAGTACTGCACATCTTTGTCACGGTCTCATGCATGGGATGGGAATCATTCTGCACCATGTAGCTCACCTTGGCCAGTATCCTCCTATCGCCTACTTCCTGAACTGGGTCAAGGGGGCATCCCAGGACAGAGCTGGCCCTTCTAATCAGTTTGTCCAGCCTATTCCTGTCCCTGGTTGATATGCCACTACCCCAGCACGCCACACCAAAGAAGATGACTGATGCCACAACAGAGTTGAAGAAGGATGCAAGGAGTGCCCCTCTAACTCCGAAGGCTCTCAGCCTTCTGAGCAGATAAAGCCTGCTTTGGCCCTTCCTGTACACTGCATCCAAGTGATGGGCCCAGTCAAGCTTATTATTGAGGATCACACCAAGGTACTTACAGGTGTCGACTATCTCAATGTGGTCAGTACAATTACAGCGGTACCTCATTTGTCATTTTTTTATGTTTTGGCGCTTTTATGCAATGTTATATAAAAAATAATTATCTTTGAATCTCTTGATTCTGCGAGCTATAACTTTTGAATTTTTTCGCTGATAATGCTGTTTCATGGCTCGTTTTATGCGGGACAAGATTACGTTTTCAGCGGTACCATGGTTATTTATATCAGTGCGTTATTTCACTTTTTGTTCGGCAGTATGATGATAAAGCATTGTTTTTTGCTTTGCTTTTATTTTTATTTTTTAAGGGGTTCACTAAAGGGGTTAACTAGTGGGACAGTTTTATAGGGCGGGTTGATACGGACGCGGCGATACTAAATGTGTACTTTTATTGTTTTGGTTTGTTTTTATTTCCATAAAATGAATTTATTAGGGAATTTTTTTTTTTTAAATTTACTTAGGGATTTTTTTATAAATTATTTTTACACTTTTTTTTTTTTTTACTTAATTACTTTGTTCCGGGGGGGGGGGGGACATTACTGTGAAGTGTCAGATCGCTGATCTGACACTTAGAACAGCGCTGTGTCAGATCAGCGATCTGACAGGCGCTGCACAGGCTTCCTTACCGCTTCCCTGCAGGCCCCCGAAGGAGGCCCTCCGAGCAGCTCAGCACATCACACTGCACGGGGGGGGGCTCAGGGAAGCACAGAGGGAGCCCCCTCCCTGCTGATGCTTCCCTAATCCCCCAGCAGGGGTGAACCTAGCCTCTCTGCTGCCTGAGGCAAACAGCAAAATGATGCCCCCCCCGCACACAAAGTAAATTTTTATATCTATATTGTAAAACTAAGTACAATAGTGGACATTTTGATTTAGATAAATAGAAAAAGGTGTCCAAACACAAGGATGTCAGTGCCATCACACGCACATACAAGAACAACACAGAAGTATCCTGAACAAGGATCATTAATAGCAATAATAGGCCTGGCACAGGGCCGGACTGGGACAAAAATGAGGAGTTATTTGAAGAGCCACATGTGAATGGCACCACAGTGCATATGATTGACCACAGCTCCATTTACATGGTGCTCTTCAAAGCTACGTTTCCCAGGATCATGTAGGTCCCAGCGGTCAGATCCACAACAAACAGAAAGTCATCCCCTATCCCCAGATAATGCTCCATACCGTATTATGGACCCCATATATTACTGCATACAGTGTTATGGGCCCCATATAATGCTCTAAACAGTATATTGGGCCCCATATATTACTTCATACAGCATAATGGGCCCCCTGTATTACTTCATACAGCATAATGGGCCCTATATAATTCTCACCATACCCCACTGCTCTGGTCTCAGTGTATTCTGATCCTCCGCACTACTTAGCACAGGGACATCATTAACTTTATGTATATAATTTTCCACTTGGACTGATAGTAATAGTAATTTGTTTGTACCATGTTGTCTGGGGCTGGCCCACTTTATGGGGGGGTGCTCAGGGCATATGATTATACACCAGTAAAAAGTATGAGAGGCTCAATGTGACCAGTGCCACCTAGTTTCCTACCCCTCTTATTCTACCGGTACTGTGGGCACACTGAGTGGTACTGAGGAAAAGAAAGAACAGAGAGAGAGAAAAAAGAAAACAGAGAGAAAGAAAAAAGAGAGAAAGAAAGAGGGGAAAGAAAGAACAGAGAGAGAAAGGAGAAAGAAAGAAACAGAGAGAAAGAAAGAACAGAGAAAGAAAGAGGGGACAGAAAAAAAGAACAGCGAGAGAGAAAAAAGAAAGAGGGAAAAGAAAGAACAGAGAGGGAGAGAGAAAGATAGAGGGGAAATAAAGAACAGAGAGAGAAAAAGAAAGAGGGGAAAGAAAGAACAGAGAGAGAAAAAGAAATAGGGGAAAGAAAGAACAGAGAGAAAGAGAGAAAGAAAGAAGGGAAAGAAAGAACAGAGAAATAGAAAGAACAGAGAGAAAGAAAGGAAGAACAGCGAGAGAAAAAGAGCAGAGAGAGAAAGAAAGAAAAAGATTACAGAGAGAGAGAACAGCGAAAGAAAGAAAGAACAGAGAAAAAGGGGAAAGAAAGAACAGAGAGCGAAAGAAAAAGAAAGAGGGGAAAGAAAGAAAGTGGAAAGAACAGAGAGAAAGAAAGAGGCTAAAGAAATAAACAACAGAGAGAAAGAAACAAAGGGGAAAGAAAGAACAGAGAGAGAAAGAAAGAGGGGACAGATAAAAAGAACAGAGAGAGAAAAAGAAAGAGGGGAAAGAAAGAACAGAGAGAAAAAGAGGGGAAAGAAAGAACAGAGAGAGAAATAAAGAACACAGAGAGAGAAAGAAAGAATAGAAAGAAAGGAAGAGGGGAAAGAAAGAACAGAGAAGAAAGGAAGAACAGAGAAGAAAGGAAGAACAGAGAGAAAGAAAGATAGATTACAGAGAGAAAGAACAGAGCGAAAGAAAGAACAGAGAAAGAGGGGAAAGAAAGAACAGAGAGGGAAAGAAAGAAAGAACAGAGAAAGAAAGATGGGAAAGAAAGAGAACAGAGAGAAAAAGAACAAAGAGAGAGAAAGAGAGGAAAGAAAGAACAGAGCAAGAGAAAGAAAGAATGAGGGGAAAGAAAGAGAACAGATAGAGAAAGAAAGAACAGAGAGAGAGAAAAAGCAGAGAGAAAAAGAAAGATTAGAGAGAGAGAGAAAGAGGGGAAGAAAGAACAGAGAGAGATAAAGGAAGAGGTGAGAGAGAAAGAAGAGAGAAAGTGAGGAAAGAAAGAACAGAGAGAGAAAGGAAAAAAGAAAGATTAGAGAGCGAAAGAAAGAACAGAGAAAGAAAGATTGTATGGCCCACCTGAGCTTCCCGATGCAGGACATATCATGATCCACTCACATGGCCGGCATCCCAGAGTCCAAGGCAATCCTGCTGTCCGCGCTGTCGGACACGGTGATGGATCTGAAGCATTCCCTGAAGTGCCCCCATGGTTCCGTCACAATCTCCTCCCGAAATTCCTTCATTTCCGGTCAGCTTCTAGCACGTCACTTCCGGTGGAACGTCATGTGCAAATTTTAAAGTGCTCCTCGGGGTTCCGCCGTGTACTCCTGTGTCCATGGGAAAAGTAAGCTCCCGGCCGGGGCAGACTCTCTCAAAATCGGGACTGTCCAGCTGGGAGGTATGGATGCTCCCCACCATACACCTTGTACACGTATGGCTCCGCACACGTCATACACACACGGTTCTGCTTTTTATGCCTCGCACACACACGGCTCCACTCAGTACACACGGCTCCACTCCGTAAACCTCTTACACGTGCGGCTCTGCTCCGTACACCTTGTACACACGTGGCCACGCTCTGTACACCTTGTACACACATAGCTCCACTCAGTAAACCTTGTACACATGCGGCTTTGCTCCATACACCTCGCACATTCGCGGCTCCGCTCCATACACACGCGACTCCACTCCATACACACACGACTCCACTCCATACACACACGACTCCGCTCCATACACACACGGCTCTGCTCCGTACACACACGGCTCTGCTCCGTACACATAGGGCTCCATTTTGTATGCCCCATACACACACAGCTCCACTCCGTACAACCCGTACACGCGCGGCTCCGCTCCATACACCTCGCACGGCTCCTCTCCAAACAACTTGTACACATGGGTCTGCTCCATACACCTCGCACACAGATGGCTCTGCTCTGTACACCTCGCACACGTGCGGCTCCGCTCCATACACCTCGCACACGTGCGGCTCCGCTCCATACACCTCGCACACGTGTGGCTCCGCTCCATACACCTTGCACACGTGCGGCTCCGCTCCATACACCTCGCACATGTGTGACTCCGCTCCATACACCTCATACACAGATGGCTCTACTCCATACACCTCGCACACGTGCGGCTCCGCTCCATACACCTTACACACATGGCTCTGCTCCATACACCTCACACACACATGGCTCTGCTCCATATACCTCGCACACATGTGGCTCCGCTCCATACACCTCGCACGCGTGCGGCTCCGCTCCATACACTTCACACACACATAGCTCTGCTCCATACACCTCGCACACGTGCGGCTCCACTCCATACACCTCACACACACATGGATCTGCTCCATACACCTCGCACACGTGCGGCTCCGCTCCATACACCTCGCACACGTGCGGCTCCGCTCCATACACCTCGCACACGTGTGGCTCCGCTCCATACACCTTGCACACGTGCGGCTCCGCTCCATACACCTCGCACATGTGTGACTCCGCTCCATACACCTCATACACAGATGGCTCTACGCCATACACCTCGCACACATGCGGCTCCGCTCCATACACCTTACACACATGGCTCTGCTCCATACACCTCACACACACATGGCTGTGCTCCATATACCTCGCACACATGCGGCTCCGCTCCATACACCTCGCACGCGTGCGGCTCCGCTCCATACACCTCACACACATATAGCTCTGCTCCATACACCTCGCACACGTGCAGCTCCACTCCGTACACCTCACACACACGGCTCCACTCCGTACACCTCGCACACACATGGCTCTGCTACATCCACCCTGTAAACCCCTCCTGACCCCACACAGAAACTTGCCTCATTCAGCACGATGACAACCAGCACAGCAGAGTCTTGCATACACTGAGGCCCCTGATCATGTGATCTCGACTACTCCCCTCCTGTGACCTCATCACAGGTCCTGTGGCAGTAATAGAACATAGAGGCAGAGGAGAGCAGGGACAGAGATGATCGATAGACCGAGGGCTGATGCGCACAGGACCTGTGATGAGGTCACAGGAGGGGAGGAGTCAGGGGCCACATGATCAGGGGGCCCTGACTCCTTCCCTCCTGTGACCTCATCAATTACAAGCCTTTGCATGCTACCAGCAGCACCAGCATGCAGGCTAAATTGTAGGTGCTGCTGGTAGCAGAGCGCATAATGCCACCCCTGTGCACAGCAGCTGTCTGCCGCCTGAGCCACAGGCTCAAATGGCCTCATTATAGGTGCGGCCCTGTCCCTCGGTACACTGCGATCATGTTTGATCGCAGTGTGCTGGGGGTTAACAGCAAACATGTCTTGCACTTCAATACAATGTCTTGACTTAATTGTGCATGTTGACTCTGAGGGCCGTTTTTTTTTACTGCTACACATTTTAAAAATGTAGATGTAAATAGCTATTTAAGTTTTAACAGTGGGCACCTCCCCAAATGGATCCTCAACATTCCATATGGGCAGTATTGGAGGATTAGGAAAAATTGCACACAAGATATTGATATCCATAATGACGCAAATATTTTAAAGCAGTGCTTTCAAGATGAGGGCTACCCCAAAAGATCAGTTTGGGATGCCTTTCTGAAAGCAAGTACACTGTCCCAACAAGATTGCATAGAGAAAATTAAAAATAATAAGGCTAGCAAATCTGCAACTTCGGATATTGCCAAATGAAGTCTGATTACTACATTTAATCAATCTCACGTAGCCGTCCAGAAGCTTTTGAACAAATATTGGTTCATATTGAAAAGTGACCCGATACTTTCTGGTCATATCCCCACCCGCCCCAGAACAATTTTTAGAAGGAGTCGCACACTTCAGAATCTGGATGCGCCTAGCAATACAATTACAACTCCTTGCTCCCTGTCTCGGGTCCAGACAGCAAAGAATCCTGGGTGTTTCGCTTGTAACACTGCAAAGTGCCTATGCTGTGCCTCCATAAAAAATGGCGCCAAAGAATTTAAATCAAATATTACAGGTATCAGTTATAGAATCAATTATCATGTAAATTGTCAGTCTATTTTTGTCATTTATTGAATAGAATGTAGCTGCGGACTCTAATATGTAGGACGCACCATACAAACCATGCATGCTAGATTGAACAAACATCGCCAGAACATTCGGAATGGATACATGCTGCATAGTTTGTCTAAACAACTTTTATCTACGCACCAAAGAAATTGGAAATCTCTAAGATTAACAATTATTGATTTCATACCAGATAGTGTCCCTGATCGATATGGCAGTCTAATCAATAGAGAAAGCTTCTGGATATATAAACTTGGCACATTGGCTCCTGAGGACCTTAATCTCACCATTGAAAAAGTTAGTAGATAATGTGTCTTTTATTACTATTATCATTCATCTTTATCATATTTGGTTTTAAATTCTTTTTATATACTCCTCTCATATGGGTTTACAGTGTTCTTATTTGTTTTTTACAAAAATTATGTTTTTATCTTGTCTTATTTTTATATAGTATGTCTCCTTTAATTTGTATGCAATCCCACTTATCATGTGACCTGTTTTATTGCTCCAAATCCCTGATTGGTTGCAATTTGTTTAAATACCCCTTCCTGTTTGTTGTTAATATATTCCCTCCTGATGAAGACGGGGTATCGTCGAAACGCGTTGTGGTTATAGAAAAAACGTCCTTGTCTTGGTCTTTTTTTGCACTTCCCTGACCATTTTTACACTGCACTACTTGACAGAAATGATGGAATCCCTAAAAATAATGTGATAAAAGGGACATGTTAAATCAAGGTGTGTCCCACTAATTAGCATCACAGATGTCTACAATCTTGGAATCAGTGAGTTGGCATGTATAGAGGGCTACAAATACTCACCGTGCTGTTTGGTGACATGGTGTGTATCACACTCAACATGGACCTGAGGAAGCGAAGGAAAGAGTTGTCTCAGGAGATTAAAAAGAATATTATAGACAAACATGTTAAAAAGTTATAGGACCATCTCCAAGCAGCTTTATGTTCCTGTGACTACAGTTGCACATATTATTCAGAAATTTAAGATCTATGGGACTGTAGCCAACCTCCCTGGACGTGGCCGCAGGAGGAAAATTGATGTCAAATTAAAGAAACGGATAATATGAATGGTAACAAAAGAGCCCATAAAACCTTCTAAACAGATTAAAGGTGAACTTCAAGCTCAAGGAACATTAGTGTCAGATCACACCATCCGTTGTTGAATAAGCCAAAGTGGACTTCATGGGATACAACCAAGGAGGACACCATTGTTGAAAAAAAATCATAAAAAATCCAGACTGGACTTTGCCAAATTACATGTTGACAAGCCACAAAGCTTCTGGGAGAATGTCCTATGGACAGATGAGACACAAATGGAACTTTTTGGCAAGGCTAATTAGCTATATGTTCATGGATGGAAAAATGAAGCATATCAAGAAAAGAACACTGTCCCTACTGTGAAACATGAAGGAGGCTCTTATGTTCTGGGGCTGCTTTGCTGCATCTGACACAGGGTGTCTAGAATCTGTGCAGGGTACAATGAAATCTCAAGACCATCAATTGGTTCCAGAGAGAAATGTGCTGCCCAGTGTCAGAAAGCTTGGTCTCAGTGGCAGGTCATGGGTCTTGTAACAGGATAATGACCCAAAACACACAGCTAAAAACACCCAAGAATGGCTAAGAGGAAAACATTGGATTATTCTGAAGTGGCCTTCTGTGAGCCCTAACCTAAATCCTATTGAGCATCTTTGGAAGGAGCTGAAACATACCGTCTGGAAAAGCAACCTTCAAACACGAGACAAGTGGAGCAGTTTGCTCTTGAGGAGTGGGCTAAAAAACCTGTCGAGAGGTGCAGAAGTATCATTGACCGTTACAGGAATCGTTTGATTGCAGTGATTGCCTCAAAAGGTTGTGCAACAAAATATTAAGTTAAGGGTACCATCATTTCTGTCCAGGCCTATTTCATGAGTTTTATCTTTTGAAAAATTCTGTGGATGCATGGTTGAGAAACAATGTCTGACTTTCATATGTTCATTTTCATAGATTTTTTATTTATTATTACTTTTGTCAGATTCAAGTTATTCCTGTCACCATTGTGGGTTTTTCTGTCATTTAAACGAGGGGTACCAACAATTGTGAACATGTGTGTATATTATGTCTTTTCCCTTTCTACAAACTTTGTACGCTCACCAACGATAGCAGGTAGTTGCAATATCTTGCATACAAAAGGAGGGTGTCAAGGGAATTTGCAGGTTTAAACTAGCCTTACCATCTGTCTACAGCACAGATCAGTCATTCTCTAGATAATTACTTTGAGATATAATTACACTTTGGTGTTAGAGTTACCGTACTTGCTGTATGGAGGAAGGTATTCAGTGACACAACAAAGCAGGTTTACAACAATAAAATAATCTGTAGAAGGTTCTGGTCACAAAATAGATTGATTTCTAATGTATTGGTAAATGAAAACATAATTATGAGTGTGTGTTTTCATTCACATGTTTATTGACTGAGGACACAGGTACTGTGTGTGTATGCTACTGCCGCCTGGAGGCTGACACTAAGTGTAAAAAAGAGGTTAGCTCCTCCTCCGCCGTATACACCATTGCCCCGATTGCGGGCGGAAATCAGTTTTTGCTTAAGAGCCGGTGGAGGCACACGTCTGTTTTTTCTTCAGACTCTTTTTTCTTTTTTCCCATGAAGATGAGACAGGGGCAACGGACCCTATTGAAAGGGTACTGTTACGCGGGGCTTAGGTCAAAGAAGGCTGAAATACCCAGGGCCCCTGCGGAGTCCCTCCAACTAGGGAAAACCCTGTCTGACCCTCAACCCAGGGTTTTTGCTAATGGTGCAAATGCCTGAGCCTCCAACCTTTCTTTATCTCCTGCTCAGCCCTAAGCTGAACCCTCCACCCTCCACCCAGTGAGTCGTCAAACCACCAAAGCCCACACAGTAATGACAGACAGGGAGAACTTAAACCGCACCGCGCCGCATACACACAGGACAATACCGTAATGTGAACAGGGCAAAACAAAACACAAATATAGGAAGGCGAAAAGGTAACAACGGATCATATGCCACCAGCTACGAATTTCACTCTCCAACACCTCCTCTCCAGACCAGAACCACTTGGCATAAAACACAAGCTATAATCGGCGACGCCCATAGGCCAGCACGACTATTTAAAGACCGTGGGCGTGACCAAACATCCCACCTGATTCCCAGCTAGATTAACCCCCAATAACCTGAGTAAAATCAAGCCGGCGCTACTGAGGCTATAGTGGACGGAGATGGAACTACCGCTGCCTGCCAGACGCTGTGGTGTGAATAGCGTCCGACATGACAGTACCCCGTCTTCTACGAGGGACCCCAGGGCCCTCAAGACTCATAGGACCCGGCTTATCCGGATGACGGCGGTGAAACGAACTGACCAGCCGATCCGCATGTATGTCCGTGGCTGTTACCCAAGACCTCTCCTCCAGACTATACCCCCGCCAGTGTACCAAATACTGAAGAGTACGGCGCATTACTCGAGAGTCCACCACCTTGGAGACTTCAAACTCTAAATCGCCATCCACCATGACTGGAGGTGGCATCGGCGTCGTGTCCACAGAGCCTACCACCTTTTTCAATAAAGCCCTGTGAAACACGTTGTGTATCTTGTATACCGCAGGAAGTTCCAACCGATAAGCAACCGGGTTAATGATGGCAGCAATCTTAAAAGGGCCAATAAACCTTGGACCCAATTTCAATGATGGAATTTTGAGTTTTATGTTTTTAGTAGCTAACCACACCCAATCACCGACACACAGGTCCGGACCTGGCACGCGTCTAGTGTCAGCCACTCATTTGTACCTTGCACTCATGCTCAGCAATCGCTGTTTCACACTCCTCCAGACCGATGATTGTTGAACTCCTAGCTGGTCCTCCGGGACGCCCCCAGAGCCACCCTGACGCAAGGTACAAAATTGAGGATGGTGCCCGTAAACACAAAAGAACGGAGACTCTCCCGATGATTCTTGGCGGTGATTATTTAACTTGAACTCGGCCAAGGGAAGGAATGTCGACCACTCTTCTTGGTTGTCAGACACAAAACATCGCAAATACTGCTCCAGATTTTGGTTCATGCGCTCAGTTTGACCATTTGACTGCAGATGAAACGCCGACGAATGAGACAACTTGATCCCCAATCGTGAGCAAAAAGCTTTCCAAAACTTCACCACAAACTGGGTACCCCTATCAGACACTATGTCAACGGAACTCCGTGTAGTCTGACCACCTCCTGCACAAAAACCTGAGCCAACGTCTTCGCGTTGGGCAAGGAAGGCAACAACACAAAATGCGCCATCTTCGAAAATCGATCAACCACCACCAGGATGACCGTGTTCCCCGCCGAGGCAGGCAAGTCCGTGATAAAGTCCATGGAGATTTCTGTCCATGGCCTGCTAGGTACCCCCAGAGGCTATAGAGTGCCAGCAGGACGGGATCTGGGCGACTTGGCCCTGGCACACGTGATGCAAGCTGCCACGTACGAGACCACGTCCTGCCAGATCTTTGGCCAACAGAAGCGGCGCGATACCAGCTCCAAGGTGCCCCTAACCCCTGGATGACCGGCCAGGACAGAGTCGTGGTGTTCCCCCAACACCTTAAGACGAAGATGAAGGGGTACAAATGACTTGTTAGCGGGAAGTCCTGGCGGTACCTCCTCCTGGGCCTTGGCAATCTCCGCCTCTACCTCAGTCGTGAGAGCCGAAACCACTACACCTTCCTGGAGGATGGGTACCGGATCTTCCCGAGGTTCTCCCCCCGGAAAACACCTGGACAAGGCATCCGCCTTGGTGTTTTTAGCCCCAGGACGGTAAGTCACCAGAAAGTTAAATCGAGTAAAAAACAATGCCCAGCGAGCCTGCCTGGGAGACAGACGCTTGGCCGACTCCAGATAGAGCAGGTTTTTATGGTCGGTGATGACTGTGACCTGGTGGACCGCCCCCTCCAAGAAGTGTCGCCATTCCTCAAAAGCCAATTTGATGGCCAACAACTCCCTGTTGCCGATATTGTAATTCCGTTCGGCAGGCGACCGCTTCTTGGAGAAGTAGGCGCATGGACGCATATTGCTCAAGGACGAGCCCTGTGACAGTACTGCCCCCACTCCCACCTCAAAAGCATCGACCTCCACAGTAAAAGGTTTAGATACGTCCGGTTGCACCAGAATGGGGGCTGAAGCAAAACGTTTTTTCAGAAGCTCAAATGCACGCACCGCCACCTCAGACCAGATAGCGAGATTGGTACCTTTTCTCGTCATGTCCGTGAGCGGTTTGGCTATAGTAGAAAAATTCTTAATAAACTTCCTATAATAGTTGGCAAACCCAAGGAACCGCTGGAGCGCTTTTAGATTATCAGGCCGTTTCCATCGCAGCACCGCTTGCACCTTCGCGGCGTCCATTTTAAACCCTGCGGCGGACACAATATATCCCAAAAAAGGCAACTCCTGAACAAAAAATACGCATTTTTCAAGCTTAGCATAGAGCTTATTCTCACGGAGCAACTGTAACACCTACCTGACATGCTCTAAATGAGTGTCCCGGTCACTCGAATAAATGAGGATATCATCCAGGTACACAATCACAAATTTCCCCAGCACATGAGCGAATACATCATTTATGAAATGTTGGAAAACAGCAGGCGCGGTTGTCAACCCAAATGGCATAACTAGGCTTTCAAAATGACCCTCAGGGGTATTAAACGCCGTCTTCCACTCATCCCCCTGACGGACCCTTATGAGGTTGTACGCCCCCCGAGGTCAAGTTTGGAAAACCACTTCGCACCAGCCACCTGGTTGAACAAATCAGGGATCAGAGGCATCAGGTAGGGATCACGGACCGTAATCTGGTTTAACTCCCGGAAATCCAGACACGGCCGTAACCCCCCATCTTTCTTCTTAATGAAGAAAAACCCCGCTGCTACAGGCGAGGATGAAGGCCGGATGTGCCCTTTACTTAGACTCTCCGTTATGTAGTTTTTAAGAGCTTGTCTCTCCGGACCAGAAATACTAAACATCCTAGCCTTTGGCACTTTGGCCCCGGGTTTGAAACCTAATCACACAGTCATAGGTTCGATGTGGAGGTAGTTCTGAGCAACCCCTCTCAGAGAATACGTCCGCAAAATCCAGCAATGCCTCCGGAAGGCTGGACTTCACGGCGGACACACATGTGGCCAAGCAATTTTCCTGGCAGAAACCACTCCACTGGACTATGTCCTGGGTTCTCCAGTCAATCACAGGGTTGTGCTTGGACAACCATGGGAAACCCAGGACCATTTGTGCTGGGAGATTGAGTACCCTACATGTAACCCACTCAGAATGTAGGACCCCAATGTGGAGTTTAACCTCAGCTACAAACTCAGTAATCTCCCCCTGTGGGAGGGGAGCGGCATTAATGGTAACCACGCGAATAGGATGAGGGAGTTTTTCGATCTTAAAACCGGCCGTGCGTGCAAACTCCTCATCCATGAGATTGGTGGTGGAACCGCTATCCACAAACACTGATATTGGTAGCTCTCTGCCCGCAATAATAACCCTGGCAGGGAGCATACATTGAGATACCATCATGGAGGATATGCATACGCTCAGTTGGGCCTCCTCCATACCCTCTGAGCTTACCAGTTTTCCGCCGATGCGACTTTCTTAGGTAGCACAGGACAAGCATTTACATAATGATCTCTTTTACCATAGTAAAAACATGCTCCTTGCTTCCTGAACCCAGGAACGCGACGCTTAACATGTGATACCCCAGCGATTTGCATAGGTTCCGTGGGCTCACCTGCAGCAACCACACTTGCACCCCTGCATTCCCCCAGGGGCAGCGTCTCCTGCGCCCCCTGACGCAAACGCGATCAATACGAATAACCAAACTCATGGCAGACTCTAACGATGCAGGAGTCTCATACATCAGGAGGGCCTGTTTAACTCTTCCTGAAACCCCATGAATAAACTGACTCCGCAGCGCTGGATCGTTCCACTGTGTGTCTACTGCCCAACGGCGAAATTCTGAACAATAGTCTTCCGCCATACGTTCCCCCTGACGGAGGGCGCGGATTTTAGATTCCGCTAGAGCCAATCTGTCGAGATCATCATAAATGAGCCCGAGTGCTGAAAAAACATTCTCAACCGAATGAAACGTAGCAGAGTCAGGAAAGGAAAGTCTGGTAAGGAAAACGCCCATGCTTGGGGGTCCCCACTCAGTAAGGATAACACCAGACCCACCCGCTGAGCCTCATTACCTGAGGAGACAGGGCGCATGCAAAAGTATAACTTGCAGGCCTCCCGAAAGATGACAAATTTGCTGCGTTCCCCAGCAAATCGTTCAGGCAGCGGAATCTTCGGCTCTGCACCTGCACCTGCAGAAGCCGCTTGCACATTAGCTACAACCAGGCCCTGCTGCTGAATTGCCCCCTTCAACTCGGTGACCTGTAAGGACAGCGCCGCCAACTGGCAGTTTATGGAAGTCATGGAATCCATGGACTACCAAAATATTGTGGGCCGATTATAATGTTACGCGGGGCTTAGGTCAAAGAAGGCTGAAATACCCGGGGCCCCTGCGGAGTCCCTCCAACTAGGGAAAACCCTGTCTGACCCTCAACCCAGGGTTTTTGCTAATGGTGCAAATGCCTGAGCCTCCAACCTTTCCTTATCTCCTGCTCAGCCCTAAGCTGAACCCTCCACCCTCCACCCAGTGAGTCGTCAAACCACCAAAGCCCACACAGTAATGACAGACAGGGAGAACTTAAACCGCACCGCGCCGCATACACACAGGACAATACCGTAATGTGAACAGGGCAAAACAAAACACAAATATAGGAAGGCGAAAAGGTAACAACGGATCATATGCCACCAGCTACGAATTTCACTCTCCAACACCTCCTCTCCAGACCGGAACCACTTGGCATAAAACACAAGCTATAATCGGCGACGCCCATAGGCCAGCACGACTATTTAAAGACCGTGGGCGTGACCAAACATCCCACCTGATTCCCAGCTAGATTAACCCCCAATAACCTGAGTAAAATCAAGCCGGCGCCACTGAGGCTATAGTGGACGGAGATGGAACTACCGCTGCCTGCCGGACGCTGTGGTGTGAATAGCGTTCGACATGACAGGTACGATTTCCCCAAACCAACAACGGACGAGCATGTGCGAGTGTCGCCTCCACGTATCCTCTCCCGCAATGTGGGACACGATGCCGGACTTGGCACTGACCACCCCTAGGTATTGAAACCATGGGCTGTACAGAGGCACAAGCATAGTCCGTGCGGCCCCCACTGCTCCACCAATGCGAGACTGCGGTGCTGCAAGGCGGTGGATGGTCCCTCTCCTCGCCCCAGGAGGGAAAGACAAAGCTAGGGTGCCTGCACCGTCCTATATGTGGCCCCCCCCTCCCCTCTACCTGAGCTGGGAAGCTGAAGAATCATCATGGAAAGGATGGCTGGGGAGGGCTCCTGCATCAGCATCCACAGGGCTGGAGCCCTTAGCCTGCTCATCAGAGATCAGCGCGGTGGCGGTTAGCACGTCCAGCCAGGAAGCCTCGATCTGGGACTCCGTGGGAGGTGGGTCCACCCCCCCGTCGTGGGCATGCATCACAAATCGAGCCCGCAGCTTCGGCCGAAGCTAGGCCGCGGGCAGAAGTCCCGCCTCCCTTCCTTGCGTCATTTCTGGGCGGGCGCTGAAGAAATTGAGCCCCGAGCTTCGGACCAGTACTAGGCCGCAACCCGGAAGTACCGCCCCCGGAGCTCTTCTTCTGCCGACGGCCCGCCTCGCAGCTGTGGCGCGCGCTGCCTTGAACTGGAGCAACGCCCGGCACGTCCAGGACACACGGGGGCACAGGACTGGGGTAAGTGCTGCCCATGGTGAGTCCACGCTACGGGGAAAAGCGAGGTGCTCCCTCCCCCCACAGCGGTCTGCAGTGCTGATGCCTGGCAGACACAGCATGTCCGGAAAAGCAAAGATGCACACGTTTTTATACGCTGCATGCATCTCTTGTCGGGCCGCTTTTCCGCGGGCGCAGAGCAAGCGATTATGCGAAGCCTGCGATTCCGAACGCACCCAGGAGCCCTCCCCCGTGACCGGGACCAGTGTTCCAGACCCCCCAGAGTGGGCCATATCACTGTCACAGTCTATGGCGTTGCTTACGAGAGCAATTGAGTCCCTTCACGCCCCAGATAGGTGCAGGGACAGTGGCTCGCCTGTTTTAGAGGGGTCCTCCACCTCACAAGAGCCTCCGGCCTGCAGGGGCCGCTCTCACTCCAGGCAGACCCGGGGGAAACGAACCCACACGGCATCGCCCAGTCCATCCGGTGCCTTGGCATCCATGAGTTCCGCTTCTCGCTCCCCGTCACCAGTGGTCGATAGCGAGCAAACCTCAGATTTTGACTCGGACGGACCGCTTGACCTGGATACTCCGGGGTCTCGTGAAACAGTGGACAGCCTCATCGAAGCAGTCAACCAGACTTTAGGAATTGAGGATGATTCCACCTTGGCTTCAGGTCATAAGGTGGCATTTAAGCGAGTTAAGCGACCGCATAGAGTATTTTGCACTCACCCAGAGTTCGAGAACATAGTGCAGCGACACAGGGAACAGCCGGATAGACGCTTCTTGGGTCAGAAGGCCCTCGAAGCGAGGTATCCGTTTGCCCCGGACCTCTGTAAAAAGTGGACGGAATCCCCAACGGTGGATCCACCTGTGTCACGCTTGGCCTCTAAGACCCTGTTATCCATACCTAGTGGTTCTTTTATTAAGGATCCCACGGATCGTCTCATAGAGAGCTTAGCTCGCTCAGTATTTGAGGCATCAGGGTCAGCATTCTCTCCCTCGTTCGCAGCAACGTGGGTAGCCAAGGCCATGATTTCTTGGTCAGAATCATTAAACAGAGCCTTGCAGGATAGGGACCTACCTGCAGAAGTATCAGTGGTCGCGAGTCAGATCGCTATGGCTGGGGATTACTTAATCAATGCATCTTTGGATGTGGCCAATTGCGCGGCACTTGCGGCTGCTAACGCAATTTCCATTATGAGAGCTCTATAGTTAAGGACATGGCGGGCCAATTCCACCTCCAAGAAGTCCTTGACTTCTCTGCCTTATCAGTGCGGCCGCCTATTCGGAGAGAAGTTAGATCAGCTCATCTCTGACTCCACAGGAGGGAAAAGCGGTTTTTTACCTCAACAAAAGGTTAAACCGCCGTTTCGCCACCAGTTTCAGGCACGGTTTCGGGCCTTTCGCAACCCCGGGTGGACTACAGCGGCCAATCCCACCGCTTCAGGTCGCATCAACCAGGATAGAGATTGGCAGGTGTCATATAGAGCCAACCCATTGGGGAGAATGCGTACGCACCAGCCCAGGTCGAGGGGATCCAGGTCCCAAAGATCTTCAGCCAAGTCACTCGAGGCATTTGCCAGGCAACACCGGCAAGATAGGCGGCCTCCTACTCCAGTTTCGCCAGATCTGGCTCAATGTCGCACACGACACATGGGTAAAAGAGCTGGTGTCCTCAGGATACAAGATAGTTTTTCAGATGTCCCCCAAGATGATTTTTTCTTTCCCGTCTTCCCAGGGTGGGTACCCGGGCAAGGGCTTTGCTAGGAGCCATCGAATCGCTCCAGCGCAACGGAGTCATTATTCCCGTGCCAGAACACGAAAAGGCTCATGGCTTTTATTCCAACCTATTTGCGGTTCCCAAAAAGGACAGGACTGTCAGACCTGTGTTGGACCTGAAGTTCCTGAACAAATTCATCAGGGTCAGACATTTCCGGATGGAGTCTCTCCGTTCAGTCATATCGGCCATGGGGCAGGGAGAGTATTTGGCCTCTATCGATATCCAGGACGCCTATCTACATATCCCCATTTTCCCTCCGCATCAAAGGTTTCTACGCTTTGCCATCAAAGATCTACATTTTCAGTTCGCAGCGCTGCTCTTCGGGCTAGCCACCGCCCCCAGAGTATTCACGAAGGTCATGGCAGTTGTCATGGCCATCTTACACTCTCGGGGCATAGTCGTCTTGCCTTACTTGGACAACCTCTTGGTCAAGGGCCCTTCAATGCGGGCATGCGAGGAAAGTGTCAGCATCACGCTAGATACACTTTCCCACCTAGGGTGGTTGGTCAATGTGAGGAAATCGTCCCTTGTCCCAGCTCAGAGGATTTCCTTTTTAGGGATGATCTTCGACACTTGCCGAGGGTTGGTTATTCTCTCTCAGGACAAGGCCCTAGCTCTCCAGCAGGGAGTCCGGACACTTCGCCAACCAGTCCCTCATACCATCCGCTTCAGGATGAGGATTCTAGGGAAAATGGTGGCAGCAATGGAAGCGATACCGTTCGCTCAGTTCCATCTTCGCCCCCTGCAGCACGCCCTCTTGGCAGCCTGGGACAAGAACCCTTTCACGCTCGATCGCCGGTGCCGGTTGGCGTCTCAGGTCAGACAGTCGCTCGGGTGGTGGATAACCAGCTCCTCTCTGTTTCAGGGGAAACCATTTCCCCCGATCATTGGTTGGTGGTGACAACCGATGCCAGCCTCCTCGGCTGGGGAGCGGTTTTTCACCACCACACGACTCAAGGACGGTGGTCCCCACAGGAGGCTTGCCTCCCGATCAACATGTTGGATATACGAGCAATCTGGCTGGCTCTGCAACATTTTCATCATCTTCTGGCAGGCCGCCCCGTTCGGATTCAATTGGACAATGCCACGGCGGTGGCTTACATAAATCATCAAGGGGGCACCCGCAGCATACAAACTATGTGCGAGGTAGGGCACGTTCTTCATTGGGCCTAGAGGAATCACTCGGTGATATCGGCAATCCACATCCCAGGCATAGAGAACTGGGCGGCAGACTTCCTCAGCCGGCAGGGTCTTGCGTCCGGGGAGTGGTCACTACACTCCGAGATTTTCCAACAGATATGCCAACGGTGGGGGACACCGGATGTGGAGCTGATGGCCTCCGGGTGAATGCCAAGGTACCCATGTTTGTTGCCCGGTCCAGGGACCCGCAGGCAATTGCTGTGGATGCGTTGGTTCTGCCATGGAACCAGTTTCGCCTCCCATACCTATTTCCCCTGTTGCCTCTGCTCCCGAAAGTCATCAAGAAGATCAAAACAGAAGGGGTTCCAGCGATTCTGCTGGCCCCGCCAAGCGTGGTACGCAGATCTGGTGCAGCTGCTCGCCGACGTCCCTTGGCGACTGCCAAAGCGCCCAGATCTACTGTCCCAGGGTCCGATCTTCCACCCGAGCTTAGGGGCCCTGTGTTTGATGGCATGGCCGTTGAATCTTGGATTTTAACCCAGGCGGGGTTTGGGCATGAGGTGGTCGTTACAATGGTTAGCGCCCGGAAGCCGGCCTCAGCACGTATTTACCATCACACCTGGAAGGTTTTCTTTTCTTGGTGTCGAGGCCGCGGTTGTGTTCCACTGGAATACTCTATCCCCAACATCTTGGCCTTTCTCCAGTCTGGCCTAGTCTCAGGGTTAGCTCCAAGCTCCCTTAGGAGACAGATATCGGCTTTATCCATCCTGTTCCAGCGCAGAATTGCTACCAATTTGCAGGTGAAGACGTTCATCCAGGGAGTCTCCCATTTGGTACCCCCCTATAGGGCGCCCCTGGAAGCCTGGGACCTTAACTTGGTCCTAAGCGTTTTGCAGGAAAACCCATTCGAACCGCTACAGGATGTTTCTTTGTTGTACCTGTCCTGGAAGGTGGTATTCCTGGTGGCCATAACGTCTATCAGGCGGGTCTCGAGGCTGGCGGCCCTATCCTGCCGAGCCCAGTTTCTCACTTTCCATAAGGATAAAGTGGTTCTCAGACCAGCTCCTCCTTTTCTGCCAAAGGTCGTTTCCTCGTTTCACATTAATGAGGATATTGTCTTGCCCTCTTTTTGTCCAGCACCGGTACACCGTGTGGAAAAGGCCCTGCATACGTTAGACCTGGTGAGAGCACTCAGGAGGTATGTGTCACGGACGGCACCCTTTCGTCAGACAGACACACTGATCGTGCTCCCCGAGGGGCGCAGGAAGGGACTCGCTGCCGCAAAATCGACCATAACCAGATGGATTCGTTTGACTATTCAGGAGGCCTCCTGCATCAGAGGCGAGCCGATTCCAGCAGGGATCAGAGCACACTCTACTTCAGCACCAGGCTTCGGCGGAACAGGTTTGCAAAGCAGCAACCTGGTCCAGCCTGCACACATTTGCCAAACATTACAATATCCATACTTCAGCGGATGTGAGCCTGGGTAGAAGGATTCTCCAAGCAGCGGTAACGCACCTTTAGACAGGAGGTGCATGTTGCATGGATCGGTGAGTCAACTTCCCACCAAGGGACTGCTTTAGGACGTCCCACAGTACCTGTGTCCCCCAATGAGGCAAAAGAGAAACAGGGATTTTTGTGATAAACTCACCGTAAAATCCTTTTCTCAGAGACGCTCGTTGGGGGACACAGCACCCACCCTATTAGCCAGTTGACTCTTGTTTTGTTTAATTAATATGCATTTTCGTTGATATTAGGGTGTGTTTTTTCTGGATTGAGACTGATTTTGTTGTTCTCCTTCTGCTTTTACACTAAACTAATTTCCGCCCGCAATCGGGGCGAGGGTGTATACGGCTGAGGAGCTGGATCGCCCTCCCAGGGCTGTGGGGTTCTCGGTACCGGGCCGGTCTCTCAGAGGGGATTGTCACAGCAGCGGTGACCTGGTCCGTGGCCCTGGGCACCCATGTTAAAGGGGATGAGTTGGCAATAAAGTTTATAAGTGATTCGTGACGCCACCTGTGGTGTTCGGCAAGGGAGGTGTTAAGCCGACACTGCAAGCAGATGCTCTGAGACATGGTGTAGTGCAGCAATGATGTTATAGCCCTCCACAGGTAGGGCTGATGGTCCCAGGGCAGTGTAGCGGAATGTTTAGGAAGAGGGTGTAGTTTTTGGCACAGAGATGTAGCAGTGCTGAGGATGTTGCAGTAAGGCGGCAAGGGCACAACAGGGTGCAGTTTCTTTATCTTTTCGTGGCAAACACAGTCCAGGGTCCTGGTTACAGATGGCACAGGAGCAGGCTAGCCTGGAAGCAACTCGGGGATCTCTCTATCAGATGGGTTGTGTTGTCTCCTTCCTAGCGCTGGCTTGAGGTACATCCAGTACTGTGTTACGCTGAAGTTCCTCCTTCTTATCTTCTCTTAGAACTACCTTGTATGGCAGACAGCAGTAGCCCTCTATCTCTCTTGGCTCACCCGTCGCTGTTGTGCCTCCAAGTCTTAGTTGGGAATAGAGCATTTACAGCTTCCTATTCCTCTGGTTTCTGTTGTAGGACCTTCAGTATCCGTACAACCGTGGAGACCAGGCTCCAGATCATGCGCTATCACCGGGAGTCCAAGCCTGACATCACCCTCCCTGGAGGAAGGCAATGCCACTGTGGCGACCATACTCCTGGGGGTGCCACAGAGCTAACCTCTTTTTTTCACTTAGTGTCAGCCTCCAGGCAGCAGTAGCATACACCCACAGTACCTGTGTCCCCCAATGAGCCTCTCGGAGAAAAGGATTTTACGGTGAGTTTATCAAAAAAATACCTGTTTTTTAATAGATAAACAGAATACAATAGAGATAAATGTTCATGTGAACTGGATCAACATGTATTTTCATAAAAATTCTATAACAGCTACAGTAGTGTTCAAAATAATAGCAGCCCAATATGACTAACCAGATTAATCACTATTGGTATAAATTAAATTATATTAGCACATGTCATACAATTTACCAGTTGGTGCATTAGATTCTAAGAAAATCAACAGACTCAGCATTCATGATCTGCATGTTTTGGAGTATGTGTGTTAGAATAATTAGTAGAACGGGGTATGTTCAAATAATAGCAGTGTGGAGTTTAATTAGTGAGGTTAATCATTCTGTGAAGAAACTGGTGTGAATCAGGTGGCCCTTATTTAAGGGTGAAGCCAGGACAGGTTGTACATACATTTCTCCTTGAAAGCCTGAGAAATATGGGTAGTTTGAGCATTGTTCAGAAGAACAGCGTACTTTGATTATAAGTTTTACCCTCTCCAATCAACTTTTTAAAGAAGTGCAGACAATGATACAGTGGGTTCGGAAAGTATTCAGACCCCTTTAAATTTTTCAGTCTTTGTTTCATTGCAGCCATTTGGTAAATTAAAAAAACTTCATTTTTTTTCTCATTAATGTACACTCTGCACCCCATCTTGATTGAAAAAAAACAGAAATGTAGAAATTTTTGCAAATGTATTAAAAAAGAAAAACTTGCTCTTTAAAAGTAGGCACAGGAGCAGCAGCAGCCACTTCCTGAACCTGCTGGGCGATCACGTGAGCCCGCTAATAAAGGGAATGAATAATGGCTGCTCCCCTATGGAAGTGGAGAGCAGTGAATATTCATTCCCGTTAGTAGCAGGCACAAGTGAACGCCCTGCAGCTAACACTGTGTCTGCTATTAAAGGTCAGTGAATATTCACTGCTCTACACACCCATAGTCCCAGGGTGGGGAGCAGTGAGTATTCCGGCAGCTGTCATCTGCTTGTAGGCAGCACATTACATTACTGCCATGTGCTGTTTACAGCCATAAATCAGCTGCTGGCATCTGAGCAGGAAGCTGCGAGGAAGCGCAGGAAGGTAAGTAGAATGGTTTGTTTTTTTAAATTTTGTTTAATGTTTTTCTGATGGGAGCCATGCATACCAGGACAGAGATGGGTATGAGAGTTTTAAAAATAGGTCCATTTCACCTGACCATGAGCATGTCCTATTCTCCGCTGTCACACTTGGCCATTAAATTCTATAGGGATCAGTTCAGCACTGATGAAACATACTTCAATGCTAATGTCATCTGTTTTTAACTGATATTTTACAAAGTATCAATGATTAAAAAAGTACAGTTAGACTACCTGCTTCAGTGGAAAAAAGGGATGCAAAAAACTGAAGCAACTGGGGTAACACCATAACACCGAAGAAAATAAATAGTACATTTCTCTTAGATGGTAATACTCACACCAATGCGTGAATGTAGTCTAAGATTCAGTTTTATTGAAAAAAAATAGCCTTGAACTTTATAAAGCGATTGCTTTATATTGTAAATGATTTTATGATGATCTACCAGCCTGTTTGAATGATTCATGTATAAAGTAGTTACCGTATATACTTGTGTATAAGCCGACCCCCCCCTAATTTTTCCACAAAAAACTGGGAAAACTTATTGACTCTCGTATACACCTAAGGTGGAAAATGCAGCAGCTACTGGTAAATTTCAAAAATAAAAATAGATACCAATAAAAGTAAAATTAATTGACACATCAGTAGGTTAAATGTTTTTGAATATCCATATTGAATCAGGAGCCCCATATAATGCTTCATACAGTTCATGATGGCCCCATAAGATGCTCCATACAAAATACGTGCCATATAATGCTGGCCAAAGGTTAATAATGGCCCCATAAGATGCTTCATAGAATAATATGCCCCATATGCTACTCCACAAAGGTTATGGCCCCATATTCTGCCCCATAGATTATGCCCCCATAAGCTGCTCCACAGATTATGCCCCCATAAGCTGCTCCACAGATTATGCCCCTATAAGCTGCTCCACAGATTATGCCCCCATAAGCTGCTCCACAGATTATGCCCCCATAAGCTGCTCCATAGATTATGCCCCATCAGATGCTCCATAGAATAATATGCCCCATATGCTGCTCCATAAGGATTATGGCTCCATAAGATGTTCCATAGATTATGCCCCAATAAGATGTTCCATATGCTGCCCCATAAAATGCTCCATAGATTATGCCCCCATAAAATGCTCCATAGATTATGACCCCATATGCTGCCCCATAAAATGCTCCATACATTATGCCCCATAAGATGCCCCATAAAATGCTCCATAGATTATGCCCCCATAAGATGCTCCATAGAATAGGCCCCACATGCTGCCCCATAAGATGCTCCATAGATTATGCCCCATATGCTGCCGCTGCAAATAAAAAAATGACATACTCACTTCTCATCACTGGGGGCCAGGTGCTCGTGTCCTGAGCAGGCGGGGACACTGGCGCGCTATGGGGGCCAGATTATAATGGTAAAGCCAAGGAGGGCACCACAAAATACACTGATGGGATCCTCCTGCAGTCAGTAAAGAAATAGTACTATATACATGTAGAAAAGCTACTGACCAAAAACGCAGGGATCACCAAAAATCATAATAATTTTTATTATTAAACAACCATAGACAACACACATATAAAAACAATTAAAAAGTTATCACACATGACAGATCATACACAAGGCTCATGATAAAGCCAAACAAGCATCCCCCATGGGGGCCAGATGCCGGTGTCAACGCTGGCTCAGGGCCCCAGCACCTGAGATATTCACCTGTCCCCGGTCCATCGCAGGGCGCCGCTGTGTCTTCCAGGTCCCACTGTCAGTGACTGTTCAGGCAGAGGGCACGGCGTGCACTAACTACGTTATCGCGCCCTCTGACCTGAACATCACAGCCAGAGGAGGTGGAGGACAGAGCGGCGCGCAGCGGTGGAACGGGACAGGTGAATATCGCATATACTTACCCCCTCCTGGCACGGTCTCTGCAGCCCCTCCTGGCACGGTCTCCGGCAGCTATTGGATTGCCCGCCAGAGCAGTGGGGTGCTCTGTACCGGGCCGGTATTTCACTGGCAAGTGTCACAGTAGCGGTGACCCGGTCCGTGGCCCTGGCCTCTATGTAAGGGAGTGAAGTGATGGAATAAAGTTTATGAATAGATGATTCGTGACGCCACCTGTGGTGTTCGGCAAATGTTAAGCCGACGCTGCACACAGATCCTCTGGGACAGATGGTGTAGTGCAGCAATGATGTTATAGCCCTCCACAGGCAGGGCTGTAGTCCCAGGGCAGTGTAGGTGGGTGTTGGGAAGGAAGGTGCAGTGTCAGGCACAGAGATGTAGCAGTGCCAGGGAGGTTGCAGCAAGAAGTCAAGGACACAATAGGTTGCAGTTTCTTTACCTTTACTTGGCAAATGCAGTCCAGGGTCCTGAGTACAGATGGCACAGGAGCTAGTTAGCCTGGAAGCAAATCAGGAATCAATCTGGCAGATGGGTTGTGCAGTCTCCTTACTAGCGCTCTCTATGAAGTACTCCCAGTACTGAGTTACACTGGAGTTCCTCCTTTCTGATGTTATCCACACTCCACTCGCATGGCAGACAGCCGTAGCCTTCTATCTCTCTTGGCTCACCCGTCGCTGTGGTGCCTCCGAGGACTATGTGGGAATAGGGCATTTACAGCTTCCTATTCCTCTGGTTTCTGGTGCAGGACCGTTAGTATCCATACACCTTTGGAGACCAGGCTCCAGATCATGCGCTATCAATGGGACTGTGTGCTCCACTTTCCCCAGTCTCCCCAACTCTCCTCCACGTCTGCACACGACGCCCTCCTCACACTAACTGACTCATTTCCCCTCCTGGCCACCAGAGAGAAGCTCTTCCCCTTAGTATTGGTTCAGAGCTCCTGCTGCTGGCCCGGAGTGGGAACTGTGTTTCATGTTATGGTTAACTGCCAGAGAGACCCTTCATTGCTTCCAGGCATGACATCTCTCTCCCTATGAGGAAGGCAATGCCTCTGTGGCGACCATACTCCTGGCGGCGCCACACTATTCATTCCTTCAGCGGTCACGTGGTACCGCTAATTAAAGTCATGAATATGCACATATTCATGACTTTAATGAGCGGTACCACGTGACCGCTGAAGGAAGGAGCCTGAAACTGTGGGAGAAGCGGGGGGGAGGCTGCAGAGACCGCGCCAGGGGGGTAAGTATGATTTGACACCCCCGCTCCCCCTCCCCCGCCCACCCCCTGATGTATATGACTTGCGCCTGAGCCGAGAGGGGGACTTTCAGCCCAAAAAAATGGGCTGAAAATCTCGGCTTATATGCGAGTATATACGGTATATTACCAGTATATTGTATTACTTAGTATTTTCCCTTACAATTAACAAGCCCTTTCGAATTCTCACCTTTAAATGCTCATGAGCTCAGTTTTACACCTCATTTTTACACCTTTTTTTGTATACAAGAAGGATCATTTTTTCCACCAGTGTGATTGGTCACTTTTTTCATCCATTTTTAGTTAAAGAGTCTGTTTTACTTATGTGAAAAAAACTCACAAAAATTCAAACTTTTCATATCAAATAAATAGTATAAATTGGACAGCACTCTGATGAAACATGGAAGGCATTTGTAGGCTGTCCATTTTTTTTGTTCACCAAACTATAGACTTGTCATGGTGAATTTGATCAGTTACTCTGATCAAAAACAGACATAGCTCTATTTTTTTGTTTTGTGGACTCTCTCCCTATAAAAAGACACAGGCATATGAATAGCACAATAGTAGGTATGTATCCTACCCATGAAAACATGGATGGAACATTTATATACAAAATGGACATCTAGATGAGGCCTTAGAATGGCAGACATGTATTGCTGTGATGCTCTCCTACACTCAGGATCTTGCATGTTTTTAGATGACCAAATACTTATTTTCCACCATAGTTTGCAAAATAAATCTTGCCAAATCAGACAAGGTGATTTTCTGGATTTGTTTTCTCATTTTGACTCTCATAGTTCTGGTCTGCCTATGATGTCAATTACAGGCCTCTCTCATTTTTTTTAAGTGGGAGAACTTGCCCAATTGGTGGCTAACTAAATACTTATTTTCCCCACTGTAAGCCTATACATAAACCTGTCTGTGGTGTTGCTATCAGTGTGTCAAGAGTGGGTTTAATTGACAATCCAACACAATGGGCAGCACTTTGAACACATTTTATAAGTGGTCATAAACTTGTAAATAACTCATGAAATAATAAAGATACTTTAAAACCAAGCACACCATTGTTTTTCTTGTGAAATTCTCAATAAGTTTGATGTGTCACATGACCCTCTTCCCATTGGAAAAAATAGTTGGATCCAAAATGGTCAACTTCAAAATGGCCGCCACGGTCACCATTTATCTTGAAAAGTTTCCCCCTCCCATATACTAATGTGCCACAAACTGGAAGTTGATATCACCAATAGAGTTGAGCGATACCAGCCGATACTTGAAAATATCGGATCGGAATGGATCGGCCGATCTTAAAAAAAAGTATCGGTATCGCCGATTCCGATACCGGGAACCAATGCAAGTCAATGGGGCCAAAATATCGGAATTAAAAAAAACCCTTTCTTTCCTTGTAGGTTAATTCTACATGAAGAAAAACAACTAAGAATAATGTAGAATGTATTGTGGGAGGTGGAGGAGACATTAAAGCCATAGAGGTTTAGCCCAATCAAATGGAATAGCAGGAATTAAACTTTTTTTTTTAAAGATGTTAGGAGTTACAAAGATATTGACTATGTTAGCCTCATTTATATTTTGCCAGACATGTATGTCTTCTTCTTCTACTTCCTTTTTTTACATTCTTCTTCTTCTTCTTCTACTTCCTTTTTTTACATTCTTCTTCTTCTTCTTCTACTTCCTTTTTTTACATTCTTCTTCTTCTTCTTCTACTTCCTTTTTTTACATTCTTCTTCTTCTTCTTCTTCTTCTTCTTCTTCTTCTTCTTCTTCCTTTTCTTACATTCTTCATATTCTTCTTATTCAACAATTATTATTCTACATATTCAGCTTCTTCATCTTCTTCCTATTCTTCTTCATCATATTCTTGTTTGTGTCAGGCATTCCTGTAGTTATTATCTAGAAAAGTTAGAAGTTTACACCTTCCGTTCTGCCTGTCACAAAAGATTTACAACAGGATTTGTCCGCGTTCAGTTTGGCCTGCAGAAGCAGGCCTTTTCCAGGGGCACCACGAGGAGGAACGGACTCACCCCCATACACTGCTTAGTCTTCTTCTGCTTATAAATAAGATAATATCATTTGCTCAGAGTATTAGTCTTATGCTTAATGTTCTTCTGCTTTGTTTTTTTTATGCTTCTTTGTCTTCTCTCTCTTGTTGTTCTGCATCTTGGTGGTTGTCTTCCTGTTCTTTGTCCTCTTGAACCAGCTGACGGTACTGGCACCCGGAGGGGCAGCAGAAGGAACAAGAGCCAATGGCACTACCGAGGACCAGCTGACGGTGCTGGAACCCGGTTACTAAGCAGGAGGTACCTGTGCTACAAAGCACTACCAAGGACCAGCAGACGTTGCCGGAACTCGGATACCGAGATGGAGGCACCTAGGCCAAAGGCTCTGACGAGAACCAGCTGACGGTGCTGGAACCCGGAGGGGTAGCATAAGCTGCAAGAGCAAATGGAAATAGCGAGGACCAGCTGACAGTGCTGGCACCCGGAGGGGCAGCAGAAGGAATAAGAGCCAATGGCACAACCGAGGACCAGCTGACGGTGCTGGAACCCGGTTACTAAGCAGGAGGTACCTGTGCTACAAAGCACTACCAAGGACCAGCAGACGTTGCCGGAACTCGGATACCGAGATGGAGGCACCTAGGCCAAAGGCTCTGACGAGAACCAGCTGACGGTGCTGGAACCCGGAGGGGTAGCATAAGCTGCAAGAGCAAATGGAAATAGCGAGGACCAGCTGACAGTGCTGGCACCCGGAGGGGCAGCAGAAGGAATAAGAGCCAATGGCACAACCGAGGACCAGCTGACGGTGCTGGAACCCGGTTACTAAGCAGGAGGTACCTGTGCTACAAAGCACTACCAAGGACCAGCAGACGTTGCTGGAACTCGGATACCGAGATGGAGGCACCTAGGCCAAAGGCTCTGATGAGAACCAGCTGACGGTGCTGGAACCCGGAGGGGTATCAGAAGTTACCCCTGAAAAGCAAAGTTGGCATGCCGCAAGCTGGCCGCAGTTACCGAATCACACAGTCCTACAGGGGGTGCTTGTCCTACTGGCACTATGGAACAAACCTTTCTTACCAGAACCCGCAGTCCACATAGGAAGCACCTAAACTGCTGGCACCCTAGCCTCGGCTAACCCAACCGCAACACGACATGGCAACTTGGGGTGGCAAACTGACATTGACACTTCCCGGAAACAGCAGGCAGGGCTGGAACCAAGCTGGGCAGGAGGGAGTACCCGTGCCAAAGTCAGTTATGAGCAGCAACTGGCGATGTTGGAGCCCAGGACAAGCACTTAGCAGGCTGAGGCCTGATGTGCTGTCAATTGGGAGGCAGCAGGACAGATTGCCATCAAAACAGCAGGGGAACAGCTGACGTTACTGAACCCCACAAACACAGGAGCTAGTGTTTTACTCTGTGAAGACGGCACTTCCGAGCAACAACTGGCTGTGTTGAAGCCCAGGGACAAGCACGGAGCAGGCTTAGGCTGCATTGAAGAAATTTTAAGATCGGTTGTAGACTACTAATTTGAACCAAGCTCCACTTAGGCCTGTGGATTCACTGATTTTCGTATTTCCCCTGTCCTCCAACCCCGCCAGTTACAGCTCCGAAGTGGCGTCTGCACAATCCACACTTGTTCCTGTGTTACAGGTGTTCAGTCCGGTCAGTTAATCCCCTGATGTGTGTCCGGCAATGTCGCCTGCTCTGTCCACATTCCGATAATGGGAATGTGGACAGAGCAGGCGACATTGCCGGACACACATCAGGGGATTAACTGATCGGACTGAACACCTGTAACACAGGAACAAGGGTGGATTGTGCAGACGCCACTTCGGAGCTGTAACTGGCAGGGTTGGAGGACAGGGGAAATACGAGAGACAGTGGAGCCACAGGCCTAATTGGAGCACGGTTAAAAATCAGTAGTGGTACGACTGTGTAGGCAGCAGGAGACTTTGCCATCCACACAGCAGGGGATCAGCTGACATTACTGAACCCCACTGAGACACGGGAGCAAGTATCTCTTTCCGTGTGGACGGCACTTCCGAACTACAACTGGCTGTGTTGAAGCCCAGGAAATAGGAGGGTGTAGGCAGAGGCCTACTGAATTTTGAATGAGGTGACAGCAGGAGAGACTGCCATCCACACAGCAGGGGATCAGCTGACGTTACTGAACCCCACTGAGACACGGGAGCAAGTATCTCTTTCCGTGTGGACGGCACTTCCGAACTACAACTGGCTGTGTTGAAGCCCAGGAAATAGGAGGGTGTAGGCAGAGGCCTACTGAATTTTGAATGAGGTGACAGCAGGAGAGACTGCCATCCACACAGCAGGGGATCAGCTGACGTTACTGAACCCCACTGAGACACGGGAGCAAGTATCTCTTTCCGTGTGGACGGCACTTCCGAACTACAACTGGCTGTGTTGAAGCCCAGGAAATAGGAGGGTGTAGGCAGAGGCCTACTGAATTTTGAATGAGGTGACAGCAGGAGAGACTGCCATCCACACAGCAGGGGATCAGCTGACGTTACTGAACCCCACTGAGACACGGGAGCAAGTGTCTCTTTCCGTGTGGACGGCACTTCCGAACTACAACTGGCTGTGTTGAAGCCCAGGAAATAGGAGGGTGTAGGCAGAGGCCTACTGTATTTTGAATGAGTTTACAGCAGGAGAGACTGCCATCCACACAGCAGGGGATCAGCTGACGTTACTGAACCCCACTGAGACACGGGAGCAAGTGTCTCTTTCCGTGTGGACGGCACTTCCGAACTACAACTGGCTGTGTTGAAGCCCAGGAAATAGGAGGGTGTAGGCAGAGGCCTACTGTATTTTGAATGAGTTTACAGCAGGAGAGACTGCCATCCACACAGCAGGGGATCAGCTGACGTTACTGAACCCCACTGAGACACGGGAGCAAGTATCTCTTTCCGTGTGGACGGCACTTCCGAACTACAACTGGCTGTGTTGAAGCCCAGGAAATAGGAGGGTGTAGGCAGAGGCCTACTGTATTTTGAATGAGTTTACAGCAGGAGAGACTGCCATCCACACAGCAGGGGATCAGCTGACGTTACTGAACCCCACTGAGACACGGGAGCAAGTGTCTCTTTCCGTGTGGACGGCACTTCCGAACTACAACTGGCTGTGTTGAAGCCCAGGAAATAGGAGGGTGTAGGCAGAGGCCTACTGTATTTTGAATGAGTTTACAGCAGGAGAGACTGCCATCCACACAGCAGGGGATCAGCTGACGTTACTGAACCCCACTGAGACACGGGAGCAAGTATCTCTTTCCGTGTGGACGGCACTTCCGAACTACAACTGGCTGTGTTGAAGCCCAGGAAATAGGAGGGTGTAGGCAGAGGCCTACTGAATTTTGAATGAGGTGACAGCAGGAGAGACTGCCATCCACACAGCAGGGGATCAGCTGACGTTACTGAACCCCACTGAGACACGGGAGCAAGTATCTCTTTCCGTGTGGACGGCACTTCCGAACTACAACTGGCTGTGTTGAAGCCCAGGAAATAGGAGGGTGTAGGCAGAGGCCTACTGAATTTTGAATGAGGTGACAGCAGGAGAGACTGCCATCCACACAGCAGGGGATCAGCTGACGTTACTGAACCCCACTGAGACACGGGAGCAAGTGTCTCTTTCCGTGTGGACGGCACTTCCGAACTACAACTGGCTGTGTTGAAGCCCAGGAAATAGGAGGGTGTAGGCAGAGGCCTACTGTATTTTGAATGAGTTTACAGCAGGAGAGACTGCCATCCACACAGCAGGGGATCAGCTGACGTTACTGAACCCCACTGAGACACGGGAGCAAGTGTCTCTTTCCGTGTGGACGGCACTTCCGAACTACAACTGGCTGTGTTGAAGCCCAGGAAATAGGAGGGTGTAGGCAGAGGCCTACTGAATTTTGAATGAGGTGACAGCAGGAGAGACTGCCATCCACACAGCAGGGGATCAGCTGACGTTACTGAACCCCACTGAGACACGGGAGCAAGTATCTCTTTCCGTGTGGACGGCACTTCCGAACTACAACTGGCTGTGTTGAAGCCCAGGAAATAGGAGGGTGTAGGCAGAGGCCTACTGAATTTTGAATGAGGTGACAGCAGGAGAGACTGCCATCCACACAGCAGGGGATCAGCTGACGTTACTGAACCCCACTGAGACACGGGAGCAAGTATCTCTTTCCGTGTGGACGGCACTTCCGAACTACAACTGGCTGTGTTGAAGCCCAGGAAATAGGAGGGTGTAGGCAGAGGCCTACTGAATTTTGAATGAGGTGACAGCAGGAGAGACTGCCATCCACACAGCAGGGGATCAGCTGACGTTACTGAACCCCACTGAGACACGGGAGCAAGTGTCTCTTTCCGTGTGGACGGCACTTCCGAACTACAACTGGCTGTGTTGAAGCCCAGGAAATAGGAGGGTGTAGGCAGAGGCCTACTGTATTTTGAATGAGTTTACAGCAGGAGAGACTGCCATCCACACAGCAGGGGATCAGCTGACGTTACTGAACCCCACTGAGACACGGGAGCAAGTGTCTCTTTCCGTGTGGACGGCACTTCCGAACTACAACTGGCTGTGTTGAAGCCCAGGAAATAGGAGGGTGTAGGCAGAGGCCTACTGAATTTTGAATGAGGTGACAGCAGGAGAGACTGCCATCCACACAGCAGGGGATCAGCTGACGTTACTGAACCCCACTGAGACACGGGAGCAAGTATCTCTTTCCGTGTGGACGGCACTTCCGAACTACAACTGGCTGTGTTGAAGCCCAGGAAATAGGAGGGTGTAGGCAGAGGCCTACTGTCTTTGTAATGCGGAGACAGCAGGAGAGACTGCCATCTCCACAGCAGGGGAACAGCTGGCAGTGCTGAACCCCACTAACACTTGAACGAATGTGTTTGGCTCTGTGGAGACGACACTTCTGAACACCAACTGACGCTGTTGGAGCCCAGGATTAGGCGAGGAGCAGGCTGGGGCCTACTGGATTTTGGCAGGTGAATGCAGCAGGAGACTTGCCATCTCCACAGCAGGGGAACAGCTGGCAGTGCTGAACCCCACTAACACTTGAACGAATGTGTTTGGTTCTGTGGAGACGACACTTCTGAACACCAACTGACGCTGTTGGAGCCCAGGATTAGGCGAGGAGCAGGCTGGGGCCTACTGGATTTTGGCAGGTGAAGGCAGCAGGAGACTTGCCATCTCCACAGCAGGGGAACAGCTGGCAGTGCTGAACCCCACTAACACTTGAACGAATGTGTTTGGCTCTGTGGAGACGACACTTCTGAACACCAACTGACGCTGTTGGAGCCCAGGATTAGGCGAGGAGCAGGCTGGGGCCTACTGGATTTTGGCAGGTGAAGGCAGCAGGAGACTTGCCATCTCCACAGCAGGGGAACAGCTGGCAGTGCTGAACCCCACTAACACTTGAACGAATGTGTTTGGCTCTGTGGAGACGACACTTCTGAACACCAACTGACGCTGTTGGAGCCCAGGATTAGGCGAGGAGCAGGCTGGGGCCTACTGGATTTTGGCAGGTGAAGGCAGCAGGAGACTTGCCATCTCCACAGCAGGGGAACAGCTGGCAGTGCTGAACCCCACTAACACTTGAACGAATGTGTTTGGTTCTGTGGAGACGACACTTCTGAACACCAACTGACGCTGTTGGAGCCCAGGATTAGGCGAGGGGCAGGCTGGGGCCTACTGGATTTTGGCAGGTGAAGGCAGCAGGAGACTTGCCATCTCCACAGCAGGGGAACAGCTGGCAGTGCTGAACCCCACTAACACTTGAACGAATGTGTTTGGCTCTGTGGAGACGACACTTCTGAACACCAACTGACGCTGTTGGAGCCCAGGATTAGGCGAGGAGCAGGCTGGGGCCTACTGGATTTTGGCAGGTGAAGGCAGCAGGAGACTTGCCATCTCCACAGCAGGGGAACAGCTGGCAGTGCTGAACCCCACTAACACTTGAACGAATGTGTTTGGCTCTGTGGAGACGACACTTCTGAACACCAACTGACGCTGTTGGAGCCCAGGATTAGGCGAGGAGCAGGCTGGGGCCTACTGGATTTTGGCAGGTGAAGGCAGCAGGAGACTTGCCATCTCCACAGCAGGGGAACAGCTGGCAGTGCTGAACCCCACTAACACTTGAACGAATGTGTTTGGTTCTGTGGAGACGACACTTCTGAACACCAACTGACGCTGTTGGAGCCCAGGATTAGGCGAGGAGCAGGCTGGGGCCTACTGGATTTTGGCAGGTGAAGGCAGCAGGAGACTTGCCATCTCCACAGCAGGGGAACAGCTGGCAGTGCTGAACCCCACTAACACTTGAACGAATGTGTTTGGCTCTGTGGAGACGACACTTCTGAACACCAACTGACGCTGTTGGAGCCCAGGATTAGGCGAGGAGCAGGCTGGGGCCTACTGGATTTTGGCAGGTGAAGGCAGCAGGAGACTTGCCATCTCCACAGCAGGGGAACAGCTGGCAGTGCTGAACCCCACTAACACTTGAACGAATGTGTTTGGCTCTGTGGAGACGACACTTCTGAACACCAACTGACGCTGTTGGTGCCCAGGATTACGCATGCCGCATGCAGAGGCCAATGGGCAGCGGTTTTTATGGAGGTTGTGGACTACTACTGATTCTAACCATGCTCCACTTAGGCCTCTGGCTCCACTGTCTCTACTATTTACCCTGGCCTCCAACCCCGCCAGCTACATCTCTGAAGTGGCGTCAGCACAATCTACACTTGTTCCTGTGTTACTGGTGCTCAGTCCCATCAGTTGATCCCCTGATGTTTGTCCGGCAAGTTCGCCAGCTCTGTCCTCATTCCCACTACTGGTTATGGGAATGTGGACAGAGCAGGAGACCTTGCCGGACACACATCAGGGGATAAACTGATGGGACTGAGCCACAGGAACACAGGAACAAGTGTAGATTGTGCTGACGCCACTTCAGAGATGTAGATGGCGGGGTTGGAGGTCAGGGGAAATAGTAGAGACAGTGGAGCCAGAGACCTAAGTTGGGCACGGTTAAAAATCAGTAGTGGTTTGAATGTTGATGGAGCTGGTGACTCTGCCGTCCACACAGCAGGGGATCAGCTGGCATTACTGAACCCCAGTAACACAGGAGCTAGTGTGTTTCTCTGTGCAGACGACACATCTGAGCGACAACTGGCTGTGTTGAAGCACAGGGATTATAGTTCAGGTGGTAGAAAAATGAACACACCAGCAGACCTGGATACAGTTGCCAACCACTAATTTAGTCTGTAAGAGGAATGGCAAAGTCTTTGGAGATCCAGGCCTTGTTCATTTTCAGAAAAGTCAGCCGGTCAACATTATCGGAAGATAGTCGCGTGCGACGGTCTGTTAGTACACCACCTGCGGCACTAAAGACACGTTCCGATAATACACTGGCAGCAGGGCAAGCCAGCACCTCCAATGCATACTGGCTAAGCTCTGGCCATGTATCCAGCTTAGAGACCCAAAACTTGAAGGGGGAAGAGCCATCTGGGAGTACAGCGACAGGGCAAGACATGTAGTCTGACACCATCTGACGGAAGCGTTGCCTCCTGCTGACTCGAGGCGTCGCTGATGGTGTAGACAATTGTGGTGGACACACAAAACTTTGCCACATTTGGGCCATAGTGGTCTTGCCTTGTGCTGCGGCACTGCCTCTGCTCCCTCTTTGTGCAGAGTTTCCTCCACTGCCTCGACGCACAGAGCTGCTTTGTAAAGCACTTGCAACAATGCTGTCGGGTGGAATGGAAAACATTATGGACTGCACCAGTGACTCTTCGTACTCCCGCATTTTACGCTCCCGGTTCAACGTTGGTATGAGCCTTTGTACGCTGTCCCGGTAGCGAGGATCTAGGAGGGTGTACACCCAATAATCAGCCGAGACGAGAATGTGGGCGATGCGGCGGTCGTTTCTCAGGCACTGCAGCATGAAATCAACCATGTGCTGCAGACTCCCAACTGCCAAAGAACCGCTGTCCCCTGTTTGAGGCGTGACCTCGACCTGCTCTGCATCACCCCACCCTCGCTGTACATACTGAGTAGAGGTTTGTGTACCTCCCTCCTCTGGAGAGATGTCTTCCTCCTCCATCGACTCCTCCTCATCCTCCTCACAAAGTGTCCCCTGCCTAGGCCTTTGTGAGGAAACACGTAGCGCAGACTGTCCAGAAGCAGATGGCATTTGGGACTCCTCATCCTCCACCTCTTCTGAAACCTCATCCCTTAGTGCTTGCAGTGTTTGTTGAAGCAGGCAGATAAGGGGGACAGTCATGCTGACTAGTGCATCATCTGCACTCGCCATCCGCGTGGATTCATCGAAGGCACGCAAAACGAGGCAGATGTCCTTCATAGAGGCCCACTCAATGGTGCTGAAGTGTGAACGGCGCACAGTGCGACTTGTTTGCGCCTGATGCAGCTGGTACTCCATGACTGCTGCCTGCTGCTCACACAACCGCTCCAACATATGTAACGTTGAATTCCACCGGGTGGGTAGGTCACATATGATGCGATGTTCTGGAAGGCCAAATCGTCGCTGCAGAGCAGCGAGGCGCGATCTTGCCGTGCTGGAACGTCGCAAGTGAGCGCACTCTATGCGGACCTTGTGCAACAGTGCATCAAGATCCGGATAGTCCCTCAGAAAGCTCTGCACGACCAAGTTAAGAACATGTGCCAGACATGGGATGTGTGTGAGGTTGCCTAGGCCAAGAGCTGCCACCAGATTTCGGCCATTGTCACACACTACCAAGCCCGGCTGGAGATTCGCTGGCCCAAACCACACATCGCTCTCCAGCTTGATAGCATTCCAGAGCTCCTGCGCTGTGTGGCTTCGATTCCCCAAAGAAATTAATTTGAGTACAGCCTGTTGACGTTTGGCCACGGCTGTGCTCATATCGGTCGTAACAGGCTCCTGCTCTGCTGTTTCTGAGGAACTTGAGTAGGAGGAGGAGTCTATGTGTACAGACTGGAGTCCTGCAATCCGTGGCGTTGGAAGAACACGTACAGCGCCACTCTCCAGATCCGTACCCGGCTCCACAACATTGACCCAGTGGGCAGTGAGGGAAAGGTATCGTCCCTGTCCATGGTTACTGGTCCACGCATCGGTGGTCAGGTGGACCTTGCTACTAACGGCGTTTAGTAGCGCATGTTTTATTTTGCCCTCAACATGTTTCTGCAGGGCAGGGACGGCTCGCCTGCTGAAATAAAAGCGGCTGGGCACGTTGTATTGGGGGACTGCCAATGCCATTAAGTCCCGGAAGGTGTCAGTGTCCACCAGCCTGAATGACAGCATTTCAACTGCCAGAAGTTTGGCAATGCCAGCATTCAGAGACTGTGCTCGGGGATGGTTTGCCGAGTAAGGGCGCCTTTTATCCCATGCCTGTGCTACCGATGGCTGTGATGGATGGGAACGTGCTGTTATGGGTGGAATCTGACAGGGTCTCCGGACAACAGTGGCAGAGGTTCTTCCTTGGCGATCCTGTGAGGAAGCCGAACCAGCAGTGTGTGAGCTGGAGGAAGAGGGCCCAACACGAACTGAAGAGGTGGTAGGTGGTGCTGTACGTTGGCCTACGTCTTGAGGGTGTCTATGCAACTCCAACTCGTGCTTGGTGCGCACATGTTTCCACATATTTGTGGTATTGAGGTTGCTGACATTTCTCCCTCTTTTGACTCTCTGATGACACAGCTTGCATTTGACAAAGCAAATGTCATCTGCAACTGTGTCAAAAAAGGACCACGCACTGCAACTCTTGTGAGCGCCCGGTTTGCCTTTGGAAGGAGGAATGCTCCTAACGGGTGCCGAAGTGGAGGGTACAGGCAACCAAGTCTTCCCCCTCCCTCTGCCTCCTGTTTTGGCCGGTAGGGGAATCTCTTCCTCCGAGCTGCTCCCACCACCTTCCTGTTGCTCACGCCATGATGGGTCAAGGACCTCATCATCTTCCCTCCCCTCTTCAAACAGCTGCTTCTCCGGGGTTGTCTCGCCAGCACCGTACGCACCAGAAAGTGGCAACTGAGTCTCGTCATCATCTGATGCGTACTGAGGTGTGCTGACCATAGGCACTGGCCCACTCGCCTCTTCAGATTCAGAGGGACAAAGAAGTTGCGCATCACTGCATACTCCCTCTTCTTCACATTCAGGAATGCTGCTTGGCTGGCCCCCTCTTTCCAAGCCAACAGATTCCGAGAACAGAAGTAGAGATTGTGATGGCTCCTGTCCATGTCTCTCTGACTGCCTGGGCACTTTGGCAGGTGGTGAAGAGACAGATGGTTGCTCTTCGGTGCTCTGACCCTGAGAGGATGCGGAAGTAATTGAAGTCGATGCGTTAGCTGCCATCCATCCGACAACGGCTTCAATTTGTTCCTCCCGCAGCAGTGGGGTACGTTGAGGTCCTACAAAGCTGCGCATAAAGGACTGTTGCCTGCTAAAACTGGGGGATGCTGATCCACTGGTGCCCGCAGCAGGCCCAGAATCCCCACGTCCTCTACCTGTAGAATCCCCACGTCCTCTCCCTGCAGAATCCCCACGTCCTCTCCCTGCTGAAACTCCACGCCCACGCCCACGCCCCCGCGCCTTACTCCCTGCCTTCTTCATCTTGCAAGACTGCTTAAGATAGGCAAAAAAGGACAAAGGGGGGCCTTAGTGTGCTTATTCCTGAACAGCTGGTTACAGGTACAAGAAACACTAATTTTATGAAGTGTGTGTGTGTGGACTAGACTTTAATAGGAGCTGATGTGGCCTACACAAGTTCAAAATGTAGTGTTTGGTGAACTTTTTATGTGGTTTCTTTGTTTGAAACAAACTCAAAGTATGAGAACAAAGAATTGAAACTGATAGTATCACCAACTTTTTGGAGCTATTACAATGCAGGCAGGTAACCTACAATGCAAAAGATGAGGCTCCAAAAAAATTGGGTAATACTAATCTGGCTGCGCCGGCAGGGCACAAGCCAGAAAAAAAGGCTCCTCTATCTACTCCTATATAGTGTTTGCAACCAACCAATGTTGATGGATACGGATGGATGCACACTAATAGGAGAAGAAAAAATGAGCTGCACTCAGAGACAAATATGTGTGAGGCAGTGACGCACGTTGAGCGTCCTACAACCAGACGTAGCTGCAGGACACTCTACTCAGCGTGAGCTGCACTCACACACAGTCAGAGACCTCTCAGACAGCCGTCAACAGTGCAGCTAAGTGGGCACTGGCACTGACAGGCTGCAGAAAGGCTCCGCTGTGTACTCCTATATAGTGTTTGCAACCACCGTAGATGGAGACGGATGGATGCACACTAATAGAAGAAAAAATGAGCTGCACTCAGATAAAAATATGTGTGAGGCAGTGACGCACGCTGAGCGTCCTACAGCCAGACGTAGCTGCAGGACACACTACTCAGCGTGAGCTGCACTCACACACAGTCAGAGACCTCTCAGACAGCCGTGAACAGTGCAGCAAAGTGGACACTAGCACTGAAAGGCTGCAGAAAGGCTCCGCTGTCTACTACTAGTGTTTGCAACCAACGTATATGGATACGGATGGAAGCACACTAGATTGAAATTATTTAAAAAATGCAGCTCAAAAAATAAAAGATGTATGAGGCAGCAGTGATCACACTGGGTGGCCTACAGCCTGACGTGGCTGCAGGACCCACTCCACAGCGTGAGCTGCACTCACACAGCCCTTGCAGACAGCTGTGAAAACAGCGCTGCTAGGGAAAAGCAAGCTACAGTGGTGGTTTATGTAGCCTGGATAAAGCACAATATTGTTTTTAGAATCGCTATTTCTAACTGTCCCTCACAGTCTTCTACAGCAGCCTGTCCCTAACTGAATTCACAGCAGAGTGACCAGAAATGGCGGCTGCGGTGGCTTTTATAGTGCATCATGACATCATTTCGGCAGCCAATCACAGCCATGCCAATAGTTAACATGCCTACATGCCTAACAGGATGTGCCCACACTTCGGAGGATTCCCATTGGCTTAATCAAAGCAAGCAGGCTCATAGCATGATGGGAACTTCCTATTCCGATTCCGATCCCGGAATCCGATATGAAAAAAGTATCGGAATTAAGTATCGGAATTCCGATACCGCTGATATCGGCCGATACCCGATACTTGCGGTATCGGAATGCTCAACACTAATCACCAACCATTCCCATTTTATTTAGGTGTATCCATATAAATGGCCCACCTTGTGATCAGCTTAGAGCGCCGGATAAATGTGATCCTAAATGTTATGTAAAATGTTCCCAATAAAAAAGCAAGCCCACGCTTTCTGTTGTTCTGGCACCTCAGTGGCTCTGCCAATGTTACATGGCACCCTCAAACTATTCCGGCAAAATCTGGAATCTGAACTCTAAAATGGAGCTTCTTCCCTTCTAACCTTTGCACTGTGCCTTAAAAGTAGTTTTCCCTCACACATGGGGATTGGCACACTCAGGAGAAATTGCACAACGCATTTTTGGGTCCATTTTCCCCTGCTATCCTTGTGAAAATGAAAAAAAAATTGGGGGCTAAAGCAACATTTTTGTGGGGAAAATATTCTTTTCTTCATTTTCACAGATCAACCTTTTAAAATTCTGTGGGTTCAAGTAGCTCACCACACATCTAGATAAGTTTCTTGAGGGGTCGTCTAATTTCCAAAATGGGGTCACTTGTGGGGATCCCACTGTTCAAGCACATCAGGGTCTCTCCAAACGCGACATGGTGTCTGTCTCGATTCCAGCCAATTTTACGTTCATAAAGTCAAACGGTGCTCTTTCCCTTCCGAGCTCTGCTGTGCACCCAAACAATGGTTTACCCACACATATGGGGTATCGGCGTATTCAGGAGAAATTGCACAACGAAAATTGGGGTTCATTTTCTCCTGATACCCTGGTGAAAATAAAAAATTGGGCCCTAAATAAAATTTTTGTGAAAAAAGTAAAATGTTTATTTTTTTCCACATTGTGTCAGTTCCTATGAAGCATCTCAAGAGTTATCCCCTTAGTGACGGGGCCAAATTTTTAAAATCTGGCCAGTGTCTCTTTATGTGGTAATAACTCCAGAATGTTTCAACAGATCCCAATGGTTTTGAGATTTTTTTTTTTTCGTGACATGTTGTACTTTATGTTAATGGTAAATTTATTTCTATATGTTTTGTGTTTATAAAAAATATCAGAAATTTGAAAAAAAAAGTTTAAAAAAAATTAGAAATTTTCAAACTTTGAATGATTATCCCTTTAATCCAGATAGTCATACCACACAAAAACATTCATAAATCACATCGTGTGTTTTATATCCGCACCATTTGTAAAATGTTATTTTATTTTGTTAGCCTTTTAGGAGGTTTAAAATGTAGCAGCAATTTTTTATTTTTTTCAAGAAAATTTACAACACTTATTTTTTTAAGGAGCTATTCAGGTTTGAAGTGACTTTTGAGGTCCTATATATTGAAAAACCTCCAAAAGTGATACCATTTTAAAAACAGCTCCCTCCTCGACTTATTGAAAACTGCTGTCAGGTATTTTATTAACCCTTCAGGTGATGTTAAGGAATGAATGCAAAGTGGCATGACAGGAATGAAAAAATGTATTTTTATCGCTTAAATGTCGCTGACTTCCGAACAGGCCACTGTAGCTGGTAGACTCTAAGGCCGCTATTTGGCTGTGAATTAACATGGCAAACATAGGGATCACACAATCATGATCTCAGGGTGCCGATGGTGATATAAAAGAAGCCCCCACACTCTGTTAACCATTTATAGGATGTAGTCTCTATTGACAGCAGCATCTCAGGGGTTATACAGATATGGACGGTGCAAACACTGATCGTGGCTGATGCAGCAAGTTGTCAGCAATAGTGTACAGCCGACAGTTGCTGGATTGTCACCTGTATGCGGATGCTAGTCTCTTTTATATCTCAGGTCAGTAAAAAGACGTCTTCTTACTGACCTGAGATATAAGAGACTAGCATTGGCTGTCATTAAGGGGTTAATAAACTTCTTGACTGTGGTTTTGAATACCTTGAGGGGTGCAGTTTTTAGAATGGCGTCACTTTTGGGTATTTCCTGTCATATAGACCCCTCAAAGTCACTTCAAATGTGATGAGGTCTCTGGAAAAAAAAAATGGTTTTGTAAATTTTGTTGGAAAAATGAGAAATCACTGGTCAACTTTTAGCCCTTATAACTTTTTAGCAAAAAAAATTATGTTTCAAAATGTGCTTATGTAAAGTAGACATGTGGAAAATGTTATTTTGTGAATATTTTTCTGATTTAAGGGCATAAAAATTAGAAGTTTGAAAATTGTGAAATTTTTGCCAAATTTATGTTTTTCACAAATAAATGCAAGTCATATCAAAGAAATGTTACCACTACCATGAAGTACAATATGTTATGAAAAAATAGTCTCAGAATCAACGGGATCCGTTGAAGCGTTCCAGAGTTATTACCTCATAAAGTGACAGTGGTCAGATTTTAGAAAATTAGGCCCGGTCATTAACCTACAAAATGGCTCAGTCCTTAAATGGTTAAAAAGCATATTATGTTATCATAAATTTAAAAAAAACTGATCAAGCAAATACAGAACAAACAATCAGATATGCGCAAGTATGAGTATCAAATTGTAAACATATAGATAACAGCCAATAAAACATATTAACCACTTGATCAATGATGTGTACAGCACATCATGAGCTTGTGTCAGTTCCCGCATCATGATGTGCTATATACGTCATGTCTTTAAGCCCCCTTTCACACTTCAGTTTTTTACCGTCAATCACAATCCGTTGCCTCGACGGATCGAAAAACTGATGCGACGGATGCGACTAGTGGATCTGGCGAAAAAATGGATCTGTCGCATCAGTTTTTTTCATCCGTTTTTCTATGGATCCGTTTTTTAAACCATGAATTTTTTCTATTTTAACCAAAGTTTTGTACCTTGTTACCCCAAGTTTTGTACCTTGTTACCCAAAGTATTGTACCTTACCCAAAGTATTATACCTTATCCTTAAATAAATGTAAGACAATAAAGTTTTTATCAAACCAAAATATTTTTATTCAATAAAGAATTATTAATTAAGATAGTTTGTGTTGGAGATAGTACTGGAGGGGCTGACAGATCGTACCACTTTGACAGTGGGAGTATGGAGACTGGATTGTGGTGTTGACGAAAGGTAAAACAGAAGGTGAAAGGGTGGAGAAACCAAGAGGATGGGTGGACAAAAGAACATGTGTAGGCAGGTGCGGACTGGGACTGGAATTCAGCCCTGGCATTTGCAATAACACAGGCCCATGTTGTCCCCATCTCCAAGCACCAGATGGGGATATATTACCCTGGATGGAGGAAAGCAAGATTTACTACAAGACCACTATTTCTAACGGTACCTGTAGCCTGCTTGGGTGATGGAGTCAGTGACTTTGTGCTCCATCACAACTGTTAACAGTTTGGATGTCTTGAGTTAACAACGTAGCAGACAAGGCAGCCCACGACCAGACATTTGCCAGAATTGCCAGATGGCCAGTCCGGCCCTGTGCGTAGGGATGGGATTTGGGAGACAGAAGACGTGGTGGGTGGAGAAGAGGCTTGTATTTGGGGCATGATGGGTGTGGAAGGAGACTGGTGGTAGTGGGCAAGGAGTACAGGTTGGGCAGGGAGTGGAGGCACAGATGCTGTGGTTGGGAACTGGTACGGGGCAGGAAGATGGTACGGGGCTGGAAGGACAGTGGCTGGGGGGGGGGGGCAGGTGCGGTAGGATCTACCGGGGTAGGTGGAGGGGCTTGGGAGCTAACCTGTGCTAGAGCAAGCTGGCAGGCTTGCATTACATGCATCTGCTGGTCAGGAGATAGCTTGTCTATGTGCTTGATTACTGCCTGGAAAAAGGAATGATTGGGCGTGCTCAATTCAAGCATACTGTTGTTCATGAGGTTGAATCCAGCACTTATTTGCTCGGACAAAAGTTTCAGCGAGTTCTGGAAAGATGCATTTAGATGAAGAAATTGGGTGCATAGTTCTTTTCTGGACCCCTCTGCTACCGCCCAGAACCCAAAGGTGTTCTATAGGAGGCAGCAGTGTCAGAGGGGTGGGGTAAAGGAAAAGCTACCTCGTCACCAGCAGCTTCATATAACGAAGTCTGCCAAGATGCTCCAGAGCTTGTGGATGGGACCCCGAGGGACCAGATGTGAGGGAAGGCAGGGAAGGTGCAGATGGGTCGGGTCTGTTGAAGTGGTCCCAGGGGCGGACTCCTGCGGGATCGCTCCAGAAGGGTTCAACTCTGCAGGCTCCTGAGTGCTGCAGACGGTGCTGTGGTACAAAGAAAAAAAATGTAATTAATATATTGCTATTGCTTGGTCCTGGCTGAAACCAAAAAAAAAGTTACACATGTAAACATTTTTACTTAGTAAATGGGATGGGGAATATTTACCTTTTGCTCACCATGGTCGACCGGAGGAACGTCAGGGCTCTTGCATACTTATACTTTGATCTGCGTCCTCCCGATCGACTTGGGGCCTGCATCTCTTTGTTGAACTCCCTCTTGATGAGATCCCTGAGTGACCGTCACCGCTTGATAACTCTGTCCCCTGTAAAGTGAAAGCACAAGTGGGTTAGCATACAACACATTACATCCTGTAACATAACTTACTGAACTGTGAATACTTACATGCTTGTTTCTGGTCCTGAGCATCAAGGTCCTCCCAATCTTCCACAACTTCGTGGAAACTTCCTCCCAGAGCCGATGGGCCACAACATCATCAGCGTGGCGGTGGTCCCCCATGTTCCACAGCTGCTCCCGCTCTCGGACTATATCGAAAAGGAGGTCGATGTCTATTCCTGCCTCCTCGCCGTCAGAGTCAGGAGCATGCTGTGAAGCCGGTTAAAAAAAGACAAAAAACAAAAACATTACACTCAAATCATCCACATGAAGTTGAAAAATACAAAAACCAAAAAAAACTTACTCTCTGCAGACCGCCCCGACGCTCACGCCGACGATCCTGGGAGGCACTTTGAGGACCTCTACGTTCAGCCCTAGAATCGGAAGACTATAAAAAAAATAAAAAAAGAAACATTATGTGCTTGGATGTAGGCTTATGTGTTGGGTGTACTGTGATGTCTGTGATGATCTGTTTCTGAGATGCATGTAAGAAACTTACACTCTGCGAGCCCGCTCCGTGTCTTTGTCCACCCCGTCCGTCTCCTTCTGAAAGCACCTCTTATGCTGCAGCTTCCTGTTAAACAAGAATTAATGCATATAGGGTTATGTGTACAAAAAAAAATCACAAAAAAAGAAGAAAAAAATGTTTTACCTCAGTTGGCTGACGATGTGAGGGAGGGCTCCCAGAAGAAGACATATTTGAGACTGGCTGGTCTGGCTGTGTCGCTGGTCGGCCAGGCTGTGTCGCTGGTTGAAAACCTCAGAAAGAGGAAAAAATCCTCCGAAAAATTCAGATACAAACCAGACAGGCCTAAATGCATCTGCACTAATACAGGATGCAGCGGACCCAAGTAAAATGGCAGCTGCACAGGTGCATAAATACCAAATGAAACAGCCAGCCTACAATCAGGGATTGGCCGTGTGGTACACCAGTGCAGAAGAAATAATCCGAATGTGGCAGTGTTCACACAGGGAATGCAGGGCTTCTGGTTCACAACCTCTTAGTAACACAATATAGGGGGGCTTCCCAGTGCCAACTAGAATGCATATGTGGCGCCCCTGAGGGTTCAGTCGCCACAGAGGTACTGCACCTCCTCCTGAGGTGTGGTACCCCACCATTCAGGTACGGTGGAGACACCTGACCACACTCCAACACCTGCATCCCACACAACATAGTAGTGTAGCAAAGAACCTTTGGTGTCTCCCTGCTTGGAACACAAAGAGTGCTGGGAGGTGGGTGGAGCTTAGCCTGCACAAGAGAGCAGGAGATGATTAGGACTAGGTCAGTCTGACAGAGTGGAAGAGTGAAGATCCCCTGAGTGGGATGGATGAAGGAAGTGCTGCAGCTGACCTCAGTGACCTGGGTCCACTGGCACAGGAAAGAGACATTGATGGGAAGCCTGACTCTCTCCATAAGGAAGGATTAGTACGGAACGTAAGGAGGACTAAGGATCAGGGTTAGAGCAGAACCCTTCCCTAGTTCACAGCGCATGGCCGGGGTCCGGTCCCTGAGGTTGTATGGATACTAATGGTTCTGCGACAGACACCGGAGGAATAGAAGTTGTCACCACTTTATTCCCACACAAGACTTGGGGGCACAACAGCAACGATAGTGAGCCAGGACTTGGTAGCAAGGAGTCCCCGAAGCAGGCTACAGCTGTCTGCCGTACAAGTAGAGTTCATAGGAACATCTGACAGGAGGAACTCCAGTGTAACTCAGTACTGAGAGTACTTCACTATAGGTGCAAAAGGGAGACGTTCAGAAAAGGCACTTATATTGGCGGAGTGTTGGAACGGAGTACTTCATCTTGCCTGGTGGTTGGCTGGGCCCCTGACCCGGAGGACACGGCACAGATGCAGGCACCTGTATGCTCAACAGACTGTGAGTAAAGCTTTGGAACTACATGCCCTGGTGTCCTCCACTTATTCCTGCGCCAACACACTCAGCACAGCTACATCTCGGTGCCGGACATTACACTCTCTCCCTTAACCCCTATCTTCTTCATCTACTCTGCCCTGGGACTACAGCCCTACCTGTGGAGGGCTACACCATCATTGCTGCACCACACCATCTGTCCCAGAGGATCTGTCTGCAGCGTCGGCTTAACATCTTCATTACCGAACACCACAGGTGGCGTCACGAATCATTCACTCATAAACTTTATTCCAACATCACTTAACCCCCTTTTACAATGGACGCCCAGGGCCACGGACCGGGTCACAGCTGCCGTGACACTTCCCATTGAAATCATCGAGCCCGGCTCCGAGTACCCCGCCTTCCCTGGCGAACCCCTGGGGGAAATCCACATCCCGTGTGAACAGAGGCCACAAGTTTTCAGAACCATTTGGGCCCAACTGCACTCTGAAAGAAATATGAAAAGTGCACAAAAAACATCAATATATGTAAGGTATTGGTTGATATTAAGGCCTTAATATGGAAGCTAGCAAACTGCATCAAAGTTCCTTACACTTGCCAGTCCTTCTCTAACATGAAAACCTCAAAAAGAGGAAAAAATCCTCCAAAAAATTCAGATACAAACCAGACAGGCCTAAATGCATCTGCACTAATACAGGGTGCAACGGACCCAAGTAAAATGGCAGCTGCACAGGTGCATAAATACCAAATAAAACCGCCAGCCTACAATCAGGGATTGGCCGTATGGTACACCAGTGCAGAAGAAATTATCCACATGTGGCAGTGTTCACACAGGGAATGCAGGGCTTCTGGTTCACAACCTCTTAGTAACACCATATAGGGGGGCTGCCCAGTGCCAACTAGATGTAGGCTTATTTGTTGGGTGTACTGTGATGTCTGTGATGATCTGTTTCTGAGATGCATGTAAGAAATTTACACTCTGCGAGCCCGCTGCGTGTCTTTCTCCACCCCGTCCGTCTCCTTCTGAAAGCACCTCTGATGCTGCAGCTTCCTGTTAAACAAGAATTAATGCATATAGGGTTATGTGTACAAAAAATAATCACAAAAAAAGAAAAAAAAAATTACCTCAGTTGGCTGACGATGTGAGGGAGGGCTCCCAGAGGAAGACATATTTGAGACTGGCTGGTCTGGCTGTGTCGCTGGTGGCCTAGGCAACTTTCTGCAAGAAATAAACACGATTGTTAGCTATTATACTAAGATTTTTTCCGTGTTGTACGTCGATTTAGAAAAAAAAAGGTAGCTCCATAGCTATTAGGGTTTCAACCCCTCCCCCCAAAAAAAATCCCCCTATGCCCCCCAAACAAAAAAATGCTACTTTAATAAGATGCTAAACCACCCGTCCTGTAATTAAAAGGTTTTAGATATGCAAGATGCGCAAGCAAACATAGCCCTCCCCCTCCAGGATTTCCCCAAAAAACCCACCAAACATAACACACCAACCCAAGTAGTACCTTGCAAACACCATTGCACAGTAAATACCCTCCTTCCCACTTTACATCTGTGGTCAATATATATTCAAGTGGGGGTTTAGGGATTTAATGTTTTAAAAACCCTGGTAAATTATAAAGACCCAATTTCTAAATTCCCCATTTGTATACACCATGGTTTTTTAAAATACAAACTCAAACACCTCTGTATTGCACGTAAACCAAAATAACCACCACAGGTGCTTTCCTGAGAAACATAACCCAAAAATTTAAAGTTACCTTGGTGAAATTATACCGCGGATGGCAAGGTTTTGGAACAATTTTAATAACTTTTTTTACTCCCATTTTTTTTTTTTTTTCAACAAAGTAGGAGCTACACAGCTCTTTATTGAAATACAAGGACAGTAATGAAAAAAAAATAAATTGCTTGCCTGGACACTGCAACTCCAGCTGGCTGGACTCGGGCTGGCTGGACTCCCTCTGGCTGGCCTCCCACTGGCTGGACTCCGGCTGGCTGGCTTGCTTGGACATTGATGAGTGAAGCCCTCCCTGGCAGGTTTATATACCTTTCCTAATTGGGGGCTGGCTAGTTATAATTTGATACTAAAAAATAAATTGTAGCTTGCTCAGTTAAAAAAAAAACGGAATCCGTCGCCGGATTCCGTCATTTGACGGATTTCGATGGATCCTGTGCCCATAGGCTTCCATTCTAGCAAACGACGGACGGCGACGGATCCATTGCTGTCCGATTTTTCGACGTAGACAAAAAACGTTACTTCGTCCCTCGTCTCCGGCCGCCGGACAAACAACTTTCGACGGATCCAGCGAGCGACAGATGAAATGTGAGGCCATCCGTCACAATCCGTCGCTAATATAAGTCGATGAGGAAAAAACAGATCCAGCAGCATCAGTCGCAGGATCTGTTTTTTTTCAAAATTCGATGGATTGCGACTGATAGAAAACATCTGATGTGTGAAAGGGGCCTAAGCTATCATTGTGTGACAACAGCGGTCACTGACAGCTAACTGGCATGAGAAGAGATGCGGGGACCTATGTCAGCTGTCTTTCCTCTCTGATTACTGTGATGGATTGACTGACCTAACTGACCGATCACAGCGTGTGATCGACAGGACGTTCTGAAATATCAGCACTTCCCTGCATGATCACTGCCGGATGATCGGTGCAGCTGACAATCGAGCTCTTGCGGTAACAGCCAGTGTTGGTGCTCCTGTATATGGAGCCAGCAAACTATTTTATGGACAAGTTGGACAAGTTTTGCAGTGTGTCCAAACAGTACTGTATAAGCCACATGTAGGGTATTTCCACGTTCACGAGAAATTGTGTAACAAATTATGTGGTCATTTTTACAACATTATATTGGTAAAAATTTAATTTCTTTCCTTTTTTCTTCACCACTCCACGGTATAAAATTTTGTGAAACACGTGGTGTCAATATGCTTACTGTACATGATTTCATTAAGAGATGTAGTTGTAAAATAGGGTCACGTATCGGGGGTCCTGCTGTCCTGACATCTCAGAAGCTGTGCCAATGTGACATGGCACCGGCAAACCATTCTTGGCAAATCTGCACTCTGATGTGGTGCTTCTGCCCTTCTGAGGTTTGCACTGTGCCTAAAAAGTAAAAGTTGAAAGCAATGATGGAGGAGAGAGTGTCATGTCACGTGTTGCCCCCTCTCCCATCATCACTCTCTGCCTCTGACGCAGTGGGCATGCAATGACGTCACTTCATCACATGCCACACTTTGCCAGGCAGTGGAGCTACTGACGTGACGAATGCGAATCAATGGGGAATGAAGAAAGGTAAATATGTATTTAATTCTAAAATCATAAAGTACATGGTGGCCATAATACTGCAGGACTGTGGGGCTGCATTAAACTCCTATGGGGGCTGCATTCTATTCTATTGGGCTGCATTAAACTCCTGAGGGGGACACTTTATACTCCTGTGGAGGACGCATTATACTCCTGTGGGGGACTGTGGTGGGCATTGTACTATGGGGTGTGTATTATACTGTATGGAGCATTATGGGGTGTATATTATACTGTATGGAGGACTATGATGCGTGCATTATACTGTATGGAGGACTATGATGAGTGCATTATACTGTGTGGAGGACTATGGGGTGTGTATTATACTGTATGGAGCGCTATTGGGTGTGCATTATACTATATGGAGGACTATGGGGTATGTATTATACTGTATGGAGCACTATTGGATGTTTATTATACTATATGGAGGACTATGGGGTGTGTATTATACTGTATGGAGCACTTTTGTATGTGCATTATACTATTTGGAGGACTATGGGGTGTGTATTAGACTGCATGAAGCACTACAGGGTGTGTATTAAACTGTATGAGGCACTATGGGGTGTGTATTATACTATGGGGTGCATTATACTAAACAAGCAAAATGCAGCCTATTCATCTAGTGATTGGATTATTTATGCTGGAACAGAAATCCTTGTACTCAGCAGCACATCACCCGGTGAAAACTGCAGATAGGCTGCTAACATGATACTGTATGGGGACAGATTGATCTATTAGTGATTGTTCTGTCCCCATCATTGTTCCTCAGCCAGTGTAAAGAGGCCGGGAAATGAGAGTCAAACAACTTCAATATTGTCGATAACGCTTAACGGCCTGAACTCAGCGCATGTAAATACAACTAAAATGTTTCTTTGTGATGGTGCAATATGTGAGCCCCACTTTTTCTAAAACTGGCCCTGGGTATCGACATACTCATGAGAAATTGGATAACAAATTGTATGGTTCCTTTTCTCCTGTTACCCTTGTGAAAATGAAAAATTTGGGGCTAAGGCTGTGTGCCCACGATGCATTTTGTTAAGCGTTTCCGCAGCGTTTGAGCCGGCTCAGACGCTGCAGAAACGCTTAAAAGATGCATCAAATTAATTAGCATGCGTTTTTGGCTTTTTGTGCCAATGCATGCGTTTTTAACCACTCAGGAATCGCTTAGCGGCTAAAAACGCAGCATGCTCATTAATTTCCGCATTGCTGAGCGTTTTTAGCCATCCCCAATGATCCCAGAAATCGCGTGTCAAAAAACGCGTCAAAAATCGCGCAAAAAAACGCGCGGAAAAACGCGCGATTTCTGGGAAGGGGATCCTTTTCCTGAGCGTTTAAAAACGCTAGCGTGTGCACATAGCCTAAAGCTACATTTTTGTAAGAAAAATAAAATTTTCAATTTTTCCTTCTACATTGTTTTAATTGCTGTGATGCATCTAAAAAGTTAACATACTTCTTAAATGTGGTCCTGATTTAAGGGCATAAAAATTCAACGTTTGAAAATGGCTAAATTATCATTTGTCAAATTTTCGATATTTTCATAATTAAACGCAAAAAATGTTAACCAAAATTTACCACTGAAGTACAACATGTCACGAAAAAACAATCTCAGAATGACTGGGATACGTTAAAGGTTTGCAGAGTTATTAACTTATAAAGTGACAAGTGTCAAATTTTAAAAATGAGGCTCTGTTGTTAATGAACAAGTTGCGCGTTCCTTAAGGGGTTAAGTAAGTACAAAATTGGTTTGATGTGTGCTGTGATGTAGTTAGGTGAGCGCCATACTGGCACATCGGTAGTGTGTAGGATGCAGTCCACCACAGGACGGCATATCCGCTCCCTGCGCCGAGGCACTTCAGAAGCATGTCATTAGACTGTGTTATGCGTTCCGTGAAGGAGTGCGTACATCTCTAAACAAGGTAATGGCACGCCCTTACTTTATAAATCACTGAGTAGCCCTGCCCACCGGACTCATATGCACACCAACATCAAGGATTTAAATAAATAAAATGCAAGTTTTACTGAAACTTGTCCCACAAAAATTTACATCAGTCTGATCATTGTCCCTTGCTCTATAATACCTGATCGGAAGATCAGATACAGTTTTCACATGACAGGTTCCTTTTAAAGTGAAACCTTAACCATTCTGTGGTTATGACTTCCTCTTCAAAATAGTCACAATGCTCAAGCGCTCAACTCCAGTTCTACATTCAGTTCCATAATGAGTAGACCACATAGGGTCTGCACAGTCCACGCTTCCCCATATGATAGTAAATCAGCCTGTATTCGGGACATACCTTTTGAAGACCATAATAGACTATGTTTGTGCTGACCATGGACTTTTGTAATACAGTAAGAGGCACATTATTCTCTGTTGGAGGTCATTTTTGGCAGTATCCACTTATTTGATGGGGGTACCATAGCACAGTCAACCACATTTTGGTGTCCACTTCAAATAGGAGGTCGCTGCCTAAAATTAAAGTCAATGGCCTCGTCAGGGCAAATGTCCAAATTCCATTTTTGAGGGCTTCAGATGTAAGTCCCAAAGGTGCCACTGTACATAGCCTAAAGCGCAATGTGAACACAACCTTAGTCTCCCTGAAGTGTGAAAATACTTTTTTCTAACACCCCACCTAAATGCACTGATACCCCCGTCTCTACCTACTATGAATTCCTGTTGGGGGTAAACTCCTCACTCTGATCATCCCAGGTCTGTTATGATTAGGTAACTGAGGAGGATAACGGGGGAATAGACTAGGCAACCAGATAACCAGAGAGGTTGGTAGCTTAGCAGATTGCAGAACCCTAAACTAACAACACAACTAGAATTAGCCATGGAACGTACCTACGATGCCCTAGATGCCTCGGCACAGCCACAGAATTAACTAAGCCTAAAGAGAGAAATGGGAAAGCTAAACTGCCCCGTAAGACCCCCCAAAGGAATAGCTAGCCCCCGAACATATATTGCCAGTGAGACAAGATGAAGCACAAAACACAAGCAGAGAGTAGAGTAAGCAAATGATGGGGCCCAAACTGTCTAGATAGAACAGGACAGGAAAGGATACTGTCTGCAATCACACAAAAAACTCAAAGAAAAATCCAACACATCTGATATGCAAAAATACTGAGGCCAAACCAAATCACCGGCAAGAGCTGAGGGAAGGTTGTTCACTTAAATCTCCCCAGTTTGTAACACCTGACCTCCAATCATCCTGCTCAGGTGATTAGACCAGCTCCATTACCAGCAGTAACCACCAGAGGGAGCCCAAACTCAGAAGCCAGGTCAAAAGTGTTCACAACACAGGTCTCTCACAATGTATATGTTACTCAGTTACTGGCTGGAACAAATATGGTTCCCTAATAGAAGCTCAGTCAAAGAGGGTGTCACATTGCACCACACACACACTCTATACGCCGTACGCACCACACACACTCACACCCATACACTCACTCTCATACACTCACAGTCACACTTATACACTCACACACATTCACACTCTCAAACTCACACTCATACACTCACACTCATACTCACACTCTCACATGCGGTACCACCAGAACACTGTTGCACTGCACCTGCGCGAATTCCACGCAGGCGCAGTGAATCATTCAGCTGATCCCGGCGCCAGATGCGCGATGTGTCTACAGACAGAGGAAGCCGGTTACATTAAAGGGGTTTTCCCACAAACGAAAGTTCATTTTAAAAATTGTCTGTGTCTGACCGTGTATAGAGCATACCACATCTCCTGGGCAGGGGAGGAAGCTAAAGACAATACTGACATTACAGCAGGGGATCACAGAGGATTCAGTTTGTGAGGTAAAATATTTCACTGACTGTTTTTAAACAATATTTTAGCTCACAAAATGTATCCTCTGCGATCTCCTGCTGTAATGTCAATGTTGTCTTTTGCTTCCTCCCCTGCCCAGGAGCTGTGGTATGTTCTGTACACGGTCAGACACAAAGAGTTTTTAAAATGAACTTTAGTTCGTGGGAAACAAGACATGACATGAGAGGAGAAGACAGCAGATGGGGGAGAGAGAAAGCACACAGGGGTGAGACAGACAGAGCACAGGGGGGAGACAGCTCAAACGTGTCAGCATGTGACGGGAGAACACAGCACAGGAAGGAGAGAAACAGCAGACAAGGGGCATAGCACATGGGGTAGACAGGTCAAAGAAGAAGTCAGCACATGGGGAAAGAGAGAGTGGATAGGTGGGTGAGCACATGGGGGGGTGGGGAGATTCTCAACGCTGCAAAGCCTGCCCCCATCCTGACATTACTGCTGTCCCAATGCGATAGCATTGGGCCTCCACCTAGTCACATATAACTAACTGAGGGCCCCTGCATATAACATTAGGAAGTGTACTAATTTATATTATACCCTGATATTAGCGTGTTTTACCACACAACTGGTGGTCTTCTATGTAGCTACATAGTGGGCCCCAAGAATGATTTTCTCTGGTGGGCCCAAGCAGGTACGGACTGGGGCTGGAATTCAGCCCTGGCATTTGTAATCACACAGGTCCATGTTGTCCCCATCCCCACGGGGCCCTGGGACAAAGGTGCTCCAGTCCCACGTTGTATGTACATACCTATCAAATTATTCTGTGGTGCAAAACCAGGCCCGGATTGGCAATATAACTAACCAGGCATTTTCCCGCTGGGCCGCTGTCACGTGGGCCGCGGGCATCTGGCCGCTTGCCAGCTGCTGCGGCCACCGTTGCTCCTGCCGCCGGCCCTCTGCGGGCATGGCGGTGATAGTTTCAAGTTCCTCCCGCACTGCAGGGAGATAAGCCGCCACGCCCCCCCGCACCTCATCCTCGCCTTAGCATGAGACCCCCCCCCAGCCACTCACAGCGTCGCACTCGCTTGCCTGCTCGCTCTGTTCGCAGGACCTGTGATGAGGTCACAGGAGGGGAGGAGTCAGGGGGTCACATGATCAGCAGGAGCCTTTGTCCAGACCCCCGATCATGTCACCCCTGACTCCGCCTCTCCTGTGACCTCATCACAGGTCCTGTGCGCTCAGCCTTGCCTCTACCGTCTGCAAGACTCTGCTTTGCTGTTGTCATGGTGCTGGTTGAGGTATGTATGTGTGGGGTCAGGATTTACAGTGTGGATGTAGCAGAGCTGTGTGTGTACGAGGTGTACGGAGCGGAGCCGTGTGTACAGAGAGGAGCCGCGCGTGTACGAGGTGTACGGAGAGGAGCCGCGTGTGTACGAGGTTTACGGAGCGGAGCCGTGTGTACGAGGTGTACGGAGCGGAGCCGTGTGTACGAGGTGTACGGAGCGGAGCCGTGTGTACAGAGAGTAGCCGCGCATGTACGAGGTGTACAGAGAGGAGCCGCGCGTGTACGAGGTGTACAGAGAGGAGCCGCGCGTGTACGAGGTGTACAGAGAGGAGCCGTGTGTACGAGGTGTACGGAGAGGAGCCGCGCGTGTACGAGGTGTACGGAGAGGAGCCGCGTGTGTACGAGGTGTACGGAGAGGAGCCGTGTGTACGAGGTGTACGGAGCGGAGCCGTGTGTACAGAGAGGAGCCGTGTGTACGAGGTGTACGGAGAGGAGCCGCGCGTGTACGAGGTGTACGGAGAGGAGCCGTGTATACGAGGTGTACGGAGCGGAGCCGTGTGTACAGAGAGGAGCCGTGTGTACGAGGTGCACAGAGAGGAGCCACGCGTGTACGAGGTGCACAGAGAGGAGCCGCGCGTGTACGAGGTGCACAGAGAGGAGCCGCGCGTGTACGAGGTGCACAGAGAGGAGCCGTGTGTACGAGGTGTACGGAGAGGAGCCGTGTGTACGAGATGTACGGAGCGGAGCCGTGTGTGTGTACGAGGTGTACGGAGAGGAGCCGTGTGTACGAGATGTACGGAGCGGAGCCGTGTGTGTGTACGAGGTGGAGCCGTGTGTGTACGAGGTGTACGGAGCGGAGCCGTGTGTGTGTACGGAGCGGAGCCATGTGTACGGAGCGGAGCCGTGTGTACGAGGTGTACGGAGAGGAGCCGCGCGTGTACGAGGTGTACGGAGAGGAGCCGCGCGTGTACGAGGTGTACGGAGAGGAGCCGTGTGTACGGAGAGGAGCCGTGTGTACGAGGTGTACGGAGAGGAGCCGTGTGTACGAGGTGTACGGAGAGGAGCCGTGTGTACGAGATGTACGGAGCGGAGCTGTGTGTGTGTACGAGGTGTACGGAGAGGAGCCGTGTGTACGAGGTGTACGGAGAGGAGCCGTGTGTACGAGGTGTACGGAGCGGAGCCACGCGTGTACGAGGTGTACGGAGAGGAGCCACGCGTTTACGAGGTAGACGGAGTGGAGCCGTGTGTATGGAGTGGAGCCATATGTGTACGGGATGTACGGAGCGGAGCCAAGTGTATACAAAGCAGGCTTTTCCCACGGACACAGGAGTACACGGCGGAGCCCCGAGGAGCATTTTAAAACACACACATCACTTCAGGTGGAACGTCATGTGCTGGAAGCTGACCGGAAATGAGATAATTTCTTGAGGAGATTGTGACGCAACCAGGAATGCTTCAGATCCATCACCGTGTCCTCCTCCGACAGCGCAGACAGCAGGATCGCCTTGGAATCGGGGATGCCGGCCATGTGAGCGGATCATGATAGGTCCTGCATCGGGAGGCTCAGGTGGGCACTACAATGGGAGCCGGGCTGCTATAGTATCTTTGTAGAATCTTTCTTTATTTCTTTTTCTCTTTTTCTTTCTTTCTCTGTTCTTTCATTCTCTGTTCTGTCTTTCCCTCATTTTCTTTCTCTCTCTGTTCTTTCTTTCTCTCTCTGTTCTTTCTTTCTCTCTCTGTTCTTTCTTTTTTCTCTCTCTGTTCTTCCCCTCTTTCTTTCCTCTCTTTCTCTCTGTTCTTTCTTTCTTTCTTTCTTTCCCCTCTTTCTTTCTCTCTCTGTTCTTTCTCTGTCTCTCACTGTTCTTTCTTTGTCTCTCACTGTTCTTTCTTTCCCCTTTCTTTCTCGCTATCTGTTTTCTTTTTTCTCTCTCTCTCTGTTTTCTCTCTTCCTTAGTGCCAGTCAGTGTGCCCATAATGCCAGCCACTGTGCCCTCAGTACCAGTCAGTGTGATTAGCAGTGCTAAATGGGTGCGATTAGGTGTGGACATGGGTGTGACTAGTTGTGAAATGGGTGTGGCTGGGCGCGGCCAAAATTTGCAGCGGCGCGCTATGCGCGCCGCACTCTTTGTCCATCTTTCCCTTCTTCAAAAGTTGGGAGGTATGATAGGGGCGGCTATGACCATGGGGTCTGGTTGCCCAATAGAGAGCAGTTCTGCCAGGAATTCTGTAATCATGCATACACAATGGGACAGAGATTTGGGAGGAGTACTGTACCTAAAAGCAATAAATAGGACTGAGCTGAAATACTGGGCACAGCTGTGACTACATGTTATATAGTCGTGTTAATCTCCTCTCACTTCTTGTAAACTACAAGTGTACAAAGATATTATATAGTCACCATGTGACTAGTGGGCCTGTGTAACTTCAAATACCAGGGCTGAATTTTAGTCCCAGTCCGGCCCTGTGCAAAACTATCCTATATGGACAAATATACACAGCACCACAGACGGCAAAGCACCCCACGCCTAAAGAGCACCGCTATAAAACTCCAATAATCTGATACCAAGTGAGGTGGCTCTCTATACAGGCCACTAGTTACTGACAGACTGCCGCTATTCTTCTGTTGTCTATGCGGTACTCTGATGATACTGGGAATTGAGGGGCTGGTATAATAGGGGTGCGCTCGGCATTTCAGGTCTCCTTGGCAGTAATTCCTAAGACACGCTTGCATACTTCTAGAGTTACGTTTATGTCTGGTGGTCCCTTCAGCGCCCATAATAATGACCCATATTATGTAGGATGATGCGGGTGGAGCCTGGCTGTGGGGCTTCTTTCAGAGGCCAGATAAGCCACCACAGATACTAGAAGTGACAAATAAACCACTGCCCCCATTGTAACTTGCACTGTATGGGAGCGAGGTGGCCGGTTGCTATGGGTAACGCCTCCATTCTTGTCCGGTCTCATTTCCACGCAGTGCACAGATTGAGCAGCAGCGGTGCCGGGAGGAAGCCACATACCTGAGTGCACAGGTCCCGCCCTGCCGAGCACAGCACGTCACCCACCTCCGGCTGCTGAGGACTCCGGGAGCGGCAGGGGGTCGTGTGTGTCCCGCAGAGCTGGGCCAGCAGCCCGTATGTGACCGCCGCTGATACACCGTGCACCCGTTAGGTATGTATACGTGTGCGCCGTGCCGATATCCCGGAGCAGCTGCTGGACCCAGCAGCTCCTTGTATCAGCCCCGTCTTCGGGACAGCACTGATTGCTGGGCTGGTAGTTTAATCGGGATCGCTCCATCATAGCGTATCCTCAGTGCAGACATGTCTGGCTGCAGATCACCTCTCTCCCCCAAATGAAACACTCGCATGCTGCAGGGATCAAATATTGGGGTGGCTGTTGTCAGTCACTGTCGTCTCGTTACATTGCTATCCTGTACCCTAAGTAGTTGTCGCAGGTTCCCCCCCCCCCCGAGCCCCTATGTGATTGCAGTATTGCATGCGTTTCCTATGGGGAGAGGGGTATAAGCGGCTATCAGACAACTCTAGTGGCGTTATATCTCAGGGTCAGCTATTCTCTTTACCCTCCCCCCATTTTCCCACATACTTGTGGCAGTGGTTGATCTGAGAGAACAAAGAGATTGGGCTTGTTGAAGTCAACAGGTCTGATCCTTATGTCAGGGGAGTGTGGACACCCAGTATACATCAGATGCTTGTGTGATTCCTGTGCAGGCTCCACCGATCGCGTCCACATCACTGGGGTATCCCTAAGGGAGCACAGACTTTTTACTTCAGCTGCCAGCCAAGAGCAGGTGAAAATATACAATCCCCATCATTTACAGATGGACTACCAGTCTCTCAGAAATAATCTTGGACAACGTCTTGATCCATTACCAATAAGCTGATCCGTCAGTGCAATCAGTGGGGAACAGGGCAGTGTTTCCTTTCCCTGCGGCGCCACCATAGGGGAGATTGGGCATTACACATTGCCCATTCAATTCAACAAGTTGTCTGTAATGTGAGATCAGTCATCCACAACAAGACATAGAATTTGTGGCCAAGAGACGACGAACAGGGCACCCTTTCTATCAACTCCGAATTCATCAGTAGGGTATGAAAATGATCTGTTCGCTCTACTGAGCCAGGCTACATGTGAATTTATGGAGATGGTCTACATCATTAGATGCACTCTGAGATGAGGATGTGGCCCCTGAATAATCCCAATTCCTGTCTGGGCATGTAAAAAGGAAGGTGCATTTTTGGGGTCAGTTATGAGTTGTTAAAGGGAATCTGTCACCTCATGTTTGGCCTATAAGATGTGGCCACAGCCATCAGGGGCTATGTAACCTGAAAGATAAGAAAAACGAGTTAGATTATACTCACCGGGGGGGTGGAGTCGGGTGCGGTGGGTGTCGCGGTCTGGTCCGGCGCCTCCCATCTTCTAGTGATGACGTCCTCCTCCTTACTTCTGACGCAGCTCCTGCGCAGGCGTACTTTATCTGCCTTATTGAAGCAGAGTAAAGTACTGTAGTGCGCAGGTGACGGGAATGGTCAGAGAGGTCCAGCGCCTGCGCACTGCAGTACTTTACTCTGCTCTCAACAGAGCAGAGAAGTGCGCCGGCGCAGGAGTCGCAGCAGAAGTAAGGAGGAGGACGTCATTGCTAGAAGATGGGAGGCGCCGGACCGGACCCTGGGTGAGTATAATCTAACTCGCTTTTCTTATCTTTCAAGTTACATCGGAGGCTTATCTACAGCATTACAGAATGCTGTACATAAGCCCCTGATGGCGGTAGCCGCATCTTATAGGCCAAAAATGGGGTGACAGATTCCCTTTAAATCCGAATTCTGCCTCCCTATTCCTGGTGTTTTTCTGGCTTACACTTTGAAACAAAGTCCAATCATCATCCAGATTTTCTAGAACAGTATTTTACTTGTGATCAAGATTTTCTTCATTACCACTAAGTGTGAACAGAAACGAAATACCCCATGGCTGCCCCTGACCAACAGATGCTGATACCACGCAGTCTGATGCAGATGTATGAAATAATGCTGGATGAGACTGTATGTAAGCAGACCTCCTAACTCTTCTGCGGCGGAAGGAGGGACAAAGTTTGCGTTATTATTATTTATTTACATCTCCGGCTGATGAATACTCCCATCCACCGCTCCTGCTCTAACTATTAGTGGCAGCAGGCAACTGCTGATGGGAGCAGTAGTCTCATCAGCCGACACTAATGACCGGAGGTGAACTTTATATCTCCGATCACAGCTGCAGGCTCATGCTGTCATTTGACAGCGTGGGAACTGTGGCTCTCTGACCAGCAGGGTTGATTTTCCTGTCGATGAGAAGCGGTGTTTGCTGCTCTGTCATGCACTTGACAGTGTGACAAACACCTGGTGTTCGGGGGGCCGAACCCGAACAGTAACACGGACTTCCTGGTGAAGTCCGTGTTCGGTGTCCGAGCCCGAACAGTAGGTGTTCGGTACAGACGGCGAACTTTACTGTTCGGGTTTGCCCATATCTAGGCCTGATACAAGAGGGGCGTTGGCTGCTTCTCGCCAGTACAATGTGGGGAAAAGAAGCTCCCAGCCAGGTCGGCGGAGCGACGTCTCAAAATCGGGACTGTCCCGCTATATACTGGATGGCTGAGACCTATGTGTAAGGGGACACCATGACTTCTGCATGTGTAGGTGGAGTACTTCTGCATATGCTGATTTCACCATTATTAAATGTGTAAATCCTTTCCTTTATTATAGGTTTGCTGCACGTATACAACTACAAGAGTGGGGATTTAGCTTTCGGGTAGGGAGAGGGGATGTTGGAGTATTTTAGATGTGCTCAGAGATTTAGTGTTTGTCGCCTCAGCTGCATGATTTGCGGCTGCTAAACAGCCTGAATATATGTGTGGAATTCCTAACAATCAGGCAAACAGGCAATCCCCACATGTATTCAGCCTGTCTTACAGCCGCAAATCATGCAGCTGCGTCGACAAACACTAAATCTCCGAGCACGCCAAAATACTCAGGGGCCACCCGATCAACGAATATACCCGCTCATCACTAATGCTGGAAGCAGGTAGTAAGGTGGATTGACATGCAGAGAAGTCGTAATGATCAGGGCTTTGGTTTCCACAGTAGCTGTAGAGAGATGTGCTAATCGCTATGGGGCCATGGCATGAAATGCGTTGGAGTCTCTGCTTGTTCTCGTCATAGGAAATTCCAGAACTGAAGAAAGTCAAAACAACATTCATTGTTCTAAAGATTAGGGTTCTTACAGATGTCGGAGCATGGGCTGCAAAACGCAGATTGGCCAATTTATGGACAAAGTATCTTATGCAATTCCAATTTCCCATATTTCATGTTTTCTTGTCATAGTGTTACTGACTGCAGCTTTGTTATATATGAAGGTGGCTACTTTTCATTTGCACTTATTCTGTTTGGAAGTGACGGTCAGTCTTTTGATATTAATACATAGGCTCTCTGAGCTCGCCACCCATCAGCCTATGGCGGATTTAATCACAGCAGGATCCTCCCTACCCATAATTGTAGGCTAGCAGCCCAGGAGTGGTACATGTTGGGTTAGGTTCTCAGCAAAGAGGATCGCCTTGTCGTTGGCTGCTGGGCACACATGAATTGGCCAACTTATGTATCTTTGTTTTTTCCTATTTTCTAGACCAGTAATGCAATTCCAACTTCATATTTGCATGCTATAGTGATACAGATTGCAACTTTGTTAGTTATATGTGGAGATGGCTACTCTTAGTATGCACCTGTTCTCTGTATGGAAATGACGGTCAGTCTTTGATATTCAGTGCATACATGACAGGGTACAATTTATTGAAAAGTGTTGGTCCTTGCTGGATCTCCCTCTGAAAGTTTACATCTGATGGCAGCTGAGAGATCGGCAGTATGCAGGAAGAGCTTCTGGTGTGGTACAGTTGCCTTAGCAAGAGCATTGCTAATGTGGGATGTGTCTCCTGCTATCAGGTTCACCTCTTCCAGCTTAACCAGTTCTTGTTTTTTCATCTGTGCCTTCCAAGAAGTGTTTTAGTTTTTCCGTTGACTTGGCCATCATATGTGCTCTTATTTTATACAGGTAAACATAAGAGAGGGGATTACGTCAGCTCAGCCATAGCGGAGTCCGGAGCAAGGAAAATCCAGCAGTGCAGCAGGAAGATCAATCAATAGACAAAAAAGGTAAATCCAGCTCTTCAGAAATCCGATGTGTATATAAAAGCATCAAATTTATTAGGAAAATTAAAAATAAGACAAAGGCATGGTAGTCATAGCCCCAGCTTGGGGAGATGATAGGCAGACGCATTTCAGACCCTCAGGTCTTTAATCTTTGCAATGATTAAAGACCTGAGGGTCTGAAACGCGTCTGCCTATCATCTCCCCAAGCTGGGGCTATGACTACCATGCTGTTGTCTTATTTTTAATTTACCTACTATTTTATACAGGGTTTTATGTATCAGTGGCCCTCCTTCTTGTGTTATATATTAAAAACTTTGTGCTGGAAAAACCGTGGGGTGGCATGGGAAACTAACAATTCCACAAGGAAAGATTGTTTGTAGGGGGTTATGTCATTCACTGCATGGTAAAAAAAAAAACAACAACTTTTTATTCTGTGGCTCAGTACAATAATTGTGATACCACACTTTTAGTTTATTGTTTTACAATAAAAAATTAATAAAAAGCTATGTTCACACGTTGCGTAGCTGCTTTTGGCTGCAGAGAAAACTGCAAAAAAAAAGCGCAATTGAACATAGCCAAATGGTTTTCCCCTTTCAACTTTTTTTTCCGCTTTCCAAATTAGTTCTTATTATAAAAATAGCAATAAAAATATCAATCCGCTGATACCCTCCAGCAGTGTGTTTTCTGCTCCGATGATTATGTGCAGCCTGCAGTGGCGATATGTTTACAGCACTGCAGCCAATCACTGAAATTAGTAGTTCTGCTACCCATGTAGACAATGTAAGATTAAGGCTGTGTTCAAACGTTGCGTTTTTTTTAGTGTTTTCCCGCTGCGAAAATGCTAAGAAAATGCATCCCATGCAATCCTATGGCATTCCACATTGCTGTGCTAATGCTGCAGATTTTACGCTACGGAATCGCATAGCGGAAAAATCAGCAGCATGTTCATTCTTTGTGCGGAATCGCGGCGATTCCGCCTCCATAGGATTGCATTAAATGCTCACTTTACGCATGTGGCTATGCCCACCATGCGTGAAGTGAGCGCTTCATGTGCGGATGGTATCCAGGGTCTGGAGGAGAGGAGACGCTCCTCCAGGCCCTGAGTACCATATTCGTGTAAAAAATAGAATTAAAATTAAAAAATCGGGATATACTCACCCTCTGATGACCCCCAAAGTCCTTCTCGCCTCTCACCACGCTGCCGGCATCTTCCGGTCCCAGTGATGCTTTGCACGAATCACCTGAGATGACGTCGCGCAAAGCATCACTGGGACCGGAAGATGCCGGGAGCGCCGCTGAGATCGGGGGCCGTCGGAAGGTGAGAAAAAAAAAAAAAAAAAAAATGATTATTAACATCCTATCTTTTACTATTGATGCCGCATAGGCAGCATCAATAGTAAAAAGTTGGTCACACTTGTCAAGCACTATGCTTGTCAAGTGTCACCAACCTGTCAATCACCTTTCCAAGTGATGCTTCAAATTGCTTGGAAAGCGCAAGCATTCTACAAGTTAAATACGCTTGCAAAACGCTTGTGTTTAGCGGGAAAATGCATGCGAAATCTGCATGCGTTTTATCCGCGGCAGGAGTTGCGGAAATTTCCGCAGCATTTCCGAACGTGTGCACATAGCCTAAAAGGTGGCTTGTGTTTAACACATTCTGAGACCCACAACTTTTTTTAGTCGTCTTTTTTTCGGAGAGTTGAACTGTAGTTTTTATTGGTACTATTTTTGTAACAAACATCTTTTTTGTCACTTCGTTGTTTTTTCTTTTTTTTCTTCCTGTTTTGCGGAGGCGAGCTATCTTTGTGAAGCAAGGTCAGCACCTGACCCCTTTACATTCATCCCCTACAGCTTGCAACTTGGATATACAATGAGTGTTGGGAAGGGGTGAATGGCTGGAGACTCTGGTACCCCTCCATTTCATGTGTGTTGTGTGTGCCATGAGGCTTAAGGTTACTTACTGATATTTGCATAAAGCTTCCTAGAACGCAAATCTGTAAAACTGGTTTGGTGACAAATTGCTAGGCTGCACAATGTTTCCAAACTCATGGGATTTTTGTGTAGGTTTTTAAGTAGGTTGCTTCCCTTTAATTTGTCCACTTACTGTGAAGCCGCACCGATAATTAGATGCAAGTAAGTCTATAAGTATATGTTCAACGCCGGACTGCCCTATGAAATGTATTTTATTGCTGTCATGATCCAGGATGGGGTTTCGCTTTGGCCCATTCTGATCAGATTGGGGGTTAATTGTTTCGCCTCTCTCTGGCAGAGGGCGGCTATTTAGTGCTCACTGGACCTAGGTCCGGTGTCAGTTATACTCCTGCCCTCGGCTGAGTTAGTTGACCTTGTGCGTACGTGTGCCTGATATCTTGCTTGTTTGGTTTTGATCCGGTTCTGTCCCTGTTACGAGTTCTGCCTGGCCCTCTTGTACTGCGCTACCTCTCGTGTATGACTTTCTGCTCGTCCCCTTGGTACCACGTCGCCCTCTTGTGTATGACCTTTGGCTTTGTCTGACAACCCGTCTGTTTGTCCCTCCTGTGCCTCGTTTGCCCGTACTATGGTGACCTCCGTTTTGCCTGACTCTGAGTTGTTGTATGGTGTCCTGTCATATCTGAAAGCAGGACGCTAAGCCCTGCCCCCTTGCAGTCACCTGACCATAGGTCCTGTGCCTGCTTGCTAATTTCAGTGTCCGCAGGTCCTGTGCCTCTTTACTTTCCGGCGCTGACTGGACCCTGACACTAATAGTTTGAAGCATGCATTGTCACCTCTGCTGCCTTGCTCTACAGGTATCTTTTAGCACTGTTTCTGTACTCAGGACACGCGCACTGGCTCTGTGAGCGAGTGTAGTGCGGTGTCTCTGACATTATAACTGACCCATACCATTTTTTTTATCTCTGCTCCCATTCTCCTGTGTATGTGATGGATCCTATGCACGCTCTTTCTGAGCAGGTGAGACACCTGACTCGGATGTCTCAGAAACTCCTTGGAGAATGAGTCCTGGCTCAGTCTCAGCAGCTGATCGCTGACACGGTGCAGGGGGTATTCTCATCTGGGGCTCGGGATGTTACATTAGTTTCCCCTGAGTCTCCGGTTAAGTTACCAGATACCTTTTCTGGAGATAAAAGGAAATTCAGAGTTTTCAAGGAGGGCTGTAAGCTTTTTTTTTCATTGAGACGACACTCTTCTGGGGATGAAGGTCAGAGAGTGGGGGTCATTATGTCTCTGTTAAGGGGAGCCCCCCCAAGCTTGGGCTTTTTCCCTTCCGACCACGGCCCCTGAGCGTATGAATGTGGATGCATTTTTTTGAAGCCCTGGGACATATTTATGATGAGCCTGATCGAATGCATATGGCTCAGGACATGGTGATGAGTGTGTGCCAGGGAAAGCACTCAGCCGAGTGGTTTTGCTCAGAGTTCAGATGCTGGGCTACTGAGGTCTTCTGGAATGACGCCGCCCTCCGGGGTTTGTTCCGTAGAGGCCTGTCTGAACATTTGAAAGATGCCTTGGCTCTCCACCCTCCGCCTGGTTCCCTGGAAGAGGCTATGACACAGGCCGTCCGAATGGATCGCAGGCTACGGGCGAGGGGAGTGGTGCAAATTGAGAGACCGTTATTCTGCCAAGGAAGGGGAGCCAGTCATACATTGGAAGTCACGGAAATGGGAACCATCGACCTCAAAGAAAATGAAAGGAGACAACGGCGCATGGGAAAATGCTGTTTTCACTGTGGCGATTCTGGACATTGGAAAAAGGATTGCCCCTCCGGTCCACTGACCAACAAGCGACTGAGCCCGGGTGATTGTCATGGAGGTCACCCAGGCTCTCAGGTACCCTTTTCTGCCTTCACTAAAATGTTGTTACAAGTGGAACTTTGTTGTGGGAGTGTCTCTACATCCACTTCTGCCTTTGTGGATTGCGGTTCATCATTGAACTTTACTGACTCGGACTTGGTGGCCAGGTGTAAGTTAGGGACAGTTAGGTTGGACACTCCTATTCACATTGTTGCCATTGACAAAACACCACTGGTTAAGAATAACGTTATGTTTCGCACTGAAGAGTTTCTCCTTAAAGTGAGTTCCTTACAACAGGAACATATTTCATGTTTTGTTATGGACAACCTGCCTGCAGGATTGGTGTTAGGCTTCCCCTGGTTACAATTGCATAATCCAGTAATTAATTGGGTGTCTGTGTCGTCCGTGGGTCTGGAAGGTATTCCGGAGTGCCTGAAAGACTATACAGACGTTTTCTCCGAAAAAGAGGCTGAGGTTTTACCACCACACCGCCCATTTGATTGTGCCGTTGACCTGGTTCCAGGTGCTAAATTGCCCAAAGCCCGCTTGTATAACCTTTCGGGTCCAGAACGGGCCGCGATGAAAGAATATATTTCCGAGAGTCTCCGTAAGGGACACATTCGTCCTTCTGTTTCTCCCGTAGCGGCGGGGTTCTTTTTTGTAAAGAAAAAAGACGGTGGTTTACGCCCATGCCTTGATTTTCGTGAGTTAAATAAGATAACTGTGAGGAATACGTATCCCCTTCCACTTATTCCTGATTTATACAATCAGTTGTCCGGAGCTAAGTGGTTTTCAAAGTTAGATCTACGGGGAGCGTATAACCTTATCCGAGTCCGGGACGGAGATGAGTGGAAAACCGCTTTTCTCACTACTGAAGGGTTGTTTGAAAACTTGGTTATGCCTTTCGGTCCTGCCAATGCTCCAGCGGTTTTCCAAAATTTCATTAATCATGTGTTCTCTGATTTCATTGGACATTTTATGGTGGTATATTTGGATGACATATTGATCTACTCTCCTGATAAACAGGCTCACATTGGTCATGTTCGGGCAGTTCTCCAAAGGCTCCGGGAGAACTGTCTCTTTGCTAAATTAGAAAAATGCTTATTTTTTGTCCAGGAACTGTCTTTTCTGGGGTTCATTGTGTCTGCTGAGGGGTATCGCATGGATCCTAATAAGGTGCAGGCCATTGTCGAGTGGGTTCAGCCTTGTGATTTGAAGGCTCTGCAGCGTTTCCTAGGATTCGCCAATTATTACCGTAAATTTATAAGGGGGTTCTCACAGGTGGTTATACCCCTCACAGACATGACTCAAAAGGGGGCCGATATCAAGAATTGGTCAACCGCAGCGGTAGTGGCGTTTCAGTTTTTAAAAAAAATGTTTCATGTCTGCCCCGGTTCTTATTCAACCGGACCCGTCGGAACCATTTATTGTTGAGGTAGACGCCTCAGAGGTGGGGGTGGGGGCGGTATTGTCCCAGGGACCCGCCACTTTGACCAATTTGAGACCTTGCGCCTTTTTCTCAAAGAAGTTCTCCCCTGCGGAGAGAAACTATGATGTGGGGAATCGAGAACTTCTGGCCGTAAAGTTGGCTTTTGAAGAATGGAGGCATTTTTTGGAGGGGGCTGTCCATCCTATAACAGTAATTACGGACCACAAAAACCTAGCTTACATTGAGTCAGCTAAAAGGTTGACTTCCAGACAGGCTAGATGGTCACTTTTTTTTTCCCGGTTCAATTTCTTGATCACTTTTCGGCCAGGATCTAAAAATGTCAGAGCGGATGCCTTGTCACGCAGTCTAGATCCGGTGTCCCCCCCCCCCCCCCTCCCCCTCCCCGGAACCTCCATCCTCCATTCTTCAACCTGGGGTGGTGGTGGCAGATATTTCTAATATGTTGGAACGGGAGATTCGGGAGACTCAGTCTCTGGCACCTCCGACTAAGCCGGTGGATAAGCTTTTCATGCCAGCTCAGTTTCGCCTCAAGGTACTCCGGGAGTTCCATGACTCAGTACTGGGTGGACATCCATGGATCTCAGCTACCCAGAAGGCCATTGCTAGAGTATTCTGGTGGTCTGCTTTAGCCTCTGATGCTGGGGAATATGTGTCTGCTCGTGATGTTTGTGCCCGTGCAAAAACAACCTATAACCGGCCGGCCGGGGAATTGGTACCACTGTCAATTCCTGAGAGACCATGGACTCATTTGTCCATGGATTTCATCACCAACCTTCCCCCTTCCAAGGGTAATACCGTCGTTTGGGTTGTGGTGGACAGGTTTAGTAAGCAGGCACATTTTGTACCTTTGGCAGCTCTACCTAAGGCGGAAACGTTGTCCAGATTGTTCGTTGAGCATGTGGTGCGGTTGCATGGGGTACCCTTGAATGTGGTGTCTGATAGAGGAGTGCAATTTGTTTCCAGATTTTGGAGGGCTTTTTGCAAGAGGTTGGGTATTGGTCTGTCCTTTTCATCCGCTTATCATCCTGAGACTAATGGGCAGACCGAGCGGACCAATCAATCTCTGGAGCAAATTTTGCGTTGCTTGACCTCAGCCCGACAGGATGATTGGTGTTCTGTGTTACCGTTGGCAGAGTTTGCATTTAACAACCGCATTAACCAGTCTACGGGTACATATCCCTTTTTCTGTAACTATGGGTTTCATCCTCATTTTGGAGAATTTTCCTGTTTGAATTCTGGGTGTCCTGGGGCGGATGAGACGATCCAGCGGTTGGGGGAGGTATGGTGGGAGGTTCAGAGTAACATTACGAAGGCCCAGGACAAATTTTAAGTTTTTTACGGACAAAAAACGATCCACGGGACCGGTGTTTCAGATTGGGGATAAGGTATGTTTGTCCACCAAGAATATAAGGCTCAAGGTCCCCTCTGCGAAGCTTGGACCCAAGTTTATAGGTCCCTGTGTAATTACCGAAGCAGTTAACCCGGTGGCTTTTCGGTTGCGTCTCCCGCCATCTCTGCGGATCCCAAATGTTTTCCATAAGGCCCTTTTGAAACCTGTGAGGTCCGGTGGGGAGGAATCATCAGCTTCCCCACCACCGGTTTTGGTAGATGGGCAGTCGGAGTACGAGGTGGAAAGAATCGTCAACTCTAGGTTGGTCCATCGTGCCCTTCAATATCTGATACATTGGAAAGGCTACGGTCCTGAAGAACGGTCGTGGGTTCCTGCTCGATCGGTCCATGCGGATCGGTTGGTCCGGGCCTTTCACTCCAAGTACCCTGAGAGACCTGGGGGTCCGGTGGCCCCCCATTGAGAGGAGGGTACTGTCATGATCCAGAACGGGGTTTCGCTTTGGCCCGTCCTGATCAGACTGGGGGTTAATTGTTCCGCCTCTCTCTGACAGAGGGCGGCTATTTAATGCTCACTGGACCTAGGTCCGGTGTCAATTATACTCCTGCCCTCGGCTGAGTTAGTTGACCTTGTGTGTACGTGTGCCTTGTGCCTGATTTCTTCCTTGTTTGGTTTTGATCCGGTTCTGTCCCTGTTAAGAGTTCTGCCTGGCCATCTTGTACTGCGCTACCTCTCGTGTATGACTCTCTGCTTGTGACCCGACTTCTCTCTGCTCGTCCCCTTGGTACCACGTCGCCCTCTTGTGTATGACCTTTGGCTTTGTCTGACAACCCGTCTATTTGTCCCTCCTGTGCCTCGTTTGCCCGTACTATGGTGACCTCCGTTTTGCCTGACTCTGAGTTGTTGTATGGTGTCCTGTCATATCTGAAAGCAGGACGCTAAGCCCCGCCCCCTTGCAGTCACCTGACCATAGGTCCTGTGCCTGCTTGCTAATTTCAGTGTCCGCAGGTCCTGTGCCTCTTTACTTTCCAGTGCTGACTGGACCCTGACACTAATAGTTTGAAGCACGCATTGTCACCTCTGCTGTCCTACTCCACAGGTATCTTTTAGCACTGTTTCTGTACTCAGGACACGTGCACTGGCTCTGTGAGCGAGTGTAGTGCGGTGTCTCTGACAATTGCCTTACACAATAAATGTTCTTATTTTGATCCTATTTGTCTTTAGTAGTTGTTGAGTTGTGTTACAGGGGACCTGCTACCTAGTTATGTGTCCAGTTTTTGTTCTTATTTTATTCATACTGTTCCTCTGTATTTGGGATTATTTTTTTTTTGTTTTGCTTTGGAATCCACCATGCGTTTCCATAAGTTTGGCCTTTTTGTTTATTGCAAATTTTATAGTCTTTACCGAGGTGGCGAGACTCACGGGGTGACACGTTCCAGAGACTCCTGTGAGCCATATCCCCTTGGTATTGATTATAAAAATCAGCTCCTGTATTCCTTACAAGTCTAAAAGAAAATCACAGTTCGCCCTTTCGGGATGCTTGATCCTATATATTTTAAGGGGGCTATAGATGTGAACCATTACTTGCCTGGTAACCTAAAGAATAGTCATTAGTTTCATGCCATTGTATGTTCAGGTGCATTCACAGCATCCGATTATTCCCAGTCTTGTACTGCTGTGTACATGCCCTGGAGAATTGATGGCCTGTCTTTTTTTTTTTTTTTTTTCCTGATCCTTATTACAGCGTCACTGGAAAAGTCCATGGCCAGTGATTACTGCAAATAATTACCATGGGAAGTGGCACCCTGAAGTCCCACATCTGTGGAACAGATCTTCAGTCGCCAACATTTTACAATTTGTGAATTTCGCATTATTATAAAAGGAGAACATACTAGTTAAACTGTGATCTCACAAAAGAACCACACTTCCCAGCATACCTTGCTACCAATAAATAAAAATAATAACCTTACTGGCTACAGATTCGTGTAGGCTCTGGTGTTCCTCCGCTGATGCACCATTATGTTGCTGACATCTGATCACGGTTTGCATCTTATAGCCAGGAATGCCATCAAACCTGTCTCTGAACAGTGAGACGTAGGGCAGTCATTGTGATTTTCAGCTTTTGTTCTAAGAGCCACTGCTTTTTGCATTAAAGGGGGTGTTCTGCTTTTAACTCTATTAGCCCTAAGAGCTAATATTAAAATAACAAAATCATTACCTCCTCTTCTCCACCTCTCCAGCATCCACTTTCCACTGTATCCCATCGGCCCGGTCCTTGCTGACAGTGCTGCAGTGGTGACGTCACAGAGGTCATACCATGATAGATGGCACAAGTCTACTGAGACCGGTGATCGACTGCAGCACATGCTGTCGACAACGCTGCTACAGCCCTGTCAACAGACACCATCGGAGAGAAGCAGAGAGGCAACACTGGAATGGTAGTCAGTAAGGTTGATGATATTTTTACGATTATTAAACCTATTGGGTTTCTGAAGTTTTAAAGTGGAGCATCCCTTTCCATTTTTTACCCTTTTTGCATGTGTGGGGTTGGCGGGGGAGTGGGAATGTGAGAAACTTTATGTATCTTTCCTGAGCATATTATTGAAAAATTCTTATTTTTCCAGCAGGAGGAAGATCCCACATTTTTTCCATGAATAATGAAGTGTTCATCAGCGTTTCTGTGGCAGACAACACATCTGGCCAAGGCACAATGAAGGGGCATGAGGTGCCACCCACAGACTGGCAGAGTATTGAACCAAGCTGTATATTGATCTTACTAATAACCGGAAAAGTAATCATGAACATATTTATATTTTGGGCAAGACACGGTAATGTGAGCGCCAGCCTGATGGGCCACTGCTGTATCTCTCTTGCCATCGTTGACTTTGTGCTGCTGTTTGCCATCTCTGCCATTCACTGGTTCCAGGATTTTACAGTTTTGGGCTTCAGGATCACCAATTACCACATCTGTCTGCTTACACAGATCATATCTCATACTTATGGTATCCTGCATTTGCCATTTTTCTTGGCATCTGGACTGGATTACTACCTGACCATTGTCAAGTGTGTACATATCCCATATTGTTCGGGACTTCTATATGCAGCTTGTGTTCTTCTTTTGTGGACCGCAGCTTTTTCCTATGTTCTTTTGTCTCCTGTTGTATCTCCAGAGTTGGACACTGGACAGTTTACATATCAGTGCAATTTTTACATTAGCAGTCAAAGTTTTTACTTATCCATTTATTTAGTCTTGACCATTTTCATAGCATTTGCTCTCTGCTGTTCAGAAATATTGACTTTCCTAAAGTCATTGAAAGTTATGTCCTCCAGCAACAACACCGTGGTCCTATTTTCATTCCCACCTGGAAATAGTTGGCCTGTCCAAGGAGGCAAACGTCTCATGGCCACCCTTTTGTTTTCCTTTCTGGGTATTTGGGCACCATTTGTTGTTTTCCAAATAATCATACTGGTCTTGTGTGCACATATACCAGGATACATGGATATGAATGTCCCTTGGTTATATTTTATGAACAGTTTCCTAATCGGAGTGTGCATAGGACTGAAATATCCTGACCTGCAAGTGACAGAAAATACTTTTTCCAGCGATGCCTTTATTGGTTGGAAATACTGTGTTCTGCCTTTTATGGATGCTGAACATGTCAAAGGGGAGTCTCTTCTGAACCGGCTACCACCACCAGTTAAGATAATTTGACGCTTTTCTCTTATGATAAACTACTCAGGTTGTGCAGAATAAAGAGTCTATTTGTACAATCCTGTACTTGGCCTTCCTTTGTCTTGGGCCCTATTTAGTCCTACACACTAAGGTTTAACGGGGACCTGACAGCTGTCCTAGTCCCCTAAATCACGACCATGTATGTATAGCAACCTTTTACTGCATTCTAACAAACTCCTTTAGGTGGTTTATCAATTGAAATTGGGATTTGGATGTTTCGCCCCCTGCAGTTCGCCCCCGGATGTTTGTACCCTGTTTTGCTCCCAGAATTTTGTGTTTGGATGTTTCGCCCCCGGATGTTTGTACCCTGTTTTGCTCCCAGAATTTAGTGTTTGGATGTTTCGCCAGTTTGTCCTTGAGGTTCATGAATTCCCATCTGTCATCAATCTACATGTCACAAAAGTACTGTACAGAGTGCTGCACTTTTGTGACATGTTAAATCAACGGTTTCCATCTGTAAACCTCACAACTGATTGCATTATAGTGTCAGAGCATTTTGCCCGCAATTTTAATAAGACATTTTCCAAAACGTTTCTAAAACGTTTTTGTGTTACAAAAACATAACACGAAAAAAATAGGGATTAACCCTGTAGTCAGTCAACAGTCCCCCTGCTTCCATACATAGCCTGCATTAAAGGGGTATTCTCATGCCGAACAGCAAAATAAGGCAGCATGCTTTCAGCAGTCATGTTGCGGTAAGTATGCTGCCGATCTTCCCCTCCTGGTACTTACCCAGAGGTCTTCTGCTCATCTTTGCCTGATCTTCTCCTGGCTGTGTGGGCTGGCGATCACCATGCTGGATCCGGAGGCCACCACGAGTCCTCTCCTTCTTCCCAGAGTCCTCTTCTTCTGTCTGATCTCATCGCGGCACTGCGCATGCGCAGCAGTGTCTTGGTGACAGGAGAGGCATCCTGCCCCCTGGATTGACTGATGAATGGAGCAGGAGTGATGTCATGTCAATGAGTGGCCAGGAGGCATTCGGCCTCACTGCCGCAGCCTTCATCCTGCTTCATGGAACAGTGATCCAGGCAAGATGAAAAGACAGCCGGAAGCAGAAGACGTCAGGGGAAACCGCTAGACTGCACTCCGTGACCCAAGGAGCTGCAGCTGCGACAGGTAAGTATGTCAGTTTTTTTGTGTTCTAGGGTGATGGTACTCCTTTAAGGCCAGCCAGAAGAGACACTGGGTGAGCTGCTGAAAAGGCAGCCACAGGAATCCCCAGCAATTGAGGTCCTGTACATTTTACCCACAGTTATGTTCAGCCCTAGATGTTTTGTTCCCTGCATGTTGACCCCAAAAGCTGAGGGTGAAACATCTGAGGTCAAAATGCTAGGGGCGACACATCCAGGGACAAAATGCTGTAGGCGAAACATTCCGGGGGCGAAATGTGTGGGGGCAAACTGTGCGGGGGCGAAATGTACCTGGGGGCGAACTGCTAGGGCGAAACTTCCTATAACCAATTCCGTGCTCCTCCAAAATCAGGCAAGGGAACCACTGGGTTCAGAAGAGTTGCATACTTTATTCAAAGCTATAAAACTATGCGTTTTTTGGACGTCCTGTCCACTTCCTCAGGTACATAGCCAATACTATCCACGTATATATATGGGGGGTGTTAAACACCTGGTGCCCGGAACATTGCAGTTATACAATCATGAATTTTTTGCATATCTATACAACAATGCATGCATGTTTGCATGATATTCTCTTGTATTCATTGCAGAACATATGGGAAAGAAACTTACTAGTGGTACTATACTTGGACAATTTCCTAGTGATCTACAGGACCGAGCAGGAATGCAATGCTCAGCTAAATTTCATCTGGAGCGCCATGTCCAATCTTGGTTGGATGATAAATATGGAAAAATCAAGGCTGCAGCCACTGAAGGTTCAATCCTTATTAGCGCTTATCATAGACTCAGAAACAGCTGTCTCCTCTCAGAGGAGAAGAAAAGCAAAATCATAGTCTTAAGGTCCCGTTTCACATAGTGACGCACCAGCGATCCCGACAGCGATACGACCTGATAAGGATCGCTGGTGCGTCGCTAGTAAGCTGCCAAACTGGCAGATCTCTTCAGCGATGCAGCAACGATCCGGCGATCCATATAACGACCTCGGCGGTCGTTGGTACCTTGTCACACAGCAGCTTTTCTGACGATTCCCGCCTGTGTCCCTGAGTTCTGCGTCGCCAACGAGGTCATTCGTCCACGTCAAACTCAGCGATGCATGCTGGCCAGCGTGACGCCGACGAGGAAAAAAATGGCCCAGGACATTCGAGCATGATCAGCGATATCCAGCGGGTGAGCCGGTTGCCGCTGCGTGTCACATATAGCGAGATCGCTGGTGAGGTCGCTGTTGCGTTACAAAATCGATGACGCTTCAGCGATCTCGCTAGCCATCTCGCTATGTGAGATGGGGGCTTTAGTGTCAACAGTGCTATCCAAGCCGATTATATCCCTGAGGAAGGCCATGTCTCTTCTAGGATCGATGACCTCATGCATTCCGGCAGTACAGTGGGCCCAATGCCATTCCAGGGTGTTGCAGCAGGATATCCTAGAGGGGGAAAAGAGGCTATCTGGTCGTCTAGAGGGAAAGATTATACTTTCTCAAAAAACCCTAAATTCCATGACCTGGTGTTAAATCCATAGAATCTGTCACGTGGTGTCTCATGTTCCCTCCCAATATCAGATGTGATGGTGACGAACGTGAGCGCGGAGGGATGGGGGGCACATCTCAGACACAATTTGATACAAGGTGTCTGGGCAGAAAAACAAGTGGGCAGTTCCTCAAATTACAGGGATCTACGTGCTATAAAGAAAGCAGTAGCAAAGTTCCTTCCCCGGCTAGAAGGAAACCATGTGCGCATACTGTTAGACAATCGAACCTCAGTAGCCTATATCAATTATCGGGGGCACAAGGTCCCGGCCCCTAATGCGGCTATCTCAGGAAATTTTCCTGGTGATGGAGGAACACCAACTACAGGCCTTACACATATAAGGGGGAGGGGAAACGAGGAGGCAGACTTCCTCAGCCAGCCAAACTTGAGACATGGGGAATGGGAGCTAGATCCATCCGTTTTCCAGCAGATTGTGAATCTTTGGGGGCAGTCAGAGACCTATTTGCCAGCCAGAAAAACAGGAAAACAAAGAGCTTCTGTTCCCTAGACCCAAGAGAAAAACCATATGCGGTGGATGCACTACAGATCCTTTGGCATTTTCAGCAAGCCTACGCATTTCCTCCACTAATGTTAATTCCGGCAGTACTCAGGAAAATTCGGGAGGAGAGGGCGGATGTCATCCTCGTTGCTCCATTCTGGCCGAAGAGATCATGGTTCTCATGGCTGAGAATGTCCTTGGCAGATCCCTGGATTGTCATCCACAAAAATTGGGTCTTCATTTGACGGCCTGGATTTTGAGAGGACGTTGCTTAAACAAAGGGATTTTCTCAGACCCTGGTAGCTACTCTCATGCAGAGTAGAAAGCTCATAATGACCAAGATTTAAGTTAGAATGAGGGAAAAAAATTTAACCTTCTCAGGGCAGCCAGTTGAGGGGTTCAATCCCAATTAAAGATATCTTAGAATTCCTTCAGAGAGGTATGGAAATGGGTCTGGCCACCAGCACCCTTAAAGTGCAGGTATTTGCTTTAGGGGCCCTTTACAACTGTAACCTGGCGGCAGATAGGTGGGTGGTCAGATTCATCAAAGGTCTAGGCCAGTGCCAGCTCCCAAAATGCCCCCGTGGATTTGAACTTGGTCCTGGAAGCATTGACGAGGTTACCCTTTGAACCCTTATAGGAAGTACCAGACAAGATACTGACAGTGATTCTAGTAGCCCTGACATCGGCACGTAGGGTTAGTGATTTTGCAGGCCCTATCCATTAATCATCCTTTCATGCAGGTGCTAGAGGATAGGGGATTGTTAAGGCCTGATCCAGCATATCTCCCCAAAGTAGCCTCCAAGTTCCATAGGAGTCAAGAGGTAGTTCTTCCCTCCTTCTTCAGTGAGTCAAAGTCTGAAGAAGAACACCGACTTCACACGTTAGATGTCAGGAGGGCCGTTATTTATTACCTAGTGAGGACTAGTCAAGGTAGAAAGGGATAAGGCCTTATTTGTATTTTTCCAGGGGAACAGGAAAGGATGTGGTGTCACAAGGGGAACTATAGCTAGATGGATAAAGGATGCCATTAGCTTAGCCTGCACCTCTAATGAAAGTCCAGTTTCCAGAAATCTGAGGGCCCATTCTACCAGGGCTGTGGCGACCTCCTGCGCCGAGAGAGCGGAGGTGTCCATCGAAGAAATATGTAAGGCGGCCACATGGTCTTCCCCTTCTATCTTCTATAGACACTATCATCTCAAGCTGTCTTCCTCTGCTGACTTGTCCTTTGGGAGGAAGGTACTGCCAGCAGTGATCCCTCCCTAGGGTGCTTTAATCTATATAAATCTCTCAGGTGGTGCTGTCGCGCTCGCTTAGATTTAGGTTTTCAGGAGAGTGTACCTTCTGGACAGATATAAATTCTGCTGACTGGTTAAAGGAGAAAACATATATCTCTAGATTAGTTAGTAGAGTCTCTAAGTACCATTGATGATAAAGAACCATAGTAACATTCCATTGTCACCATAAAATAGTCAAGAAATATTACCAGCCAAGATACATGCAGAAAGTATGTCACCATAATAAATTAAGACACTTCAAGAGCACTGTAAAATGTATATAAAAGTTCACTGTAAATATCAAGCTGACATGGTCATGATAGGCATTCTAATAAACACCCCACTGAAAAGAATTTTTCTTAAGTTTTAGTGGTAAAAGGAAAAGAAAAAGGTTATATGGCACTGTCCCTTAGGGATAAATATGCCAATTTAACTGTATAGTGGACAGATGAGCAAACACAAAATCATATGTAGCTGGCAAAACTGAGTTGTTCATTTATCCCCCGTGGACTCAAGCAGATCCAAAGTGTCTCCCTCTGTAGGATCCTTCTATCCCAATCACCCATTCTCAGGGACTAGGGTACCATTTCGATCACACCAAAGGAGAATGATTTCTGCTTGAGTCCATGAGTCCAGCGGGGATCAATGAACAACTCAGTTTTGCCAGCTACATATGATTTTGTGTTTGGTCATCTGTCCACCATACGGATAAATTAGCTTTGGTATATTTATCTCTAAGGGACAGTGCCATATAACCTATTTCTAGTTCCAATGTGGACCGTATATACCCATACACCTTCCCTATACATCTTGCTTGCATATTTCTGGGCGTATTTATTATCTCTTTGTTCTTTTCTGTCTTTTTTTTTTTTTATAGGGAGCCGGAGAACCATAACACAGACTTTGGTGTGTGTAGTTTGTAACCTTATACATGAGAATATCAGCTTCTTGTGTATCCATCTCATGTTAGTATATACTGATATGGATTGAGGTTGCGCCCCCTTAATATTATCATTAAAAAATAATTGTTCACTAAAAGGTTTTTTACCATAAGCATTGGCTCTATATCTCTTGCCTTTGTGGTGGAGCGCATCCTGCGTTCCACTAAGTGCAAACTACTTCTCGTGACTATATTGATGTCATGTGACCGGACCAACACAATCACATGCAGTACTCCAGGCGCTCTGTGTAATGCATCCTGCCCTCCACTTGGACAGTTCCACCACAGCGATCATGTGATCAGGTTTTCATCTTTTCCGGTCACATGTTTGTGGTCCTCCCCTCGCCTGCAGTGCGGCGTGCATTCCATGTGGGACAATGCAATGATACGACCGAACTTCCCACGCTTCCAGTCTTTTTGGTGGCACCTCTTCAAAGAGCACAGCGCAAGTGGCATGTACACGCAGATGCACACAAGACCTGATGGCAAGCAGTCTGAATGACAGGAGCTGATTGGAGCCCCTTTCTTCTAATCCCCTGACTTCACCTGTAGGGGGGGGAAATGCAGTGGGAAGCGGTGTCTCTTCACTAGAAAGATACATTGTACCGACAAATTTTCGTTGGGAGGTGGTTATTTACCACCAAGACTTCAAGAAATTCTTTTCAGTGTTTATTAGAATGCCTATCATGACCATGTCAGCTTGATATTTACAGTGAACTTATATACATTTTACAGTGCTCTTGAAGTGTCTCGCTTTAATATGGTGACATACTTTCTGCATGTATCTTGGCTGGTAATATTTCTTGACTTTTATGGTGACAGTGGCATGTTACTATGGTTCTTTATCTGCACGATCATCTTTTAACCCCTTAACGACCACCGATACGTCCTTATTCCTCAGGGACGCTTTTTGACGACGCTGAGAAATAAGGTTATAGCGGCCCCCAGTGTCGGAGAATCTCTGGGGTCCTGGTTACCCCTGACGAAGGCAGGCACCGAAACGTGCGTCGGGGTCGACGCATCCCTGGGACTGATCTGGACCCCTCTTACCTTTCATCCTTTTACAGGTACGATACCATGTGATATTATGGCAGCATCGTTCATTTTATGGCCACACTCTTATTTGGCACTGCCTATATGGTCACTAATGAATTAAAGTGACAGTACATGCACATGCACTTTATCTACTACACCTCATTTTTTGCCACATATATTTGCTTTTTATGTGGGTCCATTTTTTTTATATATTATTGAATTCCTGATTTCTTAAGAGCACTATACTTTTTTTTATTGCATAATGCACTTTTTATATTATATTGTGTCCTGCTGTCAGTATTATTCTTATAAACTACGCTCGTATTTAATCGGTTCCTATTACATTGCAACCCTTTTTTTGTCCCCTGGGCATTTGTTTCCACTCTTACCTTATTTTCATTGTACCAAATAAATAAAATATCTTTTTTCACTTTATTGGTTTTTAAACTCTTTTTTTCCTTTGTTTACGCAGTATCCACAGCGCAGCGTTTACTGACTGTGGGAACATACTCCAATATATCTGCAAACAGGAAATCACTGTCTTTCCTTCCCAGAAGCCAACTTTCAATTAGTTTTATTTCAAGTGACAAAAATACGCATGCAATGAAAAAACGCATCAAAAACGCATGCGGAAAAACGCAGGTGACCTGCCAGTGACCTCCAATGCAGATTTGGTGCAGATTTTTCCTGCGTCAAATCCTGCGCCATTCCCAATAGTGTACACATACCCTATATCCTTTTTGTAATTGAGACAATATTGGATCTGGACTATGACTATTATGCACTCCTATACATTCTGTCTGATCCTCTCACCGAATTATTAATTTTTTAGGCTTTTTTGAGTTTACTTTAACTTTTATTTAAATTATCTTTTAGGTCTGATTTATTTTGGTTCTCATATTCATATAAGACCTGCTATATATTATATTCTGTTTTGGTTTTTCTATAAGCCAGGGGGCAGAGGAATTACATTTAAAGCACCTAGTGTCAGACTGGAGTGCCAAGGGCCCACCAGTAACCAACTTCAGGGCCACACTTTTCAGCTACATGATAACGTGTAATTATCCTCAATCACAAACTTATATAACAATGAGCTGGGTAGATGGTACTGCTCATATAAGAGGGTGGTGGCCCACTCTTGCACAGGGGCCCACTGGAGGATTCTCCTGTGGGCCAGTCCAAGCCTGAAAGCACCACTCCAGTGGTGCAATAAAAAAGCTAAAGTGGTGCTTTAACCACTAATTTGAATAGTGCAAGCCCCGCTTCATAGTGAAATGGGTTTTCCACAATTGTAATAAAATGGCCCCATTATATAATTAATCTTAACGCAGCTCCCGAGACCTGTGTCTCAACTGACCAAAAAAACAGTATCGTAAGCACATAAAGCAGAGCTGCCAAAGAAGTGTGTGACAGGATAAGAAATAAATGTTCTTGCTGACTGAGTACACGTTTTTTTTTCCTCAGTTAGTCAAGGCGAATATTAATTTCTTCTTGTGTCACACACTTCTCAGCTCATGAAGGTAGGTGTACTTATGATACTGGTCTTCTGTCATTGAGACAAGTCTCGGATCTGTGTTTTTTAGACTGTAGCCTGATCAGACATTTGACTAGGATGGACTACTGTTTGAATTAAATGACAGGAGCCATTGTAATAAATTCTTGGACAACCCTTTAATTTTATATTAATTTAGCAATCAATAAGTCGCATAAAAGGGCATGTTAGAATGCAGGAAAAGGTTGTTATACATGCATGGTGGCAGGCAGGCTTGGACTGGCCCACAGGAGAATCCTCCGGTGGGCCACTGTGCATGAGTGGATCACTACCTTCTTATACGAGCAGTACTTGACACAATATACTAGAATCACTATGTACAGACAAAAGTGGCATCTTATTAATTTAACAATCTACCCAGTTTTTTCTCTTCGCCACAACAGCACCCACTGAAAGAGGGGATCCACCCCTAGGAACAGGAAATCTACAGAGATAAAAGGGGCGGGCTCCCTCAGTTGGTTTACTGTTCCTAGAGGGAACCTGTAGAGAGAGGAAGCTCGCAAGAGGATGCCTGGCCTGGTTGCCGCCTGGGCAGCGTCCATGAGAGCGGCAGGGGCCCCATAGCTGGAATCAGCGTCGTGGGAGATCTGATACTTAACTCCCCCCTCAGCTGGTAATGCAACGTGGAGCAGGTAATGGTGTGCCTGGCTCACGTTTGGTGCATAAGAGTGGCAGGAGCCGGCACCTAGCTCCCCCCGGGGACGCAGCATTACGAGCCAGGCAGGGCTCACGTGACAGCGCGGCACAGAGTCAGGGCTACTACTGTAGTGCCCCCCCCCCCCAAGTATTGTGAGGCCAGGACCGGATATGACTGCCAAGCTCGCAAGGACGCGGAAGGTGCCGAGGAGCTGAAGGGGAGAATTCCATACCTGACTCTGTGTAGTGTCAGCGGTATGGTCGAATCCGGTAGTGCAGGGGCAACGATGGCCGGGAGGTGCACGGTGGGCATAATGCCAGCGCTCCCATGCAGCAGCAGGATGACCCGGAAGTGGATTTCTAAACTTCCAGGAAAGACTGCAATATGTGCCTCATCGCCTAGCATACAGCGGCCGCGCATGCGCAGATGGGGGAGAACAAAAAAAAAACAACAGAGGGGCGAGACAGGAAGCTGCATAAAAGAACCGGCCAGAAGTAACATTAAAAGAGCAGTCCTAGCCTGCTTAGATAGGATCAGTCCCTGGAGGCAGGGCTCTTTTTGTCTCCTTCCAGGGTAACAAGAAGGGGTCCAGAGTTACGAGAGGCACGCTGTCCCGGTGGATCAGGGACACGATTACTTTGGCATATTCGGCAAAAGGAGAAGATCCACCGCAGGGTATAAGGGCACATTCTACACGAGCCATATCTTTCTCCTGGGCCGAGAGGGCGAATGTCCCGATTTAGCTAATATGTAAGGCCGCAACCTGGTCTTCTCCTTCTACCTTTTATAGTCACTATAGGCTAGATTTAGCCTCTTCGAGGACTTAGCATTTGGTAGATCTGTCCTTGACACGGTGGGCCCTCCCAGGTGATTGTCTCTGGAAATCTCCTAGTGGGTGCTGTCGTGGCGAAGAGAAAAAATGGATTACTTACCGGTAATACTCTTTTATAGAGTCCACGACAGCACCCACTCACTTCCCTCCCTTAAGATATAAATATTCACGAGGCTCTCTCTGGTGGTGGAGAATTTGTAATTGTATATAAATATGTATAGCAAGGATATAGTAACGTATAGATTAGAATTGCTAGCCAAAAAAATTGACTAAAACATGTATGGCGGTTCCTCTTGTTCTCTGTAATCCAACTGAGGGCGCGAGGGGGACCGCCCCTTTTATCTCTGTAGGTTTCCTGTTCCTAGGGGCGGATCCCCTCTCTCAGTGGGTGCTGTCGTGGATTCTATTCATGTTCCTAGGGGCGGATCCCCTCTCTCAGTGGGTGCTGTCGTGGATTCTATAAAAGAGTAGTACCGGTAAGTAATCCGGTTTATTGTTAGATAAATTTGTGATTGAGGATAATGTCACATTTGCATGTAGCAGAAAAGTGGGGCCCTGGAGTTGGTTACTGGTGGGCCCTTGGCACCCCAGTCCGACAGACACTGGTGGCAGGTTTGGGGGTTGACAACGGGTTCCAGTTAAGATGATCTGATTAGCTGGCCTACAGTTTCTCATGTTGAAATAGAAATCTCTAACAAAGAAAAATTCTACTAAATGAGAAAAATAAAAGCACAAACGTGTATACACTATGACAACAGACACACACTAACTTCCAGTCACTTCTGCACACTCACTACAGACATAAGTTGTATACATTTTCTGACATTTACTACATATAGAAACTTGAAAAAACTAAAGTGTGCTGCCCGAGGGATCCACCCTCATGTGCCTCCTAGCATATACAGCTGTCTGTACATTCAGTTATTCCTATCAATCTACAGTTGCAATTCAAATTCTTATAGATTAACTATACGGCATCAATAGTAAAAGATAGAATGTTAAAAATAATTTAAAAAAAAAAAAGTGATATACTCACCATCCGACAGTGGCCGGAGCCTTCCCGACATCTTCCGGTTCCAGTAATGCTTTGCGTGAAGGACCTGAGATGATGTCACGCTCGTGAGATCGCAACATCATCGCCATCATCAGCAATGGTCAATTTTGCCAATAAACATAATTTCCAATGAGGGTTGAATAATTTTAATTGCAACCGTTTGTTTCTGTATATGTATGTAATATATAAATATATACGGTATTTGTTTTATACTGTAAGATGGCTGCTGGACACTCCGTCACGCTGTGACTGTATGTGATTAGATAAAGGGGCCCTGAACTGTCCATATTCCCAAAGGTACCTCTAAAGGTGAGGAGGTTTGAGCCACTAGCCTTACTGCTCTCCTGTTATTCCCTAAGCTGTACCGTCCCCATCCCCCAGGAGGCCATCGACAGAAATGTTAGTGTATAAAAATGTAAGAGACAGGAATAACAAAACAGCGAAAATACAAAACACTCACCAAAGATAGAGGTATAGGGAAGGATAGGAATATACCAACCAAATGGGAATAGGACAATGATGAAAAAATACACCCAAAAGCAGCATGCAACAATCTCCAGTAGCAACGACGACCTCTAACGCGGCACAGCAACTCCAAGGAGCTAGGAAGTAAAACTTTCACTGGCAAGGAAGAGAAGTACTGACCAGATTTTATAGGGAGAAGAAATGACCATGTCAGGAACAGCTGTGAAATGGAGCTCCAAGTTTCTAACCAGAAAAGAATGGGTCATTAACCTCTTCAGCACCAAAGCAAACAATGTGTTTAATAAGAAGCACAAACACCCAGGCTAAGGCTATGTGCACACACTGCAGATTCACCTGCGGGTTTTTTCCTGCGGAACCGCAGGTAAAGTGACCTGCGGTTTTGCTGCGGTTTGGCCTGCAGTTTTGCCCAGCGGTTTCACACCTCTACTATGTTAAAGGTGTGAAACCGCAGCAAAATCTGCAGAAATAATTGACATGCTGCGGAAAAAAAATGCAGCAAAACCGCGTGGAAAAAAACGCAGCGTGAGCACTGCGGGTTTTAAAACCCATAGGCTAACATGGTAAAGTACCATGTCTGCGGAACTGCTGCGGTTCCGCAGGGCCAAAACCGCAGCGGAACCGCAGCGTGTGCACATAGCCTAAATGGAAGATTTGCGATTTACAATACGTAGTGATTTTCAGGTCTCCCAGGAGGATGTGACCCGATCGTGACAGTACCCCACCTCCCTTCTTTATGAAAAATTACGGGGGACCCCACTTTTTTTTTTTTGTTATATTTATTAATAAGTACAGTAAAATACACACCCAAGGTAACCTTAGTTTACAGCCTTAAGGTATTCCAGCAGCTGGGAACTTCAGTAACCTTAAAATGTCTCTCAAACTTTCACATGAGGTTTCTGGGGCTCGCAGCTGCCGGGAGACCCAGTGGCTTTGAACTCTGGAAACCTGAAAGATTACCTGAGTTCAAGCCACTGGGTTTCACAGTAGCTCCAGTACTGGACTCTTGAGTGCCGGACTCACAGTTGTTCATCAATCCTGCACTGGCACTTGCAAAGCAAGAGAAACCGCTGCTATGAACTCAGGTGACCTTACTGCTTTTGTTGACAATTAAAAAGACAATAGAGGGGGGTGTGGCCAGCCATGACTGTGTAAGGATGCACTTTCTGGAGCTCCTCTACTTCTATCAAGGAAAATGCCAATAAACTTCTCACTATGGGAAAAGTGGGTAGAAGGACAAAAGTTTGTTCCTCATCATGTACAGCTTCCTGCGCACACAGAAGCCAGCACAAGACCCTCTGATGTCGGAAGACGTACTGTCTGAAGGTGAGGAGGGCTAGAGCTCTCCCCACTTGCTCTCCAGGGATTGCCTTCTCTTCTTCCTCGTTACCAGCCATGGAGGCAACTCCCCTTCCCGCTGAACACCTGTCTTGCGGCCGGGTCTCTCCTAACTCGCTCCCGGCGGTGCCATACCACAAGATGGCTACCAACGCTGTGAAGAGGAGTGTACACAGCAGCTCCAGACTCTGGCCCTGGAAGCTGCTATCTCTCTGCCCATGGCAACTCTAGTGACATTCCCCCTGCATTGGAGGGGGTCGGCTGTGATTTGCACCCACGGTGCTCTCCATCTAGGTGGCTACGGGGACACAAGATGGCAGCCACATAGGTACTGATGAGAGGACAATTTAATGGCAGCCCAATCTCCCCCAGCCATCCCTTCTGTGAGGGGAGGCTGGGACTGAGCTTCCGTCACCTGACTCAGAGGTACCCTGAGACACAGGAAAGAGGTCTGTTCCCCATCAGCCTATGGAATTAATCCTCTCCATTTTCTGTTAGAGGAAAAAATCATCAGGATACCGCAATAACATCTGTGGAGGCCTCCCTGGGCTCTCACACCCCAGTGAGATCTAACCTGGGGGTCACACTGGCACCAGTGAACTGGAAGGGCTCCACTCACCAATCTCTTATAGGTGCCCCCTTGGGTCCAAACTCCTCTCCCTTATGGTTGACAGGCTCCTCATGGAGTCTCCTCTCTCCACATCACACATCGGGGGGAGCCATAATCACAGGTACTGTCTTTATCAGGTCTGGCTGTGACCAGGGAAGAGAGTGTTGTGACGTAACACAGATGCCAGCTCCTACACGGCCCCTTATTTCAGGTAAACAACTCCCTGGGACTTTCAGCAATATAGTCCCTAGCCCCTGTAGTGCAGCAGTAGCACCCCTGTGCAGTGATGAGGCAGTGACCCAGCAAAGTTCAAAGCAAAACGGGTTTAATGTCACAAACACACACGTGTACAGCATTTAGTATCCTCCGGATGGCAGCTGGGAAACGAAATTCGACCCGTCGCCAAGGGCGATTGCACCACTGTGTCCAGCTGCGAGGTGCCAGGAGTTTGCTCTGCTTGGCTTTGTGTTCCCTCACACAACTTGAGCTTTTGCAGAGCCCCGTCCGCTCTGCTTGCTGCCGACTCCTCACTGACACACCCAAACCCTTTCTGCAGGGTTTTTTCTCTAAACTGGAATCTGTGGCCATGGGCCACTTGCAAAATCCGGCCTGGGGGAAACGGACTAGCCTCACTACCTTCCTTCAGTCAGTTTCAAAAATAAAAGCCCATACCGGGTTTTCCTGAACAATTCCTTGACCAAATAACGTGACCAGGTTCATGCTTACTTTTATTCTAGACAAAAATATGAGGGGCGTTCCAGCTGATAACATTTCTTGCTTTATTGAAAAAATTAAAATAGTACAGCGGCTTACTCCTCAAGAATGGATGGATGTGCTATGAGGCACTGGAATAACAGCTACGCGTTTTGACCCTACGTGGGTCTTTATCACAGCTGCAAATTACTGACAATGCAAACCTTATACTTCATGCTAACCAATGAGAACTGCAATGTAGATCACATGAGCAAGCCAAAGGTCCTGTGAGCATTACTACAATGCCTATGTTCCATAGAGACCAATGACGCTATCACCTTCTATCACATGTTCTAATAGAAAGGTCCTGTGTACGAAACTCCACATTCTCTAGGTTTGCAAAATAATACCACATAAAAACAAATTGATAAACATATATACAAATATTTAAAATATAGCAATAACCATCAATAGTGATACATGATCTCTGTTCTCTTATTTAACCCATTTGGATATCTAGACCCCAGACAGACTCCAAGGCCCACTTAATGGCCAGGCACTCCTCCACTACGCTATAATTTTTTTTGGCTGGGGTGAGTTTCCTAATTAGGTAGTTGACCAGATGCTCTTCTCTGTCCCTCCTGCGACAGGACTGCTCCTAGACCCACGTTAGAGGTATCTGTACAATGAAGTTTGGGCTAATGAGGACGGGCTGTCCGCACAGCGCCACCTTCATTGATTGGTACGCTTCATTGATTGGTACACCTGGGGGTTCCACTGAACCATGACCGACTTCTTTCCCTTGAGGATATCGGTCAGGGTTGTTGTTCTCACTGAAAAATTGGGTATAAACCTCGGTAATACCCAATGATCCTGAGAAACGCTCTCACCTGTTTGGTGGTAACAGTTCGGGGCCAGTTCTGAATGGCCTCGATTTTATTTATTATGGAGTGTAATCACGCCATGGCCGATCATATAACCCAAGTACCGGGCTACCTCGAGCCCTATCGCACATTTCTTGGGATTCGCCATCAAGCCCGTGGCTATGAGCGAATCTACCACCGCTTGTACCTGGTACAAGTGGATCTGCCACTCCGAACTAAAGATGAAGATGTTATCTAAGTATGCTGATGCAAACTTTCGATGGGGTTCCAGCACTATATCCATCAGTCTCTGGAACGTGGCAGGGGACCCATATAGTCCAAAGTGTAGGCCGACATAGTTTTAATGACCCTCTGGTGTTATGAAGGCGGTCTTTTTCTTGGTCGGCTCCGTAAAAGGCACCTGCCAATAACCCTTGGTCAGATCGAGCGTGGTAAAGTCCTGGGCCTGACTCGGTTGTTTAATCGGCTAGTTCTCCCGGGGCATTGGGTACAAGACGAACTTCTACACCTCAGTTTATGGAAGTTATTACAGAATCATAACGATCTGTCTGGCTTTGGGATTAGTAAAATTGGGCTAGCCCCGTCACTCTGGGATTCCTCGATTACTCCCAGTTAGAGCATTTGTTTTACCTCACTCGCGATGGCTTGTCTCCGGGCCTCGGGTCCACAATATGGTTTCATTCATACCCTTACATGAGGCTCGGTGACAATGTCATACTGGATGACAGAGGTATGATCAGGTAATCCCGAGAATACATCCGTATTCTAGTGTACCAATTTCCACCTCTTGCCGCTGTTATTTCGAGAGGGTGTCTTCTATTTTTACCTCGGCCTCCATCCAGACCGACATCAGAGGGTCCCTAGATGATATATTGGGAGTCACCTTCGTAAGCAAACACTCCCAGTCCTTCAACGCTTTCAACAAATTTGATATAACTGTTAGGGTTTCCTTTTCCCAGGCTGGTTAACTTGGTAGTTTACTTCCCCACTTTTTCTCGAACTTCATACGACACTTGGCCATAAGCTTGCATTCAGTGATGGGCCCCAAAACCAACACCCGATCTCCCGCTTTAAAGGAGCGGGCTGTGGCCATTTTGTTATATACGCGGCCTTGCGCTGCCTGAGCACCCATCAAATACTCTTTTACAATAGGCCTGACTGCTGCAGATCGATCCTGCATATTGGCCATGTACTCAATGACACTCTTATGTGGCATAAGTTCCTGCTCCCACTTCTCTTTGGCTACATCCAGCAGACCCGTAGGATGCCTGCCATACAGTAGCTCAAAGGGTGAAAATCCTGTGGAAGCCTGCGGTACCTCACGAATGGCAAACATCAAGTAGGGCAACAACATGTCCCAATCCCTTCCATCCTTGGAGACTACCTTCTTCAACATGGATTTGAGGGTTTTGTTGGAGCAATCGACTGACCCGTCGGTCTGAAGGTGGTACACCGACGTGCGCAACTGTTTTATCTTGAGCTTGCACAGTTCCTTGGTCACATTGTGCATAAAAGGAGTCCCCTGATCAGTGAGGTTCTCCTTTGGTAGCCCAAGGCGACAGAACATGGTAAACAACTCCCGGGCGATAAGCTTAGCCGAGGTGTGCCGAAGCGGGATAGCCTCCGGGTACCGGGTGGCCTAGTCTACGACTACTAATATGTGTTCATGGCCCCGGGCAGATATTACTATTGACCCTACCAGATCCATCGCAATCCTCTCAAAAGGTACCTCTATAATGGGCAGAGGCACCAATGGACTGCCTTTAGTTTGCGGTGGGTGAGGTTAGTTGGCACTCCGGACACGAATTCCAGTACCTCTGGACCTCAGCGTAGATACCAGGCCAAAAAAAACCGCTGCAGTATACCCTCCTGCATCTTTTTAGCCCCCAAATGCCCTCCCAGCATGTGTGAGCCATGTCGAGCACCGCCCAATGGTAGAATTGGGGCACTACCAGTTCTAACACCTCGTCCCAGATTTTATCAACCCTGTACAGTAACTCCTGGTTGATTGCCATCCGTGCAAACACCGTCTCTGCACCCAGTTGCTGAGCCACCCCATTTACCTCGAATACTCTTTCCCGTTCCCGGGTCAGAGTGGGATCCTGGAGCTGAGCTGTCCCGAACTTACCAGGGGGCGCTTCCAGCTCAGGGATCGGTGGGGTCTCCTTGATCTCTCCTGCCAATACCTCTAAGGGAAACCTATCGGGGGTAACACTCTGCGTCCCTAGGTTAGTGACCCCTACGGCAGGTATCCCTGACTCAGGATCTTCAGGTTCTGTGCCTGGAATACCAGGGACCAGAACAGTGGTAAGTCTCTTCCCAATACAGTCCCAAATGGAAGTCTTTACCACTCCCTCCACATACCTTATCTCTCCACATGTGGTGGAAAACGTAACCTCCGCGGTCGATACTCTCGGAGCTCCCCATGCATGCACACTAGGGTGACCGCAAAAAATCGATGTCGGAATTTTGTCCATCTGGACCCCACAAAACGATTCCCCTTTCCAGATATTGAGATAGCCAAAATTTGAGCTCGATCAAACGACGTTAACCCGTGCCGCTCGTCGCTCAAAGTTTGAAAAAATCCAAATTGAGGTATTTTAAGATTTAGGTATTTTGCATAGTCTGTTAGACTATAAAGAATGTGACAACAACATTGCAGAAATAGCCCTGACCAAATTTTCAAACCATTTGTGGTATTTGAATGCAGAGTTGGTGGGATTATCGTTTTTTGATCCCACCATTACAGACAATGAAAAGTTGTTAATGGCTAATAAATTGCTCAGTAGCACAGATGAACCATCAGAGCACGCTAGGGTTGTAAATCCAAAAGTTAGGAAAGAAAAATTAAAAGAGGTAGGAGGTAACCGACTTTAACGACCTTCTGACAAAAGATGAAGAACAAAAGCAATATGTCCTGCAAGTTGTAAGCAAATACCGAGCATTATATTCTGACGTTTCAAAAACTACTTTAACAAAAGCTCTAGAATAGATTAGATAACTATGTAAAATTATCAACTCATGTAGGTTAGCGTGCTCTGATGGTTCATCTGTGCTACTGAGCAATTTATTAGCCATTAACAACTTTTCATTGTCTGTAATGGTGGGATCAAAAAACGATAATCCCACCAACTCTGCATTCAAATACCACAAATGGTTCGAAAATTTGGTCAGGGCTATTTCTGCAATGTTGTTGTCACATTCTTTATAGTCTAACAGACTATGCAAAATACCTAAATCTTAAAATACCTCAATTTGGATTTTTTCAAACTTTGACCTGCGCTGCGCACGCCAAAATCGAACTTTTCGGATTTTGGCGCGTACGGCGCACCGTCAAAAGTGCGCAGCGCAGGTCAAAGCGCAACTAGCGCACGGCCTGCGCACGATCTGCGCACCCTATGCTAAAGATAGGGTGCGCCGATCGCAGGCGCCGCTGTCCGCTAGTAGGCGGCGCTACAAGCAAGGGGCGGGCACGCCGGGCAGAGAGCCGGCTCGGGGGCGGAGCTACCCCCGGCCGTGCGTGCTCTTAAAAAGCGCTAATGTGAAACCGGCCTTAACGTCGTTTGATCGAGCTCAAATTTTGGCTATCTCCATATCTGGAAAGGGGAATCGTTTTGTGGGGTCCAGACGAACAAGATTCTGACATTTTTTTCCCCCCCATATGAGATCCGGTCACCCTAATGCACACCACCCTCACCTTCCATCCATTGGGATTATTCCCAGCAACCAGGGACCCATGAACCAGAGTCGCCAAACTCCGAGTCCAAGAGAGCGTCCGTCTGGCACCCATTAACAAGTACCTTGCACAGCTGGGGCTTGGTACCGGCAGGGCCTGTAGTGGCAGTGCACACTGGCTGGGCAAACAGACACACGGCACGTATATCCGCAGTCCATGGGTTCTGCTGTTAGAGGGCAGATGGTAACCACATGTCTGGGCCCTTGGCATCACCAACACTTAATAACTGTGACACGAGGGGACCTTGGGGCCAATTTAGGGGACACGGGTCTGTTGTTACTCTCCTTTTGGGATACCCCCTCAGTACGTGCTTGGTCCGGATTGGCCCTCGAGGAGGGTTGTGGACTTTTCCAAGGCTCCTGAGCTGGTGGGGCCTTACGTGAGAGCCGAAGTAGAGCAGTGTCCCGTATAAAGTCCCGAGTGGCTGTATACCGCTCAACCAGTCCAACCACCTGGTCCAGAGTGCCCGGGTCCCCTTGTCCCACCCAACGCTGTATGGCTGCTGGCAGAGCCCTCATCAGCCGGTCAACCACCACCCTCCCTACCATCTGGAAAGGAGTTAAGGTCTCAGGCTGGAGCCATTTTTTACCAGCTGCAGCAAGTCATAGGCCTGAGACCTGGCGGGACGCGATGCGACTCCACTGGAATACCTGTTGTGCGTGTACATGTGTGTTAACCCACAGTCAGGCAAGGATCTCTTCTCAGCTTCTCATAGTCCAAGGCATCCTCCCAACTGAGGTCCAGGTAGGCCTTCTGGGCATCTTCCGTCAGGAAGGGGGCCACTACTTCGGCCGACTGGAAAGCTCTCCTGCTCTGTAGTGCGCTCAGAGATGGTGAGGAACAACTTCATGTCGTCCTCTGGACCCATCTTCCGCAGTGCTGATCGGACTTTGTACCGAGCTTCTGAACGGAGCGTGATCGCTGGTGTGGACAATGCTTGCAGAGCCGCAATCTGCGGCATCAACAGGTTAGTTGTCTGCTGCCTTTGCTGCTGCCACTGCAACTGCAGTGCCTTCTGCTGTTGCGCTTGAGAGATGGCCAACTGTTTTAGTATATCATCCATCTTGTCAGCAGGCTTTAACCTGCAGCGTTGCAGGCCTGATCACTGACCTGTAGCACGCTTTGGGGTATGCCTCTGTTCACACTGCCCGCAGTCTCCAACATATGCGTTGCAGCGTTGGCACCCTGTGCAGTAATGAGGAAGTGACCCAGCAAAATTCAAAGCAAAACGGGTTTAATATCAAACTCACACAAGTGTACAGCAATCGGTATTCTCCGGATTGCAGCTGGGAAACGAGACAATACAAAAACTCGACCGGTCACACCACCGTATCTGGCTGCGGGGTGCCAGGAGTTCGCTCTGCTTGGCTTTGTGTTCCTTCACATAAGTTGAGCTTTTGCAGAGCCGCCCGCTCTGCTTGCTGCCGACTCACTGACACACCCAAACCTGTTATGAATGGGTCACCGAGGAGGATGGCAGGAACAGGCTAAGCCACAAGAAAACCAGAGATGTTTGTAACTAAGCGGATTGCAGACCCCTGATCCTATTAACACAACTAGCAGTAGCCGTAGAGCGTTCCTACGATGCCCTAGATGCTTCGTCACAGCCGGAGAACTAACTAAGCCTAAAGCCAGAAAGGTGAAATCTAAACTGCCCCGGAGCAGATCCCCAAAGGAATAGACAGCCCCCAAACATATATTGTCAGTGAGACAAAATGACACAAACACAGGCATAAAACAGACTGAGCAAACGGTGGGGCCCAAGCTGTCTAGACAGGACAGGACAGAAAAGATACTGTCTGCAATCATGCAGAAAACCCTAAAAAATCCAACATTTCTGATATACAAAAAACCTGAGGCCACACGACCTCACCCCCGCTAGATCAGCACTCTGGTATAAACTGGAAGCAAATCAAAAGATACTAACATAACAGGGGACTGAACAAACTGACACAAGCTGTAACATATGGAGCAGGGCCCAGCACTGCCCCCAGCAGGGAGTACGCTGAACCCTAGTAACAAAGCAGAAAGCAAAAAAAGGCACAACCAGATTAGATGCAAAGGATTAGCAAAAGAATCACTTAACTGAACCATGCAGATCAGGCAGGGGACAAAATAACTCCAAATGCACAAGGAGGAAATCACCAGCAACCACCAAGAGCAGCCAGCTCAATTATATGCTCCCAATTATCGTCGTCAGGTGGGGAACTTCCATCAACCTGGCCAGCTCCACTACTCTCAGTAACCACCAGAGGGAGGAGAGGGAGCTTCGGCTCAGAAATCCGAGCAAGGGAATTCACAACACAAACCCTTTCTGCAGGGTTTTTTCTCTAAACTGGAATCTGTGTCCATGGGCCACTTGCAAGATCCTTCCTGGAGGAAACGGACCTGCCCCACTACCTTCCTTCAGTCCGTTTAAAAAATAAAAGCCCATACCGGGTTTTCTTGAACAATTCCTTGGCCAAATCACTTGACCAGGTTCATGCTTACTTTTATTCTGCCTTGTGACTCACAGGCGTCCTGCTGTGACCACAAGGCACTCCAGCGGATCTAATACGCTTCTGAGCGCATCCTGGGGGGACACATAGCGACCCTCGCAAATAACACCAGTCGCTGCCTCACACCCCCTTTCTCTTGGTCAAGACAGCAGACACACTTCATTGGCTGATCTCCACTTTCTCCTGCAATTCCCACAAGAAATGATATACTATCATTTGCAAACCAAGTGGTCTCAGTATGCAAGCAGGAGTGCACATTTTCTTACCGACCTTTCTTCTGTCTCAGCCAGAGTAGATGAGCTATCTCAATCATGAGCCACCGATGCTAACTCTATCCAGTCTCTCCAGGACACGGTCCAACTACATACAGCTCAACTCTTCTCTCTGGCAAATTGTGGACGACCTGGAGTACAGAAGTAGATGCAACAACTTACGTGTCCGGGGTCTTCCAGAATCCATCTCCTCACATGACATCCCTTCAGTCCTTACAACCATCTTTAACCCCTTTACCACTTTTGGGTTTTTCCATTTTTGAGTTTCCGTTTTTTGCTCCTCTTCTTCCCAGAGCCATAAGTTTATGTTTCCGACAGTAGTCTTCCCTTTTGTTTCCAATGTGATTTTAGCTTTCATCCAGTTCAGACAAGCAGCATATGGCCGCATCCATCAGAACGATATACAAACCCATCATGGCGAACCTAAACTTTGCATCCTTTAGCACAAAGGGACTCAGTACCTCAGAAAAACATTCTCAGATCCTCCACCATTTCTATACTCACAAGGAACATCTCATTTGCTTTCAGGAAACTCATTTTAAGGTAAACCACTCCCCACTATCAAAAATAAGCACTATACAACTTGGCAATACTCCAAACTATACAATCTTCCAGAGAAAGGCCACATCTCACCCTCACTCATCCCCTTTTAAGAAACTGCCAAAGGATGTTGTGAGAGATCGTGAGATTTCGTTCTCTCCTCAGGAGCTCATACTGATAATAAAAGGTCTTCTGGGAAATAAAAGCCCTGGCTATGATGGCCTAACCTTCCAATTTTATAAATCTTTTCAGACTCCGCTAATCCCATTTAATGCTCCAATCTTTTTACTATATTTCTGACTTCTATCTTTTTCCTACATACAGTTGTGGCCAAAAGTATTGACACCCCTGCAATTTTGTCAGATAATACTCAGTTTCTTCCTGAAAATGATTGCAATCACAAATTCTTTGGTATTATTATCTTCATTTAATTTGTCTTAAATGAAAAAAATACAAAAGAGAATAAAGCAAAAAGCAAAACATTGATCATTTCACACAAAACTCCAAAAATGGGCCAGACAAAAATATTGGCACCCTCAGCCTAATACTTGGTTGCACAACCTTTAGCCAAAATAACTGCGACCAACCGCTTCCGGTAACCATCAATGAGTTTCTTACAATGCTCTGATGGAATTTTAGACCATTCTTCTTTGGCAAACTGCTCCAGGTCCCTGATATTAGAAGGGTGCCTTCTCCAAACTGCCATTTTTAGATCTCTCCACATGTGTTCTATGGGATTCAGGTCTGGACTCATTGCTGGCCACCTTAGAAGTTTCCAGTGCTTTCTCTCAAACCATTTTCTAGTGCTTTTTGAAGTGTGTTTTGGGTCATTGTCCTGCTGGAAGACCCATGACCTCTGAGGGAGACCCAACTTTCTCACACTGGGCCCTACATTATCCTGCAAAATTTGTTGGTAGTCTTCTGACTTCATGCCATGCACACGGTCAAGCAGTCCAGTGCCAGAGGCAGCAAAGCACCCCCAAAACATCAGGGAATCTCCGCCATGTTTGACTGTTGGGACAGTGTTTTTTCTTTGAATGCCTCTTTTTTTCTCCTGTAAACTCTATGTTGATGCCTTTGTCCAAAAAGCTCTACTTTTGTCTCATCTGACCAGAGAACATTCTTCCAAAACGTTTTAGGCTTTTTCAGGCAAGTTTTGGCAAACTCCAGCCTGGCTTTTTTATGTCTCGGGGTAAGACGTGGGGTCTTCCTGGGTCTCCTACCATACAGTCCCTTTTCATTCAGAAGCCAACGGATAGTACGTGTTGACACTGTTGTACCCTCAGACTGCAGGGCAGCTTGAACTTGTTTGGATGTTAGTCGAGGTTCTTTATCCAGCATCCGCACAATCTTGCGTTGAAATCTCTTGTCAATTTTTCTTTTCCGTCCACATCTAGGGAGGTTAGCCACAGTGCCATGGGCTTTAAACTTCTTGATGACACTGCGCACGGTAGACACAGGAACATTCAGGTCTTTGGAGATGGACTTGTAGCCTTGAGATTGCTCATGCTTCTTTAAAAATTTGGTTTCTCAAGTCCTCAGACAGTTCTTTGGTCTTCTTTCTTTTCTCCATGCTCAATGTGGTACACACAAGGACACAGGACAGAGGTTGAGTCAACTTTAATCCATGTCAACTGGCTGCAAGTGTGATTTAGTTATTGCCAACACCTGTTAGGTGCCACAGGTAAGTTACAGGTGCTGTTAATTATACAAATTAGAGAAGCATCACATGATTTTTCGAACAGTGCCAATACTTTTGTCCACCCTCTTTTTTATGTTTGGTGTGGAATTATATCCAATTTGGCTTTAGGACAATTATTTTTGTGTTTTTTCATTTGAGACAAATTAAATGAAGATAATAATAACAAAGAATGTGTTTGCAATAATTTTCAGGAAGAAACTGAGTATTATCTGACAAAATTGCAGGGGTGTTAATACTTTTGGCCACAACTGTAAGCAACCTCTACACATGTCTTGGTCATCCCCAAAACTGGAAAGGATTATTATTATTCATTTTTATAGTGCCATTTATTCCATGGCGCTTTACATGTGAAAAGGGGGCATACATAGACAAGTACAATAACCCTGTCTTATGAGGAAAGGTTGCAGGATTTGGGAATGTTTAGTTTGCAAAAGAGAAGAATGAGAGGAGACTTAATAGCTGTCTACAAATATCTAAAGGGCTGTCACATTGTAGAAGGATCAATTTTATTCTCATTTGCACAAGGAAAGACTAGAAGCAATGGGATGAAACTGAATGGGAGGAGACACAGATTAGATATTAGAAAAAACTTTTTGACAGTTAGAGTGATCAATGAGTGGAACAGGCTGCCACGAGAAGTGGTGAGTTCTCCTTCAATGGAAGTCTTCAAACAGAGGCTGGACAGACATCTGACTGGGATGATTTAGCGAATCCTGCTTTGAGCAGGGGGTTGGACCAGATGGCCCAGGAGGTCACTTCCAACTCTACGATTCTATGATTCTAACATGAGCAATACAAGGCATACAGGAGATAGAGGGCTCACAGTCTACAGGGGATGGCTGAGGATACACTAGGAGAGGGTAGAGCCTCATTTATGTGCCAGCTATTGGCCAATCTCCTTAATGTCGAAATCAAAACGTACACGAAATTAATCACAGATTAAACCCCTTCCTTTCGAAGCTAATACACCCAGACCAGGCAGGCTTCCTTTCTGGCAGGGAGGCCTGGAACAACACCATAAAAACCCTTTACATTGTGAACCATGCCACTTCTCATAAAATCCCGCTAATGACCTTGTCACTATATGCTGAGATGGCTTTCGACAGGGTGTCTTGGCAGTCTATTAGTCAAACTTTAGACTTTATTGGTTTAGGCCCCTCCCTTAAATTCAAAATAAATGCTCTTTGTCAGACCTCATCTGCAAGACTTAAAATCAAGGATTCTTTCTCTGATGTATTCTCTATTAAAAATAGTACACACCAAGGCTCTCCATTATCACCCCTCCTTTATGTATTAGTGATGGAGAGCCTTATGGGTGCAATCCGAGGAAATCCAAATATTCAGGGTATTAAGATTAGAGTTGAGTGAATATCTTTGGTTCCCCTCTTATTCAGCAAGCTATAGTGAGTATACTGAGTAAAAGTTAGGCAGACAGTTGTGGGTTGATATTAGTAGCCTACGAAGGGGCCATGGATATTGGCACCTCCCAAGCTAAAGACATCAGCTCTCAGGCGCCACAGAAATGGCGCATCCATAAAATCTGGCACTTAACCTCGCTCTTCCCACTTGCCCTGGTGTGGTGGCAAGTGGGGTGATAGTTAGGGGGTTGATTTCTCCTTTGTTTTGTCAGGCGACATCAAGCCCAGAAGTTAGTAATGGAGAGACGTCTATAAGACACCCCAATTACTAACCCCATAGTCATAGTGTATAAAAAACACACTCAGAATAAAGTCCTTTAATTGAAAGAATAACAGACTCCTTTAATGAATCTAAATTAAACCATACTCGCGTCATCTCCCAGTCCACAGAAGTCAATGTCTACTGTAACAGAATTAAAATAAAAATATTCCTCACCTATCTGCTGAAAAGATAATCCATTTGTCCCGTGACAGATCTAGCTCTGTTGCATGATGCGACTATACAGCCTGCTATCCAGCAGAGACACTGAGCAGTATGTGCTACCGCTGCTCAGTGCTTCGCAATGAACTCCTATAACCTGACTAACGTCACCGCAAGCGTGAGAAAGTTCTCACCCTCGCAGTGTCTTCAGAATGGTCCTGGGAGTTCACAGCCAATGAAATCAGCTCAATTCAGTGTCATCAGTGCAAGCGCTGTTACAACTTTTCTCACGGCGCTCACATTGACATCAGTGAGTTCATTGGCTGTGAACTCCCAGGACTAGTGTTGAGCATTCCGATACCGCAAGTATCGGGTATCGGCCGATACTTGCTGTATCGGAATTCCGATACCGACTTCCGATATTTTTTCAATATCGGATGTCGGCATCGGAATCGGAAGTTCAAAGTTGATTGACAGCCTGACGTCATCATGATGCGCGGTGTGTGCGCATCATGATGCGCCGTCATTTCGGGCCTTCCGGGGGTCTCTGCCGGCCTGCCGGGGGGCTGTGTGGACTGCCCGGGGTCTGTACCGGCCTGCCGGGGGGCTGTGCCGGCCTCTCGGGGGGCTGTGCACCCTGTGGGGGTCTGTACCGGCCTGCCGGGGGGCTGTGCCGGCCTGCCGGTGGTCTGTGCACCCTGTGGGGGTCTGTACCGGCCTGCCGGGGGGCTGTGCCGGCCTGCCGGGGGGCTGTGCCGGCCTGCCGGGGGGCTGTGCTGATGTCCGGGGGTCTGTGCAAGCATCGTCCGATGGGACTATAAGTCCCATCTGGCGATGCCTGCTACCATGACAGTGATTGACACATTAGCCAATGATGGGACAGTAGTAGTCCCATCATCCGGCTAATGTGTTAAATGTTAAAAAAAAAAAAAATAAGTAAAAAAAAGTCCCTAGTCTCACTTTATGCCATTGCTGCGTGGGAAATTCCCACACAGCAATGGCATAAAGTGAGACTAGGGACTTTCTTTTTTTAAGTGGCGGAGGAATACAGTGCGGAAGGATACCTACCTTCCGTCATTGGATTCCTGCAGCCCGTAGAGAACGGCAGCATCATCTGATGCTGCAGTTCTCTACCCAAGATCGTCGTGGGACACACTCGTGGACTGCTTCGGATCGTGGGTGAGTATTTTTGTGGTTTGTTATGTTAATATTTATTCCGTAAAAGACAATGGCTTCGGGGAACAATGTGACAAGTATTGGTAAGTATGTTACTCTATGTTATATGTACTGTATGTCTATGTATGTATTGTATGAATGTATTGTATGTAGTATGTATGTAGTATATATGTGGTATGTATGTAGCATGTATTATGTATGTAGTATCTATGTAGCATGCATGTAGCATGCAGTATGTATGTAGCATGCATGTAGTATATATGTAGTATGTATGTGGTATGTAGCATGCACGTAGTATGTATGTAGTATGTATGTAGCATGCATGTAGTATATATGTAGTATGTATGTAGCATGTAGTATGTATGTAGCATTCATGTAGTATATATGTAGTATGTATGTAGCATGTAGTATGTATGTAGCATGCATGTAGTATGTATGTAGTATGTATGTAGTATGTATGTGGTATGCATGTAGCATACATGTAGTATGTATGTAGTATATATGTGGTATGTATGTAGCATGTAGTATGTATGTAGCATGCAGTATGTATGTAGCATGCATGTAGTATATATGTAGTATGTAGCATATATGTAGTATGTATGTAGCATGCAGTATGTATGTAGCATGCATGTAGTATGTATGTAGTATGTATGTAGCATGCATGTAGTATATATGTAGTATGTATGTAACATGTAGTATGTATGTAGCATGCATGTAGTATATATGTAGTATGTATGTAGCATGTAGTATGTATGTAGCATGCATGTAGTATGTATGTAGTATGTATGTGGTATGCATGTAGCATGCATGTAGTATGTATGTAGTATATATGTGGTATGTATGTAGCATGTAGTATGTATGTAGCATGCAGTATGTATGTAGCATGCATGTAGTATATATGTAGTATGTATGTAGCATATATGTAGTATGTATGTAGCATGTAGTATGTATGTAGCATGCAGTATGTATGTAGCATGCAGTATGTATGTAGCATGCAGTATGTATGTAGCATGCAGTATGTATGTAGCATGCATGTAGTATATATGTAGCATATATGTAGTATGTATGTAGCATGTAGTATATATGTAGTATGCATGTTGCATGTAGTATATATGTAGTATGAATGTAGCATGTATGTAGTATGTAGTATGAATGTAGCATGTAATTTTTTTTTTTACATTCAACACATTAGCCGGATGATGGGACTACTACTGTCCCATCATTGGCTAATGTGTCAATCACTGTCATGGTAGCAGGCATCGCCCGATGGGACTTGTAGTCCCATCGGACGATGCCTGCACAGCCCCCCGGCAGGCCGGCACAGCCCCCCGGCAGGCCGGCACAGCCCACCGGAGCCTGCACAGCCCACCGGAGCCTGCACAGACCACCGGCAGGACGGCACAGCCCCCCGGCAGGCCGGCACAGCCCCCCCGGCAGGCCGGCACAGCCCCCCCGGCAGGCCGGCACAGCCCCCCCGGCAGGCCGGCACAGACCACCGGAGCCTGCACAGCCCCCCGAAAGGCCCGTACAGACCCCAGAGAGGCTGTACAAGGCAAAAACAGGGTTTTTCTTATTCCGATACCGGAAGTCCCATAGACTTGAATGGGACTTCCGGTATCGGAATCGGCGATACCGATACTTTTTTTTTTAAGATCGGCCGATCCATTCCGATCCGATACTTTGAAGTATCGGACGGTATCGCTCAACTCTACCCAGGACCTTTCCGATAACACCATGAGCACTCACAGTGACTACACGCCATTTTTTAAAATTATTTATATAATCTAAAATACAACGTGAGAATCCCTCTATTCTTGATAACCAGCTTTGCGGAAGCTGAGATCTGCGGGTTGTAGTCTGTAACTGTCCGTTTTGCCTGACTGGTTATCAAAAATACAGGGGTACCCCACTTCATTTTTTAATTTAATTATTTATAGAGCAGGTGGCGGCTGATAATAATAATAATCTTTATTTATATAGCGCCAACATATTCCGCAGCGCTTTACAGTTTAACAGTTTCAAAACACAAGTCATAAGTAACAGCGTTAACAATACAATAATTAAAGCAAAATAAGACGAAATAAGACGACCCTGCTCGTGAGAGCTTACAATCTACAATGAGGTGAGGGAGATACAAAGTACAGGTATGTATTTACAATTGTGTATTTACAATGAAGGTCCAGCCATCTTGAGGGAGTGAAGGATGGATGGAGATAGTGAATGGGCTACACACGCACACTTACACATAGAATGACTTTGATTATTGAACATAATAGGCCGCTCTGCACAAATGTGTTTTGAGGGAGCGCCTAAAACTATGCAAATTGTGGTTAGTCCTAATTTCTTGGGGTAGAGCATTCCAGCGGATAGAAGCAGCACGGGAGAAGTCTTGGAGTCGGGAGTGGGAGGTACAGATTAGTGCAGAGGTTAGTTGAAAGTCGTTTGCAGAGCGCAGCGATCGGCTATGCCGATAGTCAGAAATGAGGGAGGAGATGTAGGGGGGTGCCGCACTATGGAGAGCTTTGTGGGTGAGAACAAGTACTTTGAATTGGATCGTATAATGACTGGGCAGCCAGTGTAATGACTGACGAAGAGCGGACAAGGCCATAAACAAGGCCAAGAGCCGTGAAAAATCCATCCGCCATTTGGAGTGATAATGAGTCGGAAGGGAGTAAGAAGGCCCTGCATTGAGAGTCTGCTTGAACAAGGGAGACAACAATCCCCACCCTCTCTACCTCACTCCCAGCTGACCGTGGGCAAAGCCTGAAATAGAGCTTGCAGGCTTTTTGGAATGCAACAAATTTATCCTGCCCCAAGAAAACCTATCCTGGAGCACCACTTTAGGTTCTGGTTGTTGTCTGTTGTGATGAAACCTTAGACTGTAGGTGGGACAGCTCAAAAGACAGGCCCTGCAGCTGTCTCGCAAGGTTAGCAACAGGATCCATGAATATGGGGACAGTGAAAATGTCACGCTGCGACTGTACGAGATTAGAGAAAGTGACTTTGAACCGTCCCTAGGACTGCGGCACTAACCCTGCTCTCAAAGTTACCTCTAAAGGTGAGATTTGGGCCACCAGCCTTACTGCTCTCGTTATTCCCTAAGCTGTCACCTAGCCCTCCCTCTCACCCAGGACACTTGGCCAGAAATGTTAGTGTATAAACATGTAAGGCAGACAGGGATAACAGAAAACAGCAAACATGCAAAACACTCACCAAAGGTAGAGAGTGTTGTGGTAACCCCTTCCAAGAAGAGCTAATATTGGTTGAGATACAAATGATTTCCAATCTGCCTTTATTGGTTCAAATTAAATAAATATGATGCATTGGAGATAAGAAAATAACAGCTAGTATCTGTCAGTGTACAATTCTTGTCTGGTTCTCAGATGTCCAGTCACAAGTTTTTATTACAACCACAGAGATAAGGAAAGTGGGAATGGCTTCTTACATTACCTAAGAAAGTATTTTAGTTGGGAATAACAAAGGTCATAAGTTATGGATTCAGCCAAAATTCCTTTCAAACTAGTTTTACCCAGCTTTCTATGCTTCTGTAAGGCCTCTTTCACAGTTCCGTTTTTTACAATCAGTCACAATCCGCCAGGTTTTGAAAAAAAACGGATCCTCAAATTTTTTTTGAGGATCCGTTTTTTTCCCATTGACTTGCATTAATGGCGGATTGTGACGGATTGCTGTCCGTTGCATCCGTTTTTTGTGAGGATCCGCCAAAAGTTGCTGTCCGTCACCATCCTCAAAAATTTCAAAACGGAGCTTGTAACGTTTTTTTCTCTGGCGGATCCTGCAAACACTGATTTAACCCGAATTTCTTTCTGGGTGCCGGACAAAAAAAAAAAAAAAAAAATCTCTCTCTCTCTCGGCCAGCGATTCCTTTAAATTTCTTCATTTTCAGGATCCGTCTAAAAACGGATCCTGTGCCATCCGTTCACATCAGTTGAGAACGGATCCGCTTGTCCGCCTTTTTGGCGGATTATAACTGATGCAAAAAACTGAAGTGTGAAAGAGGCCTTACAAAGAAAGCTAAACACACAGACACCTCTATATCAGAGACAACACCTTGTGATATTGCTTTTATGAATAACACTTAAGCTAATACTAAAATACAAAATTATCAAAGATATATAGGTATATTTAATTGTCTAAATAATAAAGCTAAGTTTACCACATCAATTCCTCCCTTTTTATTATTTACAGACAATTTATCCATCAGCTACTTCCCCATGCTATGATAGCCTGTAGGGGATGAATCCCGTTCTCCAATGGACATCATGTTTGTAAATCTCATCATATGTGTTTACTGGAGGAGCACTGTGATATTTTATAGATGCGATAACTGACGGTCTATGATGTCTGATCTTACGTCTCTTCACAAAGTGTCATCATAACAAATATACCACTTCTAGCAGTTACACACACTAGTATTACCAACATTTATGTAATGAAAGGGTAAGTAAATATACTACTAATTATCTTCTTCCCTATCCCCATTTCCACTATATGAGGTCTACCATTCGGTCTGGGGTGGTTGTCTGCAGCTAGTTAATATAGGGAATGTATGGGGACAGCATTTATATCTAGGTCACCATGCAGAAGTATGAAGGTTGCAGGCGTAAGGTGTGCTAGATTGCTGGCTGCTTCTGCAACCATGAGAAGCCATTTATAGGCCTGGTGACTACATACTAGATATAAATCTATAGTTTTAGAGGATATTGGTCTATGAGTGCATATCCAGCAGTTATTAAGGAACGTCTTTTTTCAATGTCTTTGCCTTGGAGCCTGACATAAGTGTCAGTGGTCAGTAGTATTTGAAATGGCTCAAAATATATGGGTTCCAGTGGTCTCCTCATGTCTCTTGACCACGACCCAGTCGCCTGGAACCAATGTTTGTGTGCAGCTTATAGAGTTGGGTTCTGGGATGGAGGAAAGAGCACAGTTATGAGTAAAAGTCAAATGTTTGTGCAACTCCAAGACACATTTAGTGAGGGAACTGTAGGAGGCCTGCAGCTGCTGTGGGAAATACAACCCTATCTTAGGGACACTACCAAACAGTATTTAATACAGGGACAGCGTCTCTCTACCCCTTGGGGCGGTCCTCACCGAATGCAATGGCAAGCAATCTACCAGAACCAGTGTTTTTTCCATGCACTTCTGGATTTTTAATTTCAAAGTACCATTAAGGCATTCCACTTTCCCACTACTTTGTGGGTCTAGAGAACATGGAAAGTCTGTTCTATCCCAAAAGTGGCCATGATTTGTTTCATTCGTTTTCCAGTAAAGTGTGTTCCTCTGTCATTCTCTATAGTTTGGGCACCCCATATAAACAAACCACTTCACTGATCTTTTTTTATAAACTTTAATCACTGCCCAAAGTTTCAGATCATCTTGGGAAGCGAGCAATGCATACTATGACACATTCATAAGTACCCACCTTATGTAGCTGTATGTAATCCACCTGCAGTCTCTGAAACGGCTAATCTGGTTTTGGTGTGCATTTCTGTGGGACTTGAATAGGTCTGCCGGGTTATGTTTTGCACAAACGAGACATACTTTTTAACCGCATTCGGGAACCCTGGGGCACACCAGTTTTGTAGCACCAGTGCACACTCCTTTGTCAAAAGGGGACTTCCCGTGCTTTTTGTTACTGAGTCTCCTGGTGTAGCCACATCTGCTATGGCTAATATAGCTGTCAGAGGTAGTCATGCTGCTTCCTTATTTAGCCTCCTGGTCAACCAAGGCATTCCTTACTGCAAGGGGAGTTTGTTCCCGTGTGTGTGTATAGCTGCCCTTTGGGGAAGAGTGCTGTGAGTGGCTGCTCTACCGCCTCATAGGTTTGCCAGCAGAAGCCAGAAAATTACGGCTCCGCAAAATGTCGCCAAAGTTATGTGCGACCCTTTAAAACAAATCCTTTTTAATAACCTGAACATGTTCCAGGGTTCTAACTCTGAGCTGGCATATAGATGAGACTGCAAGTACAGTATGCATAATAGATGACGTTTTCTGTTTTGTAAGTTATATGCTGCGTAATGGTGTATGTTTTGCTGCCCTCACTATTTGTAAAGGAAAATTACCTATCAATAAATTGACACGTTGTGCAGTCACAACATTTAAATCAACCCCACCTAGGGCCAAACTCATTAGTGAAGAAAGACTTCTGTGGAGCAACATAGTGGCTCCTCACAAGTAGAGCTCTTCGATTTTTAGACCACCTCCAGGTGATTGAAGGATAGTCTGGAAGCTGTTTGGCCAGCTCTTCATTTGTGAGTACTACCGGCCAATGTTTTCTTAGAATATGTATGATGTCTGTCCATGTAGAACTAAATGTTGTGATAAGTCTGACTAGCTGTTCATGGCTTCTTGTGGACTTTTTTTTGAATAGGATAGCAGCTGGCTTCTTGAAGTGGAGGAGTGGGTAAAGCAGCAGGCTAATCTCCAGCAGCAACAGCAGAGGCAGCAGATGAAACTGTTAGCAAACAGACCGTCTTGTGGCAAGATTTAATAAAACCATGGAGGCTGGCCATGCTAAAGAAGGTTGTGGCAAAGGACGGCCTAGACCTACAAAGTGGCCAAAAAGATTGGCGAGGTCAATTATAAAGTGCACCAATCGGGGAGAAGGAAGGCCTACTAGGTGTACCACGTCAATCTGATCAAGCAATGGCAAGATAGAGTCCTTGGAAACTCCAAACTTGATGTGAAAGATGTCAAGATAGCAGAGACACTGTCACAAACCCAAAAGCAACAGCGCTGAGAATTGCTTAATCCAGAGACCTATTTTCAGAATTACCAGGTTATACTCAGGTCATAGAACATAAAGTCTTCACATATCCTCGTATCCGGTTGAATTTTATTTCATATCGGATTCGAGGAAGCCCATCAAGAAGTAATCTCGAAGGAGGTGAAGCGAATGTTGAACCTAGACATCAATTAAGAGTACAAGAGTGGCTGACATAGTCCCATAGTCTTGGTACAGAAACCTGATAGAGAATAGAGGTTCCATAATGACTGCAAAAAAAGATGAAGTGTTCCAGGTCCTTAAAAAAATCCAGGTTTTATTTAATCCAACTTTAAAATGACAAGTGCCCCAAAGTCAGGGGGAAACAGGAGACTCGTTTCGATCGCAGTGGCAGGTAGGAGGAAGACAACCCCTCTACCTTTGGATTGAAGACCCTGCGACGTTCCTATAGTTGCCATGGTGACCCTAGGAAAGTTGCTAGGAGTTACAGGTGCTTCTCACAAATTTAAAATATCATCAAAAAGTTAATTTATTTCAATTCTTCAATACAAAACGTAAAACTCAGATAATATAGAGCCATTACAAACAGAGTGATCCATTTCAAGTGTTTATTTCTGTTAATGTTAATGATTATGGCATACAGCCAATGACAAACCAAAACGCATTCTCAGTAAATTAGAATTAACAAAAAACACCTGCAAAGGCTTCCTAAGCATTTGAAAAGGTCCCTTAGTCTGTTTCAGTAGACTCCACAATCATGAGGAAGACTGCTGACTTGACAGATGCCCAGAAGGCAGTCTTTGGCACACTCCACAAGAAGGGTAAGCCACAAAAGGTCATTGCTAAAGAAGCTGGCTTTTCAGAGTGCTGTATCCAAGCATATTAATGGAAAGTTGAGTGGAAGGGAAAGTGTAGAAAAAGGTGCACAAGCAACCAGGATAACTGCAGCCTTCAAAGTATTGCATAGGAAAGGTCATTCATAAATTTGGAGTAGACTCACAAGAAGTGGGCTGCTGCTGGAGTCATTGCTTCAAGAGCCACCACACACAGATGTATCCACAAAATGGGCTACATGTGTCGCAGCATTCCATGTGTCAAGCCACTCATGAACAATAGACAACGCCAGAAGCGTCTTACCTTGGCCAAGGAGAAAAAGAACTGGACTGTTGCTCAGTGGTCGAGGGTGTTGTTTTCAGATAAAAGTAAATTTTGCATTTCATTTGGAAATCAAGGTCCCAAAGTCTGGAGGAAGAGTGGAAAAGGCACACAATCCAAGATGCTTGAGGTCTAGAGTGAAGATTCCACAGTCCGTGATGGTTTGGGGAGTCATGTCATCTGTTGGTGTCAATGCAGCCGTCTACCAGTAAATTTTAGAGCAATTCATACTTTCCTCTTCCTACAAGCTTTTTGGAGATGGAAATTTAATTCTCCAGCAGGACTTGGCCCCTGTCCACACTACCAAAAGTACTAATACCTGAGTTAAAAACAACAGTATCACTGTGCTTGATTGGCCAGCAAACTCGCCTGACCTTAACCCCATAATCTATGGAGTATTGTCACAAGGAAGATGAGAGACACCAGACACAACAATGCAGATGACATGAAGGATGCTATCAAAGCAACCTGGGCTTCCGTAACACCTCAGCAGTGCCACAGGTTCATCGCCTCCATGCCACACCGCATTGATGCAAAAGGAGTTCTGACCAAGTATTGAGTGCATTTACTGAACATACATTTCAGTAGGCCAACATTTCGACTTGGCATTGAGCCTCTTGGGCCTGGAGATGTTCCTTTATGATGAGCATTACCTTTGCAACCCTCTCCTGCATCTGGGTGATGTGCTTGGTGATGCTCCGATGGGTTGCGACCTCGGCTCTCCAGGCTTCTTTTGCTATATCAAGGAGACCCCGTAGATGTCCACCATACAGGAGATCAAACAGAATCTTATAGAGGTAGAAGCTTGTGGAATCTCCACAGATAGAGAATAATGAATATGGGAGGAATCATAGAATGTTAAAGAGATGAAAGGGACTCAAGTATCATCATGTCCAACCCCTTGCTCAATGCAGGATTCACTAAACCATCTCAGACAGATGTCTGTCCAGCCTCTGTTTTAAGACTTCCATTGAAGGAGAACTCACTACATCTCGTGGCAGTCTCTTGAGACAATTCCATCCTTTTCTATGACCTCCTTAAGCATAATCTTTAGCATTTTATTGAATCTTTCTACTAGGCTGTCTGGGGATGGTAAACTGACATCTTCAGTTTTGTAATTTGCAAGACCTTACACTGTTCCTCACCACCTTACTAGAGATGAGCAAACATTGACGGCTCCCTCCTTATTCGGCAAGATATACCGCTTACCGAAGAAGCTGCATCGGGAACCCGGATACCTGGAGCCAGTTGGTCGCAGCTGAGTGACAGTCACAACACATGAATGGTGAGCCTGTGTGTTGTGACTGTCACACAGCCGTGACACATGCAGCTGCGGTGCCGAACAGCTGATTATCAGGAGCGATCCAGGTAGCCAGATTCCCAATGCAGCTTCTTCGGTAAGCGTGATAGCTTGTAGAAAAAGGATGGAGCCGACGATCTTTGCTCATCTCTACATCTTACTCAAAGGATGTTCCTTGGTCGGTCACGAACTCCCTCAGTAGTCGTGTCTGGGCATAAGTGTGGACCAACTCATGGGTTATACTTTTCGCTGAGGAGTTTCTCAGGTGAACGGTTTCTGGGTACTGCATAGCATAGTCGAGGCAACTAATATATTGATGCCAATGAGCAGACTTAAAGGGGACAACCAGGTTCATGGCAATTCGCTCAAACAATATCTCTATGATAGGTAGCAGCACGAGGGGATTTCAGAAGTGAAAGGTGGGAGCGGTTAACTGGCAGGTGTGACAGGACTTACAATACTTTAGGATTTCTCAGAGACATCCAGGCCAATACAACCTCTGCATGAACCCTTCCTGGGTTTTGTGGATGCAGAGATGGCCACCCAAGACATGTGAATGGGCCACGTTCAACACCCTCCGTCTATAGGGTCCTCGTACTAACAATTGCTCCACCATTTCCTCTCTGACCTTATAAACCCTGTACAATAAAACCTAACTCATCATAAAATGAGGAAATCTGGTGTCAGCCCCCGGCTTCTTATGGTGGGTGAACCACAAAATTTTCTCCGGTCACCCCCATCTCAGGAATGTCAGCCTCAGGGAATACTTACTCATGTCCCGCCATTATACAGAAGGGAAACATGTCAGACTTTGGGTGTGGTGACAACTTATTCAGGGCAACTGGTCTCTTATCCATGCAGTCGAGACCTCTTTCCCTCTGCCATAAGTCCCAAAACAACTCAAAAGTCTAGGTCTATAATAATTGGGTGTAATAAATCCTGGACCACACCAACCTTAGTGGACTCAGGACCTCGAGTCATCTAGTGACCACTCTGGCCACAGATAGTCTTTAGTATCCCCATGAATGGAGCGGATGCCCACTTTCTTCCCAGGGATCAGTTGGAGAGGGAGTGTGGGCCACTTGAGGTTGTTGTCAGTGCTGGTTTTGTTTCTACTGTTGCATAAGCAGCTCACTTGTCTCATGTTGTGCCAGCTGTCCCTGCTGTACCTTTTGCTGGACTTGCACCAAGGTGTTTAATCAAGTCCTCCATGCTGTATGATGTTGCTCCCTCACGTTTAGCCTCCTTCACCCAAGACATGCAATGCTTCTTTAGCAGTCACACATGTTCCATGGGAATACTGCCCACCCATCAAACACCAAAATGTAACAATGCTACTTGGGAGCAATATGAGGTATTACAAAAGCCACTTCTACTGTATTTAAAATTCTGGCTGGCTGGTTTATTTCAGTCCTCATAAACTACATCACAGGAAAACTTAATAAATACAGCCTTTGTCCAGCACAAAGTGAAACAAAGTCAAAAGTCCATACAATAGTGCGGGTTCGCCCACTTGGCTTAGAGTCCGGCTTCTTAGGGCCCCGTCACACATAGCGACGCACCAGCGATCCCGACTATATTACCTTGTCAGGATCGCTGCCAATCAGGCAGCTTCACCAACGACACGCGGGTAATAAGCGACGCACGTCGCTTAGTTACCCACTGTGTACCTTAGTTACCAGTGCGCTGGTGCAGGGAGCTGGTAATCAAGGTACACATCGGGTTTCTAAGCGACGTGCGGCACTTTCAAACCCGATGATTACCTTGGTTACCAGCGCGCTGGTAACTAAGGTACACATCGGGTTTCTAAGCCCTGCGCGCCGCTTAGAAACCTGATGTTTACCTTAGTTACCAGGGGCAGCTCGCTGATCTCCCGCCTGTCACACGCAGCGATGCGTGCTGGCCAGCGGGAGACCAGCGATCAAAAAAATGTCCTGGCCATTCCAGGACAATCAGCGATACCCGGCAGGGGGGGCCGGTCGCTGAGAAGTGTCACACACAGCGCTCTCGCTGGTGAGATCGCTGTTGCGTCACAAAACTTGTGACTCAGCAGCGATCTCGCTAGCGAGATCGCTATGTGTGACGGGGGCTTTAGACTTTTTGCAAAGCCACACAATCCAGGAGGTTACACACCTCAATACAAAGTACCATGTGTTAGATAAAATGTCCCATTTTACAATGTGAACCACACCCAGGGGTGGAGATAGGATGGGACGGCTGCTCACCATAAGTCTTCAGTTGCTCACAATTAGTTGGTCCTAACATGGCCGGCTAAACCCCCCTTACTATATGTTTACTAGAACATCATAGAGAACATACACCACTGTGATACATACTGTATCTCCCCTTCATAATGTATGCAGCGGTCACCTTACCATAATAATATATGGTATTTATTACACACAAACACACACTCAAACTACATGCCCACTATTAAACCGACCTCTCCAATCCTATGTTGCTCTGATAGTATCCGCTTACATCCTGCAGTGATCAAGTGCTGTAAATGCCATCATCACTGCAAAATGCCAGTGCTTAGCTGCGGTGGTGACGTGAATGATGTACATCATGAGATTGCTGGAGGATGTGAGGCTTTAATCTCTGTGATTGGCTAATTTTTTATACAGCCTTCGAAAGTCAGAGGCCCTGGTAGAGCATAGCTAGGGAACTGTGCATATTGTTTTTGACTGCATTCTGTGTACTTATCTGTTATCTATGTACACAATCCTCATTTCTAACAAACCGGAAAATCTGCTTTTTAATAAATCTATTGCCATATCAGTGATAGAATGAGGAAGTTCTCTTTAGGACAAAGCCCATAAGTTTCCTTCAACAAAAGCTTTCCAAGTGTCCAAACCTACAGGAATGCTTTTAAGAAAATGTTGGGTGGGAACACCTAGGTCTTGTCCTAGCTAAGAGATATTTTATTCTCCGACATGAGATCCTGCTGCTTACACTGTGTTCCAAATTATTATGCAAAAAATATTTCCTCATATTTTCTCTAAATTACCTATATGAATTGCAGTCATTGTTATTTTCCAGTCATCTAATATTCTAGTAGAATTGCAATGTTTTTGAACAAACTGCCTATGAAAACAGTATATTTTTAAAGATAAGAAACACTCAAAATGCATGTTCCAAATTATTATACACAGCAGAGTTTTCAACCTTTTTATTTTGAACAAAAAAATGATCAATTGTGAAATTATAAGCATTATCAGCTTATTACAAAATGAAATCAAACAGTTTTCAAGTCAAAACTTTATTCTAGGTGATGTTACATTTGCACATAGGACCCCTTGTTCGAAAGAAGCTTCTGAACTCTCTCGTCCATTGAATTTGTCAGTTTTTGGATGGTTTGTGCTTCAATTGTTTTGCATGTGGACAGAATACCCTCCCAGAGCTGTTGCTTAGATGTGAACTGCCTCCCGCCATCATAGACACTCTTTTTGATGATGCTCCAGAGGTTCTCAATGAGGTTGAGGTCAGGGGAAGATGGTGGCCACACCATAAGTTTGTCCTCTTTTATGCCCATAGCAGCCAGAGATGCAGATGTGTTATTTGCAGCATGAGACGGTGCATTATCATGCATGAAAATTATCTTGCTGCGGAAAGCATGGTTCTTCCTCTTGAACCATGGCAGGAAGTGCTGCTTTAGAAACTCCACATAGATTATGGAGTTCATCTTTACCCCTTCAGGGATCCTAAAGGGGCCCGACAATCTCTCTCCCCATGATTCCAGCCCAAAACATTACTCCACCTCCTCGTTGGCGCCTTAGCCGTGTTTTCATGGGGTGTCCATCAACCAGCCATCCTCCACTCCATCCATCTGGACCATCGAGCGTTGCACGGCACTCATCGGTGAACAAAACAGTTTGGAAGTCAGTCTTCATGTATCGTTTGGCCCACTGGAGCAGTTTCTGCTTGTGTGCAGGAGATAGAGGTGGTCGACAGGATGGCTTACGCACAGCTGCAAACCTCTGAAGGACCCTGCATCTTGTTGTTCGGGAGGACGTTGGAGGCACCAGCAGCTTCAAAAACTTGTCTGCTGCTATGACAAGGCATTTTTGCAGCTGCTCTTTTAACCTGACGCAATTGCCTGTTGGAAAGAGTCCTCAATTTTTCCTTATCAGCACGCACACGTGTGTGCTGGGAATCAGCTACATACTTCTTGATTGTGCGATGATCACGATGAAGTGTCTTGGCAATGTTGATTGTAGTCATGCCTTGACATAAATACTCCACAATTTGTTGCTTTTCAGCAGCCGACACATCCTTTTTCTTTCCCTACTTTGGCAAAAAATGTAGGCTGCTTAATAATGCGGAACAGTCTTCTTAAGTAGTCTTGCCTTTATTTGGACACACCTGCCAAACTAATTTGCATAGGTATCTGCAATTGCTTTCAGTGATATAAAGAGCCCTGACACACATCACCATCAATGAGTTTAAATGACAAACAAAAAATTCTAACCTTATCACTCCTAAACTCTTTTTGCATAATAATTTGGAACACAGTTTAGTGAATTGTTTTGTTCATTTATTGCATGGGTGTTGTGTCAGTTATGAACAACCCTTAAATTTTAGCACAGCTCTACATGAAATTAATAAGCAGTGGTGAAATAAGACCAGCCAGGGCCACCGGGCAGCTTAGAAGGCACGCCACCCCTCAGCACCCAATGTGACATGTAACATGATTTTCTTGATAATCGCATGAGCCATCAAATAATCTAACACACAGGTGCTCAGGTGCACATCTTCAGATACAAAACGTTAGAGACAACAGTGAGTGGCAAATGTTTTTCCTTCATGTACTAAGCTATACGTAACATAGTGCTATACATACACTGAGGAACATAAGTATTTGATACACTGCTGATTTTGAAAGTTTTCCCACCTACAAAGAATGGAGAGGTCTGTAATTTTTATTGCAGGTACCCTTCAACTGTGAGAGACAAAATCTGAAAATCAAAAACAGAAAATCACATAGTATGATTTTTAAATTAAATTGCATGAAATAAGTATTTGATCATCTACCAACCAGCAAGAATTCTGGCTCTGACAGACCGGCTATTTATTTTTTTTAAGAAGCCCTCCTACTCTGAGCACCATTACTTGTATTAATTGCACCTGTTTGAACTCATTACCTGAATAGAAGATGCCTGTCCACTAGGGACAAAATTGTAGAACTGGAAAAGCCTGTCATGGGCTACAGGACAATAGGCAAGCAGCTTGGCGAGAAGGTAACAACTGATGGCACATTTATTAGAAAATGGCAGAAATTCTGCTTTGCGGCAACAAAGCTCCAGGAAAGTCCCTTGCCCAGGGAATAACATCACCAATCGCTTTGAAAAATACATAGTGAGGGCAATCTGGTCAAGGGGCTCAGTGCTTCGAGTCCCAGGAGGTAACCAAGATTGCCCTCATTAAAATCCACCTATGTAAATAAGGTACATTGGCCATTTAAGGCGGGTATGGATGACATTGCTGACCTATACAGATACCAATTAAACTTTCCCACTCACCTAAATCTCTGTGTTGACATGGAAGGCTACGTTCACACTACAGCCATGGCATTATTTGCAGGATGGGAAAGTGTAGTGTATCCCGCAAAAAAGAACACTAATGAAAAGGAGTTGAAACTTTGTCTGTACGTTCATCCTTTAGAATGTTTCTCTCATTAAAGTAGATATGAGGGGGCTCATCTGAATCACTTTTTTAGGACGAAGTGCTCAACTTGGAGCATTTTAATACTGTAAATGTAGCTTAAAGAGGTGGTTTACTACTTTTACATTGACGGCATATCTTTAGGACGAATAGCAGGCGAATGTGCAGTACCCTGTGGCAGTCGATACAAGTTGACAGAGCAGCTCGGCAAGTGAGCACTTCCGGCCGGCGGCCGCCACCGACATTTCTAACTGGTAATTGGCTGGGGTGTCAGACCCTACCTGATCAGACATTGACGATTTATCCTAAGGATAGGTCTTCAATGTAAAAGTAGTGCACAACCTCTTTAATTCTTTCCTCATTAGAGGAATTGCTTGCATTTACCACATTCGGTATAACAAAAAAAAATCAGAGGCATTACATTAACCAGTTCCTCACATAAAGTGGCAGCTATGCAGATGACCTCCTATTCTTTCTGTTTCAACACAGGATATCTTTTCCCAAGCTACTATTTAACTACAGACATTTGTTATGCTTACTTACATATCGCCATTATATTGCACAGCACTTTACAGACATTGTGAGCTCCAATGGGGACAGTGATGACAATCTAAATTTTTCATCAGAATGTCTGGAGAGGAAGGAAACAACAGTACCCAGAGGAAACCAATGCAATCAAGGAGAGAACATACAAACTCCTCACAGATTATGCACTTCAAACCAATAGTGCTAACCACTGAGCAGCGGTGCTGGAATTACAAGGCATTAACCAATTTTAATATAAATTACTAGGAATCAGAAATTCTAAATATGTATCTTCCACCATCTTTAGTCTCAGAATTGATTTACTCTTTTTCATCTCACTGGTTGAAAGATAAAATTAAATATTTGGGTGTTTTTCTCTCTAGGGAACTTGACAATCTATCAATTAACCCCTTCCTGACATGAGACGTACTATCCCGTCCATGGGACCTGGGCCCCTATGCCCATGGACGGGATAGTACGTCTAGCGCGATCAGCGGCGCCCACGTGGTGAGCGCCGCTGATCGCGGCCGGGTGTCAGCTGATTATCACAGCTGACACCAGGCACAATGTGTCAGGGGCGGTCACGGACCGCCCCCGACACGTTAACCCCTTGCACACCGCGATCAAACATGATCGCGGTGTACCGGGGGTTAAAGGGAAGCATCGGCAGGGAGGGGGCTCCCTGCGTGCTTCCCTGAGCCCCCCACGGCAGCGCAATGTGCAGCGCTGCTGCGGGGGGCTCCTTTCCTCCAGGCCCCCGAATCCAAGATGGCGACGGGGGCCTGAGGAAGCTGGCTTCCTCAGTGCCTGCAAAGCGCAGGCATGAGGAAGCCTTCTGCAGTGCCTGTGTCAGATCGCTGATCTGTCACAGTGATCTGTGATGTGACAGATCAGCGATCTGTCACAGGACAGTGATGTCCCACCTGGGACTATTTAATAAAGTAAAAAAAAAAAACAAAAACGTGTTAAAATAATTTAAAAAAAAATCGCCAAATAAATTAGAAAAAAAAAAAAATATTCCCCCAATAAATCCATTTTTTGGAAATAATAATAAAAAAAACCAAACAATAAAAGTACACATATTAGGTATCGCCGCGTCCGTAATGACCCGCCCTATAAAACTGTCCCATTAGTTAACCCCTTTAGCGAACCCCTTAAAAAATAAAAAACGAAGCAAAAAATAATGATTTATTATCATACCGCCAAACAAAAAGTGTAATAACGCGTGATCAAAAAGACGCATATAAATATCCATGGTACCGCTGAAAACGTCATCTTGTCCAGCAAAAAACGAGCCGCCACACAGCATCATCAGCGAAAAAATAAAGTTATAGCTCGCAGAATAAAGCGATGCAAAAATAATTATTTTTTATATAAAATAGTTTTCATTGCATAAAACCGACAAAAACATAAAAAAATGACATAAATGAGGTATCGCTGTAACCGTACTGACCCGAAGAATAAAACCGCTTTATCAATTTTATCGCACGCGGAACGGTGTAAACGCACCCCCCCAAAAGAAATTCATGAAACGCTGGTTTTTGTTCATTCTGTGTCACAAAAATAGGAATAAAAAGCGATCAAAAAATGTCACGTGCCCGAAAATGGTACCAATAAAAACGTCAACTCGTCCCGCAAAAAATAAGACCTCACATGACTCGGTGGGTCAAAATACGGAAAAATTATAGCTCTCAATATGTGGTGATGCAAAAACTATTTTTACAATAAAAAGCGTCTTTTAGCGTGCGACAGCTGCCAAATATAAAAACCGCCATAAATAGTAAATCAAACCCCCCGTCATCACCCCCTTAGTTAGGGAAAAATAATAAAATTAAAAAAAAAGTATTTATCTCCATTTTCCCCATTAGGGTTAGGGCTAGGGTTAGGGCTGGAGTTATAATTGGGGGGTTTCCACTGTTTGGGCACATCAGGGGCTCTCCAAATGCAACATGGCGTCTGATCTCAATTCCAGCCAATTCTGAGTTGAAAAAGTCAAATGTTGCTCCTTCCCTTCCAAGCTCTGCCATGCGCCCAAACAGTGTTTTACCCCACATGTAGGGTATCAACCTACTCAGGACAAATTGCAAAACAATTTTTGGGGTCCAATTTCTCCTGTTACCCTTAGGAAAATAAAAAATTGGGGGCAAAAATATCATTTTTGTGGAAAAAAATGATTTTTTTATTTTCACGTCCGAGTGTTATAAACTTCTGTGAAGCACTTGGGGGTTCAAAGTGCTCACCACACATCTAGATAAGTTCCGTGGGGGGTCTAGTGTCCAAAATGGGGTCACTTGTGGGGAGTTTCAATAGTTTAGGTACATCAGGGGCTCTCCAAACGCACATGACACCCGCAGACCATTCCATCAAAGTCTGCATTCCAAAACGTCACTGCTTCCCTTCCGAGCCCCGACGTGTGTCCATACAGTAGTTTTCTCCCACATATGGGGTGTCAGCGTACTCAGGCCAAATTGGACAACAACTTTTGGGGGTCCAATTTCTCCTGTTACCCTTGGGAAAATGAAAAAATTGGGGACTAATTGATCATGTTTCTGGAAAAAATATGATTTTTTTATTTTCATGCCCTGGCATTATAAACTTCTGTGAAGCTCTTGGGGGTTCAAAGTGCTCACCTCACATCTAGATAAGTTCCTTAGTGGGTCTAGTTTTCAAAATGCGGTCACTTGTGGGGAGTTTCCACTGTTTTGGTACATCAGGAGTTTTCCAAACGCGACATGGTGTCCGATCTCAATTCTAGCCAAAAACGTCAAATGGCGCTGCTTCCCTTCCGAGCTCTGCCATGCGCCCAAATAGTGGTTTACCCCCACATGTGGGGTATCAGCGTACTCAGGACAAATTGCACAATAACTTTTAGGGTCCTGTTACCCTATGGCTTTATGTTATAAACTTCTGTGAAGCCCATGGGAGTTCAAAGTTCTCACCACATATCTAGATAAGTTCCTTGGGGGGTCTAGTTTCCAAAATGGGGTCACTTGTAGGGGGTTTCCACTGTTTAGGTACATCAGGGACTCTCCAAACGTGACATGGCGTCCAATCTGAATTCCAGCCAATTTTGCATTGAAAAAGTCAAACGGCGCTCCTTCCATTCTGAGCTCTGCCATGCACTGAAACAGTGGTTCCCCCCCACATATCAGGTATCTGCGTACTCAGGACAAATTGCACAATAACTTTTGCAGTCCAATTTCTCCTGTTGCCCTTGGTAAAATAAAAAAAATTGAACCTGAAGTATTTTTTTTATGAAAAAAAGTTAGATGTTCATTTTTTTTTTAAATATTCAAAAAAATTCCTGTGACGCACCTAAAGGGTTAATAAACTTCTTGAATGTGGTTTTGAGCACTTTAAGGGGTGCAGTTTTTAGAATGGTGTCACTTTTGGGTATTTTCTATCATATAGACCCCTCAAAGTGGCTTCAAATGTGATGTGGTCCTAAAAATAAAATGGTGTTGTAAAAATCAGAAATCGCTGGTCAACTTTTAACCCTTATAACTTCCTAACAAAAAAAAATTTTGGTTCCAAAATTGTGCTGATGTAAAGTAAACATGTGGGAAATGTTAGTTATCAAGTTTTTTGTGTGCCGTATCTCTGTGATTTAAGGGCATAAAAATGCAAAGTTGGAAAATTGCGAAATTTTCAACATTTTCGCCAAATTTCCGTTTTTCTCACAAATAAACGCAAGTTATTTGAATGAAATTTTACCACTAACATGAAGTACAATATGTCACGAGAAAACAATGTCAGAATCACCGGGATCCATGGAAGCGTTCCAGAGGTATGACCTCATAAAGGTACAGTGGTCAGAATTGTAAAAATTGGCCCGGTCATGAACGTGCAAACCACCCTTGGGGGTGAAGGGGTTAAACTACCTTCCTACCCTCTAAAGCAGGGGTAAGGGACTGTGTCTGTCAAAGGCAATTTAGATATTTAATCCATCCTTCGGGGGCCGTACAAATCAAGAGCCAACTCCGCTCACAAAGTATGTCTCGACGTTGGCATTGGTCTCAGGATGTAATATTTCACTGCACACACCTCAGCATACAGTAGTGAACGCTGTGTGCGTGTGCTCACAGAGCAAGCAAGAAGAAATTAAAAGACCGATGGCCATCAAAACACAGCTACCACGCACTGTGGTTCCCAGGAATCTGCCCAAAGAAAAGGTCATGGGCCGGTAAAAAATTACCTAGACTTCTGGATATGAAGTACATTTACCTAAATTTGTAAGTTATATATAAATTTAATATCCATGCCAGGATTCTTTATCTTTTTCAAGCACTTCCCATTCACATGCCTTGACCCTTTTTAAAATCCTTGCTCAAGATGCTAACTTCAAATGGGCAGGAAAGGATAACCCGTAACATTCTATCCTGGTGGACTAGGTATACCTGACTTACTCTATCACCATGCTATGCAGCTACTAAGTATTGTTGACTGGTGTAAGAATGGGGACCATAAGTTATGGGTCTCGATTGAACAAGGCTTTCTTCCAACCCTGCAACCCACCACCCTGGTTGAGAGATGGGATCTCATTGGAGGTCCATAGTCATCCATTATTGGGCCCCACCTTGAAAGTATTTGCTTCAGTTTTTTTGAGACTTGACATACAGTATTCTCCTTCCCAACTCTTCCCTATATTGAGAAATCCCTCCTTCCTGTGAGGGCTAGAAAGTCACCTCTTTCACCTCTAGTTTAAAGCCCAACACTTTATGGCAATTGGATAACTACTTCACATCTTGCTTCCTTACAAGATCCCTGCCCACTCAAAGGCTGTCAGACTACACAAATCTGGCACTTTCTACATCAATTAAAAAAATCCCCTGGCTACTTTGATGATAAAATGTCTTTAATTGTTTATGCAGGGATTTGAGTGACCAGTCAGAAATTAAAAGTCTGTTGGTGTGCTCCTCTAATTCCCATGGCTCCACTTATATCCAAAACTGGGAAAAAGACTTAAAACTCACTTTCCCTTCTGGACAGAAACTTTATTAATAAACTTTCACTCAGATATCTTCGAAATATAGCAGAATACAATGTATGCTCTTTTCAAGATGATACAGTGTGCCCTCCCTGCATGTATATACCCGATGTCCCATCTTTAGGTTCGGGATGTGAAGATCGGGGCACTTTTAAATATTATGAGAGTTTCCTAAACGCTCTCATTTTTGGTCAGACGTTTGGTGGATTACCTTGAAATTTACAGACTGCTCTATTCACAAATCTCCTGCCTTGATCTTGCTGCACCTATGCGATACAACTATAAGCAGTCGATGGTGCGTCACCTGGTGAATTCAGATAGGATGTTTATGGAGACAAACATGCACTCATTCAATTGAACACCGACTTACTAAAAATTAGATCATCAGGTCATCAGGAAGGTAGATCTTACAGAATTCCTGAGAAGTATAAAAGACAAATTTCTCAAATTCTGGCATCATTGAATAACTTTTCTGGGATCTGATGAATATGAATTTCTAACTTAATACAATGTACTCCACCTATCTTTGTCTTTCTACTTTCTTTCATAGAAATTCCACTTTTTTTTCCCTGCTCATTACCTTTTTTTCCCAACTTCCCTTATTTGGTATTTTCTGATACCTACTTTAGTGTACTCACCTTTAAGAACATCATTATGTGAGCTTGGTTCATATTGAAGCTATGGGCTTCAATTCTGTATGCCACTATGCATCAACATGAGCAGTTGGTAAGTATTCAGTTTTATCTGGATATGTAGAAAATTACTTCAACGGCTTATTACATTTTCTCTGTCAGTATTTCTTAAATAACACAATTTTAAAAAAGTATACTATCCCTTTTTATTTAATTCTATACAACCCTTCTGTCCAAGTTCAATTCTCTCTCCTCACAGCTCGATATACAATTACACTCCGCTACACTAATCACAACCCACAATCATCGCATTATACTGTTGGATGTACTTAGAGATGTCAATTTCCTTTTAATCGTATTGGAATAGTTTTTTTTTTTTTACCTGGACATACTGTCATGTCCGCCATATCTGTTTTGCCTCATGACCCTGGGAGCGGTGTGCATGCGCATCTCATGTCTGCTATCCTGCATGTTCCCTAGAGCAGTGTGCACACTCACCTCATGACTGTTGAGCTGCGGGATGCCTGCGTTTCTGCTCTGCCTTCTGTGATCGTCTCGTCATGTCTAGAACTCCTGATCATGTGTCCTTCCTATGTTCCAGCAGAGGCTGGTTCTGTATTCATCTCTACATGTCTGGAACTCTGATCATGTGACCTGCCTAGGTTTCAGCACTGATTCTGCAATCATCTCTGCATGTCTGGAACTCTGATCAGGTGACCTGCCTAGGTTTCAGCACTGGTTCTGCAATCATCCCTGCATGTCTGGAATCCTGATCATGTGACTGCTCCCTGTGATCCTGGAGGACTGAACTGGAAGTTCTCCCCTGGTCCTGACCCGGAAGTGGAGGTGCTATGCCCTATATCAGACCGCCCCTTCCTATGCTCAGGGCCTGAGTATTGTGTTGCTTCCCTGCATGGCTGCTGGGTCGCTCCCTCTATTCTGTGCCCTTGCACTCTGCTCTGTCGTGCATCTCTGCACACGCTCCGTGCTCGTAGTCCGTCTCTTGTCTCGTGCCTTGTCTAGTGTTTGTCCCTCGTGCCATGTTTTGTCTCTGCTATGCTCTGCCTTGTGTTTTCTCTCTGTTCTCATTCTCTGCCTGTTATTCCTGCCCTCTGTTCCCTGGCTACTCCCAAGGCTTTACCTTGGCCCGGCTCTGGGCTTCGGCCTACGCTCCGCTGCTAGCTCTGTTCCTTGCTCTGACCTGACTCCGTGTTTCTGCCTATGCTTCCATTCCTGGTTCCGTACTCTGCCTGGTTTCTTGTCTTGCCTTGCTCTGTTGCTTCGTGTGCCCTTTGCATGCGCCTGACCTTCCTAGCATCCTGTTTGTGCCTCAGCCGTGCTCGTCGGTCAGTGACAGCTGTGTCGCCTGCCATGCCTCAGCCGGGTTCGCTGGAGTCTTGCCCGTCTGTCAGTGCCGCAGCCCGATCAGCTAGCCAGTGCCCCAGCCGTGATCTCTGTGCTTCCTTGCACTTCACGCTGTTTCTGCACTTTGCCCTACGTGCTCTCTATAGCACGCGCAGGCCCTTGCCTGCCCTTGGCATACCTCCCCGTGCTTCTATAAAAGTATGCGCAGGTTTTGCCATGTATCCTGTCGTGACCTCTTGCACGCACAGGCCCTAACCCTGTTCTCGTACTCTGTCCCTGGCGTGTCCTCTGCACACGCAGGCCTGCGTTCTCGTACCTGTCCCTAGCACGCCCCTCGGCATGCGCAGGCCTCCGTCCTGTGAACCTGATCCTGGCGTGTCTCCAAGCACGCACCCTGCCTTGAACCCTGCCGTGGCTCCAAGCACGCACCCTGCCTTGAACCCTGGCGTGGCTCCAAGCACGCACCCTGCCTTGAACCCTGCTTGCCTGCCGGATTCCCGAAACCTGCCGACCGCTGCCAGAGGTCCGGAACCAGATGACTGCGGCCTGATGTCCGGAGCTGGTGTCCACAGCCTGATGCCTGGACCTTGTCAGTCGTTGCCAGTAGTCTGGAGTCCAATGCCATCGCCCCCTGTCTTGGGTCCTGGCGTGTCCTTGCACGCACCCTGCCTTGGACTCTGGCGTGTCTCTCGGCGCGCACCTTGTCTTGGACTCTGGCGTGTCCTAGCAAGCATCCCTTCTAGGAACCCTTGTGTGATCCCTAACACGTACCCTGCCCTGGACCCTGGTATGTTTTCGTGCACGTGTTATGCCTGGAACATTTGGCGTGCACTTGCACACATCTTGCCGTGTTTCACTGTTTGCGCCCTGCACCTGATTCCCTGTTTATGCGTTGCACCTGAATAAAGTGTGAAACCACCTTTGCTGAAGAAACTCTGTGACTTCGCTTTATGTTTGGTATCCTGTCTGTCCTGTTGCCAGACACTCAATAGTGTCTCCTTGAGTCGGCCGTCTGGTCCAGCTGCCGTGGTGGCTCACCCCCTTGGTCTTGCCCCTGACACTCCCTGTACAGGGGGTGGGTTCTCACTAGGTCAGTTCGCCCTAGGTGGGTGGGCGCCATGGCCCAGAGGGTCCACTCATCCAAGAAAAACGATTCAGCGTAAGCTGACGCTAGTCACACATACGGTTGGAGGATTTTTCTATTAGTTTTAACACTTTTACTCTTCTAGCTATAGGTGGATTCATATTAAAGATGGACATGTGGTACTAATTAGAGGTTTTGAATCATCCTTCCATTTCCTTTCTTGCCAATCAGACTGCATGCCCAGAAACAGCAGCGGGTGCTCGGACTTTGTAGGTGAAGAAGGCATAGAGCTTTAATTTTAATCCCCTTTCCAACCTCTTATATCGATATTGATAACATCCCACCAATAGTGAAACTAGCTTGAGAAATTAGAGACCAATATGACTGGTTGATGTGAGGTCACAAGAGAGCACTCTTATTCTGCCATCAATGTACGTGTAGGTGAGAAGTGTCTGAGGGACGGAAGGATCTCTGTACATACAATTGCAGATAGTGTTACTCGCTACTCTTTCTTCCTATGCTTCGCCAACTGCGAGTGGCTAATCCGGAAAGGACGATGCAGTGAAGAATTTTTAACCTATTTTATTCACAGTACCTTGGTGAGATGAGGTAAGATGTCATGGAAGATCAAGATGAGGGAAAATATGGAGGTTGGAGGAATAGAGGTAACAGGAGAATCCTCTCTTCAGTCTTTATGCATGTGTTGCCAAGATGATACTGATTAGACGATAGGGCGTGAGCAAACAAGATAGGAGGAGTTGCAGAGAGAGGCATTTTGGGAAATTCAGCTATAATGCAAGAACAACACATGATTACATGGCCAATGGATGGTAGCAAAGGACAACAAACACTAACATCCTATGTGTATATATGATAAGTGAATGAACATTAGGCAAAATGTCCCGGAAATATCTGAAAGCCTTTATAGACTATTAGCTGAACAGCACATGCTCCTTACATAATGGGTCCCCATATAATGCTGCATACAGAATGGGCTCCATATATAATGGGCCCCATATTATGCTCCAAACATAAAAAAAAAAACAACGAAATACTCACCTCTCCTTGCTAGCCACTTCTCTGCTCCAGAATTTTTAGCATCGCTGTCTTCCAGATCTATGCACTGTGACTGTTAAGAGCACGAAGCGTGCTGTAGTGACGTCATTGCGTCCTCTGACCAGAAACATCACAGAGTCAGAAGACGCCGCAGCTGTGGAGGAACATAGAGAGGCAAGTGTTGCAAGTAATGGGGCCCTAAGCAAGCGGAGGGGGCTGAGGGCCCCGTCACTTGCCCGGATGCTGACGCTGGCCCCGACTAGTACAGCTCCATAGAGTTCAAGTCTGGGGTATGGTGTGCTCAGGTTTAGGAGACAATTTATCCTTCCCAAATAGAAATCCAACATGAGCTTCATTGTTAAGTCTATAACCTTGAAATTGACCACAGCTGCAGTAGAGGCGTCAGAGAATATAGTATATGTACACACGTGGTCAAAATTGTTGGTACCCCTCGTTTAATGACAGAAAAAAACACAATGGTCACATAAATAACTTGAATCTGACAAAAGTAATAATAAATCAAAAATCTATGAAAATGAACAAATGAAAAAACCACTCTGATTTGTTTAGGCTTTCTTGGATTATATACTCCAAAGGAAGGGAGATACCAGCATTCTTCATGCTCTTGCAAGGGTGGAGCTGGCTCTATGTGGTCATCCCAAAATATCTGGTCCATAAAGGCTCCTTCATTTCAGGCTTGTTTTTAAAGGTTCTCTGCAGTGTGATGAACCCTGACTCTTGCAGCCTTGCAAGGTAAAGGTGCAACCAAGTGGTCAGATTCGTTCTTGAAGAATCCACGGTACATTATTTTAATACATTTCTTGTCTTCTATGGATAAGGCCATTTTGTTGTCATGCTGTGTTGTGTGAAACACTGTTCTCCCCAAGTTGTCACCATGGGAAAAAGGAATGGTGTATTGCTCTTGGATGAGGTCGAAGAACCTGTCTTTCAATTCGTAGTGATAAGAGCATGACAAAGTGAGTTGTGCGACTATTTTGGAGCACAAGTTTTAAAGTAGATGGCTTCGGCTTCCTTGTGAGTTATTCAAACATAATTTGTCCACGATTACCCAGCCTAGATCAAGTATTTGGGCATATGGTGCATAATCTGGGCCTTTGCATTGTTGATGCACCTTTTGGACCTTTAGAATGTCTCTCCCGAGTAGGATTACAATATCAGCATTTGTGTCCATAGGAGGAATTTCGTTAGCGGGGATGATGAAGCACGGCTTCCGGAGAGGGAATTTCTCACTTATCAGGTATCTGGTCAAATTCAATTAAGGTTGGCAAGGGTATGTGCATATTCCCCTTGATTGAAGAGACAATGTACCCAGAGGTTCTCCTGCCAGAAGTCTCAATACGACCAGAGCAGTTGTTGAGGGGGAACAGAGCCACTTGTCCATTTATATTGAAGATTTCTAACAGATTGGGCTTTTCTAGAGACTAGGGACGAGCGAATGTACTCGGTGATACTCGGCTATCACTCCAGTATCTGGGTGCTCAGATGTGCTCAGCACTCACAGAGCATTAGCCAATGCTCAAATTTGAAACTCGAATCCCCACCCCGCATGTTTAGTGCCTGTTAGCTAATAAGCATGCAGGGATTGTCTGGGAGTCACTATAATGTCGTAGCCATCTTAATAGTGGCATTACTGTGATTGGCTGGCTGCATTACTTAATCAGAGGTTATAAAAGGTCCGGCGCCACCGCGCTCAGCTCACTTACGCCATTACACAGCTCAGGGACAGTTCTTATTGGAGGGAGATTGTTCTTGTCCAAGCCTGTGTGTGCACAGTTTAATGAATCAGAGTGCTCTAGTGCTGATACTGGTGCTGAAACATCATACCCTCAACAGTCCTTCTAAGGGATAATCTTGTGCTTTGCTGTTTAGCAGACACATTTTGCATTTAGCCTAGGGAGGAACAGTTGCAGGAGCAGGGAGAGTGGCTAAATACAGTCTCTAGTAAGGGCTTAAGGCTTTGCAGTCTGTTGCAAAATATATAGCTGTGGCAGTTTATTTATTTTTTTTAGTGAAAAAAAAAAATGACTATATTGTCATCCATAGAGTATTATGTGCTTTGTGGTACATTTTAGTGTTATATACAGGTGCTTCTCATTACAAACAGTGATCTATTTTAGGTATTTATTTCTGATAATGTTGATGATTATGGCTTACAACCAATGAAAATCCAAAAGTCATTATCTCAGTTAATTAGATTAATTAACAAAAAAACACCTGCAAAGGCATCCTAAGCATTTATAAAAGGTCACTTAGTCTGTTTCAGTAGGCTCCACAATCACGGGGAAGCCTGGTGACTAGACAGATGTCCAGAAGGCAGTCATTGACATACTCCACAAGGAGGGTAAGCCACAAAAGGTCATTGCTAAAGAAGCTGGCTGTTCACAGAGTGCTGTATCCAAGCATATCAATGGAAAGTTGAGTGGAAGGGAAAGTGTAGAAAAAGGTGCACAAGCAACCGAGATATCTGCAGCCTTGAATGGATTGTTAAGAAAAGGCCATTGAAATATTTGGGGGAGATTCACAAGGAGTGGACTGCTTCTGGAGTCATTGCTTCAAGAGCCACCACTGTTGTGAGTTCATTTTCCCCTTCATTACTGAGGCCCGAGGAACTCCCTCTTCTGGTAAAGAAAGGTAGTGAGCCGGATTGTCAAACACCTGAGGCTGATGATTGTGACTGGCTGAGTGGAGTTACGGACTGGATATAATGCTGCCGACGCCCTTCTGCCCTGCGGGTGATTTCTCTGTGGGATCCTTGGAGACCAGTCTGAATTCCTGCTCCTGCAAAGCTAAGTTTGCTGCTCGGCCTTTTGCTTTTGTGCTTTGACTTTGTTTTTGCTTTGTTTTTTCTGGATTTCTGCCATTCCCTGCTGGGGTGTGCTGAATTCATTTAGCTCTGTCTTCTGAAAATACCTGAGTGCTGATTCAGTTTTTGAAGCCTAGCTGCTTCAGGGCCTTTTTCATATCAGCTGGTTGGCTTATGTCTTTGATAGGGTTTTGGCAGATTGCAGACAGCAGCCTTCCTGTCCTTTCCTTTCTAGGTAGTTTTGGGGCCCCATCTTTGCTCAGTCTATCTTTCTGTCTGTGTTAGTATTTTCATCTTGCTTCACCGTCATTATATGTTGGGGGCTGCCTTTTGCTTTGGGGTCTGCTCTGGGGCAGTTTAGATTTCCCCTTTCTTTCCTTAGGCCTATGTATTTCTCCGGCTGTGATCGAGGGGTCTAGGGCATCGTAGGAACCCCCCACGGCTACTGCTAGTTGTGTTGATAGGTTCAGGGGTCTGCAATCTGATAGTTGCCAACTTCTCTGGTTTTCTGGACTTAGCTTGTACTTCTGCTTTTGCCTCCTACGGTGACTCATTCATAACACACCACACATAGACGTATCCAGGACATGGGCTACAAGTGTCGCACACCTTGGGTCAAGCCACTCATGACCAATAGACAATGCCAGAAGAGTCTTACCAGGGCCAAGGAGAAAAAGAACTGGACTTTTCCTCAGTGAGCTAAAAATTTTGCATTTCATTTGGAAATCAAGGTCCCAGAGTCTGGAGGAAGAGTGGAAAAGTACACAATGCAAGCTGCTTGAGGTCTAGTGTGATGTTTCCACAATCAGTGATGGTTTGGGGAGCCATATCATCTGCTGGTGTAGGTACACCGTGTTTTATCAAGACCAAAGTCAGCGCAGCCATTTACCAGGAAATTTTAGAGCACTTCATGCTTCCCTCTGCCGACAAGCTTTTTGGAGATAAAAATTTAATTCTCCAGCAGGACTTGGCACCTGTCCACACTGCCAAAAGTACCAATACCTGGTTTAAAAACAACAGTATCATTGTGCTTAATTGGCCAGCAAACTTGTCTGACCGTAACCCCATAATCTATGGGGTATTGTCATGAGGAAGATGAAACACACCAGACTCAACAATGCAGACGAGCTGAAGGCTGCTATCAAAGCAACCTGGGCTTCCATAACAGCTTAGCTGTGCCACAAGCTGATCGCTTCCATGCCACTCCGCATTGATGTAGTAATTGATGCAAAAGGAGCCCCGACCAGGCATTGAGTGCATTTACTGAACATACACTTCAATAGGCCAACATTTCGGGGTTTAAAATAATTTTTCAAGCTGGTGTTATGAAGTATTATAATTTACTGAGAAAATGACTTCTGGGCTTTCATTGGCCATAATCATCAACATTAACAGAAATAAACAAAAATAGATCACTCTGTTTGTAATGACTCTATACGAGATTCACTTTTTGTATTGAAGAAATTAAATAAATTTTTTGATAATCTAATTTTGTGAGAAGCACCTGTAACACTCCCAAAAAGCGGTGACATTTCTTTTCTGGATTCAATAATTACCGTATATACTCGAATATAAGCCGAGATTTTCAGCCCAAAAAATTGGGCTGAAAGTCCCCCTCTCGTCTTATATTCGAGTCATATACAAAGGGGGTCAGAGGGGGAGGGCGTCAGGTCATACTTACCCGTCCTGACGCTGTGTCTTGAGCCCCCAGCTTCTCCCCGTGCTCTCTCTTCCTGCCTTCAGCGGTCACGTGGTGCCGCTCATTAAAACTCATGAATATGCGCATATCCTGAAGGCAGGAAGAGAGAGCGCGGAGAAGCTGGGGGCTCAAGACACAGCGTCAGGACGGGTAAGTATAGCGATACTCACCTGTCCTGCGTCCATGGCTGCTTGCTGCTGTCTGTCATCGGTCAGTGACTTCAGACAGCAGAGGGCGCGGTGACGTGTTTAGTGCGCGCCGCGCCCCCTGCAGTCTGAACGTCACTGACTGATGACGTGCCAGATAGCGGTGAGCAGCCATGGACGCAGGACACGTGAGTATCTCAGGTGCCAGCAGTGACACCGGCACCTGACACCCAGCGACGGAGAGGTGAGTATGTCTTTTTTTTTATTTTTACATGCAGCAGCAGCATGGGGGCAGCATCTATGGAGCATTTCCCACCCTAGGCTTATACTCGAGTCAATAAGTTCTCCCAGTTTTTTGTGGCAAAATTAGGGGGGTCGGCTTATACTCGAGTATATACGGTAATCCTTACAGTATTAGGTGATTTCTGTTATATTTCAACAGTATATAACACTCCAAAAAAAACAAAAAAATGTTTCTGCATTTGTCACCCATACACTTATGTGCTTTGTGTTACATTACAGTGGTATTAAACTCTAAAAACCCACTTTGACTGCTCCAGATGACCAATTTATTTATTTAATTAAAAATAAACTTGGCTTCAAGATACCTAGCAATTAGAAAATGCGTAAGGCGTGTGGTAAGTGATGGGGAAGAGGAAATGCTGATAATGATGCACGCAGAGGACATGGGGCACTGAAAAAGGCAAGAGGTAGTGGAGTGACCAGAAGGAGAAGGCGGGCAAATGTTTCACAGAGCACTGACACTAGTGATTGTCTCTGTGAAACAGTTAGGTATACCTCAGTGTGAGACAAAAATGGTCACTTGCAACCTGTGCCATGCCAAGATCAGCAGGGGCCTGACCACTAAGAGCCTAACCACTACCAGCATGATCAGGCACTTGTCATCTAAGCACCAGACTTGGTGGGCTAAATGCCTGGGTCCACGATTGGTGCCAGCGAGTGACACCACTGCCTCTTCCCCTGTGCTGGATGCTTGCCAATCCCGTCCATGACACTGGCATAGATGCCTCCCGCCCTGCACCTGTCCTTGCACATTTTGACGCTCTATCATCAGGCACTTTCAAATCGTTGCCCTAGCACAGCTTTCCCTGCCCCCAGGCCTTGGAACAAAAGAGAAAATTTCCAGCCACCCACTCACAGGTTAAAACAGGCACATTTCCAGGCTGCTTGCTATGGAAATGTCGTTTAGGCTTGTTGACAGTGGAGTTCCGCCGACTCATGGCGGCAGACATCCCTCAGTACCCAACCGCCACTTTTTCCCTCCTGTGTGGCATCCCCTTCTTGTACCAGCACGTGTCCAGAAAAATTACTCGTGCCATTACCAATGCGCTTACTGGGATTGTTCACTTAACGACCAACCCGTGGACAAGTGTTTGTGGCCAGGAACGCTACATTTCCCTGGCACACTGGGTGAACATTGTGGAGGCTGGAGTTGGGCCCCACCCTGGCATGGCACATGTGCCAACGACGCCGTGAATTGCTGACCCTATATCTGTAAGGCTTTTCTCTACCTCATACATCAGGTCCTGCATACCTATTGCTACATGTAAGAGTGCATTACAGGAGGCCTTACAAGCGGATCTATGCTATTCACTCGATCGTCTTGCTTTCTAGGTGCCACAGAGCACCTAGTATTTATTGTTAATGTTGCTTATAGGTACCTCATGATGTTCAACCAAATCTGTACGTAAAAGGTCATGTTTTACCTATTTTACCTCTGCTATGTAGGCTGCATTTCTTGCAGAATTTAAAAAAAAAAAAAAATATAAAAATCTGTAAATATTCGTCATTGAGGTATCATCTTCCATCATGTTCCAATTCTGTAGTTATATAATAATATGGGAAATCTGGGTGACAACATGGAAAGAAGTGCAAAGGGTCACACATCAGAAAATGCATTAATACATCTGGGCAGTATCACAACTTTTAAAAAAATTTTTTTTAACTAAAAATAATAAAAACAGACCCCCCCCCCCCACTGATCTTATGCATCTGTCATGTTAATACTGCGATTAGAAAGCAATCCGTTTCTGACTTCAGTTTTCATACCAATCTGCCAAATTACACTTTTAAGATGTTGGGTTTGGTCTAGTTTCCACTGATACGTTATGAGCACCTTTACAAGATGTGATCTTTGTCTGCTATACACCTTACAGCCAATGTGAATATCACTTCTGCTGTGTATATTAATAGCTGCTGTCCGTGCAGTGGAGCTCACCCTCACTTAAATCTGGATGGTTACATTAGTCCCAAGCTTTTCACAAATATCCTGTTTCACACAAGTTATGAAAAATACAGATACATAGAAGATTTTGTCACCGTCACTTTTAATAAGCATAGTTGGACTCATACTTACATACATGGAATGTTGGCACAAACCTATGCTGTGAAACATCTATCTCGTCACAAACCTCTCGCAGGATCCAGGCAGAATGCATTATGTCTCTTCCTTACTACAATCCTGATTGGCCTGGAGCTTGCGATCTATCCATATTCCTCAGAAATCTTAAAAACCACAGAACACTGTTTGTACGAATGAGTTAGACAATTTGGAAAGGTTTACATCCGTGTGTACAGAATACACTACATACAAAAAGCAGAGAGTGTATTAACATTAAAGTGGATCATTTAGGATCCCACAGCAGAACAGTCATTTTGGGTTATCAATTAGACATTAAAGAGACTGTCGACTACTCTATCATTGATGACCTATCCTACGGATAGGTCATCTATGTCTGATTGGGGTCAAACACCTGGCACCCCCCGATCAGCTGTTCTCGGTGGTGTTGGCTGGAAATGCTCAATTGCAGAGCTGCTCAGTCTTCTGATAGAGGCCATATACTGCGTATCCGCCTCCCATTTAACAGCTGATTGGTCGGGGTCCGACACACAACAATCAGCTGTTAAATAGGAGGAGGATGTGTAGTACACGGCCTCTATCGGAAGACTGAGCAGCTCTGCAATTAAGAATCCCCAGTCGCCGATGACACCACCAAGACAGCTGATCGGTAGGGGGTGCCAGGTGTTTGACCCCGACCAATCAGACATAGATGACCAATCCTAAGGATAGGTCATCAATGATAAAATGGTGGACAATTTCTAAGGACAACTTCCTAGGTCATTTTAAAACATCTGTATAGCCCAAAAAATGGTCATGTCCACCGGCAAGGGATACTTTTGCTAGCATAATCTTACATTTTATGGCAGAGAAACAGTTTACTGTGGAAGTATCACCAACATGTTAAGAGCCTGTAAATAGAAGAGTTTAAGGCATTAAAGGTATAATAAAAAACAAAACTATTTCTAGTAAAGCAGGTTCAGCCAGCATATACAGTGGGGAAAAAAGTATTTAGTCAGTCAGCAATAGTGCAAGTTCCACCACTTAAAAAGATGAGAGGCGTCTGTAATTTACATCATAGGTAGACCTCAACTATGGGAGACAAACTGAGAAAGAAAAATCCAGAAAATCACATTGTCCGTTTTTTTTTTTTCATTTTATTTGCATATTATGGTGGAAAATAAGTATTTGGTCAGAAACAAGCAATCAAGATTTCTGGCTCTCACAGACCTGTAACTTCTTCTTTAAGAGTCTCCTCTTTCCTCCACTCATTACCTGTAGTAATGGCACCTGTTTAAACTTGTTATCAGTATAAAAAGACACCTGTGCACACCCTCAAGCAGTCTGACTCCAAACTCCACTATGGTGAAGACCAAAGAGCTGTCAAAGGACACCAGAAACAAAATTGTAGCCCTGCACCAGGCTGGTAAGACTGAATCTGCAATAGCCAACCAGCTTGGAGTGAAGAAATTAACTGTGGGAGCAATAATTAGAAAATGGAAGACATACAAGACCACTGATAATCTCCCTCGATCTGGTGCTCCACGCAAAATCCCACCCCGTGGGGTCAGAATGATCACAAGAACGGTGAGCAAAAATCCCAGAACCACGCGGGGGGACCTAGTGAATGAACTGCAGAGAGCTGGGACCAATGTAACAAGGCCTACCATAAGTAACACACTACGCCACCATGGACTCAGATCATGCAGTGCCAGACGTGTCCCACTGCTTAAGCCTGTACATGTCCGGGCCCGTCTGAAGTTTGCTAGAGAGCATTTGGATGATCCAGAGGAGTTTTGGGAGAATGTCCTATGGTCTGATGAAACCAAACTGGAACTGTTTGGTAGAAACACAACTTGTCGTGTTTGGAGGAAAAAGAATACTGAGTTGCATCCATCAAACACCATACCTACTGTAAAGCATGGTGGTGGAAACATCATGCTTTGGGGCTGTTTCTCTGCAAAGGGGCCAGGACGACTGATCCGGGTACATGAAAGAATGAATGGGGCCATGTATCGTGAGATTTTGAGTGCAAACCTCCTTCCATCAGCAAGGGCATTGAAGATGAAACGTGGCTGGGTCTTTCAACATGACAATGATCCAAAGCACACCGCCAGGGCAACGAAGGAGTGGCTTCGTAAGAAGCATTTCAAGGTCCTGGAGTGGCCTAGCCAGTCTCCAGATCTCAACCCTATAGAAAACCTTTGGAGGGAGTTGAAAGTCCGTGTTGCCAAGCGAAAAGCCAAAAACATCACTGCTCTAGAGGAGATCTGCATGGAGGAATGGGCCAACATACCAACAACAGTGTGTGGCAACCTTGTGAAGACTTACAGAAAACATTTGACCTCTGTCATTGCCAACAAAGGATATATCACAAAGTATTGAGATGAAATTTTGATTCTGACCAAATACTTATTTTCCACCATAATATGCAAATAAAATTAAAAAAAAACAGACAATGTGATTTTCTGGATTTTTTTTTCTCAGTTTGTCTCCCATAGTTGAGGTCTACCTATGATGTAAATTACAGACGCCTCTCATCTTTTTAAGTGGTGGAACTTGCACTATTGCTGACTGACTAAATACTTTTTTTCCCCACTGTATGATGGCCATTGACATGATGGAAACCAGATGAAGCTACTTCCAAAGTCAGCCAAGGCCTAAAATATTACCAGTGTCACTGGAGTCTACTTTGAGATTTCCAGTCCCTATAATAACAGAACAAACTGACTGTCGTAACGCAGCACCAAGTATGAGCTGAACGGGGAGACACACGGAACAATTCAATGTCATAAACCTAGCAGACAAGTACGCAGGAGCATTTTACATGCTGGCCTAGATGGCTCAATATATGCTAACAAACATTTGCAACAACCACCAATATTACAGTTTATTGAATTACAACCAACTTGAATGTTTGCACTGCAGTTTTTTTGCTTTTACAGGACTATACATTTCAGAACGGTGCTTCGATAGGTGCGCAGACTCGTACATATACATCATAACAATTCTCACTTCTTGTTATAGTCTACAGTGAACGTTTCAAAAAGGAAGTCCCGCATCCCCCCACGTGTTCCTTCACCACCACCTGCACTGCTGGGTGACATTTGCTTACACAAATAAGAGCTACATACGTTAAAATTATAGGCATTTATATTAGGAGGAGGGCATACAGCACAGATCAAACTGTCTCATACTCCAGGAAAAGCATTAACTGCTCAAGTGATTGACATGAAACAAAACAAGAAAAAATAAAATAAAAAAGGTGTTGAAGCAAGTTCTAAAAAGTTACCTTGTGTAAAACAGCAAATGCACCCCAACCAAAGGTGCAGGAAAACATGAGCCAGCTGGCAGAAAAAGTACTGTGTTACGTTTGGTCAAGTAAGGATGGCGTGAGGATTAACAAAGACAACGTGGCCATCTATATTATATACTAAAGCTGTCCAACTTATTTCCACAATGGCCTGAAGCCTCCAATATATGAGGTCATTTGTACCTAGATAGATCAACTGGAATTAAACTATCCCAATTAGATCAGCTTCTGTAAAAGCTCTTTGGCTAAAAAGTGATGCACATGTAATGTTAAAAAGTGAGTTTAAAATGTGGCCATACACCTAAAGGGGTTGCCAACTACAATTTATTGATGTGCAAATGGGACCACTGGGGTGACAAAGAATAAAAAAACAAGAAAAAAAAGAGTTGGTCCTGCAGGACCTGCTCCATTGGCCACAGCAGCAATAAGCAGCTGCTGGACGGGAGCCCCAAGATCCACCACTTACCTGACGGCATCCACTGCTTTCCTTTGATTAGTCGACCTTAAGTCACATGTTTATCATCTCACAACAATGACATTGCGCCAGGCTGGCTAATCAAATGAGGAGCCAAGGAAGCGATTCCTGACTAGGCTGATGGACGAAGACTTGCAGATCGATTTGCACCAACTCCAGACTTGCTTACCAGAGCCGCACAGCTCGTCTTTACCCTACACTGTGTCACCTGCCGGTTTCCTGTCTTCCACTTTCAGCTGAGACAAAAAAAGACCACTGCAACCACCATTTGATGACCACCGCTGTAAGAGGAAGCCAGGGGACCGGTGCAGAACACAGTGCAGTACAGAGGAGCAGCATTCATCCAGTAGCCAAGCATGTGGTGGTTTTTGTGTTATTCCCACATTGGCCCATTTGTACAATCCATTTATAAGAATATCAGCTGACCGCTTTTGAATGTGTAAAAACCATCTTAAAACTCTGCTCATATTCTGCAAGATCAGAATACTATGCTGTGATACTGTATTAACCCAATAAAAACAGGTCCCTAATAGAAGTGTTAGAGGAATCCTAATGGATCATAAAAGATCCAGCATAGGAGATCCTGTATGACCAGCAGACGAGATATGTCAGCGTGAACAAAGCTCAAAATAAACAAGTTTTCCACCTAAATGTATATACTTTACACAGCAGTAACAATTAAGGAACGGTATGATTTACCATGCCCCATTTGTCCCTTCTTTGCCCTCTGTAATTTTCTTTTACAAGCACTTTGCAATTTTCCTCATTTAAGAACATGACAACCCTTATGAAAGGATATAGATAGATATATATATATATATATATATATATATAATAAAAAAGTTTTATCCTTGTACGCTTTTCTTCAGAATTTAGTATAATTTCTTGTCTAGTAGTTGTAAAAAAAAATGACTGTGATTGCATCAAACTTTAAAATAACTTTCACATTTTGTATGACTCAACTCCATTATCTAGGCAAGTATCTGTCATTAGTCACAAGGATGGACTTCACAAGGGTGGAGCTCCTGATGCTTGGTTATTTGCAATATAGAGGTGTGTGTAATACTATAGATACCCTCCAGCTGCAGTACTACTCCACCACCCGCACCACTTTGCACCATTCAGCCATTCCGTTGGACAGCTCTAGTATATAGTCACCCATTTAATGGATTTATTAATGGTGCTTTATGATGTAAAGTCAAAGTGGAAGGGACAGTACTTTATTTTTTTGCGCTTTAAAACAAATGCAAAGATGGCAATCTCAACGGTTACATAAGAGGGGTTGTCAACAATAGTTAAATGTTGTATTAAAAAAAAAACTAAACTTTAATATACATGAAGGGAGAGACGAATTATGAATATATAAATAGGGATCATCAAATTCAAAGAAAAAATAATAATAAAAAAAAAAAAAAAGATCTCCAGCTGGCAATGTTGGAATAGCACTTTAATGCCAGGCGTTGAGGACACGCTGACCCGATCAAGCATATATAAAAAGAGTACCTCTTAAAAAATATATTAATCATTAAATACTTTGCTACAATAGAGCGCTGCTGAGGTTTGTTTTTCCTAACACTTCCTGAAATGAAGAGACCGTATTGCGTTGCATGCACTAGACCGACCACTATACGTTAGAGCGGCATGCAGAGGCCAAAAAAAGCATCATCTAACCCAGTGGCTCATATATGAAAGTGCACTAAGAGCAGGCAGGAGCTGAAGACCCTCGCATTTTGGTCTTTTTTACTGGTAAAGGAAATTCAAAAAGAACTTTTGCATTGTTCATGAAGCTGGAACTCTATGGGTGCAGTGAATTTGATGATCCCTATCCATCCTGCATATCTGATAGAAGACAAGAGAAAAGATGTGTGAATGTTTTGGTGATTACTCCACAGAAAAATCCTTTCATATGCACATAAATCAGTCCTACATCCCAGCTGCTGCATTAAGATTTTCCGCACAGGGGCTCTGTCTCTGCCTCCTGGTCTTCTTCCTCGCAGTCGCCTTCATCTGTTTGTTGCTCAAGTTCCTCTTTCGTGATCATTTCAAAATCATTGCCATTGCCGCTACTGTGCTGTGAGCCTTCATCCTCTCGTCTGTCACTGTCTGTGTCTGACTGCCTTTCTGGACTGGAGCCTTCTGTGCCCGATCCCTCTGCTGCCTCGGCGACCTTACTCTCCTCTGCCTCCTTCTTCTCGCTGTCAGATTTATCTTCGCTATCGGACTTCACCGGCTTTTTGGACTCTTGTTTTTCATCTTTCTTCTGTTCAGCCTTTGATCCCTTGTACTCGTGGGTGTAAAGTGGTCGGAAGGAGTCGATGAAGCCAACGTCAGCCGTCAGGTTAGGCAGGAACCAGAAGTGGTGCCTTCCTCCAGTCAAGAGCCAAATGATAAGGAATAAAATGCACCGAGCTAGAAGTGAAACATTAACAGGATGAAGCTATGTCCACATTACATCCAAACAGAAAGCATACAGTGATAGAAGACTGACGTCATATCTTGTTTCCAAATAGAACAACAAAGCTTAAAAGATGTGGTCACCTTAGAGGGGTTTTTTCCTTGAATGCATTTTGTACTAAATATTATTTTTGCAATTGTGTTCTGTTATAAATTTGAACCGATGGCTTTTACGGGGTGGTTGGTTTCCCTGCTTATTGCTGGCTGTAGAAGGAGTGAACTACGAATCCCTCAGCTCATTCTGACAAGAGCTTGTAACTCTTGTCCTGCCCTTTTGACAGGACGAGACTACCAATGTCAAGCTGACTCTTGTCCCGCCCTGTTGACGGGGCAAGACTATCGGTGTCAAACGGACTCTTGCCATGCCCTGTTGACAGGGCAAGACTACCGGTGTCAAGCTGACTGACAGCCAGCTTCCCCCAATTAGGAAGAGGACAGCCAGCTGTCAATCAGCATGACACCGATAGTCCCGCACTATCAACAGGAAGAGGAACTGCCGCTCTGCTGACGGGTCATCAGTGGAAGTCTGTGAAAGCTCTGTTCTGGTGGAGAATGGCGCCGGGCACATCAGGTAGGTAGCAACTACCTGCACCTGCTGTTAATGCTTAGGCACTTTTTTCTTTTAAGTTCCGGATATCCCCTTTAAAGTGTAACTGCCCTTTCAGAAAACTTTTGAAATGTATAGTAGTAATAGCGGAGTTAATGTATTTATTAGTTGCAGTGTGCTGCCGCATCGTCTAAGTATATGTTTGCATATTGGTCACTTAGCGTATTTATGCACCTATGCATTAATTTAATACTTAAAGTGAGCCTGTCACCAGTTTTTTCTCATGTCTGAACTAAGACTAGCACCTTAATCAGCATCTGTGCTGCATTCCATAAAGAGTTATATAACCCCCGGACTTCCCCTGTGCCGATTGAGGTGGATGACGCCTCCTGCACAGAGACATTGCCGGCTTGCGCACTTTGCTCTGCCCTGTCCCCTGAAGAAGGTACGCCAAAACGCGCGTCGGGCTGGCACATCCCGGGGACTCCAGCAGCACAAAGAAGGTATAGCACTGTGCCTGTACATTTAACACTTTTATTTTACCTCTAGAGTTCTTTTTAAACAAATCATTATGATGGATTAGATCCATTCCACTACTCCTTAGCACTGCACTTTATTTACCTGTGATTATTTCATTTTATATATGTTCATTACTTGCTGCACTGATCCATATGCATTTGCACTTTATATTTTATCATGAATATGTTCCATTTGGTTGTTTGCACATTAATGTTATATTAGCACCATCACTTTATTCATTGTGTCTACCTTTTGTATTGTGTGATATTATTTTAACATACAGAATAGAACTTTCTATTGTCCCCGGTTGTGCCTTATCCATGGCATTGGCCTTCCCCCTTTCTTTACACCATATTATTCCGTATTAATTCAATAAAACTAGTATCATTGGACATTCCTTCGGTTTCTTTCATTGTTTGATTTTATTTTATTATCTGATTTGTCCTTTAATTCTTCCATGAGTGCAATAATTTTACTGCTCTGAGGTGATTTTATACTGCTCTGTTCCGTGAGTTATTTTAATTTATCTGCCCCACTGTGGGCAGAGCCTAAAACATAAGGGTGCATGCCCTTATTTTGTAGTACACATCTGGGGGTGGGGGCTCAGCACCCTTATCTATCCATCTTTCCCTGCAAGGTTTTAATTACAAACTACACCCGATTTCCTTTCACTTGCCCAGATCAGATGAAGCTTGGTCGGGCACACGGTGAGGGATCATCCATATAAAAAGGTACACCTTGACTTGGTAGGATAGTTTTACGCTATTTGATAAAAAATATTAACCTAATACTTTTCATTTTTAACATTTAGAGTAATAGTGGAGTTCATGTATTCATTAGTTGCCTTGTGCTGATGTAGACGGTCTACTGAGCCCATCAATTGCGGAAGGGAGCAGAGCTCAGTTTGAGGTTTTTACTCGTCCAATTTAGCAATCGGTTGAGGTCTCATCATCCAGAACCTCTCACACACATGACATGCTTTTAAGACATGTAAAAAAATTATTTGACAGAGTTGAATTTTTCATCCTAATGATGCTCCATTAGGTATTGGATGTCAGAGATGCCCATGGTGTTTTTTTATTTTTTACTGCAATTGGTTCTTAGTTTGCGCTTTATTTTCTGCCCCTGTGCTATAAAGTCTAATATGTTAAATAACAAAAAATGCAATTCAGGCCAGATGATCTACTGTATGTTATAAATGTTAAGTTTTATAATGTATTCACACGTGGTGGTGGGTAAGTGAGAGGTGACAGCAGGAAGAAGACTTGGTTCCAACTAATGTCACCAGGGGAGTACACTGAGGACATCCAGTGGTTGACTGTGGTATTGCAGGACAATAATAATACACTTAATTCAGATACTTACCGACAGCAAGAAGTAAAATACTGGCCACAAAGCAACCTGCCCCCACACTGAGATAATAGACTCCAACACGCATTTCCGCTGGCCATAGAGGGAAGAGGGTGGCCGCGATCACAGCAATTACTGCAAAAAGGGGAGATGCAGGTTACAAAATTTTACAAGTGTAAAAAAATACAAGAGCGCAATAGGGTCTTATTCAGGGTAAACGTTTGATGAATGAAATGTAAAACTGCTCACCTTGTAAGGCTGTGTGACACACAACACTTCAAGAGCCCAAAGACCAGATGCAGCAGCTTCCATAGAGTGTCAATAAAGGTCCCCGGATCGGAAGTGTTGCGCTCTCTGGAATTATGACACAAGTTATAGTAGATAAAATTACAGGGTTTTTTCCATCCTTTTTGTATGGTTGTCCTGAGGAAGGAGTTGGTGGACTCTAAAACGCATCAACAACAAACCTGCAATTTTATGACTCGTGTCATAATTCCAGACAGCGCAGAAACACTTCCAATCCTGGGGACCTTTATTGATAACTGCAGCAGTATGACTGCCAATTCTCTCCGTCCTACCGCAGTGCAGCCGTGGGTCATGAGTAGGTAGGCATATGTAAAAAGTGGGAAATGCATCCTGCTGATACACACATCGTAAACTTATTACATTTCTCACAGAGCTGTGTGCGGGTGGGTCACGGAGCAGCAGATCTTGTGGCTCAGAGACCCCCACTGCGCTCAGTAGCAGGGTGTAAGCAGTGTATGGAGTGACGCATGCACACTGCAGACCGGATCAAATCCTCTTCAAATAACAGAAGCTGATCGGCACTTCAAAACCTGGAGACCCAGGAGAAATTCAGACTCTGGGGGGCGCTATACATTTATTTCTCAGAGCCGTTAAAAGGCAGTCGTTAAGGGGCTAAAACCTACAATATAACACGAACCATTGAAAGAGCCAGCAGCGTGTGAATAGTCACCCACAAAATGAACGTACCGCTCTTACTTACCAAGTATGAGTCCCATAGCAAACGTTTTAAAATGGACTGGATCATATATCCACACATACACCTGTAAAGAAGTCAAGAATTTAGAAAAGGAAAACAAAGATTTTAACATGAGCAACAATGACATGAATGAAAGCTCACCATGAAGGAGATGGACTTGTACGTAACGTAACCTTTTTATCTTTGACATGTAAAGGATTGCTAATTCATTTATTAGTACACCACAATATCACAAGCCATGAGCCTAAATGCCAAACACTGACCCTAGTACTGAGAGAAAAAGATACCTGTATGGGAGAAGTGCTGTGTTCACAGTACATTACCTATATTCAGGTGCCACCAAACAAATGAAGCTCAATAGGTCATGCTTTGTAGCTCTTTTATGAAACATGGATTTTTGTGAGAACTCACCGTAAAATCCTTTTCTCCGAGACGCTCATTGGGGGACACAGGTACTGTGGGTGTATGCTACTGCCATCTGGAGGCTGACACTAAGTAAACAACACAAGGTTAGCTCCTCTTCAGCCGCATACACCCTCGCCCCGATTGCGGGCGGAAATCAGTTTAGTGCAAAAGCAGTAGGAGAATAACAAAAATCAGCTTTAAAGCAGATAACAATATGTCTGGAAAAGAACCACTCTGACATCAACAAAAAAAAATGCACATTAACTAAACAAGAGCCAAGTGGCTAACAGGGTGGGTGCTGTGTCCCCCAATGAGCGTCTCAGAGAAAAGGATTTTATGGTGAGTTCTCACAAAAATCAATGTTTCTCCTTCGCCTCATTGGGGGACACAGGTACTGTGGGACATCCTAAAGCAGTCCCTGGGTGGGAAGTTGACTCACAAATCCAAGCTACATGCACCTCATGTCTAAAGGTGCGCCACCGCTGCTTGGAGAACCCTTCTACCTAGGCTCGCATCTGACGAAGCCTGAGTATGGACACTGTAATGTTTAGTAAACATGCGCAGGCTAGACCAGGTTGCTGCCTTGCACACCTGTTCTGTCGAAGCCTGGTGCCGAAGCTCCCAAGAGGCGCCTACTGCTCGAGTAGAGTATGCTCTGATCCCTGCTGGAACGGTAGGCCTCCTGAATAGTTAGACGGATCCATCTGGCTATGGTCGACTTTGAGGCAGCGAGTCCCTTCCTGCGCCCTTCGGGGAGCACGAACAGCGTGTCCGTCTGGCGAAAAGGTGCCGTCCATGACACGTTCCTTCTGAGTGCCCTCACCAGGTCTAATGTGTGAAGAGTTTTCTCCACGCGATGTACTGGCGCTGGACAAAACGAGGGCAAGACAATATCCTCATTAATGTGGAATGAGGACATGACCTTCGGCAGAAATGGGGGAGCTGGTCTAAGCACCATCTTATCCTTGTCGAAGGTGAGAAACGGTGCTCGGCAAGACAGGGTCGCCACCTCCGAGACTCGCCTAATGGAAGTTATGGCTACCAAGAATACCACCTTCTGGGAAAGGTACGACAAAGAAGTATCTTGTAGCGGTTCAAAAGGAGCTTCCTGCAGAACACCCAGGACCAGGTTAAGGTCCCATTTGTCCAGGGGCACCTTATAGGGCGGTACCAAGTGGGAGACTCCCTGGATGAAAGTCCTCACCTGCATATTGGTAGCAATTTTTTGTTGGAAGAGGATGGACAACGCCGATATCTGTCTCCTAAGGGAGCTCGGGGCCAATCCTGAGTATACGCCTGACTGGAGAAAGGCCAAGATGTTGGGAATAGAGAATGTCAGAGGAGAAAAACCACATCTCAACACCAAGCAAAGAAGACCTTCCAGGTGTGATTGTTAAATTCTTGCCGAAGTAGGCTTCCGGGCGCTAACCACTGTAGCGACCACCTTGCGCCCAAAACCCGCCTGGGTCAGAATCCAAGATTCAACGGCCATTCCGTAAAACACAGGGCCCCTGAGTTCGGGTGGAAGATCGCGCCCTGGGCCAGTAGGTCTGGGCGCTCTGGCAGTCGCCATGGTACGTTGGCGAGCAGCTGCACTAGATCTGCGTACCAAGCCCGACGGGGCCAATCTGGGGCCAGCAGAATCGCTGGAACCCCCTCTGTTTTGATCTTCTTGATGACCCTTGGAAGTAGTGGTAGCGGGGGAAACAAGTATGGAAGGCGAAACTGATTCCATGGCAGAACCAACGCGTCCATGGCGATCGCTCGTGGGTCCCGCGATCGAGTGACGAACACGGGCACCTTGGCGTTCACCCTGAAGGCCATCAGATCCACATCCGGTGTTCCCCACCGTTGGCAAATCTGCTGGAAGACCTCGGGGTGCAGCGACCAACCCCCGGACGCGACACCCTGCCGGCTAAGGAAGTCCGCCGCCCGGTTTTCCACGCCCGGGATGTGGACCGCCGATATTACCGAATGAGTCAAATATAAAGTCACTGCACACGTGGATTTTTGCAAAAGTGGAAAATCTTTATTTCTATTGGATGGTGAAGAAGCGACAGCTTTTTTGACGTTTCGGCCTCACAATGGCCTTTATCATATAGTCGCTGAAAAAATAAAATATATACAATAAAAATTACAGACAAATATGTACAATAAAAATAACATGTAGGATAAATCATAGAATAAGTATCTCGTTGAGGAGTATCTTTATGTTATGTGCCAAACGATCATTAGGGAGTATAGAGACATTTATAAGACAAAAAACAGAGAAAAGGAAAGCATGGCGGCAGACAGAGTATCACTCGATAAGTAAATATTGATATCATACCCCTTCGAGAAGAAAGATTGTAGTCATCGGTTAGATAGTTTCACTGTTAGACAATGTTTTTAAAGTAAATGGATTGTCCTGTAAGTGGAGGTTGAATGAGAATATAATTAGATGGGAACCAATACTCGAGATTATAATTAGATGGGAATATAATTATGTAAATGTAAGATATACGGTGTAGACCTATGGTAAACTGATGTAACACTCTAAAAGACTAGTTTGTATAATAAAAGAATGAAATCAACAGGAAAATTGGAATACCTTTGTAGCAAGTGGTCCAGGTTCAAGGGAATCCACAACTGTGTGAATGTGCCCAAGGCTAATTGCCTTAAAAGAGAAAATCTTTTATAGGTATGCGCCAAAAAGGCATACTAATAAGTATGATATGATGAGGACAGAGATACATATGGAATCATGAGGAAAAATGAATACCTTTAAGATAAGTGATTCTAGAGGATCCACAATTATGCCAGTGTGCCCAAGGTACATCGCATTAAAGGTAAAAACATACACATAATGACATGTAAATAGCGAGATCTATTGGTGGTGCAGCGGTGGTTAAAGGAATCTCTTCCATGTTACTCACAATCATTGGTGGCAGTGGTGGATGCAGGCACCGCCGTGCCTGTGCAGTGAATGAGCGCTGTGTCTGTATCAGCGCTCTTTAATGGTGGCAGGGTCGGTCATCTGACCGGAAGTGACGTCAGGCGCCGGCGCCTGCGCTGTAAGGAGTGGAACATGTCGCCCATAAGGGGAAAACCACCAAGAAAATGGCGCGGGTAACCCGCGCCTGCGCAGTAGCGCTTGGGGAGAGACTTAATCACAGGAGAGGCGGGAGCAAATATCGCCATGGGCAAAGTTAGATAAAGGAGATGAAGGCTCCATATGGAGCAGACAAAAATATATACATATCGGTTGTAAGGCACAACATGGTGAACATGAGAGATATAAACCAATAACAAAACTTACAGCAATATATTACACAGATTTAATAAAAATGACAATACTCTATTGTAGGAGTCCAAACTGAAGTGAAGGGAAAAAAAAGGAAAATAAGGAAAAAAAAGGAAAATAAGGAAAAAAAGGAAAAAGGGAAATAAAGGAAAAAAAAAGGGGGGGGGGGGAAAGAAATGTTTTGATGATATTATATAAAAAGGAAAAGAGGGGGAAAAAAAGGTTCAACCACCTCTCTCTCTCTGTATTCTCCACTTCCTTTTTTTTCCCTTCCCTTTTTTTCCCCCTTTCCCCCCCCCCTTTTTTCCCCCTCTTTTCCTTTTTATATAATATCATCAAAACATTTCTTCCCCCCCCCCCCTTTTTTTACCTTTATTTCCCTTTTTCCTTTTTTTCCCTTCACTTCAGTTTGGACTCCTACAATAGAGTATTGTCATTTTTATTAAATCTGTGTAATATATTGCTGTAAGTTTTGTTATTGGTTTATATCTCTCATGTTCACCATGTTATGCCTTACAACCGATATGTATATACTAGATTATGGCCCGATGCTATTGCATCAGGAGGATGCGATAGCATCACACCTCTTGCCATGTTAACCATCAACACACACACTCCTCTCACCTTTCACCATCTCCACTCACTCTTTCACTCCACATACGACCCCTTCTCTCACTCCGTCTCTCATACTCACGCCGTCATCGCCGCTGCTCCACGATCCCCAACATCTTTTTCCGCCGGCGCCATCCTGGATCCAGACGTTGTCCACGCCGGCGACATGTTCTTGCGGCGACGCCATCTTGAGTATCGTGAAATCCAGCGATACTCAAGATGGCGTCGCCGGAAGAACATGTCGCCGGCGAGGACGACGTCGGGATCCAAAATGGCGTCTGCGAAATCTCGCAAGTTTCCGCCGACGCCATTTTGGATCCCGACGTTGTCCTCGCCGGCGACATGTTCTTGCGGCGACGCCATCTTGAGTATCGCGGGATTTCGCCGATCCAAAATAGCGTCGCCGCAGGAACATGTCGCCTGCGTGGATGCCGTCGGGATCCAAAATGGCGTCGGCGAAATCTCGCGAGATTTCGCCGACGCCATTTTGGATCCCGACGTCCTCCACGCCGGCGACATGTTCTTGCGGCGATGCCATCTTGACTATCGCGGGATTTCGCCGATCCAAAATGGCGTCGCCGCAAGAACATGTCGCCGACGTGGAGGACGTCTGGATCCAGGATGGCGCCGGCGGAAGATGATGTCGGGGATCGTGGATCAGTGGCGATGACAGTGTGAGTATGAGAGACGGAGTGAGAGAAAGGGTCGTATGTGGAGTGAAAGAGTGAGTGGACGTGAGTGGAGATTGTGAAAGGTGAGAGGAGTTTGTGTGTTGAGGAGGAGTGGTGTGTTGAGGGTTAACATGGAAAGAGGTGTGCGGTGACCTCACCGGTTACAACTGGACGGAAGTTGTTACAACCGGAAGCTGCTTAGGGCATTTATTATTATAGATTTTTATCTGCTCCATATGGAGCCTTCATCTCCTTTATCTAACTTTGCCCATGGCGATATCTGCTCCCGCCCCTCGGCGCCTCTCCTGTGATTAAGTCTCTCCCCAAGCGCTACTGCGCAGGCGCGGGTTACCCGCGCCATTTTCTTGGTGGTTTTCCCCTTATGGGCGACATGTTCCACTCCTTACAGCGCAGGCGCCGGCGTCTGACGTCACTTCCGGTCAGATGACCGACCCTGCCACCATTAAAGAGCGCTGATACAGACACAGCGCTCATTCACTGCACAGGCACGGCGGTGCCTGCATCCACCACTGCCACCAATGATTGTGAGTAACATGGAAGAGATTCCTTTAACCACCGCTGCACCACCAATAGATCTCGCTATTTACATGTCATTATGTGTATGTTTTTACCTTTAAGGCGATGTACCTTGGGCACACTGGCATAATTGTGGATCCTCTAGAATCACTTATCTTAAAGGTATTCATTTTTCCTCATGATTCCATATGTATCTCTGTCCTCATCATATCATACTTATTAGTATGCCTTTTTGGCGCATACCTATAAAAGATTTTCTCTTTTAAGGCAATTAGCCTTGGGCACATTTCACACAGTTGTGGATTCCCTTGAACCAGGACCACTTGCTACAAAGGTATTCCAATTTTCCTGTTGATTTCATTCTTTTATTATACAAACTAGTCTTTTAGAGTGTTACATCAGCTTACCATAGGTCTACACCGTATATCTTACATTTACATAATTATATTCCCATCTAATTATAATCTCGAGTATTGGTTCCCATCTAATTATATTCTCATTCAACCTCCACTTAAAGGACAATCCATTTACTCTAAAAACATTGTCTAACAGTGAAACTATCTAACCGATGACTACAATCTTTCTTCTCGAAGGGGTATGATATCAATATTTACTTATCGAGTGATACTCTGTCTGCCGCCATGCTTTCCTTTTCTCTGTTTTTTGTCTTATAAATTTCTCTATACTCCCTAATGATCGTTTGGCACATAACATAAAGATGCTCCTCAACGAGATACTTATTCTATGATTTATCCTACATGTTATTTTTATTGGATATATTTGTCTGTAATTTTTATTGTATATATTTTATTTTTTCAGCGACTATATGATAAAGGCCATTGTGAGGCCGAAACGTCAAAGCTGTCGCTTCTTCACCGTCCAATAGAAATAAAGATTTTCCACTTTTGCAAAAATCCACGTGTGCAGTGACTTTATATTTGACTTATGCTAGCGGGACTACCAGTTCCCTTCTCACTAGCACCGTATATCCACACCTCTTAGTCGAGTGCTAACCATCTCTATTACTTGCGATATTACCGAATGGTTCGTCTCGGCCCAGTGAAGCACGTGTCCCACATCGCGCATGGTTGCCCTGCTGCGCGTGCCCCCTTGATGATTTACGTAAGCCACCACAGTGGCGTTGTCCGATTGAATCCGGACGGGACGTCCTGCTAGAAGGTGCTGAAAATGTTGCAGCGCCAGCCAGATCGCTCGTATTTCCAACAAGTTGATCGGGAGGCAAGCCTCCTGTTGCGACCATTGCCCTTGGGTCGTATAATGGTGAAAAACTGCCCCCCAGCCGAGGAGGCTGGCGTCAGTTGTGACCACTAGTCACTGATCTGGGGGAAACGGTTTCCCCTGAAGAAGGGAGGACCTGCACGTCCACCACTCTAGTGACTGTCTGACCTATGAGGATAGTCGGCACTGATGATCGAGCGTGAACGGGTTCCTGTCCCAAGATGACAAGAGGGTGTGCTGTAGGGGGCGAAGATGAAATTGGGCAAACAGAATCGCTTCCATTGCTGCCACCATCTTCCCTAGTATCCTCATCCCAAACCGAATGGTGTGTGGGACTGGCTGTAGAAGCTTCCGGACTCCCTGCTGGAGCGCTAGGGCTTTGTCTTGAGGGAGAATTACCAACCCTCGGGAGGTGTCGAAGATCATCCCTAAAAAGGAAATCCTCTGGGCTGGGATGAGGGATGATTTTTTTCCTGTTGACCAACCACCCTAAGTGGGAGAGGGTAATGCTGACATTCAACGAGGGGCACGTCACCAAGAGGTCGTCTAAGTATGGTAAGACGATTATGCCCCGAGAGTGTAAGACGGCCATAACGACTGCCATTACCTTTGTGAACACTCTGGGGGCAGTGGCTAGCCCGAAGGGCAGTGCTGCAAACTGGAAATGTAGGCCATTGATGGCAAAACGTAGAAACCTCTAATGCGGAGGAAAAATGGGGACATGCAGGTAGGCATCCTGGATGTCGATAGAGGCCAAGTATTCTCCGTGGCCCCATGGCCGATATAACTGAACGGAGAGATTCCATTCGGAAATGTTTGATCTGATGGACTTGTTCAGGAGCTTCAGGTCCAAAACCGGCCTGACTGTCCCGTCCTTTTTGGGGACCGCGAACAGATTGGAATAAAAACCCTGAGCCTTCTCGTGCTCTGGAACGGGAACAATGACTCCGTTGCGCTGGAGCGAATTGATGGCCCCTAGCAACGCCCTTGCTCGGGGCTCCACTTTGGGAAGTCAGGACAGGAAAAAACGTTTTGGGGGACATTTGACAAATCTATCTTGTACCCTGAGGACACCAGCTCTGCCACCCATGAGTCACGTGCTACCGCGACCCAGACACGGCGAAAGCAGAGCAGGCAGCCGCCTACTCTGCTGATGTCGCCTAAAAAGTGCTCAGAGTCATTTAGCTGAGGGTCTCTGGACCCTGGTTCCCCTTGACCTGGGCTGGCACGCATGTATCCTCCCCAATGGGTTGGCTCTGTATGAGACCTGTCGCTCCCTGTCCTGGTTGGCGCGACTTGGAGCGGCAGAGCTGGCCGCTGCCGTCCACCCGGGGTTGCGAAAGGCCCGAAACCGCGCCTGAGCCGGGCGAAACGGGTGTTTGACCTTTTGTTGCGGGAGGAAGTTGCTTTTTCACCCTGTAGCATCGGAAATGAGTTGGTCTAACTTTTCCCCGAACAGGCAGCCACCCTGATTAGGCAGGGAAGTCAAAGATTTCTTGGAAATTTAATCGGCCCGCCATGTCCTTAACCATAGGGCTCTCCTAATGGCTACCGCGTTTGCGGCCGCTAGTGCCGCACAATTGGCCGCATACAAGGAAGCGTTGATTAAGTAGTCACCAGCCATAGCAATCTGACTCGTGATCTCCGATACCTCCGCAGGCAGGTCTCTATCCTGCAAGACCTTGTTCAATGACTCTGACCATGACATCATGGCCTTGGCTACCCATTTTGCCACGAACGAGGGAGAGATTGCCGATCTTGATGCTTCAAAAACTGAGCTAGCCAAACTCTCTATGAGCCGATCAGTGGGGTCCTTAATAGACAAACCACTAGGTATGGATATCAAGGTTTTCAAGGCCAAGCGTGACACTGGTGGATCCACCACCGGGGATTCCGCCCATTTCTTACAGAGCTCCGGGGCAAACGGATATCTTGCCTCTAACGTCTTCCGGCCCGAGAAACGCCTATCCGGCCGTTCCCTGTGACGCTGCACTATGTCCTCAAACTCTGGGTGTGTGCCAAACATTCTATGCGGACGCTTAGCCCGCTTAAAGGATACCCTATGGCCTGAGGCCAAGGTGACGTCATCCTCAATCCCCAGCGTCTGATTAACGGCTTCGATGAGGCTATCAACTGTTTCTCGACATCCCGGGGTATCTAGGTCCAGCGGCTCGATTGAGTCATAATCTGAACTCTGCCCGCTCCCGACAACTGGTGAAGGAGAGCGTGATGCCGAACTCACGGATGCCGAGGCACCGGATGGGCCGGGAGATGCCGTGTGAGTTTGTTTCCTTTGCACCTGCCTGGAACGAGAGCGGTCCCTGCAGGCCGGAGGCTCTTGTGAGGTGGAGGACCCCTCCCAGATTAGCGAGCCACTATCCTTGCCCCTGTCTGGGGCGTGAAGAGACTCGATCGCCTTTGTAAGCGACGTCATAGACTACGATAGTGCTAGGGCCCATTCCGGAGGATTTAGATCACTGGGCTCGGTCGCAGGAGAGGGCTCCTGGGCGCGTTCGGAATCGCATGTTTCGCATGATTTATTGCTCTGCGCCCGCGGAAACGAAGCCCTACAGGAGATGCATGCAGCGTATAGGAACGCGTGCGTCTTCCCTTTCCCAGCCATATTGTATCCGCCAGGTGTTACTACTGCCCTGCTATGGGATGTGGGGGGGGGGGGTGTGGGGTGTGTGTGTGTGGAGAGCACTCCTCGCTTGTCCGTAGCGTGCCTTTCGCGGTCAGGACCACACTTACCCGGTCCTGTATCCCCCACACGTGCTGCTTCTCCTCTCCGCTGTGCGCGTTCCTGCTATGGGCGGGCCGACCGTTCTCTCCTGGTTGCGGCCTACCCTGACGGGAAGCCGGGGGCTAAATTTATCTGGCGCTCGCCCAGGCTCCGGAGGGCGGGCGGCCGGAAGGGAGGTCGTACCTCATACCAAGGACAGAGCCGGCGCCGGTACCCGGTGCCGGGCACTGCGTCCATCCCGCCGCCAGGGGGAAGGGAAGTGAGGGGGCCTACACTGGAACCCCTGTCAGTCCACTCCTGCTATACGAACCCGGGCACCTAGACAATGCACGAACCCGCTGGTCTCCCATTCTGCTGATGGGAGCACTCCCGCACAGCCTAGAAGCGCATGAAGTAAAGGCTCTCTGGACGCCGCCGCTCCCCAGCCATCCTATCCATGCTGGACGCTGACGACTTCTTCAGGTTGAGGTAAGGGGGGGTGATGTCCAGGACTGTGCAGGCACCCTAGCACCGTCCTCCTTCCAGGGCTGAGGAGAGGGACCGTTCGCCGCCTTGCAGCACCGCCGTCTAGCGTTGGTGGAGCAGTGGGGGCCGCTCGGACTATCTTGTGCCTCTGTACAGCCCATGGTTTCCGTACCTAGGGGTGGTCAGGGCTAAGTCCGGCCTCATGTCCCTCGTCGCGGGAGAGGATACGTGGAGGGATACTCACACGTGCTCGCCCGTTGATGGTTTGGGGAAATCGGACCCTTTCAATAGGATCTGTTGCCCCTGTCTAATCTTCATAGCAAAAAGAGAGAGAAAAAAAAAAAAAAGCATGGGGAAAAATGACCCAGATATGTCCCTCGGTGCGGGAAAGGATACGTGAAAACGATACTCACACGTGCTCGCCCGTTGTTGGTTTGGGGAGATCAGACCCTTTCAATAGGGTCCGTCGCCCCTGTCTTATCTTCATAGAAAAAAAAAAAAAAAAAAAGAGTCTGGAGAAAAACCAGACATGTGTGCCTCCAAAGAACACTAAGCATAAAACTGGTTTCCGCCCGCAATAGGGGCGAGGGTGTATGCGGCGGAGGAGGAGCCAACCTTGTGTTGTTTACTTAGTGTCAGCCTCAAGATGGCGGTAGCATACACCCACAGTACCTGTGTCCCCCAATGAGACGAAGGAGAAACAGGTGATTGGAATAGATATTTGTTTTTTAACATAATGCAATAATGGTTTCATTTCCAACCCAGTCCCAAGTTATGCAATTAAAAGGGAATCTGTCAGTAGGATAAGTCATCCTGAGCCATCTGTACAGACATGTAGGCCACAGGAATAATGATATTTATTTCTATAGCACCAACATATTCCGCAGCATACATTTTAGATAAGCTGAATAACAATGTATTATTCCAGAGAAATCCATTTTTTTTATTATATGTAAACTAGCTATGGAACCTGTTCTATGCCCATGTGTCAAGCATTTTTATTGGCACATTTATACAGTGTCTTCAATAAAATGGCGCCGGAGATCGCGGTATATGCACACTCTGACTGAGGCACCATTTTACTAAAGTAATGTACTAAAACGTCAACATAGCATTGTGAACGCGCCAGCCATAGGGATGATGGTGATTGCTGGCACGTGTGCACTGCTATGATGACATAGAATTCTTCAATAAAATGGCGTCGGAGTCAATGCGTGCACATCCCACGCCATTTTGCTGAAGACACTGTGTCTGTGAATTTGCATACAGTGTCTTCTAGAAAATGGTGCTGTAGTGCAGTATGCACACGCACTGGCTTCAGAGTCACACTCTGCAGGCGCCGCACATCCCGTCTTCGGACAGGAGGACGCATTCACTGTTATATATAAGATGAGCTGTTAAGATCTATGGGCTGGACATAGATCTACATGAGAATCTACCTCCAGAGCTTATTAGAAATAATTGTATTACCAGTGAGATGTGTAATGGTCGCTCTCTGCTCTCCTGACCTCACTGCAGAGCTGTGTGTGATTACACCTGACACATCCGTCTGCAGGTTCCTCTCAACTTCAGCTTCCAAAGACCCTCAACTTCCCTTCCCATCTTACCTCATTCCCATCCAGGAAAACCTGATCTTCATGTGGCTCAAGCTTAAACTTTCTCTTTGTTTCCTTTTTCTTGGGAGTTCCAGGAGTTTCGTCCTACCGAAAATAAAACGTCTTCATTAAAAAAAAATATATATATATATACACTTTTTGGATTTAACCCCTTCCCCACTGTGGCGAATTTTAGTTTTTGTGCTTTAGTTTTTTTCTTTCAAGGCTCATCACCTTTTTTTTATTTTTCTGTCAATTATTTTGAATTACACTATTCGTTTTACTGCGCAATGTGCAGGATTAAAAAAAAAAAAATTCCGACGTGGTGAATAAAAAAGAAAAAATGTGATTTTGCCGCTGTATTTTTGGCATTGTGTCGTACAAACGATTTTGCAACATGATTCAAGTGTTAACTTCTGACTTGGTGAGGGGGTGAGGTGGAGGAAGAGAAAAAAAATAAAAATTTGTGCTACCATTTTCGAAGACCCGTAACATCTTGATTTTTCAGTTGATGGAGATGTGTGAGGCCTTGTTTTTTGCCACAACATGCCAAGTTCCATTAACTGAAAAATATAGAAATTACGAGTCTCAGAAAGTGGCTTTTTTTTTTTTGCTTTACAAAAAGCTGATGCTATTAATAATACCACCTTGGGTACATATAAAGTTTTGATCGCATTTTACTGGGGAGATAAGGTAACAGAAATATGCCAATTTTGGTGAATCATTCGTTTGGGGGGTTTACAGTAATTACCCTATGGATTAAATAGTTTTTTAAATAGAGAGATACTATATATCTATATCTCAGCCTGGAAATGGTCACTCTTCAGGAGCACACCACCCCCTGACATATAGGAAGCTGGGAGGCAGGTGAGCAGTGAGCTCTTGGAGAAAGATGGCTCACTCACAACAGCGGATACAAACTAATTCTTACAATCACTGCTCGGTCCTCATACAGCCTTATCGCGCCATCACATCCCCCATTTACACCAGGTGAGGGGCTGCCGACAAGGATTCTGACTATTTCATGAATGAGCGTTTTGCTGCTGGCTAATCGGCGACGTGGCAACACAAGCCAAAGATCGGAATCACAGATTATGTATAATGAGCCTTAAGACACTGGGAAAATCACATCCTAACTTTACAATAAATGGAGGATGTTTTGGGGATCAAAGAAAATATGAGGTAAAGAGAAATACATCCTTCGTTACAATTTATTATTCCCTTTTATTAATAGGTTAGAAAGGTCAGAGGCACCAGGCATTCACTTGAACATTACTTGACACATTGTGAGGTAAAAGCACTAATATTGCTGTCGTGACTAAGACAGGATTCCAGTACCATTACCTTTTTGCTTTCTTCCTTCTCAGCTTCCTTTTTCTTCTCTTTATCTTTCTTAGCTTTATCTTCCTTGGTTGTATCTTTTTTGCTCTTTTTTTCGTCGTCCTTAACATTGTCACTTTTGCCCTTCTCTTTCTCCTTCTTTGGGTCTTTCTCTGGCTTCATTTTCATGACTTTTAATGCACGGTGAAAGAATTGTTTCTTCAGAAGCCTAAGACAAGAAAGGCAATCGTAAGAAGAAGAATTAATGGAAAGTACTGAAGTGGATACATCAGGACTGGACAACATGGACAATTTCAGTAACTGTACAAGATCACATCCTGCGCAAATCCGGTATAAGGCCCAGTGGCCAGTGTGGAAATGACGTAATTTCGGATATTGGGTTTAATCCCTTCACACAGCAGCCCATTTTCGTTTTTGAGTTTCCCTTTTCTTATTTTTATGTCCACATAAACATATGAGGGCTTGTTTATTATGGGACGAGTTGTAAATTGGTGTAAAACGGGAAAAAATTCCAGAGTGCGGTTAAATTTTCGAAAAAAAATAGTCTGATTATTTTGGGAACTGTTTTTACAGTGTACATTTTGGGTTAAAAATGACCATGCAATATGATTCTGCTCATCAATACAATTACAGGGATACCAAACATGTCTATTTTTATTATTTTAACCCCTTTACCCCCAAGGGTAGTTTGCACGTTCATGACCGGACCAATTTTTACAATTCTAACCACTGTCCCTTTATGAGGTAATAACTCTGAAACGCTTCCATGGATCCCGGTGATTCTGACAATGTTTTCTCGTGACATATTGCCCTTCATGTTAGTGGTAAAATTTCATTCAATTAACTTGCGTTTATTTGTGGAAAAAACTAAATTTGGCGACAATTTTGAAAATTTCGCAATTTTCCAACTTTGAATTTTTATGCCCTAAATCACTGAGATATGGCACACAAAAAACTTAAGTTAACATTTCCCACATGTTTACTTTACATTAGCACAATTTTGGAACCAAAATTATTTTTTGTTAGGAAGTTATAAGGGTTAAAAGTTGACCAGCGATTTCTCATTTTTATACCATTTTTTTTTAGAGACCGCATCACATTTGAAGTCACTTTGAGGGGTCTATATGATAAAAAATACCCAAAAGTGACACTATTCTAAAAACTGCACCCCTCAAGGTGCTCAAAACCACATTCAAGAAGTTTATTTACCCTTCAGGTGCTTCACAGGAATTTTTTGAATGTTTAAGAAAAAAATGAACATTTAACATTTAAATTTTCACAAAAAAATTACTTCAGGTCCAATTCTTTTATTTTACCAAGGGTAACAGGAGAAATTGGACTGCAAAAGTTATTGTGCAATTTCTGCTGAGTACGCTGATACCTGATATGTGGGGGGGAACCACTGTTTCGGTGCATGGCAGAGCTCAGAAGGGAAGGAGCGCCGTTTGACTTTTTCAATGCAAAATTGGCTGGAATTCAGATCGGATGCCATGTCACGTTTGGAGAGCCCCTGATATGCCTAAACAGTGGAAAGCCCCCCACAAGTGACCCCATTTTGGAAACTAGACCCCCCAAGGAACTTATCTAGATATGTGGTGAGAACTTTGAACCCACAAGGGCTTCACAGAAGTTTATAACGTACAGCCGTACAATTTAAAAAAAAAACAAAAAAAAAAAAAAAACACATTTTTTCCACATAAATGACCTTTTCACCCCCAATTTTTATTTTCCCAAGGGTAACAGGACCTTAAAAGTTATTTTGCAATTTGTCCTGAGTACGCTGATACCCCACATGTGGGGTAAACCACTATTTGGGCGCATGGCAGAGCTCGGAAGGGAAGCAGCTCCATTTGACTTTTTTGGCTGGAATTGGGATTGGATGCCATGCCGCGTTTGGAAAGCCCCTGAAACCCCCCACAAATGATACCATTTTGGAAACTAGACCCCCCCCCCCCAAGGAACGCATCTAGATGTGTGGTGAGCACTTTGAACCCCCAAGGACTTCACCCCCAGGCGTGAAAATAAAAAAAAATCATATTTTTCTCCACAAACATGATCTTTTAGTCCCGAATTTTTTTATTTTCCCAAGGGTAACAGGAGAAAATGGACCCCAAAAATTGTTGTCCAATTTGTCCTGAGTACGCTGATACCCCATATGTGGGAGAAAACTACTGTATGGGCACACGTTGCGCTTTTATGCAATGAAAACAATTTTATATAAAAAATTATTTTTGCATTGCTTTATTCTGTGAGCTATAAATTTATTTTTTTGCTGATGACGCTGTGTAGCGGCTCGTTTTTTGTGGGACAAGATGACGTTTTCAGCGGTACCATGGATATTTATATGCGTCTTTTTGATTGCGCGTTATTGCACTTTTTGTTCGGCGGTATGATAATAAAGCATTATTTGCTTTTTTTATTTTTTAAGGGGTTTGCTAAAGGGGTTAACTAATGGGACAGTTTAATAGGGCGGGTCGTTACGGACGCAGCAATACTAAATATGTGTACTTTTATTGTTTTGTTTTTTTTTATTTCCAAAAAATGAATTAGGGAATTTTTTTTTTTTTTTTATTTAGCGATTTTTTTATAAATTATTTTTACACATTTTTTGCGCTGCACATCGCGCTGCTGCGGGGGTCTCAGGGAAGCATGGAGGGAGCCCCTCCCTGCCGAAGCTTCCCTAATCCTCCACTACACTGCGATGGTGTTTGATCGCAGTGTGCCAGGGGTTAACGTGTCGGGGACGTTCCGTGACCGCCACCGACACATAGTGGCGGGTGTCAGCTATGATAATCAGCTGACACCCGGCCGCGATCAGCGGCGCTCCCCCCGTGAGCGCTATGACGTACTATCCCGTCCATGGGCATAGGGTCCCGGGTCCCATGGACGGGATAGTACGTCACATGTCAGGAAGGGGTTAACAATGAAAAAAAAAATCAGAAGTTAAAAAAAACAAAAAACCCAAAAACATTTAGGTGTTGTGACGACATTTTCCAAGACCCACTACATTTTTTATTTTTCGGCCGATGGAGCAGTGTGAGATGTCATTATTATTAGTACCATTTTAGGATAGATGTGGCTTTTTGATTGCTTGTTACAACATTTTTGTGGAATTGCGGAAACAAAAAAAAAATAAAAATTTTTGGCACTTTAACATTATTATTTATTATTATAGCGCCATTTATTCCATGGCGCTTTACATTTTCTGTTTATAGTGTTTACCGATCGGACTAATTGATTGTATGTTATATTCTGAAACCACGTGTATTTATTTATTTTTTTTTAATATTTTTATTTTCAAAGGGGAAAAAGAAGGTTTATTTTTTTTTTAAAACTGTTATTGTTAGCCCCCTTAGGGGACTTAAAGTTGTAACTATATATAGCAGAAATCATAGTCTCCTTTGAAGCATGGCCACAGGCAGGGTTTCAAAGGAGCTCTGTAATGACAGGCACGGAGGTCATCAGCTGGACCCCCCCGGCTGTCACAACAAACTATTGATGACCCTCGATCAAGTCACGGGCGCGCCAATGGGTGTAGTCAACGACACGTGTGCACATCAGCGTGTGCTAAATGCCGCTGTCAGAGAACAGCAAGATTTAACAAGCTAATAGTCGTATGCGGAGCACCACTTTGTTGGGTAAAAGTATTACAAAATTATTACCACAAAGTGATTCTGAGAATCACTGAGAAAATTTGGAAAAATATGCAGTTTTTAAAAGTTTACATCTCTCTGACTGTAAGACTCATACCAAAATATTGAATAATTAACAAGTAAGGTTTCTCCTTGCGGAGAGTGACATGCCAGCTGTGGCTTGTCAAGGTAAGGAGACTTATTCGCCATGCAATGCTCCTCTGGGAAAATTTGCATATTATTTTCCCAGAGGAGCATTGCACGGCGAATAAGTCTCCTTACCTTGACAAGCCACAGCTGGCATGTCACTCTCCGCAAGGAGAAACCTTACTTCTTAGACCCTAGTCCATAGCCTCTCACCTTGCCAAATCAGATCTCATACTTTGCTCTGACGAGAGTCAACAGCTCGAAACACCGTGTCTGCAAATTGAGATTCTGATTTGGCTTGTATCCTAAGTCATACTACAAGACTCGTTAAAGGGTTGATTGTGACTTGTAGGATCGCTACTACCAATAGGTGGCGCTGTAGAGTAAAAGTCCTCTTTCTTTCTGAAGAGGCGAATAATTAACAGTTACTGTAAGTCTAATTATAGGCCCGAGTTTCACAGTCCATGTACGAAGCTGTAATTTCTTGACCAGCCACAGGCCTATTATCCAGAACGAAACCGTCTTTCAGACGTCAGTGTCTCCGGTACGTGTGGTGACAGTCTTTGCACGGTACCAGAGACACTTACATACGTAGACCCATTCAAGTGAACAGGTCTGTTCACATGTCAGTGTGTTTCCACAGACCGTGTCTCCGTTTTTTAACTACAGCACGGGCCGCAAAACACTTTGCACATGTGCATGCTGATGACACATGGATTTGGCTTTATCAGTACCACATGTACCGGCGTCTGGGAAGCAGCGGTACTGTTTGCGCTGTTCCCCGGCACTGGGTGCTGAAGACCGCTCTAAGGCCGGGGTCACACTGGCGAGGAATACGGCCTAGTGAGAGGCGCTAAAAGCACGCATTAGACACGGACCAATGATTCTCTATGGGGTCCCTCGCACCAGCCGTATATTTCTCATCCGTATTCTACGGTCCGTAGTACGCCAATGCAAGTCTATGGGTGCGCAAAAAATACGGATTACACACGGACCACACGTGACTTGCGAGAAATACGCACCCGGTGTCTTTTAGCAAAGCCGGCAATTCAGTGCGCTACACAGTAAACTCACACTGACAGGTTTAATAAAGAAACGAAAGAATAGATATAGACACATAGAATACATATATATATATACATGCATTCTATGTGTCTATATCTATTATTTCGTTTCTGTTAGAAACCCTGTCATAGGGCTCCATTATATGTCCATTTTGCAAGCCTGCGAGAAAATCTCGCCATACGGATTACATACGGATGCTGACATGCGCAAAATACGCGACCACACCTTGATTACGGATGACATACGGAGCACTGTTTAGGGGCCATTCATCCGTATTACGCATGTAAAATACTGACCGTATTTTGCGTCGGTTAGTGTGACCCCGGCCTTATTCTGTCTTGCTCGTGCTGCCATGAGTGCTAGCAGGGGAGAATGTGGAGTTATACTCAAATGAGAATGGTAAGTATTTATCAGCCGCCGCCTGCGCTACAAATAAATTTAAAAAATGACGTGGGTTCCTCTGTATTTTTGATAACCAGCCAGGAAAAACTGACTGCAAGACTGGTTATCAAGAATAGAAGGGTCCCCATGTTTTGTTTTTTTTTAAACTATTTACATAATATAAAAAAAAAAAAACGGCATGGAGTCCCCCTCATTCTAAAGCTGACAGCTGAGGGCTGGTATTCTCAGCCATGAACATTTACCCCCTTAGCCTAAAAATAGCAGCCCGCAGCCACCCAGAAAAGGCACATCCATTTTCTTATTATTGCTCCCACAGTTGATTTCATCACACCAAGCTGTTTGCCTATTGCAGATTGAGTCTTCCCAGCCTGGTGCAGGGCTACAGTTTTGTTTCTGGTGTCCTTCGACAGTTCTTTGGTCTTCACGACAGTAGAGTTTGGAGTCTGACTGGTTGAGGTTGTGGACAGGTGTCTTTTATACTGATAACAAGTTCACACTGGTGCCATTACTACAGGTGGAGGTGGAGGATTAGTGGAGGACAGAGGAGCCTCCTAAAGAAGGAGTAACAGGTCTATGAGTGCCAGAAATCTTGCATGTTTTTAGGTGACCAAATACTTATTTTCCACCATAATTTGCTAAATAAATCTTGCTAAATCAAACAAGGTGACTTTCTGGATTTTCTCATTTTGACTCTCATAGTTGTCGTCTACCTATGATGTCAATTACAGGCCTCTCTCATCTTTTTAAGTGGGAGAACTTGCACAATTAGTGACCGACTAAATACTTTTTTCCCCCACTGTATATGGCTGTTGAGCTCAAAGTCAGGAGTCCTGTGGATCATAGTCATGAGCATGGTCTGAATAAAAGTAACCGTGAAGCTGTGGTGTGAACTCGGCCTTATAAGTTTTGTTAATAAGTGAACCCGTGACATTACTTCTCTCTAAGCTTTTATTTAAAGGTGGACTAAGTTTTTTGACTGCTCAGGTATTTTCTACAAGTCAATGTACATCATTTGGTGAGAAATAGAAACTGTCAAGTATTTCCACATTTTTGCTGCATGGGTACATAGCAGGTCTGAGGAGTAAAACAGTGTTATGAGGTATTTGAGAACTACTTAAATTTTAGTTCCTACTGTTGTATCAGGTTTACAAAATTTGGGGGCAATGCAATACGATATAGGCCAATGGCACCATTCCTGACAGAAAAGTGGCTGTGCATACCATATTTTCCGGCGTATAAGACGACTTTTTAACCCCTGAAAATCTGCTTAAAAGTCGGGGGTCGTCTTATACGAGTGCATTTGGGGGGAATGGTCCCGATGAACAAGGGAGGGTGTAAATGGTGTTATAAACCCCACGCATGCTCAGATTCAGATCTCGTCCCGAGATCTCGGGAGACGAGATCTGAATCTGAGCATACACGGGCTCCGGCAGCCATTTTCAGGGAGGCCACCACATCGCAGCAATGGAGCTGCCTGGGCCTCCAGGCTTTGGGGAAATACCGGAGGAGCCCCGACGCTGGACAGAGAGCCTCCGCAGCCGCCCCCCAGCACAGCGCCCCTATGCTGGACAAAGAGGAGCCGCCGATCCCCAGCACAGAGCCGCCACGGTGCAGATGGAGTAGCTGCCGATCCCCAGCACAGACATCTGCAGACAGCACCGCTGCCACCAATGAGGTAAAAGGGGGATGATAACTCCATGTACACCCTCCCTTTGTCATTGGGACCACTCCCCCGCACCCGGCATATAAGACGACCCCCGACTTTTAAGAAAATGTTCTATTTTAGCTGGAAAAGCTGGGGGGGTAGTCTTATACGCCTGGTCGTCTTATACGCCGGAAAATATGGTATGTAGTATCCGATCAAGGAAATTTCTGCATCATTCATTTACTTCGTACACACTTGAGATTCATTTTCACATTGTTCACTGTAAGAATTACAAGTCAACCCGATTCTGTGCATCAGTACAATTACAGAAGAACAATATATATATTTTTTTTTAACATTACTACTTTTACAAAAAAGTTTGGTTTGTCCATATCTCCTGGGATCCATAACATTTTGGATTTTCTGATGAAGGAGCCGGGTGAGAGCTTGCTCATTTATACTACTAGATCACAGATTGTACATTAGTCAACAGTGTGATGCGGCAGTAAAAAAGGCAAACCGTTCTTGGATGTATTAAGTGAAGCATAGAGTAGAGATCACGTGAAGTAATTATCCCCTTCTACTCCTCTTTGGTAAGGCCTCATCTGGAATACTGTGTCCAGTTCTGTGCACCATATTTTAAAAAAAAAGAGATGAACAAACTGGAGCAAGTTCAGTGAAGAGCTACCAGGATGTGAGCGGACTGCAAAGTATGTCCTACGAGGACTGGTTAAAGGATCTGGGAACGTTTAGCTAGCAAAAAATAAGGCTAAGAAGAGACTTAATGGCAGTCTTCAAATATATGAAGGGCTGCCACAGTGTAGAGGGATCATCATTATTCTCATTTGCACATGGAAACATTAGAAGTAGCAATGGAATGAAACTGAAAGGGAGAAGATACAGCTTAGATAATAGAAAAACCTTTTTGACAGTGAGGGCGATCAATGAGTGGAACAGGCTGCCACGAGAGGTGGTGAGTTCTCCTTCAATGGAAGTCTTCAGAGGCTGGACAGACATTTGTCTGGGATGGTTTAGTGACTCCTGCTTTGAGCAGGGGGTTGGACACGATGACCCTGGAGGTCCCTTCCAACTCTAACATTCTATGATTCTATTTGATATGAGCTGTTTTTGTTGGTATTTACAACTTTATCATAGGCAAGGTTTCCATTTATCAGTGGTATCAGGACAAGTATTCTTGTGTCTCAACTGATGTCAAAACAGCACTAATTGTCATTCGGTCATTTTTATTACAAAACTGGCGAGCTGCTTCAAAAAACACCCCATTTAGCAATTTCTAATCCTGCTCCTAGGAGGGTCTGACACAAAAACTGATGCACCGGATGAAAGGGAACAATCCCGCATTAGTTTCCATCCAGCACTGTAGTAGCACACTGAATGGGGGGAAAAAGCCAGATGAATGGAATTGAAGACAAACATTTTTTGCAAGGTGATCAAAAAGCCGCAAAAGCATTTCCATGTTAGGGGCATGTTAAATAACTTGGTATATTATGTTGGACTGTTATGGATGCAGCAATATCAATCAAATATGACTATTTTTTATGTTTTGTTACATAACAAAAAGAATGATCATTTTTGCAACTGAATTTCATGAAGTTTTTTTTTATAGTGTTTGGCTTTTACTGGCACTTTGTATTCCTGTACATTCAACTAATGTGGTTTGGGGTTATACATCATGAGCTCAGAAAGAGCGATAAAGAGTAACAAACACCCTCTCAGGCCGTCATAACTCATATATAACTTATATAAAAGGCAAGTGGTACAAAATTTGTAATGAAACCTAAATGCAAAAATTATTTTAGGCCCACTTACATCCATTTAAGTATAATTTAAAAAAAAAACAAAACGTAAAAAACTGGACAATTCCTTTAATATCTAACAAAGGTGAGGCAAGATCCTCTTTAGTGATGGGCTAACCAAATGTCCAATTGCAAAGAGTTACACCCATCTGCAAGAACAGGTTATACATATTTCTTCCGATTCATGATCTGCATGATCGCTTTCATGGAGCAAATGCATGCGTGGTGGAGCCATGAAAGAACCCTCCTCTCTTTGTAATGGCTGTATGCCCTTTGTCCCCAAAAAATTGTCCACACAACCTCCTGGAGGGAGACTATGGAATTACAAGTAAACTAAACATTAAAATCTTCTTCTGTATTTTACACACATAATAAACCTATACCCAGACCCATTTTTTATGCTACCACTTAATTCCTGATGGTAGGACATACTTGTTGCAAAAGTCAACCACGGACTCCCGGTTGGTAAACAGGGCTTCTTCTCCCTTTTTTGCTTTTGCCCATTTGGAATCCAGGAGACAGTCCACTGCTTTGGAAGCTGCAAGATGAAAACACACAGTGATACACTCATTCAGTATCACACACAAACTCTACAGTGGCACATAAAAAGGTAAGATTAGTACTAGCATTTCTTCCAAGCACTGCAGGAGGTCACAGATTACAGTGTAAGGTGTTCACAACCTCATGAGACAGAATTTCCCATGTGATACAATGTAGATCTCCGTTGTGTTGCATGTCTCCTCATTGGAGAAGTGTTAATGGTGGGTCTATCGCAAAATTCTAGACAAAGGAAAAATAAAAGTCGCAGCCTGATCACAACTTGCAGAAATCACATGTGATATGGTTTGTGTTGCCTTCGCCTTAAGCGTTGCACGGATAACATAGTACCGCATGTTACTGAACTGTAAACACATCTGCAGGCTGTAAGGCATACCGATATGGGATGACAAGTTCAGACGAATCTTGTATGATCCCAAAGTCCTTCTGTATTTGGGGACACACAGACAAATTTGCTGCAGACATTTCTGCTACCGAAAGCCAGATCCATTCATTTTAATGGGTTTGAGGATTGTTGCAATCTCCATCAAAAACAATGGGACTTTAACACACAATTCCGCCCCAAAAAAGGGATGCCATCATCAGAGAATGATCTACTGTTTAAAGGGAACCTATGACCTCAGAAACCACTATTTACATGCAGATATAGGGTTAATCTACATATAAATGTTAAAATGCTGGCCGGCAGTTTTACTGGAAGCCACAGGCTTTCAGTGATGGGGCGTGCAAGAAGCAATTACAGCCACCGCTCACTGTATTGTGAGCAGCGGCTAAAAGAGATCTCATTTTTACAACAAAATTTACAAAACCATCTTTTTTTTTTAGGTACAACATCACATTTGAAGTGACTGAGAGGCCTATATGACAGAAAGTAACTAAAAGTGACACTATTCTAAAAACTGCACCTCTCAAGTTGCTTAAAACCACATTAAAACCTTCATTCAAGAAGTTTATTCAGTTCCAGGTGATTTACAGGAATTGAAGCAATGTGGAAGGAAAAAAATGAACATTTAATTTTTTCACCAAAAAATTTAATTTTGACCCAAACGTTTCTATTTTCCCAAGGGTAACAGGAGAAAATGACCCACAAAATTTTTTGTGCAATTTCTTTTGAGTACACTGATACCCCATTTGTCGGGGGAAATCTACTGTTTGGGCACACGGCAGGGCTCGGAAGGAGCGCCATTTGACTTTTTGAAGGAAAATTTGCTGGAATCGATAGCGGACGCCATGTTGCGTTTGGAGAGCCCCTGATGTGCCTAAACAGTGGAAACCCCCCACAAGTGATGCCATTTTGGAAACCACACTCCTCAAGGCATAGTGAGCATTTTGAACCCACAGGTATGACACAGAATTTGATAACATTAGGTTGTCATATTGAATACGTTGTCATGTTGAGCAATTTTTATCTAAGGGGGTGACAAAGGGGGATTTGATTTACTATTTTTTTTCTTTTGATCACTCTGATAGGATCATAAGGAACCAATAGGAAAAAAATTCCCTATTGTTTCCAGGTACAGGCAAGCAGATCTTGGCAGGCAACGTGCATATGCACCCATTATTTTTTCAGGAAGATGTGGAGGGCCGGGGGACTGATCAGGAGGGCCCAGGGATGGCAGAGGTATCTAGGAAGTTCGAGGGGCATAATTTCTCTCTCCTCTGACATGTATATCATGTCAGAAGAGCGAAAAATCATTTTAATAGCAGGCACACATTTTTTCTGTGATCGCCATTATTCACTGAATAACGGCAATCACTTGATTGGGGACCGGAAAATCAGGCCCTGATCATGTTCTCCAGGGTCTCTGCTACCCCTGGTAGTCAAGACCCAGAGATTTTCCAATTCTGGGGGGCGTTACAGCCTTATTTCCCAATCGCCATTTTAAAACGGCAATGAGGGAATGAGGTCCCTTAGAGGTCGCAGTTTTAATGCAGATCAGCTGTCGTTAAGGGGCTAAATCAGGTGTTTGTGTTGCATGTATTTTTTTTAAAATCACCATTGTTTTTATAACACAATCTTTATTAAAAAAAAAAATAATAATCAGAATTAGTAACCTTGCAATTTTTACACTGGCCACTGGGGCTTTTCGAAACTTAAGGTACTGTCACACTAAGCGATATCTCTAGCAATATTGCTATAACTTGACACGTTATAGCGATATTGCTAGAGATATCGCTATGTCTGATACTTACCTACAACCCGCTCCCCCGCTGGTTATCGCTGATCGCGCGAGAACGTCCAGGACCGTTTCTCGTCGTCAGCTTCCTGCGGCGCTTCCTGCTGTGATGACGAGCGACGCATGGATGCGGGCGGGAGGACGCAGGATCGCCTAGTCTGACAGGTAAGTAGCGACCCCCGTCCCCAGCGATGTCGCTGGTGAGATCTGTCTGTGTGGCAGCACACTAGCGACCACTTAGCGATGCACCAGCGATCCTGACCGCGTCATATCGCTGGTCGGGATCGCTGGTGCATCGCTAAGTGTGACAGTACCTTTATACTTCTTGTCAGGCTCCTGATCATCAGAGGCAGGATTACACTGACAGATAATCTCTGTACACAGTAGTTGATACCAGAAAATTCAACACTAATTACAGTGGGGAAAAAAAGTATTTAGTCAGTCAGCAATAGTGCAAGTTCCACCACTTAAAAAGATGAGAGGCGTCTGTAATTTACATCATAGGTAGACCTCAACTATGGGAGACAAACTGAGAAAAAAAAATCCAGAAAATCACATTGTCTGTTTTTTTTTCATTTTATTTGCATATTATGGTGGAAAATAAGTATTTGGTCAGAAACAAGCAATCAAGATTTCTGGCTCTCACAGACCTGTAACTTCTTCTTTAAGAGTCTCCTCTTTCCTCCACTCATTACCTGTAGTAATGGCACCTGTTTAAACTTGTTATCAGTATAAAAAGACACCTGTGCACACCCTCAAACAGTCTGACTCCAAACTCCACTATGGTGAAGACCAAAGAGCTGTCAAAGGACACCAGAAACAAAATTGTAGCTCTGCACCAGGCTGGGAAGACTGAATCTGCAATAGCCAACCAGCTTGGAGTGAAGAAATCAACTGTGGGAGCAATAATTAGAAAATGGAAGACATACAAGACCACTGATAATCTCCCTCGATCTGGTGCTCCACGCAAAATCCCACCCCGTGGGGTCAGAATGATCACAAGAACGTTGAGCAAAAATCCCAGAACCACGCGGGGGGACCTAGTGAATGAACTGCAGAGAGCTGGGACCAATGTAACAAGGCCTACATAAGTAACACACTACGCCACCATGGACTCAGATCCTGCAGTGCCAGACGTGTCCCACTGCTTAAGCCTGTACATGTCCGGGCCCGTCTGAAGTTTGCTAGAGAGCATTTGGATGATCCAGAGGAGTTTTGGGAGAATGTCCTATGGTCTGATGAAACCAAACTGGAACTGTTTGTTAGAAACACAACTTGTCGTGTTTGGAGGAAAAAGAATACTGAGTTGCATCCATCAAACACCATACCTACTGTAAAGCATGGTGGTGGAAACATCATGCTTTGGGGCTGTTTCTCTGCAAAGGGGCCAGGACGACTGATCCGGGTACATGAAAGAATGAATGGGGCCATGTATCGTGAGATTTTGAGTGCAAACCTCCTTCCATCAGCAAGGGCATTGAAGATGAAACGTGGCTGGGTCTTTCAACATGACAATGATCCAAAGCACACCGCCAGGGCAACGAAGGAGTGGCTTCGTAAGAAGCATTTCAAGGTCCTGGAGTGGCCTAGCCAGTCTCCAGATCTCAACCCTATAGAAAACCTTTGGAGGGAGTTGAAAGTCCGTGTTGCCAAGCGAAAAGCCAAAAACATCACTGCTCTAGAGGAGATCTGCATGGAGGAATGGGCCAACATACCAACAACAGTGTGTGGCAACCTTGTGAAGACTTACAGAAAACGTTTGACCTCTGTCACTGCCAACAAAGGATATATCACAAAGTATTGAGATGAAATTTTGTTTCTGACCAAATACTTATTTTCCACCATAATATGCAAATAAAATGAAAAAAAAAACAGACAATGTGATTTTCTGGATTTTTTTTTTCTCAGTTTGTCTCCCATAGTTGAGGTCTACCTATGATGTAAATTACAGACGCCTCTCATCTTTTTAAGTGGTGGAACTTGCACTATTGCTGACTGACTAAATACTTTTTTTCCCCACTGTATAGGTGATGTTACAGCTGACCCTGCGCCTCCTCCCTTCACTTTGACCTTTTCACAGACGCATTAGAAGCTTCCACACAAAAACTAGGGTCAGGGTCCGACTATTCCGGCTATGTACATGTGTTGTTTCCTGAAAGAACAGGAAGTTATAGTCTAAAAAGCCTCACTGTCCAATGTGAAAATTGCAAAGTTTCTATGTAATTTTTAAGACACTGCCAACATTTTTTTAAAATATACATTACCAAAACCCGGTTTAAACAATAGATCATTCTCTGATGATGGCTTTCCAGCGCTGGGGTGGTGCAACTAAGGTAAGGTCCCTGCCCGCCGTTGTCTTCCCCTATTTATCAGAGCGGCTCCAGTCCTGCGTCACCATCTTGTGACCGCAATTTCTAACTGACTGGAAGTTAGAGGTAATGGTCACAAGCTCTCAAGTAAGCCAGAAAGAGACCTTGCTAGGCTGACATTGAAATGAGACCTCCGGCTTGCTCCAGCAGTCACTGGTGTGATCCAGCAGGTAACAACCTATTGGAGACAGACTGGAACGATGCTGATAGAAGGTGAGGACTGCAACTGGTAAGAGACTAGGTGAAGGGAGCTTAAATTAGAGGCACTACTATAGTGCTGCAATTTAAAAAACACTCACGCTGGAGTGGTGCTTTAAAGTGACCACACAGTTGACAAATTAGAAAATCACAATAAATACATAATGCATCCTTACAATTCATACCCACCGTCTTAATCTACCTCTAGCTATTTTACAGAAATGAAAGTACTTGAAATCAGAGGAACTGTGCTACCGTAGAAAGATTTAAAAAAAAAAAAAAAAAAAAAAAAAAGAGCGCATCACTGTACTATTCTATATGCTTTCTTTTTGTTTATCAGAGCGCCACTTTAGGGGGAATTCTATATATTTTTGTACAATGAAAGTTATTTTTAGGTGCTTTTTGATGCAAAATAAATTATCCTTCATAAAGAGAAGGCATAGCAATTAAAACTTACCAACAAAGTAGTCGACTCTGTGCCCCATCATATTGGTGGACTTGGATGGGCAGTTGAACCGCAGGTATTTAGCAATCGCCTTTTCATCTTTGGTTGGCTCACCCACCTCCTGTGGGATAAAATAAAAGGATTTGAAGTGTTTCATTAACATCCTGACATTCACAGACACCAAAGCCACCAGAAATAGTCACACAGTTAGGTTATGTAAGCTCGGTGGCATTTTGCTGCACTGCAGAAGTTCGAGTATGTGAGATCAATACTGTGAAAAATTTCTAATGACACCAGAAGCATCGTGTGAAAAAGGTAAAAAGAGCGCCGAAAACCTACTAGCAAAAATGGTATTGGTAAAAAGGACATAATACAAAAAAACAAGGTGCCCATACATGAGTATGGCTAATCGATCACTTGTTCAGCTGATCGTTACCTTTCCCAACTCCCCCATACACATGAAAGCTCAGTTCTGAGAAACCATGTATTCTCTATGGGGAGAGAGGAATAAGCCCAATTCTTTTGTTCTGCAGGCAAATAAGCTGCTGGGAAATGAATACAGTATAAAAAGAACGGCCGATGAAATTCAAACCGACCCTAACCTGTTACTTGAAGAGATGATTAATATTGTAAGTCTGGACAATCCCTTTTAGAAATGGAGTAATGCCAGTATGGTAATAACATTAACAAGCTCTTGCCCACACCACTGTACTCACTAGTAGATTTGGGCAAATTTTTCAAAATTTGGTTTGGATTACGATCGACGGTGAATATTGTATTTGCAATATTCGCCGAAAAAAGTCGAACGTCATTGGAGTCACTGGGAGTAGAAATGACTTGAATATGTTCGGAACCGATCATCACACAAACTCACCATGAATATGGTACCAATATGGCAAATTCAGATTTGGCGATAGTTTACAAACATATTCGCTCAACTCTACTCACTACATAGGACTACACGTGATGTAATACCGCACTGCAGTGTCCAGAAAGTCGGTCACATTGCAGTGCAGTATAATTACTGCTACAACAGTGTCCATACACATGGAGCGCATATTATAGGAAGCTGCAGCCAGTCATGTCTGCTAAGCAGTGTTTTAGGAAATAGGTATTAACCAGTATAAAACTTATAGGGACTGTCAGCACAGGATTACTATTCACACCAAGTCCCGCTGCTTCATGGGGGAGCCAATCCTTTATCTACACCTTCCCACCTGCTTGCTGTCCCTCAGTCTCCACGTCCCCTCTTCTTGGATTGATAGCTCTGGCTTCATAGAGTCAGAGGAGGGTAGGGATTGGGGGAAAACGAGGTGGTAAGGTGTACATAAATGTTTGGCGCTGACATAAAAGCACCGAGCGACTGTACTTGGTTTGAGCAGTCATTCTATGCTGACAGAGTCCCTTTAAAAGGATTCGGGTGAATATCAGTGACGTCCACAATTGTAAGTCCGGGTGTTGGCTGAACTCTTGTTCGCTCTGGAATATGTTGCCGCTACTTGAATATAAACAAGAAAACTCACAGTTGTGTGCAGTATACTGCAGTCACTTTTCCTTTCTTATAGCATAGTGCAGTAGACTCATCCTTAAAGGACACTCATTCGGCCTCCATCAGATGAATGAAGACATTAGGAGCAAACAATGTGAATCCTCTCCTCATAATTATGTACAAGATTTCTCCCGTGCTTCCCCCCTACTCTGGAATGCTCTACCCCAACACATCAGATACTCGCCTACCGTGGAAACCTTCAAAAAGAACCTGAAGACTCACCTCTTCCGACAAGCCTACTACCTGCAGAAACCTTCATTCCACCATATCGCTGCACGACCAACTCTCCCTCACCTACTGTATCTTCACCCATCCCTTGTAGACTGAGGCCTCGCGGGCAGGGTCCTCTCTCCTCCTGTACCAGTCAGTGACTTGTATTGTGCATATTATTGTACTTGTTTTTATTAATGTATACCCCTTTTCACATGTAAGGCGCCATGGAATAAATGGCGCTACAATAATAATCCGCCTGAATACAGGCTGTAATAGTTCAGCTCCAAAGTACATTATTAAAAACATCCACTAACATAAAAAGTGACCCTATAATATTACATTAGAAGTTAGAGAAAACACCAAAGCTTGTACAGAGAAGCCAACGTTTTCTGTTCCGGTGTGGCAGTAAAATGACGAGGTCGGCCATACTTGCTATTATTTAGGGAGGACCTGTCTCCAGGTAAAAAGTGGCCGACTTTTGCTATTACTTTATATCCCTACTCCCCTGAATATTTAGTTTTTTCTTGTTTAAAATCCGCCCTATGGTGCTTTTTATTTCCTTCCCCCAAAGAACCATCAGCCTTGCCCCCATGTACAAAAAAAAAAAACAACAAACAAACGTAACACTAATTAACCCCTTAGTGACCAGCCCAAAGTTTTCAATTCTGACTACCAGCCCAAAATTTTCAATTCTGACTAGTGTCACTTTATGTGGCAATAACTCTGGTTGCGTTAATGTGTGTCAGTAATATCTATGATACAATGCTAGGAGCGTCACTCTGTCCAAAGCCTTTATGGACCCTACAGAGTTATGCATCCGGGGATGAGGATTGTGGCCCAGGAGATCGCGGTATGCGTAAGCACTGAACGCATACCGCGATCTCCAGCACATCAACTTACCTATCCGGTATTGACGCGGGGTCTCTTTGAGCCGGAGGCCAGGAGCACCACATAACAGCATGGGGGCGCAGGATCGGAGCACCACATGACAGGATGGGGGCGCAGGATGGGAGTACCACATGACAGGATGGGGGCGCAGGAAGAGAGTAGCACATGACAGCATGGGAGCACCACATGACAGGATGGGGGCGCAGCATGGGAGCACCACATGACAGGATGGGGGCGCAGCATGGGAGCACCACATGACAGGATGGGGGCGCAGGATGGGAGTACCACATGACAGGATGGGGGCGCAGGATGGGAGTACCACATGACAGGATGGGGGCGCAGGATGGGAGTACCACATGACAGGATGGGGGCGCAGGATGGGAGTACCACATGACAGGATGGGGGCGCAGGATGGGAGCACCACATGACAGGATGGGGGCGCAGGATGGGAGTACCACACGACAGGATGGGGGCGCAGGATGAGAACACATGACAGGATTGGGGCGCAGGAAGAGAGTAGCACATGACAAGATGGAGGCGCACAAAACAGGATGAGGGTGCAGGATGTGAGTAGCAAAAGTCAGGATGGGGGCGCAGTATGGAAGCAGAACATACCAGGATGGAGACCATATACCAATATAAATGCTCGCCACCCGGGCGTAGAACGGGTTCAATAGCTAGTTTTATTTATAAAGATATCAGAAATTTGACAAAAATGTGCAATTTCCACACTTTAAATGATTATCCCTTTAATCCAGACCATCATATTACACAAAACTGTTACTGAATACAATTTCTCTCATGTCTGCTTTACATCGGCACCAGATGTAAAACGTTCTGGTATTTACAAAACTCTTTTTTTAGGGACCTATGCAGTTTTGAAGTGAGCTTGGGGATCCTATATAGGGGAAAACCTTTCAAAGTGATAGTATTTTAAAAACAGTGCCACTCAACATACTCAAAACTGCTGAGTTTATTGACCCTTCAGGTGCTTTTCAGGAATTAATGCACAGTGGCATGGCAGGAAAGAAAAAATGTATTTTTACCAACAAAATGAAGCTAACTTCTGAACACATCTCTACAGCCGGCAGACTCAAAAACTGTTATTTGGCTATTAATTGCCATGACGACCATAAGGGACACACAATCTGGATGCCGATGGGGTTAAAAAGGGAGCCCGCCCTCCACACTTAACCATCTAGATGCCGTAATCACTATTGAGAGCAGCGCCTAACGGGTTAACCGGCTATGGCCGATGCCATCACTAATTGTGACTGACGCAGCAGGGCGTCCGTCAGCTATAGCGTACAGCCGACAGATGCTGCATTTTCATGTGTCAGGGTATGCTATTCTCTTATATCTCAGGTCAGTGATATTATTATTATAATAACCTTTATGCAAGACCTGCTGCTCTCTATAAAGGCCAAAACACCCAGGTGTCGCTATAGCCCCTCATTGCCAGTCATTCTGAGGGGCTACATTAATGGCAGGCCTAGAATATCGCACAGACACACGGTTTCCTGAACGCCGAATATAAGCCAAACATCTGGCTGCTGCGGGGAATTACCACTAGCTGCCAAGTATTACCATCCCCTAAAAATGGAATGCTGGCCTGTGATTTTTATGTGAAATTTTGTAAATTGACATAAGGGTGTTGGTTAGGGATCACAAGAAACTAACTGATATTTTCCATGGAAAAGCCAAAAGTAAAAATAGATGTTGTAAAAAAAAAAAAAAAGAAAAAGATCCCGTGAAAACGGCACATATTAAAAGCTACATCCATCACCTTCACAGCCCGCTGCATCTAAAATGACACTCTGTAATAGCTGTAATTAAAACCCTCCTACCGTTTTGTTTCCACAGCTCCTTTACAGGCCTATGGGTCTCTATGGTGACCAACAATAAACAGTCTGATCCTAGAGACGTACCCCCCCTCTTCTCGGTGTTTCACTGTATTAATCCATCAGACATATGTTCGCCTACCGTAAGGGACAAATGAAAAATATAACGGCAGGGACAGACTATGCAGGTTTGTTTATGGTCTGTTACGCATCACTGTTCTTCTGCTGTAGAGGTAAAATGTTAGGAAACTGAATACATGCTTCTATCTAGAGAGAAAATGAGACAAAACCAAGATGTAAAGCTGCACACAGCCAAGAGATATTGTTAGATCGATCTGTCATGGCATATTAACATTACTGTTTTCCTCGCTTTGTACCACTATTTCTTAAAAAAAAGTCTGCAGGAACTATCTAAATGTATCTGTTTATTACATTAAAACCAAAACAAAAGGGACTAGCACACTGATATAAAGGAGTTGTCCACTACTTTTACATTGATGACCAATCTATAAGACAAGTCATCAATATCAGATGGTTAGGGTCTGACAACTGACACCCCCCACTGACCACCTCCGCTGGCGGATGAGTGGAAACAATATACACAGGCCAGTACACTGTTTAGTGGTTGCTGTCCGGTACATCAGATAAGCAAGTACTGCACAGGACATCAGGCGGAGACCCCCAGCAACCTGACGTATAACAAGAGTATAGGTCCATAATATAAAAGTAGTGGAGAACCTTTTCTAGATTTGCTCTCAAGTGTACTAGTGGGGTGCAACGGTTGGGCTGTGTGCACACTGCATTCTAACCTCCTGTCAGAAGTATATCGTCATCAAAAGCCCCATCAAAGTTTTCTTTATTTGCAAGATGTAATTAGGTGGTATACAAAGCATGTCTGACTGAGGTTTTCCTCTACATTCAGGCCAGAAGAATCTGCTCATCCAAACCAGCTCCTTACTAGACTTCAATCTGTTCCCTACAAGAGACACTTGAGCAAGAAAAACCTGCATCATGTACAGTTGAAACCAGAAGTTTACATACACTATATAAAAAAAGACACATATGCATGTTTTTCTCAATATCTGACATGAAATCAGAATAAACCTTTCCCACTTTAGGTCAGTTATGATTGCCAAAATTATTAATATTTGCCAAATGCTACAATAATGAGAGAGATAGTTTCAGGCTGTGCTCACACGTAGAGTTTTTTTGCGCTTTCGCAGCGTTTTTTTACTCGCGGAATCACAGCGAAAGCGCAAAAACGCATCCCATGCAATCCTAGGGGATTCCGCAATGCTGTGCTAATGCTGCGGATTTTTCCGAGGCGGAATCGTATAGCGGAACAATCCGCAGCATGCTCATTCTTTTTGCAGAATTGTGGGGATTCCGCCCACATAGGATTGCATTGAAACGCTCATTTTTCACATGTGGCTATGCCCACCATGCATGAAGTGAGCACATCATGTGCAGATGGTACCTAGGGTCTGGAGGAGGAGAGACTCTCCTCCAGGCCCTGAGTACCATAATCCTGTAAAAAATAGAAGAAAAAAAAAAAAAAAAATATTGTTATTCTCACCTTCCGAAAGCCACCAGAGTCCTTCCCGCCTTACCACGCTCCTGGCATCTTCCGGTCCCATTAATGTTTTGGGCGAATGACTGCGATGATGTCGCGCTCTCCGTGGCAATTCCGCACTTATGCATATAGCCTTAAGGTAGTTTTATTAGGCTGGTTTCACACTTGCGTTTTTTAGCGCTGCGCCTCATGCGCATTTCTCCCCTATATTTAACATGGGTGCGCATGGTCTAGCGCATGCACGCGTTCGTATGTGGTTTCGTGCGCATGCGGTTTTTGTAGTGTGCACCTAGGCGCGCCGGACGTAACCTGTTGCATTTTTGGTCCGTCCTGTCTCAAAAAAACGTATGCGCACGTTCACACACGGAATGCGCAAAAAAACAGCATTACAGTCTATAGGAACACACGCGTGGGCTAGGACATGCGCACGCATGCGTTTAAAATCGCATGCATTTTTTGAGTTAACATGGTGACAAACTGGTTAAATCGCATGCGCAAAAAAAAAGCAAACATGCAAAACGCATGATGCGTTTTTCACGCGCACGAGGCGCAGCGCAAAAAAACGCTAGTGTGAAACTAGCCTTACTTACTGCAAAGTCAAAAGTTTACATACACTAAGATTACTATGCATTTAAACAATTCTGGACTGCACATATGATGATGTCATGTGTTTGGAAGCTTCAGTTTTTTGGCAACATCTGAGTTAATCAGAGACATACCTGTGGATGTATTTTAATGCACACCTGAAACACACTGCTTCTTTGTGTAGCATCATAGGAAAGTCTAAAGAAATCAGCCAAGATATCAGGAAGAGAATTGTGGACTTGCACAAGTCTGGCTCATCCTTGGGTACAATGTCAAGATTCCTTAAGGTGCTTCGTTCATCTGTATGACCAATTATACACAAGTACAAGCAAGATGGGAATGTCCAGGCATCATATCGCTCAGGAAGGAGACAGGTTCTGTGTCCCAGAGATGAACGTGCTTTGGTCCGATATGTGCATATCAACACAAGGACAAAAGCAAAAGACCTTGTGAAGATGAAGGCAGAAGCTGGCAAGATTGTGTCAATATCCACAGTAAAACAAGTACTGTATCAACATGGGCTAAGAGACCACTCTGCCAGAAGAAGCCTTTACTCCAAAAGAAACATAAAAAAGCCAGATTAATATTTGCAAATGCTCACAGGAACAAAGAACTTAATTTTTGGAGACATGTCCTGTGGTCTGATGAAACTTAAAATTGAACTTTTTGGGCATAATGACCATCGTTCCGCTTGGAGGAAAAAGGGAGAAGCTTGGAAGCCTAAGAACACCATCCCAACTGTGAACCATGGGGGTGGCAGCATCATGTTGTGGGTTGTTTTGCTGTAGGAGGGTCTGGCGCACTTCACAAAATGGATGGCTTCATGAAAAAAGAAGAAGATTATGTGGCAATACTGAAGCAACATCTCAAGACATCAGCTAGGAAGTTAAAGCTTGGGCAGAAATGGGTCTTCCAAATGGACAATGACTCGAAGCATACTGCCAAAATGGTAACAAAGTGGCTTAACCCCTTAACGACCACCGATACGCCTTTTAACAGCGACAGTTAAGGGTACTTATTCCTCAGCGCTGCTTTTTAACGGCGCTGAGAAATAAGGTTATATAGCCCCCCAGCGTCGGAAATTCTCCGGGAGAACACGATTTGAGTTGGTTTTTACCAACCGCAGTATTGCGTTCACCGTTATTCACGGAATAATGGCGACCGCAAAAAAAAAAGCCTGATTTCCAATTTAATTTCTCTCTCTTCTGATATGATATAGCACATCAGAAAAGAGAAATGGGTTTCCCCCCGAACCGTCCCGGTACCTCTGGTGTCCCAGGACCCTCCTGCATCCCCCAGTCCTGTCCCCAGTTGTCTTCTTCCAGGAAGAAAATGGCAGGTGCATGCGCAGTGCGCCCGCTGAGATCTGCTGGCCAGAACCTGGGAAAATGGCAGGTGCATGCGCAGTGCGCCCGCCGAGATCTGCTGGCCAGAACCTGGGAAGAAAATGGCAGGTGCATGCGCAGTGCGCCCACCGAGATCTGATGGCCAGAACCTGGCAACAAAAGGTCATTTTTCCTATTGGTTCATTTTGATCACTGTGATAGACCTTATCACAGTGATCAAAATAAAGAAAATAGTAACTCAAACCCCCTTTATCTCCCCCTAAGTCAGGTAAAAATAAATAAAATAAAAAAACGGTAATTAGACCTACCGGTAAATGTATTTTCAGGAATCCATCCTGACAGCGCCATGGAGGACGTCCTTCTTATCCTCATTGGGACAGGAAACGAGAGGTTAAAAAGACCCTCCCCTTCCACCCTTCAGTGTTTTCTCAAAGTACCACATCTGGATGCAAAATAAATTTTTATTAAACAATCTTATACAAACATTACATCACATTAGTATAGAATATTTGCAGTATGGAGGGAACTAGTAGTGCTGTCAGGATGGATTCCTGGAAATACAATTACCAGTAGGTCTAGTTACCGTTTTCCAGTTCGCCACCTGACAGCACCATGGAGCAGTACCAAAGAATGATAGTCTAGGGTGGGACTACTGCATGAAGGACCTTCCTACCGAAGGCTAACTGCCCTGAAACTACGTCTAATTTATAGTGTTTGAGCTTCATAGGCTAGACTTATCGTGGACTTGATCCACCGGGCGATTGTGGATTTCGCTGCTTTCCTACCTTTATTTGGACCCCCGTACTGTACAAATTTTTGTCCTGCCTCCAACCCCCCCCCCCCCCCGTAGCTTCTAGGTATTTGAGAACCGTCTCCCTAACGTCTAGGTTATGATAGGCTCTCTCTTTTGGGTTTCTACGGTGTTGGCAGAAAGGAGGAAGAACAACTTCCTGATATATGTTTGAGTTTGAAACAACTTTAGGGAGAAAAGCTGGATCAAAACTAAACGGTCTTCGAACACTTGCAAGTACGGGTCCTGGATGGATAGAGCTTGTAGTTCCCCTAGCCTTTTTGCTGACATAATAGCAACCAAGAAGGCAGTTTTGAGAAAAAGCTTGCTAATATCCATATTCTCTGGTAGCTCGTATGGGCGCTTACACAGGGCATTAAGGACCAGATTAAGATCCCATGGTGGAACCGACCTCTGTATCAAAGGCTTCAGCCTCTGTACAGATTTGGAGAACCTAGCTATCCAGGGGTGTAGGGAGAGAGCAGAGTCAAAGAATACACTAAGGGCCGAGATCTGCACCCTCAGGGTACTGGGTCTGAGGCCTTTCTTAAATCCTGACTGCAGGAAGTCGAGAATTTTAGGGATGTTGGAATGGGTAGTATCTACTGACGCCTCTCCACAATAACTGCAGAATCGTTTCCATATCTTGTTGTAAATGGCGGAGTTCACTGGTTTCCTACTTGCTTGAAGCGTGGAGATTAGTGATGAGCGAGTATACTCGTTACTCGGGTTTTCCCGAGCATGCACGGGTGTCCTCCGAGTATTTTGGCATGCTCGGAGAATTAGTTTTCGTTGTCTCATCTGCATGATTTGCGACTGCTAGACAGCTTGAATACATGTGTGGAATGTGTTTGTTAGTGAATTCACACATGTATTCAGCCTGTCCACAAGTCGCAAATCATGCAGATGAGACGACGAAAACTAAAGGTCCCATCTCACATAGCGAGATCGCTAATGCGTCACCGATTTTGTGACGCAACAGCGATCTCGCTACGTGACATGCAGCAGCGACCGGACCCCCTGCTGGATATCGCTGATCATGCATGAATGTCCTGGGCCATATTTTCGTCGTCGGCGTCCCACCGGCCAGCATGCATCGCTGTGTTTTATCGCTGGATCGTTGCTGCTTCGCTGAAGAGATCTGCCTGTTTAGCAGCTTACTAGCGATCATTTTGCGACGCACCAGTGATCCCTACCAGGTCATATCGTTGTCGGGAACGCTGGTGCGTCGCTAAGTGAAACGGGACCCTTAATCTCCGAGCACTCCAAAATACTCAGCGGACACCCGAGCATGCTAGAGAAAACCAGAGCAACGAGTATACTCGCTCATCACTAGTGGAGACCACTTCATCGGACAGACCTCTGGACTTCAGGACCTCCCGTTCAGGATCCAGGCTGCGAGTTGGAGAGTGTCCGGGTTGTGATGGACGACTAGGCCTTGGTGGAGGAGATCTTCCCTCCTTGGCAGTAGGATGGGGTCTTCCCTCGACATCTTCCTCAGAGAAAACCAGCTCCTCTTTGGCCAGAAGGGGACTACTAAGATAACTGTCGCCGCTTCATCGTGTATTTTCCTGAGAATTCTTGAAATTAGAGGAAGAGGTGGGAATGTGTATAGGAGGCCCTCTTCCCATGGCTGGGATAGAGCATCGAGTCCTGCCGAAACGTCAAGAATATCTAGGGAGAAAAATGTTCTGACCTTTGCATTTTTTCTGGTGGCGAACAGATCCACGGCTTTCCCCAGCGTTGGCACAACCTGTTGAACACATCGTCGTTCAATTCCCACTCTGTGAAGGCTACTTTCTTCCTGCTCAGAAAATCTGCCACCTGGTTTTTGGCTCCATCTAGATGTACTGCCGAGACGGATAGGACAAATCCTTCTGCCCATCTGAAGATCCGTTTTGTCAGATGCTGTAGTGCCGGATGCTTTGGACCTCCTTAGTGACGCAGAAATGCTACTGCCGTCGTTTTGTCGGATAAGATCTTTATATGCTTGCCTTTGACCAGCGACTGAACTCGGAGAAGCACTTTCAACACTGCGTATAACTCTCTGAAATTCAATGACTTGGCTCTTATCCCTGGGCTCCATTTTCCTTGGAAGTATCTCCCTTCCACGTGACCGCCCCAGCCTAGCTAACTTGCATCGGTGGTGGTGATGACACACGGGGAGAGAATCCACGGAACGCCAGCCTGGAGGTTTCCCAGAATGGTCCACCAACACAGAGATTTCCTCACCTGAGAGGATAGGGCCATTCCCTTGACCAGCGAGAACAGACTTCTGTCCCATATTGATAGGACCGCCTTCTGTAGTTCTCGAGAGTGGAAATGACTCCACTTCACGCAGGGGATGCAAGATGTCATCAGTCCCAGAATCTTCATCGCTTCTCTGATAGAGCAGCGGTTCCTTGCGAACTGGTGAATCATTTCTACTATCACCGTCTGTTTGTCTTCTGGTAAAAAGATGTTCTCAAATGGGAGTCTAGCAAGATCCTCAGAAATTTTATCCTTGGTTCTGGGACCAAGTTTGACTTCTCCCAGTTTATGATCCATCCTAGATTCTGCAGCATGGAGATTGATAGATGGCAGTCGGCCCTGAGCTGTTCTTTGGAATAGGCCCCTACCAGGAAGTCATCTAAATAAGGTATAACTGTGATGTCGCGATTCCTCAGATAGGTGATCACTTCTACCATTAGTTCGGTAAACACCCTGGGGACTGAAGCTAGGCCGAAGGGAAGGCACCGAAAATGAAAGTGACAGACCCTCCCCAGAACTCTCAGGGCAAATCTCATTTCTGGTAGGATTTGAGAATCGGGACGTGATAGTATGCACTCTTTAAATCTAAAGTGCACATCACCATATCCTTGTCTATTAGGTGTATTGTGAAACTTATGGACTCCATCTTGAATCTCTTGTACCTGACGTATTAGTTTAGGTGTTTGAGATTTATTATTGTCCTGGTTTCTCCCGAAGATTTATTTATCGAGAAGAGGCTTGAGTAATGACCTCTGCCTTTCTCCTGAACGGGAACCGGGACTATAGCCCCAATTCTTAGGAGGTTCTGGATGTCCGGCCACATCGGGGTGGTTCAGGGAAGGCAAGGGTTGGTTATCACGAACCACTCTGGGGGTAGACAGACAAACTCTATCTTGTAACCTTGGGAGACGGTCTGTAATGCCCATGGATTAAAATATTTTTTCCCAGGAACCCCCTTAGACAACCGGCGTCATTTTCTACATGAACCTGAAAAGATGGAATCTCTACCCTTCCCTCCTTTGGGATAACTCCATCTACCCCTTCCCTTTGTAGTCTGACTTCTGACTAGGTCGGGGTCTACAAAAGGGCTGGTATTTCTTTGGCCTCTCTTCAGGGAACTCTTTCTTTTTATCTGAGGCCTTTTCCAAAATGTCCTCTAGAACAGTCCCAAACACCTTACCCCCTGAGAAGGGGATGGAGCAAAGTTTGTTTTTAGATTGGGTGTCCCCTGACCAGGTCTTTAGCCAAATAGCCCTCCTAGCTGTGTTGGACAATGACCTGTTCCTGGCTGCGAATCGTACTGACTGAGCAGATGCGTCAGCCATGAAGCTGGTGGCTAGCTTCAGGAGGGGCAAAGATTTAAGAATAGTGTCTCTGGGAGTCTTGGCTCTTAAATGCTCTTCCAAGTCGTCCACCCATAAATGCATAGAGCAAGCCACCGATGTTGCGGCAATGTTAGCCCATGTTATGGCTGCTAAAGTCTCCCAGGTTCTCTTCAGAAGTCCATCTGCCTTCCGATCCATAGGCTCCTTCAGGCTAGAGGAGTCCTCAAATGGGATAGAAGTTCTTTTAGCCACCTTGGCCACAGGAACATCTATCTTGGGAACATCCTCCCAGGTCTTGACATTTTCGGAATCAAATGGTAGACGCAATCTGAAGTCTCTCGGAATCACCAGCCTTTTTTCTGCGTCCTCCCATTCCTCTAGGATCATAGAGCGGATGTAGACATTCACCGGGAACACTCTCCTCATCTGGGAACATAGCCCGCCAAACATCTCATCCTGAACAGAGCAGGCTTTCGGGGTTTCTTCCATCTGCATAGTATCACGAACTGCACGGAGGAGTTCATCTGTGTCCTCGCATGAAAAGAGGTACCGCTTCCCCCCTTCTGGTGGACCGATAAGCGCTTCCCCCTCTTCCTGGATGGATCCATCTGATAATTCACCTTCAGAGGATATGTCACACTCCCTCGGTCTCTTCCGAGAACCCTGAGGTTCTGACTGCGTGGTCTGGGGATACCCTAGGCCCGAAATAGAAGCTTGGACCTCCTGCCTTATGATGGATCTCATATTGGCCATTAAGGAGGCTTGTTCCTCTCCGACAATCTTCACAGTACAAGCATCACAGAGGTGCTTCTGCCAGGTCTCGGGTAGCTTGGGGCATTTTTTATTTTTCCCCGACTTCTTACTATCCTTCTTAGCAGCTGTCAAGGCAGGTTTATCCCCCTAGAATACACACATAGAGTACAGGCTGTTTCTAAGTGTAGGGAAGGGGTTAAAGGTGGTAACGCTTTGGAAGCCTACTCACGTGCCCCAGGCTTTGTCCTGAGCCAGCCTCTATTTTAGTGGGATCCTCCATACTAGCTAATGGAAGCAGTCCCTGTTTAACAGTAGGGCAGCCTGCATGAGGCAAATGACCCTATTTATACGATACCCTCCTGTAGAGCCTGCGTCCTGGAACGCACGCTGGAATGCACCGCAGACCGCGACCCGGAAGTCCTCTGCCCGTCCTGCAGAGGTGACGCTGCCGCAATACACTAATGCCGGCCGCAACCCGGAAGTGCGCATGCCAGGACCAACCACTGGAATGCACGCCGTCCCCGACCCGGTGGGGGGAGGAAGCAGCCGGAAGTACGTCCCAGGGGCCGCAGCATGCCGGAGGCAAAGCGTCCTGAGCCAAGAGCCCCCAAGTAGGGGGAAGCGGCCCGACCCTCAGGAGCAGCGCTACACTGAGGTAGACTGAGGGACCCTTAGGAGGGGTGTCAGCCGCAGATCTCTTGGCGGCAGGAAAGGCTGGGCCCCCGATCTGCCCGGTACGGTCAGGGATAGGAGCTCCTCTCATCTTTCCTATCCTCAGTGGGACAGGAAAAAACAGTGAAGGGTGGTAAGGGGAGGATCCTTTTAATCTCTCGTTTCCTGTCCCAAAGAAGATAAGGACGTCCTCTATGGTGCTGTCAGGTGGTGAACTGGAAAAATTTATTTATTTTTCCATTAGGGCTTGGGTTAAGGCTAGAGTTGTGGCTATGATTACAGTTAGGGATGGAATTAGGGGTGTGTTGGGGTTAGGGTTGGAGTTAGAAATGGGGGTTCCACTGTCTCCAAACGTGACATGGCACCCACGATTGATTCCAGCCAATTTTGCGTTCAAAAAGTCAAAGTGTTCCCTCTCTTCTGCGCACTGCCATGCGCCAAAACAGTGGCTTTCCGCACATACGGGGTATCGGCGTATTCAGGAGAAATTGCACAACAGATTTTGCGGTCCATTATCTCTTGATACCCTTGTGAAAATGAAAGAAAAAAAATGTTCCAATGTAAATTTTTTGTGAAAAAAAGTAAAAATGTTCATCTTTTCCTTCCACAATGCTTTAGTTCTCGTGAAGGCCTTGAAGAGTTAATAAACTTCTTGAATGTGGTTTTGTGCACCTTGGAGGTGCAGTTTTTAGAATGGTTTGTAAACCGCAGCAAAACCGCGCAGAAAAAACCGCACCGTCAGCACAGCGTTTTTGAAACCCCATAGGATTTCATTGTACTGTACTTGGTCAGTAGCCTAATAAATTCATTTTTTGGAAAAAAAAAACAGCAAAAAAAAACAAAAAAAAAAACAATAAAAGCACACATTTAGTATCGCGGCGTCTGTAACGACCCGCCCTATAAAACTGCCCAATTAGTTAACCCCTTTAGCGAACCCCTTAAAAAATAAAAAACGAAGCAAAAAAATAATGCTTTATCATCATACCGCCGAACAAAAAGTGCTATAACGCGCGATCAAAAAGACAGATATAAATAACCATGGTACCGCTGAAAACGTCATCTTGTCCCGCAAAAAACGAGTTGCCACACAGCATCATCAGTGAAAAAATAAAAAAAGTTATAGCTCGCAGAATAAAGCGATGCAAAAATTATTATTTTTTATATAAAATTGTTTTCATTGCATAAAAGCGCCAAAACATAAAAAAGAGACATAAATGAAGTATCACTGTAACCGTACTGACCCGAAGAATAAAACCGCTTTATCAATTCTACCGCACGCGGAACGGTGTAAACGCACCCTCCAAAAGAAATTATTGAAATGCTGGTTTTTGTTCATTCTGCGTCCCAAAAATTGTAATAAAAAGCGATCAAAAAAGTCACGTGCCCGAAAATGGTTCCAATAAAAACGTCAATTCGTCCCGCAAAAAATAAGACCTCACATGACTCTGTGGGTAAAAATATGGAAAAATTATAGCTCTCAAAATGTGGTGATGCAAAAACTATTTTTACAATAAAAAGTGTCTTTTAGCGTATGACAGCTGCCAAACATAAAAACTTGCTATAAATAGTAAATCAAACCCCCCGTTATCACCCCCTTAGTTAGGGAAAAATAATAAAATTAAAAAAATGTATTTATTTCCATTTTTCCATTAGGGTTGGGGCTAGGGTTAGAGTTAGGGGTGTGTTGGGGTTAGGGTTGGAGTTAGAATTGGGGGGTTTCCACTGTTTGGGCACATCAGGTGCTCTCCAAACGCAACATGGCGTCTGATCTCAATTCCGGCCAATTCTGCGTTGAAAAAGTCAAATGGTGGTCCTTCCCTTCCAAGCTCTGCCATGCGCCCAGTGTTTTACCCCCACATATGGGGTATCAGCCTATTCAGGACAAATTGCAAAACAACTTTTGGGGTCCAATTTCTCCTGTTACCCTTAGGAAAATAAAAAATTGGGGGTAAAAATATCATTTTTGTGGAAAAAAAAATATGATTTTTTTTATTTTCACGCCCAGGAGTTATAGACTTCTGTGAAGCACTTGGAGGTTCAAAGTGCTCACCACACATCTTGATAAGTTCCGTGGGAGGTCTAGTTTCCAAAATGGTGTCATTTGTGGGAGATTTCCACTGTTTAGGCACATCAGGAGCTTTCCAAACGTGGCATGGCGTCCAATCCCAATTCCTGCCAAAAAAGTCAAATGGCGCTGCTTCCCTTCCGAGCTCTGCCATGTGCCCAAATAGTGGTTTCAGCGTACTCAGGACAATTTGCACAATAACTTTTATGGTCCTGTTACCCTTGGGAAAATAAAAATTGGGGGTGAAAAGATCATTTTTGTGGAAAAAATATGATTTTCTGATTGTACGGCTGTACGTTATAAACTTCTGTGAAGCCCTTGTGGGTTCAAAGTTCTCACCACATATCTAGATAAGTTCCTTGGGGGGGGGTCTAGTTTCCAAAATGGGGTCACTTGTGGGGGGGTTTCCACTGTTTAGGCACATCAGGGGCTCTCCAAACGTGACATGGCGTCCGATCTGAATTCCAGCCAATTTTGCATTGAAAAAGTCAAACGGCTCTCCTTCCCTTCTGAGCTCTGCCATGCACCGAAACAGTGGTTCCCCCCCCCACGTCAGGTATCAGCATACTCAGGACAAATTGCACAATAACTTTTGCAGTCCAATTTCTCCTGTTACCCTTGGTAAAATAAAAAAAATTTGGACCTGAAGTAATTTTTTTGTGAAAAAAAGTTAAATGTCAATTTTTTTTAAACATTCAAAAAATTCCTGTGAAGCACCTGAAGGGTTAATAAACTTCTTGAATGTGGTTTTGAGCACCTTGAAGGGTGCAGTTTTTAGAATGGTGTCACTTTTGGGTATTTTCTATCATATAGACCCCTCAAAGTGACTTCAAATGTGATGTGGTCCGAAAAAATAAAATGGTGTTGCAAAAATGAGAAATCGATGGTCAACTTTTAACCCTTATAACTTCCTAACAAAAAAAATTTTGATTTCAAAATTGTGCTGATGTAAAGTAAACATGTGGGAAATGTTACTTAAGTTTTTTGTGTGCCGTATCTCTGTGATTTAAGGGCATAAAAATTCAAAGTTGGAAAATTGCAAAACTTTCAACATTTTCGCCAAATTTCCGTTTTTTTCACAAATAAATGCAAATTTGAATGAAATTTTACCACTAACATGAAGTACAATATGTCACGAGAAAACAATGTCAGAATCAGTGGGATCCATGGAAGCGTTTCAGAGTTATTACTTCATAAAGGGACAGTGGTCAGAATTGTAAAAATTGGCCCGGGAGTTAACGTGCAAACCACCCTTGGGGGTAAAGGGGTTAAAGTAATGAATACGCGCTCCACGACTATGGGAGTGGAGACGTGTGCATATTCATTACATTAATGAGCAGTACCACGTGATTGCTCAGCCTTGGAAGGAAGACAGGAAGAGAGATGCCCGCGCCCGGACTGAGATGCAGGGAGGGACTGATATGCAGCGATGACGCCAGGAGGGCGAGTATGATGTCTTCTGCTCCCCATCCCCCTGCCGGCAATGACTTGTGTATAAGCGGAGAGGGGCGTTTTCAGCACAAAAAAAAAGTGCTGAAAATCTCGGCTTATACACAAGTATATACGGTAATAGGGCGCTTATTTAAACAATAATTGATGCATTTGTGTGTGGATTTGCAGTAATAACTTCTAAATCCTATTAAAAAAAAAAAAACACGTGAAAGGCCCTAAAGAGGAAGAGGTCATGCATGCACGTGGTTCTCTACAATAAATCATGTTTTTTTCATACTGCCTAATGACTCCCATAAGCTACAGTGGAGGGAGACACAGACATAGAAGACCACCGGTATAATTCACATTCTCCTTTCTGGAGCCAAACGGGTTGAGAGACCCCATTCTCCTGATGTATGAGACATCCAGAGATGTCTACACAGGCCACCATTAGTAGAGATGAGAAAACTTGTTTGGAAAACGTTCGCCAATCTCAAATTTGCCACGAACGTAGCACATTTGGATCCGTGTTCGGTTTCCCGAGCATTTTTCCTCAAAGTCGTCAAAATGTAGTCATAGATTGATGAGTGGGGGAGGGTGGGTCTAAGTCAGAGGAGCTGCGAAGTGTAATTTTTTTTAATACCTTACGTGTGTACATTCCGGCTGCCAATCAGGGTGCAGAAACTATCCACAACGTCATGACGAAGTCTTCTGTGATTGGCTGCCAAAGTCACATGTCCCTGTCCACATAAAAAGCGGACATCTTGTTTTGCTGGCTCCATTTTCTCAGTGTCACAGTGGATAGAGGTCGCGCTAGTGCTGAAAGTGAACTTATCAGTTAACTAGATAGGATCCTGTCCTGTGTGAAATCAATCTTCCGGCATATAACTAGATTGTGCTAAAACTGTGTTGCAGGCAGAAGACACTATTTGCTAATCCAAATCGTTTCAGCAAAAACTATGTTGCAGTGAAGAATCCAAAGGCCAGATTTCCTCTTAAAAATCGCTATGCCTGGTGCATCCAGGAGGCGCTATTTGCTGATCCAAATTGTTTGGGATAAAACTGTGCTGCAGTGAGGAATCAAGAAGCCACATCTGCTCATCAAAACCGTTAGTTAAAGGGAATCTGTCACCTATTTTTTCATATATAAGGTGTGGCCACCGCCATCAGGGGCTTATCTACAGTATTCTGTAATGCTGTAGATAAGACCCCGATGTAACCTGAAAGAGAAGAAAAACTCACACCCACTTACACTCACCCAGGGGCGGTCCGGTGCCTCCCATCTTCTAGCGATGACGTCCTCTTCTTTGCTTCCAATCACGGCTCTGATGCTGGCGCACTGCAGTACTCTACTCTGCCCACAAGAGCTAGAAGACACCCATCGGACCCAGACCGGACCTGGACCGCCCCTGGGTGAGTATAATATAGCTAGTTTTTCTTCTCTTTCAGGTTACATCAGGGGCTTACCTACAGCATTATCGAATGCTATAGGTAAGCCCCTGATGGCGGTGGCCGCATCTTATATGCAAAAAAATAGGTGACAGATTCCCTTTAAGAGTGGTTGTTCCCAAGACAGCAGTGAGGCACACAGCGTGTACTGCAGTTCTAGACTTCCAACTCTAGGAACATCAAGGCGTCACCACAAAAACATTAGCAGCAGCAGTGTAAGTGGCATAAGCAATTTCTGTGAGCCATTTCACACATTTTTTTTTTTTTAGACAAGCACGTGCACAAGTACAAGTCTGACATGTTGTGAACGACTTGAAAGGATGGTGCAGGAGTACCTCAAGCTCAATATCAATGGCATCAGGGGGAATTTGGACCCTTTAGCATTTTGGTTTTCAAAAATCGAAGAATAGCGTGGAGGTTTTGTCATGCCCGGCAGCCAGAGTTCTCTCAGAATGTGTCTTCAGCGCTGCTGGTGGTGTCCTGATGGATAAGCACAGCCAGCTGTCCCCTGAAAGTGTAGACCGGCTAACTTCCATCAAAATGAACAAGTGGATCTCCAATGGCTTTTGCACCCCAGTCGCAGACTAGGTGATGGTGTTGTGTTCAGTGTCTTGCATTAATCTCACGTCATTGCAGTCTGTCTCATTTTTGTAGTGGCTTCTGTGCCTGCTGTTGCTACAATTTTTTGAAATGTGGAGACTCCAAGTTGGATCTCCCCATCTGGTGGGCTGCCTGTAGCGGAAGGTGTGTCAGAGGCTTAATTATACTATTTCTACTCTGTGGAAAGTACTTTTGCCACTTTAGTGGTGTGTGACAATTTTTTGAAATGTGGAGACTCCAAGTTGGGTCTCCTTCATATGTGTTGCCTGTAGAGGTATTGATCCCAGAGAGACAGGTCTGCATCTACTTTCCCTCAACTACCTGTGTTACTATCCTTACATTTTTATACCAATAGTACTCTATGACACAGATGTTTGTGCCATCTGAGTGCAACTGGGAAAAAAAAATTGGGAGGTGCTACATGAGGTATTAGGGCTCTCAGCAAAGAAGGCTTACACAGCTCCTTAACCACCAGGTCTTAATTAAAACTTCAAAGCTGTAAATGCTGGGCCAGACCCTGATACCTCATGCATGGCACATGGCTGACTGCTGCTGTGCTATTAGGAAATTTCTACTGTGTGTCAAGTGATGCCATTTTTCATGGTGTCTGCCCCTAATTTTAGCTGTTAGCTATTTGCTACCCCAAAAGGTGTTGAGTATACATTTGGTTTGGCTTGCCATTGAATTTAATGGGGTTTGGGTACATTTGTCTAACCGAACCTTGGATGATCTCTAACCATTAGTACTTGCCATTCCCTGATCCTAAGCCACTGGCCACTACTCTGTGTGTTGGTGCTCACATATGGATAACCTGTCAGACAAGCATTGCTCTTTCCATATGATCGGGGGCCATGCAGAATGGCATCGGGGGCTGCGGGTTGTGCACTCCTGATCTAGATAATGAAGCTGTATATAGTGGGAGAAAAAAGTATTTAGTCAGTGACCAATTGTGCAAGTTCTCCCACTTAAAAACATGAGAGAGGCCTGTAATTAACATCATAGGTAGACCACAACTATGAGAGTCAAAATGAGAAAACATCCAGAAAATCACCTTGTCTGATTTGGCAAGATTTAATTTGCAAATTATGGTGGAAAATAAGTATTTGGTCATCTAAAAACATGCAAGATTTCTGGCTCTCAGACCTGTAACTTCTTTTTTAAGAGGCTCCTCTGTCCTCCACTCATTACCTGTGGTAATGGCACCTGTTTGAACTTGTTATAAGAATAAAAGACACCTGTCCACAACCTCAAACAGTCACACTCCAAACTCTACCAAAGTGAAGACCAAAAAGCTGTCGAAGGACACCAGAAACAAAATTGTAGCCCTGCACCAGGCTGGGAAGACTGAATCTGCAATAGGCAAGCAGCTTGGTGTGATGAAATCTTCTGTGGGAGCAATAATAAGAAAATGGAAGACATACAAGACCACTAATAAGCTTCCTCAATCTGGGGCTCCATGCAAGATCTCACCCCGTGGGGTCAAAGTGATCACAAGAACAGTGAGCCAAAATCCCAGAAACACACAGAGAGACCTAGTGAATGACCTGAATACAGCTGGGACCACCGTAACAAAGGCTACCATCAGTAACACTACGCCGCCAGGGACTCAGATCCTGCAGTGCCAGACGTATCCCCCTGCTAAAGCCAGTACTTGTCCAGGCCCCTCTGAAGTTTGCTAGAGAGCATTTGGATTATCCAGAAGAGTATTGGGAGAATGTCATATGGTCTGACGAAACCAAAGTAGAACTGTTTGGTATAAGCAAAACTCGTCGTGTTTGGAGGAGACAGAATGCTGTGTTGCATCCAAAGAACACCATACCTACTGTGAAGCATAGGGGTGGCAACATCATGCTTTGGGGCTGTTTCTCTGCAAAGGGACCAGGACGAATGATCCGTGAACATGAAAGAATGAATGGGGCCATGTATCGTGAGATTTTGAGTGCAAACCTCCTTCCATCAGCAAGGGCATTGAAGATGAAAATTGGATGGGTCTCTCAGCATAATGATCAAAAGTACACCACTAGCCAATGAAGGCGTGGCTTCTTAAGAAGCATATACAAGCCCAAAACATCACTGCTCTAGAGGAGATCTGAATGGAGGAATGGGCTAACATACAACCAACAGTGTGTGCCAACCTTGTGAAGACTTACAGAAAACATTTGACCACTGTCATTGCCAACAAAGGATTTATAACAAAATATTGAGATGAACTTTTGTTAATGACCAAATACTTATTTTCCACCATAAGTTTAAAAAAAAAAAAAAATCTTGCAAAGTCAGACAAGGTGATTTTCTGGATTTATCATTTTGACTCTCATAGTTGTGGTCTACCTATGAATGATGTCAATTACAGGCCTCTCATCTTTTAAGTGTGACAACTTGCACAATTGGTCGCTGACTAAATACTTTTTTTCACCACTGTAACTGGGGTAGGTTATTAAAATACTCGTAATATTGGAGGGTCTGGATTCAGATTATTGAAGACACATCTCCTTTTTCACCAGGCAGTGCTGTACATTTTATCCTCGTGTCTTGAACTGCAGCTCAGTCTTAAAGAGGTTGGTTGGCTAGGTACTGGAGACCCACCCTCTATTCGAATCAACAAGGGCCAGCACAAGGCCACAGTCACTAGGCAGTGGACAAGCTGTGCAGATTCGCAACTCAGCACATCTGGCATTTGGACCATCTGATCAATAGGGGTGCCGGATGATGCATTGCCATCAATCAGATATTGATGACCTATCCTAAGGATAGGCCATCAATATGAAAGTCATGGACAAATCCTTTAATTAAGCAATGAAATTTATTCATATATTTACTGGAGGAAAAAAACTGAGTATTAGAAAAAATTTTGCAACATTAGTTTAATATGGAGGAGTTCCATAAATTACTAAAACAGGAGAGCAGACAGGCCTCTGAGGTGAATGGGGAGATCAGGGAGGTGGTCCCCAGCACTCAGCCCTGGATTACTATGCTATTATTAGTGTGTATTGGAGGAGCACAAGAGGGATTTGTGCTAGAATTACTTTTTTTTTTATAGCACTTCCATCAAGTAGTAGTGCCAGGGAGCAGGACCAGCGGCCAAGACACAAAGACCAGATCTCTTATAGGGCCGCCAGGATCTGTTCATAGTTGAATCCAGATCTGGCACGGATCCTTTAGTAGCAGTAACCCTAACAAATGAGAAGAGTCTTTAGGGATTTTGGCAGGTGCTTCCTCGCCTCCTGTGCTCACACCTGCGCCAACTCTAAAAATTCCCTTAGAACATCAATGTGATCATAATAACCAGTAGACAAACCAGTCCCACGACCATACTGGGAATACTGGGAAACATCTATCAGCTGCAGTGGATACCCCAGGAAAGCAGGGCCTCCATCACCTGCCGCCATGCCCACCCCCATTAGGGGCACAGAGCCTCCACCATCCCCCCAAAACAGTGCACAGAGCCCCCACCATCCTCCCCAGAGCACAACCCCCCTCTCCCCATACGGGGCACAGGGCTCTACCCCCCTCCCAAACAAAGCACAACCCCCTCCCCCACAATACCCTCATCCAGGGCACAGAGACTCCCCCACCATCCCCCCAAAAAAGGGTACAGAGCCCCCACCATCCCCCCAAAACAGTGCACAGAGCCCCCACCAACCTCCCCAGAGCACAACCCCCCTCTCCCCATACGGGGCACAGGGCTCTACCCCCTTCCCAAACAAAGCACAAACCCCTCCCCCACAATACCCTCATCCAGCGCACAGAGACTCCCCCACCATCCCCCCAAAACAGTGCACAGAGCCCCCACCATCCTCCCCAGAGCACAACCCCCCTCTCCCCATACGGGGCACAGGGCTCTACCCCCCTCCCAAACAAAGCACAACCCCCTCCCCCACAATACCCTCATCCAGGGCACAGAGACTCCCCCACCATCCCCCCAAAACAGGGTACAGAGCCCCCACCATCCTCCCCAAACAGAGCACAACCCCCCTCTCCCCATACGGGGCACAGTGCTCTAGCCCCCTCCCAAACAAAGCACAACCCCCTCCCCCACAACACCCTCATCCAGGGCACAGAGACCCTCCATCCAGGACACAGACATGGGGGATCCTCCAGACGTCTCAGTGCACACTGCTCATACCGATCTCCGCGGTTATATAAACTCTTCCCAGCGGTGCTCTCCCCCTCCCTGAGCCGGGCCTCCTGCTGTGTCCGCCATAGTACGGGAGGGAGCAGGGACCCCACACTGCCGGGCCCTTTCTCTGCTCTCCACCCAGCCCGAAGCGCCGCGGAGACCCCGCACACAGAGCAGAGCCCCATCCCGGATAATAGATACCTGAATCCGCTTCTTCTGTCTCCTCCGCTCCGCCATGTCTGCCCCGGCCTGTCTGGTGACGTGGAGGGGGCGTCTCTAAGAGGTGCGCGCGGCCACTGGGGGCAGAGAGCGCGTCCCCGGGGCTCCGGTCTGAAGGGGCAGGACGGGCACGGCGGCGGGTGTCTCCTCTGCCTGCTCGGGACATGAGCGCCTCTAGCGGGAGGACGTGGCTGCAGTGCGCCGCCGCCATGTCCTGTGCTGCGGACAGGAAACCTTTCCTTCACTGGCCCAGTGGCCCTACCACACGAGTAACCCTTTCTCAGCTTTTCTGTTCTGGTGTCATAAATTACTTATTTCTTGCAATAACTGAGTGTGGCCTGTGCTCCCACATTGTTATACCTGTCTGGGCTACACAGCATAGTGCAAGTGAATGGGGTCAGATCGGGCCCCATATATCCATCCTGGCCGTTCCATATATCCATCTTGGCCTCTCCATATATCCATCCTGGCCGTTCCATATATCCATGCTGGTCCCCCCATATATCCATCCTGGCCCCCCCATATATCCATCTTGGCTCCTCCATATATCCATGCTGGTCCCCCCATAAATCCATCCTGGCCGTTCCATATATCCATCTTGGCCTCTCCATATATCCATCCTGGCCGTTCCAAATATCCATCTTGGCCTCTCCATATATCCATCCTGGCCGTTCCATATATCCATCCTGCCCCCCCCCATATATCCATTCTGGCCCCCCTCATATATTCATCCTGGCCTCTCCATATATTCATCCTGGCCCTTCCATATATCCATCCTGCCCCCCCCATATATCCATTCTGGCCCCCCTCATATATTCATCCTGGCCTCTCCATATATTCATCCTGGCCCTTCCATATATCCATCCTGCCCCCCCATATATCCATCCTGGCCCCCCCATATATTCATCCTGGCCCCTCCATATATTAATCCTGGCCCCTCCATATATCCATCTTGGCTCCTCCATATATCCATCCTGGCCCCTCCATATATCCATCTTGGCTCCTCCATATATCCATCCTGGCCCCTCCATATATCCATCCTTGCCCCTCCATATAATCATCTTGGCCTCTCCATATATCCATCTTGGCTCCTCCATATATCCATCCTGGCCCTTCTATATATCCATCCTGGCCCCTCCATATATTCATCTTGGCCTCTCCATATATCCATCTTGGCCCCTCCATATATTCATCTTGGCCTCTCCATATATCCATCTTGGCTCCTCCATATAGCCATCCTGGCCCCTCCCCCATATATCCATCCTGGCCCCTCCATATATTCATCTTGGCTCCTCCATATATCCATCCTGGCCCCTCCATATATTCATCTTGGCTCCTCCATATATCCATCCTGCCCCCCCCCATATATCCATCCTGGCCCCTCCATATATTCATCCTGGCTCCTCCATATATTCATCTTGGCCCCTCCATATATCCATCCTGGCCCCTTCATATATCTATCCTGGCCCCGCCATATATTCATCCTGGCCCCTCCATATATTCATCTTGGCCTCTCCATATATCCATCTTGGCTCCTCCATATATCCATTCTGGCCCCTCCATATATCCATCCTAGCCACTCCATATATCCATCTTGGCTCCTCCATATATCCATCCTGGCCCGTCCATATATTCATCCTGGCCCCTCCATATATCCATCTTGGCTCCTCCATATATCCATCCTGGCCCCCCATATATCTATCCTGGCCCCTCCATATATTCATCCTGGCCCTTCCATATATCCATCCTGCCCCCCCCATATATCCATTCTGGCCCCCCTCATATATTCATCCTGGCCTCTCCATATATTCATCCTGGCCCTTCCATATATCCATCCTGCCCCCCCATATATCCATCCTGGCCCCCCCATATATTCATCCTGGCCCCTCCATATATTAATCCTGGCCCCTCCATATATCCATCTTGGCTCCTCCATATATCCATCCTGGCCCCTCCATATATCCATCTTGGCTCCTCCATATATCCATCCTGGCCCCTCCATATATCCATCTTGGCTCCTCCATATATCCATCCTTGCCCCTCCATATAATCATCTTGGCCTCTCCATATATCCATCTTGGCTCCTCCATATATCCATCCTGGCCCTTCTATATATCCATCCTGGCCCCTCCATATATTCATCTTGGCCTCTCCATATATCCATCTTGGCCCCTCCATATATTCATCTTGGCCTCTCCATATATCCATCTTGGCTCCTCCATATAGCCATCCTGGCCCCTCCCCCATATATCCATCCTGGCCCCTCCATATATTCATCTTGGCTCCTCCATATATCCATCCTGGCCCCTCCATATATTCATCTTGGCTCCTCCATATATCCATCCTGGCACTTTCATATATCCATCCTGGCCCCCCCCATATATCCATCCTGGCCCCTCCATATATTCATCCTGGCTCCTCCATATATTCATCTTGGCCCCTCCATATATCCATCCTGGCCCCTTCATATATCTATCCTGGCCCCGCCATATATTCATCCTGGCCCCTCCATATATTCATCTTGGCCTCTCCATATATCCATCTTGGCTCCTCCATATATCCATTCTGGCCCCTCCATATATCCATCCTAGCCACTCCATATATCCATCTTGGCTCCTCCATATATCCATCCTGGCCCCTCCATATATTCATCCTGGCCCCTCCATATATCCATCTTGGCTCCTCCATATATCCATCCTGGCCCCCCATATATCTATCCTGGCCCCTCCATATATTCATCTTGGCCTCTCCATATATCCATCTTGGCTCCTCCATATATCCATCCTGGCCCTTCCATATATCCATCCTGGCCCCTCCATATATTCATCTTGGCCTCTCCATATATCCATCTTGGCTCCTCCATATATCCATCCTGGCCCCCCCATATATCCATCCTGGCCCCTCCATATATCCATCTTGGCTCCTCCATATATCCATCTTGGCCTCTCCATATATCCATCCTGGCCCTTCCATATATCCGACTTGGCCTCTCCATATGTCCATCCTGGCCCTTCCATATATCCATCCTGCCCCCCCCCCATATATTCATCCTGGCCCCTCCATATATTAATCCTGGCCTCTCCATATATCCATTCTGGCCCCCCTCATATATTCATCCTGGCCTCTCCATATATCCATCCTGGCCCTTCCATATATCCATCCTGCCCCCCCATATATCCATCCTGGCCCCTCCATATATTCATCCTGGCCTCTCCATATATCCATCCTGCCCCCCCCCCATATATTAATCCTGGCCCCTCCATATATCCATCTTGGCTCCTCCATATATCCATCCTGGCCCCTCCATATATCCATCCTGTCCCCTTCATATATCCATCTTGGCTCCTCCATATATCCATCCTGGCCCTTCCATATATTCATCCTGGCCCCTCCATATAATCATCTTGGCCTCTCCATATATCCATCCTGGCCCCTCCATATATTCATCTTGGCCTCTCCATATATCCATCTTGGCTCCTCCATATATCCATCCTGTCCCCTCCATATAATCATCTTGGCTCCTCCATATATCCATCCTGGCCCTTCTATATATCCATCCTGGCCCCTCCATATATTCATCTTGGCCTCTCCATATAGCCATCTTGGCCCCTCCATATATTCATCTTGGCCTCTCCATATATCCATCGTGGCCCCTCCATATATCCATCCTGGCCCTTCCATATATCCATCCTGGCCCTTCCATATATCCATCCTGGCCTCTCCATATATCCATCCTGGCCCCCCATATATCCATCTTGGCCCCTCCATATATTCATCCTGGCCCCTCCATATATCCATCTTGGCTCCTCCATATATCCATCCTGGCCCCCCCATATATCCATCCTGGCCCCTCCATATATCCATCCTGGCCTCTCCATATATCCATCCTGCCCCCCCCATATATCCATCCTGGGCCCCCCCCCATATATCCATCCTGGCCCCTCCATATATTCATCTTGGATCCTCCATATATCCATCCTGGCCCCTCCATATATCCATCTTGGCTCCTCCATATATCCATCCTGGCACTTTCATATATCCATCCTGGCCTCTCCATATATCCATCCTGGCCTCCCCATATATCCATCCTGGCCCCTCCATATATTCATCCTGGCTCCTCCATATATTCATCTTGGCCCCTCCATATATCCATCCTGGCCCCTCCATATATTCATCCTGGCCCCTCCATATATCCATCTTGGCTCCTCCATATATCCATCCTGGCCTCTCCATATATCCATCCTGGCCCCTCCATATATCCATCTGGCCTCTCCATATATCCATCCTGCCCCCCCCCTATATATCCATCCTGGCCCCTCCATATATTCATCCTGGCCCCTCCATATATCCATCTTGGCTCCTCCATATATCCATCTGGCCCCCCCATATATCCATTCTGGCCCTTCCATATATCCATCCTGGCCTCTCCATATATCCATCCTGGCCCCTCCATATATCCATCTGGCCTCTCCATATATCCATCCTGCCCCCCCCCTATATATCCATCCTGGCCCCTCCATATATTCATCCTGGCCCCTCCATATATCCATCTTGGCTCCTCCATATATCCATCTGGCCCCCCCATATATCCATTCTGGCCCTTCCATATATCCATTCTGGCCCCTCCATATATTATCTTGGCCTCTCCATATATCCATCTTGGCCTCTCCATATATCCATCCTGGCCTCTCCATATATCCATCCTGCCCCCCCCCATATATCCATCCTGCCCCCCCCCATATATCCATCCTGGCCCCCCATATATCCATCCTGGCCCCTCCATATATTCATCCTGGCCCCTCCATATATCCATCTTGGCTCCTCCATATATCCATCCTGGCCCCCCCATATATCCATCCTGGCCCCTCCATATATCCATCCTGACCTCTCCATATATCCATCCTGCCCCCCCCATATATCCATCCTGGGCCCCTCCCCCATATATCCATCCTGGCCCCTCCATTTATTCATCTTGGCTCCTCCATATATCCATCCTGGCCCCTCCATATATTCATCTTGGCTCCTCCATATATCCATCCTGGCACTTTCATATATCCATCCTGGCCCCCCCATATATCCATCCTGGCCCCTCCATATATTCATCCTGGCTCCTCCATATATTCATCTTGGCCCCTCCATATATCCATCCTGGCCCCTCCATATATCCATCCTGGCCCCTCCATATATTCATCCTGGCCCCTCCATATATCCATCTTGGCTCCTCCATATATCCATCCTGGCCCCCCCATATATCCATCCTGGCCCCTCCATATATCCATCCTGGCCTCTCCATATATCCATCCTGCCCCCCCCCCATACATCCATCCTGGCCCCTCCATATATTCATCCTGGCCCCTCCATATATTCATCCTGGCCCCTCCATATATTCATCTTGGCTCCTCCATATATCCATCTGGCCCCCCCATATATCCATCCTGGCCCCTCCATATATCCATCCTGGCCTTTCCATATATTCATGTTGGCCTCTCCATGTATCCATCTTGGCTCCTCCATATATCCATTCTGGCCCCTCCATATATTCATCTTGGCCTCTCCATATATCCATCCTGGCACTTTCATATATCCATTCTGGCCCCTCCATATATCCATCTTGGCTCCTCCATATATCCATCCTGGCCCCTCCATATATCCATCCTGGCCCCCCCATATATTCATCCTGGCCCCTCCATATATTCATCTTGGCTCCTCCATATATGCATCCTGGCCCCTCCATATAACCATCCTGGCCCCCCCATATATTCATCCTGGCCCCTCCATATATTCATCTTGGCTCCTCCATATATCCATCCTGGACCCTCCATATATTCATCTTGGCCTCTCCATATATCCATCCTGGCACTTTCATATATCCATCCTGGCCTCTCCATATATCCATCCTGGCCCCTCCATATATTCATCCTGGCTCCTCCATATATTCATCTTGGCCCCTCCATATATCCATCCTGGCCCCTCCATATATCCATCCTGGCTCCTCCATATATCCATACTGGCTCCTCCATATATCCATCATGGCCTCTCCATATATCCATCCTGGTCCCTCCATATATCCATCCTGGTCCCTCCATATATCCTTCCTGGCCCCTTCATATATCCATCCTGGCCCCTCCCTATATCCATCCTGGCTCCTCCCTATATCCATCCTGGCCTCTCCATATATCCATCCTGGCCCCTCCATATATCCATCCTGGCCCCTCCCTATATCCATCCTGGCTCCTCCCTATATCCATCCTGGCCTCTCCATATATCCATCCTGGCCCCAATATATATAACCATCCAGGCCCCTCCATACACTGTGTGCAGAATTATTTGGCAAGTTGTATTTTAGAGGATTCTTTTTATTATTGAACAACAACTATGTTCCCAATCAACCCAAAAGACTCAAAAGTATCAAAGCTTAATATTTTTGGAAGTTGGAGTGGTTTTTTTCTTAGATTTGGCTATTTTTGGAGGATATGTGTTTGTGCAGGTAACTACAGTCATATGTTAAAGTTTGGGCACCCCTCTTAATGTTAACCTTTTTTCTTTATAACAATTTTGGTTTTTGCAACAGCTAACAGTGGCACAACTCCTTTAACCCCTTTCTGACAGGGGGTGTAATGGTACGCCCACGTCAGACTCCCCCTATTTGGTGCGGGCTCTAGCACTGAGCCCGCACTTTTCTGGGCACAAGACAGCTGATCTATACAGCTGACATGTGCCTGCAACAGCCCCGGGTGGAATCGTGATCCACCCGCTGCTGTTAAATACAGGTGTCAGTCTCTGAAAGCGGCATTTAACTCTCACTTACCAAACGCACGTTGCTAATCCTGTCTATCAGTGACCCAGTCACATGATCGCGGGCCACCGATGGGTCAGCATGACAACCAGAGTTCTGCATTGTCACTGCAAGATTGCTATGAGTGACGCTACATGGCAATCAAAAGATCGTATCTACACCAAAATGGTATCAATTACTATGCCAGATCGGCGCTCAAAAGAAAGCCCTCACTCAGCCCCATATCATGAAAAATGGAGACGCTACAGGTTTCAGAAAACGGCGCCATTTTTTAAAACAAATTTTTGAATTTTTTTTTCACCACGTAAATAAAAAAGAACCTGTACATGTTTGGGATCTACGAACTTGTAGTGACCTGGAGTATCATAACGGCAGGTCAGTTTTAGCATTTAATGAACATGGTAAAAAAAAAAAAAAACAACTGTGGAATTGCACTTTTTTTTGCAATTTCACCCATTTTTCAGTAGACAATATGTTAAAACCAATGATGTCGTTCAAATGTACAACTTGTCCCGCAAAAAACAAGCCCTCACATGACCATATTGACCAAAAAAATAAAAAGTTATGGCTCTGGGAATAAGGGGAGCAAAAAACAGAAATTCAAATACTGAAATACCCCTGGTCGTTAAGGGGTTAAATATGTGACTGCTTTTAGAACATCTCTCCTCCCAAAATTACAAGTTAGAGCGTATGCACAGACCTGTGGGAGAACATAATGCAGTGCACATGATTCATTACTTGTTAAGCTTCTGCCACTGTCTATGTATAGCAAAAAAAAACAATGACAAACTCATCTCTTCCACTTCACACTACATAAGAAGTGCCAGCAGCAACCAAGATGGCACTGCAGCTACTGGCAGCTTTACTCATTCAGCTCAACGGCACATGAGCACTTGCTGCACTCAGGGCCGTCATCATTGCATTACTGCCCTTACTGGCGTATAGGGCCCAGTGCGGAGGGGGGCCTGGTCTGGGTCCCCCTCTTCACCGGGCCCCAGAGGCAGGATTTGGCCATTCGGTCAGTAACTGAACATGCGTCCTCGGATCAGAGGCGTATCTAGGCTTCCTGGCACCCGGGGCAAGAATTTGGTTCGGCGCCCCCCCCCACTCCAAATCCCCCACACATTAACCCCATCCCCACTCATTAACCCCCATCCCCACTCCAAATCCCCCACACATTAAATAACCCCCATCCCCACTCCCAAATCCCCCCCACACATTATGTACCCCCCACTCCAAATCCCCCACATATTAACCCCATCCCTACTCATTAACCCCCCCAAACAATAACCCCCATCCCTGCTCATTAATTCCATCCCCACTCATTAACCCCCCGTTCATACTCCCAAATCCCCCAACACATTATGTACCCCCCACTCCAAATCCCCCACTCATTAACCCCCCAGACATTAATTCCATCCCCACTCATTAACCCTCCACAAATTAATTCCATCCCCACTCAATAACCCCCATCCCCACACATTAACCCCCATCCCCACTCATTAACCCCCCACACATTAACCCCCATCCCCACTCATTAACCCCCCACACATTAACCCCCATCCCCACTCATTAACCCCCACACAGTAACCCCCATCTCCAGTCATTAACCCCCCCACTCATTAACCCCCATCCCCACACATTGACCCCCATCCATTAACCCCATCCCCACTCATTAATCCCCATCCCCACACATTAACCCCCATCCATTAACCCCATCCCCACTCATTAATCCCCATCCCCACATTAACCTCATCTCCACTCATTAACCCCCCCACACATTAACCCCCATCCCCACTCATTAACCCCCCACACATTAACCCCCATCCCCACTCATTAACCCCCCACACATTAACCCCATCCCCACTCATTAACCCCCATCCCCATTCATTAACCCCCCACACATTAACCCCATCCCCTTTACCCCCACACAGTAACCCCCATCTCCACTCATTAACCCCCCCACATTAACCCCATCCCCACTCATTAACCCCCATCCCCACTCATTAACCCCCCACACATTAACCCCATCCCCTTTACCCCCCCACAGTAACCCCCATCTCCACTCATTAACCCCCCACTCATTAACCCCCATCCCCACATTAACTTCATCTCCACTCATTAACCCCCCCCACACACATTAACCCCATCCCCACTCATTAACCCCATCGCCACACATTAACACCCTCCATCTTCGGTGGTTTCTTCAGCTCCACATTGGAGCACACTTACCACCAGTGCTGAGCGTTCGGTAGAGGCTAAATCCAAGTCGGCTAAAGGACCTCTGCTGACGTCATGCCCATGTGACCAGAAGGGGTGGCGCCTCTTCCTCCATAGAGCAGCAGAGCAGACAGGAGGAAGCTGCGGATGATTTAGCCTCAACCGCAATTGTACTGGCGTCTATACAGACGTCAGTACAATTGTTCCCTGGGAGCCGGCACGCGCACCTTCTCTGCGCCAGCTGACAGCTGACACAGAGAACCGCCGACTCTCAGGCCAGGGGTGGGCGGCAGAACGCAGCCGCCAGGGAGGACACTGCGGACCGCTGCATTCCGGCCCGGACTGCGCCCCCTGCCGGCTGCGCCCGGGGCAACTGCCCCGGTTGCCCCCCCCTAGATACGCCCCTGCCTCGGATACACGTTCAGTTGAAATCTATTGCCAGCAGCTGACGTTGGAGCACATGTTGCCGGCGTATGTTGTCACTGTCATGCACTGGTGCGTCCGCGCCTCAAATGATTGAGGAAGAGAACGCCCATGAGAGGACATATCTGGAGGGCAGAATCAAAGGATATATAGAGGGTGGACAGAATTGGAGGACATATGGGAAGAGAATGGAGATATGGGGTCAAGAATGAGACACATGGGGGGCGTTATTTTAGTAAGGTGCCAAGATGTTAGACATTATTACTGTAGAGGCTAATTAAGGGATATTGTTACTGCTGTGATGTATTTTATTTTTGATGATACTGTTTTCAGAAAGGGGGTTCTGTTACTGTGCAGGGTGGCACTGTCACTTTTTTTTCTTTTCATCTGGCGTAGGGTAGAATTTGGGGCATGTGCTCTAGATAAACTGTGTTATTTTCTGCAGAGACGAGTCCTGGGTGCAAGTAAAGATGGTGACCTTACACTGGATGAAGAAGAAAAGTGAAGATGAATATCTTCAACTAGAGACATCACTGGTAAGTCAGTGTGTTACTTGTATACTTACACTATATACTGAGCTCCTGTGTATAATGTCACCGGTGATCCCTGTATTACCTGTACACTGACACTATACATTACAGAGGCGTAGCTAAGGTTTTGGTTCAGGGGGGCAAAACTTCTGAGTGGGCCCCTAACCAGGTAACCTTGATTACAACTGGGTGATGCACCCTAATAGTGGATGAGAACCTCAGCAGATGACTGCACTGTTGCTGAAAATAATCTCTATATAAAGACCAACATTGATATTACTGCCGTATGGTCACTGGTAGATACCAGAACATATAAGAGATCACAGCACAGCTATATATAGTGACTTACCACTGACGTTCTTTCTGATGGAATCGTTCGCTTTTTCCGTCTTTTCAATCTGGCGCAGACCGACATGATGACTTCTCCAGCCAGGACTCCGCTGCAGAGATTACAGCAAAGACACATTTCACTTCTCACATTTTCAGCACAAACTCCTCATCCTGCTGATACCCCAATATTGACCCACTGCTGCCGTGTTTCCCTATTGCTGCACCTACTGTGTGGTTCTGTGTGCCCTCTAAATTCTAAAGCAACCCTATAGAATATAATAATGCCAGATACAAGTGCCCTAGAAAACAGTGCCCACATTTTGTCCCCTAAAAAAAAAAGTAATAATGCCCTCTTTGTGCCCCTTTGACAGTCACAGTAACCTGAGTTCCCCTATAACAATAAGTGCCCAGTACCAGTCCTGCAGGCAAGTTATCTATCACAAGACAACTTAGTTTTTCCACAAGAGTGGAACCCACTTTTAGAGAAAAAAGTTCAGACCTGCAACAGATACTGTCCTGGGTAAGAGGGGACGAGTCAATTGCCACAAGTTTAACAGGATCCTGAAGCCTGACTGTCTCTATCTTATTAAGAGTTATAATTTTGGTATCAATCAGGTTCACAGCAGAACCACAGTCAACAAAAGCAGTAGTTTGAACCGGACCATTACCAAGTTCCAGTTCCACCTTCAGCACCATTTTTGCACGTCAGGAAAATTATACCTGAAGGTCTGGGTAGCCTCCTCGACTACTACCCAGACCTAGTTGTTTCCAGTCATTTTGGAGGATGACGGACAGGAGGGGCAGTCCTTCTTCCAGAGTCCAGATTCCCCACAATAGAAGCACAACTGTTTCTCCCGGCGGCGCCTTCTTTCCTTTTCCTCACAGATGACAGCGCTCACCTCCATAGCCACAGGAAGAGTCCGGGTCTCATCTCCACTGAAGAATAATGGTGTTTCCAGTTGCATAACGCCTCTAGCCCACAGTCTTCGATCCATGCGAACCGCTTGGGTCATGGCATCCCCCAGGGAGTCAGGTGAAGGATGGAGTGCCAGGGCATCCTTCAGACATTCACACAGGCCACTATGGAACTGCCCCCGAAGGGCGGCATCACTCCAAGAAATCTCGGCTGCCCAACGTCTGAATTCAGTACAGAACCACTCAGCAATGCCTAGTAGACCAACATCACAAAACAATCATTTTAAGGGCCACTTAATATGGTGGTAATGGTGGTTTCCGAAAGGAGCCGCCCCTTGGCTGGGCCCTTCCCTGGAGGAAGATCTGGCTAGTCCCGTGTTTGAGACTCTTAAATGAGGCTCCACAGACTTTATTTGCATATTTGTATTTCCCAGGGAGCAATGCACCTAGGATTTCACTGATTGAGCGCCTTTGCCGGCTGCCGCAGTGTTTTCTTTGACTGGTCTCCTTGAGGTCAGTGATTGTTTCATGATGTTGGTCTACAAGGCATTGCTCCCACCTAGCCAGAATCCTACTCCACACTGATGAGGGGCAACACCCCGAAACAGCTGTCTGTGGATGGATACCTGGCCTTGGTATTTCCCTTGTTATATCTGTAAACTCGTAAAGAGCTGGATATTGACTTAAAGGGCCACTTAATATGGTGGTAATGGAGGTTTTCGAAAGGAGCCACTCCTTGGCTGGGTCCTTCCCTGGAGGAAGGTCTGGCTAGTCCCATGTTTGAGACTCTTAAATGAGGCTCCACGGACTTTATTTGCATATTTGTATTTCCCAGGGAGCAATGCACCTAGGATTTCACTGATTGAGCACCTTTGCCGCAGTGTTTTCTCTGACTGGTCTCCCTGAGGTCAGTAATTGTTTTGTGACCTGCTCAGATAAGGCATGCAATGGGTCCATGCTGCAGAAGTGAGGAGAAAAAAAAAAAGTTCACGGTCAGTTATAATGTCAGGAACACCGCACTGCACTTGCTCACTGAGCCAGTGCACGTGTCCTGAGTTAAGCGAAATGTGCTCAAAGATACCTGTGGAGCGGTCAGCAGCCGAGTAGGTGCGTACTTCAGAACAGCAGGACCTGAAGCACGTGACTGCTGGGGGCGTGGCCTAAACTCCAGAGAGCTAGGAGCTGCAAGAGAACTCCTAGCAGGGTAACTGCGAGACAAAGTTACCAAGGGGCATAGATAGGGAGGATAGTCAGGACGTAGCCAATGAGTCATACACAGAGAAAGCTAAAAGGTACAAGAGGGGCGAGCAGAGAGTAGTCAGATCAGAGGCAATGTGTCATACACAGGGAGGGTAGCGAAGTACAGAATCAACAGGCAAACTCACAATGGGGAACAGAACTGGTTCAGAACCATATAAACAAGCTATAACAATGAAAAGGCACAGGCACACAGAGGTCACCACACTCGGCCAAAGGCAAAAGTATAACTGACGGGGATTGGAGCTTCCCAGTGGTTTAAGAAGCTCTCCCAGAACCAAAGAGAGGCCACAATCATTAACCCCAGGTGTGCAGGTCAAAACCTGCACTTAGCTCCAGACATTAACCCCTGACATGCGGCTCAAAAACCTGCACTGGGATCATGACAGATCCCTTGTCAGTGTCGGTGCCGGTGGCGTCAGACGGTGAGAGGGGGATGATGGGAGAGGGAGCGTAACACTCCTTCTCTCATCAATGCGGTCAGCTGTATCGCAGTTGCATTTGCAATGATGGGCAGGCGGTCCCACTGCTGGCACTGGTCCCACCTGCCTGCTTAGGGGCCCATAGCAGCCAGGCGGCAGTGCAGGGAGATCGATTCTCCCTGGTCTGCCGCAGAATGTAACTGTATCAGTGTGCTGTGCACGCTGACACAGTTACAGTAGCGTAGCTCCGGGTGTGCCCGGGGCGATGGCCCCCTCTGAACCTTCCCCGGTAGCTACACTACTAGTATACAATATATACTATGTACAGATCTCCTGTGTATAATGGCACTTATGGTAATCTTAGTATTGTGTTTTTTTTATTAATGATCAGTATTGTAGTATTCAGTCACTATGTGGTGGCAATATGTGGTCTGGTCATGGTTTGGTGGTATTTGTCTCTTGTATCTCTATATATCTGAAGGGATGTCACAGTGTAGAGGGATCATCCTTATTCTCATTTGCACATGGAAACACAAGAACCAATCAAATGAAGCTGAATGGGAGAAGAAACAGATTAGAAAAAAAATTGACAGTGAGGGTGATCAATGAGTGGAACAGGCTGCCACGAGAGGTGGTGACTTCTCCTTCAATGCAAGTCTACAAAAAGAGGCTGGACAGACATCTGTCTGAGATGGTTTAGTGAATTCTGCATTGAGCACGGGGTTGGACCCGATGACCCTTGAGGTCCCTTCAAATCTAACATTCTATGTTTCTATGGTATTATTTGGTCACTATGTGGTGGTAATATGTGATCTTGCCAGAGTGTGGTGGTATTTGTTTCTTGTATGTGGTATTATTCGGTCATTATGTAGTGGTAATATGTGGTCTGGTCACGATGTGATAGTATTTGTCCCATGTATGGGGTATAATTCGGTCACTATTTGGTGACATATGGTCCGGTCATGGTGTGGTGGTATTTGTTCCTTGTATGTGGTATTATTGATCATTTTAAAAAATATATGTGACACATTACCTTAAAGAATAATAGATAAAATACCCAATACTCTTTATAGGTATATTTTTAACAAATGTTTAATAGGTTAGAGTAGAGCAGTGCCCTGCCAAAAGATTCTACCTTGTCATGGTGGCAGCTTAAAAAATATTTCAGCTAAAATAAAAGCTGATGGCAATGTTCTGTATTTTTTGGACTATAAGATGCACCTAGGTTATAGAGGAGGAAATTAGAAAAAAAAATTGAAGCAACAAATGTGGTCAATTCTGTACTTAATAATCCTTGTATGCACGGCCCCCTCATCCCCATCCTGGTGTGCAATGCCCTCACATCCCCATCCTGGTATGCACGGCCCCTGCATCCCCATCCTGGTATGCACATCCCCCTTATCCTCATCCTGATATGCATGGCCACCTCATCCCCATCGTGGTATGCACAGTACCCTCATCCCAATTCTGGTATATACGGCCAGCTCATCCCCATCCTGGTATGCACGGCTCCTTCATCCCCAGCCTGGTAGGCACGGCCCCCTCAGTCCTAGCCTAGTAGGCACAGCCCCCTTATCCCCAGCCTGGTAGGCATGGCCCCCTTATCCCCAGCCTGATAGGCACAACCCCGTCATCCCTAAGCACAGTCCCCTCATTCCCATCCTGGTATGCAGGCTCACTTATCCCCATCCTGGTATGAACAGCCTCTTCATCCCCAGCCTGGTAGGCACAGCCTCCTCATCCCCAGCCTGGCAGGCACGGCCCCCTCATCTCCAGCCTGGTATGCACGACCCCCTCATCCCCATCCTGGTATGCAGGCCCCCTAACCCCAGCCTGGTAGGCATGGCCCCCTCATCCCCATCTTGATAGGCACGGCTCCCTCATCCCCAATCTGATAGACATGCCCCCTCATCCCTAGTCTTGTAGGCGCGGCCCCCTCATCTCCATCCTGGTAGGCACGCCCCCCATCTCCATCCTGGTAGTCATGGCTCCCTCTTCTCCAATCTGGTAGGCACGCCCCCCTCATCCCCAGTCTGGTAGGCATGGCCAACTCTTACCTAGCCTGGTAGGCATGTCCCCCTCATCCCTAGCCTGGTAGGCATGGCCCCCCTCATCCCTATCCTGGTAGGCATGGTCCCCATCCCTATCCTGGTAGGCATGGTCCCCCCATCCCTATCCTGGTATGCAGGGTCCCATCTCTATCCTGATATACGTGGTTCCCCATCCCTATCCTGGTATTCATGACCCCCCTTCCCTATCCTAGTATACATGGCCCCCACATCCCTATCCTGGTATACATGGCCCCCTTATTCCTATCCAGGAATGCAGGGCCCCCATCTCTGTCCTGGTGTGCATGGCCACATCCTTATCCTGATATGATTGGCCCCCATCCCCATCCTGGTATGCAAGGCCCCCTGATCCCCATCCTGGTATGCAGGGACTCCTTATCAATCCTGGTATGCATGGACCATCCTTATCCTGGTATGATTGGCCCCCATCCCCTCGCAGTTTTTTGTTGCAATGCCAGCAGCTGCTTTAGGCTTGTAAGCAGCACATGACAGGGATGTCATGCGCTGCTTACAAGCCAAGGACAGCTGCCGGAATAATCACTGCTCTCCACACCGGGACTATATGTGTGGAGAGCAGTGAATATTCATTGCTCTTTTATAGTGAGCACAGTATTAGTTGCAGCCACTGGCTTCCTGCAGCTGCCGGGCATTCACGTGTGCCGCTCAGGCTCGGTCTGGCGGGGTACCGGGTAAATGCCCGGTGGGACCCGAGGGTCGCTGGGGCCCTTTAAAAATGCTGCCCCTTTAAGTGCATGGGCCCTTTAAAAGCGCATCCCATGATTTTCAGGGACGCGCGCGTGCACATACCTATTAGCGCATTTCGCGCGCGTACTGTACCCCTCTCTGAGGCTCTGACGCGGCGTCGGCGATGGGCGACCCCCTGGCTGACTCTGGCTCCAGCTCTGGCTCCACTGACTCTGATGACTCACCACCCACGTGATGTCACTGTTCTTGATGGACGGTGACACGCCCCGCGCTCTGCTTTCCGGCCTTGTAGCTGGCTGCTGGCTGACTAATAGCGTAGCAGCCAGCGTGTGAGACAAGAGGACGCAGCCGAGCTCTGCTCTCCCTGCTTCTCCCGCTCCTACTCTGCTCGTCTCTCTCTCTGTGTACTGCCCTCCGGTCCGGTGAGTAGAGTGGTAGAGTCTCTAGAGTGGGTGACGGGGTCTGTGTCCAGTGTCCTCCTCCTGTCGGACTCCTGATTCCAGTATCCAGAGTCAGGCAGCTCTGCTCTGAGTCTGCCGGCTCCTGACTCCCACTGTTCTGCAGTGCCGGCCCCGGCTGTGTGGTGGTGTGTGTGCAGTGCCTCCCTCTGTCTGACTCTGACTCCTGCCCTGCGGCCTGCCCTGTGTAGAGCTGGCTAGCCTGGCGTGGTGAGCTGCTCTGCTGTCTCTGCACCCTCCCTAATGGGGCCCCAATGAGAGGAAAAATAGGTTTCTGGGGCCCCACGGTGGTACGGAGTGGAGCCGTATGTGTACAACGTGTACGGAGCGGAGCCACATGTGTACAAGGTGTACGGAGCAGAGCCATGTGTGTTTGGTGTATGGAGCGGAGCCGCATGTGTGTGAGGTGGACAGAGAGGAGCCGCGTGTGTACAGAGCTAAGCCTCGTGTGTATGAGGTGTATGGAGCGGAGCTGCGTGTGTACAAGGTGTACAGAGAGAAGCCGTGGGTGTACGGTGTATGGAGAGGAGCCGCGTGTGTACGAAGTGTACGGAGCGAAGCCGCGTGTGTACGAGGTCTACGGAGACAAGCCGCGTGTGTACGAGGTCTACGGAGACAAGCCGCGTGTGTAAGAAGTGTACGGAGCCACATGTGTATGAGGTGGACAGAGAGGAGCTGCGTGTGTACGGAGCAAAGCCGCGCATGTGTTTACGAGGTGTACGGAGCGGAGCCACGTGTGTACAAGGTGTACGGAGAGAAGCGGTGTGTACGAAGTGTACGGAGCCGCATCTGTAAGAGGTGGACAGAGAGGAGCCATGTGTGTACGAAGCGGAGCTGTGTGTGTATGAGGTGTATGGAGCAGAGCTGCACGTGTACGGAGCGAAGTTGCACGTGTACGAGGTGTATGGAGCAGAACCGCGCGTGTACAAGGTGTACGGAGTGGAGATATGTGTGTATTTTGGCATGGAGGGGCCCCATTTGAAATCTTGCACCGGGGCCCATAACTTTGTAGTTACACCACTGCATGTGGGGCGGTGCTGTATACCATGGTGCTGTTTTGTATACCATGTGGGGCTGTGCTGTATACCAGTGGGGTGCTGTATACCCTGTGGTGCTGTGCTGTATACCATGTGGGGCTGCGCTATATACCATGGTGCTGTGCTATATACCATGTGGGGCTGTGCTGTGTACCATGGGCCTGTGCTGTATATCATGTGGGGCTGTGCTGTATACCATGGTGCTGTGCTATATACCATGTGGGGCTGTGCTGTGTACCATGGGGCTGTGCTGTATACCATGGTGCTGTATACCATGTGGTGCTGTGCTATATACCATATGGGGCTGTGTAATATACTATGTGGGGCTGTGCTATATACTATGTGGCTGTGTTATATACCATGGGGGTACATTATACATTATTACACTATATTCTACAGTCTGTATGTCTTATAGGGGGCCGACACTTTGTCTTATAGGGGGCCTAACAGGAGGCCGACACTTAGTATGTCATATAGGGGGCCTAATAGGAGGCCGAAAGCCTGTATGTCATATACGAGGCCAATATGCCGTACATACCGCAATATTGGCATCCTATATACTGTCACGCTCGCGCCTTGGCTGAATGGCGCGAGCCGGAGGGATGTGGCCCCACTGTGCCACAAACCAGACAACCCTGGAAGGGGCGTAACTACGGCAGCTACCTTGGTCTTCACTGGAGCCTCTGATGGTGAGGTCAGGCTTGTGCGGCAGGTAGCTGCCGGGTGCCACTCCAGGGTGGTGTCTGGCTGTGGCTGCTGATCCCACTCGGGAACAGGACACCTGGACAGGTGCGAGTGACAAGCAGGCTAGACAGGCAGGCAGGTAGACACGACAGGCACGGCTTGGAGACACAGGACAGGCGGGCACGGCTTGGAGACACAGGACAGGCGGGCACGGCTTGGAGACACAGGACAGGCGGGCACGGCTTGGAGACACAGGACAGATTGGTGTGGTATGAGAAGGAGCAGGTAGGGACCTGTTCACACAGCAGGTGTAGGCAGGAGGGAGTGGTGTATGCTGGAACAGGATCTGGACCTGTTCACACAGGAGGAGCAGGTATGGATATAGGCAGGAAGGAGTGGAATATGAAGGAACAGGTTTGGACCTGTTCACACGGGAGGTGCAGGTAGGCAGAGCCGTACGAGTGCGGAGCAGGCAGAGCCGCAGGAGAGCGGAGCAGGCAGAGCCGCAGGAGAGCGGAGCAGGCAGAGCGGCTAGGGAGCCGTGCAGACAGAGCGGCTAGAGTGCAGATGCACAGATAAAGCTGCGAGGGTGCAGATGCACAGATAAAGCTGCAAGGACACAAGGAAAGACACGGCAGAGAAGGAACCACAAACGAGACTGACAGACAGACAGAGGTAAGACTGAGTTCAGACAGAGACACAGGGACAAAGACACAAGGACCAGGAAATTCTGCCTCCTGGCAGGCGGACAGAGTACAGACAAGGAACTGGGAACAAGACTCAAGGGCCAGGATATTCAGCCTCCTGGCAGGCGGACAAGGTACAAAGCGAGACAGAGTATTCCTACAGAGAAGGAGATACACAGAACAGGGCCTGGCTTTCTCAGCAGCTAGATACTAACTGAGATTAGACATTGCACAGGCAATGTTTCAGTGGGAGTGGCGAAACTAAATAGTCAAGGGCTCCAGGTGAATGGTCAGGGACAGATTACACAGGTGCCCCCTGACTGCATAAGAACCAGAGAGTTCAGGCGCCGCCCCCCTATACACAGTCTGGAAACATGGAGAGCAGAGGCACAGAGCTGGCAACAGACAGAAATCACAGCATGGCTTGAAGCAGAAAGTAAGTTGGTGTGCGGGGGATGGGAGGCCATGCAGTGATGCCAGCAAGGTTGTTACATATACTGTACATACCACACTCTCAACCTCTTATAGAAAGTATCTGTTATAGGAGGCTGATAGTGCGGTTTGTACGATATATAGGAGGCTGAGAGTGTGGTCTGTATGATATATAGTAGGCTGAGAGTGCGGTCTGTACGATATATAGGAGGCTGAGAGTGCGGTCTGTATGATGTATAGGAGACTAAGAGTGCGGTCTGTACGATATATAGGAGGCTGAGAGTGCGGTCTGTACGATACATTGGAGGCTGAGAGTGCGGTCTGTACGATATATAGGAGGCATTCTCTTTTGCACACTGTACAGCTTGCTAAAAGGCACACGTTTTAGTGGGAGAGGCCAAAAAATGAACATGTAATAAAACCGTTTATGGTAGCCACAGGGTGGGCCCCTAGAGTCAGTTCCCCTGGTGGGACCTAGGCACCCCAGTCCGACCCTGGTGCCGCTACTAAAGGAAATGAATATTTACTGCTTTCCACGCCTATGGAAGTGGAGAGAAGTGAATATTCATTGCCTTAAGTAGTGGGTACACGCGAACGCCTGGCAGCTGCAGGAAGCTGGCTGCTGAGGCTAACAGCATGTCCGCTATTAAAGAGAAATAAATATTCACTGCCCTCCTGCCTCATGTGACCCGCTGTGTCCATCTTGAGTTTAAGGCGCACCCCACATTTTTCTCCACTTTTCGGAGGAAAAAAGAGCGTTTTATAGTCCAAAAAAATACAGTATGTGATATGGTGTTCGATGGTAACTGTTAATGTTTGATTGGTGAGGGCGTGGTGCAGAAGTGAGCTTCTTTCTAGAGTGGCTATGGGACTGTGGAAGGTTCAAAGGGTGGAGCCTGGGCAGAGTCTGAAGTGGACCTGAAAATGTTGTCAGTTTAGGGCCCTGAAATTCCCCATGGCAGCCCTGACTACACCAAAATACTTTTTTATAGGGTCGGTTTTAGGGGCAGGCAGACTAGGCAGCTGTCTAGGGCCCCCGTTCCTCCAGGGGCCCCAAGCCAGTGGCGTGCCACTGATAGCAGCACACCATATGACAGATATGGGGCCCCTCACATTAAACCTCTCGGCACTATGATGCCGATACAGTTAAAAGCAGTGATGGAGGAGAGAGCGTCATGTGACGCTCCCACTCCCATCACTCCCCCTCTGCTTCTGACTCAGCGGCGTGTGCCAGCAGTGGAGCTGATGATACACTCTGCCTGCAGAGCAGCGGGGGGAATGAGGAGGAGAGGTAAGTATTGTGTGTTGTCTGCTGCACTATACTGTGAGTGGGGAGACTGCACTATACTGTGTATGTCTGGGGGCTGCACTATACTATGGGTGGGGGATGCACTATCCTGTGTGTGGAGGCTGCACTATACTGTGAATGTGTGGGGGCTGAACTGTACTGTGTGTGAAGGCTGCACTATACTGTATGTGTGCTGCACTATACTGTGTGTGGGAGCTGCACTGTATGATAGTGGAGGTTAGTGTGGCACCCCTGAGGCTTCAGTCGCCACAGAGGTACTGCACCTCCTCCTGAGGTGTGGTGCCCCACCATCCAGGTAGGGTGGGAACTCCTGACCACGCTCCAACACCTGCATCCCACACAACAGAGTAGTTCAGCAAAGCCACATTGCGGCTCCTTGCTTAGAGAGTAGCAGAGCACCTTTGGTGGTTCCCTGCTTGGAACACTAAACGAGCTGGGAGGTGGGTGGAGTCTGGAATACCTAAAAGAGGGGGAAGGTGTAGGATTTGAAGTTGGTCAGTCGGGGAGAGTCACTCAGAGAGGAGTGAAGAGAGAAGATCCCTAAGAGAGGGATGGAGGAAGAAGAAGGTGCTGCAGCAGATCTCAGTGACCAGGGTCTGCTGGCACCTGAAAGGAAAGAAGGAGAAAGACTTTGAACTGAAGCCTGAGCTTCCATAAGAAAGAAAGACAAGTACAGAACGTAGGAGAAAAAGGGAACACAGAGGACGTGGGTTAGAGGAAGAACCCTGCCTAGAAGTTCTAAGCGCAAGGCCGGGGCCCGGTCCCCGAGGTTGTATGGACACTAATGGTTCTGCAGCAGACACCGGTGGAGTAGTGGGCTATAAATGCACTACTCCCATCTAAGACTTGGGGCACAACAGCAACTTGGATAGTGAGCCGGGACTCAGGAGTAAGGAGTCCCCGAAGCAGGCTATAGCTGTCTGCCGTACATGTAGAGTTCTTGGGAACATCTGTCAGTAGGCACTCCAGTGTAACTCAGTACTAGGAGTACTTCACTTAAATGCGCTATAGAGGAGACGTTCAGAAAGGTACATGTTGGCGGAGTGTTGGAAGGGAGCATCCTATCTTGCCTGGAGGTTGACTGAGCCCAGGACCCGGAGGACACAGCACGGAGGCAGGCATCTGTGTGAACTGCAGACTGTGAGTAAAGCTTTGGAACTACATGCCCTGGTGTCCTCCACTTATTCCCGCACCACTACATCTGGGCACCAGCCTCTACACCGCCTGTGCCTCTCCTCCATTGCTACATCTACACTGCCCTGGGACTACAGCTCCACCTGTGGGGAGCTTCACCATCTTGGCTGCAACCCACCACCAGTCCTAGAGGATCTGCATGCAGCGTCGGACTAACACCTCACTTGCCGAACACTACAGGTGGCGTCACGAACTATTCATAAACTTTATTTCATTGTTCATTCACCCCCCTTCTGCCATGGAGCCCCAGGGCCACGGACTGGGTCACAGCTTCCGTGACAACTCCCAATGAGATCAACGGGCCCGGTACCGAGTACCCCGCTAGGCCCTGGTGGGGCACTCCATTAGCACCCTAAACACTCAATAGGGCCATGGTAGGTGGCACGGTTGGTTGTCTTTCTGTGTGGTTGTTTTGTTTTAGTTAAAGTTTCAATAAAGGTTACATTTTATATCTGATATTAAGCGGATGTAAGGCTCCTAGTTAGCACAATTGAATTTTGACCTTACTTTTTTCATATAAATCTCTATGTTATAACTGCACTATTGTTATAACTTTATATACTCTGTAATGGAGGTCAGTGACGTGGATCAGAAAAGAGGCCTGAGCTCATAGGTTTTCAGTTCTGTAGTATTTATCAGAATCAAGCAGGTTTACAGATAAGACACAGCAGGGTAAAAGCAGATGAAGATAATAACGCAGTGAGCAAACGTACAGACCATGGAGACGTATGAAGTCCAAGTTGCCAGATCCAGAGACCTGGAGAGCAGGCCAGGCCTGCTAGCAGGAAACAGTCCTTGAAGTGGAGGTGGGTGCAGAGCTGATCCTGAAGAAACAAGTCTTTACAATGAGACCAAGATTCACAGGCAGGCGGGGTATCCCAAGGTAACGAAGAGACAAGCTAGGTAGCAGTCCTTCCAGCTTGATAACAAGTCCAAGAACAAGTATACTCAAGCAATGAGTAATCATACAGAGCATCCTTATATACAGAGCAGACAGGAACAAGAGAGATCAACACAGTAAATAAGATGGCCCCCGTTGAGGCTCGTGACTCCATCTTGGATGAGGGCAAAAATGAACTAAACTAAGGGCAAAGTAGAAACTGAGCGACAGACATAAGGCAAGGATTTCAGAGAAATGGATATGCAGGCCAAGTCCTTACATTACTCTCCCCTTAAAAGGCGTCCTCTGGACGATCTTAAGTCCGGCTTATTGGGATATCTGCTGTGGAACAGTCTGATTAAGTGAGGAGCATGGACGTTCTCCACTGGTTCCCAGGAATTCTCTTCAGCCGAATATCCTTGCCATTTTACCAAGTATTGGAGACGTCTCCTATGAACCCGTGAATCCAAGATCCTTTCCACGATGAATTCCTCTTGCCCGTCAATGAGAACTGGGTCAGGAGGAGCAGAGGTGCGTCCGGGAAAAGGGTTAGGCACTTGCCGGCTTTAACAAAGAGGCATGAAAGACAGGATGAATTTTCAATGAGTTAGGCAACTTGAGTCGACAGGCTACAGAATTCACTATACTGCTGATCTTATATGGGCCGACATATTTTTGCCCCAGTTTAGACGTTGGGATCCTGAGCTTCAAGTTCTTAGTTGAGAGCCAAACCATGTCTCCTACCTTGTACATTGGAGCTGGCTTACGGAATTTGTCTGCTGCCTTCTTGTATCTTTCCTGTGCTGAACCTAAAGTGTCTTTAAGAACTTCCAAATTGCGTTGCAAGGATGAAATGCGGTCAGCCACCGCAAGCACAGACATGTCTATTGGAAGTCGAGGAAGAATACTGGGGTGGTATCCCTTGTTGGCAAAGAACGGAGACAATTTGGTGGAAGCATTCTGAGAATTATTATATGTGAATTCAGCCAACGGAAGCAAACTCACCCAATCGTCCTGTAGGTGGCACACATAGCAGCGCAGATATTGTTCCAAGGTCTGATTGGTCCGTTCAGTTTGGCCGTTAGACTGTGATTGAAAAGCAGATGACAATTTTACTTTGATGTCCAGAGCAGCACAGAAGCTTTGCCAAAACCGTGAGGTAAATTGAACCCCACGATCCGATATTACTTCATCCGGAGCGCCGTGCAAACGAAAAACATTTTGTACAACAAGATCTGCTGTTTGTTTAGCCGTTGGTACACCAGCACAGGGAATGAAATGAGCAGCTTTAGTCAGCCGGTCAACTACTAATAGAATTGTGTTTTTCCCTTGTGACAGAGGAAACTCAACAATAAAGTCCATTGAAATAGACCCCCAAGGACGAGATGGAACAGGCAGAGGTTGCAAGAGTCCTGTCGGTGAGGAGCGAGGAACTTTTGACCTGGCACATACCTCACATGACGACACATACTGAAGCACATCTTTCCGAAAGGTTGGCCACCAAAAAAAACGAGACAGAAATTCCTGAGTCTTCTGAACTCCCCTATGGCCGGCAAACTTTGAGTCATGCATTAGTTTTAAGACACTCAGTTTTACTGTTTCTGGAACATACAAACGCTGTCCTTGAAACCAAAGTCCATTCTTGAAAGTTAGATTTACCTGGGTGGGGGGTAGCCCCAAAAGCGAATCTGCAGCATAAGCCTCCTTAATCTCCGTTAAAAGATCTTGATTATGTAGGACACTTACAAAGTTCTTCTCAGATAGAATGGTCCTTGGAGGCGAAGCCGGAGTTGCTTCATCTGAATGAATCCTGGACAGTGCATCAGCCTTTCCATTGAGAGAGCCCGGCCTATAGGAGATGACAAAATCAAACTGGTTAAGGAAAAGATTCCACCGAGCCTGTCTGGGTTTTAGACATTTTGCCGACCTCATAAATTCGAGATTCCGGTGATCCGTGAGTATAACAATCTGTTGGGATGCTCCTTGTAACAGATGTCTCCATTCTTTAAATGCGGTTATAATGGCTAACAGTTCTTTGTTGCCAACGTCATAATTCCTTTCGGCAGGTGATAACTTTTGAGAGAGAAAGGCACACGGATGCAAGAGATCTTTCTCACCTGTCCTTTGCGAGAGTATGGCCCCTACCGCACAGTCCGAGGCGTCCACTTCCACTATGAAGGCCTTTTCTGGGTCAGGATGTACGAGAACGGGAGCTGTCGTAAATTTAGACTTTAATGTGGAAAATGCTGTTTGAGCTTGAGGTGACCAGACAAATGGTGTCTTCTTCCGGGTTAAATGAGTGATGGGTGCAACGATTGCTGAAAATTTTTTAATGAATCGTCTGTAGAAATTAGCGAATCCGATGAATCGCTGTACCTCCTTCACTGATTTGGGAGTTGGCCACTCCTGAATGGCTTGCGTCTTGCTTACATCCATGCTGAGACCCTGGGGAGAAATAACATATCCCAAAAATTGAATTTCTGTTTTGTGAAACTCACATTTCTCCAGTTTAATGTATAAATGATTTTGCCGTAGACGATCCAAAACCATTTTCACGTGTCGCTGATGATCCTCGGTATTGCTGAAAAAATTAAAATGTCATCCAAGTAAATCACAACAAAAATATCAAGTATGTCTCTGAAAACATCATTTGCCAAGTGCTGGAACGTAGCTGGTGCATTACGGAGGCCAAAAGACATAACTAGGTACTCAAAATGTCCATAACGTGATCGAAATGCCGTTTTCCACTCGTCGCCAGGACGAATCCGTACTAAATTGTATGCTCCACGAAGATCTAATTTAGTGAAGATTTTGGCGTGTCGAACTCTCTCAAGTAACTCGGGAATTAGTGGAAGTGGGTAAGAGTTCCTGATTGTGATTTTGTTGAGCTCCCGGTAGTCAATGCATGGACGAAGTGAACCATCTTTCTTTTTGACAAAGAAGATTGGGGCACCAGCTGGGGAGGAAGATGGTCGTATAAACCCTTTAGCTAAATTTTCGTCAATATACTCTTTTAGAGCTTTTAATTCCGGACCAGACAGTGGATAAATACTCCCGAATGGAATTGCGGCACCAGGCAATAATTCCACAGGGCAATCATATGGCCGATGAGACGGTAATTTATCCGCATTTTTCTTGTCACACACATCACTAAAATCCCGATACTCTAGTGTCGAGTCGACTGCGGCTGCTGTTTTCACTGGAGCCAGCTCTCTGGACGCTGCTGATTCATTTGGAAATTTTAACTTCTTTGTTGTCCAATTGATCGTAGGATTACGCAGCCGTAACCAAGGCAGACCTAAAATAATAGGAAAATTAGGAGAGGAAATCAGTAAAAAAGACATTTTTTCTGAATGATCTGCCCCCATATGGATCTTTAGTGGGACTGTTTCGAGTTTCACAGGCCCAGATATCAATGGAGACCCATCCACGGTCTCCATAAACACAGGAGAGTCCCTCTTTCGTGAAAGAATGCCATGTTTCTCAGCAAAGGAAGTGTCCATGAGATTGCTGCAAGCTCCAGAGTCTATCATGGCGGAGCACGTGATCCAGCGGGAATGTACCCAGATCTTGATAGAAATGCAACAGAGCGAATCTCTCCTGGCTGTGGTAGAACTTGCAGAAAGTAAGGCGATATCCAAAGGTGATGAGGCCTCCGATGAATCATCAGGGAAATCAAAATTTGCAGCCGTTATTTCCTGACTGTGTGAATGAGAACCTACCGAAGAAATATCTGAAAAGTCAAGTTCGGTCACTGCAGCTGCGGACTTGCGATTTTTCCCAGGGCACTCCAATATATAATGACCCGACTTTCCACAATAGAAACACAAGTTCTCCTTGTAACGATGTTCCTTACGTGTATCAATGACTTTTCTCCGTACTGCGTCGACCTGCATAGGTTCAGACTCTGTCTGGGATAAAGTCTTGCTCGACGCCTCCCTGGTGGAGGAAGGGAAAGACATGAGGTTATTACGATTAGCCTCAGCCCATTTTTCCTGTCGACGTTCAGTGAGACGAATGTCAATTCGAATACAATGATGTATAAAGTCAGCTAGATTAGTAGGTGATTCTCCTCGAGCCAGTTCATCCTTAATTGAAGCAGACAAACCTCTCCTGAACACTGCATACTTTGAAGAATCGCACCATGTCGTATCCAGCACCCACCTCCGGAACTCCATTGCATATTCCACCACCGGACGCTTCCCTTGACGAAGTGTCAGTAATGCGGTTTCTGCTGTTAAACTTCGGTTGGGGTCATCAAACATTTGAGACATTGCGGCAGTAAAGTCATTCAAAGAATTCAGGCATACATCATTAGTCTCAATTAATGGATTAGCCCAGGCTAACGCTTTGTTTGTTAGCAACATAATCATAGTCAATACTTTATCTCGATCAGTTAAAAACTGGGCTGCACGTGCAGAGAAATACAGCTGACATTAATTCAAAAATCCCCAAAATTTCTCTTTCACCACCAAACCTGAATGGTGGGAGTTTAGGAAAACCCGGACCCGGAGCTGGAATTGGAGCCGGGGCAGCAACCACAGCTGCAGTCTCTACATTTGAAAGTCGAGACGCTAAGGCTTTAATAGACGTATCAGCCACATTCGCGTTATGATTGGTTTGCGATTCTAAGGTCCCCAGCTTTGTTTTAATAGCCTGCAGCTCCCCATGAAGTCCAGAAACAAATGAGCAAAGTTTCTTCATTCGTACCTCCATAGAATCTGACCCAGAGATCTCCATATTTGATGGCTTGAGTATTCTGTTATAACTTTATATACTCTGTAATGGAGGTCAGTGACGTGGATCAGAAAAGAGGCCTGAGCTCATAGGTTTTCAGTTCTGTAGTATTTATCAGAATCAAGCAGGTTTACAGATAAGACACAGCAGGGTAAAAGCAGATGAAGATAATAACGCAGTGAGCAAACGTACAGACCGTGGAGACGTATGAAGTCCAAGTTGCCAGATCCAGAGACCTGGAGAGCAGGCCAGGCCTGCTAGCAGGAAACAGTCCTTGAAGTGGAGGTGGGTGCAGAGCTGATCCTGAAGAAACAAGTCTTTACAATGAGACCAAGATTCACAGGCAGGCGGGGTATCCCAAGGTAATGAAGAGACAAGCTAGGTAGCAGTCCTTCCAGCTTGATAACAAGTCCAAGAACAAGTATACTCAAGCAATGAGTAATCATACAGAGCATCCTTATATACAGAGCAGACAGGAACAAGAGAGATCAACACAGGAAATAAGATGGCCCCCGTTGAGGCTCGTGACTCCATCTTGAATGAGGGCAAAAATGAACTAAACTAAGGGCAAAGTAGAAACTGAGCGACAGGCATAAGGCAAGGATTTCAGAGAAACGGATATGCAGGCCAAGTCCTTACAACTATACTGTGTGTGAAGGGACTACACTATACTGGGTATGTGTGGGGCTGCACTATACTGTGTGTGGGGACTGCACTATACTGTTTGTGGGAGCTGCACAATACTGTGTGTGGGAACGGCAATATGCTGTGGGGGGACTGCACTATGCTGTGTGGCGGGACTGCACTATACTGTGTGTGAGGGGACTGCACTGTATTGTGTGTGGGAGCAGCACTATACTATGTGTGGGGGCTGCACTATACTGTGTGTGTGTGTTTGTGGAGGGGTGGAATTATGCCGTGTGTGTGGGGGGCTGCATTATACTCTGAGGGGGCTGCTTTATACTCTGGGGGGCTGTATTATACTGTGTGTGCGTGGCTGCATTATACTCTGAGAGGGCTGCATTTTACTCCATGAGGGGGGCTGCAGTATGCTTTATGAGGTAGGCTGCAGTTTACTCTGAGGGCAGTTGCAATATACTTGTGGTAGGGGCTGGGGTTGGGGGGTGGTCCACTGCTTACCACGTCCGGACGACACAGACACCAGACGAAGCAAGGACAAGACGGAGGCAGAGTTCAGTTGTAACAGTTCCGGATTTTATTCGTCGTCCTCCTGACGACCACAACCACGCACCGCAGCCTCTTTACAGTTCTCCGTCTCCAGGCCCGGGTACCTGCACCGTTCCTCCAGTCGAAGTAAAGTCCCTCGTGGATCTTTCGCTGGGGCTGTCCTAGACCAATCTACTGCCAGCGCTTCACCTGCCCGAGGTCGTTGTCCAATCGGTACCCCCGGGGCATCGTCTGTCCTGCGGTCCGTCGGGTCAGGGCCACCCCCCTGACTGTCTCTTTCCTGTCAGTCCCCTAGTCGAGCTCTTCACTGTTCTCCGTCTTCTGCCGAGCTCCTCCCGGGACTAACATACCTGGAACCCCAACCAGTCCTATTTATCCCCTCTCTCACCGGGAATTCCCCTCCTGGGTTCCTATGTCCCCGCCCCCCATGACTAAGCGTTTCTCAAGCCCTAAGCTGCTGTTGAGTCCTGAACTACTCCCCCCTGCCATCTTGTGGTCATTTCTAGGTACTGCACTCTCTTGTCTCTCTTTCCCAGCTATCACCCTGCTGTCCTTGTCAATCTCCGTCCATGGTGCACCAACCGTTCCCTCCTACTTCCAGTCAAGTCTGTCCATCAAGTCACCTTCCCCACATACTCTCAGGGCGACTGCAGTATACTCTGAGAGGGGCTGCATTATGCTATATCAAGAACCATGGGGAGTGCATTACTGTCACGCCGCCACTGCATACTCACCCGGACTCCGCTCCCGCGCCGCAGCCCCCCGCCGTCCGACATCCACAGCAGTCCCTTCTGACAGGTCCACGGCCGACGGCATCTCTGCATGCAATGCGCATGTGCCATAGGCCGCGCCTCCCTCCTGTCACTTATGCTCCGGCAATGCCCTGACCCGAAAGCACCACCGGACCAATGGCAGTCCAGACAGGGGCATACTGTATCAGGCCGTCCTCCTTTGAGGGAGGTGCCTGATCGTTGTGTTTGCTAGCACTTTAGGTCCTGCTTCCTTGTGTTCCTGCCGCAGTCTCTCAGTCCTGTACTCTGTGGTTCCTGCCGCAGTCTCACAGTTCTGTACTCTGTGGATCCTGCTCCATCCTGCTATCTATGCTCCAACCCTGCCGTCCTACTCCAGTCCTGCCTCCCGTGTTCCTGCTCCGTCCTGCTATCTATTCTCCAGCCCTGCCTCCCGTGTTCCTGCTCCGTCCTGCTATCTATGCTCCAGTCCTGTAGTCCTACTCCAGTCCTGCCTCCCGTGTTCCTGCTCCATCCTGCTATCTATGCTCCAGCCCTGCAGTCCTACTCCAGTCCTGCCTCCCGTGTTTCTGCTCCGTCCTGCTATCTATGCTCCAGCCCTGACGTCCTACTTCGGTCCTGTCTCCAGTTATCCTGCTCCGTCCTGCTGTTTAGGCTCCAGTCCCGCAACCCCGCTCTGGTCCTATCTCCTACAGTCTCTTGTTCCTACTCCAGTCCACTCTGAGCCGCCCCTCTCGGTACCGGCTATTGTGGTTCCTGAACCCCTGTGCCTGCTCCTAACGATCCCTGTATAGGGGTCGGCTCCACCTGGCAGCTCGCCCTTGACCCCTCGGTGCCACGATCCAGAGGGTCCACTCCTGGAGATTTTCCTCACCCGACCAGCCGTGGTAACAGTTCTACTTTATGTACTATATGTGACCTGCATTATACTGTATCAAGGACTATCTGTGCCCATCATTCATCCTAGCCGGAGTAAGGGTAGGTACAAACGGTCAGTAAACGCTGCGGGTTGGATACTGCATACTTGTGCAGCGTCCAGATGTTACAGCATAGTGGATGGAATTTCAAGAAATCTCATGCCCACTATGTGTGCACAAACGCCCGCGGCTCACCAGCAGAGACGGACATGCGGTGTGTCTTTCCAGACCCCAGCATGTCTATTTATCTTGCGGAGACTCGAGCCTCTGCAAGATAAATTTCACCTGTACAATGTATTTGATGCTGTGAATCCGCACAGTTCAATGAACACATGAGGATTCATCTGCGTTCAATAGCTGGCAGCGATTAGGACGCAGCGGACATGTGTTGCATTCAAAGTGCTGCCAATTACTGAACGTGTGCACCTACCCTAAACAGGCCGGGAAACAAGTGTCAAACGACTTCAATATTGTCAATCACGCTCGTTTAACAGCCTGAACTCAGCGCATGTAACAACAACACAAATGTTTTTGTGTGATGGTGCAATATGTCAGCATTTGGGGCCCCGCTTTAAACTTTTGCCTTTGGCCCCACTTTGTCTAAAAACGGCCCTGTCCAGGATGTCCCTCCTAACGGCACCACCAAGAGGTAGTCCTTCTTATCCTTTATAGGGACAGGAACACAGAAGAGGTTAAATATCCCCTCCCCACCATCACCCACCACTGTTTTTTCTGTCTCTATCAAGGACATACGCAGAAGAGGAACTCTTGATGGACGAAGATTCTCAATGGAGGACTCTGCAGGTTTGGGGGTTCTCTTCTCCGGTGGAAAATACAAGCTGACACCTCTTCCAGTAGACCTGGGTGCTCCTGGGGACAGCCATAGCTCTCTCTAGGGCAGTCTGGGCTGTCTGCTGCCATGTCCGGAAGTACACGCGGGTCAGGAGCTGATTGTTAGGGATGGCGGAATGCACCAAATATTAAAAGATGGTAATAAGGTGCGTTCGCAGCCCGGGGCCCACCGTGCAGGAGTGGTAAACTGCTGCTCAGTAATGGCGGATGCAATATGGCGGTATAATGGAAAAACACACACAGGTTAGCGTCACCCGGTGTGTACAGGTGCGGACTCTAAAAAGAGGAAGAGAATCATGCAAAACAAAAAACAGCACACATTTAAAAACATTTAAAACATCCAAAAGATCATAAATGGACTCTCCAAAAGATGACAGAATATAACATAATAGATTTTAATATATTAAAATCTATTATGTTATATTCTGCCATCTTTTGGAGAGTCCATTTATGATCTTTTGGATGTTTTAAATGTGTGCTGTTTTTTGGCTTGTCATTAATAAAATTTGCTCTTAGTTTGTACCTATTGATATTGTGTGGTGATCCTATTTTTTTGCATGATTCTTTTCCTCTTTTTGGTTTCTATACATGTAATGCAAGAGATCCCCCAGTGAATATAGACTCTAATTATTACTGTTGTGATAGTGCCCGCTTGCTCTTTTCATACAGGTGCTTCACAGAGCCGCACTACCGCAGAACATAAATGCCAGAGCCTGTTTAAAGCTCACAGAACTCGGCAAGGGAGCGCACAGAATGCGGTCACAGAACTCTGCCCCAAGGACACGGGGTCAGAGTCCCTCTAGACCTTCTGGGCGCGTGGTGTCGCACCTGCGGATGCCACTATAAACGCTGACTATGGTGGAGTGTCGAGCACGTGCACCGTGGTGTGCAGAGTCAGCGGTGGACACTGATGCCAGTCTCAGACTCTGCCTCTACCTACACCTAAGCCTGGGCGCTTAACAGGCTAGGCTGCACAACACATGCGTACCAAGGGTAAGGGTTTCTTAATGAGTCATTCACCAGAGACATTCATACATGCATACAACACTCACTCCTCATAGTCTGGTAATGCAGTCTATACTAGCGCATGGCAGAGCGGCCATGCGAACCTTTTATAGCAGCGTCCTTCCAGGACCTTCCTGACCTTTCTGATGGTCCAATCCGAGCTGGAGAAGGACCTGAGCATGTGACCTCCGATCTCTAATGAGAGATCGTCCCACGGGCATGCTCAGTGGACCGAAAGGAGGACTTAGTCCCTGGAGTAGCTCGCTGCTGATCAGCATGTGTTGCTATAGCTGGACCAAAGGTGGCAGCAGCAACCAAACCCACAGAGCTGGTCTGAGCAGAGCGCTGGGATCGATGAGTCTGCTGAGCAGCCTCCTCTGTGGCTGGAGTGGAATGGGAGACTGCTGAGTGTAAAGGGGGTTTTACACTAAGCGATATCGCTAGCAATATTGCTAAAATGTCACTGGTTTTGTGATGTTATAGCGATATTGCTAGCGATATCGCTATGTGTGATACTTACCAACGACCGGCTCCCCCGCTGTCCATCGCTGATCGCGCGAGATTGTCCGGCTCCATTTCTTGTCGGGCGCTTCCTGCTGTGACGACGAGCGACACGTGGAGGCGGGCGGGAGGACGTCAGGATCGCTGTGTGTGAAAGGTGAGTATCGTGCGCTGCATCGCTGTGAGATCTTTCTGTATGAAAGCTCACTAGCGATCATTTAGCGATACATCAGCGATCCTGACCGCGTCATATCGCTGGTCGGATCGCTGGTGCATCGCTAAATGTAAAAGGGCCTTAAGGCTTGGGATTCCTGCTGTGCAGCGGGGTTTAGAAGGATCTGATGATTCAGAGGTTAAAGGGAGTCTGTCACCTTATTTTTGGACTATCAACTGCCGGCACCGCCATCAGGGACTTATCTACAGCATTCTGTAATGCTGTAGATAAGCCCCCGATGTAACCTGAAAGATAAGAAAAAATAGATTATACTCACCCCAGTGTTCTGTCCGGTCCTATGGGTGTCGCCGTCCCGTCCGGCGCCTCCCATCTTCATAAGATGATGTCCTCCTCCTTGCTTCTCCCTCGGCTCCTGCACAGGCGTACTTTATCTGCCCTGTTGAGGGCAGAGCAGAGAACTGCAGTGCGTAGGCGCTGGACCTCTCTGACCCTTCCCGGCGCCTGCGCACTGCAGTACTTTACTCACCGGACCGGACCGCGACACCCACCGCACTTGACTCCACCCCCCGGTGAGTATAATTTAATGTGTTTTTCTTATCTTTCAGGTTACATCGGGGGCTTATCTACAGCATTACAGAATAAACACAAAAATTGAGCTTGGTTTGAGTTGGTACACGTGCAGCATATAAATGCATGTTCACATGGCCAAAAAGCATGCAAAACCTACAAAAGACAAAATGAAAAAAGTCCTGCTATAATTAAATAAGTAAAAAGCAAAAGTGCATTTAAATCATACAGAGTTCTTAGTAATACTGTATTTGATCAAACATAGCATAAAAGCCGTCCCACCATCGACAAGGTGACTCTGTGGTTATTAATACTAGACTATACTGTCTAGTATTAATATCCTTATCATGTGTCAAAGTTGATGTCTGTGTGAATAAGGGCACACAAGGACCAGGTCCCAACCACTAGGACACCAGTCAGGGGAAGCCTTTAAATACAATTTTCAGCTCAGGAGAGGGAGGCCACACCCCAGCTTGCACAGAATGCAAAAATACAGAGAAAAAACACAAAAATTGAGCTTGGTTTGAGTTGGTACACATGCAGCATATAAATGCATGTTCACATGGCCAAAAAGCATGCAAAACCTACAAAAGACAAAATGAAAAAAACCCTGCTATAATTAAATAAGTAAAAAGCAAAAGTGCATTTAAATCACACAGAGTTCTTAGTAATACTGTATTTGGTCAAACATAGCATAAAAGCCATCTCACCATCGACAAGGTGACTCTGTGGTCGGGGTGGTACTATACTGTCTAGTATTAATAACCTTATCATGTGTCAAAGTTGACGTCTGTGTGAATAAGGGCAGACAAGGACCGGGTCCCAGCCACTAGGTCACCAGTCAGGGGAAGCCTTTAAATACAATTTCCAGCTCAGGAGAGGGAGGCTTTTTACTTATTTAATTATAGCAGGGTTTTTTCATTTTGTCTTTTGTAGGTTTTGCAAGCATTACAGAATGCTGTAGATAAGACCCTGATGGCGGAGCCGGCAGCTGATAGGGCTAAAATAGGCTGACAGATACTCTTTAAGATGTCAGGTGAGAGAAACTATTTAAAGTGCTAGTGCCCAAATAAATCAGCTATTGCCAGCAAGCCTATCTTACCATGGAAGGGCAGAGCACTAGTCGTTCTGACATTCAGTCCATAGAGCCATCCCTGGAGGCTGGATCATGTGAGTAGAGTCTCAGAAAGAGTCACCTTACCTTCCTTGTCCTAACCTATCCTGTAATTAGTATATTGTTTTCTCTAGGACAAGTGTAAGACAAGGGGCACCGGGGTGGTTGTCAGGAACGAGCTCACCCCCTAAACACAGGATATATACACCCCGGCCTCTTGTACAAGTAATATGGGATGGATAAGCTCTTTCCCACAGGTGCAGTTACCTACTCTCCTTGTGCCACAGTAGTCCAGACGATAGATGATCCAGGGACACGCTGCACTCCAACAGGGAAAATAAATTTTTTTGAACAGTAGTGGAATGGAGTAAAGGCAATACTGGTTTTCCTATTCTTTCCCTGTTCTGTTCTCCAACCGCATCCACAGCAGTTGCAGTAGTCCAAGTTAAGAGGAATTCCACGCATCGGGCATAGCCCTACAGAAGCGGGGGGCCTTGCTGGCAATCCTAAGGCCCGTATTGCAATTCTCACTCTGAGTGTTCAGTCCTTAATTTAGGGCAAAAGTTCCCTTCCGTCCTGGAGACCTGGGAATGCCCTATGTCCACATGCGACTGTCCTGTCTGAGGTCCCAGGCAGTTCTGGAGGAAAAACCTGCAGCTTCCTTTATCCTCACTGCTGCTGAAGGTCCAACCACCAACATTAACTAATCCTTTCCCTGATCCTACTAATAGTAGCTAAAGGGGAAACTACCCATATAACAGGGATAAGAAGGCATCATAGATAAACATTGCAAACATTACAATAAGAAACATACAGTATATATATGGGAACATTACTGACATAACTTCATGTTACAGGGCAAACACAGAAATCACACGACATATGCAGTGCATCATATGGCTGTACATAGCATAATATCACAACAGTACATTATGATAAGGAACGTATCACATATTTGCCACCTCCTTATACTCCCCCCCCTCCTAAAACATGGCAGTCCCTGGTCATGGGAACCATGGCATAACAATAATAAGAAACAGTCAGTAAAGCATACACAGTTCTGTATTGGCCAGCTATCCCTGTAACACAAGCGGCCTCAGTCTTTACAATGAGCTACTTTCGGCCCCAACAGTCCTTTGTAGTATAGGGGTCCATATGACCCTAGTCCTTCCAGGGACGGTCTCCCCTCTCTCCCTTCAGTGGATCACAGGCCCCTTTTTGACAGTGGGTGGCTGCATTTAAACATGGGGCCAGTCTAGGGCCAAGAATGGGCAACGTTCAGGGACAGGCAGTCCAGCAGCCATGTCTGGAGTCCACCGTCAATAATCCCCTTGGGATCCTGGGCCCATGATCCAGCAGGGGGAATCTGGGTAGGCCAGAACTTCATCTCCTATGAGAGTCATCTTCAGTCGAGTGGAGGACCTCTCCAGCTCCTCATTCCATTCAAATGTAGGACTCCTCTTCAAGAAGTTCTTGGGCTGGCCCACCAGAAGATTTTGCATAGGCGTGGCTATCTCCATGAAGCCTTTGATGAACCTATGGTAGTAGCCTACCAACCCGAGGAATTGACGTACCTCATGGAGGTTGCTGGGCTTCTGCCAGTCCCAGATGACAGTGACTTTGTCAGGATCCGGTGTCATACCTTCTGCACTCACTACATGACCGAGGTACTGTACCTTGGGCTTCAGGAGGTGGCATTTGGAAGGCTTCACTTTCAGGCCAAAGTTGGACAAGGCTTCAAACACCTCAGCTAGGTGCTTCAGATGGTCTTCATAAGTCTTGGAGAAAACAATGACATCATCAAGGTACAACAGGACTGTCTCAAAGTTCTTGTGTCCAAGACAGCACTCCATTAGCCGTTGAAATGTCCCTGGGGCGGTGCAGAGCCCGAACGGCATGTAGTTGAACACGCAGAGTCTCATTGGTGTAGTAAACGCTGTTTTCTCCTAGTGAGATCTAAGGTGGAAAAATAATTAGCAGTTTTAAGTGCAGCTAATGACTCTTCAATTCTGGGTAATGGGTAGGCATCCTTATGTGTAATGCTGTTATTTTTTCTGTAATCAACACACATTCTCATGGTACCATCTTTCTTTTTCACAAAGACTATTGGGGCTGCCCAGGGGCTACAACTGTCTCTGATCACCCCAGCCTCCATTTCCCGCAACATACTTTTGGCACATTGATATTGTGTTGGGGGTATAGGCCGGTACCTTTCATTAATGGGTGGATGATCTCCAGTGGGGATATGGTGTTGAACCCCTTTTGCCTTCCCAAAGTCTAGGGGGTGTTTACTGATTACCCGCTCATACTCCTGAGTCACTCGGTAAACCCCACTCTTTTGGTATGAAGGGGTGGAGTCAGTTCCCACCTGCAGTTGCTGACACCACTTCTCCAGCTGCTTTACAGAGCCATTGTCTCGTGCCTGGTCGGGCGAGAGCAAGGGCTCTGCTGCCTGTATTGCGTTGTTACTGAAGGTTAAGCAGCTTAGCAGCTGTGGCATACCGAGGTATTGTGGCCTCCTCTTCCCCACAATTCAAGAGGCGTACCGGTACTCTCCCTTTGCGGACATCAACTACCCCTCTGGCTGTCAGGACAGTGGGCCTGCTATCAGAGTACACTGGCTCTACCAATGCTTGGTAATCTTTTTCTCTGAGGCCGATGGCTGCCCGACACCAAATTAACATTTCACATCTGGGGGGGTATTGCAATGGGGAAAGAATCACTCACTCTGATGCTGCCAATTTCTCCACCAGACAGTTTTACCTGCTGTCTTTGCATCAGGGCCTTGATCTCCTTCTGCAGGACTCGTTGTTCACTGGAACCAGCAGTCTCGGCTACCTGTTGCAACAAAACAATAACCTTGGCAAGACAATTTTCAATCACATTAGTACCTAGGGTCATCATTGGGTTACATTCTCGTCGATCAATGTCTACAACTATCAGACCTTGAGATTTTAACTCTACTCGCCCCACTTTAATGGTAATCTCTTTACATCCTACTTGCGGCAAAGACTGACCATTGCTGGCAACTACTATCAGTTCATCACTTAGGCCGGTTTCACATTAGCGCTTTTTAAGCGCACGCACGGCCGGGGGTAGCTCCGCCCCCGAGCCGGCTCTCTGCCCGGCGTGCCCGCCCCTTGCTTATAGCGCCGCCTACTAGCGAACAGCGGCGCCTGCGATCGGCGCACCCTATCTTTAGCATAGGGTGCGCAGATCGTGCGCAGGCCGTGCGCTAGTTGCACTTTGACCTGCGCTGCGCACTTTTGACGGTGCGCCGTGCGCGCCCAAATCCGAAAAGTTTGATTTTGGCGCGCACGGCGCACCGTCAAAAGTGCGCAGCGCAGGTCAAAGCGCAACTAGCGCACGGCCTGCGCACGATCTGCGCACCCTATGCTAAAGATAGGGTGCGCCGATCGCAGGCGCCGCTGTCCGCTAGTAGGCGGCGCTACAAGCAAGGGGCGGGCACGCCGGGCAGAGAGCCGGCTCGGGGGCGGAGCTACCCCCGGCCGTGCGTGCGCTTAAAAAGCGCTAATGTGAAACCGGCCTTAGGCCGCGAGTAAGTACAGAGTCAGCCCAATACCGCTTGTAAAGGATATATGGCATAGTTGTCACCTGAGAGTCAGTGTCCAGCAAAGCGTTCATGGGGATGCCGTCAATCACCACTGGGAGGACCGGTCACCCTCCAACATACTTGGCTCGCCAGTTCTTTGGGCCTTGTGGTCCTACTCCTGGGGGTTGTCCCTCTGCCCCAGGGTGGCAGAATCTTGCGATGTGGCCTGCCTTGCAGCAGCGATGACAGATGGGACGTCCGTCATGGTCATAGCGATCATTGTCTCTCCCTCAGCGTGACGGGATCCTCTTCTTCCGTAGCCATGGGACATCCTCTGGACTGGAGGCCAGCTGGATCTTCTCCTGTGAGGACACCTGCATGGACTGCACAGTTTTGGCAAGTGCAGCCATACTTTTGGGCAGCTCTTGGACCTGAAGACGCAGTTCTGTAGATGGATCATTATCCAGAGTCTGTGCATCAGCCCCCACAGGGCTGGGAGGGAAAGATGCTGCTTCTTGGTGGTATGTGATCGCTGGGCGCCTAGGGGGGTGCTGGACGGCTGACATTTGTTTCATGCAGCACCCGGATAGCCCTGTCTTTGAAGTCTGCAAAGTCTAGGTCAGGGTTTTGTAGAGCTATGATGCGCAGCTGTGCTCTGTGCGTACTGGATAGGAGTCCCTCAATAAATTGTTCCTTTAACAGTCTGTCTATATCTTTCACACTGTCTGGGTCAATCTGCTTTATGGCTCGCAGCGCCTCCTGCAGGTTAAGAGCATAGTCCCGTATACTGTTCTGCGCTCTCTGCTTACACTCAAAGAATCTCATTTTTATTTCAGCTGCAGAGCAGGTGTCAAAGGTGCTTCTTAGCTTAGCCAGGATCTTTTTAACAGTCTCTTTACCAGTGTCCGGCCAGGCTTTTACTTCCCTTTGCACTGCACCAGTTAGCTGTCCAATAAGGATGTTCACTTTCTGGCTTTCAGACAGAGAATACACCTCAAACAAACTGCACAGTCTCTCTTTAAATTCACTCAGGGTATGTGACTCCCCTAAGTACTGCGGTAACCAGGCTGCTCCCGGTATATAGGGCATAGACAGCGGCATTATGGGGACTGCTGTGATGGGCGCTTGTTCCTGCTGCGCTCTGGAAGCGGCGCTGGCCGCTGGATTCTGCGGTGCCATTGGGGCCGCAGCTGCGCTGGCCCATGCATCATGTGGCGCTGTGGGGGGTGCGGTGGCGTTCACCGCTGCAACTTCTCTTGCCTCAGACATTCTGCTCCCCCCTAGTTAACATTGGCCAGGCCCTGGGTTGCGCTGGCTTATCGGTTGCTGCGCCGCAGGCTGGATGATTGGGGGACGCCGGGACTGCAGGCCTCTGCTTCTCACTTCCCGCGCGCTGGTCTCTTCCCGTGCAGCATTGCACTTTTCGCACTCTCTGGCAGGCTCCGCCCACGACGGCCTGCCCCTTTGGCTTCCCACACACACCAAGTGGTGGGGTAATGGCGGCAATGGCGCAATAGGCCTATGGCACACACACAATCTCTGGCACACAGGACCCGGGGACGCCGGGCTTCTTAAATCCTGTTCGTGATGCCAAAATGGATCGACTGCCAGGGCAGTGGGGTACTCGGTACTGGGCCGGTATCTCAGAGGGAAGTGTAACAGTAGCGGTGACCCGGTCCGTGGCCCTGGGCATCCATGTAAAAGGGAAAACAAAAAGCACAAATATCCTGAACTAAAAAGTAAAAAATATACTGCAAATAATGCATAAAGGTAATAATAATAATAAGGGTATTTAGTAAACATAATTTTGATCAAAATAATGTACAAGCCATCCCGCCACGTCACGGCAACCCTTGTGGGACAGTCCCTACTCTAGTATTTAAAACCTTTTCACTTGCCAAGTGGCGTGAATGTGAATAAGGGTCGAGCGGCTGAACCACTAGTAACAGCTTAGGCCAGACTGGATGGCTGTCCCAGCTCAGAAATGGTCATGTGTTAATATGCACTTACATTGTTCATACACATTAACTTACTTTTCTCAGTTCAGATTTGTTTTTTATTCATTTCATTGTGCATTCAGTGCATATATGGGTGTGACCGCCCTCTTTCTGAGCTGGGAAAGCCATCCAGTCTGGCCTAAGCTGTTACTAGTGGTTCAGCCGCTCGACCCTTATTCACATTCACGCCACTTGGCAAGTGAAAAGGTTTTAAATACTAGAGTAGGGACTGTCCCACAAGGGTTGCCGTGACGTGGCGGGATGCTTGTACATTATTTTGATCAAAATTATGTTTACTAAATACCCTTATTATTATTATTATTACCTTTATGCATTATTTGCAGTATATTTTTTACTTTTTAGTTCAGGATATTTGTGTTTTTTGTTTTTTGTTTTCTCTGGTTAATGGTCATGTGTTAATATGCACTTACATTGTGCATACACATTAACTTACTTTTCTCAGTTCAGATTTGTTTTTTATTTTTTTTTGTCCATGTAAAAGGGGTTAAGCGTGGGTGATTAAAGTTTATAAGTGAATGATACGTGACGCCACCTGTGGTGCTCGGCAATGAAGGGGTTAAGCCGACGCTGCAGGCAGTTCCTCTGGGACAGATGGCATAAGGCAGCAAGATGTAATAGCTCCCCACAGGTAGAGCTGTAGTCCCAGGGCAGTGAGAATAGGTGTTGAGGAAGAGGGTGCAGTGTTAGGCACAGAGATGTAGCAGTGCTGAAGGGGTTGCAGGAAGAAGGCAATAACACAACAGGGAGCAGTTTCCTTTACCTTTACTTTGCTTTGCAAGTGCAGTCCAGGATCCAGATTACAGATTGAACAGGAGTTGGCCAGCATGGAAGCAACTCAGGAATCTCTCTATGCAGATGGGTTGTGTAGTCTCCTTTCTAGCACTTATCTGAGGTACATGCAGTACTGAGTTACACTGAAGTTCCTCCTTCTTGATATTGCTCAAACTCCACTCGCATGGCAGACAGCTGTAGCCTCCTTCTTCTGGCTCACACGTTGCTGTTGTGCCTCCGAGTCTTATGTGGGAACAGAGCATTTACAGCTTCCTATTCCTCCGGTTTCTGCTGCAGGAACATCAGTATCCATACAACCTCGGATGCCGGAATCCAGAACCATGCACCACGCTAGAAGTGAGCCTGAACTCTGCTCAATCCTCCAGCTCTTCTCCTCTCGTCCACACACTTCGTCCTCCTTACATGAACTAACTAAACTTCCCCTTCCTGGCCCCCAGAGAGCAGCTCCTCCCCCAGCTTTGGTTCAGAGCTCCATCTGCTGGCCATGAGTGGGAACTGTGCTGTGTGTTGATTTACCTGATAGAGAGATCCTTCATTGCTTCCAAGCATGACATCACACTCCCTAGGAGGAAGATAATGCCACTGTGGTGACCATACTCCTGGGGGCGCCACATTAACACCAATGGATGTCAATAAGACTAGGAGAGGGGAGAAAAATAAACAAATGTGACCATAAACAGGTGTCACTTTAGGCGCCATAGTCCTGCGGCACTATGATAGGCTCCTTGCCTCTTCAGGGGCGCAGAACAGTCCCTGGGTACTGCCTCTTAGGGTGCAACAAGAACCAGCATTTAGACCTTGACCAGCTCCAGTAGAAAGCCGAAGCCCCTGTGCCTACTCAGGTACCTGATGAGGCTGCGGGTCATCCGGCTTGCAGCTGTTCCTCCACCTTGGCGCTGTAGCTCCTCACGGATGCGACGCCCCTGCCGCCTCTTCTCCCGGATCACCTCAAGGTTCCACTCAGCCTCCGTCATCACATAGGGCTCCTCCACAGCTGCACGGGGTTCCCTCTCACGGTCTCCACGGGCGTTGGCCGGGACAGGCGCAGCTGAAGGAAGCGCTGGAAACTCCATCGCCGAAGACGATGATGCAGAGCCACGGTACAGCTCCGGGGAGAATGTACGGTACAGCTCTGGGTAGGATGGCGGTAGAAACGGTCGCTGGTGCAGCTCCAACGCGGACAGCGGGGCTACAGGAAGCAGGTGAGCCGCAGGGGAGGCGGTGAGATGGCCGGATGGGAGATCTCTACTCACCGCCGCGCCTGATGTTAGTCCTTCGGCGCAGCCACCAAGCTCAGCGACCGCAGCCGTCATGATGCTTCGCGCGGCCGCCTCCATCATTTCTTTCCCTCCTGTGGCCTTGCGTCGGGATGTCGCCGGCTCTTCATCCTGGTCGTCCCTAACCTCCGCGGGAGCAGCGGCAGGCGCCAGGGTAACGGCTGTTCCTCTGATTCTTCGGTCCACCAGGCCTCATATCGCTGGTCCGCCTCTACACGGAACCCAGAGTGCTTCCAAGCCTATGCCGCCACGGTAGGACATGCTGCTTCTTCCCACGTCAGCCGATAATGGCGGCTTGTCCTCTGGTGAACAGTCCATCCTTTTTCAGTTCCACTCATTCGTTGGTGGGTCCATTCCCTGCTGTTCCACCTGTTTCTCTAAGCTCAGTTGTAAGGGCGGCAACTCTTCCTGTGCCTGCACCCATTCTGGGCGGGCACCTGTTGCATCAGGGTGCGGCCTTCTCTCTTTCGGTGCCAAATTTCCCATCTAATGCCCACAAAAGGTAGCGCCATCTCCCATTTTCATGCCAACAACTGCCATCTTTATCTCTTCAGCGCCATTTTCAATTTTCGTGCCAACAGTCGCCTGTAGTACCAGTACAGCAGGCAACAGCACACAAAATCCAAACTCACAATCTTCGGGATCGCTATCAGCCAACAGCTCCATCCCTTCTAGTTCGGGCAGCACATTAAACATTTCGGTTTCACAGTTCGGGTCAGCTGCCTTCTCCATACTGATCACTTCCAGATCACAAGCTTTTAGACTGCGAGGGTCCATCCTGCCGCAACTACGCCAAGTGTAAGACAAGGGGCACCGGGGTGGTAGTCAGGACTGAGCTCACCCACTAAACACAGTCTATATACACCCCGGCCCCTTGTACAAGTAATATGGGATGGATAGACTCTTTCCCCCAGGTGCAGTTACCTTCTCTCCTTGTGCCATAGCAATCCAGACGATAGATAATCCAGGGACACGCTGTACTCCAACGGGGAAAATAACTTTTTTTGAACAGTAGTGGAATGGAGTAAAGGCAAGAGTACAATACAATCTCGCTGTGTGTGACGGGGCCCTTAGTTGAGAAAGCCATCCTCCTGGAAGTCCTGGATTTTGAAAGAGGGAGAGGGGTTCTACTCCCTTCTCTAATTACCAAGCCAGACAACTCCTTCAGAACTATAAAAAAACCTACAAAAAAACAAAATGAGCAAAAACCCTGCTGTAACTAAATAAGTAAAAGCAAAAGTGCATTTAAATAACACAGAGTTCTTAGTAATACTGTTTTTGATCAAAAATAGCATATAAGCCATTCCACACTGTCTAATATTAAAAATTAAAAATCTTCAGAACTATAGTTAATCTAAAGGTTCTAAACAAGTTCGTAAAGGGCAGTCCTTTTAAAATAGAATCCATTAAGTCAACAATAAAGTTGCTTTTCTCAGGTTGTTTCATGGCAGTTCTGGATTTGAAGAATGTGTATTATCATGTACCCATACACATGGAACATCAGAGATACCTTAGAGTTGCAATAGCCATTGACTGGGTGGTGGGGTGCTTTCAGTTTAGGGTCCTTCCATTTTGGCTGGCGATAGCCCCTAGGGTCTTCCCAAAGGTGGTCATGTAGGTAATGGCTCATGTCCAGGAAAAAGCCGTCTTGATAATTCCATGTCTGAATGATTTCCTGGTGGTAGGTAAATCAGTCCACTGTTGTAGTAATCAGCTAAAAGTGGTGATGGCTACCCCCTAGAGGGCCTGGGCTGGTTACTAAATAAAAAAAATTCCAGATTAGTCAGGAGTTTCTTGGGCACATTTTGAATTTGAAGTGCAGGAGTGTCAACTCCCAGGGTCTAAGATAAAAAAGGTCCAGTACCAGGTGGAGAAAGCCATAGAAGTCCCCTCCATGTCCCTTAGGTGGGCAATGTCCCTCTTGTGTACTTTGACCTCGTGCTTTCCGGCAGTTCTGTGGGCCCAATTCCATTCCAGAATTCTGCAGTGGAATGTGTTACATAACAAATCTTGCACCTGGAAGGCAGGATGACAAAAATCTCCACGGGCAGTACAATCACTTCGGTGTTGGATGAAAAATTCAAACCTGTCCAGGGGTTGTTCCCTGGGTTGTGGATATCACACGAATTGTCACCACAGGATGGGGGGCTCATCTAGGAAGAGAGGTTCTCCAGGGAGTATGCACCAGGAGTGAGAAAGCTCTGTTATCAAATGCAAAGGATTTGCTAGTTGTAGAACAGCCTGTAAGTAAATCACTTGTTTCCCTATAGGGCCAACATGTCAGGATCCCCTTGGACAATCAAGTATCAGTAGCTTATATACTGTAAATCGCCAGGGGGGAACTCGTTCCAAAACTTTGATGGAGATGACAGAGCAGTTATTTCAGCTGGTGGAGGGTCACCTCTCCCTAACGGCTCTGAATATAAAAGGGAAGGAAAACACCAAAGCGGATTTCTAAAGTCACAATCGTCAAAGACAAGGGTAGTGGGAGGTGAGTCATAACATCTTCAATCAGATTGTTTAGATGTGTGGTCTCCAGGTCATAGACAATTTTTAAAGCAGACTAAACAGAAAAGTAAAGTTGTTTTGTTCCCTGGACCCGAGGGAGGATCCCCTAGTAGTAGTCGCATTCCTGGCCCCCTGGGACTTCAGCCTGGCATACGCCTTCCCTCCAATAGCCCTGATGCCACTAGTCATAAGAAAAATCAGAGAGAACAGGGCAAGGATTGTGTTGATTACCCCCTTCTGGCCCAAAAGACCATGGTTTTCGTGGCTAAGGATGTCTGTGTCAGATCCATAGGTTGTTCCGGAGGTGCTAAATCTGCTTTCTCAGGGGCCAGTGTTCCATCCGCAAGCAGGCAGCCTCCACTTGACGGATGCAGTTTGAAAGGGCTGTGTTATGAGAGAGAGATTTTTACCTGAATCTCATATACAGTCTGCTTCAGAGTAGGAAAGCAGTCATGACCAGGATATATGCTAGTACTTGGAGAAAATTTTTATCCTCTACAGGTTCTAGGGTTGAAGATGGGGCACCGGTGGGGAAGATCTTGGAATTTTTGCAGAGAGCCCTTGTTAGGTTTGTCCACCAGTACCCTAAAAGTGCAGGCGGCAGCTTTTGAGGTGTTGTACAGCTGTGATCTGGCCAGTGATTATTGGGACTTAAATCTTGTCCTGACAGCCTTAATGGACGTTCCTTTTGAGCCCATGGAATCCGCATCCCTGAAGGTTCTTCTGCTTAAAACAGCTCTGCTGGTAGAATTGATATCAGCCAGAATAGTCTGTGATAGTCATGCTTTCTATAGCCCCACCATTCACCCAAATCCTAAATTATAGGGTGATATTTAAGCCCGATCCAGCCTACCTGCGGTTCCATAGGACCTCCCCTCTTTCTGTTCCAATCCTAAGACTCAGAAGGAGGAAAAACTGCATAATTTGGATTTTAGGAGATGTGTAGTTGGATACATGTCTACTACAAAAGACTGAAGAAAGGATAGGTCTTTGTTCGTATACTTCCAGGGTTCTAGGAAAGGGTGTAGAGCCTCAAAACCCACAATTGCTAGGTGTATTAGGGAGGCCATTTCTCTAGCCTACTCAGCAAGTGGCAAGACGATCCCAGAAGGTTTAAAGGCTCAGTCTACTCTGGCTGTGGCATCCTTCTGGCAGAGAGGTTGAATTTCTCTATAGAAGATATCTTTAAGGCAGCAACCTGGTCCTCTCCTTCTAGCTTCTATAAGCACTATAGATTGGATATGGGTGCTCTGACCTCACCTTTGGGCAAAGGGTGCTCCAGGCGGTGGTCCCTCCCTAGATTATTGTATTTCTCTGTAAATCTCTCATGGCGCTGTCAAGAGTAATCGATAGTCTGTTACTTACCAATAACGGGATTTTTTTGAACCCATGACCGCACCCTTGTATTCCCTCCCATCACGTGTGGGTGAGCACTCTTTTCACTACCATTGTATTTCTACACCTTTAGTTTTTCAGGTGGTGAAAGTTCTTTTATGTTTTTATTGTATAAACCATTGGAGATTCTCTCACGCTCTGTAATCCAACTGATTGGGAGAGGTGCCACCCTTTTTAGCCTGTAGGTTTCCTGTCCTTTGTGGGTGGATCTCCTCTCTCGTGGTGCTGCCATGGGTTCTGAAAAATCCCATTACCAGTAAATAACTAAGACGTTCACTAAACTCAGGAGACAATCCAACCAGGATAGACGCCTTGTCCCAGAACTGGGTTATGGAACTAGCATATGCCTTCCCACCATTCTCTTTGATCCCAATGGTGTTAAGGAAGATCCAGGAAAGTCAAGCTATAGTAATTTTAATAGTTTCCTATTGGCCTAAGAGAAATTGGTTCTCCCTGTTAAGTCTTTAGAACATCCGGTCCTCCTCCCAACAAGACATGACCTTCTGTTTCAGGGTCCGCTATACCACCAAAACCTGGAAATGCTGCACCTATAAGTCTGGATCCTGAGAGAGAGATCCTGTCTCTACAATTCAGAGCAGCAGGAAGTCTGTGACTTCGGCCATCTACCTCAAGATCTGGAAAAAGTTTTGTGCACAAAATAAGGGTTCTGTTTCCATTACTTCGGGCCCAGATATTCCTAAGATATTAGATTTTCTTCAGTCGGGTTTTGACAAGGGATTAGGACCCAGTACCTTAAAAGTACAGATAACTCTAGTGGCGCTCTTTGTTTATCCCGTGGCTAGTCATCCCTGGATTATGACGTTTCTTAAAGCTATCCATTGGCTTAAACCTACAATTAGGTGTTCTGTGCCCCTATGGGACCTCAGTCTAGTTTTAAACTCCTTACGTAAAAGGCCATATGCACCTTTATACCAGGCAGATTTAAGGACCATATCGCTTAAGACAGTCTCTCTAGTATCGGTAATGTCAACAAGGTGCAAAGGAGAAATTCAAGCTCTTCTATAAAAGATCCATACTTGAAATTCAGGAAGATTGTGTAATGTTGAGATTAGATCCAGCATTTTAACCGAAGGTGGTCAATGACTTCCACAGAAACCAAGAGATTATCTTGCCTCCCTTCTGCCAAAATTATAGCAATTTACAGGAGTTTTCATTCCACTCCTTGGATGTAAGGAGAACAGTCCTACAATACTTGGGTATCACGGAAGATAGGAGAATCGACTCAAACCTCTTCATCCAATTTTCGGGAAAAAACAAGGGGAAGAAGGTACCAAAATGTACGCTAGCCAGGTGATTAAAAGCAACAATCAGCTCAGTGTATGTTACAGAAGGACGATCTTCCCTGGAAACCATAAAAGCCCATTTGACAAGAGCAGTATCAACTTCATGGCTACTGAGAACAGGGACCTCAGTAGATCAGATCTGCAGAGCGGCAACCTGGTCAAGCTTAAATACTTTCTGTAGACATTATAAATTGAATGTTGTGTCAAACTAATAGACAGCCTTTTGGAGGAAAGTACGCAGGGATCGCAACTTAAAGGAGTCATTTGGTATTTCTCCTGGTGGTGCTGTCAGGAGGGATGTCCAGAAAAGTAGGAATTAGTCGTACCAGTAATGATGTTTCCAGGAGTCCATCATGATAGCACCCCTCATATTCCCTCACTTGGATTTCCTATCTGTTATGTAAGGTAAACATATGTAGAAGAAAATCAATAAACACATTGTTGCATCCATCTCGGTGTTGTACTTGAAAAATCACTGCTGGGGAGTGGCTATTTTACCTCTTCTGTGTTCCTGTCCCTATCAAGGGTAAGGACTACCTCCTGGTGGTGCTGTCATGATGGACTCACTGGTAGGACTAATTCCTACTTTTGGAAAAAATGCCGCTTGCTGATGCCACTCAGTGACTTAGAGGTCCTCCTAGACATTTTGACAGTGGGGGTAGAGGGTGGTTTGATATTTTGCACCTTTTATAAACTTTATCGGCCACCCTCATAATACACCATTTGCTCCACCACAGATAGGAAACAATTTTCTCTAGCACAAGAAACTATGATGTCCTTTTCTTTGGTCACCTGACTCTTGCAGCAACTGAAGAACTGGATGTCATCATTTCCTATCCCGCTGGAGACCACCTGATTAGCCCACGATGGAGGGGGGCTGGTGCTGGTAAGAATACTTTCCTTTATTATTTTAGAACCTTCCCTGCCTTTTCACAAAGATATCACCTTTACAGATAAAGAGGTTGTCCACTACTGTAACATTGATAAGCTATCTTAAGAATTGTTGATCAATGTCTGATCTTTTGGGGTGTGTGAGGCAGTGACCAGTGTCACAGGTAGGGGTCGCTGTTTGTTCTCCCCAGGATGCACACGGAGGCATATTGAGGTCATAAGGGGGCATTGCAGTCGCAGGTGTAACTAGGATTGCAATGGTGAAGCAGTGACCGATGCCACCACTACGGGCACGGATGGCAGTGAACCGCTAATGTGCCAGGTACTTGTGAACGGGTGCCGAACAGAGGCCCTCCTAGACACGGGGAGCAAAGTGACTCTGGTCCAAAGATCCGTTGTTGCCGGGGACAACCCCAAAGGACAGAAAGTGATGGGTATCGATGGGAAAGAGGAGACCCCTAAGGTGAGGGGCGGTCAGTAGGGTAAGGGGTGATCAGTGGGTGTAGTCTCCGCCAGGTCTCAGGCAAATGACTTGTTGCAGTTGGTGGAGGAGTTACTCCAACTTAAGTTTTTGACCCCGACTGAGATGGTAGAGAGAGTGGTGGCCAATCGGATGGTGCGGGCTCTGCCACCCGGCATGGAGCGATGGATCAGGCTAAGGGACCTAGGCACCCTGGACCTGCTGCTAGGATTGATTGAGAGGTATAAATCCACTCAGGATGTTGTACCAGAGCACGGGAAAAGTCTACAAATCACTGTTGGGGCTAACCAGGACCAAGCCCGTGATGTGGGGGTAACCAAAAGTGAAGGTGAAAAAACTCCCATTTCCCTTAAAGCGACTTTAAGGTCTAGTCTGGTTGCCTTTGTGGAGTGTTGGCAGTGTCAAGAGCCCGGGCATGGGGCTATCAATTGTTCTGTGACATCCGAGCCCATGGACTGCGGGAATACTCGCCATGTATCTATGTATGTCCAGCCAGTCTATACCACCACTACGGGCATGGATGGCAGTGAACCGCTAATGTGCCAGGTACTTGTGAACGGGTGCCGAACAGAGGCCCTCATAGACACGGGGAGCAAAGTGACTCTGGTCCATAGATCCGTTGTTGCCGGGGACAACCCCAAAGGACAGAAAGTGATGGGTATCGATGGGAAAATCCGTAAGTATCCAACTATGGAGGTTAAATTTTCCACATCATGTGAGGACTTTGAACATGAGGTGGGATTGGTGAAGACCCTTCCATATGGGACTGTGTTGGGGATAGACTTGCCCCAGTTTTGGTCCCTGTGGGAGACAAGGGTCAACTCTCTCATGGTAAAGGTTGTGCCGGGCGTAGAACTCGAAGATGTTGAGATACCTGCCATAGGGGTCGCCAACCTAGGGACAGAATGTAATCCCGATAGGTTCCCCCTAGAGGTATTGGCAGGAGAGATGAAAAATGTTGTTTCGGGCGTAAAACCCGAAGAGGTTGTGATATCTGCCACAAGGGTCGCCAACTTAGGGACAGAGTGTAACCCAATAGGCTTCCCCTAGAGACTGTGGTAGCAGAGGTCGTGGAGACCCCACTGAACACCGAGCTGGAGGTATCCCCTTGTAAGTTCGGGACAGCTCAGTTCCAGGGTCCCACGCAGAGAAGCAGGTGTAAAAACCACAGGATTAAAAAGAACTCCGGGAAGAACCAGGAGTGTGTGGTCGTGGAGGCGATTGGGGAAGTACGCACGAGGAACCCTCTGACACTGGCCATGGATGTGGCCGGAGGTCAGAATAAAATAGAGTGCTCGGTAGACAGCCGCGTCAGGAAGCTCGGGTTCGGCTGCTACGTAATACGGATGTATACTCGGAGTTGCCAGGGAGGACCGCGGCCTTTCAGCGTGACGCAGGTACTTAGGTGACAGGATGAGCTGCGGGGTTGTTGATCTACTATTAAACATGTTGTCTGCAACGGAGAACGGGGAGATGGGTGGTCCCATAATGAAGTATGGAGGAGAAACGCAAAGGGGGGATGCATGTGCCAATCGATGGTTACGGTCCCTACTTTGGTTTCTTAGTGCAGTGTCGGGAAGGGATGTCACAGGGTCATGTGGATGCCCTGTCTCGCCCCCATATGGGGTGACAAGTATTCAACCCCACAGGTATGAACAAGGGGGATAAGTGAGGCAGTGACCAGTGTCACAGGTAGGGGTCGCTGTTTGTTCTCCCCAGGATGCGCAAGGAGGTGTATTGAGGTCATGAGGGGGCATTGCAGTCGCAGGTGTATCTGTGATTGCAATGGTGAAGCAGTGACCGATGTCAAAGGTAGTGGTCACTGTGTGTTCTCCCCAGGATGTGCATGGAGGCTTATGAAGGCCATAGGAGTACATGGCAGTCACGAGCGTAGTGGTGACTGCAATGCAGACTAGAAATAATAAAAATGAGTGTAGTCTTGGACATGCTAGTATCCAAGGCAGATGTAGGGAAACCTGCTCTGGGTTTTGTATTTTGAAACAGACTGCAGGATGATAGTCTTGCAGTCCAATTCATTCCAGGTCTGGGTTTTCCATGTGGTTGAAGGCCACAGATCAAAGTTAAAATCCCTGCAGGAAAGGGTTTCGGTGTGTCAGGTGTAATGTCAGTGTGAGTCTGGTGTTCGGCGGGAGTTCAGAGCAGGAGGCCCTGCAGAGTGCTAGCTGTGTGTGAAGCGACACAGGCAAGCGGAGCTGAACAGCCAAGGCAGCTGAAAGGTCTGGCACCTACAGCGTACACAGCAGTGCAGACGCCCATGGCAACAGGGCAAAGGAGGATTGGAGTGTTTAGTGCCTGCAAACAGGAGAATGTGGTTCTCGGCTGTGATCCGGAGGATATCATGGACTGTGTTATGCTGTGAGTAAGAGACATTGACATGGCGGTGCAGTCGCCCACGGCTACTGTTCAAAGGGAAGGTCAGTGTGTTTAGTGACTGTGAACGGAAGGATGCCATGTAGTATATAGTGCTGTGAAATGGACACTAATATTATATGCAATTGTGTATGAATTGGGCATTTGATGCCGTGAAGTAACACATTAAAGGAATTTTGTGTTTGAACTTTGTGGGTCACTGTCTCATCACTGCATAAGTGTGCTACTGCGGCACTACAGGTGTGACAACACCCCGGCTGATCAGCTGTTCTTGCTGCTGGTGGTGGCCAGAAGTACTCAGTTACAGAGCTGCTCCATCTACTGATAGTTGCTGCGACCAGGTACTGCACATCCGCCCTGTAGTGATTTGAACAGAGGGCGGATTTGCAGTACCCACCACACTCCCGCCGATTAGACATTGACAATTAGACATTGATGATCTATCAATGTTAAAGTAGTGGACAACCTCTTTAAGTCCACACTCAACACATATTTTCCACCTCTCATTTTACCACAGAAAATCTGCATGTATTACATATGAATTTGCCTACACCTGTGATTTCACTACTGCTTTTGCATATTCCACAAAAACATGAACATGGGGAAGATTTGGAAAGCTATTTTTCTGCATGGAAAATGTCTACACTTGTGGAAGTGATTTGTAAAATCCCTTTCACTTATCTTATACTATAGTATGCAAATGTTACCAAGTCACAGTTTAGTAATTGGTTTACAATGTTCCACTATTCAATGATATTTTTCAGTAAATGTCGATAAATCTCCTGATCTGTTTTGGGTTGTAGATTTAATTTCCTCTTTTCCTGACAATGATGCATACCCGTTATCTGGGCCAACAAGATATATTTACCCTGTTCCAGCAGCTGTAAATGAATGACGTGATTGGGAAGGACTGACCAACAACATGACAGCTAAAGTACAAGGCCAAAGATGAGGGCATTCATACAGCAAGAGATTAAGTAGTTGTGAGATTAATGTGCAGCATAGATAGTCTGGCTGTGATTAATTCATTGCAGATGGAAGCTAGTTCATAATTGATGCCTCAATACATTATGCAATTGAATAATGCAAATGGAGCTTGATCTATAGCACAATCTTTAAAGGGTTATTTCCAAAATATTAAGTTATACTCTGTCTACTGGATAAGGTATAACTTTGATTACTAACAACTGTGACCCCTTCCCCCATCCCCCAAGATCTGGGCTTTGGAACAAGTGAATACACAGCATATGTTTGTATACAGTTTTTAGCCGCTTAATATATTGCAGTCATCATCTTATATAACACTGTGTAATTACAATTGCTCATTTTGCCCTTCTACCCAGTTAATTCTTAAGTTACAACAATTAGAAAGCTACCTAAGGTACAGTACTGTATATTGAGACAGCTCAACAAACTACTATAGAGAGAAGAAGATAAGGGTCAGGCTTTCATAATTTTTCATAATTTTTTATTGTGACTTATGTAATTCCCTATATTAAAATGAACATGCATGCATCTAAAAATTCATGTTCAGCAGGCTTGTGCTGGGTAAACTACAGACATTGTCAGGTTGGCGCCGCTATACTGATTAAAATGATACCTGGATTGAAGAAATCCATCTTGTGGTTGTTGGTTAATCTTTATTTTCAACTAGCTGAAGAGCCCGGCGCTGCCCGGGCATAGTATCTAACTGTGGTTATTTATAACAAATTATAATTATCCTCCATCCCATAGTCCCGTGCCCATTTACCCATCATACATATCCACGATCCCATAGGCCCGTGCCCATATACCCATCATAAATATCTTCCATCCCTTAGTCCCATGCCCATATACTCATCATACATATTCTCCATCCCATAGTCCCATGCCCATATACCCATCATACATATTCGCCATCCCATAGTCGAGTGCCCATATACCCATCACACATCCTTCATCTCATAGTCCAATGCCCATATACCCATCATACATATCCTCCATCCCATAGTCCTGTGCCCATATACCCATCATACATATCCACCATCCCATAGGCCCGTGCCCATATACCCATCATACATATCCTCCATCCCATAGTCCCATGCCCATATACCCATCACACAACCTCCATCCCATAGGCCCGTGCCCATATACCCATCATACATATCCTCCATCCCATAGTCCCATGCCCATATACCCATCACACATCCTTCATCTCATGGTCCAGTGCCCATATACCCATCACACATCCTCCATCCCATAGTCCCATGCCCATATACCCATCATACATCCTCCATCCCATAGTTCCGTGCCCATATACCCATCATACATATCCTCCATCCCATAGTCAAGTGCCCATATACTCATCACATATCCTCCATCTCATAGTCCCATGCCCATATACCCATCATACATATCCTCCATCCCATAGTCCTATGCACATATACCCATCATACATATCCTCCATCCCATAGTCCAGTGCCCATATACCCATCACACATCCTTCATCTCATAGTCCAGTGCCCATATACCCATCAAACATATCCTCTATCCCATAGTCCCGTGCCCAAATACCCGTCATACATATCCTCCATCCCATAGTCGAGTGCCCATATACTCATCACACATCCTCCATCTCATAGTCCCATGCCCATATACCCATCATACATATCCTCCATCCCATAGTCCTATGCACATATACCCATCATACATATCCTCCATCCCACAATCCAGTGTCCATATACCCATCACACATCCTCCATCCCATAGTCAACCATTATGACATCATAATGAGCGGCGGGGCTTGCAACCTATGATGACATCAGCGTCGCCATGGCAACCATTGTGACATCATAATGAGGGGCGGGGCTTGACGCGCACACACTTTTCCCCCAGTATGTAGACAGGGGCAAAATTGTTTGGTGAATTGGAACGCGTGGGGTTAAAATTTCACCTCACAACATAGCTTAGGACGCTCTCGGGGTCCAGACGTGTGACTGTGCCAAATTTTGTGGCTGTAGCTGCGACGGTGCGGATGCCTATCCCGGACATACACACATACACACACACATACATACACACATACATACATACATACATACACACATACATACACACTTTGAGCTTTATATATTAGATTTTGAGTTGGGATGCTCGTGCTCCGGTGCGGGACTGTGGGCGGCTCTTTCTTTGATGCTCTGGCCTCATCCTTATCATTCTGGGCTTAAATGACAGGTCACTGAACCTTCAGTGACCTGCCTCCTATTTTTAATACTGCGCCGACGCATTTAATATTATGGTCTTCAAAGAAATTTTTTTTACAAAGTGGCAGTGCATGCACACAGTAACATATATCGGCAAGTGATGCTCTCAATCGGTGCTTGGGCCGCGCACTGTGTATTGGGGACCAGTGCTTGAGCGCTGCTGTGGTCTGTGGTGACTATTTCCTCTTCTTGTGCATGCTTGATCACTGGTCCTTGACACTGCAAACACAGACTAAACAAGAACCACAAGACGGATGTCTTCAACCCAGGTATCATCATTTTAATCAGTGTATCAGCGCCAACATGACACTGTCTGTAGTTTATGTAGAAAAATCCTGATGAAAGGTTTGCTTTAAGGATTGCAGAGTGTTTTCCAGATTAAAGATAATAATAATAAGATTCATTAAATTGCAGTGATAAGGTCCATTTAATAGGCTGATAATCTGGGAATCATAAAAACTCTAGTTCTGGATAATCATTCCATGCAAAAAGTGCTGCTGACCAGTTGACAAAAGAGCAAGGACACTGTCTGATTGGATCATCTATACTAGCATAAAAATCATTGTTCGCAGTTCATCCCAGTGCTGCTGGCAAAATCCATGCTACATGGGCAATAATCATTCTGTTCCAATACCGTTTGTGTTGGTGTGTGTAAACAGACCATTAAACGAGTGCCAACATTGTGACATTAATTGTTGATCACTGCAATCGACCAGTATAAATGGGATTTTAAATGGGCCATCATTCGACAGATTCTGCTGATCACTCAGCATAGTTAGTTCTGTGACAGTTTAATATTTGTCTGTAAATCCTTACACACCCATTCATACATGACATCATTTGTTTAGTAGGAAGTTTTGCAACTTCTCTCATGCCTGTGTAGGTACGTGAGCCGACTGGGGGGTGGTCCACTTTCCGCCGCGAACAGACTTGAGACAGATGTGCATCCAACAGGTCCTCTTTATTGGCCGTCCTCTCGACGACCGCAGCACCACACCGCAGCTGCTTGACACCTTCTGCACACAGGCCCGGGTACCTTCACTTTCTTCCTTTTCCTAATTGACGTCCCTCGCGGCTCTTTCACTGTGGCTGCTCTAGGCCTACCACCACAGCGCTTCACCCATCCGAGTCCGTTCGTCTGGTACCCCCGGGCTTTCTCCTGTCAGGGCCACCCCCCTGACCGTCTCTCTTGTCAGTCCCTTCTGGAGCTTCTTCTCGGTCTGTCTCTCCCTTCAGTCGTCTCCTCTCCTGAGCTCCTCTCCCTGGACTGATGGACTTCTGGCACTCTCTACCCCTTCTTATATCCCTCTCTCTGGGAATTCCCCTCTAGAGCTCCTGTAACTCCGCCCCCTATGACTCTGCAGTTTCGTAGCCTTAAGCTGATGTTAAGCCCTTTCCTCACTGCTCTCTGCTGCCATCTTGTGGCCAAACTACAGTATTACATCGACTTCTGTTTCTGCTGTCCTTGATCTCCCCCTGGTGGCCAAACCCAGTACTTCACCATCTTTTACTATCTCCAGCTGTCTCCCACCTTCATATACAGCTGTCCACGTCAAGCACCTTGTACACTTACCCTCCTGCTGCAGACAGGTCCATAGGTCAGTCCACTTCCCCTACACCTGCCTACATCTGGACGAGCCAATTGATTTCATTATATACTGTGTGACACAGTTGATGTATAAAGCAGCTGGTATTTGCAGAGGATGAGTGAGATAATAAATGTCGCTCCAAACAAAACATGTTTATTTCCAGAATTATACCATTGTTTTAACCTAAATTCCTTAGAAAGTAATTTTTAGAGATTTTTTTTAACAAAAATGAGTATATTGTACTGTATATATTATAATAAAACAAGTGTAGCGTATGCCTTCTCATGCTAAATACGTCTTGGACACAGGTTCAGGTTCAGTTCACTGGCAGGAGCCTGCCTCTGGGACCCGATGTCCAGAAGAGACGGGGCCCGATGCGGGCCCCCTCTGATCATCAGGCCCCATGCGAGACTCAGCGCAGTAATGCCCAGATGGCAGCCCTACCTGTAAATCTAAATTCTCTATCAGTATGTCTCTATATTAACACACACACATACATGCTCCAGTGCAAACACTTGAAACCAGACGTTTACATACACTATATAAAAAGACACATATGCATGTTTTTCTCAATATCTGACACAAAATCAGAATAAATCTTTCCCGTTTTAGGTCAGTTAGGATTACCATAATTATTAATATTTGACAAATGCTAGAATAATAAGAGAATGTTTTAAGGCATTTTTATTACTTACTGCAAAGTCAAAAGTTTACATACATTTCATTAGTATTTGTACCATTGCCCTTAATCCCGTCTCGAGATCGGGCGCACATTTACGCCGATGTCGGGCACCCTCCCTTTGATGTGGACTCCGGCGGTGAGCCCACATCTTTCCCGGCATGTGTCGGCTGTTTTGAACAGCTGACATGTGCCCAGAATAGCCACGGGTGGAATCGCGATCAACTAGCGGCTATTAACCCATTAAATGCCGCTTTCAAACTCTGACAGTATTATCAATATCACCCAAACTTTAAACATTATTATATAGCTAAAATGGACATTATTGGAAACTCCACACAGATCAATACTCTAAAAGAGACTCGGAGTATCAAACCAAAGTATAGTAAAATACAAACAATGTTTTATTAGAGGTAACAAAAGAATAGCTATTAAATACAAAATACACGGTTTAACACTAGGACTACTGGACTCGTGACCCCGCCTAGAACTACTGAAAGGAGTCATTTTGACTCCTTGCTTGTTTTCGTTTATTTTTAGAGTTTCATTTGTGGTTATTTATTAATAATTATATTTTTTGTAATGTATTATTATTGTGAGATCCAACAGTAATGCTTTTGATTGTTTTTTTTCTGCTTTTCTTATTTTTCTACAGAAAATAACAATAATTATAATAGACGTTTTTCAAACATTTTTGTTTTATTCAAGTGCACACATATAAACAACAACTGAAGAACAAAAAGCAGAGAAAATGTAGGTGGAGGAGCATAAAAATGAAAATATGGCGCAGAATTCACCTTCTAAACATTTGGTGTTTCGCATTTTAGGCATTGCCTTTGATTTATGGCAGTACATTGCCCACACAAAGACTTACCACAAGTCTTACAATTGCCGACAGATCTATTTTTCTTGCACTTTTCTTTGATCTGGCAAAATTTTGTTTGAACCATCACTTCTGAGCATGTAGAAACTTGGGACGTGGAACCCTTTTCCCTATCTGTGACATAAGGACCACTCAACTCTCTCACAAGCGTTTGCAAAAATGCCTTGCGTGACATTTTTTGGTGGGTAATCTCCTTGAATATTATCCATGCATTTATACCCGCAAAGTCTAAGGCATTTTCAAATGCATGAACAGGCCATCTCCTTGTGCATGTTCGTGTGGTATATTTTCGTGCCATCTGATCCACTACATCTACTCCATATTTTGTTTCATTGTAAAACTTTACCGTTTCTGGAGTTTTTTTAGCGGAATCAGACGCAACAACAACATCTGGATGGACGGAACTCAAAATGACAACATTTTTGTTGGGCCTTCCTTGATATACTGTAAGTGTAAAATTGTCTTCATTTCATGTACAATTCCTCTTTCATGGATTTTATTTCTTTAGGCACTTCTCGCCTTATCTTGTTCAGTGTTCCCACGATGGTTGTTCCTTTGCTTTTTAGCTGTTTAGCTAATTTTACTGAAGTAAAATAATTATCGGTTGTAACATTGCGACCTTTTTTCAAAAACGGGTCCAATAACTTCATTACCACATGGTCAGCTAAACGGTCCTCAGCACGGCGTGTGTCATCTTTTGCCTAGATAAGGGAAGCCATTTGCCAGATATTTGCTCTCCTTATCAACAGCTAGCCAATATTTGTGGCCATATTTATCTGGTTTGGAAGGCATGTACTGCGTGAATGGACACCTAGTTTTGCTTGGGAAAAGTTGCTCATCCACCGTTATGTATGGGCCAGGTTTGTAACACGCAATACAATTTTCAATAAACCTGTCCCACACAGTAGAAAATAGAGCAAACTTGTCCGTTTGCAGTCTCTCCGATCGAGTAGATTTCTCATCAAATCTGATAAGATAAGAGCCTAGAGAAGCTATTTTGTTCAGTATTACACAGTAATACAAGCAGGTAAAACACAAGGAAAATGTGAAAAGTTGACATGTAAATTGAACTACATCTATATGAACATCAGGGTAAATAAGACAGAGTGAAAAAATTATGCACAAAACTTTATAGCAACATTTAGTGACAAAAGGACCTCAAAATATAGTAGGGAGTCAAAATGACTCCCTTCAGTAGTTCTTGGTAAATTTTGAAAAAAACGCGCAAATTTTTCACCAAAATTATTTATTCTCACAAAATCTTTTTTCACATCATATTTGAGGAAAAGTCACCGAGTTTCAAGCCGGAATTCTGAAAAATGTAGTCACAGAAGAGAAATAAAAAATGAAAGGAGTCAAAATGACTCCATCAGTAGTTCTAGTGTTAAGGCAAAGGAACATGTGGTGTCAAAGAGCCACACATCAATATACAAAGAAGTAACAGGTATGGGTATTGAGACAAATATAAAATCCACAAGAGTTTATAAAAATCATGCTTCCCTATGTAAAAAAAAGATAAGTAATATATCCCTTTAAATGTCATTCAAGAGGGAAAAAAGGTAACAAGAAACCCCTATGTCGTCAGTTGTACATATGTCATAATCTTTATACGGAAATAACAAATAACCATAGAGTATGAAACATAAGTAAAAATTGTACAGCCTGTAAAAGCATAAGGCTAAAAGAACTTGAATATGAATAATACTAGAAAAGATGTCTCACCCATGGTAACCTGTGCAATTCGATGTGCAGACAGTGGCAGTCCCAACGCGCGTTTCGCGTGGGCGTCTTCTGGGGGATGCTCCCCAAAGAAGCCCACATGAAACGCGCTTTGGGGCTGCTGCTGTCTGCACATCAAATTGCACAGTTTACCATGGGTGAGACATCTTTTCTAGTATTATTCATATTCAAAGCCCTCACCCAAGAAAATGACACAATTTTTTCTTTTTTAACAAAGTTTTGAAATTTTTTTCACCACTCAGCGTATTTTTCGGATTATAATACGCTCCGGATTTTAAGATGCACCCCATTTTTGAGGAGAAAAATAGAAAATTGTTTTTTTTAAATAAAATGGTGGTGTTTCTTATAATCCATGAGTCTTATTGCTTACAGGGGGTGGTGGCTGTGGAGAAGCAGGGTTCCAGGGTCGCTGCTGGAGGAGGCAGGAGTGGGTGATGCTGCAGGCCACAGGCTGGGATGAGGGGGTGTTTCGATGTGCGGAGCGCTGCTGCCGGTGTCTGGTGCTCCTGCAGGTGTCCAGTGCTGTGAGGGTGTCCGGCGGTGCTGTTGGGGTGTCTGGTGCTGCAGCGAGTGTCTCCGGTGCTGCGGGGGCTCTGCCGACATTTTGTGAAAGGCCATAGCCCCCGCAGTTCCAAGGTTTCCTATGCGGTGGACTCTGGGAAAATGACCCCGGGGCGGCGCATGCGCAGTTGGAGATATCGGCACCAAGATCTTGGGAGATAAGATCTCAGTGCTGAGATCTCATCTCCCGAGATCTTGTTGCCGAGATCTCCATCTGCGCATGTGCTGCCCCCGGCGGCCATTTTCCCGAAGTCCACCGCATAGGAAACCATGGAACTGCGGGGGCTCTGGCCTTTCACAAAATGTCAGCAGAGCCCCAGCAGCACCGGAGACACCCACAGCAGCAATGGACACCCCCCGTAGCGCCTGACACCCCCGTAGCACTGTCGGGCACCTGCAGCACCGCCAGACACCCCTTCATCCCAGCCTGCGTCCTGCACAAACGGTACCGGTAAGGTATAGCTGCATTATAAGATGCACCCCCTTTTCCCCTCCAAATTTGGGGGAATTAAGTGCGTCTTATATCCGAAAAATATGGTAGATAAAAAAGAACTTAGACATGTTTGGTGTCTATGAACTTGTAATGACCTGGAAAATCATAATGGCAGGTCAGTTTGAGCATTTAGTGAACATAGTAAAAAAGAAAAACAAAAAACAACTGTGGGATTACATTTTTTTTGCAATTTCACCACACTTGGAAATTTTTTCCCTTTTCCCAGTACCCAATGTTAAAACCAATGGTGTCATTCAATAGCACAACTCGTCCCTCAAAAAACAAGCCCTCATATGGCCATATTGACCAAAAAATATAAAAATGATGGCTCTGGGAAGAAGGGGAGCAAAAAACGAAAATGCAAGAACGAAAATAGCTCCGGGGGGGTTAAATGGGTTAAACTGAATGACTTGGGACAAACGTTTAGGATATTCTTCCACAAGCTTCTCACAATAGTTGGTCGGAATTTGGGCAAATTACTCCTGACAAAACTGGTGTAACTGATCCAGGTTTGTAGGTCGCCTTGTGTTTTGTGAAGTAATTAAAGGGGTGAGATATGGCTTTAAAGAAGGCGATTAATTTTATTACAATAATTAAATGATTACAGAAAATAGGAAATAGTGTGATATTGCGTACACTTTTGCATAATATAAATCTCAAAGTTAAAGTACTTACATTGCACACTACCTAAGAAAAACTTCACCAGGAATAGCGCATCATCTGTCTGGGAAACATCAACTGTGAGAAGCAAAACAGCGAGGACAGAGAAATTCCTGGGATATCAACACTGTGGAACCACAGGCATGCCCTTCTTAGTCCGCAGGTTAACAGGCTTCTGTCATAGCTGAAATCTTCCTCAGCTTATGTCTTGTTTGGAAAAACAATGCCTGTGTAACCAAATGTTACACAAGCTCTGACAGGTTCTATTTATCCGATATTGTATCCCTCGTACTGAGTGGCCAGCTCTGTAGATGTCAATCAACACAGGACAAATAAGTCACAAGATAAACCACATTTCTCACTAAACATTAATAGCGAAACTATGCAGTCATCGGATGAATACTATAAACATATGATTTCCCACTAAACACTGATAAAGAAACTGTGCGGTACAGGGTGATACTAAAAACATGCATGCTCTCACTAGAAACTATGACGTTCATTTGTTGGGAAAATTACAGAAAATACAAGGCTAAATTAAGCTGAACTGTTACTGTCTAATATCTTAAAGGTTCCTTAAAGACAGGCTACCAAGATGGGTTCCTGATGGCCATTAACATATTAGCACTACACCTTGCTCACACCCGCCTTTTCAGCTTTGCCCATAAATTTTCAATAGGATTGAGATGAGGGCTTTGTGATCGCCACTCCAAAACATTGACTTTGTTATCCTTACGCCACTTTATTACCATTTTGGTAGTCTGCTTCGGGTCATTGTCCATTTGGAAGACCCATTTGCGCCCAAGCTTTAACTTCCTGGCTGATGTCTTGAAATGTTGCTTCAGTATTGCCACATAATCTTCTTTTCTCATGATGCCATCTATTTTGTGAAGTGCACCAGTCTCTCCTGTGGCAAAACAACCCCACAACACCCCCGTGTTTCACAGTTGTGATGGTGTTCTCAGGCTTTCAAACTTCTCCCTTTTTCCTCCAAAGGTAACAATGGTCATTATGCCCAAAAAGTTCAATTTTAGTTTCATCAGACCACAGAACATGTCTCCAAAAATCAAGGAGTGTGCATTTGCAAAAATTAATCCAGCTTTTTTTTGTTTCTTTTGGAGTAACGGCTTCTTCCTGGCAGAGTGGCCTTTCAGCCCATGTTGATACAGTACTCGTTTCACTGTGGATATTGACACAATCTTACCAGCTTCCACCATCATCTTCACAAGGTCTTTTTTGCCCTTGGGTTCATATGCACATATCGGACCATACCACGTTCATCTCTGGGACACAGAAACCGTCTCCTTCCTGAGCAGTATGATGGCTGGACATTCCAATTTTGTTTGTACTAGCGTATAATTGTTTGTACGGATGAACAAAGCATCTTCAGGTATCTTAAAATTGTACCCAAGGATAAGCCAGACTTGTGCAAGTCCACAATTCTCTTTATGATATCTTGGTTGATTTCTTTAAACTTTCCCATCATGCTACACAAAGAAGCAGTGTGTTTCAGGTGTGCATTAAAATGCATCCACAGGTGTCTCTAATTAACTCAGATGTTGTCAAAAAAACAGAAGCTTCCAAACACATAACATCATCATATGTGCAGTCCAGAATTGTTTAAAGGCATAGTAATCTTAGTGTGTGTAAACGTTTGACTTTTCTGTAAGTAATAAAAATGCCTTTAAACATTCTCTCTCTCATTATTCTGGCATTTGGCAAATACTAATAATTATGGTAATCCTAATTCACCTAAGATGGGAAAGGTTTTCTCTGGTTTCATGTCAGATATTGAGAAAAACATGAATATGTGTATTTTTATATAGTGAATGTAAACTTCTGGTTTCAACTGTACATATATAGCTGATTTAGCAAAAGAAAAAAACTCCATGGGTGTGCTTCTTTAAGAGCTGGCGGTCTACCATGAACAGTAGCTAAAACAGAAAAAAAGCAGCTCTCCATAGTACAGAGGGTTCTTGGAACACAGTAAATTGAGAGAATAGCAAGTGGTTGCCAGGTAGTGCACTCACCTTGTAAAGTTGTGTAAATACAAGCCACAACTTTATTGCAGTATGCATCAGGTTATCAGCTGCTGCTAACTACGGCTGATCAGATGAATCCCCGTGTTAGAGCGCCCCGCAGGGCCTTAGGCTACTTGGTACCGTGCCGGACAGGCTCTCAAAAGGGGATGTCTCGTGCCAGTGACCCGGTCCGTGGCCCTGGGCATCCAGTAATTAAATAAAGGATAGTTATGTGGTGTGTAATTGTGACGCCACCCGTAGTGTTCGGCAATAGGTGGCCGATGCTACGGTTTTGGTCTTCTGGGGCTGATGGTGACGCAGCAAAGATGGTTCAGCTTCCCACAGGTAGAGTGAGGCCACAGGGCACATATATTTGATTGTTCAGATGGTGGTGAATGTTGGGGTTCCGAGAATAAGTGAAGGACACAGAGAGGTGCAGTTTTCTTTACCTTTTACTTGAAAGTAGTTGGAATCTGGGGTACCACATACAGATGATGGATTGAGTCTGGCTCGCCTGGAGGCATTCAGGGGCTCCACCCTGCCAGGTGGGGTCAGGGACCTTCCTTCTGTGCTCTGTTTTAGGGTCCCTACTGCTTGTAGCTAAGCTGCAGCCCTCTCCTGCGTGATGATCTCTAACCTGTATGACTGACAGCGTGAGCCTATATCACGGGTACTGTCCTTTTCACTATCAGCCCCGGACTCTTGGTCTGCTGCTGTGCCTTCAGGTATTCAGTGTGTCCAAGGAACTTGCAGTCCCCTGTACTCCAGATTTGGCTGTCAGGGCGCACAGCTCCTGCCCAGCCAAGGACTCTGGTTTCCTTTTTATATCAGCGCTTCGCTCTGGGGTCAGCTATACGCAATTTTAGTTCCCCAGAGCCCTTGTCTCTGCTCCTGTCCCTTCCCTCTCCACAGACCAACTGTCACTGTCCCTAACTGTCTTGTCATGAGCTCTAGCTGCTCCCGTTTCACTTTGCCCACTGACGTCAGAGCGCGGGCAGGGCTTCGCGTCATGCTCTATTTCTGGCTCTGCCCACGATGACACGCCCCTCTCTGCTCGCACGCGCTGTAACGCAGTTATGGCGGTGATTTGAAAGCTCATTACAGTCTCTGGCACACAGTACCCAGCTTTGCCAGGCTCTAGGTACCCAGCTTTGCCGAGCTCCAAGTACCCAGCTTTGCCGAGCTCTAAGTACACAGCTTTGCCGGGCTCTGAAATCCTGTTCGTGACGCTAGTTGGAGCGCCCTGCAGGGCCTTAGGTTACTCGGTACCGGGCCGGTCAGGCTCTTTTAAAGGGGAAGTATCATGGTGGTAGTAGTGACCCGGTCCGTGGCTCTGGGCATCCAGTAATTAATTAGAGGATAGTAGTTCAATGAGGGGAAAGATGGTAGGAGAATTATAGGGAAAAGGGGAATTGTGACGCCACCCGTATTATTCGGCTAGGGTAGCCGACGCTGCTGTACAGATCCTCTGGAACGGTGGTACGGCAGCAGAGATGGTGTGGCTCTCCACAGGCAGAGCTGTGTCCCAGGGCAGCTAGGATGTTGCTTGTGAGTTGGTGACTGTGATGTTATGTGCGATGTTAAGCAAATGGGATGCGAATGACACAAAATACACAGTGAGGTGCAGCTTCATGGCTTTTACTCACACTTGACCCGTGCGCTCAGGTGTCACGCTTAGCACTGTGTCCTCCAAGTAAGGGGTCCAGCCAACTCTCAGTTAATTTGGGAAACACCGTTCCAGGACTTCCTTTTGTGTTTGCCTCTCTTTCTGGTCGTCTCCCTGTGCTAGTCTTTCCTTTCCTCTTGCCTAGCACCTTCACAACAGTCCCTAAGCCAGCAGCCTTGGACCTTGCCGGGCGATGTGGGTCAGGCCCCGGGATCCTCTACCTGGCCACCTTTTCAGGGAATTGATGTGGATGTGACTGAGGTACTTGAAGTACCCTCAGTCTCCGGCTTGCCAGCTGAGTCTGTCTTCTTCTCCACTGGGCTCAGGGGCCAGTACTCTCACTGCGACCTAGTCCTTCCAAACTGGAGCGGGACCCACGGGTGGCTGCTGCACTTCCCGTTCCCATCAGGACTCCTTCTGTTCTCTCAAAACTCCCTTTCAGTTCTTCTTCTTTCACTCTGGCTTTGACTCTTCTTACTCCTTTGCTGTCCCGTCACCAACTGACAACTTTCTGGAAAGATCTATCTACCTCAGGACTAGCTCCTCCCACTCACTCTCTGATTGGCTACACTCCTTGTCACCCCATCTCCTTAGCTCCTCCCCTTCTCTACCTTTCCTCAGTCACCTAACTACTCCGCCCGCTTCCCAGCACCCTTTCCTAGCCAGCCTGGGATGAGGCCATCCTCCCTAAGGGTACACCCAGATACCCTGACCGAACTAGCATGTGTTGGGTGCAAGTGTTGAAGTCCTAGGTGGTTCTCCCTCCTAACCTGAGAGTGGGCTACCACACCTCTGGATGAGGGCGCCACAGTAATACCACATATTATGGAAGAAATAAGGCCTCTTTCACACATCAGGTTTTCGCCGTCAGGCGCGATCCGGCGCTTTTGACAGAAACCGGATCCGGCGAAATGCAATGCCGGATCCGTTTTCCCCCCCATTGACTTGCATTTGCGCCGGATCGCGCCGGATGGCCATGCGTTTCATCCGGTTTTCGCCGGATCCGGCAATGTGTCGCGATCCGGCGTCTGGAAAAAACGGTGACTGTAACGTTTTTTGTCTCCGTCGAAAAAGCCGGACACGCCGGATCCGGCGCGTCCGGCTTTTTCACACAACGAAAGCCTATGAGCGCCGCAATGCGCCGGATCCGGCGAAAGCCGGATCCGTCGGCCGGATCCGGTTTTTTGGTCTGAGCATGCTCAGTAGCTCTGTCCACAAGACATATATAAAAGCAAGACAGTGGGACCCACAGCCACACCCAACATGCCACCCAAGACAGCAACCAGGCGCAGGAGAAGGCAGGAGACCACTGCAGCACCATCCGCACCACCACCACCCCAAATGGAGCAGCAAATAGAACATGCTGAGGAGGGGAGGCCAGCAGCAGATGAGAGACGGTAATTATCAAATCCCCCATTCCTCCAAACTAGGGCTATTGAATATCAAGATATTCATTGGCCCTTTGTTTCTCTTTATTCAACAGCCGCCCAAGAGATGCAGCAGCAGCAGCAGCAGCAGCAGCACTGGCTTCACTGGCAGCAGCTGTAACACCACCCACAGCCATGGAGTCTGGCCAGCAAGAGGACAGCACATCTTCTGGGAGCCCTCCCTCGCATCGTCAGCGTTTGACGGTAAGTTTTTATTTCCAAAATCCATCTTCTCTGTAATATATGTCTATTCATTGCCTTTTATTTCAAAACAGGAATCACAAGATGAAGAGGAGCTCCCAGAAGAAGAAGGAAGGGGTGGACAGACACTTGGAGTGGGCTCACAATTCGTAAGTTTTTTGCATCAAACGCAGAAACACAACATCACACTACACACAACACATAGAAAACAATGTTCTGCAGACCACACACAGCAAACAAATGCCTACATCCAAAGACATAACTTTTTTTGTTTTCTTCTCTAGTCTTCCCAATCTGGTGCTTGGCAAAGAGGTCCTCGCAGTGCCTCCCAGGGTCGTCGGCGACAGCAACGTGGCGGTCACCAGCGTGTAAGTATAAATATTTTTGCTTTGTTTTTTTGCACTTTTTATTTCATTTCTTTTGTGGAGGCTAATTATGTTATTTTTGTCTTTTTCTTTAACAGCCTTCACAGCGTGCTCCCGACTCTGACGGTGAGGATGGAGGGATTGATGTGGACCGCCTCATCGATCTCGTCAGAGAAAGGGAGCCGCTCTGGAATATGGCTGACCGCCGCCACGCTGACCTGATTGTTACCCGACGACTCTGGGAGGAAATCTGTTCTCTCCTTGTGGGCCGCTGGGAGGACCTCGAAGCTCGGGCCCAGATTAAAGAGCGTAAGTATATACAGTACCGGTTGCTTGATGTAAACCAGTGTTTCCCGAACTCCAGTCCTCGTGGTCCCCACGGATCATGTGTTCAGGATTTCTATTTACTATAGAAATCATGAAAACATGACCCCTGGGGACCATGAGGACTGGAGTTTGGGAAACACTGATGTTGTATACTAACCACTCCTTTCTTGTTTCAGGGAACAGAATTGTGAATCGGTGGCGGTCTGTGAGGGATCGTTTCAAGAAGGAGTTCAATAAAGAGATGCGGGCCCCGAGTGGATCTGGAGGACGCAGGAGCAAGTACAAGTACGCAGAAGCCCTGTCGTTCCTCCGGGAAACAATGGTCACCAGAAGGTAAATATTACACACCACATGTGAAAAAAAATGTTATATGTAAAAATTTTTTTCAGCCAGGGCCATACCATGTCAGTATTTTAATTGTTTTTTTTTCTCTTTATTCCACAGCACGGTGAGCAGCACTCGGGAGCCGGCACGATTGGACCCTTCTGAGGCGATCCCTGAGGAGACCGGCACCGAGGGACACTTCGACCGCCCCGGTACATCTGCACCTTCCCAGCCTTCCCACACATTCGACCCATCTGTCCCATCCACCAGCACAGGAGCATCGTGGCCGCCTACATTACATGAAGCTGCTGGTGAGGAGATCGCTTTCCCTTTACCCCACCCTTCTGCCCCTGCCACCTCTAGTACACCTGCGGGTACTGGGCGGCAGCGGCAGAGGGGTCAGGAAAAGACTTATGCGCCAGAGTTCTTGCATCTGAATGCATCTTTCCAGAACTGTCTAAAAGTCTTGTCAGAGCAAATATCCGCAGGCTATCAGCAGATCAACTCCAGCATTCTGGAGGTGAAGACACTTCTGCAAACCATGCATTCAGAAGCAAGATCTTCGCCAAACCACACCTTTTTCAGGTCTGTTGTGGAGCGCATGGAAAAGCTCTCTCCTGCCCAGCAGATGCATGTAATGCATTCATGCCACGCTGCTCTCCAGCAAGTTACCTCCCAACCTCCTCCTCCTCCCACCACAGTAGTTCCTCCACCTGCACCCCCTCCAGCCACTTTCCATCCTCCCCCTCCTATTACATCTACACCCCCTCCAGCCACTTTCCATCCTCCCCCTCCTATTACATCTACACCCCCTCCAGCCACTTTCCATCCTCCCCCTCCTATTACATACCATCCACCTCCAGCCACTTTCCATCCTCCCCCTCCTATTACATACCATCCACCTCCCCAGCACCATCCACCTCCCCAGCACCATCCACCTCCCCAGCACCAGCAACCTCCCCAGCACCAGCAACCTCCCCAGCACCAGCAACCTCCACAGTACCTGCAAACTCCCCAGTACCAGCAACCTCCCCAGTACCAGACATCTCCCCACTTCCAGCAACCTGCCCCGTACCAGACATCTCCCCACTTCCAGCAACCTGCCCCGTACCAGACATCTCCCCACTTCCAGCAACCTGCCCCGTACCAAACTCCTTCCCCATACAACTTGCCATCAACATCATCTGCTCCTACAGTCCCTGCCCAACCCTCCACTCCACCACCCACCACCTCTTCTGCTTCCCACATGTCCACCCATTCTGTAGTTTTTTCCACACCTTCACCTCTAACTGTTCCTTCCCCACCACGATCCCAGTCCTCTCTCCACACTCCCAGTGTCGAAGTGTCCCGCAGCCCCTACAGCAGTATTTCCACCACACACTACACAGAATTATAATGTGTGTATTTAAATAAAAATGACCAGTTTTATGGTTTCAGTTTTATAGTTTCAAAGTTTTATTAAACAAGTTTATTAAAATTTTAAAAAAGTTTACTAAAAAAAACATTTTTCAATAAAAGTTAAATTATTTTACACTGGTTGTCTGTCATTTCTTTCTGCGGCGAAAAAGGTTAAATACAGGGTATTTAAAAGGTGAAATGGTATTCAAAACTAGGTATATAACTGTGGGTAAATTTTAGCTTTTTGCCACAGTTGTGTTCCTGGTTGTGTTTGAAGCAAAGTATTTCACCTAAAAAGTTGTGTTTATTGTTGGTGATTTCCTAACAATGTACACAACTTTTGTTAAAAGGTGAAATACTTTGCATAAAACACAACCAGGTACACACCTGTGGCCTAAAGCTAAAAATAGAGACCATGACAAGATAGCCAACTTTGGTTGGCAAAGGTATATACTGTTGGTCCAGAAGGTACACAAGTTTGGTTAGGGCACAAATCTTTCACACTCTGTCATCCTGCCAGTGTACTCTGCCTTGAGGTGACATAAAGTATAAAATTGTCCCTCATTACTGAAACCGTCACAGAACTTCTAGTGGTAATGTCATGGTAATCTTGCAAGGTGGTTTCTTCAGAGGTGTCCTCAATGGAAATGGGTTCCTTGCAGATAACAAAATTGTGGAGTACCACGCACGCTTTGATCACCTCGTCCACAGTTTCTGTCTTGAGGTTGATCGCAGTCAATAGGACCCGCCATTTGGCTGTCAGAATACCAAAGGTACATTCAACCATTCTTCTTGCTCTTGTGAGGCGGTAATTAAAAATGCGTTTTGGTCTTGTCAATCCTCTGCTAGAGTACGGTTTCAAAAGGTGTTCTGACAGCTGGAAGGCTTCATCCCCTACACAGACAAATGGCATAGGTGGACCAGATGTTTGCGGCAGCGGTCTAGGTGGTGGGAACTGGAAGGTGTTTCCATACAGTTTACGCCCCATGGCAGACAGTTTGAAAACTTGAGAGTCATTGGAGCGGCCATAGGCCCCAATATCAACCGCAATAAATTTGTATTCCGCGTCAGCGATGGCCATGAGGACAATTGAAAAATATTTCTTGTAATTGAAATATTCCGATCCCGATCCAGCTGGCTTTACAATGCGGATATGTTTCCCGTCCACGGCGCCCAAGCAGTTTGGAAACTGACATATCTGTTGAAACTTGTCAGCAATTTCAATCCACCTCTCTGTTGTGGGCTCTGGTAAAAACTCTTCAGCTAAGGAGTCCCACAGTGCACGGCATGTGTACTTCACAATTCCAGATATGGTGGAAATCCCGAGTCTGTACTGGAAATGCAGTGACGAAAGGGATTCTCCAGTTGCAAGAAATCTGTGGGGAATTAAAAAACAATAAATTAGTTTTAAATCACAGCATTACATACCAAAACTGACCTATAACACTTGGAGATACAAATTACCACCAACAAGATTGCAGTGAAAGTGTGCTCTGATGCGATCATATCCAATAAATGTGGCTTACCTTAAAGTCACCATCAGACGCTCTGCGGGTGAAACAGAGAAGCGGCAATAGGTGTCCGCTTTTCTTATGAGGTGTGCAATGCGCTCCACCAAGTAATCAAAATTCTCCATTTTCATCCTAACATATCCAAAAAATTTATCCGGGTTTCGTCGAAGGTCCATGCATAGTGTAGAATAGACCCCACGCGTCATTCTCTTGGCTGTGATGGGGTGGATCCACAAACGTTGTCTACGATGCCTGATGCGCTGCTGTCTCGCTCTCTCCTTCTCCAGAACAATCACCCTCAAACGATTCGCCTCCACTGTAAAATCCGCCAAATTCTTCAAAATATTTCCAATCACAACATCCATCTTCGCCAGTAACTTGCTCTTCTCTCCAACCTGCACTTTCTCCTCTACAACCTGTCAAAGAAGGGCTGTAGGAACATGCTATATATAGTTTTCCAGTAGCCAATCCCGTTCGGAAGGCCACAAGGGTCAATTTTAAAAACCGGATCCGGCGTAATCCGTCGAAAAAACGGATAGAAAAACGGATGAACCGGATGAGACGGATCCGGTTTTGTCTGTCCAGAAAAAGACGGATCCGGCAGAAAACCGGATCCGTCACATCCGGTTTTCAGAAACATTTGCCGGATCCGGCGTTCCGGCACGACGCCGGATCGCGCCTGACGCCGAAAACCTGATGTGTGAAAGTAGCCTAAGAGGACCTGGGAGATGTGGTTCTAGTGCTACTCGTTAAAATTGGCACAGAAGTAAAATTCAAAAAGTGGACATTTAATAAAAGAAATGAGCAAAAATCTGTACGAAAAGGGCAAGGTGTTTCAACATTCAAATCATGTAAAATACAGACAAAGTGGAGCAGGCATGAATAGGTACAAATTTCAGATTGTTGGGTGCAAAAATTATTCTCGCTTGGGGAGTATAAACAACTTTTTACTTTGCTAAATGAATAAGCAATAGTTTTCGTAAGCTGTCCAATAAGTATCCCTTTATTTGGAGGGACATATCAGGTGTTTTGACCTCTCAACTAGAAGTGAAAAATTATACTTTTTTGGGGGGTTACAACTGCTTTGCTCAGGGGCGGACCTACTGCCCATGCAGCCCGTTCATTGCACAGGGGCCCCAAGGGGAGAGGGGGCCCCTCCAGCCTCCAGCAGCGCATGGCTAATTATTCAATGCAAATTAGCCATGTGGAGCACGAGCGCTGCAGAGCCGGCAAGGAGGAGAGGAGAGCAGCCCTGAGGGCTAAGGTGAGATTATCAGCCAGCAGCGGAAGTGCTGCGCTGCCGTGTTGGGGAGGAGAGGAGGAGGAGACAGACTGTCACTCGCACTGCCTGCCCGGTGGCGCTGGCCAGATGATGGCTGCAGTTCACCCGCAGGTCAGTGTGTGACATCACATGTCTATCTGAGTCTCTGTGAGTCACTACTGTGTCCTGTGCCCCTGCCCATAGCAGCAGCTCAGAAGGAATGTGCGGAGTGCGGACACTGTGACTGGAGTGGAGTGGACAGTGTGGATCCTCTTGCCTGCTCCAGGTAAGAGTACCAGAGCTGAGCAGGACTGAGGGACTGGGACCGAGGAGGCAGGCATGAATTTGGGGGGCTCCTGGGGTGGGGGAGAACTGAAGCATGATGGCCTGGCTGCCCATGAATGGGGAGGCCCCTGGCCTGGGGAGAAGCATGGCCTTGGCTGCTCACGAATGGCGGGGCTCCGGGGGAGAAGCATGGCTGCTCATGAATGGGGGGCCCTTGGGGGAGATGCTTGGCTGCTCATGAATGGGGGGCCCAATAATGCGGTATAATGACACCCATCATTGCTGCTTTGCACAATAGTGCGGTATAATCATCACAGCCATCATTGCTGCTTTGCACAATAGTGCGATATAATCATCACAGCCATCATTGCTGCTTTGCACAATAGTGCGGTATAATCATGACCCCCATCATTGCTGCATGGCACAATAGTGCGGTATAATCATCACACCCATCATTGCTGCTTTGCACAATAGTGCGGTAAAATCATGACCCCCATCATTGCTGCATGGCACAATAGTGCGGTATAATCATCACACCCATCATTGCTGCTTTGCACAATAGTGCGGTATAATCATGACCCCCATCATTGCTGCATGGCACAATCGTGCGGTATTATCATCACCCTCATCATTGCTGCTTTGCACAATAGTGCGGTATAATCATCACAGCCATCATGGCTGCTTTGCACAATAGTGCGGTATAATCATCACACCCATCATTGCTGCTTTGCGCAATAGTGCAGTATTATCATGACCCCATCATTGCTGCATGGCACTATAGTGCGGTCTAATAATCACTCACATCATTGCTGCTTTGCACAATAGTGCGGTATAATCATCACAGCCATCATTGCTGCTTTGCACAATAGTGCGTTATAATCATCACACCCATCATTACTGCTTTGCACAATGGTGCGGTATAATCATCACCCCCATCATTGCTGCTTTGCACAACAGTGGGGTATAATCATCAACCCCATCATTACTGCTTTGCACAATAGTGCGGTATAATCATCACCCCCATCATTGCTGCTTTGCACAACAGTGCGGTATAATCATCACCCCCAGCATTGCTACCTGGCACTATAGTGTCGTATTATCATCACCCCCAGCATTGGTGCCTGGCACTATAGTGCGGTATTATCACCCCCAGCATTGGTGCCTGGCACTATAGTGCGGTATTATCATCACCCCCAGCATTGCTGCCTGGAACTATAGGGCTGTATTATCATCACCCCCAGCATTGCCGCCAGGCACTATAGTGCCGTATAATCATCACCCCATCATTGCTACATGGCACAATAGTGCGGTATAATCATGACCCCCATCATTGCTGCATGGTACAATAGTGCAGTATAATCATCACCCCCATCATTGCTGGTTTGCACAATAGTGCGGTATAATCATGACCCCCATCATTGCTGCATGGCACAATAGTGCGGTATAATCATCACCCTAATCATTGCTGGTTTGCACAATAGTGCGGTACAATCATGACCCCCATCATTGCTGCATGGCACAATAGTGCGGTATAATCATCACCCCCATCATTGCTGGTTTGCACAATAGTGTGGTGTAATCATGACCCCCATCATTGCTGCTTTGCACAATAGTGCGGTATAATCATCACCCCCATCATTGCTGCTTTGCACAATAGTGCGGTATAATCATCATCCCATCATTGCTGGTTTGCACAATAGTGCAGTACAATCATGACCCCCATCATTGCTGCATGGCACAATAGTGCGGTATAATCATCACCCCCATCATTGCTGGTTTGCACAATAGTGTGGTATAATCATCACCCCATCATTGCTGGTTTGCACAATAGTGCGGTACAATCATGACCCCCATCATTGCTGCATGGCACAATAGTGTGGTATAATCATCACCCCCATCATTGCTGGTTTGCACAATAGTGTGGTGTAATCATGACCCCCATCATTGCTGCTTTGCACAATAGTGCGGTATAATCATCACCCCCATCATTGCTGCTTTGCACAATAGTGCGGTATAATCATCACCCCATCATTGCTGGTTTGCACAATAGTGCGGTACAATCATGACCCCCATCATTGCTGCATGGCACAATAGTGCGGTATAATCATCACCCCCATCATTGCTGCTTTGCACAATAGTGCGGTACAATCATCACCCCCATCATTGCTGGTTTGCACAATAGTGTGGTGTAATCATGACCCCCATCATTGCTGCATGGCACAATAGTGCAGTATAATCATCACCCCCATCATTGCTGGTTTGCACAATAGTGTGGTGTAATCATGACCCCATCATTGCTGCTTTGCACAATAGTGCGGTATAATCATCACCCCCATCATTGCTAATTTGCACAATAGTGCGGTATAATCATCACCCCATCATTGCTGCTTTGCACAATAGTGCGGTACAATCATCACCCCCATTATTAATGCTTTGCACAATAGTGCAGTCTAATCATCACCCCCAGCATTGCCGCCTGGCACTATAGTGCGGTATTATCATTACCCCCATCATTGCCACCTGGCACTATAGTGCGGTATAATCATCACCCCCAGCATTGCCGCCTGGCAGTATAGTGCTGTATAATCATCACCCCCAGCATAGCCGCCTGGCACTATAGTGCCATATTATCATCATCCCCAGCATTGCCGCTGGCACTATAGTGCCGTATTATCATTACCCCCAGCATTGCCACCTGGCACTACAGTGCCATGCAATCATCACCCCCAGCATTGCCATAGCCACAAAGAACCAACACAGGCAGACCCACACACCAACGTTCAGCTTAAGGAGCTTTCAGAGGGGAGGATGCGATGCCACGTCAATAATGGAGGAGCTGACGATTCCAGCACTGATGATGCAATGTAGAAATGAGGCGGAGGGATTTCCGGGAGGCGGAGAGTCGCAGATAACCTGTTAGGAATCTGGGTAATTCTATGCATATGCAGCAACCCAGATTCTCACATTTGTCTCCAGAGGCTGTCCTTTTTCCCTGCTTCTGAGCATGCTCACGGGACTAGCTCTCATTGGAGTTCAGGAGTCAGGTGCTCAGGTCCTGCTCCTGATTTGATTGGTTATGCTCGGGGCTCTGGAGGTTTCCGGCAGGTCCCATACGGTATAAAAAGTGCGCATGGCCGCTATGCCATGCGCTAGTATTTTCCATACTTACTGCTGTGTGTTTGGTGATGGATGCTTGGACTGGTGAATGACTTATTAAGAAACCCCTTCCTTCTGATAATAAGAACGTGTGAGTGATTGGGATACAGCCAGTGTGCGCGCTAGCGCCAGCGCGCTCAAGCATCCTCTGTTGCAGCAGCCTGCATCCTGCATTGCGCCTGCTAAACTTGCGCCTGCAGTCGTTTTGGCGTCCGCAGTTGCAACGCCGTGCACACGGTCAGTCACGGTAAGTCCTCTCGGCTGTAGTGACGTCTACAACTACTCCGATCTTTGGCTACCACCCGTGTGCCGCTGAGTGTCTGTGAACTTAATACAGACCCAGCGTTTTTTGTGTTTGTGTTCTTGTGTGCAACTCTGTGAGTTCCAACAGAGCTTGCTTTTGTGCATCAGGTGCAGTCCTTCCCTGTGCACATTACCGTCCAGGTGCTCTGCCTTTTCAGCAGTGGTTATTACATCTGCCGCACGGTGGACCCCGGGCGGCGAACACGCTTTATTTATATTTTTTTTAAGCGTGTTCCACCGCCATAACATAACCACTGCGCATGCCCGAGAATCCCAGCCCCGCAGTGTGAATAAATCATAAACGACTGCGGGACAGGATCTCAGGCCCGCGCGATATGAAGGCCGGGATGTTATGACAGCACGGGCACGTCGGGCAGCGCTAACTGCGCATGCCCACTAAACTACAGTACAGAGCAGGCGCCAGCATTTCAAGGAGGGGGCTGGAAGTAAGCCCAGCTAGATGGAGGCCCCCCATGACTGCGTTGGGCAGGTCAAGGTTTTTGAAATAGGGGTGGATTGGGAGGGGATTGGGTGAGGCAGATGATGGGAGGAGTATGGGGGAGGGACAGATGATACTGGGGTGAGGAAAGTGCGGGAAAAAACGCATTCTGGCTGGAAGAGAACGCCGAGGGAAGACCTACCAGAGGATCCTGATCCCACACTTCGCCGTCCGGTCTTGATGGAGTCGGTGGAGGCGCTCGTAGGCAGGCTGCAGGACGTGGCGAGGTCCAGGAGGGGAGGCTGGCTCCAGGCGCAGCTGTCCTCGCTGCTTCGTGAGGCCGGGACCCAGGAGAGCGCGGGCAGGAGAAGGACGCGGCCCCCAGAGAGACTTTCCCCGGAGGTAGCTACGCGCGGCAGGCGCAGGCTCCGGAGCCCCTCCGGGGACCCTGCGGAGGCTGGGTGCAGCAGCGCGGCTTCTCCACGCTGCCCCAGCTCTGGCAGGAATCCGCCCAGCCGGCCGGCTGGCGCTCGGAGGCGGCGGGTCACCACGGTGCGGCCTGGGCAGGAAGTGAGGGCCGCACCGGAAGTGCGGCCTGTCGCAGCGCGGCGGGCGGCGGCTCGGGCCCGCGGCGCTCCCGGGAGGAGGGAAGATTCGACGAGGGATGGACCAGCGGCGGTGCAGGCCGGGAGGACAGCGGCGGCCAGCACAGACGGTGTCGGGGACGCCGGGAGCAGCGGCGCAGCGGGCACCCCTAGTGGAGGCTGTAGGGGGGGCCCTGCAAGGAGGACCACAAGGAGGAGGACTTCGGCGGGCGGGCAGCAGGAATGGGATGCCCTGCTGCCAGGCCCTGGCGCTCAACAGATGGCGGGGGGAGCGGCGGGCAGCAAGGACGTGCTGTCTGGCAGGGGTCGTGGATCGGACCAGGCAAACCTGCCTTGGTCTCGCGGGCGAACTCGCTCGAGATCAGGGTTGAGGTCGGGGGTGCGTGGTGCTGCGGGTGCTCCGGTCCCCCTGGTGACGAGGAGGCCAGGGGCGCGGGCCTGGGGCAGCCAAGCGGCACGGAAGATTCTGACTCCAACAGCGAGCAACGGCAGGACGGAGAGCGGCAGGATTCCGGATGTCCGGCTGGCGGGGACACAGCACCCGCGCAGCTTGGTGAGTATGAGTCCATGTTTTGTCTGTCGCCCATAGGGGCTGTATCTGATGTAGCGGGTGTGAGTCGGGGGTTTGAATCGGGCGTGAGGGGGATGGGGGGAGCGAATGGAGCGGAGGCGCCCGGCCTGCGGGATCTTTTGCTCAGCGTGTCGCAAATGTTGGAGAGGCTGCAAAGTGGGATGGCGTGCGGGTCTGGGATGTCACCAGTGGGAGCGGGGATCTCGGGGGCGGGGCATGGTCCAGCCTTGGCGGGGGACGCATTGGGGCCTGTGGGAGGGGTGCGAGCAGCTGCAGGGGGAGTACACGTGTCCGCGGTGTCGCCAGCGGGGGGCATGGATCCCGGGGATGGGGGCAGGGGCGCACGTGGCGAGCGAGGCAAGGAGGCCGGTTGGAGGCGGCCAAATACCAGTGGCGGCTATATCTGTGTCGGTCCAGACAGAAACGGAAAAAGGGGATTCGGTGAGATTGGATGACCGAGCGAAAGGGGAGGTATATGTGTGTTTTGAGGGGCCTTTGGGTGCACATTTGAAGAAAGAAGTGAAAGAGAAGATCTGGTGGGATGAGTTTGTGGAGATTTTCTCCCTTCTTCCATTGGAAAAGTTTAATTTGGATAAGGGAAAGAAGGACGATAGTAAGAAGGAGGATGACGAAAAGCGGAGATGGCGGTTGATCCCGCAGACATTTGTCAATTGGCTGCAGGCGTTTGCGATATTGGCGAGTGTGATTGGAGAGAGGTCTCCGGGCAATTGTTCTGGCTTGTTTTGCTATCTGGATGCGATTGGGGAGGCTCACCGTACGTATGGGGGTCAGGCATGGCTGCGTTATGATGAGCAATTTAGGCAGCGGAAGGTGGTGCGGCCGGAGATTCGGTGGGACCAAAAGGATATCGGGCTTTGGTTAAAGGTGATGGCACCGGTTAGGTATGGGCAGCCCTTTCTTGGTGGCGGAGGGAGTGGCAATCAGCAGGCCGCACAAGGGAGCGGTAGTCAAGGGGCGTCAGGGGGAAAAGAGAAATCAGGAGCGTGCTCGCAGTTTAACGACGGTCAATGCAAGTATGGCAGTACCTGCAAGTTTAAGCATGTTTGCTCCCATTGCAACGGTAGTTCGCATGGAGCATCCAAATGTTTTAGGAAAACAAGGGGGAAGCCAGCAGTGGCGGCCGGTCAAGGGGGAGACACCGGTGCGGCTTCAAAAGATGGCCCCCTTTCTAAGTAGGTACCCTGATCAAGAAAAGGCTGGTGTGATACGGGATGGTTTTGCGGATGGTTTTATAATCCCTTCTCCTAGCCATACGGTCCCCTTTTTGGTTAAGAATTTGAGGTCGGCTGAACTGCATTCTGAGGTGGTGAGTGCCAAAATACTGAAAGAAGTTGAATTGGGTAGGATGGCAGGTCCATTTACGGAGGTTCCTGTGGAAGGAATGGTTGTTTCCCCATTGGGGGTTGTTCCCAAGAAGGAACCGAATAAATTCAGGTTGATTCAGCATCTGTCTTACCCAAAGGGGTTGTCGGTAAATGACGGCATTGATCAGGAGTTATGTTCGGTTGTTTATACCTCCTTTGACATGGCGGTGCAATGGGTTCGCAGGTACGGTAAGGGGGCCTTGTTGGCAAAAACTGACATTGAGTCTGCCTTCAGGCTGCTACCGGTACACCCGGATAGCATCCCCTTGTTGGGATGTTTTTGGAACGGAGGTTATTAGTTGGATAGATGTTTGTCAATGGGTTGTGCAATTTCGTGTTCACTGTTTGAGACGTTCAGTACTTTTTTGGAATGGGCGGTTATTGACGTTGCTGGTGTTTCATCCGTGATTCATTATTTGGACGATTTCTTGTTCATAGGCCCACCGGATTCGGTTTTGTGTCAGAATACGTTGGCCGCAATGGAATGGGTGTCGGAGTCTTTTGGGGTACCATTGGCGAGAGATAAGACGGAGGGTCCTTGCACGGTCTTAAGTTTTTTGGGTATACTGATTGACTCTGAAAAAATGGAGTGTCGGTTACCGGAGGACAAATTGGCGTTGCTGAGGCTGGAGGTGCGGCGAATCATGAGATTGCGTAAAGTGACGTTAAAAGAATTACAGTCACTTCTAGGCAGGTTGAACTTTGCCTGCAGGATTATGCCCATGGGCCGGATTTTTTGCCGACGGTTGTCGGGCGCGACGGTGGGAGCTCGGTCGGCGCACCACTTTATCCTGTTAAAAAAGGAGCACCGAGATGATTTGGTGGTGTGGCAGCGAATTTTGGAGACTTACAATGGTAGATCTCTGATTCAACAAGAGATATTGAATGATTTTGATTGCGAAATCTATACGGACGCGGCAGGTGGCGTTGGTTACGGGGCTTTTTGTAAGGGGCGTTGGAGCGTTGGTAGCTGGCCGGATTGGTGGCGGCAGAGAGGCTTCATGAAAAATCTGGCTTTGTTGGAGTTGTTCCCCATTGTCGTGGCGGTATTAATATGGGGTGAAATGTTTGAGAACCGCAGAGTTAGGTTTCACTGTGACAATATGAGTGTGGTGTCAGTAATCAACACTTTGTCCGCCTCTTCCCCCCCGGTTGTTAAGCTCATGAGAGAATTCGTTTTGCGGTGTCTGGCATTGAATGCGTGGATTTCGGCTGTGCATGTGCCTGGAGTGCAAAATTCTATAGCGGATGCTTTGTCTCGTTTACAGTGGGAGCGGTTTCGGGAGCTGGCACCAGGCGCGGAGATTTCCGGAACGGAAATGCTAGTGTCGAAAAACGCCAGTGGGAAAGCATCCTTAAGGGCAAAAAGAAAAACCATATCAAGTCAGATGCAGTTTTCGCCTGATCTCATCGGATGCAAAAAACTTACTTATGTGAAGTCACCCTAACTTACATGTTGCATATTTAATAAAAAATTAAACAACTTTACTATTTAGATTTGATAGTTGCGTTATAAATATTACAATGTATATGTTTACATAACTTTGTTGCCCTATGAAGGGCGGGGGGGGGGCCAAAAAATTTCTTGCACAGGGGCCCACTACAGTCTGTGTCCGCCCTTGGCTTTGCTAATCACAAAATGAATAGGTAATTACAAAGGCTTTTTATCAAGCCATCCAAAAATTATCCCTTTATTTCTGAAGATGAAGTTATGACTTCTGAACCAGGAGTGAGAATTTTTCTCCTTTTGGTGGTCTTCAACTTGTTTGTTAATCACAAAATGATTATGTCACATGAAAAAGGTCATAAAAACCCATAGAGTATATATCCTTCAAAAAAGTTTTTATTAAAAAATAGATTAAAACAACATGAAAAGACTATAAAATCACAGAGGCTGCTGAACATTGAGGCAGGCAAAAGGACACTCCATGGATACAAAGTACAAGGTGCAAAAATTCATGTATAGTAAACCTGTATTTGAATGCCCTGTCCTAATATGACAAAGTACTATAGTGAATTAACTTCCCTCATAAGTCTGGACAAGAGAGGCCTGTATGCAGGTAATATACCTACAAGTATGTAATGCTGCTGGTTAGCGTGTCCCCGCCGCCCCAACCCACATTTCGTTATATCTTCAACAGGAGACTTGTTTTGATCTATTGTTTAATAAAAACGTTTTTAAAGGCTACATGGGTGGGTTTTTACTACCCATTTTTCTATGACATATATGATACATGAGTTCTTTTCCTGAAAATTTATGTTATATGGGTAATTTTTGATATATGACATCATAAAAGGGATACAAACTATCCAAAATACACCACTTCACAAAGAGATAATTAATAAAAGCCATCAATCTTTATTAGAAATATAAACATGAAAATATAAAGATAGCATGAACCGTGTGTACCTCGAGACATGTACGAGGAATAGAAAAAATAGGGAATCAAGTCCATAGTGGAACAGACCAAAATTCAGACTGCAATACATTTAAATGTTCATAGTAAAGCTCCACCAGGTCAGAGACAAAAAAACCCCCAACCAAATGGAACAGTAATTCACTAATTGATATTACCTATGTTGCTGTAGGCCTCCGTCTGTGATACCACTGAACGCCCCAACACGCGTTTCGCGCATGTGCTTTCTCAAGGGAAGTGTCCATTTTTGATATATGTCTCACAAAATGATTAGTCAATTACAAAGGCTTTTTATCCACCATTCTAAAGTGCATCTCCTTTTTTTTCTCGTGACAAAACATGACTATTAAGAAATTATGGCTTGTTGTCACCAAGACTTTAAAAAAAAAAAAAAGCCCTATTTTGAGAGCAGTTTCTTGAAGGCATTCAAATATGAGTATGTTTCCCAATATCAGTAATACTGTTTAGCACACAGTGGGTGGCCAGGAGGCAGCATGATAGAGAATTAACATGGGGTGGGCAAGGAGATACGTGGCAATTTAGGGCCAGCAACAGTGGCAAGAATACAGTCTAATTGTCACATGTACCTGTCTTGTGGGACACGACCCACAGGTCGGTAACTGAAACAACAAAACAGTCACGTGTACCTGTCCTGTGTGACACGGCCTGCAGGTCGGTAACTGAAACAACAAGACTAAAGGGGAACACCGTGGAAACAGTTACAACAGTGGGCCCTGCAATAGGGAACAGGGACATGGAGACCTCCTGCACTCCGCTGAGGCAGTGTCCCTGAACACTCCTAATGGTCCCTATACAGGCTCTTCACCTGTCACCCACAAGGATACCTGAATCCCTCACTAGCCCTGCACCTATCCCTTACTAGGGAACTGGTTAGTGCGGACACTGGTCCCACCGCTGCGCTAATACACATGAATGAAAAAACACCAAAGGGGAAAACAACAAAACACTTATCTTTCTCTGCTGCAGTCACCGGGCAGCAGAGTTCATCACCGGATTAGCTTTCAGCAGTGGCTCGACACCTCAGAGCCAGCTGCTAACATCACCTCTTTCTCTGCTGCAGACACCGGGCAGCAGAGTTCAGCACCAGATCAGCTTTCAGCAGTGGCTAAACACCTCAGAGCCAGCTGCTAACTTCACCGTGGTTGAAATCCACCAAGGACCTGCTATATCCAACACCAGCTGATACACCAGGTGACCTTATATAGCAAAGGAGGAGTGGTCACCATCAGCAGAGAAACCAAAGATATGTAATAACCCCACTGACCACCGAGGGCAAAAGGTAAAACAAAGAAAACTATCAGACATGTAATAACACCTATATGATAATGCCCAGTATCAGAGAACGAGACAAGGCGGTGACCATGGTCCAAAAACGCCTTGTGCATGGATTACCACTCCATATGCTAATCTTAAAAAGGAGAAAACGGAGTAACGGATACAAAATATATGCAAAAGTATAAATTTTATTAATACTCACATCAAGTGCTGACAAGTATACAAGTTGACTAAAATAAGGGGGATAAGCCCCAATGATACAACAATCAGGACAGACAAGGACAGGGTAAATAAAATGATACCAGTGCTCGAAATCTACATGGCACAACGTTCAGTCAGCCCATGGGCATTGCACATAACAGACATGTGTCTAATGGTAAAAGATAGTCAAATATGGCATACTCAATTAAATGTGTATTGTACATAGTTGTACATGTCTAGAGCGCCAAAAAAAAAAAAAAAAAAAAACCATCCAGAGGGGTCAATGTGCAAGTCCAATGGACACTGAACATAAATGAATCAATGACATGTGGAAGGATTCTTACATAGTAAATAACATATGTATCAGCATATCAAAACTGCGCAATTGTGCCAGAGAGAACCCGGGAGACGACCCGCCCAGCGGTCCAAATGACCGAAGTGTGGAAACAAGTAAAGGCAGGCTGCTTACCGGGGAGCAGAGGAGGTGAAGGCCCATGCAACGACACCCGACGTACGTTTCGCGCCCGCCACAGGCGCTTTATCAAGGGAGTGTTGACTGAGGTGAACCACCATGTTTTTATGCAGAAAGACCTCCCACTTGAAAGCGGTCACATGGGGCAGGTCTACCAACCAAAGGCAGCGGACAGAGCATGCGCAGTGCAGCTCACTCAAACCAGGAAGTGATCAATAGTATGGTCACAAAAAAAAAAAAAATATGGCGGGACAAAACCGCACTCATATAAAAACTAGATAGCATCGTTACCCTAGACGCCTGCGCAGTGTATTGCGTTGACAAAAAGTGTCAGAGCTCAATGAATGATAAAGATGTAATCAGACCATAATAGCGGCGCATACTCAGTGCAACACCTCAGTCCTCCAGGAGATGGGGCAGGCGTCACGCGTCAGGGAAAACAGAGGGAATTTAACCCCGTGTATAACCTGAGGCGGGCAGACGCCCAAACCCATATCGGAGCAACGGGTGAGCGCAGGTATGCGCACTAAGGTCACAGCATAAAGAATCAGGAGAAGAAAATTAAAAAAAAAAAAAAAAAAAAAACAAGTAAAAAATAAAAAATAAATAATAAACCAAGACAGACCATGGAGGAAATACAGTAAAGATAGTGACATCAATCATAATTGGGGCAAACAATATAAACACATTATATGATAGTGTATGCTACCAAAAATCCAGAGCACCAGTAAGGATTGTAAAGGCACACAATAAGATTGATGCAACAGTCCAGAAAAACTTTTTTTTTTTTTTTTTTTTCTTTCCCAGTGGCAAGAATACAGTCTAATTGTCACATGTACCTGTCTTGTGGGACACGACCCACAGGTCGGTAACTGAAACAACAAAACAGTCACGTGTACCTGTCCTGTGTGACACGGCCTGCAGGTCGGTAACTGAAACAACAAGACTAAAGGGGAACACCGTGGAAACAGTTACAACAGTGGGCCCTGCAATAGGGAACAGGGACATGGAGACCTCCTGCACTCTGCTGAGGCAGTGTCCCTGAACACTCCTAATGGTCCCTATACAGGCTCTTCACCTGTCACCCACAAGGATACCTGAATCCCTCACTAGCCCTGCACCTATCCCTTACTAGGGAACTGGTTAGTGCGGACACTGGTCCCACCGCTGCGCTAATACACATGAATGAAAAAACACCAAAGGGGAAAACAACAAAACACTTATCTTTCTCTGCTGCAGTCACCGGGCAGCAGAGTTCATCACCGGATTAGCTTTCAGCAGTGGCTCGACACCTCAGAGCCAGCTGCTAACATCACCTCTTTCTCTGCTGCAGACACCGGGCAGCAGAGTTCAGCACCAGATCAGCTTTCAGCAGTGGCTAAACACCTCAGAGCCAGCTGCTAACTTCACCGTGGTTGAAATCCACCAAGGACCTGCTATATCCAACACCAGCTGATACACCAGGTGACCTTATATAGCAAAGGAGGAGTGGTCACCATCAGCAGAGAAACCAAAGATATGTAATAACCCCACTGACCACCGAGGGCAAAAGGTAAAACAAAGAAAACTATCAGACATGTAATAACACCTGTGGCCACCGGGGGAAAAACCCATATTAAGGCCCCAAAGGCCTGAAAGGAAAAAATGGTTTAAATGAGGGAATCCAGAATCTGCCACATATCCAAGAATTGGACTGTGACACTAGCATTGTGATACACAGTGGGAAGCCAAGAGGTGTGTGGCTGTCCAGAAGCATTTATGGGCAGCAGCAATGGCAGCCACAGCAACAGCAGTACAGTCTAGCACTATAAAGCATAGTGGGCAACCAAGAGATGTGTGGATGTGGTAGGATCAGAAATGCAGAGATTTAGAATGGGGCAGGCAGAGGGGTGCCAGGCAGCTTAGGGCCAGCAACAGCAGCCCTGGTAACCTCACAGTTTAGCAAATCTGTAGAGGACACTTATTATAAAAAATGATATGTTAGTGTAAATACTTTATAATAATTATTTCATGAAAAATAAATGCGACTCAGTGAATAATCTTTGCATCACCACAAAGTGCACTACAGTGCTACAGTGTCTCTCCTCTGAGAACTAAGGAGAAAAGATATAAGGGGAGTTTTGTCATTAATTGTGAGTGTAACAGAGAGTAAAATACATTCTATCTCATATTTGTGACAATTAATATATCCATTAGGTGAGGGAGACCCTTATCAAAATGACTATCAGACTTCTGGTAGACTAATGTGAACAGATATTCTCTCTTTACATAATATGGACATAATATATCAGGGGGATTTGATTCCTTGTCAATTTTGAACATTTTGATAAATATGTAAAGGAGATCCCCCCTCTGGTCTGCTTTGGTGTGACAAATCCACTGGTCATGCTGAGCAGCCTCTTTGACATTACACTGGATGATGGACATGAAAGTATCTCAGAGCAAACTGGGCTGTTTCTTGCCACTGGTCCAATTTGGTGACCTACACATGAATGGGGTCGAGACGCAGGGTATCTTTCTGTGAAAGGACAGTCTAGGTATGACTGAGCTTGGCTGTGCATCTGTATTTGCTGAAGTGCACCAGGTTGTTGCAATGGCAGAAAAAAAAACATCTAGTCCGTCATGTCAAATAGAGAAAATTACAGTAGAAAAGGAATACGGCACATCTATCCAATTGGTAAAAGAAGAGTCTTTATCGAAGAATCGTCTATAACAAAGAGATCCACTGTACATGATAAAAGCGTGACACGTTTCTAGCATAGAAAACACCCTAGCTCATAGGATATGCAAGGAGTAATGGTAAGTAATGATAATGAACAGTCAACAGCATCAATGATAACAAAATGATCTGTAGAAAAACTGATGCATATGAAAGCCTATCACACGGAAGAACAAAAATAACTAAATTAGTAACGTCAACATGCATTAGATAAAGCCTATTGAAAACCATAATATAAATACAGTATTAAAGAAAAAATAATAACATACAGAAGGAAAGAAAAAAAAAATAACATTAGACCACAAGATAGCTATAGTGCTTGTTGTAATTGCCTATGCAAACAAATAAATGAATACAAAAGTAAATGATAATTTTACCACTAAATTGTGTACTTAAAAAAGAAAAATAGACAATTAATAAATGAAGAATAAACCATTTTTATAATTCGTGCCATGGGGATATTTAGAATTTAGTCTCAATATCCAAAATGATTCACATACTGTAGGGCCAGATGTTTTTGACAAAGTCACCCCCTTATGGGATGTGGCACTTTAGCCATAGCATAAAATTGAAAATGAGAAATATCTCCTTTGTGTATGGTGACAAAATGTTTTACTGCATCAGAAGAAGTTGTATTGCCGCTATTAATATTGGACAAATGTTCAACAATTTTATTTTTTTTTTAATTTTCTTGTGGTGCAGCCCACATATCTCAAATTGAAGGTTTTGCACACAATACATTACACCACGTGGTGTGAATTGCAGTTTATGAAGGCATCAATCCACACAAAGAGGGAGAAAAAAGGAATATTCTTTGTTTGCAACTAATTTGCAGAAATTGCATCTGATGCCTGCACATTTGAAAAACCCTTTAGCAGTAAGCCAACCAGATGCAGAGCTGTGCCTGCCTAGTCAGTGGCGGATTATAATGAGGTCAATTTGGGCAGTTGACCCGGGCCCAGTGAGGTTAAGGGGCCCACAGCCCAGGCCAGTAAATTGCCCCATTATAATCCGCCACCGCGCAGGGCCGGATTATAGGCAGGGCAGGCGGGGCTTCAGCCCCGGGGCCCCCACCACAAGAGCTTCTAAGGGGGCCCCCACCACATTCCTGCTGGCTGCTGCAATGGCACTCCATCTTCTCCCCACCTAAAAGTGAGTGACCGTGGGGGCGGCATTATGTGCTCTGCTACCAGCAGCATCTACAAGTAGCGTGAACGCTGATGCTGCTGGTAGCGTGCAAAGGCTTGTGATGAGATCACAGGAGGTAAGGTGTCAGGGCCCCCGATCATGTGACCCCTGACTCCTCCCCTCCTGTGACCTCATCACAGGTCCTGTGCGCACAGCACTGAGAGCAGCCATGTATGTGGAGTGCGGCTCTGCGGGTGGAGGTCGGTGCTGGAGGCCCCATTATTCTCTATGTGGAGTGTGGCTCTGCGGGTGGAGGTAGGTGCTGGAGGATCCATTATTCTCTATGTGGAGTGCGGCTCTGCGGGTGGAGGTCGGTGCTGGAGGCTCCATTATTCTCTATGTGGAGTGCGGCTCTGCGGGTGGAGGTCGGTGCTGGAGGCTCCATTATTCTGTATGTGGAGTGGGGCTCTGCGGGTGGAGGTCGGTGCTGGAGGCTCCATTATTCTGTATGTGGAGTGGGTCTCTTCGGGTGGAGGTCGGTGCTGGAGGCTCCATTATTCTCTATGTGGAGTGCGGCTCTGCGGGTGGAGGTCAGTGCTGGAGGCTCCATTATTCTCTATGTGGAGTGCGGCTCTGCGGGTGGAGGTCGGTGCTGGAGGCTCCATTATTCTCTATGTGGAGTGCGGCTCTGCGGGTGGAGGTCGGTGCTGGAGGCTCCATTATTCTCTATGTGGAGTGCGGCTCTGCGGGTGGAGGTCGGTGCTGGAGGCCCCATTATTCTCTATGTGGAGTGCGGCTCTGCGGGTGGAGGTCGGTGCTGGAGGCCCCATTATTCTCTATGTGGAGTGCGGCTCTGCGGGTGGAGGTCGGTGCTGGAGGCCCCATTATTCTCTATGTGGAGTGCGGCTCTGCGGGTGGAGGTCGGTGCTGGAGGCTCCATTATTCTCTATGTGGAGTGTGGCTCTGCGGGTGGAGGTCGGTGCTGGAGGCTCCATTATTCTCTATGTGGAGTGCGGCTCTGCGGGTGGAGGTCGGTGCTGGAGGCTCCATTATTCTCTATGTGGAGTGCGGCTCTGCGGGTGGAGGTCGGTGCTGGAGGCTCCATTATTCTCTATGTGGAGTGCGGCTCTGCGGGTGGAGGTCGGTGCCGGAGGCTCCATTATTCTCTATGTGGAGTGCGGCTCTGCTGGTGGAGGTCGGTGCCGGAGGCTCCATTATTCTCTATGTGGAGTGCGGCTCTGCGGATGGAGGTCGGTGCCGGAGGCCCCATTATTCTCTATGTGGAGTGCGGCTCTGCGGGTGGAGGTCGGTGCTGGAGGCTCCATTATTCTCTATGTGGAGTGGGGCTCTGCGGGTGGAGGTCGGTGCTGGAGGCTCCATTATTCTCTATGTGGAGTGTGGCTCTGCGGGTGGAGGTCGGTGCTGGAGGCTCCATTATTCTCTATGTGGAGTGCGGCTCTGCGGGTGGAGGTCGGTGCCGGAGGCTCCATTATTCTCTATGTGGAGTGCGGCTCTGCGGGTGGAGGTCGGTGTCGGAGGCTCCATTATTCTCTATGTGGAGTGCGGCTCTGCGGATGGAGGTCGGTGCTGGAGGCCCCATTATTCTCTATGTGGAGTGCGGCTCTGCGGGTGGAGGTCGGTGCTGGAGGCTCCATTATTCTCTATGTGGAGTGGGGCTCTGCGGGTGGAGGTCGGTGCTGGAGGCTCCATTATTCTCTATGTGGAGTGTGGCTCTGCGGGTGGAGGTCGGTGCTGGAGGCTCCATTATTCTCTATGTGGAGTGCGGCTCTGCGGGTGGAGGTCGGTGCTGGAGGCTCCATTATTCTCTATGTGGAGTGGGGCTCTGCGGGTGGAGGTAGGTGCTGGAGGCTCCATTATTCTCTATGTGGAGTGTGGCTCTGCGGGTGGAGGTCGGTGCTGGAGGCTCCATTATTCTCTATGTGGAGTGCGGCTCTGCGGGTGGAGGTCGGTGCTGGAGGCCCCATTATTCTCTATGTAGAGTGTGGCTCTACGATTCGTGACCCCCGTCACGTGACGAGGGGGGCCCACAGAGTCTGAACTGCCCCGGGCCCTGGCTACCCTTAATCCACCCCTGTGCCTAGTGCCTACCATGTTTGGAGAAAGAATGTTACCAAGAGAGCGCCCTCTCCTAGCAACGCATCTACAACCTCAACTAATGACCTGTCGGAGAATGCCATCCTGAATAACTACAGGTATGTATTTTAGAATTATGTTTTATATCTTAGTAAACTGAGGGTTAATGATGTAGAAAAGGTTAGAAGAGAATGAGATAAAAAACACAATTCTAAAATTCTAGGAGGGGGCACACTCTATGTAACAACGACATTGCATACTTCAGCTGGATGTACTGTACGTCCAAAGAAGCTGATATGTATCAGGTTGAGAAACATACAGTATATAGCAGGATGGACCCAGGATGGGGAACATACATACCAGGATGGGCTCAGGACGGGGAGATATTGGGAGACATATACAGCTCTGGCAAAAATTGAGAGACCACTGCAAAATTTTCAGTTTGTCTTTTCTCTTTATAGGTATATTTTTGAGTAAAATGTCAATTGCTCTTTTATTCTATAAACTACTGACAACATGTCTTCGAATTTCCAAGCACTAAATTTTGTATTTATTAGAAAATGAGAAATGGTCAAAGTAACAAAAAAATTGCAGTACTTGCAGACCTCAAATAATGCTAAGAAAACAAGTTCATAATCATTTAGAAACAACAATACTAATGTTTTAACTCAGGAAGAGTTTAGAAATCAATATTTTGTGGAATAACAATGATTTTTAATCACAGCTTTCATGCTTTCCACCAGTTTTTCACACTGCTTTTGGGTGACCTTATGCCACTCCTGGTACAAAAATGTAAGCAGTTCTTCTTTGTTTGATGGCTTGTGACTATCCATCTTCCTCTTGATTACTTTCCAGAGGTTTTCAGTGGGGTTCAGGTCTGGAGATTGGGCTGGCCATGACAGGGATTTGATGTGGTGGTCCTTCATCCACACATTGATTGACTTAGCTGTGTGGCATGGCACATTGTCCTGCTGGAAAAACCAGTCCTCAGAGTTAGGGAACATTGCAAGAGCAAAAGGAATCAACTGCTTTCCAGTATAACCCTGTATGCGGCTTGATGCATATGTCTTTCGCAAATATTAACCTGCTCAATTCCAGCCTTGCTGAAGCATCCCCAGATCAATACCAATCCTCTACCAAATTTCACAGAGGGTGCAAGACACTGTGGCTTGTACGCCACTCCAGTTCTCCATCTAAGCATTAGATGACCAAGTGTTAGGTTGAAAATTAGACTCATCAGAGAAGATTACCTTACTCCAGTCCTCTATGGCCCAATCCTTATGGTCTTTGGCAAACATCAGCTTGGCTCTCCTTTGCTTCTCATTGATGAAAGGCTTTTTTACCTTTACATGATTTGAGCCCTGCCTCTAGGAGCCTGTTACGAACTGTTCTTACCATGCACTTCACCCCAGCTGCCATTTGCCATTCCTTTTGTAGGTCACTTGATGTCATCCTGGGGTTGCTGAGTGATATTCGAATAAGAAGACGGTCATCCCGGTCAGTGGAGAGTCGTTTTTGCCTTCTGCCGGCTTGTAGCTTTGTTGTTCCCAATGTCTGCTTCTTGACCTTGTTGTAATGGACTGCTGTCTTAGAAATTTTAAGGATGCAAGCAACATGACGCTCACTGTATCTTTCTGCTAGAAAAGCCAGAATTGAGCCCTTCTTTTCCTCACTCAAGACTTTTAAACTCCTTAGACTTGGCTAAAAGTTATTTTTTCATTCCTATTACTTTTGGGACATTACTAGCGCTTGTTTTGCCATTCAGCTTGTCCTATTGCAAGAGGATGGTGAACACCACAGCAGGGTTATTTATACTTTCCTTCATTAAATAAGATTTGGTTCAGGTGATCACCTAATCAGAAGCAAATTAAGTAGAATGAGGTGTACTCTGGTTGGAATTCAACTGACACTGGAATGGAATGGCTGTCAGACATGTAGAGAAGATGTTTTTTATAAAACTGTACAGTGGTCTCTAAATTTTTGCCAGAGCTGTATACTAGGATGGAGCAAGGATGGGGTTACATATATGCCAGGTGTGGGGAAACTAAGTATTTGGTACACTGACTATTTTCTCACCTACGTAGAATGGAGAGGTCTGTAAATTTTATCATACTCCTCAACTGTGAGAGAAGAGACAGAATCTAAAAATAGAAAAGATCTCCTCTTTAAAGATTTCCTCTTTAATTGCAAACCAAAGTTTTTTTTTACCAAATATTAAGGTCTGTTTTTCTATTGTATCAAATATTTATTTCATTCAGTAAAAAAGCAAATTAATTATGTAAAATTCATACAATTTGAACTTTTGGATTTTTATTTTTAGATTCAGTCTCTCACAGATGAAGTGTACCTATGATACAATTTGCAGACCTCTCCATTCTTTGTAGGTGGAAAAACATGCAAAATCAGCAGTGTATCAAATATTTATTTTCCCCACTGTATCTGATGAGACAGTGTGGGATAATAAAACTAGAATACCTTTTATATGGGTTTTTCTCCAGATTAATCTGAAAGTAGATAATATTTTCCACCAACACTGGCATTTGTTACAACAAGCTTATTCGGAAATAATGGCTATACAGAATCCTATAAAAAACTGTAATACTATAAAGTACTAAAATACTATAAAATCCTATAAAAACCTGCAATAAAAAACTGCTCACCATCCATGATAAATTAGTTCGGGGAGATTTTGGTAGTGCTAAAAAAATGCAAAAACATTCCTCTTTATTTGCTAAACAAATGGTTCATATCCTTACTTATGTTGTTCACAATGCAATAATGTCATCAAAGGTGAACATTTTTAATGTATCTGTACATTCATACAACATAAATGGTTTCTATATGTGTGAATTTTGTGCATCTCAGAAAATGCCCATGTGGATTCTTATATGTTGTGGAATCTATGCAACGTGTAGCAGTCCAGATCAATAAACACAAATCTGCCATTAGATGTGGAAATCTAATATTGCCACTTCTAAACCACTTCAAAGAAAAAAATCATTCCATTTCTCAACTTAAATAACAAGTAACAGAGCAGGTTCTCCCATCTAGACAATGTGTCACCATCGAGAAGCGTTCTGGTTTCACACGCTAACCTTGCATCCAAAGGTATTAAATAGAGAGTGTGAACTGCACATGATTTTCCGTTTTCTCTCTCTTCTCCAGACTTCACAGGCACACTGAAGGTTATTAACGAGGTGGATAATGTACCATTACATCATATAGACTACAATTTTTCAATGCATACCTTTGATTGGATATATTCCATAAATGAGCAAGTACACGAGTTGAATTATTATAGTTATCCTAGTGATCAAATATGAGGGATTCATAAATATTTGTATTATAAAAACTATAAAATAAAAAATGTATATATATTTAAAAATAGAGTAAGGCTATGGGCCCACGTTGCGTGTTAAAACGCACACTGAAAACCGGACTCCTTCCCAGAAATCGCGCGTTTTTTTCTGCGTGATTTCACCGCGATATTAGCGCGATTCTGTTCGCGATTTTGCCGCGATTTTCTCAAGCACTTTCCAAGCGATTTGAACAGGTTGGTAACACTCGTCAAACATAGTGTTTGACAAGTGTGAGCAGCTTTTTACTATTGAGGTCGCCTATGCGGCATCAATAGTAAAAGATAAAATGTTAAAAATGATAAAAAAAATAAAAAATCGGGGTATATTTACCTTCCGACGTCCCGCGCTGCCATCCCGGGCCTCAGCGTTCCCAGTAATGCCTTGCGAGACCTGTGATGACGTTGGTCTCGCATTACTATAGCGATCTCGCGAGACCGCTAGAGTCACGCGAGACTACGTCATCACAGGACCTTGCCGCAAGGCATTACAGGGAACGCTTAGGCCGGGAATGCAGCGCGGGACGCCGGAAGGCAAATATACCCCGATTTTTTATTTTTTATTCTTTTTTTTACAGGGGTATGGTACCCAGGGCCTGGAGGACAGTCTCCTCTCCTCCACACCGTGGGTACCAACCGCACATGAGACGCTTAACTTCCCGCATGGTGGGCATAGCCACATGCGGGAAGTAAGCGATTCTCATGCATTCCTATGGGTGCGGAATCGCGGCAATTCTTTGCGATTCCGCACAAAAGAATGATCATGCTGCGATTTTTTCCGCGATGCGATTCCGCCGCGGAAGAAAGCGCAGCATTAGCACAGCATGTGCGGAATGCTATAGGAATGCATGGGGGGCGTTCTGTACACAATTTTTAAACGTTTTCGCAGCGTATTAGTACCGTATTTACAATTAGGCTGGAGTCACACACAACGAATAAAAAATCGGTCCAAAATCGCACAAATGTTTCTTGACCAGTGATCCGTTTTTGATGCGATTTTTCTTCATTCATCCGATTTTAATCGCATGTAACCATCCGTTTGACATCCGTCTGGCAAGATTTTCTCGCAGACTTGCAAAATGGACATCTAATGGAGCCCTATGACAGGTTTTCAAACACAAAGGAAATAATAGATATAGACACATAGAATATATATATATATATATATATATATATATATACAGTATATATATATATATATATATATATAATTCATGCAGTTCTTCATAGCAGAATAGCCACTGTAACATTTGCCGGCTTCTGTAAATTCATTCCCCTACCCAACATGAAATGACACATGGTTTACATATAGTTAACCATTTCATTTCATGTTTTTTTCTTATGTCTATCACTAGTAATTAGATGAGGGCTTTTGTGTAAAATTTTGGAGTTGTAGGTGTTAATTTAAGGGGTTAATTCGTTGTAAAAAAATTGCGGGGACTCCCTGCAGCCTCAGTGACGATTTCGGACCGTTAAAATCGGACCGATTTTTTTATTCGTTGTGTGTGACTCCAGCCTTACAATCTACAATGGTATGACTTTGCTTAAAATCATTTTTTTGATGATTTGGATCTAATCTTGTTGTATAATTATTTTAACACATTGTGTAACTTTATGTTATATTATGGATTGCTTGCATGCTATTTAATTATCACTGATTAATCTCTGATATACAGCAAAGAGCAGCCGACAGCACAGCGGAAAAGTAGATGCAGGTTCAAAGGTTCATGGACCCAAATGAACAACAGTCCAAATAAGAAAAAGGAACAGCATCCGGTCCAGGTGAAAAATCGTATCAAAGATTTATTCTGCCAGTATAAAATACAACGTTTCGGCCATATTGAAAAAGGCCACAATATGGCCGAAACGTTGTATTTTATACAGGCAGAATAAATCTTTGATACAATTTTTCACCTGGACCGGATGCTGTTCCTTTTTCTTATTTTGATTAATCTCTGATGTCACTGTAGGGAAGTGGACTGACCTATAGACCTGTCTGCAGCAGGAAGGTAAATGTAAAATGTGCCGAAAAAGTGTTTGACGTGGACTGCTGTATATGTGTGTGGGGAGACAGTAGAAAATGGTAAAATACTGGGTTTGGCCACTAGGGGGAGACCAAGAACAGCAGGAAAGGGAGACGGTGCAGTACTGAAGTTTGGCCACAAGATGGAAGCAGGGAGCTGTGAGGAAAGGGCTTAACAACAGCTTAACGCTACGAAACCGCAGAGTCATGGGGGGCGGCGTTACAGGAGCTCTAAAGCAGGGTTCCCCAACTCCAGTCCTCAAGGCCCACCAACAGATCATGTTTTCAGGATTTCCTTTGTATTGCACAGGTGAAGCAATTATCACCTGAGCAATACTAAGGAAATCCTGAAAACATGTTCTGTTGGTGGGCCTTGAGGACTGGAGTTGGGGAACCCTGCTCTAGAGGGGAATTCCCGGGGAGGGGAATAAATAGCTAGGGAGAGTTCCAGAAGGAAGCCAGTCCAGGAGGAGGAGTTCAGGAGAAGAGGAGGCAGAAGGGAGAGTCAGACAGAAGAGGAAGCTCCGGAAGGGACTGAGGAGAAAGACGGTCGGGGGGGTGGCCCTGACAGGAGAGCCGCAGGACAGAGAAAGCCCGGGGGAACCAGACTGACGGACTCGGACAGGGGAAGTGCTGTGGCCGTGGGCCTAATGGCAGCCACAGTGAAAGAACCGTGAAAGACGTCACTATAAGAGGAAAGAGAAGAAGGTGAAAGGTATCCGGGCCTGTGCGTGGAAGTTGTCATGCAGCTGTTGTGTGGTGCTGCGGTCGTCGAGAGGACGGCATCAGTCTCTGTCTCAAGTCTGTTCTGTTCACGGCGGCGGAGAAAGGGACCACCACCCGGTCGGCACACGTACCTACACTTGGCGTAGTCGGCAGGATCACCACCGCCAATACACCAACTTCAGCAATAAGACTGCGCTGAAGATTCAAAGTATCCAAGCTGAATGGGTTGAAGATTTATCCTTGTGGATTACAAAAATTGGACTGTGTTCGGGGATTGTTGGCTTTAATCAGAAGGATCCGGAGCGGAAAAGGACTTTGCAGGATGGCTGTGGCATACAAGCACCTGAAAGAATCGCAGGAGTTTGCTGCCAAATTGGACTGGCAGGGGCAGCTAAGCCGAGCTCACCCCTGGAATACTGCTGGGAAAGCTGGGTGCCGCTGCTGGAAAGCTGGGTACCCTCCCACGTTAAAGGACTACAGCGAGAGCTGGGAGCAGTTGCCAGCGCAGCAAGCACTCACCCGTCCTGGAGATCTGCAGCAGATGGAGTCCCCGACAGCCGGACCTGCGGAGATGGAGCCGGAGAAGAAAACGGAGGAGCGCTTGCCCGCGGCCCAGGCTGTGCCGGAGCAGCCGCCGGAGGAACTGTTGCCGACCCTTGCGGGACCATCGGGCCTGGAGGCTGGTCCTGCTGGACGGCGGGATGAAGAACAGCAGCGGACACCAGATGACGGGACCGGGAGCTGCAGAGGAGCAGCGGAGACCAGCGACACCTCAAGACCTCCGGCCACACTGATGCATCAACCCCTGAAAGAGTTTCGGAATGGTCTGAAGGGAGCTGCCGCGCCGGGGAAGGTGAGCGTTCCCCCGGCCCAGCCGGCAGACCCGCAAGCAGTTCCCGCTCCCACGCCCCGTACATGAGACAGGCCCCAGGGCCCCGACACCAGCCCTCAGCCTCTCCGCTTGGCCTCCCCTTCTCCAGCGCCCCCGGATCCCGATGGATCCGCGGCCCAGGCAGGGCCGACCAATGTCCATGTCATCGACCCCGAGCTGCCCCGCCCGGCGTCGCCCCGTCCTGCGCCTCCAGTGCAGGGTGCATCCGCGACCTACTCATCGAGGCCCTCGGTCGCCTCTGCTGTGCTCCATATCGGGGTGGCGGCCTATCCATCGAAGCTCACCGCCGCTTCAGCCCCGCTCCAGATCTCTGCGGCCGGGCCGCCTGACTCCGCGGCCTACTCACCTGTATCCGCGGAAACCTCTGTTTCACTATCAGCCTTGGCTGCGGCCTACTTGCCATGGGCACAAAGGACACTTGTTGCCCAGGGACCACCAGACATCCCGGAGACTCCACGGCTGTGGAGTTCCTTGCTTCTGGCAGAACATCGGCCATCAGGAGATGACCTGGAGCACCCCTGAAAAACGGACTACCAGGACTGCTGTGCGCCGTTGCGCAGCATGGGGACTGTTCCGCGTCCCCTCGTGGTAAAATACCGAACTCTTGATACAGCGGGGATGTGTGGGAGTGCTTCCCACAAAGGAAGGGGTCGCACCACTGTTTAAAAAGTTGCTGGTAAATGTTTGAAACGTTGCATAATGATGCTGATTGCTATAGATGAAAACACAAACCAATGCAAAAAAGCAGCAATATTAATATGGTACCAATAGGAATATAATTCATAGTGGAGCGACGAATAATTGCTGCAGATGAAGGATTAAATACGGACTAGTCGCCAGACTATAATAACAAAAAAGTGGTCTGTGGGGACCACAAAAACAACCAAGATAGTCCATCAATAGTATAAATACATATAAATCTTTATTTAACAGGTATACAGAAAAAGACGGTGACGGTGAGTACAACCATTAGGCACCACAGTGCAATACAAACACCAAGACGCCTGAACCCATATTAATACAAAGTACCGTATTTTTCGCTTTATAAGACGCACTTTTGTTCCCCCAAACTTTGGGGCAAAGTGGGGGGTGCGTCTTATAAAACGAATCTGTGTGCTGCTGTGCTATAGAGTGGGGGGCGGCTCTGACGTGGAGTCAGGGGGCTGGGGTGGGCTGAATGGGGGCTGCAGACAGCAGGAGGTCCTGTGCTACCGCTCATTAGCCTCATGTAATATTCACTGCACCCGCTGTCCATCACCTCGGTGCTGAAGCAGCGGTAGACAGGGGAGCGGTGCATATTACATGTGCCTGCACTCAACCCCAGTCACTATAGACACTTACTGATTATTCTGACTCATGGATATGTAGAACGTATGGTGCCTGGATAGACCTCTCTTTCTGGGTCCCTTCCGTATCGACCTGTACTCACGTTCATACCGATTAATCAGACAGCTTAACTCAGCCACGATCTCATGTAAGAAGACTCCAGGAAAAGAGGGATGCTTTAACTGAAATTCTTGTATTATGATGAAAGCAGCAGGTAAAAAGGAATATTCTTCAGAGGACATGTAAGAAGATGCATACAGATGGAGGGACGATCACAAAATGGAGAATAAGGGAGGGAACAAAACATACATCACAGGACTACAGGGAGAGAGTTGGGACAAAATACAGGGAAAGACAAACTTCTGCCTAGCAACAGATGATGCAACACAAACAATGCAAATATTAAATGATTTCCCAAGTCGTGGGACATGACACTCCCCGTCTGAAATCCTTGGATTTCACGATGTCCTTAATTCTTCGAAGTCGTTCGAACCTGAAAAACAAGAGAAAAGAAAAACATGTATGCAATAATAAACATCAAACATTTTTAAAGTCCAACTCGTTGTTGTTGACCCGTAGATCACACCGGAAGATAAGTCCAAGTCTATTAAACCCATCTTCGGATTGGGGAAGCCGCAAACATGCCAACTCTTCCACCAACCCAGCAATCCAATGGCAATGTTCAAAGTTCAATCCAATGGAAAATGTCAATGTTCAATAAAACTGGGGAATGAGTAGGTATGCTCCCCGCCGTGAGCAACGTCCAGGAGCAATGTTCAGTTCATGTGACGTCCTCCTTTGGCAGTAGCAGCACGAGATCGGTGACGGGACGGAGGAAGGTTCGGGTAGAGCCCCCTTTTGTCACCTTAACTTCTTTCTTACGAGTCTTTCCGTCCTCGCTGGGCATGACCTTCGTGATAAGACCCATTGGCCAGTCGTTACGATGTGCCTCTTTGTCTTTTAAGAGGACAAGGTCTCCTTCTTGGAGATTGGGACTGGGTGTCTGCCATTTGTGACGGTTTTGAAGCAGGTGCAAGTATTCGGTCTTCCAACGGTGCCAAAACACGTTAGCTATGTGTTGTACTTGCTTCCACTGACATTTGTAAATGTCCTTGTTATCGAAATTCCCGGGAGGAACTGTAGCAGCTCCAATCTTCTGTGTAAGAAGTGTAGCTGGGGTAAGAATCATTGGAGAATAACAACGTGGGACTTGGAGTTGCTCTAAGAACTTCAAGGACTTCTTCCATGTCTCCCACCTTTGCTGTTTCTGAGTCGGAAGCGGGGTGTCCCAATCAGTGTTCTCGGCAGTGAGCTGTCTTAACAGTATCTTGCCTTAAATAGTGATGGATGCTACAAACCCGAGAGGATCGTAGATGCTGTTTATGACAGATAGGACTCCTCGTTTGGTAAAGGGTTTGTCACAGGGCGACACTTGGAAGGTGAAGGTGTCCTGTTTGATATCCCACAGTAGACCAAGGCTGCACTGTGTGGGAGGAACATCAGAACCTAGGTTGAGGTCCTTTAGGTTCGTGGCATGGTCCTCAGATGGGAACGCGCTCATTACTTCTTGACTGTTAGAGATGATCTTGTGGAGTCTGAGGTTTGATGTGGATAGCATTTCCTGTGTCCTGGAGAGTAGGTCAATTGCCTCTTCACTTGTGGGCAAGGACTTGAGCCCGTCGTCTACGTAGAAGTTCTTCTCTACGAATTGACGAGCATCGGATCTGTACTCTCTCTCACCTTCCTGGGCTGTCCGTCTCAGTCCGTAGATCGCCACAGCAGGTGAAGGACTGTTGCCGAAGACATGGACCTTCATCCAGTAGTCTATGACTTGATTGTTGACATTGTTGTCCTTGTGCCATAGGAACGTAAGATAGTTTCTGCTGTCTTCCTTCATGATGAAGCAATGAAACATCTGCTGGATGTCGGCCATTATAGCAACAGGTTCTTGTCTGAAGCGGATCAATACTCCAAGGAGGCTGTTGTTCAGGTTGGGTCCAGTTAGTAGCAGGTTGTTGAGAGAGAGGCCTTCATACTGAGCACTGGAGTCAAACACCACTCTGATCTGGTTAGGCTTGCGAGGGTGATAGACACCAAAGGATGGAAGGTACCAACATTCTTCTCCTTCCTTCAGTGGTGGCGCAGGTTCAGCATGATCTTTGTCAAAGATGTTCTGCATAAAGTCAATGAAATGCTTCTCCATTTCTGGTTTCCTCTTTAGGGTACGTTTTAAGGATGAGAACCTTGCAGTTGCTTGCTGCAGGTTGTTTGGCAACCTCGCTCTTGGGAAACGAAAGGGTAAAGGAGCTACCCAACTGTTGGAGTCATCTTGAACAAATTCTTTGTCCATAACCTTTATGAATTCTTTATCTTCCCTTGTGGGTGCTAACTTGTTGTCTTCACTTGTGGAATCGAACACTGTTGACCCGAGGTTTTCGTCCCAGGGCTGGAGCATGTTCATGTTGTTGAAGGATTCCTGTTGCCTCTTGGTGTTGCTCACTTTCTCTTTCACCCAGTAATGATGTGGGCATGGCTGAAAATGAGTGCTGCGACCATTTGGCAAGATGTGTGTTTTGTAAGAGGAGATGTTATTAGGTCTCTTCATCTTGTGTATGCAAACATCGCCTATAATTACCCAGCCCAGATCAAAGCGTTGGGCAAATGGTGCGTTCTGTGGTCCGTTAATTTGCTGACGTACCTTGTGCAGCCGGAGAATGTCTCTGCCAAGCAGAATCAGGATATCTGCGCTGTTGTTGAGGGCTGGTATCTTGTTTGCTATCCCCTTGAGATGTGGGTGATGAAGAGCAGCCTCTGGCGTTGGGATCTCTTCTCGATTGGATGGAATCTGGTTGCACTCGACAAGTGTGGGTAAGGGTATCTCCACGGTGTTGTCGAGGGATGTCGCTATAAGACCACTGGCCCTTCTCCCAGAGACCTCTGTAACACCGCTGCAGGTACCTAAGGTGTAAAGGTAAGCATTTCCCTTTAAGTTAAACATATCAAAGAGTTCTGACGTTGCAAGTGATCGGTTGCTCTGATCATCCAAGAGGACGTACACCTTCACGGCTTTCTCTGGGTGACCGTTGGGATATACGTTCACCAGACAAATCTTCGCACAGGACTTGTCCCAGAGACCTTCTCCGCAGACTTCTGTGCATGAAGAAGATATTGAGGTATGACTTGCAGTTTGAGCTGCGTCCTCCCCGCCATGGCTCGTGGTGGGGGAAGGAGTACGTGTAGAGTCTGGACGGTATGGGTGGAGTGCTTGTACGTGATCCTCACTGTCACACTCCATACACTTAATTGTAGTTTTACAGTCTTTAGCAAGGTGTTCAGTAGAAGCACAACATCTGTAGCATACCCCAAACTTCTTTAGAAGTTCCTTGCGTTCTTGGAGCGGTTTCTTCCTGAAGCCGATGCACTTTTTTAAGGGATGTGGCTTCTTGTGGATGGGACACTCACGATTTGGGTTCTCAATCTTTTCACCCTTGTTGCTCTTGCCTGGGGCTGATGTTGGTAAGGGAAGAATATCCGTCTTCTTCACTGAAACTGGACTCCTGCGGTTTCTGTCATTCGAGCGTGTGCTCACGTATTTAGAGGGAGGTGAAGCTGGGCCACTGGATTCTCCATAGGAAAAGCTTGGGTCGTTCTTACGCTCTGCAATGTCTTTTATAAACTCACAGAAGTAGGAGAACGGAGGAAATGACACTTGATGGTCTTTCTTGTATTTTGACCCTATTGCAGTCCACTTCTCTTGTACATTGTATGGTAGCTTGGAGATAATGGGGTTTACTCCACGAGCAGTGTCCAGGTAGCTGAGGCCAGGTAGGTGGGTGTCTGCCTTGGCCAGCTGGAGCTCTAACAGCAGGTCACTGAGCTCTAGGAACTTTGAACTGTCCTTGCTTGATATCTTTGGAAAACTCTGTAGTCGCTTGAACAGTGCATCCTCTATGGCTTCTGGACTGCCAAAGTTTCTCTCTAGTCTTTCCCATGCAGCCATGAGACCAGCCGTTGGATTACTGATATGTACAGATCTGAGTCTCTTGACACGCTCTGTGGATTGTGGTCCTAACCATCTGATCAGCAGGTCCAGCTCTTCCGCAGCAGTGATGCCGAGGTCACTAGTTACGGTTCTAAAGGCACTTTTCCAACCTCTGTAATTTTCAGGTTGGTCGTCGAACCTTGTGAGACCGGTTTTAGTAAGTTCACGGCGAATCATGTACCTTGCGAAGTCGGACATGTCTGTTCTTTCTGACTTAGGATGCACAATTGTAGGCTGAGCGGTGTTGTACATAGAGGTGGAGACGTCTTGGCCTTGAAACATGGGGAAGTATGGAGTGGCATATGCATTTAGTCCAGCAACTGGTTTGGTGGGTATAGTTTCTGCTACATGTGGAGGTGGCACTGTGTGGTTGTCGAGGGTATAATGACCTGCTGGCATATTGGGTTGCATGTAGGTATTAGCTTGTGGAGTTTGGTGAGATGCAGGGTTTTGGCGCATACTGGAATATGAAGGAAGTTCAAGTTTGGGAGCATTGTACTGACCTTGAATGCAGGATTCTGTAAGTGGATCGGCATCCTGGTGCTCTGGAGAAGCGTCAACACCATCAGGAGTGTTAGTGATGATCTGCGGTTCGCCATCTTGGCTTAGCACGTAGTCTCTTGTGCGTTCGATAGGGTCTTCTGCCTCCATTTCACACAAACTGACGCTGTCTCTTTGACTCCCACTGATAGCCTGCTCGAGTACCTTTAATTCTGCCATGGCTGTTGCATGCTCACATTCCTTCTCTAGAGCTTCCATGCGTGCCGCTTCAGCATCCATTTCTGCTCTCTTTTGTGCAGCAGCTGCATCCATTTCTGCTCTCTTTTGTGCAACAGCTGCGTCCATTTCTGCTCTCTTTTGTGCAACAGCTGCGTCCATTTCTGCTCTCTTTTGTGCAAAGGCAGCTTGTACCTTAGTAGTTTCAGCCTTAGCACGTGGTCTTATAAGCTGCTCAGTAAGAGTAGAATATTTTGATGAACTTGACCTAGCTGAACGTTTTGAGTGCTTACACGATTTGGATGAGCGAGTTGATGCATCTGGTGTTCGTGCGATTCTAGCCTCTATCCTGGCTTTAATGTCACGTACAGTGCAGTCTCTTTCAGAATTAAGCTGCTGGAAACCTTGCAATTCGTTTAAAGTCTCTGGGAGATTCAGTTTCTTCAGGAGAATAATATATTGGTCACTCTTCTCCATATACATTTGGTATGCTGTGCATAATTGCTCTAGGACTCCCTCTGGTGGTAACTCATGAGAAGCAGGCCTTGATACAGTGTCTATGTGACTCAGCACTTTCTTCCATACTGAAGACACATCACTATATAATTCACATTTTGCAGTCTCTAAATTCTCCATGACTTTCCATGTGGGTTTGACTGTACGTTTTCCCCTTTCGCTAGATGGTGGATGGGGGTCTGGGTCTCTTTCCTGTGCTTGTAAGTCTGGTAGGGACATTGTATTCCTTGCTTCAGACATGATTAGATTGCAGGCAGGAAGAGTGGATGATGAGGGTTATACTTCTCACTGTTCAGCAACAGGAAATACACAGACTCTGCACAGAGTTGATACTTTGTATCTAATGCTAGAGCAGCTGCAGGGTCCTGTGTAATGATGGGAGTTATATTCCTCTCTGTTCAGCTGCAGTGTGTAGCTTCTATGCACGCTGGGGTCTGGCTGTAACTGGGTTACAGTCTATCTGGAAAATGTCCTTTTCCACTGAGTTTCAGCACAGACCTTGAGTTACTGTCTCTGAAGGCAGGTTATTCCTTTTTACTATTCTGACTCATGGATATGTAGAACGTATGGTGCCTGGATAGACCTCTCTTTCTGGGTCCCTTCCGTATCGACCTGTACTCACGTTCATACCGATTAATCAGACAGCTTAACTCAGCCACGATCTCATGTAAGAAGACTCCAGGAAAAGAGGGATGCTTTAACTGAAATTCTTGTATTATGATGAAAGCAGCAGGTAAAAAGGAATATTCTTCAGAGGACATGTAAGAAGATGCATACAGATGGAGGGACGATCACAAAATGGAGAATAAGGGAGGGAACAAAACATACATCACAGGACTACAGGGAGAGAGTTGGGACAAAATACAGGGAAAGGCAAACTTCTGCCTAGCAACAGATGATGCAACACAAACAATGCAAATATTAAATGATTTCCCAAGTCGTGGGACATGACACTGATGATCACTCCTGCTCCCAGCTCCCCCCGTGGCTTTCCTGTGTCGAGTCTGCTGTCATCCTCCTCCTGCAGGGCGAGCGGCAGCAACGGCTCTTTCAGGCAGCTCATCGCTTCAGAACTTTGCATGATGTGACCAATAGGACCTGCGGTCACATGACTCCCAGTGTGCACTGCGAGTCACATGACCGCAGCTGAGCAGCTCCTATTGATCACATCATGGAAGGTCCTGTAGCTACAATGAGCTGCCTGAATGAGAAGCAGCTGCGTGTGCCCTGCAGGAGGAGGATGACAGCAGACTCAGCACAGACACAGGTAAGCCACAGGAGAGCTGGGAGCAGGAGCGATCATCAGTAGGTGAGTTAACTGTTTATTATTTTAGCATGTGCTTGCCAGCAGGGGGGAAATATAGGGACAGGGGCCATGTGTGACAGCAGGGGGAAATATAGGGATGGGGGGGACAATGTGTGCCAGCAGGGAGGAAATATATGAACGAGGGGCCATGTGTGCCAGCAGTGGGGAATATAGGGATGGGGGGGGCAATGTGTGCCAGCAGGGGGGAAATATATGAACGAGGGGCCATGTGTGCCAGCAGGGGGGAATATAGGAATGGGGGGGCAATGTGTGCCAGCAGGGGGGAATATATGGAGGGGGGACAATGTGTACCAGCAGGGGGAATATATGGAGGGGGGACAATGTGTGCCAGCAGGGGGGAAATATAGGGATGGGGGGCAATGTGTGCCAGCAGGGGGGAATATATGGAGGGGGACAATGTGTACCAGCAGGGGGGAATATATGGAGGGGGGACAATGTGTGCCAGCAGGGGGGAATATATGGAGGGGGGACAATGTGTGCCAGCAGGGGGGATTATAGGACCGGGGGGACAATGTGTGCCAGCAGGGGGATTACAGGACCGGGGGGACAATGTGTGCCAGCATGGGGGAACATAGGGACGGGGGCCCATGTGAATGCCAGCAGGGGGGAATACAGGGATGGTGGGACAATGTGTGCCAGCAGGGGGAATATAGGGATGGGGGCCGTGTGCGTACCAGCAGGGAGGCATATAGAGAGAGGGGGGCCATGTGAGTGCCAGCAGGGGGGCATATAGTGACCGGGGGGGCCATATCCAGGATAGGATGGGGTGGCTATGTGCCAGCACAAGGGGGCAATGTGCCAGGATGGGGGTTAGATAAATACCAGGACGAGGGACATATACGGTATATGATTTGAAAGATGGACACTGGTATTATAAGACACACCTCCATTTAACATAAAAAAACATTTTTTTCTCTTTTTCTTCACCAAATTTGGGGGTGCCTCTTATAATCAGGAGTGTCTTATAAAGCGAAAAATACGGTATCCCCATATTTCTGGTCAATGACCCGTAAGACATAATGATATTCATTCAAAAGTATAGTGCCCGTAACCACTGGCCATAGTGTCCCCAATAATGCTGTCATAAAGAATAACAGGTAATTCATAATAATATATGGACCTAACTGAGGCCGGTAATCATACCTATGATGGTCCTATGCAGGGGCTTGAGGGGTCAGCGCATCCGCCCGAAGCACGTTTCGGAGCGAGTCCTTCATCAGGGATGAGATATTAAGTAGCGCTGCGGGGTCCAAGACATACAAATAAATATAGATGCACATAATTATCTTCATATACAAATAGATGCATGCAAATATGCAATATATATATATATATATATATAGATATGTGACCTCATAAATATAGGCATATATGACATAAGAGTGAACTAATCACATCACAAAACACATATAGAGATCTAAGCAGTCCCGTCAAGGTGGTACAACGAGATAATACAATGAAAATGTTCCTTGGACAGAAGCCCGCACAGCAAGATGTCCATGTCGCCATGTCCTCCCGGTCCAGGCACAGATATAATAAATATAAAAATCCAAAAATCCCAATAGTGAACCTAAAATATATATATATAAAAAGAAGAAAATAATTAAAAACAATTAAAAACAAATATGGCACCTGTGCCCATGATGTATGGGTCACACAGCAGTAAAGCGATCACAAAAAAGGTACAAAGCTTACATTTGTAGATATGATGGGGAATATGCGGAGATAGTTAACAGATATGTTGAAGAAAAAGTGAATAGATAACGGAAATAGTGAATAGCCTAAATCTAGTATGTTAGGATGATAATTAATGTAGAATGTTGCAGGGAATAGGAAAAATGATGCACCCATCAAAAGTAGTGTATGTTGAAACTATGTATAGTTCATTTAAAATGTTATCAAAAATGAAGATGTTCAACGGGTACTGTCTACTGAAGTAAGGAAAATTGCCGACTATGACTGATTTGAACTGAAGGTACAAGAAAGTGTATGGAATTGAAACAGACACCGGTCCATAGATCAGGTCCTGAGTATCACAAACACCCCAAAATGAAAGAGGGAAGCTTGCGGTGACCTGGTAGGCCAGAGCCTCGGTCGTTGCGCTCCAAATTGCAAAATCCTGCTGAAAGTGAGAAAAGTGGGAGGAATGCACTCGTTGAGAAATCCGGGTCATCCTATTCCAGCCAGAGAGAAATTGTCAGAGGTGTATACGCCAATGAGTAGCCATAAGCTACTCGCAGCATGATTGCCCCCCGTCTTGTTTGGCTCCCCATGTATCATGGGCTTTGCCTAAAGACCGGTCAGACAAAAAGGAGGTGGGGAAGCTTCAGAAAGGAAAAATGAAGGGGATGAGATTGTCGAGGATGACAATGGTAAAAGGAAGGGAGTACAGTTGTGGCCAAAAGTATTGACACCCCTGCAATTCTTTCAGATAATACTCAGTTTCTTCCTGAAAATGATTGCAATCACAAATTCTTTGGTATTATTATCTTCATTTAATTTGTCTTAAATGAAAAAACACAAAAGAGAATGAAGCAAAACATTGATCATTTCACACAAAACTCAAAAAATGGGCCAGACAAAAGTATTCGTACCCTCAGCCTAATACTTGGTTGCACAACCTTAAACCAAAATAACTGCAACCAACCGCTTCCGGTAACCATCAATGAGTTTCTTACAATGCTCTGCTGGAATTTTAGACCATTCTTCTTTGGCAAACTGCTCCAGGTCCCTGATATTTGAAGGGAGCCTTCTCCAAACTGCCATTTTTAGATCTCTCCACAGGTGTTGCATGGGATTCAGGTCTGGACTCATTGCTGGCCACCTTAGAAGTCTCCAGTGCTTTCTCTCAAACCATTTTCTAGTGCCTTTTGAAGTGTATTTTGGGTTATTGTCCTGCTGGAAGACCCATGACCTCTGAGGGAGACCCAGCTTTCTCACACTGGGCCCTACATTATGCTGCAAAATTTGTTGGTAGTCTTCAGACTTCATAAGCCATGCACACGGTCAAGCAGTCCATTGCCAGAGGCAGCAAAGCAACCCCAAAACATCAGGGAACCTCCACCATGTTTGACTGTAGGGACCGTGTTTTTTTCTTTGAATGCCTCTTTTTTTCTCCTGTAAACTCTATGCTGATGCCTTTGCCCAAAAAGCTCTACTTTTGTCTCATCTGACCAGAGAACATTCTTCCAAAACATTTTAGGCTTTTTCAGGTAAGTTTTGGCAAACTCCAGCCTGGCTTTTTTATGTCTCGGGGTAAGAAGTGGGGTCTTCCTGGGTCTCCTACCATACAGTCCCTTTTCATTCAGACGCCGGCGGATAGTACGGGTTGACACTGTTGTACCCTCGGACTACAGGGCAGCTTGAACTTGTTTGGATGTTAGTTGAGGTTCTTTATCCAACATCCGCACAATCTTGCGTTGAAATCTCTTGTCAATTTTTCTTTTCCGTCCACATCTAGGGAGGTTAGCCACGGTGCCATTGGCTTTAAACTTCTTGATGACACTGCGCACGTTAGACACAGGAATATTCAGGTCTTTGGAGATGGACTTGTAGCCTTGAGATTGCTCATGCTTCCTCACAATTTGGTTTCTCAAGTCCTCAGACAGTTCTTTGGTCTTCTTTCTTTTCTCCATGCTCAATGTGGTAAACACAAGGACACAGGACAGAGGTTGAGTCAACTTTAATCCATGTCAACTGGCTGCAAGTGTCATTTAGTTATTGCCAACATCTGTTAGGTGCCACAGGTAAGTTACAGGTACTGTTAATTACACAAATTAGAGAAGCATCATATGATTTTTCGAACAGTGCCAATACTTTTGTCCACCCTCTTTTTTATGTTTGGTGTGGAATTATATCCAATTTGACTTTAGGAAAATTCTTTTTGTGTTTTTTCATTTAAGACAAATTAAATGAAGATAATAATAATTAAGAATTTGTGTTTGCAATCATTTTCAGGAAGAAACTGAGTATTATTACAGCTAGAGACAGTAGAAGATGGTAAAATACTGGGTTTGGCCACTAGGGGGAGACCAAGAACAGCAGGAAAGGGAGACTGTGCAGTACTGAAGTTTGGCCACAAGATGAAAGCAGGGAGCAGTGAGGAAAGGGCTTAACAACAGCTTAAGGCTACAAAACCGCAGAGTCATGGGGGGTGGAGTTACAGGAGCTCTAGAGGGGAATTCCCAGGGGGGGGTAAATAGCTAGGGAGAGTTCCAGAAGGAAGCCAGTCCAGGAGGAGGAGATCAGGAGAAGAGGAGACAGAAGGGAGAGACGGACAGAAGAGGAAGCTTCGGAAGGGACTGAGGAGAAAGACGGTCGGGGGGGTGGCACAAGTATCTACATCACCTCCGTGTAATTCATTATACAGTATGTTGAAGCTGTGTTTGCTCTATTTCACTGCTTTTATTTCTCACCTTGATTCTAAATCACTTTTATTGGCAAGTAGCATGATCACCATGTTTGAATTTGAGTGTTGACGGGCATCTTCAAGCCAGGTAGTCAGATGATTGAACGTGTCTCTCCTTGTGATATCATAAACTAATAAAGCACCGGCAGCGCCTCTGTAGTATGATCTTGTGATGGAGCGAAAAGATTCTTGACCAGCTGTGTCCCATATCTGAAGTTTAAATTGCTTGCCGTCAATTGTTATCATTCGTGCACCAAATTCTACACCAATGGTCAGGTCGTGGACTGGCTGGAACCTCTTGTCTGTGAACTGCAATAGTAGACTTGACTTCCCAACATCGGTGTCGCCCATGATAATATACTTAAAGAGATAAGCGTACGCCATGTCTCAGACAAAGAGACAAAGAAAGCACATTGCAGCAAAAGGGCGTATACATGATAACATCATACTGCGGAGAAAAATATATGTGGTGCCCCTGATACTCTATGGAGGACTATGCGGCCAATAATACGGTATGGAGGACTATACTGTCTAGTCTAAAATGAAAATTTTTGAATCCCTTCAGAGCTATTGTAGAATTTACAATAGATAGCACTCATGTAATGCAAGAAGTAAGTGAAATCTTTGGCATTGTACTATACCTATATTTCTCTTCCACCTGGGGCCCACAACAACCTGGAGCCGGTCCTCGGTTGATATTCCTCCCTAGAACTCTTACTGTTTCTCTTATTCATTCTCGTCTGGACTATTGTAACTCTCTACTAATCGGCCTCCCTCTTACCAAAATCTCCCCTCTTCAATCTGTCTTGAATGCTGCAGCCAGGGTCATATTCCTCACCATTCGTCATACCGATGCCTTTACCTTGTGCCAGTCATTACACTGGTTACCCATCCACTCCAGAACCAAGTACAAACTTATTACCCTCACCCACAAAGCTCTCCATGGCTCAGCACCACCCTACATCTCCTCTCTTGTCTTGGCCTACCACCATACCCCTGCTCTCCATTCTGCGAATGACCTGAGGTTAACATCCTCAAAAATCAGAATCTCCCACTCCCGTCTCCAAGACTTTTTACGTGTTGCGCCAATTGTTTGGAATGCACTAGCCAGGCTGATCCGATTAATCCCCACAGTTGTAAGCATGCCCTAAAAACGCATTTGTTCAGACTGGTCTACAGCCTCAACGCATTAATCAAATTATCCCTGTGTGGCCCATTCAAAATTTTTTTTTTACCATATTCAGGTTCCTCGCATCATGTTCTCACATGCTTTATGCATTTAATAGCTCTCTGTGTCTATACTGTTATATACTTAGTTCATGCAGCATTACAGGAACACCCGATTCATACACTATGGCTGGTCCGAACAATGAAAGCAGTTGTTACCATCTACCTTTTGTGTCTCCCCTTTTTCCTCATAGATTGTAAGCTTGCGAGCAGGTTCCTCATTCCTCTTGGTATCTGTTTTGATCTGTGTTTATTGTTATGCTATAATGTCTATTGTCTGACCAAGTCCCCCCTATAATGTGAAGTGCTGTGGAATATGTTGGCGCTATAGAAATAAATTAATATTAATTAATATATTATTATTATTAGTACCCCACTATTGCTTGTGCAGTTAAAGTGTGGTACACGCAATACTATTGTCATGATCTGACAGTTTTAAATTGCACTGGGTGAACTTTTTTACTTTGGAAAGTTCCAAGGTGTCTTGACTGTCCCTGGTGGTGGTTAGTGGTATCGCACTTTAGGTTTTTTGTGCACGTAATTATGGATCAGGTGTGACACCCTATAAAGGTGTGCTAGGGGTGTGCAATCACTGCCTGTGAGATTGTGTTCACTCTGAGTTGGAGAGCCTGGTGGAAGGATGGAGCTGGAGAGGAGTCCTGCGCAGCTTAGCCAGGGGGGACGTGTTTCAGCTATGGTGTCTGGACGAAGGGCTGGCATGGCGTGGTGGGGTCGCAGTGATGGTGTCGGCGGGAAGTGTCTGCATGGACTGGTGGAGTGGCGACTATGGAGAGTGGCACTCACCATGTGGGACTTGGCTGCTGAGCTGGACTCAAGCATGCTCGACTTCGTGGCAGAAGCTGGACTCATCTTGGGGACTCTGTTACTAAGCAGCAGCAACTGGTGGTGGACTCTGCTCCAAGGCTGCACTAAGTTGAAGGATCCTGTTATGGTGATGGATCCAGGTGGAGGAGTAGATGCACACAGGTGGTGGGCTCTGTTGCTACGAGCGTACGCAACAGAGCAAAGCTAAGTGGTGTTTCCCCTGTATTGTCTCTTTCCTCATGTGTGTTATTAGTGCAGTGGTGGGATTAGTCTCCGCACCGACCTATTCCCTAGTGAGGGTTTAGGTTCAGGGCGAGCAAGGGGTTAAGGTTCGCGTGTGGCGACAGGTGCGGAGCCTGTATAGGGAATGTTAGGAGTGCAGGGACACTGGCTCAGGGGAGCTTAGGAGGTCTCCATGTCAACATTCCCTATCGCAGGGCCCACCATTGTTAATGTTTCCCAGGTTCCCCCTTATTATTTAAATTCGCCTTACTGGAGGCGGGGTTTCCAGAGTTATTGTATAACGTGTAATACCTAAATTCGCCAGGTGGAGGCGGCGTATCCACCTGCACGTTTTATTATTTAAATGCGCCCCACTGGAGGCGGTGTATCCAGGGTCACGTGTGTTATGGGTTCGCCTTGCGGTAACATCTGCGTCCAGACACACAGTGATCATGACATTATCACAGGCCCTACAGTTTTTTGTTTTTTTTCTGGTGAGCTTTTGGCCATGTGGAGTCCTGTGAGCAATTGTCAGGGTCTGGGGCTTTTGGCCATGTGGAGACCTGTGAGCAATTGCTGCTGGGCTTCACTGAGGTGACTGGGAGCGGCATGGTGTGTTTAAGCTGCTGCAGCAGCAGTTATCTGGGTCTGAGGCCTCTGCTGAGAAAAAAAAAATGGCGACTGTGATCTGGCTAAAAGCCCCTGGAGTTGCTGCTGGGGAGCGGGACTTGCTCATGCACGCGGGCATACCCAGGCAGGTGGGAGGAATGGTGCCCCACGGAGCTGCTTGGTATTCCCCGAGGAGAAGGGGTACGTCCCGGTGATGAGCAGACTGGTGTGGAGTCCGTGGGGTTTACGCCAAATCTTCAAATACCACCGAAGAAGCCGCCCCTCCTGGTCATGTGGAGGCGACCAGTGAGTGTATATTTCCTCCATATCCGGTCCCTCTCCTCCTGGTGTGAGCAGCAGGTGTGCTGCGGGGGAGTAGGGACAAATCTCAACCCTCGCCATTAACCAACCCTGGGAGGCGCAGACCTCATGGTGAAGAGGGTTGGAGGGTGGTGTCCCTTGGTGAATGGTGGGGGTGTGAGTGTGGTGACACAGGGGGATGCCTCTGCTGTCTAGTTCAGAATGAGTTCACCAATTATGACAAACAAATGTGTGCAATGAACGTTCAGGTCCGGACCTGTGTGTGAACGAGCGTGTATGGGTGCCACCAAAAAACATCTTGTGGAAGTGTGTTGTGGAGCCTGATCAGCTCATAACAAACAAACATACACATACATAAACTCGTTCCCCAGGTCGGCGCTGTGGAGATGAGTGGTGCCTCCAAAATGAACTTTATTGCCAATACCAGCCGTGTGTTTGTCATAAACCTGAAGTGTCAGGTAGTGGTGGGGTGAACTCAGGATCTGGGCGTCCCCGCTGTAGGTGTTTCCCTAATGAGGGGTGGTCTTGAGGGTCCAGAGGCCCCTCATTAAGGAGGGGGTACTGTCATGATCTGACAGTTTTAAATTGCACTGGGTGAACTTTTTTTACTTTGGAAAGTTCCAAGGTGTCTTGACTGTCCCTGGTGGTGGTTAGTGGTATCGCACTTTAGGTTTTTTGTGCACGTAATTATGGATCAGGTGTGACACCCTATAAAGGTGTGCTAGGGGTGTGCAATCACTGCCTGTGATATTGTGAGATTGTGTTCACTCTGAGTTGGAGAGCCTGGTGGAAGGATGGAGCTGGAGAGGAGTCCTGCGCAGCTTAGCCAGGGGGGACGTGTTTCAGCTATGGTGTCTGGATGAAGGGCTGGCATGGCATGGTGGGGTCGCAGTGATGGTGTCGGCGGGAAGTGTCTGCATTGACTGGTGGAGTGGTGACTATGGAGAGTGGCACTCACCATGTGGGACTTGGCTGCTGAGCTGGACTCAAGCATGCTCGACTTTGTGGCAGAAGCTGGACTCATCTTGGGGACTCTGTTACTAAGCAGCAGCAACTGGTGGTGGACTCTGCTCCAAGGCTGCACTAAGGTGAAGGATCCTGTTATGGTGATGGATCCAGGTGGAGGAGAAGATGCACACAGGTGGTGGGCTCTGTTGCTAGGAGCGTACGCAACAGAGCAAAGCTAAGTGGTGTTTCCCCTGTATTGTCTCTTTCCTCATGTGTGTTATTAGTGCAGTGGTGGGATTAGTCTCCGCACCGACCTATTCCCTAGTGAGGGTTTAGGTTCAGGGCGAGCAAGGGGTTAAGGTTCGCGTGCGGCGACAGGTGCGGAGCCTGTATAGGGAATGTTAGGAGTGCAGGGACACTGGCTCAGGGGAGCTTAGGAGGTCTCCATGTCCCCATTCCCTATCGCAGGGCCCACCATTGTTAATGTTTCCCAGGTTCCCCCTTATTATTTAAATTCGCTTTACTGGAGGCAGGGTTTCCAGAGTTATTGTATAACGTGTAATACCTAAATTCGCCAGGTGGAGGCGGCGTATCCACCTGCACGTTTTATTATTTAAATGCGCCCCACTGGAGGCGGTGTATCCAGGGTCACGTGTGTTATGGGTTCGCCTTGCGGTAACATCTGCGTCCAGACACACAGTGATCATGACAACTATAAGTAATAGACAGAGATTTATGTGGTACTGCATAATGCCACACAGGCATAAAACATTGGGTTCATGCACCGCAATACACTCTGCCGGCCAATCAGAGGTCAGCAACTGATGCTGGCATGCACATGACCTGGGATGTGTTATGAATTGGTCACCGAGGAGAAAAAAAACAAAACAAACTAAGCCACAGAAAGCCAGAGAAGTTGGTAACTATGCAGATTGCAGATCCCTGATCTTACCACACAACTAGCAGTAGCCGTGGAGCGTGCCTACGATGTTCCTAGACGCCACGTCACGGCCGGAGGACTACATAAGCCTAAAGCAAGAAAAGGGAAACCTAACTGCCCCAGAGCAGACCCCAAAAGAATAGATAGCCCCCACACATGTATTGACGGTGAAACAAGATGAAGGCACAAAAACAGGCAGGAAAATAGGCTGAGCAAATGATGGGGCCCAAACTAACTAGGCAGGAAAGGAAAGGCAAGTCACTGTCTGCAACCTGCAAAAAACCCTACAAAAATAATGTCCAACACTTCTGATAGCAAAATTAACCCTGAAGTCACTAGACTTCTCCCACTGTATCAGCACTCTGGAATATTCTGAGACAGAGCAAAAAGAGACCGAACTAGTAAGGGACAAAAAGCCAATTGGCAAAATACTGATAAATAAGAGTGGAAATTCAGCTCAGCCCCCAGCCGGGGCTGGCAGACCACACAAAAAACTGAATAGACCAACAAAATCAAGTGTGAACATTAGCAGAAAAACTTAGCTTTAGATGACTGGAACAGAGCTGAAAACCAAGAGCTGACAAGCCAGAAGGAATCACCAGCAACTGAATAGGGCGTCGGCTGTCTTAAATCCAATCTGAGAATCCTGAGATCCAATCATCATCCTCATTCTCAGGTGGCAGATCTCCACCGATCAAACCAGCCGCACCACCTCCCGTCACCACCAGAGGGAGTCCAGAAGGGGAACTCACAACTGGTGAGAATGAACTCACAACAGTTCCCCCCCATTGAGGAGGGGTCACCAAACCCTCATCCACGCCACCAGGCCAATTAGGATGTGCCCGGTGAAAAGCACGAACCAATCTATTGGCATGAATATCGGAGGCAGAGACCCAAGAATTATCCTCCTGACCATAACCCTTCATTTTTGACCAAATACTGGAGTCTCCATCTAACCAAACGAGAATCCAATATTTTCTCTACCTCATATTCCACATTGCCTTCGACCAACACAGGGTCAGGAGGTGCTGCCATAGGAACCACTGGCTCAACAAACCTCTTCAACAGAGATTTGTGAAATGCGTTATGGATCTTGAACGTAACTGGAAGAGCCAATCGAAACGAAACAGGATTAAGAATTTCCAAAATCTTATAAGGACCAATAAATCTTGGCTTAAATTTAGGAGATGCAACCTTCATAGGAATATTCTTAGACGACAACCAAACCATATCACCCACTTTAAACCGGGGACCAATGGTCCTATGCCGGTTGGAAAATCGCTGGGCCTTTTCCTGAGAAAGTGACAACTTATCCACCACTTGGTCCCATATCTGCTGCATTCTCTTAACCACAATGTCCACACCTGGGCAGGACGAAGATTCCACTTGCCCTGAAGAGAACCGAGGATGAAACCCAAAATTACAGAAAAAGGGTGACATCAAAGTGGCAGAACTAGCTCTATTGTTAAGCGCGAATTCGGCCAAGGGCAAAAATGAGACCCAATCATCCTGATCAGCAGATATAAAACATCTCAAATAAGACTCCAAGGTCTGGTTTGTTCTCTCAGTCTGTCCATTGGTCTGGGGATGAAACGCGGAGGAGAAGGATAACTGAATTCCCAGATTGGAACAAAAGGCTTTCCAGAATCTGGAAACAAACTGGACTCCTCTGTCGGACACAATGTTCTCAGGAATCCCATGTAACTGAACCACTTGTTGTAAAAACAAGGGCACCAACTCAGCAGAAGATGGCAACGTTGGGAGTGGTACAAGATGGACCATCTTCGAAAATCTATCACAAATCACCCAGATAACAGTCATTCTCTGAGAGACAGGAAGATCAGAAATAAAATCCATTGAGATATGGGTCCATGGCCTCTTGGGCACCGGCAGGGGCATCAGCAACCCACTAGAACGAGAACAAGTCCCACAGGACTGTACAAAATTCCTGACATCACGAGATAAGGCAGGCCACCAAAAGGACCTACTCACCAAATCTCTGGGACCAAAAATACCTGGATGACCAGCCAATGCGGAGCAATGAATTTCAGACATCACTCTCTTTCTCCACTGGTCAGGAACATACAATTTTCCCATAGGGCAACGCTCAGGTTTATCCTCCTGAAATTCCTCCAGGGCGCGTCTCAAATCGGGCGAAATGGCAGAAAGAACTACCCCCTCACCTAGGATGGTAGTAGGCTCGGTCACACTAAGAGAATCGGCAAAGAAACTCCTAGAAAAGGCGTCTGCCTTAACATTCTTAGTGCCCGGAAGAAAAGAGACCACAAAATTAAAACGCGTAAAAAACAGGGCCCATCTAGCCTGTCTGGGATTCAAGCGTTTGGCCTATTCCAGATAAATCAAATTCTTGTGATCGGTGAGGAACACAACTTGATGTCTAGCTCCCTCCAACCAATGTCTCCACTCCTCAAATGTCCACTTCATGGCCAAAAATTCCCGATTCCCCACGTCATAGTTGCGTTCAGATGGGGAGAACTTTCGAGAAAAGAAGGCACAGGGATTCATCTTAGAAGTCACAGGGTCTTTTTGGGACAAAACAGCTCCTGCACCAATCTCAGAAGCATCTACCTCCACCTGAAATGGAAGTGAGACATCAGGTTGCCGTAAAACTGGAGCTGAAGTAAATCTCTGCTTAAGCTCCTGAAATGCTGAGATAGCCTCAGGAGACCAATTCAGCACATCAGCTCCCTTCTTGGTCAGATCAGTCAGTGGTTTGACAATACCAGAAAAATTACCTATAAAGTTACGATAGAAATTAGCAAAACCCAAAAACTTCTGGAGGGCCTTCAAAGAAGTAGGCTAAACCCAATCATAAATGGCCTGTACCTTGGCCGGGTCCATTTCAATAGTCGATGGAAATAAGATAAATCCCAAAAATGAAATCCTCTGTACACCAAAGAGGCATTTCGATCCCTTAACAAACAGGGAATTCTCTCTCAAAATCCGGAACACAGTCCGGACGTGTTCCACATGAGAATCCCAATCACTAGAAAAGATCAAAATATCATCCAAATAGATGATCAAAAACTTATCCACAAAGTCACGGAAAATATCATTCATTAAGGACTGGAAGACAGAAGGGGCATTAGTGAGCCCAAAAGGCATCACCAGGTACTCAAAATGTCCCTCCGGAGTATTAAACGCCGTCTTCCATTCATCCCCGTGCTTGATGCGAATAAGATTAAACGCCCCCTGAGATCAATCTTAGTAAATCAGCAGGCACTCTTAACTCTGGAGAATAAATCAGACATCAGAGGTAACGGGTACTGATATTTAACCGTCATCTTGTTAAGGGAACGATAATCAATACACGGTCTTAACCATCTTTTTTGGCCACAAAAAAACCCAGCACCTAAAGGTGACGAGGACGGTGTAATATGACCCTTCTCCAATGACTCCTTAATATAGGATCGCAAAGCATCATGTTCGGGTACTGATAAGTTGAAAAGCCGACCCTTGGGAAATTTTCACCCAGGCATCAACTCAATTGCACAGTCATAACTCCTATGAGGAGGCAAAGACGGAGACTTGCTCTCACTAAATACATCAGAAAAATCGGCTAGATAATCAGGAATATCATGAGACTGAGGAGAGGTGGAGAAAACAGGAGCGTCCCTAAGAACACACTGACAACCCCAACTCACCACAGACCCAGATTTCCAATCCAAAACTGGATTATGAGTTTGCAACCAAGGAAAACCCAGAACAATAGTATCATGCAAATTATGCAGCACCAAAAATTTACAATTTTCTCGGTGGTCTGGGGCAACCCGCTTCTTCACCTGGGTCCAAAACTGAGGTTTATTCTCCGCCAAAGGAGTAGCATCAATACCCCTCAAAGTAATAGGCGTCTGCAGAGGCGTCATGGAAAAACCACAACGTTTAGCAAAGTCCAAATCCATCAGATTCAACGCTGCTCCTGAATCCACAAAAGCCTTCGTGGAAAATGTGGATAAGGAGCAGATCAGTGTAATTGCCAAAAGAAACATAGGTTGTATACTGCCCACAGCAAATGTGTGTGCAAAACGTTTCTCTCGTTTTGGGCAGACAGAAATAATATGAGAGACGTCTCCACAGAAAAAAACACAGCTCATTACGCCTTCTAAACTCCTGACGTTGCGCCCTAGACAAAACTCTATCACATTGCATAGGTTCAGACATTTGTCCAAAAGGTGGCAACTCCTCTCGTGTAGTTTTGCGTTCACATAAACGCCGATCAATTTGAATGGCTAATGACATAGAATCGTCAAGACCAGAGGGGACAGGAAATCCCACCATAGTATCTTTTACTAGGTTTCTGACAGACCCTTCCGAAAGAGAGCTGCCAAGGCACCATCATTCCAGGCAGTAAGGACCGCCCACTTTTGGGATTTTTGACAGTATAACTCTGCAGTATCCTGACCCTGGTTCAATGCCAATAGGGCTTTCTCAGCTTGATCAATAGCATTAGGTTCATCATACAACAACCCCAAGGCTTGAAAAAATGCATCCACATTAGTCAGAATAGGATCTTCAGGTGTCAAAGAAAACGCCCAATCCTGGGGATCACCGCGCAGCAAAGAGATGACAATTTTAACCTGCTGCACAGAGCTCCCTGATGAATTAGGCTTCATGGCAAGAAATAGGTTACAATTATTCTTAAAATTCAAAAATTTAGACCGATCCCCAAAAACACATCAGGAGTAGGGATCCTTGGTTCAGCAGCATGTGAATGAGCGAGATAGGCGGAAATTCCCCGCACTTCAGCAGCGAGCTGCTCCACACGATCAGACAATTGCTTAATCTCCATTTAAAAAAAAATCCTCCTACGGCCCCAGAGAAAAAGAGGAAAAAATATACATATATACTGTATATATATATATATATATATATATATATATATAAAAAAAAAAAAAATTCTGACACTTTTTTTTTTTTACAATTCTTTCCTGCTTTTGAGTACCCTAGAATCTGCGGTAAGTCTGGTGATTCTGTTATGAATGGGTCACCGAGGAGAAAAAAAGCAAAACAAGCTAAGCCACCCTAGAATCTGCGGTAAGGCTGGTGATTCTGTTATGAATGGGTCACCGAGGAGAAAAAAAGCAAAACAAGCTAAGCCACAGAAAACCAGAGAAGTTGGTAACTATGCAGATTGCAGATCCCTGATCTTACCACACAACTAGCAGTAGCCGTGGAGCGTGCCTACGATGTTCCTAGACACCACGTCACGGCCGGAGGACTACATAAGCCTAAAGCAAGAGAAGGGAAAACTAACTGCCCCAGAGCAGACCCCAAAAGAATAGATAGCCCCCACACATGTATTGACAGTGAAACAAGATGAAGGCACAAACACAGGCAGGAAAATAGGCTGAGCAAATGATGGGGCCCAAACTAACTAGACAGGAAAGGAAAGGCAAGTCACTGTCTGCAACCTGCAAAAAACCCTACAAAAATAATGTCCAACACTTCTGATAGCAAAATTAACCCTGAAGTCACTAGACTTCTCCCACTATATCAGCACTCTGGAATATTCTGAGACAGAGTAAAAAGAGACCGAACTAGTAAGGGACAAAAAGCCAATTGGCAAAATACTGATAAATAAGAGTAGAAATTCAGCTCAGCCCCCTGCCGAGGCTGGCAGACCACACAAAAAACTGAATAGACCAACAAAATCAAGTGTGAACATTAGCAGAAAAACGTAGCTTTAGATGACTGGAACAGAGCTGAAAACCAAGAGTCCAGAAGGGGAACTCACAACTGGTGAGAATCAACTCACAGCAGGGATGCATGTCAGTGACGTCATGTGCTTCTGTTGCTTGAATGTTGAAGTCAGCTGCCAACTTCAGAAGAGGAAGCCACAAGGCTGGGGAGCGGAGGGTAGGTGAGTATTTTATTTTTTTAAATCAGTGGGTACACAGTGGCAATACTACTACATGGATGACTATGGGCTGTGCTTTATACTACATTGATGACTATGGGCTGTACATGAAATATGGACGTACATTATACTATATGAAGAACTATGGGCTGTGCATTATATTAGATGAAGTATATGGGCTATGTATGAGGTCTTGGCTGTGCATTATACTATATAGAATCATTAAATATTAGCACTGGAAGTGACCTCCAGGGTCATCGTGTCCAATCCCCTGCTCAATGCAGGATTCATTAAACCATCTCAAACAGATGTCTGTCCAGACACTGTTTGAAGGTTTCCATTGAAGGAGAACCCTCCACCTCTCGTGGCAGCCTGATACACTCATTGATCACCCTCACTGTCAAAAAGTTTTTTGTAATATCTAATCTGTATCTTCACCCTTTCAATTTAATTCCATTGCTTCTCGTGTTTCCATGTGCAGATAAGAAAAGGATGATCCCTCTACACTGTGACATCCCTTCAGATATTTGTAGACTGCTATTAAGTCTCCTCTTAAGCCCCCGTCACACATAGCGATCTCGCTAGCGAGATCGCTGCTGAGTCACAAGTTTTGTGACGCAACAGCGATCTCACCAGTGAGATCGCTGTGTGTGATACTGACCAGCGACCGCCCCCCTGCCGGTTATCGCTGATCGTCCTGGAATAGCCAGGAAATTTTTTTGATCGCCGGTCTCCCGCTGGCTAGCAAGCATCGCTGCGTGTGACAGGCGGGAGACCAGCGATCAGCGCGCTGGTAACTAAGGTAAACGCAGGGTTTCTAAGCACCGGGCGGTGCTTAGAAACCCGATGTGTACCTTAGTTACCAGCGCACTGATGCGGGGAGCTGGTAACCAAGGTACACATCGGGTTTCTTAGTGATGCACGCCCCTTAGAAACCCGATGTGTACCTTAGTTACTAGCTCCCTGCATCAGCGCACTGGTAACTAAAGTACACAGCGACGCCGCGCGCTCGGCGTCGCTGGTGCTGATCGCTGGTGAAGCTGTCTGTTTGACAGCTCACCAGCGATCATGTAGCGACTCACCAGCGATCCTGACAAGTTGATATCATTGTCGGGATCGCTGGTGTGTCGCTATGTGAGACGGGGCCCTTAGCCTTTTTTTTGCAAGCTAAAGAATCTCAGATCTTTTAACCATTCCTTGTAGGAATTACTTTGTAGTCCGCTCACCATCCTGGTAGTGCTTCTCTGAACTTGCTCCAGTTTTTCAATGTCTTTTTTAAAATGTGGTGCCCAGAACTGGACACAGTATTCCCAAATGAGGTCTGACCAAGGCAGAATAGAGAGGGGTTATTATTTCACATGATCTAGAATCTATGCTCCTCCTAATACATCCTAGAACTGTGCTTACCTTTTTCGATGCTGCATCACACTGTTGACTCATGTGCAGTCGGTGATCTATCATTGTACCCAAGTTTTTTTCACACGTTCTGTTGTTTAGTTCTATTCCTCCCATTCTGTAGATGTAATTTTCTTTTTTCTCGCCCAGATGTCGAATCTTGCATTTGTCACTGCTAAATACCATTCTGTATACTGTATAGAAGGATATGGGCTGTGTATTATATATGGAGGACTATGGAAGGTGCATTACATTATACTGTATGGAGGACTATGGACTATGCATTATACTATATGGAGGACTAAGAGGGGGTGCATTATACTACATGATGGACTATGGGGGTGCATTATACTGTATGGAGCACTATGGGGGTGCATTATACTATATGGAGGCCTATGTGGGGTGCATTTTACTATATGAAGGACTATGGGCTGTGCATTATATATGGAGAACTATGGAGGGTGCATTATACAATATGAAGGACTATGGGGTGCATTATACTATATGGAGGACTATGAGGGATGCATTATACTATAAGGTATACATTGAGGGGTGCATTTTATTATAAGAAGGACTGTGGGGCTGCATTATACTGCATGAGGACTATGGGGGTGCATTATACTATATGGAGTCCTATAGGGGTGCATTATACTATATGGGGAACTATGGGCTGTGCATTATACTATATGGAGGATTATGGGTAGTGCACTATAGGTCTGCTTTGGGACCATGACTTCTATGTACGATTGCGCGGCATGAGCAGAGGGAATGTGTGTATAAAGGTTTATTTTTTCTATACATTAAAGAACCGCAGCAGAACGGGGACCTATAATAGGATCAGCAATATATACACCAGGATGGGGCCCAGAGTCTTCATACCAACCCTAACCCATCTCTTCAACCTATCACTAACATCTGGTGTTTTCCCCTCAAGGTTTAAACATGTCTTAATCACACCTATCCTCAAAAAGCCCTCTCTTGACCCATCCTCTGTATCTAGCTATTGCCCCATATCACTTCTCCCCTATACCTCAAAATTACTGGAACAACACGTCCATCTCAAACTGTCCTCCCACCTCTCTTCTTGCTCCCTCTTCAACTGCTTACAGTCTGGCTTCCGGCCGCATCACTCCACTGAAACTGCCCAAACTAAAGTCACCAATGACCTATTAACTGCCAAAGCCAAGCAACACTACTCTGTCCTCCTCCTCCTGGACCTGTCCTATGCCTTTGACACATTAGACCATTCCCTATTACTACAGACCCTCTCATCTCTTGGCATCACTGACTTGGCCCTACCTTGGATCTCATCATACCTAACAGACCAGACATTCAGCGTCTCCCACTTGCACACCACCTCCTCACCTCGCGCCCTATCTGTCGGAGTCCCATAAGGTTCAATCCTAGGGCCCCTGCTCTTCTCCATTTACACCTTTGGCCTCGAACAGCTCATAGAATCTCACGGCTTTCAGTATCATCTCTATGCTAATGACACACAGATCTACATCTCTGGACCAGATATCACCTCCCTACTAACCAGAAACCCACAATGTCTGTCTGCTATTGCATCCTTCTTCTCCGCTAGATTTCTCAAACGTAATATGGACAAAACAGAATTCATCATCTTTCCCCCATCTCACTCGACCCCCCAAACGGACCTATCTATTAAAGTACATGGCTGCTCACTCTCCCTAGTCCCACAAACTTGCTGCCTCAGAGTAATCCTTGACACTAATCTCTCCTTCAAGCCACATATCCAAGATCTTTCCACTTCCTCACTTCCTGCCAAATTCATCTCAAAAACATTTCCCGGACCCGTACATTCCTCAACCAAGAATCTGCAAAAACCCTAGTCTATGCCCTCATCATCTCCCGCCTTGACTACTGAAACCTCCTGCTCTGTGGCCTCCCCTCTAACACTCTCACACCCCTCCAATCTATTCTAAACTCTGCTGCCCAACTAGTCCACCTGTCCCCCCGCTATTCCCCGGCCTCTCCCCTCTGTCAATCCCTACACTGGCTCCCAATTACACAAAGACTCAAGTTCAAAACCCTAACCATGGCATACAAAGCCATCCACAACCTGTGTCCTCCATACATCTGTGACCTCGTCTCCTGGTACTTACCTGCACGCAAACTCTGATCCTCAGAAGATCTCCTCGACTCCCTCCTTATCTCCTCTTCCCACAATTGCATACAAGATTTCTCCCGCATATCACCCCTACTCTGGAACTCTACCACAACATATCAGACTCTCGAATACCGTGGAATCCTTCAAAAAGAACCTGAAGACCTACCTCTTCCGACAAGCCTACAACCTGCAGTAACCACCGATCGACCAAACCACTGCATGACCAGCTCTACCCTCGCCTACTATATCCTCACCCATCCCTTGTAGATTGTGATCCCTCGTGGGCAGGGTCCTCTCTCCTCCTGTGCCAGTTGTGACTTGTATTGTCTAAGATTACTGCACTTGTTTTTATTATGTATACCCCTCCTCACATGTAAAGTCCCATGGAATAAATGGCGCAATAATAATGAATAATAATAAGTACCATGATGGAGGATATATATATCAGAATGTACAAAAAAGTTTGCACTCTGTCGTGCTAAAGCATGTCAATGTGAAATATATGAAATATGAATAGCAATATGGCTTTTGAATATAGGAAAAAATGAATGAGACTCTTTGCACAAAATTTAGCCAAATAATGTCTGCCCGTCAACCACTGTCAAGGTGGTCTCATAGAATCATAGAATCGTACAGTTGGAAGGGACCTCCTGGGCCATCTGGTCCAACCCCCTGCTCAAAGCAGGATTCGCTAAATCATCCCAGTCAGATGTCTGTCCAGCCTCTGTTTGAAGACTTCCATTGAAGGTGAACTCACCACTTCTCGTGGCAGCCTGTTCCACTCATTGATCACTCTAACTGTCAAAAAGTTTTTTCTAATATCTAATCTGTGTCTCCTCCCATTCAGTTTCATCCCATTGCATCTAGTCTTTCCTTGTGCAAATGAGAATAAAGTTGATCCTTCTACAATGTGACAGCCCTTTAGATATTTGTAGACAGCTATTAAGTCTCCTCTCAGTCTTCTCTTTTGCAAACTAAACATTCCCAAATCCTGCAACCTTTCCTCATAAGACAGGGTTTGCAGACCGGTCACCATTCTGGTCGCACTTTTCTGAACTTGCTCCAGTTTGTTGATGTCTTTTTTAAAATGTGGTGCCCAAAACTGACCAAAGAGGAGTAGAGGGCAGTAATGACTTCACGTGATCTAGACTGTATGCTACTCTCATCTCAAAGACTGATGAGTCCCTAACCAGTTTGAATATCTCTCTTAGGATGATGTCTGAATTCCTGGGTGAATGTGGACACTTCTGTCAGTAAAGCCTGCATTTATGGGTCGATAGGAACCTGCTGTAATTGAAATCACCACATGGTGAAGGGCGGCATGCTCGGTCAGTAAGCTAACTAGAAACAACAAAAAACTGACTGGCACATCCAAACTAGTCTGAAGAGGTGCTTACCATGGGCAGCTACCTTCATATACAATATAGAAAAAAGGTTGCAATTTATCGTGCTAAAGCATGTCAATGTGAAATATATGAAACTAGATTATGGCCCGATGCTATCGCATCGGGAGGATGCGATAGCACCACACACACACACGCACATGTTAACCCTCAACACACCACACCGCCTCAACACACACTTCTCTCACCTTTCACCTCCACTCACGTCCACTCACTCTTTCACTCCACATATGTTCCTTTCTCTCACTCCATTTCTCATACTCACACCGTCATCGTCGCTGCCCGACATCTTCCTCCGCCGCCGCGATCCTGGATCCAGACGTTCTCCAGGCCGCCGACATGTTCTTGCGACGACGCCATCTTGGATTTCGTGAAATCCTGCGATATTAAAGATGGCGTCGCCGCAAGAACATGTCGCTGGCGTGGACGACATCGGGATCCAAAATGGCGTCGGCGTAATCTCGCGAGATTTCGCCAACGCCATCTTTTTGGATCCCGAGTCGTCCACACCAGCGACATGTTCTTGCGGCGACGCCATCTTTAATATCGCGGGATTTCACGAAATCCAAGATGGCGTCGTCGCAAGAACATGTCGGCGGCCTGGAGAACGTCTGGATCCAGGATCGCGGCGGCGGAGGAAGATGTCAGGCAGCGACGATGACGGTGTGAGTATGAGAAACGGAGTGAGAGAAAGGAACGTATGTGGAGTGAAAGAGTGAGTGGACGTGAGTGGAGGTGAAAGGTGAGAGGAGTGTGTGTTGAGGCGGTGTGGTGTGTTGAGGGTTATCATGTGCGTGTGTGTGTGGTGACGTCACCGGTTACAACTGGACGGAAGTTGTTACAACCGGAAGCTGCTTAGGGCATTTATTATTATAGATATGAATAGCAATATGGCTTTTTAATATTAGGATAGAATGAATGAAACTCTTTGCACAAAATTTGGCCAAATAATGTCTGCCCATCAACCATCGTCAAGGTGGTCTCAAAGACTGATGGGTCCCTAACCAGTGTGAATACCTCTCTTAGGGCAGAGACACACTGGCGTATTTCTCATCCGAGAATCGCATTGTAAAACTCGCACTGGCTGTCGGCTTTCCTGACCTGAGCTTGACAGCTGCAGCAATCCATCACGCTGTAATGCTCAGGTCAGGAGAGGTGCCAGCCAGTCTGTGCAGTGCGATGCAATTATCACACGAGAAATACGCCAGTGTGTCTCTGCCCTTAAGGCCCTTTTACATTTAGCGATGCACCAGCGATCCGATCAGCGATCCGACCCAGTCAGGATGGCTGGTGCATCGCTAAATGATCGCTAGTGAGCTTTCACACAGAAAGATCTCATCGCGATGCAGCAGCGATGCAGCGCACGATACTCACCTTTCACACACAGCGATCCTGACGTCCTCCCGCCCGCTTCCACGCGTCGCTCGTCGTCACAGCAGGAAGCCCAGCAGGAAGCTGACGACGAGAAATGGAGCCGCCCGATCTCGCGCGATCAGCGATGGACAGCAGGGGAGCCGGTCGGAGGTAAGTATCACACATAGCGATATCGCTAGCAATATCGCTGCTGCATCACAAAATCAGTGACGTTTTAGCGATATTGCTAGCGATATCGCTATGTGTAAAACCCCCTTTAGGCTGATATCTGAATTCCTGGGTGAATGTGGACACATCAGTCAGTAAAGCCTGCATTTATGGGTCGGGAGGAATCTGCTGTAATTAAAATCACCACATGGTGAAGGGCGGAGTGCTCAGTCACATATATCAGAATGGTCCAAATCTTGTACTGGGGCCCATCAGACTCTAGTTACATCAATGCATAGCTGTCAATCACTGAGCAGGACTGCCCACTGCTATCATATAAAAACAATCACCAGGGATTGGCATGAATATATTTCAGTGTATATATTTTGATGCTTTTCACACTTCACTAGAGAGTTTTGAAAAGTGTCTGGAACAGAGGGTGTGAGGAGCTATCAAATACAAATTATACTGAATCTTTTCCCACAAACCTATGAATTATTCTGCTGAGCTTTGTCTATACCGTGTTGTCTATAGATCTGAGTGCATGTGAAATTTTGACGAGTTCCCTTTAATGGCCACTTGCAGGTACTGCAGATCAGATCCTATTCAAATAAATTAATTGTTGAAAAAAATCTAATTCAAATTGCATCAAACAGCTGGCATACTTCTGAAAAATGTATATATTTTGATACTTTTTACACCTCACTAAACAGTTTTGAAAAGTGTCTGGAACATCGGGTGTGAGGAGTTATCAAATGTGTCAGATTGATTAATCTATATAGCATACAACATTCCAAGAACATTATACATGTTCCATAATAAAAAGCGGCTGAAAACATTTATTAAAAAAATAAAAACATCTAAAAACATTTCTTAAACACATCAAAAACATTGACAAAACAATTTAAAAAATACCTATTAACACAAAAGTAGGACAGCACATGTTAACAGACTTAACAGTAATTTAAACATTGAAAACAGTGTATAATTAATCTATACATGATATGTGTATGTAAAGTCAAAACCAAGAGTTTTAAAGCTGCCAAGCAAATTGCAATTGGATAACTTACCCACTTTTTGGCATCTTAACTACTGTGGCCAACACCCCATAAAATAATGTATTCTATCAAATGGGTGGCATGTATCATTCTATAAAGTTTTGCACAATCACCGTAACAAGGACCTGTCAGCTTAATTTTGTAATGTAAAGTAAAGACATGGCTGCAATGGCACTGTAATACTGATTAAACTGATACATTTGATCAATTGATCTGGTTTGTTGTTCTTCTTTAATCACCATTTGACGCTTTCTGCTAATTAGATTTTGGTGCACAGGGGCCAACTGTGCACTGACTCTTCTCCTCCCTGTCTGTGATTCCCCGACCCCTCTGTCTGCCCTCTTTGTTTGAAGAGGAGATTATAGAGGAGGCAGATCACTGAAAAAGCAATAACCTGTTTTCAAGGACCGGAGGCAGGCGGAGGGGCTGGGGAATCATAGACAGGGAGGAGACACACCTAGTGCACAGTCTGGCCCCTGTGCACCGAAATTTAATTAGAAGAAATTTTGAAATGTTGATTAATAGAGTTGAGCGACTTTGGTCAGATCGGGTTTCATGAAAGAAAATTTGTTTCAGATGAAACTGGTCCAACTAGGGCAAAAAAAGTCTGAGTTTCGTCCGAAACCCGACTCCAATGTAAGTCAATGGGGAATAAAAGTCGTCATTGAGTGGATGAATGTCATCCGCTCAATGCCGACTTTTATTTCCCATTGACTTGCATTGGGGTCGGGTTTCGGACGAAACTCCGACTTTTTTGCCCTAGTCGGACCAGTTTCATCTGAAACAAATTTTGTTTCATGAAACCCGATCCGACCAAAGTCGCTCAACTCTACTGATTAAAGAAGAACATCAAAGCTGATTTCTTTACAAAAGGTATTAGTTTAATAAACTTTATATTACAAAATTGTTCTGACAGGGTCTTTTTAAAAACATAAGACTTCTATGTACAAATTCTATGCCTGTTGTAAAGTTTAACATATGATATTCAGACTTTTAGCAAATTCACTGGAAATTCAGTTAGTGCAGATGACAAATCACAAGGATTTTCTTTATTTTCAGATGTTGACACATCAGTAGCTCTTAAAGTGTCTGAATCATGAGCACATGGGCTAGGTGCAGTTGTGTTACTATTGCTGCATGTGGTAGGTGATATCACTTCTGGTGGTTGATCAGAGGGCACTGGAGCTGCTGACGACAAAGGACCAGGTAATGGTAGGCTTGTCATATGAAATATGTTACCCAAACGGCAGCAGATCTGGAAAAAGAAGATCAGAGAGAAAAAAAATTAAATTAATGTAGATTAAACAGCTCAACTATGCGTACACAATTGTTGGTACCCCTTGTTTAATGACAGAAAAACCCACAATGGTGACAGAAATAACTTGAATCTGGCAAAAGTAATAATAAATCAAAAATCTATGAAAATGAACAAATGAAAGTCATTCATTGCTTTTCAACCATGCTTCCACTGGCACGAACAGGGCATATCATTAACTCGAAACTGAAAATAAAGATTAAACAACAACCACAAGATGGCTTTCATCATCCCAGGTATCATTTTAATCAGTATAATGGCGCTGACCTGACACTGACTGTAGGTTACTGTGCACAATCCTGCTGACAGGTTCCCTTTAATATAAAAAAGGCCTAGTGGGATGATGTCAGAAGAATTCGCTAACTTATCTGAGGAACCCAGCTTGGACAACTGCAAAGTGAGACAACCAAAGGAGAAGGGAGAAAGGCCCCGCACTTTTGTCTGGTCAAGTTAGAACAGGATCCATACTTTTATGGCCCCTTCCAGAAATGTTTGTAACAGAAGAGGATGTTTGAACTGAAACCTCCTGAGCGACATTGGACCAAAAATACTTTCATTTTACCAAGTAGAAGAGGTTCCTATGCACTTTCTTACAGTCCAGAATTTTTTTTGATCTTATACTCATTGTCAGGATCAGAGGAAGAAGTAGATGCTGTGTTCAAAATAGGAGAGAATGTACTAAGGATTGGAGAATGTAGTAAGGATATATGCAAAACATTTGGAATTTTTAATATGGGAGTTAACTTGAGATAGAAAGTTACTGGGTTGAGTTGTTGAATAAGCTAGAATGGTCCATGATGAAATTGGGCCCAGCGCCTTAAGAAGAATTTTTAAAAATATTTTTGCTGGAAAGCCAAGCTTTATCACCAGGAGTGATGTTGAGAACAGGTTGACAATGTTTACCAGCATTCTTCTTTGCTTTGACTGCTGGCAACATTGGATTGCATTTCAATCAATTTTTGTGAATGTCCAGAGAGACACTGTTCACTGCAGAAAATTGACTCTGATGTGATTGGCAGTGAAATGAAGGTCTTGACCATACACTGTGATAAAGGTAGATTTTCCATATGACTAAAACTGAATTTGTATGAGTAAATTTGAATTAAAAGAGCAAATCCATCCAATTATCTTGATGACAGTTAGAGAAAATTCATGGGTATTTCTCCTTAGATCGATTGCATATCTCAGTTTGTTCATTACTTTGAGGGTGATAGGCAGAGGAGAATGATATTGTTATATCATTACATATATTATTATATATGTAATGATATTGTTAGATTCTTTCAGAGCACCCACACAAAAAAAACGGTAAGTCAAAAATGAGAAGAGTAACTATTTTGTTTAACGTGGATGCAGCCAATAGGCAAACTGAAGATTCTCCTGGATTTTATGATCCATATGCATGGTCACCAGAAACTTTGCTCCTTCAAGTAGATTACACCATTTTCCAGAGCTAATTTTATGGCTTAGTTTGTGATTACCAATGGAGTAATTCAGTTCAGCCAGAGAGAATTTCTTAGAACAAACCACAGCCAGAATTTATAGAATTTTGTGATATAACGGTTCCTACACCAACAGGACATCCATCTACTTCTAGGGGAATTGGCCTGTAACCATCAGGGTTGTGTAGAACAGGAGCAGTGTAGAAACAAGGCTTAAGTTGCTTGAACAGCAGAACTTGACCATTTTCAAAAAGTGGTGCCCTTCCAAGTGAGAGCCATAAGACGAGTTACCACTTGGGAGTAGTGTTTAATAAACTGGTGGTAGTGGTTTGAAAAGCCTAGAAATCTTTGAAGAGCCAATTAAGAATATATTATCTGAAACTTTCACTGGGTCCATATACAAAACTATGAGAAATGGTAGTTTAGAGCACAAACAGATATTTTTGTAGCTCGCCTTTGACATGGTTTTGTTGCGGTCCCTTGAAAATGAAGCAAACATGATGACTGTATGAATCTAGGACTCTCAAGAACATTAGGACATCATTCAGATAAACAAAGACATATTGGTATAGGAACATCACAAAAGATTTAGTTAGCAAAGTGCTGGAACATAGCTGGTAGATTGCACAATCCGAAAGGCTTGATGAGATACTTATAATGGCAATCACAGGTATTGATCATTCGTTGTTCTTTTTATTGCAGATTAGGTTAAGCTCCTTGCAAGTCTAATGTAGTGGAAATGGTAGCATCTTTAAACCTGTCAAATAGTTCAAAGATGACAGTAAATGGATAACAGCCTTTCAGCGTGTTTTTATTAAGGCCCTAATAGTCTATGCGTGGTCTATGAGAGCCATCCTTCTTCTTTACAAAAAAGTCTACACCAATTGGAAACGTAATCTGAAAGTCTAACAGATTTTCAAAAAGACGTATACTCGGTCTCAGGGAAGTATAGAGGTTGCATTTTCCTACTAGGTAGTTCAGTGCCTGGAAGAGAAGGTATGGCTCAGTCAAGTGGAAAGTGTTGCTGTGGCGTCTCAGTCTTCTACATGGCAAAGGCATTTGGAAAATGTAAAGTTTAGGAAAGATGGAGGAAATGGAGGCATAACAGAGATTCAGAAAGGTGGTTGAGGTAGAGCTTCAAGGAAATTTTGAAACAAGGTGTAATCAAGTCTCTGTGTAAATGCACCTGCTCTGCGATAGTCTCAGGGTTCTTCTTGAAGCACAGAGAGCATTATGAAGACCAAGGAGCACAACAGGCAGGTCCGTGATACTGTTGTGGAGAAGTTTAAAGCCGGATTTGGATACAAAATGATTTCCAAAACTTTAAACATCCCAAGGAGCACTGTGCAAGCGATCATATTGAAATGGATGGAGTATCATACCACTGCAAATCTACCAAGACCCGGCCATCCCTCTAAACTTTCATCTCAAACACGGAGAAGACTGATCAGAGATGCAGCCAAGAGGCCCATGATCACACTGGATGAACTGCAGAGATCTACAGCTGAGGTGGGACAGTCTGTCTATAGGGCAACAATCAGTCGTACCCTGCACAAATCTGGCCTTTATGGAAGAGTGGCAAGAAGAAAGCCATTTCTCAAAGATATCCATAAAAAGTGTCGCTTAAAGTTTGCAACAAGCCACCTGGAAGACACACCAAACGTGTGGAGGAAGGTGCACTGGTCAGATGAAGCCAAAATCAAACTTTTTGGCATCAATGACAAACGATATGTTCATGTTCTTGCGTAAAGGCAATGCAGCTCATCACCCTGAACACACCATCCCCACTGTCAAACATGGTGGTTGCAGCATCATTGTTTGGGCTGCTTTTCTTCAGCAGGGACAGGGAAGATGGTTAAAATTGATGGGAAGATGGATAGAGCCAAATACAGGACCATTCTTGAAGAAAACCTGTTGGAGTCTGCAAAAGACCTGAGACTGGGATGGAGATTTGTCTTCCAACAAGACAATGATCCCAAACATAAAGCAAAATCTACAATGGAATGGTTTACAAATAAACGTATCCAGGTTTTAGAATGGCCAAGTCAAAGTCCACACCTGAATCCAATCGAGAATCTGTGGAAAGAGCTCAAAACTGCTGTTCATAAACGATCTCCATCCAACCTCACTGAGCTAGAACTGTTTGCCAAGGAAGAATGGGCAAGAATTTCAGTCTCTCGATGTACAAAACTGATAGAGACATACCCCAAGCGACTTGCAGCTGTAATCGCAGCAAAAGGTGGCGCAACAAAGTATTAAGTTAAAGAGGCCGAATAATATTGCACGCCCCACTTTTCAGTTTTTGTATTTCCACAAAAATTTAAAATAACCAATAAATTTCGTTCAACTTCACAATTGTGTCCCACTTGTTGTTGATTCTTCACCAAAAATTTACTTTTGGTATCTTTATGTTTGAAGCATGATATGTGGGAAAAGGTTGAAAAGTTCCAGCTGGCCGAATACTTTCGCAAAGGCACTATATACCATATCTCTATAGTAAGCTCGGATCTGCTCCCTTTTCTTTGTAGTAAGCTCAGTTCTGCTCTCTTTTCTCTGTAGTAAGCTCGGTTATGCTCCCATATCTCCATAGCAAGCTTGGTTCTGCGCCAATATCTCTGTAGTAAGCTCTGTTCTGCTCCCATATCTCTGGAGTAAGCTCTGTTCTGCTCCTATATTTCTGTAGTAAGCTCGGTTCTGTTCCCATATCTCTGGAGTAACCTCAGTTCTGCTCCCTTATAATTGTAGTAAGCTCTGTTATGCTCCCATATCTCTGTAGTAAGCTTGGTTCTGCTCCCTTATCTTTTTAGTAAGCTCTGTTCTGCTCCCATATCTCTGGAGTTTTCTCCGTTCTGATCCATATCTCTGTAGTAAGCTCGGTTCTGCTCCCATATCTTTGTAGTAAGTTCCGTTCTGCTACCAAATCTTTGGGATAAGCTCTGTTCTGCTCCCATATCTCTGGAGTAAGCTCTGTTCTGCTCCCATATTTCTGTAGTAAGCTCTGTTCTGCTCCCATATCTCTGTAGTAAGCTCTGCTCTGCTCCCATATCTCTGGAATAAGCTTTGTTCTATTCCCATATTTCTGTAGTAAGCTCCGTTCTGCTCCCATATCTCTGGAGTAAGCTCCGTTCTGCTCCCATTTCTCTGGAGTAAGCTCTGTTCTGCTCCCATATTTCTGTAGTAAGCTGGGTTCTGCTCCCATATCTCTGAAGTAAGCTCTGTTCTGCTCCCTTATAATTGTAGTAAGCTCTGTTCTGCTCCTATATCTCTGTAGTAAGCTCGGTTCTACTCCCTTATCTTTGTAGTAAGCTCTGTTCTGCTCCCATATCTCTGTAGTAAGCTCGGTTCTGCTCCCTTGTCTCTGTAGTAAGCTCTGTTCTGCTCCCATATCTCTGTAGTAAGCTCGGTTCTGCTCCCTTGTCTCTGTAGTAAGCTCTGTTCTGCTCCCATATCTCTGGAGTTTTCTCTGTTCTGATCCATATCTCTGTAGTAAGCTCGGTTCTACTCCTATATCTTTGATATCTTTGTAGTAAGTTCAGTTCTGCTCCCAAATCTTTGGGATAAGCTCTGTTCTGCTCCCATATCTCTGGAGTAAGCTCTGTTCTGCTCTCATATTTCTGTAGTAAGCTCTGTTCTGCTCCCATATCTCTGGAGTAGGCTCTGCTCCTATATCTCTGGAATAAGCTCTATTCTACTCCCATATTTCTGTAGTAAGCTCAGTTCTGCTCCCATATCTCTGGAGTAAGCTCCATTCTGCTTCCATTTCTCTGGAGTAAGCTCTGTTCTGCTTCCATATTTCTGTAGTAAGCTCGGTTCTGTTCCCATATCTCTGGAGTAAGCTCTGTTCTGCTCCCTTATAATTGTAGTAAGCTCTGTTATGCTCCCATATCTTTGTAGTAACCTTGGTTCTGCTCCCTTATCTTTGTAGTAAGCTCTGTTCTGCTCCTATATCTCTGGAGTTTTCTCTGTTCTGATCCATATCTCTGTAGTAAGCTCGGTTCTGCTCCCATATCTTTGTAGTAAGTTCCGTTCTGCTCCCAAATCTTTGGGATAAGCTCTGTTCTGCTCCCATATCTCTGGAGTAAGCTCTGTTCTGCTCCTATATTTCTGTAGTAACCTCTGTTCTGCTCCCATATCTCTGGAGTAAGCTCCGTTCTGCTCCCATTTCTCTGGAGTAAGCTCTGTAAGTTTACCTCTGGACACTGGCCTCAGCTGATGGAACTACTACTCCGATCAGCCTACGCCTGCTGACACTAATAACACTGAGAGCAGGCAGCGACTGATGGAAGTATTCATCAATCGGTGCCTGTGGTCTAAATAAATAATTTAAAAAAAAAAAAACAGCGTGAGTTCCCCTGTATTTTTGATAACCATCCAGGCAAAACTGAGAGCTGGGGGCTGCAACTGTCAGCGTTAGCTGTTCTTGAAGGATATTTTTTCTGGTAGAAGAGTCTGATATGTTGGGGAAGCTTGTTTCAGAGTAGTGGGTGAACCGAAGAAATCTTGAACAGCAGTGAAGATCTTGCAAATACTAGAGAATCTTCTATGTCATTGCATTTTGCAATTAATTAGCTAGAAATGCAGAAATGGGAAGGCAGTAGAGTTGATGATGATTCTTTAATGTATATGTATGACGGGAGGGAACAGAGAACTATTTTGCAGTAGTCTATGAGGGAGATTATGAAGACATATTTACAAGTATTTCTGCAGAGATGAGATTAAGGACACTGAATTCAAGAATAGTCTTTGAGAGGCAACAAGGGAACGGAGGTGTAATATCATCTGTGCTCATCAAACACAAGTAATGAACGCCCTCCCCTTAGTGAATACAGGGGGGGTCGCATGATAACGCGGCTCCCATAACTATTAATTTGATGGTGTTCAGTTGGTTTGTTAAGCTCTGGTTTACAAAGAGTTAATGTTTCAGTAAGCTGTGATATTTCATGAGCAGGTTCCCTGTTGTCAGGCAGATTTGGCTTCCCGCTCTTTTTTTTTAACCTGTTTTGATTGGCTGACAGAGTATGAGCGGGAAGAACTTGTTATATAATCAGCTGTGTGAGACAGTTACCTCAGTTTACCTCAAGAAAATTTGAAGATCCCTCCCTCCTGCCCTGTTAAAAGTATTTCACTGTATTGTCGTGTCGTTTATTTGTGAGATAATCTCCCTGTTTTAGGGAGGACTGAGTCATGAGAGTAATAATTTTATTCAGTGATGGAGATATTTAATGGTTTTTAATGGTTATGATGAAATAAAATTGGTTGTTGAGTAACTCAAAATAAACGCCATGGCCATTTTATGCCAAACTTAGAACTCGGTGTCCTGTGTCCTTTTTTCTTATGTATGAGAATGGGGCCTGTGTTATCATGCACAAATACTCATGCAGATGCTGCTTTTGGTCAGGTCTCAATCACAGATAACGAATTGTAAAGCAATAGTATTAACTAGTGAGCCATCAATATAATAACCATATTAATTTTACCTTTACGTTCTGTTTTTGTAAAGAACATTGTCAGGAAACAGTGAGACAGAAAATGTATTTCATAAATATGATGATTGTGTCTTCATTTACCTGTGAACGAATTTTCAGTGCAGGTCCAAGCTTAAGCCCCATTGTGTCCAAGAGATGATCCTCAGTCAGTAATGGAAGAGTTAGCCCATCAATATCATGGTCTTTAAATACCTGGAATGGAAAGGTTTACTAATATATAGTTTACAGAACCTTAGAGTCCATGCAATATTATAGCTATAATGACTAAAATACAACGATGTAATATTTTATCCAACAATCTCCTAATTCACAGATATCAAACTCAACGCATATGTCAACGCCGGGTGGGTCCCAGAGCAGCAGGGATACGGGCCGAGGTTTTTTTTATGTGGGGCCCATTATAATGAATGGAGCATTATGTAGGGTGCGTTATACTGTATGGAGCACTATGTGGGCCATTATATTGTATGGAGCACTATGTGGAACCCTTTACACGGTATGATGCACTATGTGAGGCAATTATACTGTATAGAGCACTATATGGAGCAATATATGGGGCCTTTATACTGTATGGAGCACTATGAGGGTCCATTTTAGTGTATTGAGCACTATGTGGGGCCATTGATTAATAAATATCACGGTTTGCCCTCAACTTTGTACAAGCTTGTAATATTGCTCCCCCTGTGTGTTTGACATCCCTGCTCTAGTTATAAAACTAAGGGTACCGTTACAGTTAGCGATGCAACAGCGATCCCGACAACGATATGGATCGCTGGTGCATCGCTAAGTGGTCGCTAGTGAGCTGCCACACAGGCAGATCTCACCAGCGACATAGCAGGGGTCGGGGGTCGCTACTTACCTGTCAGACGCGGCAATCCTGTCGTCCTCCGGCCTGCATCCACGCGTCGTTCGTCGGCGCCACAGGAAGCCCAGCAGGAAGCGCCCGACGAGAAATGGTCCAGGACGTTCTCGCGCTACCAGCGATGAGCAGCGGGGGAGCCGGTCGGAGATAAGTATCAGACATAGCGATATCGCTAGCAATATCGCTGCTACGTCACAAAATCGGTGACGTTACAGCGATAATGCTAGCGATATCGCTATGTGTAACGGGCCCCTTAGTATTCAGTAGTGTAACTGATGGAAATCAAATTCTTTACACAGACCAAGCATCACATGACTCTGTAGGCCAAAATATGGAAAAAGTATAGCTCTCAAAATGTGGTGATGCAAAAAACTATTTTTTTGCAATAAAAGCATCTTTTAGTGTGTGACAGCAGCCAAACATAAAAACCTGATATAATTCCTTTAATCGCACCAACACGAAGAATAAAGTCACCTAATCCTAATCACTTATTCCGCATGAGGAACGGCGTAAAAAATAAATAAAACCAATTATTCATATGCTGTTGATTTTTCCATTTTACCTCCTAAAGATCACAGTAAGGCTCGGCTCTTGATTCAGATGGAACCTCTGGCGGAAGACTCCCTAAAATGAGGCAGATGGAGGCACTGTAGATGCCCTGTGACCTGTGATCCGGCAGTGTCCATCCTTTTAGGATTGCATAAAAGTGAAGTTAGCCACAATTTTATGCACTTCTGAAAATAAGAACACCACTGAACAGAGGCCAGACGGAGTCCAGAGTAACTCTGCTGCCTCATTATAGTGAATGGATACCTCATCTGAATCGTCACTAGGAGATTTAGATGGAAATCCCAATCTAAGTGGTCAGTGTAGAGCGCCGGATAAATGTAATCCTAAACGTTATGTAAAATGTTCCCAATAAAAGCTTCAGTTCAATCCACAAAATATGGAAGCCCTGGCTCAGGTCCGTCATCTGTTTATGGAAATATAGGGGGCTTTCATGTTACTTGAAGCACAAAGGCTCTGGAAAAGCGAAATGGCTCCTCATTCCCCAAAAGAAATTCAGCAAATTCTGTGCTCCCAAATCCAAATGCCCCCCTCCCTTCTGAACCCCCACAGTGTACCTAAACCACATAATATGTCCACGTTTGGCATTTCTGAAGTAATGAGAGCCTGCTTAACTTACGGGTGCATGCCTCCAGAAGCACGGGCTAGGAATAACGTGACTGCAACGTACTGGTTACTACAGCATACTGGTCACTACAACGGCAGTTTGCAATTTTCACTCAACAACATTCATTGCTGCTTGTTTCTGGAAAATACCCATGGAGTCAAAATCGTCACTACACCTGTAGATAAATTCCCAGAGGGCTTTAGATTCCCAAATGGGGTCCGCAATCTGTTCCAGGAAAATCTGCTCTTCATGAGGCAAATAGCGATTTGTTCCTCCTGAGTCTCTCCGTATGGCTAAGTAGTACTGTACAGCCACATATGGGGTATTACCACATTCAGGAGAAATTGTGGGAAAAATTTTGGTGTAATTTTTACCCACTCTAGTGAAAATGTTAAATCTGGGGATAAAACAAAATTTTTGTGGTAAAAATGTAGTTATTTTTGTCTTCACTGCCCAATGGTATAAAATTCTGTGATACACCCGTGGTGTCAATATGATCACTGCAACCCTAGATTAATTCATTGAGCAGTGTGGTTTGTGAAATGGGGTCACTTATGGGGGGTTCTGCTGTTCTGGCACCTCATGGGCTCTCCCAGTGGGTCATGGCACCAGCAAACCATAACAGTAAAATCAGGCGCTCCTTCTCTTCTGAGCTTTTCGTTGTGCCTGAAAAATATTTCCCTATTACATGTAAGGTATTGGCACACTCATGAAAAAATGGACCTCAGTTCATGGGCGGACATACCGCCGGTTCAACCGATGCGTTGCACCAGGGCCCAGAGGCTCCAGGTGGCCCCTGCAAGGCAGCTAATGAGGAGGACAATATGGCCATTTTCTCCGGGCCCGAGGCTCCGGGGGCCTCTGGCCAGAGTGCCCTCATGTGCAGCAGTTTTGCAGCGAGGGGCAGGGAGCGATCCAAGCAGCTCCGCTGCCTGCAAGAGAAAATTGTAGGAGCGGAACTGCAAGTATCCATCCATCCTGCTTCCTGCCTGCCATCTCTGACACAGAGGAGCGTGCCGCTGAATGACATCATCATTCAATGGCCGCTGCTGTAGCAGAGCGATGCTGCAGACAGGTGAGAGCGGAGAGAGGTGGCGTGGTGTCTGTGTGTGAGTGTGTGTGTGTCAGTCAGTGTGTGTGTGTGTGTGTGTTAGTGAGTGTTTGTGTGTGAGTGTGTGTCAGTCAGTGTGTGTGTCAGTCAATGTGTGTGTATGTATGTCTGAGTGTGTCTGTGTGTGTGTGTAGGTGGAGCTGCCTGGCCCTGGAGGAGAAGGTCAATGATGGGGGCATGAGGTGAAGGCAGTGATGGAGAGAGAAGGCCATGATGCCTGGGCCCTGAGGTAATGGGAGAAGGCCATGATGGGGTGATGGGAGAAGGTCATGATGGGGTAATGGAGAGAAGACATTAATGGGATCATGGGAGTGATGGTGAGAAGGCAATGATGGGAGTGATGGAGAAGGCCATGATGGGGTGATGGAGAAGGCAATGATGGGAGTGATTTGGAGAATGCAATGATGGGGGTGATGGGGAGAAGGCAATGATGGGGTTATGGGAGAAGGCCATGATGGGGTGATGGGGAGAAAGCCATGATGGGGGTGATGGGGAGATGGCCATGATGGGGTGATGGGGAGATGGCCATGATGGGGGTGATGGGGAGATGGCCATGATGGGGTGATGGGGAGATGGCCATGATGGGGTGATGGGGAGAAGGCCATGATGGGGTGATGGGGAGAAGGCCATGATGGGGTGATGGGGTTATGGGAGAAGGCCATGATAGGGTGATGGGGAGGAGGCCATGATGGGGTGATGGGGAGGAGGCCATGATGGGGTGATGGGGAGGAGGCCATGATGGGGAGAAGGTCATGATGGGGTGATGGGGAGGAGGCCATGATGGGGTGATGGGGAGGAGGCCGTGATGGGGAGAAGGCCATGATGGGGAGAAGGCCACGATGGCGGTGATGGAGAGGGCAATGATGGGGTGGTGGGGGAAAAAGAAATGATGATGGGGTGGGGGAGAATGCAATGATGGTGGTGGTGGAAAGGGCAGTAATGGGGGTGGTGGAGGAGAAGAAAATGATGGAGGTGGTGAAGAGGGCAATGATGGGGTGGGGGAGAGGACAATAATGGGATGTGAGGGGAGGAGGACAATGAGGGGTTTGGGCGGATTGGGATGGGAGGAAGGGGGACTTATAATGGCCTTAGTAATAGGGGGAGGTGGAGGAAGACATTATTATCGCTTATTATGTCTAACAAAGTCTCTTAGTATATAGTGTACGTACTTATTATGTAAAACAAAGTCCCTTAGTATATAGAGTACTCACTAATTCTGTATAACACCATCTTTAGTTACATAGTTTCCTCTTTTATTATGTATAACACTGTCCCTTATTACGTACCATCCTCTCTAGTTATATATGGTGCCGTCCCTTATTATATAGCTTCCTCTGCTGTTATGTATAGTGCTGTCTCTTACATATTGTATTCTTGTTAAATTTGTTATTCACAGCACCCTCTTTTATTACATAGTCCCCTCTCTTATTAGATATAAAATGACTGTTGATCGAGGAGCCGGTGATCAAACTACCAGTCCATCAGCTCCTCCATTAGAAAGGACGCTTTCCCATGCTCCATCAGCCATCACTGCTTTATACAGCTAACAAGAGAGGATGGTATGTAATAAAAAACAGGGCTCTATATAATCCAATATGTAAGGGACAGTACTGTACATGACAAGAGAGGGCACTGTATAATAGGGGACGGCAATATACATAATAAAGGAGACTATGTAATATATATACATGTATGTTTGTGTGGATATATATATATCAGTTCGAGGATCGGATCCGATAAAAAAAATCGCATGATGTGAGCTGCCCCATAGAATAACATTGGGACGAATGCAATGCGATTTTTTTTATCGCATTGCATTCGTCCGATTTAATCGCTAGTGTGACCCCGGCCTAACTCTCTTCTCGACCCTCTCCAATCCGGTTTCCGCTCTTTACACTCTACTGAAACTGCCCTCACTAAAGTCTCTAATGATCTACTAACAGCTAAATCAAATGGTCCATGCTAATTCTCTTGGATCTCTCTGCAGCATTCGACACTGTGGATCATCAGCTCCTCCTCACTATGCTCCGTTCCATTGGCCTCAAGGATACCTTTCTCTCCTGGTTCTCCTCCTATCTCTCTGACCGCTCCTTTACGGTATCTTTTACTGGCTCCTCCTCCTTTCGTCTTCCCCTTACTGTTGGGGTTCCTCAAGGATCAGTCCTAGGCCCCCTCCTCTTCTCTTTGTACACTGCCCCTATTGGTCAAACAATCAGTAGATTTGGTTTCCAGTACCATCTCTATGCTGATGACACCCAATTATATGCTTCTTCTCCTGACATCACGCCTGCCTTTCTAGAAAACACCAGTGATTGTCTAAACGCTGAGTCTAACATCATGTCCTCACTATATCTGAAACTGAACCTGTCAAAGACTGAACTCCTTGGGTTTCCTCCCGCTACTAATGTACCTATACCCGACATTGCCATTTCCGTGTGTGGTTCCACTATTACTCCCCCGCAACATGCCCGCTGTCTTGGGGTCATGCTTGACTCCAAGCTTTCCTTTGTCCCCCACATACGATCACTGGCTCGCTCTTGTTATCTGCACCTCAAAAACATTTCTAGAATTCGACCTTTTCTTACTTTTGACTCCGCAAAAGCTTACTGTTTCTCTTATTCATTCTCGTCTCGATTATTGTAACTCTCTTCTAATCGGTCTCCTTCTTACCAAACTCTCCCCCCTCCAATCTGTCTGGAATGCTGCCAGGATCATATTCCTCGCCAATCGTTACACCGATGCTTCTACCTTGTGCCAGTCATTACACTAGCTACCCATCCACTCCAGAATCCAGTACAAACTTATTACCCTCACCCACAAAGCTCTTCATGGCTCAGCACCACCCTACATCTCCTCCCTTGTTTCAGTATACCATCCTACCCACGCCCTCCGTTCTGCTGATGACCTGAGGTTAGCATCCTCAATAATCAGAACCTCCCACTCCCGTCTCCAAGACTATACACGTGCTGCGCTGATTCTTTGGAATGCACTTCCCAGGTCAATACGATTAGTCCCCAATCCCCACAATTTTAAGTGTGCCCTGAAAACTAATTTATTCAGACTGGCCTACCGCCTCAACACATTAAACTAATCTATCCATATGTGGCACAGTCAAAAGTTTTTACCATAACCAGGTTCCCCGCATCATGTTCCCACATGCTTTATGCATCCATTAGCCCTCTGCGTCTGTACTGTTACACACTTAACATTATGGCTGGTCCATACAATCAGGGCAACTGTTACCACACACATTTCATGTGTCTCCCTTTTTTTCCTCATAGATTGTAAGCTTGCGAGCAGGGCCCTCATTCCTCTTGGTATCTGTTATGATCTATGTGATTATTGTTACGCTGTAATGTCTATTGTCTGTACAAGTCCCCTCTGAAATGTAAAGTGCTGTGGAATATGTCGGCGCTATAGAAATAAAATTTATTATATATATATATATATATATATATATATATATACACACACATGTAGCTTTGATGCCATGAAAGGAGGGGGGCCCAGACACAGTTCTTGCACAGGGGCCCCAAGCTGTCAGTGTCCGCCCCTGCCTCAGCTTATTGTAAAAAAAAATCCTATTAACCCTTAGGCTAGGTTCACATTGCGTTATCGGACTGCGTTACACCGCGTTATAACACAGTCTGTCTGAAGGACTGCCATAACGCAATGTGACCCCGGCCTTAGAAAAATTAAAAACTTGGGGCTAAAACAACATTTTAGTGGTAAAAATGTAATTTATTCTTTCTTCACCACTCAGTGGTATAAAACTCTGACACCTCTGGAGCTCTGCCAATGTGACATGGCACCCTCAAACCATTCCAGCAAAATCTGAACTCCAATATGGCGCCTCTTCCCTTCTGAGCTTTGCACTGTACCTCAGAAGTAGTATATTCCCCCACATATGGGGTATCGGCGTACTCAGGAGAAATTGCACAACAAATTGTATGGTGCAATTTTCCTGTTACCCTTATGAAAATGCAATAATTTGTGCTAAAAATATATTTGTGGGATTTTTTTATTTTTACGGCTCAACGTTATAAACTTTTGTGAAGCACATGAGGGTTCAATATGCTCACCATACATCAAGATCAGTTCCCTGAGTGTCTAGTTTCCAAAATGGTGTCACTTGTGGGGGATTTTCACTGTTTAGACACATCAGACGTTGTCCAAACGCGACATTGCTTCCCCAACTGTTCAAGCAAATTTTGCATTCAAAAAGTCAAATGGCGCTCCTCTTCTGAGCGCTGCCGTGTATCCAAACAGTGGTTTTCTCCCTTATATGGGGTATCGGCATACTCAGGAGAAATTGCTCAACAAATTGTATTGTGCAATTTTTCCTGATGCCCTTATGAAAATGCAATATTTTGTGCTGAAAACATATTTGTGAGGACAATTTGATTTTTTTTATTTTTATTGCTCAGCGTTATAAATTTCTGTGAAGCACCTGAGGGTTCAATATGCTCACCACACATCTAGATAAGTTCCCTGAGGGGTCTAATTTCCAAAATGGTGTCACTTGTGGGGGATTTTCACTATGTAGGCACTTCAGAGGTTCCCTAAAAAAATGGTTTTGTAAATTTTGTTGGAAAAATGAAAAATTGCTCGTCAACTTTTGCCACATTTCTGTTTTTATCACAAATAAATGCAAGCAATACTGAAGAAATTTTACATGAAGTACAATATGTCACGAATAACAATCTCAGAATCCCCGGGATCCGTTGAGGCGTCCCAGAGTTATAACCTCATAAAGTGACAGTGGTCAGAATTGCAAAAATTGTCTCCGTCATTAACATGACATCACCCTCAGGGGTTAAAAAAATGTAAACAAAAACACAGTGAAAAACTGCAAGTAGCCTAATTTAACCCCTTAATGACCAATGACTGGTCTATCAGTCATTGGTCGCCTCCCCCTGTTTTTGCTGGCTCCGGCGATGAGCCCACACCTTTCCCGGCACGTCAGCTGTTTTGAACAGCTGACATGTGCCACTAACAGCCACCAGAGGAATCGCGATCTTACAGCGGTTGTTAACCTGTTAAATGCCGCTGTCAAATTCTGACAGCGGCATTTAACATGGATTTCCGGCCATCGCGCCGGAAATCCGTCCACCGGTGACCCCCGTCACGTGATCGTTGGTCACAGATGGGTTGGCATAACAACCAGAGGTCATCTGGAGACCTCTACGGTTGTCTCTGCCGGACTGCTATGACCACCACACGGTGGTCGGCGCTCATAGCAAGTCAGAAATTCTGCTACATGCAGGCGATCTGATCTTCGTCTGTATGCAGCAGAGCCGGTTGGGTTATGGCAGCTTTAAGTCTCCCATGGAGACTATTGAAACATGCCAAAAGTGAAAAAAAATGTTTTTAAAAATCTAAAAAAAAATTAAAAAAATACAAAAGTTCAAAACACCCCCCTTTTGCCCTATTCAAAATAAATCAATAAAAAAATCAAACATACACATATTTGGTATCACCGCATTCAGAATCGCCCGATCTATCAATAAAAAAAGGATTAATCTGATCGCTAAATGGCGTAGCGAGAAAAAATATCAAAAGGCCAGAATTGCGTTTTTTTCGCCACCACGACATTGCATTAAATATGCAATAACGGGCGATCAAAAGAACGTATTTGCACCAAAATTGTATCATTAAAAATGTCAGCTCAGCATGCAAAAAATAAGCCCTCCCCCACCCCAAAAATGGAGATGCTACGGGTATCCGAAAATGGTGCAATTTTTTTTTAAACAAAGTTTGGAATTTCACTTCACCACTTAGATAAAAAGAACCTAGACATGTTTGGTGTTTCTGAACTCGTAATGACCTGGTGAATCATGGCAGGTCAGTTTTAGCATTTAGTGAACCTAGTAAAAAGCAAAACAAAACATTTTTTTTGCAATTTCACTGCACTTTGAATTTTTCCCATTTTCCAGGACATGATATGTTAAAACCAACGGTGTCGTTCAAAAGTACTTCTCGTCCTGCAAAAAACATATTGACGGAAAAGTAAAAAAGTTATGGCTCTGGGAAGAAGGGTAGCAAAAAACAAAAATGCAAAACCAAAAATACCTCCTGTCATGAAGGGGTTAAATAATAGGTGCAGAAATGGTACTGAAATTCTGCAACATCAAAGCTTATCCTGGGAACGTAGCACAGCACAGTTGTTTTTTTAAAGAATGACAATGGGGTCGGAAAACCCATTTATTAAATTAAACTTTATATTTGCTTTGTAAAAATAAATGCAGATGAGTGTTGTGGTCAGACACTTAGGGAATACCTAAGAGCTGCTGGTTAGGCAGTATTCAGAAGCTGTAGTCCTCTATGGTCAGTGGAGTCTCTTAGATATATTAATGCTGGAAGTACATCAGGTACGCCACAAGACTGTGAATCAGCAATCTGTTTCCCACAGCTCACAGACAGAAATGCTCACTGCTGAATTCAGCATGGTATTTGTGCACAGTGAATGTAAAGTAGCTCAACTGTTAAGACTTCTCTTGAAATTGAATTTTTTTTTAATATGATGCGAAATTTGGATAATATAATATGACAATGCTTAATCATGGATTTCTCTATATAGACTTGATGCACTTTGACAAAATCATTGGTACCCTTCTGTTAAAGTAAGAAAAATCCACAATTTTCACTGATATAACCTGAAACTGATAAAAATAATTTTAAATTTAGTGAATATCAACGAAAACCAAACATTGCTTTTTAATTGTGGTTCAACAGAAATATAAAAAAAATTATGAAAATGATCTGGAGAATAAAGATGGTACTCCTGGAGAGAAATGTAAAAAAAAATTGGTCAAATTATAATTTGACCAAAGGGACATATTAAACTAAGGTGTGTCCTGTAATTATCATCACAGGTATGTACAAACGAGTAATCAGTCAGTCTGCCTATTTAACCCCTTCACCCCCAAGGGTGGTTTGCACGTTCATGACCGGGCCAATTTTTACAATTCTGACCACTGTACCTTTATGAGGTCATAACTCTGGAACGCTTCCATTGATCCCGGTGATTCTGACATTGTTTTCTCGTGACATATTGTACTTCATGTTAGTGGTAAAATTTCATTCAAATAACTTGCGTTTATTTGTGAAAAAAATGGAAATTTGGCAAAAATTTTGAAAATTTCGCAATTTTCCAACTTTGAATTTTTATGCCCTTAAATCACAGAGATATGGCACACAAAAAACTTGATAAGTAACATTTCCCACATGTTTACTTTACATCAGCACAATTTTGGAACCAAAATTTTTTTTTGTTAGGAAGTTATAAGGGTTAAAAGTTGACCAGCGATTTCTCATTTTTACAACACCATTTTATTTTTAGGACCACATCACATTTGAAGCCACTTTGAGGGGTCTATATGATAGAAAATACCCAAAAGTGACACCATTCTAAAAACTGAACCCCTTAAGGTGCTCAAAACCACATTCAAGAAGTTTATTAACCCATTAGGTGCGTCACAGGAATTTTTTTGAATATTTAAAAAGAAATGAACATCTAACTTTTTTTCACAAAAAAAATACTTCAGGTTCAATTTTTTTTATTTTACCAAGGGTAACAGGAGAAATTGGACTGCAAAAGTTATTGTGCAATTTGTCCTGAGTACGCTGATACCTGATTTGTGGGGGGGAACGACTGTTTCGGCGCATGGCAGAGCTCAGAATGGAAGGAGCGCCGTTTGACTTTTTCAATGCAAAATTGGCTGGAATTCAGATCGGACGCCATGTCACGTTTGGAGAGTCCCTGATGTACCTAAACAGTGGAAACCCCCTACAAGTGACCCCATTTTGGAAACTAGACCCCCCAAGGAACTTATCTAGATATGTGGTGAGAACTTTGAACCCACAAGGGCTTTACAGAAGTTTATAACGTACAGCGGTACAATTAAAAAATCATATTTTTTCCACAAAAATGATCTTTTCACCCCAATTTTTATTTTCCCAAGGGTAACAGGACCCTAAAAGTTATTGTGCAATTTGTCCTGAGTACGCTGATACCCCACATGTGGGGGTAAACCACTATTTGGGCGCATGGCAGAGCTCGGAAGGGAAGCAGCGCCATTTGACGTTTTTGGCTGGAATTGAGATCGGACACCATGTCGCTTTTGGAAAACCCCTGATGTACCAAAACAGTGGAAACCCCCCACAAATGACACCATTTTGGAAACTAGACCCCCTAAGGAACTTATCTAGATGTGTGGTGAGAACTTTGAACCCCCATGGGCTTCACAGAAGTTTATAACATAAAGCCATACAATTAAAAAATCATATTTTTTCCACAAAAATGATCTTTTCACCCTCAATTCTTATTTTTCCAAGGGTAACAGGACCCTAAAAGTTATTGTGCAATTTGTCCTGAGTACGCTGATACCCCACATGTGGGGGTAAACCACTATTTGGGCGCATGGCAGAGCTCGGAAGGGAAGCAGCGCCATTTGACGTTTTTGGCTGGAATTGAGATCGGACACCATGTCGCGTTTGGAAAACCCCTGATGTACCAAAACAGTGGAAATCCCCCACAAATGACACCATTTTGGAAACTAGACCCCCTAAGGAACTTATCTAGATGTGTGGTGAGAACTTTGAACCCCCATGGGCTTCACAGAAGTTTATAACATAAAGCCATACAATTAAAAAATCATATTTTTTCCACAAAAATGATCTTTTCACCCTCAATTCTTATTTTTCCAAGGGTAACAGGACCGTAAAAGTTATTGTGCAATTTGTTCTGAGTACGCTGATACCCCACATGTGGGGGTAAACCACTATTTGGGCGCATGGCAGAGCTCGGAAGGGAAGCAGCGCCATTTGACGTTTTTGGCTGGAATTGAGATCGGACACCATGTCGCGTTTGGAAAACTCCTGAGGTACCAAAACAGTGGAAACCCCCCACAAATGACACCATTTTGGAAACTAGACCCCCTAAGGAACTTATCTAGATGTGTGGTGAGCACTTTGACCCCCCCAGTGCTTCACAGAGGTTTATAATGCCCGGGCGTGAAAATAAATAATTCGTATTTTTTCCACAAACATGATCTTTTAGTCACCATTTTTTTATTTTCCCAAGGGTACCAGGAGAAATTGGACCCCAAAAGTTGTTGTCCAATTTGTCCTGAGTATGCTGATACCCCATATGTGGGAGAAAACTACTGTATGGGCACACGTCGGGGCTCGGAAGGGAAGTAGTGACGTTGTGGAATGCAGACTTTGATGGAATGGTCTGCGGGTGTCATGTTGCCTTTGGAGAGCCCCTAATGTACCTAAACAGTGGAAACCCCCCACAAATGACACCATTTTGTAAACTAGACCCCCCAAGGAACTTATCTAGATGTGTGGTGAGCACTTTGAACCCCCCAGTGCTTCACAGAAGTTTATAACGCCCGGGCGTGAAAATAAAAAATTCCTATTTTTTCCACAATCATGATCTTTTAGTCACCATTTTTTTATTTTCCCAAGGGTACCAGGAGAAATTGGACCCCAAAAGTTGTTGTCCAATTTGTCCTGAGTATGCTGATACCCCATATGTGGGAGAAAACTACTGTATGGGCACACGTCGGGGCTCGGAAGGGAAGTAGTGACGTTTTGGAATGCAGACTTTGATGGAATGGTCTGCGGGTGTCATGTTGCCTTTGGAGAGCCCCTAATGTACCTAAACAGTGGAAACCCCCCACAAATGACCCCATTTTGAAAACTAGACCCACTAAGGAACTTATCTAGATGTGAGGTGAGCACTTTGAACCCCCAAGGGCTTCACTGAAGTTTATAATGCCAGGGCATGAAAATAAAAAAATCGTATTTTTTCCAGATACATGATCAATTAGTCCCCAATTTTTTCATTTTCCCAAGGGTAACAGGAGAAATTGGACCCCCAAAAGTTGTTGTCCAATTTGGCCTGAGTACGCTGACACCCCATATGTGGGAGAAAACTACTGTATGGACACACGTCGGGGCTCGGAAGGGAAGCAGTGACGTTTTGGAATGCAGACTTTGATGGAATGGTCTGTGGGTGTCATGTGCGTTTGGAGAGCCCCTGATGTACCTAAACTATTGAAACTCCCCACAAGTGACCCCATTTTGGACACTAGACCCCCCACGGAACTTATCTAGATGTGTGGTGAGCACTTTGAACCCCCAAGTGCTTCACAGAAGTTTATAACACTCGGACGTGAAAATAAAAAAATCATTTTTTTCCACAAAAATGATATTTTTGCCCCCAATTTTTTATTTTCCTAAGGGTAACAGGAGAAATTGGACCCCAAAAATTGTTTTGCAATTTGTCCTGAGTAGGCTGATACCCTACATGTGGGGGTAAAACACTGTTTGGGCGCATGGCAGAGCTTGGAAGGGAAGGAGCACCATTTGACTTTTTCAACTCAGAATTGGCTGGAATTGAGATCAGACGCCATGTTGCATTTGGAGAGCCCCTGATGTGCCCAAACAGTGGAAACCCCCAATTATAACTCCAACCCTAACCCCAACACACCCCTAACCCTAATCTGAGCCCTAACCCTAGCCCTAACCCTAGCCCTAACCCTAACCCTAGCCCTAACCCTAGCCCTAACCCTAGCCCTAACCCTAGCCCTAACCCTAGCCCTAACCCTAAGGCTGTGTGCACACGCTGCGGATTTTGCTGCGGTTCCGCAGCGGTTTTGGCTGCTGCGGACCCGCAGCAGTTTCTGCTGCGGTGTACAGTACCATGATTCCCTATGGGAATCAAAAACCGCAGTGCAGACGGTGTGGAATTTTCCACGCGGATTATGTCATGTCAATTCTTTCTGCGGATTCTCCTGCGGTTTGCCATCTCCTCTATTGAGGAGATGAAAAACCGCAGGACAAAACCGCAGAGCAATCTGCATGTAAAACCGCAGGTCTTTTGACCTGCGGTTTCACCTGCGGATTTTACAAAATCCGCGCGAATGAATCCGCACCTAATCCGCAGCGTGTGCACACAGCCTTACCCTAACGGGAAAATGGAGATAAATACTTTTTTTTTAGTTTCATTATTTTTCCCTAACTAAGGGGGTGATAACGGGGGGTTTGACTTACTATTTATGGCGGTTTTTATATTTGGCAGCTGTCGCACGCTAAAAGTCGCTTTTTATTGTAAAATAGTTTTTGCATCTCCACATTTTGAGAGCTATAATTTTTCCGTATTTTGACCCACTGAGTCATGTGAGGTCTTATTTTTTGCGGGATGAGTTGACGTTTTTATTGGTATCATTTTCGGGCATGTGACATTTTTTGATCGCTTTTTATTCCTATTTTTGGGACGCAGAATGAACAAAAACCAGCGTTTCATGAATTTCTTTTGGGGGGGTGCGTTTACACCGTTCCGCGTGCGGTAAAATTGATAAAGCGGTTTTATTCTTCGGGTCAGTACGGTTACAGCGATACCTTATTTAGGTAGTTTTTTTATGTTTTTGTCGGTTTTATGCAATGAAAACTATTTTATATAAAAAATAATTATTTTTGCATCGCTTTATTCTGTGAGCTATAACTTTTTTATTTTTTCGCTGATGATGCTGTCTCGCAGCTCGTTTTTTGCGGGAAAAGATGACATTTTCAGTGGTACCATGGATATTTATATGCGTCTTTTTGATCGCGCGTTATTACACTTTTTGTTTGGCGGTATGATAATAAATCATTATTTTTTGCTTCGTTTTTTATTTTTATTTTTTAAGGGGTTCACTAAAAGGGTTAACTAATGGGACAGTTTTATAGGGCGGGTCGTTACGGACGCGGCGATACCTAATATGTGTACTTTTATTGGTTTTTTTTATTTCCAAAAAATGGATTTATTGAGGGAATATTTTAATTTTTTTTTCTAATTTATTTGGCGATTTTTTTAAATTTATTTTAATTTTTTTTTTACTTTATTACATAGTCCCAGGTGGGACATCACTGTCCTGTGACAGATCGCTGATCTGTCACATCACAGATCACTGTGACAGATCAGCAATCTGTCACAGGCATTGAAGAAGACTTCCTCTTGCCTGCGCTTTGCAGGCACTGAGGAAGCCAGCTTCCTCAGGTCCCTGAAGGCCCCCGTCGCCATCTTGGATTCGGGGGCCTGGAGGATAGGAGCCCCCCGCAGCAGCGCTGCACATTGCGCTGCCGTGGGGGGCTTAGGGAAGCACGGAGGGAGCCCCCTCCCTGCCGATGCTTCCCTTTAACTCCCGGTACACCGCGATCATGTTTGATCGCGGTGTGCAAGGGGTTAACGTGTCGGGGGCGGTCCGTGACCGCCCCGGACACATTGTGCCGGGTGTCAGCTGTGATAATCAGCTGACACCCGGCCGCGATCAGCGGCGCTCACCACGTGGGTGCCGCTGATCGCGGTAGACGTACTATCCCGTCCACGGTCATACGGGCCCGGGTACCGTGGACGGGATAGTACGTCGGATGTCAGGAAGGGGTTAAAGGGTGAAAAGTAGTCACTGTGCTGTTTGGTATCATGCTGTGTAAGGCTGGTGTCACACTTACGTTGAGGAGGGTTGCGTATGGCAGCCTACTTCCTCCGTGAAGCTCCACCCATGTTCCACCTACTGCCGCATGCATCCTGCGTTTCCCTGCGTACCTATCTTTAACATTGGGTACGCAGGGACAAGCGTTGTATGCAGATGCGTCTGCATGCGACGATTTGACGTGTGCAGTAACTACACGGAAACGCAAAATTTTGCAAACACGTAAAAGTTAATGGCTATAAGACATCTCCAAACAGCTTGATGTTCCTGTTACTACAGTTGCACATATTATTCAGAAGTTTAAGGTCTATGGGATGGTAGCCAGCCTCCTTAGATGTGGCTACAAGAAGAAAATTGATGATAAATGTAACAGACAGATATACAAATGGTAATCCAAGGTCCCAAAACAACTTCCAAAGAGATTAAGGGTGAACTTCAATGTCAAGAAACATCCGTGTCAAATCACCCCATTTGCCAAAGTGGATTTCATAGAAGATGACCGAGGAGGAAGCCAAATTTGCTGAAAGCAAACCATAAGCCCTGATCTAAGTCCTATTGAACATAAGTCCTACAGAAATTATTTGTTTACAGCGATTGCCTCAAAAGGATACGCAATAAATAGTAAGTTAAGGGAACCATCATTTTTGTCCACAATATTTTCATTAATTTTTTGTTTTGTTTTTTAAATCACAATTTAAAAGCAATATCTGACTATCATTAGTTGACATTCAGTAAATTTAAATTGAAAATTACTTTTGTCAGTTTCAAATTTTCAGTGACCATTGTGTTTTATTTAGGGTACCAACAATTTTGTCCATGTGGGTATATTCAGTAAATATTCAATATTTATTTTATTGTGCTTATCTACATCTAAAGTGCATGCAAGCAGAAAAATCAGGCAAGCAATAAAGGGGTTATGCTGGTTTCAGTGTCCCTGCATCTTCACTTTTGCACTCATCTTGAATCAGAAAGATAGTTCCCCCCACCTCTTTTGTGTGACCAGTGATGTGCGTAAAAGGGGACTTTTACCATGAAACTGGTTTGAATCCATGATCCTTTTTTTTGTTTCCTTATTTTACTTTTCAATTATTTTCTGTTATGTATGTTCAAGTAGAACTAAATTTATTTTGTTAATTTATCCTTGTATAAATTTTTGTAATATACTTTATTATCTTATTTTGTTTCCTTCTCCCCCCGCAGTGCTGTTTTGCATGGCCATTCCATGCTTTACAAACCGTTTTCGACTGCTGCTCAGCCGGAATCCATAACTATTTAAAAACAGAGTACTGAAATTGCGTTTTTTTGTGACGAGCAGAGTGACAGACACAATGGCAATGGGGTGAGTCTGCTACTGCGGCAAGTTGTCTTAGGCTGGGGTCACACTGGCGAGGAATATGGCCGAGTGAGAGGCGCTAAAAGCACGCATTAGACACGGACCAATGATTCTCTATGGGGTCACTCGCACCAGCCGTATATTTCTCATCCGTATTCTACGGTCCGTGCCAATCGCAGCATGCTGCGATTGTCAGCGTACTACGGCCGTAGTATGCCAATGCAAGTCTATGGGTGCGCAAAAAATACGGATTACACACGGACCACACATGCGACTTGCGAGAAATACGCACCCGGTGTCTTTTAGCAAAGCCGGCAATTCAGTGCGCTATACAGTAAACTCACACTGACAGGTTTAATAAAGAAACGAAAGAATAGATATAGACACATAGAATATTTATATATATATATATATATATATACATGCATTCTATGTGTCTATATCTATTCTTTGGTTTGTGTTATAAACCCTGTCATAGGGCTCCATTATATGTCCATTTTGCAAGCCTGCGAGAAAATCTCGCCATACGGATTACATACGGATGCTTACATGCGCAAAATACGCGACCACACCTTGATTACGGATGACATACGGAGCACTGTTTAGGGGCCATTCATCCGTATTACGCATGTAAAATACTGACAGTATTTTGCATTGGTTAGTGTGACCCCGGCCTTACAGTCAGAAACAGAGCAGTGAGAAGGAGAAGGGGAGAACATGACATGTACTGGGACACACAGAGAACATTTTTTATATATTCACACACTTTTCAGTAACATGAGGATAAATAAAGAGGAGATTATGGCAGGAATTTTGCTGGGATATTTTAATTCATTTTCTAGCTTCAGTGTTCATTTTTACCTTTTCATTTTTACACTCCACATTTATTGCTGTTATATTATACTAGCTGAAGAGCCCGGCGTTGCCCAGGCATAGTAACTGACTACGGTTAGTTATAACAAATTATACTGATTATATCTATATATATAAAGCTGAGTGTAGAACCCCGCCCATTCCACATAGCCACATTCACTATAATATCCCACATCATTCCCTCAGCCAGAGCTACCAAGCTACTCCCCCTAATATCCCACATCATCCCGTCAGCCAGAGCCACAGGACTACTACCCCTTATATCCCACATCATCCTATCAGCCATAGCCACCGGAATGCTAACCCTAATATCCCACATCATCCCGTCAGCCTGGGGTCAGAACCAGAGCGCTGAGTGGAATGGTCCTAACTTCCATACCGGGGATCCCTTAAAGAGAGGCCGGGCATCAGAACCAGATCGCTGAGTGGATTTGCCCTCACTTCCATACGGGGATCCCTTTAAGAGGGGCCTGGGGTCAGAACCATATCGCTGAGTGGTATTGCCCTCACTTCTATACTGGGGATCCCTTTAAGAGGGGCCTGGGGTCAGAACCAGAGCGCTGAGTGGATTTGCCCAGACATCCATATCAATGATCCCTTTAATAGAAGCCTGGGGTGAAAATCAGAGCGCTGAGGGATTTCCCCTAACTTCCATACCGGAGATCCCTTTAAGAGATGCCTGAGGTCAGTACCAAAGCGCAAAGTGGAATTGCCCTAACTTCCATACCGGAGATCACTTTAAGAGAGGCCTGGGGTCAGAATCAGAGCACAGAGTGGATTTGCCCTCACTTCCATACCAATGATCCCTTTAATAGAGCCCTGTGGTCAGAATCAAAGCGTTGAGGGATTTGCCCTAACTTCCATGCAGGAGATCCCTTTAAGAAAGCCTGGGGTCAGTACCAAAGCGCAGAGTGGATTTGCCCTTACTTCCATACCGGAGATCCCTTTAAGAGAGGCATGGGGTCAGAACCAGAGCGCTGAGTGGATTTACCCTGACTTCCTTACCAATGATCCCTTTAATAGAACCCTGGGGTCAGAATCAAAGCACAGAGTGGATTTGCCCTAACTTCCATGCAGGAGATCCCTTTAAGAGACCCTGGGGTCAGTACCAGAGTGCAGAGTGGATTTTCCCTAACTTCCATACCAATGATCCCTTTAAGAGACCGTGGGGTCAAAACCACAGAGCTGAGTGGAACGGTCCTAACTTCCATCCCGGAGATCCCTTTAAGAAAGTTCTGGGGTCAAAACCACAGCGCTGGATGGATTTGCTCTGACTTCCATACCAATGATCCCTTTAAGAGGGAAGATGTACCTATGGATGGATGATGTGTGATGGTATATGGGCACAGGAGGGGGGGGGGATTCATTTCTGTCTTGTGCTCTCTGCTCCATTCAGGGGGCAGACAATGGCTGGGAGCTTATGTTCCCAGGGATGCTAGATTTCTCCCACCATGTCAGTGTCTGCTGAGGTGTTGTCAAGTGGGACATCTTGCTCATAGCCACCAATCACAGCTCAGCTACTTTTAACCAGCTCTGGTGAAATGAGAGATGCTTAGTGATTGTTTGCAAGGAAAACTGTTGCTCATAGCAACCAATCACAGCTCAGCTTCTTTTGAACAGCTCTGGTGAAATGAAAGATGCTTCGTGATTGGTTGGTGATACACACATACAGTACATACATTCAGTTTTATATATATATAGATATCATTGGGGTAGACTCTTGTCCTTATTCCCTGGTAGCATATTAGAAGGGGTAGATTTAACAAAGACAGCAGAGATCGTAGCTCCCAGGCTACAGTTTTTACAAAGCTTGCCCCAACTGACTATGTCTCTGTACCGCCAATGAATGTCCGGATTGTGTTTTTTCAGCCAGGGAAGGCCTAAGATGATGCGAGTAGGCATACCCTCCAATACGTAGCACGACAGGAATGCTTCATGAAGAGACCCAATGCGCAAGTTCACATTATGTACAACTTGGGTCAAACTCTTCTGGCTGAGAGGAACAGAATCAAAAGCACAAATAGGAATGGATCTTGCTAGCATCCTACTGATTAGACCATAGGTCTGAGCAAAGTGAGAATCCACAAAACTGACTCCAGATCCACTGTCCACAAGAACTGGAATAGTCTCAGTTTTCTCACCAACCACTATATCAGCCGAAATGGTAAACTGAGACGAGAAAGTGGAGGAAATGAACACTCCCTGGTCATCTCCCTCCAAACAACTAGGGGAATACAGCTTTTGTGATGGAGTACCAATTTTGGCACAAGATGGACAGATGGACACACTTTAATATAATGATCCGTAAGACCACAGTAAAAACATGCTCCCTTCCCACTGTGAACAACAGGTAATCTAGTATGAGAGGAGACATCCCTCAAATGCATGGATTTGTCTGCAGCATCTGTGTGACCTCCTCCCTAGGCATAAAAACAGGGGGCAGAGGCGTCTATCTACCCTGATAGCAAGAGCCATGACAGCCTCCAACGAGCTTCGACTAGCATATGGCACCAGAGATTCCTGAAGAATAGCTGACAGACCCTGACAATAAGGACTACTAAGGGCATGGTCATTCCACTGAGTGTCGGAGGCCCATCTCCGGAACTCCGAGCAGTGCTCCTCAGCTGGTTGGCCCCCTTGCTTGATCTTTTGGAGTGTAGACTCAGCCAGGGAGACGCCATCAGGATCACAAAACGCCAGCGCCAAAGCCGCAAAAAACCACCAACCGCAAAGATGGAGAGTCGGTCAGCAGAGAGAAGGCCCAGAACTGGGGATCACCTTGAAGAAGAAAAACTACAATCCCCACTCGTTGCTTCTCACTCCCTAAGGAACGAGGGAGGAGCCTGAAATATAATTTACAAGTTTCCTTAAAAACCTTAAATTTATCTCTCCCTCCAGAGAATGTGTCAGGAAGAAATATTTTAGGTTCTGGTTAAGCCTGGGCCTAAGCTGAGACCAAGAACCCAGACACAAGCTGAAGCTGCTGCACAACCTGTGACCACAACTCGGTACCGCATCCATGAGGGTCTGGATCAGGCTTGCAAAAGCCTCCACTTGAGCTATAGGGTCTCCGGATATTCGTGTCGGTCGGTTATAATGTCACGCACGGACACGGGTAAGTCTGGCGGACGATTCAGCATATAAATTCGACTGGATGGAAAAGTGGGGGAGGAAGGCAATAAAAGTAGGGAGTGAGGGATGGGACACCTCCTCACACCAACATGTGTCAGACCCTAAGCTCCACTAACACCCTATGTGACTCTTTCACCCTCTCCGCCGTCACGTGCCTAGTCCCTAATTGTCACCTCAATGTACCCTGGCTGACAAGGATGCTAGCAGATGGTAACACTCAGGGGAAGAGACAAACATGGGACAGACAAAAAAAGGAAAAAATACTCAGCTCTGGCTCTGCTGCTAAGCAGCAGAGCCAGAGCTGAGTATTTTTACCTTTTTGCCACAGCAGCACAGAAAACGGCACCAGGTATTTGAATTCCCACAGCATCAACACCACCGACACAAGAGACCTCCGCGCACCTAGCTGGTCTGCATAGAAGAACTCTATAACCGACGATCTGGTGGGTCATGGGACAATTTAAAGGAAGGTGGGAGTGGTTACCAACCAACATCAGCTGACCAGCCTAAAAGAACTGCCAGCAAGAGACAGACATTTACTCTTGCAGGACCCAAAGGAAAAAACAACATTTAAATTTCGGCAGACCCAGATCTGCCACAAATCCCTTAATGATTTGTGACATCAACATTGTAATTTTTTTTTTCTATTAATTATGTGTTGCACAACAACTTTTATGCTTCCTGTGAGAATTTTTTGTAAGGCCAAGATTTTATCACTGGGTGACCGGGTGTCAATAGAGAGCCAAAGTGAAAATGTTCTATATCATAAGTAATCCTATGCGTGGATGAAGAAGAGTGATGATAGATCCTTCACCATAAAGAGAGTGGTGCACAGCCGTATTTTACGTCAAGTGTTACAGTCACAATGTCAGTTCCGTGTGCTGGTGTCCTGAACTGACCTATCAGCCTCATATACACTTCATAGATTTTTGGCTGGAAATTATAGCCATGTCATGTACCATAAAATACGGTTGTGATAAGACACCTTAGCTTAGCCCATGCAGTCAGATGGATGTATAAATCGGAACAAGATTGGAATGCAATGCACGGATTTGCCAGCAGCTCTTCTTACCCGAGCGTAACAGCTGTCACGTTCAGGTCGGCAGAGCCGCCGGCCTATTCATGCACTGCGTTCTGATCTAGGACTTTATACGGCCGTCTGACTGTGCCCTTATAGAGACAATAGAGGTTATGTTGGAACAGTCAGCTGTATGTGGCCCTAGATTTTCTAATGGCTGCCCTGACAACAGATAAAGATAAATACAAAAATATTCACCTGTGCATAAGTAGAACAACCTGGCAAGCTCGACACAAAGTTGTAGACATCCTGAGAAGACCATTTACGGATGTCCTGGAGTGGGGGAATCTCTTCTCTATTCAGGAAGAGGCTGTGTGCTCCTTTTAAAATACATTAAACATACATTAAAGATACAATGATACTACCACCACTACTACCACTATTAATGATAATGATTTACTAATAAAAATAGCAATATTTACTTTTCTTTTCCAATATTTTTATTTTTAACAAGGGTATAGAGGGGGGGGGGGGGTAGAGGGGATGGGGGGGAGCTGATGTAAGGGTAGGGCAGTAAACATAACAACAAACATAAATTTGCAAAGCAGCAACAATTTGACCCAAGTAAAGCAAGGGACGCAGCCCTTGAAAAAATAGCATTGTAAACAACAAACTATGGTATACAGAGTAGAAGCAAACAGTGCTATGATAGAACATGACTTTGACCTTAACATTATAAAGACCAATATAAGATAATACAGAGGCCAAGAATAATTAAATATAAATGCTAATCAGGTAAGTGATGGAGGGAAAGATTGATCCCATTTGTGCCACTTTCTGTAGATTTGGCCGAAACTATTGTTGGACAGAGCGAACTTAAGTTCGAGGTCTCTGTGTTGTGTAATTAGTTTGACAATGAAGTCAACATCAGGTAAAGTATGACTTTTCCAGTGAAAGGCGATGGCATTTTTGGCGACCATGCAAATATGTATAACAATTCGTTGAAGAGAATTATCTAAGGCAGAGGTATTCAGAGAGAGCAGGGCTAATTGTGGTGTGAAGGTAAATGGTAAACCAGAGAGTTTGGTGATTATAGAGGAAATTCCTGACCAAAAGGTAACAACAGTAGGGCAGCTCCAGAAAATGTGTAATAAATCCCCCTTACAGCCGCATTTTCTCCAACAAAGTGGGGAGTTGGAGACATCTATGTGAGCTAGTCTAGATGGTGTATAGTACCATCTGGTGTATACCTTGAAGTGTGATTCCAGGAGAGGCATAGATATTGTAGACCGGTTGGATAATGAAAATGTTTCCTCCCATTCATCTGCAGAGGTAGTGAGGTTGAGAGATTTCTCCCAAGTGAGCATATGGGCGCTTTTTGTAAGAGACAAGTCTTTGTTGAAACAATCATAAATAAATTTATGTCCCCAGAAGATTTGGTGATGCAGGTTAACCAAAATTTTTAGAGACGCCTCTGTAAATCTAGGTTTATTACTTAAGAATAATTTGATATGTTCTCTTAGTAACAAATATTCATGGAAGAAAGAAGAAGGCACTTTGAAGTTATTCTTTATTAAACTGAAACTCAAGTAGTTGGGGCCATTGAAGATGTCACCTATTGTATTTATTTTGAAGTCAGCCCAGCGAGGGGGTGTAGTTTTTCCCAAGAATGTATAGACATGGGTTAAAGGTAGTCTATACAGCATGGACATTTTTTGGCTACGGCCATCTAATCTAGAGATTTTACACCAGGCCAAGGAAATTGCCTGAAATATCGGGTGAGTGTGGTTATTTGTAGTCAGATTAGAAATGGCTTTGAAAACCAGAGATTTGAGATGATTACCTTTGTTGATGTCTACCTCCAGGTCATGCCATGCGGGAACACTCGTGTCTGATAACCAATGCATACTCTGTTTAATTAACAAAGTATAATAATGAGCGGAGATATTCGGAAGACTAAATCCACCATGAAGTTTCTTTTTGAATAATGTTCTGGTGTCAGTTCTTGGTTTTTTGTGGTTCCAAATAATATTGTTTATTTGCGACTGAATGGCCGTTAGGCATGCCGTGGAGATAGAAAGTGGTATGCATCTGAGAATATACAGAATTTTAGGTAATGTAAACAACTTCACCGCTAGGTTCCTCCCCCACCAGGTCAGGCCTCTATCTCTGAAGGTATTGCTGTCCTTCTGAATCGAGTCCGACAACTTTTTCATGTTTGAAATAACAGTTTTGTTTAAATCTTTATTGATTATAATACCTAGATACGGTAGTTCCTTCCTGCACCAATTAAATGAAATAAAAGATTTTAGGCGAGTAGTTTCTTCGGGATTGACATGGATAGGTAGTATGTTAGATTTTGAGTTATTGGTTTTAAAATTTGAAAGGGCTGAAAAGGTTTCTAGTTCCTTGAGGGTTTCCATAGTTGATGATACAGGGTTTGTAAGGGTCAGGATTATATCGTCCGCAAACAGGCTGAGTTTATGTTGGCGGTTGTTGGTAGAGAGGCCAGTTATTTTTGAGTTTTGTCTTATGGACTCCACTAATGGTTCTAACGCTAAGTTGAATAATAGTGGTGAGAGGGGGCATCCTTGTCTTGTGCCGTTATTGATAGCGAATGTATCTGAGATGTGATTATTGCAGTTAACTTTAGCTGTGGGGTTTTTGTATAGTGCCATGAATGTTTTAAGGAGATTGTTGTTGAACCCAAATTTAATTAAGGTATGTTTCAGGAAACACCAGTCGATGCGGTCGAATGCCTTCTCGGCGTCAAGTGATATGAAAACTGTTGGGGACCTGGTGGAGTTAGTAAGTTTGACGGAGTCCAGTATTCTTCTTGTAGCATCGGCTGGTTGCCTGCCTTTTACGAAACCCATTTGGTCGTTCGCCACCAAATTGGGAAGTATATAACTCAACCTGTTTGCTAGGATTTTTGAAAATAATTTTGTGTCTGTATTGAGCAAGGAAATTGGTCTGTAGTTACTTGGAGATAGGGGGTCACCAGATTGTTTGGGAATTAGGGTAATGGAGGCCTCCAGCATCTCAGGCGGAAAGGAACCTATTGCGGAGGCATGGTTGAAGAGTTTCGTTAACTGTGGGGAAAGGGATTTACTGAAGATTTTGTAGTATGTATTATTATAGCCGTCCGGCCCAGGTGACTTATGAAGGTCGAGGTGTTTAATCGTGTCTTCGACTTCCTGGGTAGTGAATGGTGCAGACAAAGATTCTATATCGTCGTTGGTTAAAGATGGTAGTTTAATGTTTGTCAGGTATGATTTGATGTCCTGTTCTTTTGGGGGTGGTGATAGGGGGTCCGTGTTCAAATTATAAAGTTTGCTATAATATTTGGAAAACTCATTAACTATATCCTGGGGATGGTGAAGAATTTTATCGCCTTCCATGGATGAAATTTTACTAATTCTGTTGTGGATCCTTAGTCTTTTAATTTTATTTGCCATATACCGTGTGGGTTTGTTTAAAGTGAAATAGAATTTATACTTCGAGGAATTAATGGCTGCTTCATAGGGTGAATAAAGTAAATTGCGTAGGTCTTGTCTTAATTTTGCCAATTCTGCCTGTTTATTAGAGGGACATGAGGGGTGGTCTAATATGTATTTCTCCTGTTCACGTATGGACTTGTGAAGTTTATCCAATTTTTCCCTATTTTCTCTTTTGATCTTGGATAATATTGATTAAAATACCCCTGATGACGGCCTTATGGGCGCACCAGTTGTTAGATGGATTGGTAGCCTCCGGGGTATTTTCAAGGAAAAAATCATCTATGGCTTTTTGGATTGTTGCTTTATGGATGGGATCGTGTATGATGTTAGAGTTACATTTCCACATTCTGGTGTTTCTTAATGGCGGCCCAAAGAGGAATTCGCCAATGACTGGGGAGTGATCGGATATAGTCCTATCTCCAATACTGACCTTTTTAAATTTTTTAAGGGAAAAGATGTCGGATAAGATTAAATCAATCCTGGAGGCCGATTGGTGGACTGATGAAAAATGTGTGTATTCTCTGGAGGATGAATTTAGACATCGAAATGTGTCGTAAAGTTCATTCTTATCCAGCCACCAATTCAGATCGTTCGAGGCCGGTCGGGAATCTGAAGTGGAATCAATAGTCCTATCTGGAGTGGTGTTAAAGTCGCCCAGAAGTATGAGGGTCCCTTTTCTCACCTCGGTTACCTTTTTCATCACTTTCGTCAAGAATCTGGCCTGATGTCTATTCGGTGCATATATGTTAACTAAAGTGCTAGTTTGTCCGTTAATAATGCAGATTAAGATGTGATACCTGCCTTTAGCATCACCAAAATCTTCAATTACCTCAAATGGAACCGTATTTTTGACTAGGGTAACCACTCCAGCTCGTTTGCTAGAATTGCAGGCCTCAAAAATATGAGGAAAGCTGCGATGTTGAAAGTAGGGGTGGTTTCCTGTCAAAAATTTAGTCTCCTGAATACAGGCGATGTCCGCTTGTGATTTGATTAATTCTCTCCACAAAGCGTGCCTCTTTTGGGGGCTATTTAGTCCTCTCACGTTGTAGGACACAATTTTAAAAGTCATTTTAACCGTTAGATAACTGGAACCTGTAAAGGAAATTTGACCTGGATAACAAGATAAGATCTAGAGAACTTACAAGTCTTGAACCTAAAAAGCAAAAATTGCACTGAATATTGTAATTAACAGTAATAAGTATACCAACTACGAGTGTTGCAGGAGCAATGACGGGTTTTTGATTGAAGAATCCAATGAGAGAACTCTGGATCCTGTAAAATTAGAACCTAAAATATAGAATATAAAGAATAGACAACAACAAATATGTCAACTGTAAAATAGACACAAGTAGGTCCGTAGAGCTACCTGAAAAGTAAGAGGGGGTTAGTGAAAGTGGACGGGAAAAAGGGGAAAATCCTAGGCTGCAGAGAAGCGGAGCAATATTTACTTTTCAAGCAAAAATACAAAAATTATAATTTCCTAAAATATTAAAAAACCAATAACAACGTAGTAAAACATGATAAAGCTGGACACACAGTATACACTACAAACGTTGAAAGGGGTTATCCGGGACTATATTACTTTTTTACTGTGAGCCTAAGAACTAACAGGCAGGTAGTTGCTATCTATGTGCCTGTTCTGCCCGACACCGTTCTGACAGCATATACTGTAGCCCTCACTTATTGTTCCTTTCTGTAATACGGCTACTTATGCTAACGTCATGCTGACAGAGCAGCAGCTTCTCTTCCAACCTGCTCTGGTTATGGGGCATCACTGCCAATGTCATGCTAATTGATAGCTCCCAGATGCCTAACTGCGGGAAGCCAGCTGTCAATCAGCATGACGTTTGCTGTCACAACATGTCGACAGAGTAGACTGAAAGAGGAACAGCCACTGTGTTGACTAAGAGCAGCTGAATTGCTTGTAGAAGCAGTTAGAGACCGATCTGCGGGCGCAGGATAGAACAGGCAGGTAGTTAGCAACTACCTGCTTGTTAGTTTTTTGTTTCATAATAAAAAATATATAGTCTTGACCTTTTAAATCATTCATATACTGTAAATAATTGTTTGTGACCACCAACAGTAATGTGCAATGTTTTTGTTCATTCATTGCCTTACAGTTTATGTAAATGCTTTTGATCTTAAAAGGGTTGTCCAGTGAAAGCCAATAGGCCACAATAGGTGATAACTTCTTGATCCATGGGGGTTGGACATCTGGACCCTGCATCCATAGACAGAACGGGGCATTTTTATCTCCATTAGAATAGTGTCGCAGTGCACATGCTCAACTGCCACTTCTTCATCTCTATATATAAAAATGAATGTGTGTGTATCACCAACCAATCATGAAGCATCTTTCATTTCACCAGAGCTGTTCAAAAGAAGTTGAGCTGTGATTGGTTGCTATGAGCAACAGTTTTCCTTGCAAACAATCACTAAGCATCTCTCATTTCACCAGAGCTGGTTAAAAGAAGCTGAGCTGTGATTGATTGCTATGACCAACAGTTTTCCCACTTGACAACACCTCAGCAGACACTGACATGGTGGGAGAAATCTAGCATCCCTGGGAACATAAGCTCCCAGCCATTGCCTGCCCCCTGAAAGGAGCAGAGAGCACATGACAGAAATGAATCCCCCCCTCCTGTGCCCATATACCATCACACATCCTCCATCTATAGGCACATCTTCCCTCTTAAAGGGATCATTGGTATGGAAGTCAGAGCAAATCCTTCCAGCGCTTTGGTTTTGACCCCAGGGCTCTCTTAAAGGGATCCCTGGTATGGAAGTTAGGACCGTTCCACTCAGCTCTGTGGTTCTGACCCCAGGGTCTTTTAAAGGGATCATTGGTATAGAATTTAGGGTACATCCACTCTGCGCATTGGTACTGACCCCAGGCCCTTCTTTAAGGGATCTCCGGTATGGAAGTCAGGGCAAATCTATCCAGTGCTTTAATTCTGACCCCAGGCCTCTCTTAAAAAGATCCCCAGTATGGAAGTTAGGGCAATTGCCTTCAAATGCTCTGGTACTGACCCCAGGCTCTCTTAAAGGGATCTCCTGCATGGAAGTTAGGGCAAATTCCTCAGCGCTCTGATTCTGACCCCATGGTTCTATTAAAGGGATCATTGGTATGCAAGTCAGGGCAAATCCACTCAGTGCACTAGTTCTGATCCCAGGCTCTCTTAAAGGGATCCCTGGTATGCAAGTTAGGGCAAATCCACTCAGCGCTCTGGTTCTGAGCCAAGTCCCCTCTTAAAGGGATCCTCGATACAGAAGTGAGGGAAAATCCACTCTGCGCTTTGGTACTGACCCCAGGCCTCTCTTAAAGGGATCTCCAGTATGGAAGTTAGGGCAAATCCCTCAGCGCTCTGATTCTCACCCCAGACTTCTATTAAAGGGATCATTGGTATGGAAGTCAGGGCAAATCCACTCAGCTCTCTGGTTCTGACGCCAGGCCTCTCTTAAAGGGATCCCCACTATGGAAGTTAGGACCGTTCCACTCAGTGCTCTGGTTCTGACTCCAGGCTGAGGGGATGATGTGGGATATTAGGGGTAGTAGTCCGGTAGCTCTGGCTGACGGAATGATGTGGGATATTATGGGTAGTAGTCCGGTAGCTCTGGCTGACGGGATGATGTGGAATATTAGGGGTAGTTGTCCGGTAGCTCTGGCTGACGGGATGATGTGGGATATTATAGTGAATGTGGCTATGCGGAGTGGGTGGGGCTATACACTCAGCTTTATATAAATAGATATAATCATTATAATTTGTTATAACTAACCATAGTTAGTTACTATGCCCGGGCAGCGCCGGGCTCTTCAGCTAGTTACCTATAAGGCTGCAAAACGCTGAACTTTGCGTTTTCCGGCAGCTGTATTGAGAAAGAATGGAGTGGTGGTCATCTGACCCACCTCTTCAGTTTGGAACAAGGATAAACATTCCCTAACAGGAATAAAAACTCCTCTATCTGCGAATTGTTGTGGCTCGCTCCCAGAGATTGAACACCCATAGATCAGCAAGTTATCACTTGTTTTTACTGGACAACCCCTTTAAACCGTCTTGTTTCCACCTGGAGCATTTATGGCATATTTACAGTACGGCATAAGTCCTTGAGAGTTGCTGTATCTTTCAATAATTCAGAGCAATTTCATTTATTGGTAGCCAATTGTATCCAGTGAAGTCTATGAATTTTACAGAAAAAGCAGGGAGGTAGGTTATGCTATGTGTGGGGCATCTGAGCATACCCTGAATCCCAGCAATTCTCTGCTTGTTTCAATGGTAAAAGCAGTGGCTGATGGCAGCTTTGAATCAACAAATTAGATCATGGGACTCTCTCCTATTCGGCACTTATGACAAATCCAGTAAAAATTTCCCATTGGTTTTGACTAGCAAAATAGAGCATTAACACACCTAAAAACCTTGATACAATTCATCAATATCAATGGGACCCATTGACATTTTGTGATCTATTAAAATGCATCTGTGAAGAAATGGTCTTGATGCCAATGTGTGGCTAGCTCCCTCTCTCTTATATACACCATGTTCCATATTATTATGCAAATTGTATACAAGTGTCATAAAGATGTAATTTTTTGTTTTTGAAATGAACTCATGGATGGTGCTGTGTCTCAAGGCTCTTTGGACCACTGAAATCAATCTAAAACTCCTGTGATCATTAGTTTGCCTGGTGAGCCTAATTAAAAGAAGACTAATTAAGAAGGATGTCCCACATTATTAAGCAAGCCACAAGTTTCAAACAATATGGGCAAGAAAGGATAGCTGTAAACGTGGGCAGCATACAGACACTGCACACGGATACAGGAATGTAGCCTTATTATGTATAGCACAGTCCCTTAGTATATAGTGTACTCACTAAATATGTACAGGTCTATGATCTTGTCCCTGATATCCTTATAAAGCTCTTTGGTCTTGCCCTTGTTGTAGAGGTTAATTGAGTCTGTGGACAGGAGTCTGTTATAAAGGTGACTATGTATGATAGCTGTCTTTAATGCAGGTAACGAGTTGATTAGGATCGTTTAACTGTTCTGTAGGAGCAAGCACTCTTAATGATTGGTAGGGGATCAATTACTTATTTGTCACTGCAAAATGCAAATAAATTTATATAATGTATACAATGTGATTTTCAGGATTTTATTTTTGATATTCTATCTCTCAATGTTAAAATTAATCTACCGTTAAAATTATAGACTGTTTTTGTCAGTGGGCAAACTTACAATATCAGCAAAAATCAAACACTTATTTCTCCCATTGTATAGCACAGTCCCTCGGTATATAGTGTACTCACTTATTATGTATAGCACAGTCTCTTAGTATATAGTGTTCTCACTTATTATGTATAGCACAGTCCCTTAGTATATAGTGTACTCACTTATAATGTATAGCACAATCCCTTAGTATGTAGTGTACTCACTTATTATGTATAGTACAGTCCCTTAATATATAGTGTACTCACTTATGTATAGATCTGTCTCTTAGTATATAGTGTACTCACTTATTTCCCCCCACTGTATAGCACAGTCCCTCAGTATATAGTGTACTCACTTATTATGTATAGTACAGTCCCTTAATATATAGTGTACTTACTTATTATATATAGCACAGTCCATTAGTATATAGTGTACTCACTTATTATGTATAGCACAGTCCCTTAGTACATAGTGTACTCACTTATGTATAGTGCCGTCCTTAGTTACATAGTTTCCTCTTTTATTATGTATAACACCGTCCCTTGTTACATACCATCCTCTCTAGTAATATATGGTGCCGTCCTTTATTATATAGCTTCCTCTGCTGTTATGTTCAGCACTGTCTCTTACATAGTGTATTCTTGTTATTTTTGTTAATCACAGCGCCCTCTTTTATTACATAGTCCTCTCTCTTGTTAAAATATAAAATGACTGCTGATGGAGGAACAGGTGATCAGTTCCTCCAATAGAAAAGAAGCTTTCCCAAGCTCCATCAACCGTCATTGCATTATATACTGTATCTAACAAGACAGGACAGTATGTAATAAAGACAGGGCTCTATATAATCTGATATGTACATAACAAGCGAGGGCACTGTGTAATAAGGGATGGCAATATACATAATAAAGTAGACTATCTAAGATACAGTGGGGAAAAAAAGTATTTAGTCAGTCAGCAATAGTGCAAGTTCCACCACTTAAAAAGATGAGAGGCATCTGTAATTTACATCATAGGTAGACCTCAACTATGGGAGACAAACTGAGAAAAAAAAATCCAGAAAATCACATTGTCTGTTTTTTTTTCATTTTATTTGCATATTATGGTGGAAAATAGGTATTTGGTCAGAAACAAGCAATCAAGATTTCTGGCTCTCACAGACCTGTAACTTCTTCTTTAAGAGTCTCATCTTTCCTCCACTCATTACCTGTAGTAATGGCACCTGTTTAAACTTGTTATCAGTATAAAAAGACACCTGTGCACACCCTCAAACAGTCTGACTCCAAACTCCACTATGGTGAAGACCAAAGAGCTGTCAAAGGACACCAGAAACAAAATTGTAGCCCTGCACCAGGCTGGGAAGACTGAATCTGCAATAGCCAACCAGCTTGGAGTGAAGAAATCAACTGTGGGAGCAATAATTAGAAAATGGAAGACATACAAGACCACTGATAATCTCCCTCGATCTGGTGCTCCACGCAAAATCCCACCCCGTGGGGTCAGAATGATCACAAGAACGGTGAGCAAAAATCCCAGAACCACGCGGGGGGACCTAGTGAATGAACTGCAGAGAGCTGGGACCAATGTAACAAGGCCTACCATAAGTAACACACTACGCCACCATGGACTCAGATCCTGCAGTGCCAGACGTGTCACACTGCTTAAGCCTGTACATGTCCGGGCCCGTCTGAAGTTTGCTAGAGAGCATTTGGATGATCCAGAGGAGTTTTGGGAGAATGTCCTATGGTCTGATGAAACCAAACTGGAACTGTTTGGTAGAAACACAACTTGTCGTGTTTGGAGGAAAAAGAATACTGAGTTGCATCCATCAAACACCATACCTACTGTAAAGCATGGTGGTGGAAACATCATGCTTTGGGGCTGTTTCTCTGCAAAGGGGCCAGGATGACTGATCCGGGTACATGAAAGAATGAATGGGGCCATGTATCGTGAGATTTTGAGTGCAAACCTCCTTCCATCAGCAAGGGCATTGAAGATGAAACGTGGCTGGGTCTTTCAACATGACAATGATCCAAAGCACACCACCAGGGCAACGAAGGAGTGGCTTCGTAAGAAGCATTTCAAGGTCCTGGAGTGGCCTAGCCAGTCTCCAGATCTCAACCCTATAGAAAACCTTTGGAGGGAGTTGAAAGTCCGTGTTGCCAAGCGAAAAGCCAAAAACATCACTGCTCTAGAGGAGATCTGCATGGAGGAATGGGCCAACATACCAACAACAGTGTGTGGCAACCTTGTGAAGACTTACAGAAAACGTTTGACCTCTGTCATTGCCAACAAAGGATATATCACAAAGTATTGAGATGAAATTTTGTTTCTGACCAAATACTTATTTTCCACCATAATATGCAAATAAACTGAAAAAAAACCCAGACAATGTGATTTTCTGGATTTTTTTTTCTCAGTTTGTCTCCCATAGTTGAGGTCTACCTATGATGTAAATTACAGACGCCTCTCATCTTTTTAAGTGGTGGAACTTGCACTATTGCTGACTGACTAAATACTTTTTTGCCCCACTGTATGTAGCTTTGTTGCCATAGAAGGAGGTGGGCCAAGACACATTTCTTGAACAGGGGCCTCAAGCTGTCAATGTCAAGCCCTGCATCAAACTAAGGCTAAGTTCACACTAGAGAAAACCAAAAGCAAAACACAAAACAAATATCCTGGAATAAAAAAGTAAAAAAATAAAAAAATATATTGCATAAATTGCATGAAGGTAGTAATAATAGTAATAATAAGGGTATTTAGTTAACATAATTTTGATCAAAATAATGTAGAAGCCATCCCGCCACGTCACGGCAACCCTTGTGGGACAGTCCTAACTCTTGTATTAAAAACCTTTCCACTTGTCAAGTGACGTAAATGTGAACAAGGACAGAGGGACTGAACCACCAGTAATGGTATAGGCCAGACAGGATGGATTTTCCAACTCAGAAACAGGGCGGTCACACCCTTATATGCACAGAATGCACAATGAAACAAATGAGAAACTGGGTCTGAGCAGAAAAAGTAAATTAATGTGCATGCAAAATGTAATTGCATATGAACACATGACCTTTACACAGAGAAAACCAAAAGCAAAACACAAAACAAATATCCTGGAATAAAAAAGTAAAAAAATATATTGCATAAATTGCATGAAGGTAGTAATAATAGTAATAATAAGGGTATTTAGTTAACATAATTTTGATCAAAATAATGTAGAAGCCATCCCGCCACGTCACGGCAACCCTTGTGGGACAGTCCTAACTCTTGTATTAAAAACCTTTCCACTTGTCAAGTGACGTAAATGTGAACAAGGACAGAGGGACTGAACCACCAGTAATGGTATAGGCCAGACAGGATGGATTTTCCAACTCAGAAACAGGGCGGTCACACCCTTATATGCACAGAATGCACAATGAAACAAATGAGAAACTGGGTCTGAGCAGAAAAAGTAAATTAATGTGCATGCAAAATGTAATTGCATATGAACACATGACCTTTACACAGAGAAAACCAAAAGCAAAACACAAAACAAATATCCTGGAATAAAAAAGTAAAAAAATATATTGCATAAATTGCATGAAGGTAGTAATAATAGTAATAATAAGGGTATTTAGTTAACATAATTTTGATCAAAATAATGTAGAAGCCATCCCGCCACGTCACGGCAACCCTTGTGGGACAGTCCTAACTCTTGTATTAAAAACCTTTCCACTTGTCAAGTGACGTAAATGTGAACAAGGACAGAGGGACTGAACCACCAGTAATGGTATAGGCCAGACAGGATGGATTTTCCAACTCAGAAACAGGGCGGTCACACCCTTATATGCACAGAATGCACAATGAAACAAATGAGAAACTGGGTCTGAGCAGAAAAAGTAAATTAATGTGCATGCAAAATGTAATTGCATATGAACACATGACCTTTACACAGAGAAAACCAAAAGCAAAACACAAAACAAATATCCTGGAATAAAAAAGTAAAAAAATATATTGCATAAATTGCATGAAGGTAGTAATAATAGTAATAATAAGGGTATTTAGTTAACATAATTTTGATCAAAATAATGTAGAAGCCATCCCGCCACGTCACGGCAACCCTTGTGGGACAGTCCTAACTCTTGTATTAAAAACCTTTCCACTTGTCAAGTGACGTAAATGTGAACAAGGACAGAGGGACTGAACCACCAGTAATGGTATAGGCCAGACAGGATGGATTTTCCAACTCAGAAACAGGGCGGTCACACCCTTATATGCACAGAATGCACAATGAAACAAATGAGAAACTGGGTCTGAGCAGAAAAAGTAAATTAATGTGCATGCAAAATGTAATTGCATATGAACACATGACCTTTACACAGAGAAAACCAAAAGCAAAACACAAAACAAATATCCTGGAATAAAAAAGTAAAAAAATATATTGCATAAATTGCATGAAGGTAGTAATAATAGTAATAATAAGGGTATTTAGTTAACATAATTTTGATCAAAATAATGTAGAAGCCATCCCGCCACGTCACGGCAACCCTTGTGGGACAGTCCTAACTCTTGTATTAAAAACCTTTCCACTTGTCAAGTGACGTAAATGTGAACAAGGACAGAGGGACTGAACCACCAGTAATGGTATAGGCCAGACAGGATGGATTTTCCAACTCAGAAACAGGGCGGTCACACCCTTATATGCACAGAATGCACAATGAAACAAATGAGAAACTGGGTCTGAGCAGAAAAAGTAAATTAATGTGCATGCAAAATGTAATTGCATATGAACACATGACCTTTACACAGAGAAAACCAAAAGCAAAACACAAAACAAATATCCTGGAATAAAAAAGTAAAAAAATATATTGCATAAATTGCATGAAGGTAGTAATAATAGTAATAATAAGGGTATTTAGTTAACATAATTTTGATCAAAATAATGTAGAAGCCATCCCGCCACGTCACGGCAACCCTTGTGGGACAGTCCTAACTCTTGTATTAAAAACCTTTCCACTTGTCAAGTGACGTAAATGTGAACAAGGACAGAGGGACTGAACCACCAGTAATGGTATAGGCCAGACAGGATGGATTTTCCAACTCAGAAACAGGGCGGTCACACCCTTATATGCACAGAATGCACAATGAAACAAATGAGAAACTGGGTCTGAGCAGAAAAAGTAAATTAATGTGCATGCAAAATGTAATTGCATATGAACACATGACCTTTACACAGAGAAAACCAAAAGCAAAACACAAAACAAATATCCTGGAATAAAAAAGTAAAAAAATATATTGCATAAATTGCATGAAGGTAGTAATAATAGTAATAATAAGGGTATTTAGTTAACATAATTTTGATCAAAATAATGTAGAAGCCATCCCGCCACGTCACGGCAACCCTTGTGGGACAGTCCTAACTCTTGTATTAAAAACCTTTCCACTTGTCAAGTGACGTAAATGTGAACAAGGACAGAGGGACTGAACCACCAGTAATGGTATAGGCCAGACAGGATGGATTTTCCAACTCAGAAACAGGGCGGTCACACCCTTATATGCACAGAATGCACAATGAAACAAATGAGAAACTGGGTCTGAGCAGAAAAAGTAAATTAATGTGCATGCAAAATGTAATTGCATATGAACACATGACCTATACACAGAGAAAACCAAAAGCAAAACACAAAACAAATATCCTGGAATAAAAAAGTAAAAAAATATATTGCATAAATTGCATGAAGGTAGTAATAATAGTAATAATAAGGGTATTTAGTTAACATAATTTTGATCAAAATAATGTAGAAGCCATCCCGCCACGTCACGGCAACCCTTGTGGGACAGTCCTAACTCTTGTATTAAAAACCTTTCCACTTGTCAAGTGACGTAAATGTGAACAAGGACAGAGGGACTGAACCACCAGTAATGGTATAGGCCAGACAGGATGGATTTTCCAACTCAGAAACAGGGCGGTCACACCCTTATATGCACAGAATGCACAATGAAACAAATGAGAAACTGGGTCTGAGCAGAAAAAGTAAATTAATGTGCATGCAAAATGTAATTGCATATGAACACATGACCTATACACAGAGAAAACCAAAAGCAAAACACAAAACAAATATCCTGGAATAAAAAAGTAAAAAAATATATATTGCATAAATTGCATAAAGGTAGTAATAATAGTAATAATAAGGGTATTTAGTTAACATAATTTTGATCAAAATAATGTAGAAGCCATCCCGCCACGTCACGGCAACCCTTGTGGGACAGTCCTAACTCTTGTATTAAAAACCTTTCCACTTGTCAAGTGACGTAAATGTGAACAAGGACAGAGGGACTGAACCACCAGTAATGGTATAGGCCAGACAGGATGGATTTTCCAACTCAGAAACAGGGCGGTCACACCCTTATATGCACAGAATGCACAATGAAACAAATGAGAAACTGGGTCTGAGCAGAAAAAGTAAATTAATGTGCATGCAAAATGTAATTGCATATGAACACATGACCTTTACACAGAGAAAACCAAAAGCAAAACACAAAACAAATATCCTGGAATAAAAAAGTAAAAAAATATATTGCATAAATTGCATGAAGGTAGTAATAATAGTAATAATAAGGGTATTTAGTTAACATAATTTTGATCAAAATAATGTAGAAGCCATCCCGCCACGTCACGGCAACCCTTGTGGGACAGTCCTAACTCTTGTATTAAAAACCTTTCCACTTGTCAAGTGACGTAAATGTGAACAAGGACAGAGGGACTGAACCACCAGTAATGGTATAGGCCAGACAGGATGGATTTTCCAACTCAGAAACAGGGCGGTCACACCCTTATATGCACAGAATGCACAATGAAACAAATGAGAAACTGGGTCTGAGCAGAAAAAGTAAATTAATGTGCATGCAAAATGTAATTGCATATGAACACATGACCTTTACACAGAGAAAACCAAAAGCAAAACACAAAACAAATATCCTGGAATAAAAAAGTAAAAAAATATATTGCATAAATTGCATGAAGGTAGTAATAATAGTAATAATAAGGGTATTTAGTTAACATAATTTTGATCAAAATAATGTAGAAGCCATCCCGCCACGTCACGGCAACCCTTGTGGGACAGTCCTAACTCTTGTATTAAAAACCTTTCCACTTGTCAAGTGACGTAAATGTGAACAAGGACAGAGGGACTGAACCACCAGTAATGGTATAGGCCAGACAGGATGGATTTTCCAACTCAGAAACAGGGCGGTCACACCCTTATATGCACAGAATGCACAATGAAACAAATGAGAAACTGGGTCTGAGCAGAAAAAGTAAATTAATGTGCATGCAAAATGTAATTGCATATGAACACATGACCTTGCAATTTATGCAATATATTTTTTTACTTTTTTATTCCAGGATATTTGTTTTGTGTTTTGCTTTTGGTTTTCTCTGTGTAAAGGTCATGTGTTCATATGCAATTACATTTTGCATGCACATTAATTTACTTTTTCTGCTCAGACCCAGTTTCTCATTTGTTTCATTGTGCATTCTGTGCATATAAGGGTGTGACCGCCCTGTTTCTGAGTTGGAAAATCCATCCTGTCTGGCCTATACCATTACTGGTGGTTCAGTCCCTCTGTCCTTGTTCACATTTACGTCACTTGACAAGTGGAAAGGTTTTTAATACAAGAGTTAGGACTGTCCCACAAGGGTTGCCGTGACGTGGCGGGATGGCTTCTACATTATTTTGATCAAAATTATGTTAACTAAATACCCTTATTATTACTATTATTACTACCTTCATGCAATTTATGCAATATATTTTTTTACTTTTTTATTCCAGGATATTTGTTTTGTGTTTTGCTTTTGGTTTTCTCTGTGTAAAGGTCATGTGTTCATATGCAATTACATTTTGCATGCACATTAATTTACTTTTTCTGCTCAGACCCAGTTTCTCATTTGTTTCATTGTGCATTCTGTGCATATAAGGGTGTGACCGCCCTGTTTCTGAGTTGGAAAATCCATCCTGTCTGGCCTATACCATTACTGGTGGTTCAGTCCCTCTGTCCTTGTTCACATTTACGTCACTTGACAAGTGGAAAGGTTTTTAATACAAGAGTTAGGACTGTCCCACAAGGGTTGCCGTGACGTGGCGGGATGGCTTCTACATTATTTTGATCAAAATTATGTTAACTAAATACCCTTATTATTACTATTATTACTACCTTCATGCAATTTATGCAATATATTTTTTTACTTTTTTATTCCAGGATATTTGTTTTGTGTTTTGCTTTTGGTTTTCTCTGTGTAAAGGTCATGTGTTCATATGCAATTACATTTTGCATGCACATTAATTTACTTTTTCTGCTCAGACCCAGTTTCTCATAAGTTCACACTAGGCGGTTTTGCTGCATTTTTTCTGCAGCAAAACCTGGGTTCTTGGCAGAAAAGAAGCAGCATCAAAAAACGCATTTTTGTTGCGTTTTTCAGGATCCCAAAGTTCAGCTTTGCATCTACCACAGAAGCACGGGTCACCAATACAAGACAAATATTCATGAAAAAATACACATGCAAATGTAACAGCTGAGGGAGGTGAATTGGTCTGGAATAACGTACCCAAGACACTGGCAGTGCATTGAGTTTGTAGGACACTGTTTAACTTTCACACTTTGGTCTGTCATCCAGTTGCTCAAGCATTGTGCAATCTCACCTTTGCTAGCCAATGTTTAAGCCCCCGTCACACATAGCGATCTCGCTAGCGAGATCGCTGCTGAGTCACAAGTTTTGTGACGCAACAGCGATCTCACCAGCGAGATCGCTGTGTGTGACACTTCTCAGCGACCGGTCCCCCTGCCGGGTATCGCTGATTGTCCTGGAATGGCCAGGACATTTTTTTGATTGCTGGTCTCCCGCTGGTCAGCTCGCATCGCGGGAGACCAGCGATCAGCGAGCTGCCGCTGGTAACTAAGGTAATCATCGGGTTTCTAAGCGGCGCGCAGCACTTAGACACTTGATGTGTACCTTAGTTACCAGCGCGCTGGTGCAGGGAGCTGGTAACCAAGGTACACATCGGGTTTCTAAGTGCCGCGCGCAGCTTAGAAACCCGATGTGTACTTGGTTACCAGCTCCCTGCACCAGCGCGCTGGTAACTAAGGTACACAGTGGGTAACTAGGCGACGTGCGTCGCTTGTTACCCACATGTCGCTAGTGCTGATCGCTGGTGAAGCTGCCTGTTTGGCAGCTCACCAGCGATCATGTAGCAACACACCAGCGATCCTGACAAGGTCATATCGTTGTCGGAATCGCTGGTGCGTCGCTATGTGTGACGGGGCCCTTACTTTCTATGCGTCATTAATTTAATTAAACTATACTAATCCGAACTGCCATCTCAGCATCTCAGGTGACCAAGACAAGATGGTAAACCTGGAAAAATCACAAAAATAAATGGGCTTCATATACTGCTGTACTTGCTTTTTTTCATCACCCATTGCTTTCAATGGGCGAAAAATGCTGAAAAAACGCTGAAAGAAGTGATATGTTCATGTTCAAAAAAACATGTAAAGCCCAACATGTTGATGAAAAAAAAACAGTGTGTGAGCATGAGATTTCTGAAATCTCATAGACTTTGCTGGTACTGTAAAATGCAGCTGGAAATTAGCATAAAAAACTCATCTAAAAACGTAGCAAAAATAACTAGTGTGAACTTAGCCTAAGGGCTCACTCACAATAGCGTATAACTCGAACGAGTGCTATGCGAGTGGTTCAGCAAATCGGAGCACGCACATCCATGAAAGTCTACGGGTGCATGTAAAACATAGGACTGCACTTGGAGGACATCTGAGTGCAGTTCAAAATACCTGCGCAGTGACAATGGAGAAGATGGAGAAATTAAGTTCTCCATCTTTTCCACACCTGTGCTAAGATTCTCTCATTCGACAGAATCTGATCACTCACAGATTTTGACCCAAGTGTCATTAGCATAGTCGTCCCGATTCTCTCGCATGAAATAATCTATGCTAGTGTGAACGTACCCTATGTGAGCAGCTACTAAAATATCATCACAAAAGCAAACATGTATTTGAAGCTGCTGGTGCCTCTGGAGTCCTGCAAACCTCAAGGTGTAGGTTCATCGAGAGGCTTGCAGTTGTGCATACACCACCCCTAAACTATGGTCACAAGTAGAAACTGTTGCAGTGGGCCCACAGATACATAACTGGTCTTGTTTACTGATGAGTGCTGTGAAACCCTTGATGGTTCAGATCGATGATGTAGTGGATGGGGTAGTGGATGGTTGGTAGATGGCCACCATGTGTCAATCAGCCTGTGCCGTAAACAAGGAGGTGGCACAGTCATGTTTTGGGCCAGAATCATGGTGAGGCCAGGGTCACACTTGCGAGAAACTCTCACGAGTCTCGCATCTTAATACCCCGGATTGGACCGTACAAGATTGCTTCCCAGTTCCTTCCAAGTCTGACCTCATTACAATGACATTTCCTTCAGTCTGTTTCACCCCAGACATGAATTAATCAATCACTACATTTGGTGACCCCGGTGAAGCATCTGGCCCGTCTGGACCGATCTCGTCGAAGTACCAACTCCTTTCATCTCCTTAGTCCAGCCAACTTCTGTCCTAAAAGCATTGGCCCAGGCGGTAAGGTGCCACATCTTCCTTTTCCTGTTCTGACCCACTGCTAAGACCAGCACTGGCCATGGGTAACGTGGGTAATAACGACTTAACGTTAGGTGACTACCAAGCTGTCCGGGCCTATAGCCCATGTGGACTCTTGGGCACCCTGGAGCCGTCTGACTAAACCACCCTTCCTCACCTACCTTACTCTCGGCAGCCCCTCCTACATTTAACCCTCTAAGAACCTACTATCAGGCCCCACTTGTATACCCCCACCTAGTGCCCGCAACATAATTACAACTACCCAGCCTATGGGGAAACTATATACTAAGAGTGCCCTCCTCTAATGTCCCATAAAGGATGCACTAACTTTCCCTAACTGTACATACACAAATGACACATAATGTACATGCAGTATCATCTTACAAGAACATGAGGGAATATATAGTTATCTATACAATGATAACACATTCAAGTGGCAATACCATAAGTAATGAGCGGTAATACATTGTTATACATGTAGCAGTACCGCAGGCAATAATCATAAAAATACGTCTGTAAACATTAGGAACTGGCAGACAGTCAGAGGGAAGGGAAGCGTAAGAGACATCATATCTTACCCCCTTAAAAGGGTAGGAAGTAGTTCACATCAAAACAGCAGCTCTGGGAGGCTATTCTTACATCCTACAAAGAAATTCAAGCGTAAACTATCCAAACACTCACAGTGGATACAAGAATTGTGACGGTGATATCAAAGAAGGGGTCCTATGTTATCATGTAACTTAGCCTAAGATGTTTTTGATTGAAAAAGCTTTGGATTTTCAGTAAATATGACTTCTTAATGCTGCAAATTCAACAAATGACCATTTTCAGTTTTTTTTTTACAATGTATAAAATGTTTGGAAACTCTGTTGAATATAATAATTTTATATATGTATACTCGCGCTTTAACTCAGTCACAACAAATCATTACTGATAAAAACACCAAAAAAATACCTTATTTTGGTTTGTTGAAAGATGTTCAATTAGTGGATGAGGAGGGACGTGGTTAATAGCACGTGGTTAATCAGGGATGATGAAGGAATCCGAAGTGATTCTGAAACGCGTCGGATTAGAAAGATTGGCTCCTTCTGCACACTATGCTTTTTGTTGGATTACACGTGACACTGTTAGTCACGCTACCTTAAGACGTCACATAGGTCCTAGTTAACCACAGGACCTGCTGGCGCTTACCGCGCCTTTTTGCGGCTACCGCTCACTTCAGCAGCCCACCTAGTGAGCCCGTCTCTAGCCGGGATATAACTCCAGGACTAACTTTTCAGAAGTCAGGGCAAGACGAACAACGGATCCATCTACTTTAACAAGACATCCCTCCTATAAAGGTACCGGACTTTGCCCGCTTGTACTGGCACATGACCCGAGCACTCACAGCGCTTTGAATAAGAGAAGCTTATGTAAACCTATAGCGCTAGACTATTTTGTCTAGGAGCGCATCCATGCGTTATTAGTGCACAATTTGGGGATTAACTCATTTTAATCAGTTGGGCACATAACTGCTAAATAGCGCTTAAATACTTTTACCGCATGTTAAAAAAGGCATGAATTTTTACATATTTTTTCACTCATTCACATTTATTTAGTGCCTCTATATAAAGCTCCTAAATAATTATTCGTCTTCCTAACTTTTACTTGGTTATTATAGGCATTTGCTATTAACCACGTCCCTCCTCATCCACTAATTGAACATCTTTCAACAGACCAAAATAAGGTATTTTTTTGGTGTTTTTATGAGTAATGATTTGTTGTGACTGAGTTGAAGCGCGAGTATACATACATATATATATATATATATATATATATATATATATATATACACAATTTTGAGGAACAATACCCTATTGTGGTAGGGGATTATTGATACTCGCAGCTAATTCAGCACATATATATCTGCACCACTAAATCTATCTAATTGAATATAATAATTTGGAACAGTATATTTTGAGGTTCTTGTAGTTTTGAAAAAAAAATACTATTATCATTGGAAGGTTTGTCCAATAGAGTTTGATTTATTCTCTAACGTTGATGATTTGAACATTATATTGACTCATTTGCAACGACCATCTAAGAAATCTGATTAAATTAGCATTTGCATAATAATTTGGAATATGGTGAATCGCTCTAGCCTTCAGCTTCAGTGCTTTGGTCAGTGTGGTATTTTTCCAGTGAATTGTCACTTATAATACGTTTAATAATTAATCAAGATCCTGAAACATACCGTATTTTTTTTCTGATTTGTTTTTATTTTCTGATGATAGATTTTTTATTCTATTTACTGCACTTGACTAATGGGGGCAAACATCTTTTCTGAGCCTTCAATAACTGCATTTAGAGATATTTTTTACTGATGGGATAGTACTCTAGGCAAGATCTGTGATCTGAGCAAGGCTCACTGTTCAGGAAAGAGGAGGAAGTGAGCTGTGACATTACCTATGGTAGATCCTGTGTTCTCTATACATAAATGCTCCCTGCCATTGTAGTCCTGTCTGTGATGATAATGAAATGACTAATGAAAAGTCATTTCTACAGAACAGGCTTAGTGCCTAGAGTAAAAAAAACTGCAAGATTTCAGATTATTTTTTGCAGAGATAGTAAAGAAAGTCTAGGAAAAAAAAAATATTTTACCTAAAAACGTAAAGGGTCATTCACAACACTGATCTTCAGGAGAGCACCTGTCTCCTGCATCCTGGCTTTCTGCTTGCCAGTGGCATTGCTCTTCTGCTTACTTGATTGACAGTGCCGACCATTTTGCACCCTTGCGCCGCTGCCTGAACTGTCCATTTCAGGATGCAATAAGCAGAGGCAGCTTTGTTGCTGCAGGCTAGAGATCGCAGGGTCAGTGAAGCTGGCTGGGTCCCACAATCCCAGTCATCTTCAGAGCAGCACCAAATAGCTCTATAGAAAAGATCTTGTAAGTGCTGGGCTCATTGCCAAAGTGACCGGCTATCACTGATGGACTGCAGTAGTGACCACAAAGCTAGGTATTGAGCAGTAAACAATGCAATTAAAAATCCCCTGTTCTTGAGAATGGAGATGATTTTACATAACAAATTTTCTTTTGAACCCAATTTTCAATTGGAATCATTTATCATGTCAAGAATTACATCAGTGACACTGTCCACATCTCAAGATCACTATACAGTCACCAACAAAATGTCGCCGCACTGTGATCCTAAACTTCATCCTCCATTATCCTTTTACAAACGCTCAGAAGAATTCACTGAACAAGAGGACCCAATGCCTACCTGGAAGAACTGAAGGATTCATGGTTACTGGGAAGCTGAATGGACTTGTTGACAGATGAACTGGAGACTGGTAAAGATATCTGTCTTCAAATGTTGGCCCTGGATTGGTAAGTTCTTTGTCTGTCCCTGTCCTGCGTCTAGCGGACATGGAAGGAATAGGATTACTTGTCTTCTCCTGGCTGTCTTGGCTTTCAGTCATAGTCTTGTCTGCTGCAGATTCGGTATTTACTTTTCCAATGTCACATCTATTAAATGTCTCGGTATCATCTTCTTTTTTCTCCTCTTTCTCCTCTTCAGTAGCAGAAGGTGAAGACTGGGGTTTGCTTTCTGTTGGTATCTTTTGCACTCCAATATTGCTTTCTGTAATTTTTGGATTGCCGGCTCTTCTACCTGGTCTGCGGGCTCTTTCCTTCTGCAGGCTATTAATAGGAGCATACGGACTAGTCTTCAAAATTGTGCTACCATGAAGGATGTCTAGGGCATTGCGATGGACAAATAAATCTGAGGGAAGCTGGCCTTCTGGACACATCTGCCGACCTCTGATTGCTATTGTGTTGGATGGCATCCCATGATAGAGAAATGGTGAGTCCATATCAACTAAACCTTTTCTATGAGACTTGTCCATCTCTCTTTGGTGATACATTGCATTAATTTCCATATCCATCCTATGCATCAAAATAAATATGGGTAAGTAAATTAAAAAGTAAATACACATTGTTAAAAATTAAATTTGCTGGAGGAAGTTCTTTTCCAGTGCAACAGATGAAATATAGTGTTACGTGTATCCATTCAAATAAATAGAAGTGAATGTAATACATGTATGGATCAGGTTGGCCGGAATACAAAATGATCCTTGGTAGAGGATCTTCACTCTAGTAACTAGAGTCTAGTTGATAGAGGATCTCCACTCTTTTTTGTAAAGCCGAGCAGAAAGTCTCTAATTATGATTTTCATATAACGTAATAGTGCATATAGAAAAACCTCCAAAAAAATTTGTTTTTGGGATCAAAAGACAAAGCGGACACCAAGGTAGCAACAGAAAAAAAGATCCCTAAAACTTCACTTTTAATCAATACATAAAAACAAGACAATCCCAGTTCATATGGACTAGGGTAATAAACAACACCAGACACAGAATAATAAATACTTCAGGCTACTAAACTCGCCCTAATAAGCCCTGGCAATCCCTGCCTGGCCGCGGAGGTTGGCACCCTAATTGTAGACGATAGTGGTGCCCCCGCTCAACGTCGGTGACCCTAATACACCCTAAAAAACCCTAGTGTACGGCGAGGATACACAGAAAAACACAACCACACAATAAACACCCGAAAAAACCCCTGGTGGAGAGACTGTATAACGTCTCTAAGATAATTAACTTATCTCGTACTAGAATCATGGGCAAATAAACCCACCCTAGATAGTATCTCGTAGTAAAAAATACTGATATATAGCAGCTTTTGTTAACTTATCTCGTAATGAAAAAGACTTATGCTGCAAAAAGGGATAGTCCTACATATGGACAATAGCGTTGTAAGATAGATACTTATCAGCCATCCAAAAATATGAGGCCCAGCCAAACAATAGGTCTATCAGCGTTATAAGATTGATACTTATCAGCCATCAGGAGATATGAGGCCCAGCCCGACGCGTTTCCCCCTCCTAGATACCGAGGGTTTATCAGGGGCAGAGAGAAAAAGGGGATTCCATCACCCTGGCCAAAAGATCAGTACAATGTGCGGTGTCATATTTTTGGATGGCTGATAAGTATCTATCTTACAACGCTATTGTCCATATGTAGGACTATTATGTCCACTAAGCGTTTTATATATATTATTTATATGCCACTAATTTCCATCTGGTGGATACAATTTTTTGTGGTTATTTAACCTGAAGTGCTGTGTGCATTATTGTGGGTGCACTTTTTACTGTATAAACGTTTTTTCTTTTTTCCCCTTTTTTTTGGGGGGTATATCTGGTCTATCCCTTTTTGCAGCATAAGTCTTTTTCATTACGAGATAAGTTAACAAAAGCTGCTATATATCAGTATTTTTTACTACGAGATACTATCTAGGGTGGGTTTATTTGCCCATGATTCTAGTACGAGATAAGTTAATTATCTTAGAGACGTTATACAGTCTCTCCACCAGGGGTTTTTTCGGGTGTTTATTGTGTGGTTGTGTTTTTCTGTGTATCCTCGCCGTGGACTAGGGTTTTTTAGGGTGTATTAGGGTCACCGACGTTGAGCGGGGGCGCCACTATCGTCTACAATTAGGGTGCCAACCTCCGCGGCCAGGCAGGGATTGCCAGGGCTTATTAGGGCGAGTTTAGTGGCCTGAAGTATTTATTATTCTGTGTCTGGTGTTGTTTATTACCCTAGTCCATATGAACTGGGATTGTCTAGTTTTTATGTATTGATTAAAAGTGAAGTAATAGTGCATATAGACAGATATAGATGATGTGAAACAACTCACTGAACGGTTTGTTCCACAATGAAATTTTACATTTCTGTTGGACCACGAAAACCTCCCCAAAAATGCACTTGGATTAAATAAAAAAAAAAACCCGCCTCTTAAATGGTGTTATTACAGAATTATGATGACCTTTGTTGCTGTTTTTTTATTTCCTTTAAGAACGCCCACTTAAGATGCCCAAAGCTGACTTCTGTTGGCTTGTCTGATCCAGGCTGTGGGACCAAGTCACTGAGCATGTGTGACCACCAGTATTGGACACATTAGATGGATGTTTTAGGAGAGAATCAATACATCACTGATGGGTGTATAAAAGTAATATCTAGACAAAGGAACATTTGATTCTAAATTATTCAAATGTAAAACCTATTCTGTTTTTTCCTGATCAAACCGAGTAACTAAGTAGTGCTCCAGCATTTTTCTTCCTTATCGAGTCTCTTGGCAATAGTTATTATGAGCGCAGTGCACATATTAAAATCCTTACAAATTACTGCCATCTTTCTGTTCCCAGCGCCATTATGGTGCTTTTCTGCGCCATATGGCCACAGGTCTGAATTCATGGCTTACATTGCTTCATCGGTTTGGATCGGGAGTCACTTTCTCAATGCAAGTCTATGAGACTCACATCAAGGCTCTTATAGACTTACATTGAGAAAGATATTTTTTTTGTTTTGACAGAATATTCTATGTGAGATATTTGGTGCAAAAGAGAAGCGGAACGACACTGGGAACAGAAGAAGGAAGCGATCAGTATTTTAATGCATCCACCATGCAAAGTGCAACTTTAAAGGGGATCTGCTGGCTGTTTTGTGTGTGGGCAACCTATTAAGTTGTGACTTTTGTCTAGGTGATGTGTTTCGGTGAAAGGGTATGAGAAACGGGAAGAAACTGGGAAAAGTACTCATAAATACAGCAGAGTTTTAATATATCTGTCCGCTGTGTTCTTTATAAACATTTCATGTGTCAATCTGTTTACAAGCAGTTCAGATTTGTAAGTGTAATGTGTAATACATTGACCTTACATTGGGCATCATATTTAGCTGGCTGACAGATGCGCGTTAATATTTATTTGTGGACCAACCCTTTAGATTATGTATTATGAAGTTGTCATATGGAGTATGTGTTGTAAAGTTGTCACGCCGGTTTCTGAGACCGGAGGGTATGTATGTGTTGTAATGTGGGCGCAGCCTTGCTCCAGACACTTGTATGGAGAGAGGCCGCGCCATCTAATAACCACGCTCACCAAACAACCGCATCACTAGTCAGGGCACGGACTTGCTCTATACAAGTGTATGGAGCGAGGTCACACCCACTGGACGGGTCCTGGATGGGGGTATGTATAACACGTATATAACCTCCGGTCCCAAGCCAGTAACCGGCAAATCTCGTCAGCACACAGTGCGTGCTCTGGCGGGCTTTATAAGTCTGTAGTCACACAGAGTGACTGCAGACTTATCGGTTTGGAATGGACAACCACTTTAATGCTTCCTGCAAGAAATCAGCATGGCAACTCTAAATAAGTTTACATATTCTGGGCATACCAGAAGTTATTGGATACAATTTAATTGGTTTTAGAAATGTATTGACATTGGTATACTTATTTCCATTACATACACGGCATAGAAAAAAGTTCATGGAATCACAATATTTTATGTTCTCTTTACGAAAGCATTATTATAGCTGAGGGGAAAAGGCTGCAAAACCAAGGCAGTGGGAAACGTTTTAAAGACATTTCATAAAATGCTAATGGAAGAATCAGCACTAAGACTGATTAATTAAAATAATATCTTAGCTCTACAGTGCTCCATAACTTGGTGCCTCTTTATTGGGACCAAAGGGACTTTAGTTATGATAGTATGACTATACTAGAAAGTATAAGGGAAAGCAAAGCGAGCCTGGTATTTTTCAGGCTCTTTTTAGAAGATTCAATGGTCAAATAGTGGTTTCATTTCTGAACATACTGCTCTGGCAAAAATTAAGAGACCACTGCACAGTTTTATAAAAATCAGCTTCTCTACATGTCTGACAGCCATTCCATTCCAGTGTCAGTTGAATTCCAACCAGAGGACACCTCATTCTACTTAATGTGCTTCTGATTAGGTGATCACCTGAACCAAATCTTATTTAACGAAGGAAAGTATAAAAAAAACCTGCTGTGTTGTTCACAATCCTCTTGCAATAGGACAAGGTGGATGGCAAAACAAGTGCTAGTAATATCCCAAAAGTAATAGGAATGAAAAAATAACTTTTAACCATGCCAAAGGAGTTGAAAAGAAAAGTCGAGTGATGAAAAGGGCTCAATTCTGGCTTTACTAGCAGAGGGATACAGTGAGCCTCATGTTGCCTTCATCCTTAAAATTTCTAAGACGACAGTCCATTACAATAAGGTCAAGCAGCAGACATTGGGGACAACAAAGCTACAGACCAGCAGAGGGCGAAAACGAGTATCCACTGACCAGGATGACCGTCATCTTATTCGAATGTCACTAAGCAACGGCAGGATGGCATTAAGTGACCTACAAAAGGAATGGCAAATGGCAGCTGGGGTGAAGTGCACAGCAATAACAGGCTCCTAGAGGCAGGGCTCAAGTCGTGTAATGGTAGAAAAAAGATTTTAATCAATGAGAAGCATAGAAGAGCCAGGCAGAAGTTTGCCAAAGACCATAAGGATTGGACCATAGAGGACTGTAGTAAGGTAATCTTCTCTGATGAGTCTAATTTTCAGCTTTGCCCAACACCTGGTCATCTAATGGTTAGACGGAGACCTATAGATGCGTACAAGCCACAGTGTCTTGCACCCAATGTGAAATTTGTTGGAGGATTGGTGATGATCTGGGGATGCTTCAGCAAGGCTGGATTTGGGCATGTTAATCTTTGAGAAGGACGCATGAATCAAACCGCAAGCAAGGTTATCCTGGAAAAACAGTTGATTCCTTCTGCTCAGGCAATGTTCCCCAGTCTGAGGACTGGTTTTTCCAGCAGGACAATGCACCATGCCACACAGCTAGGTCAATCAGTGTGTGGATGAAGGACCACACATCAAATCCCTGTCATGGTCAGCCCGCTCTCCAGACCTGAACCCCATTGAAAACCTCTGGAATGTAATCAAGAGGAAGATGGATAGTCACAAGCCATCAAACAAAGAAGAACTGCTTAAATTTTTGTACCAGGAGTGGCATAAGGTCACCCAAAAGCAGTGTGAAAAACTGGCGGAAAGCATGCCAAGACGCATGACATGAAAGTTATGATTAAAAATCATGGTTATTCCACATAATATTGATTTCTTAACTCTTCCTGAGTAAAAACATTAGTATTGTTGTTTCTAAATGATTATGAACTTGTTTTCTTAGCATTATTTGAGATCTGCAAGCTGTACATTTTTTCTTATTGTGACCATTTCTCATTTTCTGAAAATAAATACAAAATTTAGTGCTTGGAAATTCAAAGACATGTTGTCAGTAGTTTATAGAATAAAAGAACAATTTACATTTTACTCAAAAATATACCTATAAAGAGAAAAATCAGACAAACTGAAAATTTTGCAGTGATCTCTTAATTTTTGTCAGAGCTGTATTTGCAACCTCTTGGAGACAAAAAGGAAATGTCACCATCTCAAAAGTGGCATAGTATATCCGCACTGCGCCCTTAAGCATGCTATTTCCTTTTTTATTATACACCATGTGGTCCCAGAGGTATAGGCCCTTTCATTTAGTGCTAGTTTTATAGCCTTTTCCAAGGAGACGTGGCTCACAAGATTCTGGGGCCGTGTCTTTAGTCTGCTCTGCATAATTACCCTGTGACTCCTGCAATAAAAATTAGCAAGAAATAAAAAGGCCCATATCTCTGGGACCGTGTGGCGGATTTGAAAAAAATGGCATACTCAGCAAAGCAGTGCGAATAAGATAAAAGCAAAAACTGGCGCCTTTTATCCTGATGACAGATCTTCTATAACGTATATCTACAGTAGGTTTAAATTTTTGAGCAGCAATAAATGTATATTAGATACAATACAGCAGCTCTCATGGTTTCTGTTAATTGGTTTATCTAGGACTATATCATTTTATTTATACAAGCCTAAGAACTATTAGGCAGAGAGTTATTAACTACTGTTTTGTACGGCGTTGATCTGTGCTGGCTCAGAGAGGTCACAGAGAAGTCACAGACCACACCGGCTTGTGACTCAGTGGCTTCCGCTGACATCACATCAACAGAACAGCAGCTTCTCTCCTGCTCTGCTCTGTTGACGGGGTGTGACTGCCGACGTCATGCTGATCGACAGCTGGCTCCCAATTGCCTAACTGGGCTGGGGAGCCAGCTGTAAATCAGCATGATGTCAGCAGTCACGCCCGGCTAACAGAGCAGCCTGGAAGAAGAAGATCTGCTCTGTTAATGTTGAGCAACAGAATTTCCGGTAGAAGAGGTCAGTGACCGCTCTGTGCCGGCACCAGGTAGAACAGGCAGGTACATGCCTCTGTTTGCAACTACCTGTCTGTTAGCTTTTAAGCCCATAGTAAAAAATATATATAATAGCCCTAGGCAACCTCTTTAATATCTCTCTTAATGCTTGCTGATAGGGCGGCGTCCTCTTGCTGATGTCATCGTTGTGCTGCATGCTCTGAGCAAATCAAATTCCTCACAGCCATCCCATCTTGTACACCGAGGCACAGAGACTACAGCTGCATCCCTCTCCTCCATGTCTACTATTACTATTGTGACTAAATGATTTTATAGAACTAGAGTTCTCTATAAGTTTCAAGCCACTGGAATACGAGGAAGGTGCCACTTTCTACATAGTTTTATAAAATTAACGTGATACTGATTTAGGCAAAAACAATAGGCCCACGTCACATATTCTCGTTTTACTTCTTCTATACGTCTCTGCATCTTTTATATCGTTATGATACTTTTCAATAGCTGAAACTCTTAAATACCTGTTCATATTTTGTTTCTGTAATAGTTCCTGTCTCCTAGCCATAAAATCCAATGGTTCTGTATGTAGGAAGTTGCCATAACCTAGGAACAAAGTAGAGCGTCAGTTTAAAGGCTATATACATTCTCTTTAATGGATCAGGATTATTATATTTTGCCCTGAAGAATTATAAGAGAATCTACTTCAATACATACAGTATACACTTGAATATATACTGCATATACAGGAACACACACACATATATATATATATATATATATATAGATAGATCTTGTAAGACAGCGGCTTTCAGGACAGGGCAGTAATGAGGCAGTGACCCAAGATAGATCAACTCGAATGTCTTTATTTTGGCAACTTACGAAAACAAACTCAAAAGTTGTCCTCCAGTTCGCAGCCGGATCATCCGTGACAGTCCTTATCAATCCGTTGCCATGGGCGACAGCACCATTGCGTAACTCATGGGTTCGGCAATGGTTTTTGCTTTGTCTGGCTCTGACCTGTGTTCAGTTTCACACAGACCTGACATCCACCAAGCTCATGCTCTGTTGCTTGAAAAAAAATACTGACCCACCCAAACCTTAACTGAAAGTTTAAAAGGGAATCGTGGACATGGGCCATGTCCAAGACCCGTAGTGGAGGGAAAGATCTGTCCCTCTACCTTCCTACAGATCTCTCCAAAAATAAAAGCCCATGTCAGAATTTTCTAAATCTGACTTGGTCAAATAGATTGATAAAGTCCACACTCTCTTTTCTTTTGCTGTGGCTATAATTACAATGCTCTCCAGCTGGTTCAGTATGTTTCTATGCACATCCTGGGGGACACGTAATGACCTCCATATATGATTCCCCTTGCTGCCTCACAATATATAATCCCAATTCCAGAAAAATTTTGGATGTTGTGTAAAATGTAAAAAAAAAAACAAGAAATTATATCAGAACATAGAACAGAAGGTTAAAGTTACACATTTCTCCATTTCATTTGGAAAAAAATAACTCATTTAAAAGTTGGTGGGGCAAGACGTCTCAAAAAGGTGGGACAGGGTTAACTAAAGGCTGAAGAAGTAAGTGATACTAATGAAAAACAGCTGGAAGGGCAATTTTTAACTAAATCACATGACTATATAAAAGAGTACGCTAGAGAGGTGGAGTCTTTCAGAAGGAAATATGGTCAGAGGTTCACCAAGTGGTGAACAATTGTATCTTAAAATTGTACAACAATTTCAGAAAAATATTCCTCAACATAAAATTATCCCACTATCTACAGTACAAAATATCAAAAGATTCAGAGATTCTGGAGAAATCCATGTGCACAAGCTATTTCAACAGTTAATACTGGAAGCCCATGACCTATGGTCCCTCAGGCAACACTGCATTAAAAACAGGCATGATCCTGTCTTGGAAATTACTGCATGGCCTCAGGAATACTTCCAGAAATTTTTTTGCGACAGTACTCTGTGCAATCCACAGATACAAGTTAAAGCTGAATCTTACAATGAAGAATCCATACATCAACACAATCCAGAAAAGCTGCTGTGCTCTCTGGGCCAGAGCGTTTTTAAAATAGACTAAGACAAAATGGAATATTTTTCTGTGGTCAGATGAATCAAAACCCACATGGTACCAAAGACACCGTGTCTTCCTGACTCGGAGGAGAGGGACCATCCAGCTTGTTATCAGTGCACAGTTCTTTTATATCTGATGGTATGGGATTGTATTTGTGCCTAAGGCATGGACACGTTAGACATCTTGAAAGGCACTATCAATGCTGAGCATTATAAAGAGGTTTTAGAACAACATTTTTCTCCATCCAAGCATTGTCTATTTCAGGGAAGGCCTTGGATATTTCAGCAAGACAATGCTAGATGACATATTGCATCCATCACAACAGCATGACTTTGAAAAAGAAGGGTTCAGGTGATGAACCGGCCACCTGCAGCCCAGATCTTTCACCAATAGAAAACATTTTCTGCATTATGAAATGAAGAATCTGATAAAGAAAATTCCAGGACTTTTGTGCAGCACAAACCCTGCATTAGAGGAGAATGGGACAACATTCCTCTTCCAAACCTTTAGCAATTGGTCTCCTGATTTCCCTGACATTTACAGACTAATGTAAAAAGAAGAGGGGATGTTACACAGTGGTAGACATGGCCCTGTCCAAACTTTTTTGAGATGTGTTGCTGCCATGAATTTCTATATGAGTTCATTTTTTCAACTTAAATGGAGAAATATCCAACGCTTACCTTCTGATCTGAGTTCTATGTTCTGTTGTTAATAAAATATGGCAATAAGAGATTTCCAAATCATTGCAATCTTGTTTTCTTTGCATTTTAAACAGTGTTCCAACTTTTTTGGTATTGGGGTTATGTATAACACCTGCTGGTTTATTAAATTCAACATAGACCAAGGTAGGGTCCACAAAAACAAAAGCAGAGCCTTCCTGGATTAACGGAAAAACAAAACAAACAAAGTGCAGCAGAGTCCTTGCTCTGCAGGTTCCACCTGCAGACACCAGCAATGTCCTCCACTCCTCCTGGAGCCAGGTGGGAGTTTTCCCTCTCCCCATACACCACCCAGTTTGTTTAACATGTCCAGGTATTAAACAGGACCATGTGATGATCACATGATCGTGACATCACTGCAGGTCCTGCTAGTACACATTTTGGTGTTGGGTCTGCAAGAGAGGGTATGGTGAGCACTTAGAATGCTGGAGACAAAAATAATCTGGTTCTACATCACTGACTGGAGTATACGCAGTGACACGTATCTCCCTTCATATAATGTAACAGTGACCATGTCAATATATATATATATATATATATATATATATATATATACATTGAATTGACAGAGGAAACTTGTTAGCTAAGTGTTATCATAGTAGCGTTACCTGGAGTAGAGAAAGCTCTGTTGGAAATAACACTTGAATGACCAGGAACTGATGGTCCAAAGTGTGAAGCCAAATGCATTTGTCTTGTGTCGTTGGGAATTATCAAGTCATTCGATGGCAATAATTCTCCTCTAATAAATAAAATAACATTTTTTTTTATAATGAGAGTTTTTGGTGAAGAATGTGTGGGAAATAAAATAAACATAAATATAGAAATATGTGTCTTCATAGTTTGTGTATTGGAAGGAGTCAGACATATTAGTTCTGTATCATTATGTATTATGTAACAATAAACCAATGCTTTTTGAAAAACATGACTTTCACTGTACAATTAAGATTACAACATTTTGCTCAGTTAAAAAACCAATGTGGGTACAGCTATCAGAGAGTAATTATAGAGATTTATACAAGGGTCATCTAATATGTGCATCAGTTTTACTATCGATAATACATTTAATATATTTACTATTGATCAATACCAAACCTAGCACTGAGCACATGAATGCCGGCACCTGTCTAACAGTCGCGAATCAAACTGCGTTGGAATAACTGGCATCCTTTGCTGGACGGGCACCACAACTTGAGGGTTGACAGACATCATCTGATTTCTCATCATAATCTCTTGCTTTTGTCGTAATTCTGGATCCAGGAAAAAACAAAACATTCTAAATTAATTTTATTATGTGAAGGAAGACAAATTATTTATATACCCAGTGGCTCCTAATGCTATATCAGTATATAACACCATAGGAGATCAGTCATCTATACAACTAAAGGCCCCGTTACATTTAGTGATGCACCAGCGATCCCGACCACGATATGTCCCGGTCAGGATCGCTGGTGCATCGCTAAATGGTCGCTAGTGAGCTGCCAAACAGGCAGATCTCACTAGCGATGCAGCAGCGGTCGGCGGTCTTACACACCTGTCAGACGCGGCGAGGGTGACCGTCTTCTGCCCGCGTCCTTGGCTCGCTTGTCGGCGCCAGCAGGAAGCCGACGACGAGAAATGGACCAGGCCGATCTCGCGCGATCACCGATAACCAGTGGGGGGAGCCGGTCGGAGGTGAGTATCACATGTAGCGATATCGCTAGTGATATCACTGCTGCGTCACAAAATCGGTGACGTTTTAGCGATGTTGCTAGCGATATCGCTATGTGTAACAGGCCCTTAAGGCTGGCATACATCAGAGGCATTTCTAGATGGTGTACATCAAGGAACCCTACTGTGATGTAAAACTAATATGTACTGCAAAAACACTGTGAATGCTCCCAGTAGGTTTACACCCAGCGTTTAATCTGTTTTTTTTTTTCTACAGAAAAAACTAAGATAATCGCCAGAAAACTGCAGCAACAGTTTGGCAAATAAAATGTGTGCTTTTGCATTTTTGTTTTCTGTACTTTTTTTAATGTAATTTCTTTTTGCTACTCAGCCTCACTTATCTGAATAGGGGGGAAAAAAGCAAAGTAAAAAGACTGATAGAAGTGACATGCTGCACTTTTAAAAAACAGCAATGCAAGTCAATAGACAAGAAAATAACATGCATGGTGTATCTCTCTATCTATCTATTTATTTATCTATTTATTTATCTAGATCCAAAAAATGATGAAGGCCGCACACCAGTAGATGAAATTGCATGTGCAGTTTTTTGGCCCATGTGCAACGTTTCGGTCCCAAGTGTGGACCTTTCTTAAGCAGTCCACACTTGGGACTGAAACATTGCACATGGGCCAATGAACTGCATGTGAAATTTCATCTATTGGTGTGCTGCCTTCATCATTTTTTGGATCTACTGTAAAGATTTGGTACATGCCTGGAAGGCTTTTGCACCCTATTGTATTTTTGTGCTGCTTTTTTTATTTATCTATCTATCTATCTATCTATCTATCTATCTATCTATCTATCTATCTATCTATCTATCTATCTATCTATCTATCTATCTATATACAGTATATGTTTTTGTATCTACCTATGTACTGATCTATTTATCGCTTTTCGTGTTTTATACAAGTAATCATTTATTAAGACGTCTCAATGTATAGTTATATGTTCAAGTATTAAATATCAACCTATCTCTTTATCTAGCTATCTATCTATGCAAAAAAAACCTGACCAATTGGCCAATCCATGTATGCCCATAAACACTAGACACTATATGTCTTGGAATTCACACAGGGCTGCTGTGCTTTTTTTTATACATTATCTATCTATCTATCTATCTATCTATCATCTATCTATCTTTGTCTTCCCTTTACCCCTGTGCTTTGGTTTTCTATATCTGACGATATGTGTTATAACTGTTACAAAAATGACTAATAAAAAGCAATAATAGAAGAAATGAGAAATGTTTGCCAGTCTATACTTGTTTTCTTACCAACTACATGGCACTACTCTTTTCATTTTGTACCCAGATATGCACATTGATTAAGTAGAATGATATCAGCAGTTTGGGATGGTGCTGGAATCTAAACACACTGTGTGAATGTGTTGGAGGCCATCCAGACTTTAGCATGGGAAACCACTGTTTTGTTAAGCATTAGGCCGGGATCACACATAGCGAGATGCGGCCGAGTCTCGCAGGTTAAAACCAAGCTCTAGGCGCTGGCACTCTGGAGCGGAGCGTGCAGCCGCAAAGCAATACATGGAGCTGCACGCTCCGCTCCGGAGTGCCAGTGCCAGAGCTTGGTTTTAACCTGCGAGACTTGGCCGTATCTCGCTGTAGTGTGACTCCGGCCTTAGAATTGATCTCTGTTAGAGATGGAAGAACCCGAACAGTAAAGTTCGGCATTCGCACCCAACACCTACTATTCGGGCACGGACACCGAACACGGACTTCACCAGGAATTCCGTGTTACTGTTCGGGTTCAGCTGCCAGAACACCGGGTGTTTGTCTCGCTGTCATGTGCATGACAGCGCGGCAAACACCCCTTCTGATCGGCGGTGAAATCATTCCCACTGGTCAGAGAGCCACGGTTCCCATGCTGTCAAAAGACAGGGAGAGCGCTCATCTGTGATCGGAGGTATAAAGTTTACCTCCAGTCACTGGTGTCAGTTGATGGGACAACTGATCACATCATCCGACACCTGCAACCGCTAATTACAGTGAGAGCAGGAGCGGCGGATGGGAGTATTCATCTGCCGCTCATGCGCTGTAAATACGGTAATTTAATTTAAAAAAAACAGAGTGGGTTCCCCTGTATTTTTGGTAACCAGCCAGACAAAACTCACAACTGGGGCTGCAACCCTCAGCTGTCAGCTTCAGCAAGGCTGGTTATCAAGAATAGAGGGGTCCCCATGCTGTTTTTTTAATTATTTAAATAAATCATTTTAAAAAACGGCGTGGAGTCACCCCATTTTTGACAACCAATCTTGCTAAAGCTCACAGCTGGGGGCTGGTATTCTCAGGCTGGTAAGGGGCCATGGATATTAACACCCCCAGCCTAAAAATAGCAGCCTGCAGCCGCCCAGAAAAGGCACATCTATTAGATGCGCCAATCCTGGTGCTTTGCCAGACTCTTCCCACTTGCCCTGTAGCGGTGGCAAGTGGGGTAATACATGTGGGGTTGATGTCACCTTTGTATTGTCAGGTGACATCAACCCCATGGCTTAGTAATGGAGAGTATACCATCCCACAGCTGTGAGCTTTAGCAAGGTTGGTTGTCAAAAATGGGGGGGAACCCACGCTGTTTTTTAAAAAATTATTTATTTAAATAATTTAAAAAAAACAGCATGGGGACCCCTCTATTGTTGATAACCAGCCTTGCTGAAGCTGGCAGCTGAGGGTTGCAGCCCCCAGCTGTGAGTTTTGTCTGGCTGGTTAGCAAAAATACAGGGGAACCAACGCCGTTTTCTTATATTATTTATTTACAGCGAAGGAGCTGCAGATGAATACTCCCATCCGCCGCTCCTGCTTTCACGGTTATTAACGGCTGCAGGTGTCTGATGATGGGATCAGTAGTCCCATCAGCTGACACCAGTGACCGGAGGTAAACTTTATACCTCCAATCACAGCTAAGGCTGGTTTCACACTTGCGTTTGTTTGCGCTGCGTTTTTGCGCATGCGGTTTTTCCTATACTTTACATGGGTGCGCGTTGGCATGCGTTTGTACACGTTTGTATGCGCATGCGTTTTTTTGTAATGTGCGCCCGGGTGCACAAAATGCATCCTGTTGCATCTTTTGTGCGTCCGACCTGTCTCAAAAAAGTGTATGCGCATGCAATGCGCACAAAATTCACCCAAAAACACATCAAAGTCTATGGTCATGCGCACGTCAGTGCAAAAAAACTCGTGCTTTTTTTGCAAAGACCATGCGCCAAAAACAAGAAAACGCATAAAAAACGCATGATGCATTTTTTATGCGCGTTTGCACTGCGCACGCAGCGCAAAAAACGCAAGTGTGAAAGTAGCCTAAGCGGCGCGCTCACGCTGTCTTTTGACAGCGTGACAACCACGGCTCTCTGACTGGAGGGGATGATTTCCCCACCGATCAGAAATGGTGTTTGCCGTGCTGCCATGCACATGACAGCACAGCAAACACTGGATGTTCGGGCCCCCCATTCAAGTGAATGGAGTCCGGGTTCGGGTCCGGGTACTGTTCTGGCACCCGAAGCTGAACTTTTGTAATATTTCGGCCGAACCCGAACATCCAGGTGTCCACCCATCTCTAATCTCTGTATAAGTAAGAAGAATCTTTCTCAAAATATATAAGTGTACAAAAAAGCAGGAATGGAGGATTTCAGATGCGCTGCTGATTCCAAGATCCGAAAACAAGATGGTTAATTGAAGGTTAATTGTCAACGTGTTTCAAAGTCAGTAATGACTCCAACTATATGTAGTTTTCCTGAGGAAGGAGTTATTATTATTATTTATTTATATAGCGACATTACTTGTTACTAAGTTGTTACTGAATTTGAAACGCGTTGACAATCAACCGCTTTCAATTAACTATCTTCGGATCTTGGAATCAGCAGTGTATCTGAAATCCTCTGTTCCTGCTTTTTTACATATGAATTGATTACTGTGGATTTTGCAGCAGCTGACATTTACGCTACATAGTGAATGTGTCTCATACAACCTCTTAAAGAGGCTGTCCACTACTTTTACATTGATGCCCTATCCTTGAGATAGGGCATCAATGTCTGATCGGCCAGCGTCCGGCACTCAGCACCACCGCCGATAGCGATTATTGGTGCCAGCGGTGACTGCCAGCCAAAAGTACTTGTGGGGCTTAGCCGTGTACTTCTAGTAGCCACCACAGAGTCTTACACATCTGCTTAATATTAAATTCAATTGGAGGCGAATGTGCAGTAACAAGCTCTGGCCACTACAAGTAGGTGGCCAAGGTCCGCAAGTGAGTACCTCCAGCTGGCGGCCTCTGGCACTGATAACAGCTGATTGGCGGGGTGCCGGGTGTCATACCCCGGTCGATCAGACATTGATGCCCTATCCCAAGGATAGGCCATCAATGTAAAAGTAGTGTAAACCTCTTTAAGGTGAGCATATAACCCCTATCTTTCTATCTCTCATTCTTCGGTAAGACTATCTTGCGCTTTGCACATTTCTTTCAAAGTATAGACGTGTATTCTTTACCTGCTGTGGGAATGCAGCCTGCGAGCTGATAGAGATGTTTTCCATCCAAATTAGCCTGGTCACTGATCATTGACATTTTTAACACATATATCTATGGGAAAGAAATAAATGGCACCATTACTTGTATTGAAAGGACACAGGGGACCAACTACTGCAGGATTTATCTAGGACTTTAATTGCGATGGCTTATCCTTAGGATGGGTCATCAATATCAAATGGCTGGAGATACGGTCCTCTGCACACTCATCTATCAGCTGGTTGCAGCTCCCGTGGTGGGCTGCTGTACAGGGTGTACAGAGCTGGAGCAGCGCAGCTGTGTACCATGTGTAGCAGCCAGTCTCAGGTGCTGAAGCCCAGATCACATTGAAGTAAATGTGATGTGTTTTTTATCTAAGGATTTTAAAGAAGAGGCGTAACTGTAGTGAGAGGAGGGGTTGCAGTTGCACTTGGCCTGTAACCTAGGGTGTCCCAAATGGTCCCATGTGCCATACGAGAAAACCATGCCTACAACCCATGATTGTTGAGGGCCTTGTTGGAGATTTTGCAATGGGACCCACAAGCTTCTTGTTATGACACTCAAAACTTATCTTTTATTTCACTAGATCTATGCTAAATATATTTAAAATAATATTTAGAATCAATGAGGCCAAACTAAAATCTTTAGGTGCTTTAATCTAAGGCCACTTCTATGTGATAAAATTGGCCCAAATATTCATATGCTCATATATTTAGCATTTTTTTAATTCCTGTTCCACAATCATGTATGAAGAGTTGCCTTTACGTTTTTGTATGCTAGTAATTTTTTTCCTGAGTTGACTCAGTCTCACATGGTTTAATACTCTCTTGTTGTGAATTCCATTGCTGGGATTTCTGAGCCGAAGGGAACCTGGGATTACTGGCTGGGAGCATATAATTGAGCTGGCTGCTCTTGAAGGTTGCTGGTGATTTTCCTCCTTGTGCATTTGGAGTTCTTTTATCCCCTGCCTGATCTGCATGGTTCAGTTAAGTGATTCTTTTGCTAATCCTTTGCATCTAATCTGGTTGTGCCTTTTTTTTGCTTTCTGCTTTGTTGCTAGGGTTTCAGAGTGCTCCCTGCTGGGGGCAGCGCTGGGCCCTGCTTCATATGCTACAGCTTGTTCAGTCCCCTGTTATGTTAGTATCTTTTTGCTTTGCTTCCAGGTTCTACCAGAGTGCTGATCTAGCGGGGGTGAGGTCGAGTGGCCTCAGGTTTTTTGTATATCAGAAGTGTTGGACTTTTTTAGGGTTTTGTGCGTGATTGCAGACAGTATCTTTTCTGTCCTGTCCTGTCTAGACAGCTTGGGCCCCACTGTTTGCTCAGTCTATTCTCTGCCTGTGTTTGTGTCTCATCTTGTCTCACCGACAATATATGTTTGGGGGCTGTTTATTTCTTTGGGAATCTGCTCCGGGGCAGTTTAGATTTCACCTTTCTGTCTTTAGGCTTAGTTAGTTCTCCAGCTGTGATGAAGCGTCTAGGGCACCGTAGGAACACTCCACGGCTACTGCTAGTTGTGTTGGTAGGATCAGGGGTCTGCAATCCGCTTAGTTACCAACCTCTCTGGTCTTCTGGTGGCTTAGCCTGTTCCTGCCATCCTCCTCTGTGACCCATTCATAACACTCTCTGCTCTCTGTCCATGTAATTTTATTAAATACTTTGCCAAATGCAAATTATAGTCTAAATAATTAGAATCATTTACTCTCAGAATTAAAAGTATTAGATAAATCACTCCATGATATCTGCTACTATATGTGGTGGTGGCAGCACTATAGTGTTCTGTGGGATGTCGGAGCTAGACACAGGTCTTCCACAAGAAAACGGACAAAATCTATATCTGGTTTATGGACCTTTAGTAAGTAGTAGAGAATATTTCATATATTCTATGGCCAAAGGAACATCACATTTATCTGCACACTGAAACCCATCTACATCATTCATCTGTTGGTAAACTCTGCCGCGTTAACTATCATAAGTGCATTAAGAATCACCACAATATTGTTCCGCTAGATCAGTGTTTCCCAAACTCCCGGCCCCCAAAACGTCATGATTTCAGGATTTCCTTAGTATTGTACAGGAGATGGCATTATTATTGAGGCATCAGAAAGTGCCATAGTTTCTCTCACCATTACAATACTAGGGAAATCCTGAAAACATGAAGTGTCGGGGGCCATGAGGACTGGAGTTTGGGTAGATCAAAAGCTGAAAAGGCTGTGATTTCCTTTACTAAAAAAGAGAAATATGTCAAATATGTCTCTGGAGCAAATTTAGCACACAATAAAGTAAGTCTCCATGGTGACAGAAAAACCTTTCACATGTATTTATTGATTTATTTTACTCATTTATATACAGTAGCATCATTAATTCCACAGTGCTGTACAGACATTATTGGCACTGTCCCCAATGGGGCTCACAATCTAGATTCTCTATCACTATATGTCTTTGAAGTATAGGAGGAAACCCAGAGGTAACCCACACAAACACGGGAACAACTTACAAACTCCTTGCAGATGTTGGCCGGTTCAATCTCCTAGGACTGCGAGGCCCTATTTTATCATGACATGTTTGCTGTCGTCCTACGTCTCTTTAAATGCTCTGCTTTTCTCAGAGAATGAAAAAAAAAGTTTCTATTCAAAGTTTGAATGTAAAAAGTTCTGCCAAACAGCTGAGAGTTTATTACCGATCAGCAGGTGTTTCAATGCCCGTTTACACAGGCAGACACCGAGACGCAAGATCGTGATTCCCCCGAGATCGTGGGAACCTTATGGGATGATATGGCAGCCAGGGACTGTGGAAAGGGGAGGTTAGACAACAAAAATAGACTCCTCTAACGCCATTCATATGAGCAACCTGCTGTTGGTGTGAGGGGGTCCCGATGCAAATTTTGTCCCGGTGACCCATAAAACTCTACTTGTGCCAGTACAGGTTACCACCCATTGAAAATAGAGATAAAATATTAAAAGTTTCAGAATTGCAGTCTTTTCTGTGGTGAGCTTCGCTGTGACCCTATTTTATATAGTTCTGTGATCAGTGAAATGCAGAACTATGCTGCCATCTACTGGTGACTGCAGTATTTACAATGCTCACTTATAGCCAGGTTTTATTTTAATATTTTAATGGAGACGGTTACTTTAGTAATAAAAATTGTGAGTCTTCAGCAGTGGATAACAAGGTGATAACAAATAGCACTTTTCCAGAATACTCAGGTCTCTTTAGCAGACATGCTGTTATACAATATCAGTGTCATATGATATCTGAAGCATTACATATGTAAATCGGGAAGGCTGCAATTTGTCATCATCACCTGTTCATTTAGTCAGTGAAAAGTATGAGACACTGAGGACTCTCAATTATTATTTCTATCTACTACCCTTTAACCCCTTCATGACCTATGACATATAGATACATCATGGGTCGTACCCCTGTATTTGATGCAGGCTCCGGCGCTGAGCCCGCATCTTTCCAGGAACATAACCACTGATTTGAATCTGCAGGAGACCTCTATGCTTGTCATTGCAGATCTCCTATGAACACCGACCGACATGATGATTTCTGCTACGCATAGCTCCTGCTACTATATGTGTAGCACAAAAAAAACAAAAACCCCAAAACTGAAAATGGCAATGTCCTCAAGGTGTTAATGTTAAAAGGAACCTGTCAGCAAATTTTCCCATATAAAGTACCACCAGCATCTGTAAGCCCTCTATTACAGCATGCTATATTTACAGATGGCGTGATCCGGTCTGATGGGCATCTCTGGTCTTGATCCAGCTCCTCCTCTCTTCTTATGATCTCCTTCCTTACTTCGTGTGGATGATGCGTCCTAAGGCATCCACAGTGTCATTGTGCTTTTGTGCAAATGTACATCTCTCTGTCCTGCCGAGGACGCAGCAAAATATTGTACTGCGCATGCGCTGGTGCCCTTTGGCCTTTCCTTTATTTCTTCCCAGCAGCGGGGCTCTCAGTGCCAGCACGACATGGTGTCAGAACGCAATAAACCTGCAGATTACCCCATATTTTAAATGACAAGTGTCCTTTAAAAGGTTCCAGGTACATTAAAAGTATGGCAGAAAGGCAAAAATTGATGCATTTTGGACATAGCACTGTCATTAGTCGTGGTATGAGCACGTTAGGCCGGGGTCAGACTTGCGAGAAACTCGCACGAGTCTCGCATCTCAATACCCGGCACTGCCGCCGGCACTCGGGACTGGAGTGTGCGGCTGCATGTCTTTCTATGCAGCCGCACACTCCGGTCCCGAGTGCCGGAGGCAGTGCCGGGTATTGAGATGCGAGACTCGTGCGAGTTTCTCGCAAGTCTGACTCCGGCCTTAGAAACATGATTTAACGATAAAAAAAGACACACCCGATAAATGAGTTGATAAAGTAAAATGACGTGCTGCTGTGTCTTACTATGACCTTATCTTGTGCCAGTGATGGTTGTAAAGCCAAACTACCCAGTACTGCTGTATAATGTCCTCCATGCTACTACTGCTGCAAACGTATTACTTATAGATGGGAGAGCAGGAATCCCTCATGTATCTGTGTACTGTGCATGAAAACCATCTTGTCTCCAACTACTAGGTCAGAGACAACTAAAAATTAGAGATGAAAAACTCTAGGATACAAGTCATAAACTGGCCAGAATGAATACTATTCCTATTTAGAGCTCTGCTTTTTTAAATGACCCCTATATAGCTGTATTATAAAGTGTATCATCACAGAAATCTTATGCCTACTTACTCCATCATATTCCACAGAGCTTTACAGACATTATAATCACTGTCCCCATTGATGCTCACAATCTATATTCCTTATCAGTATGTCTTCAGAGTGTGGGAGAAAACCAAGCAAATACGGGGAGAAGATACAAACTCCTTGCAGATGTTGTCCAAGGTTGGATTCAAACCCAGGATCCCATCGCTCCAAGGCCACAGTGCTAACCACTGAGGCCCCGTGCTGGCCTTATACACAGGCTTATGGAAAGGAACCGTCCGAGATGAATTCTGCTATACTGCCCCAAGGTTTCTGTGTAATTCTCTGTCTATCAAATTTCCTCCCTCAGCCCTTCATAAGTTAATGCGTACCTTATTACCATCTTTGAATATAATGTGATGTCACTCGGTGACATCGTGACATCTTGCACCATCTGCTCAGCATTAGTCTGGGAACACCTGAGTCTTTTCTTATCCCCTCTTACAAATCCGGCGTTGTTTAGTATTTGGCAGGGATGAGAAGAATAAGCTCGTCTTTCAGAGTTTTAGCCTCATTGAACTCTTACTGCCAGAAGCCAGAGATCTCACGCTGAGTCAAAATCTGATCTTATTCCTTAACAGAAAGTGACAAGGTGCAGACACAAACAGCACACATCAAATATTCTGTGTGTCACTTCAGACTGTGCCAAAACATTGCAAGATAGAATGTTAAACATTAGTGCCATCAAAATGCAGGTTTAACCCCTTAGCGACTGGGCTAATTTTCACCTTAATGACCAGGCCAATTGTTTAAAATCTGACCAGTGTCAGTTTATGTAGTAATAACTCTGGAACGCATTAGTGGATCCCAGTGATTCCGAGAATGTTTTTTCGTGACATATTGTACTTCATGTTAGTGATAAATTTTGGTTGATATCATTTGCGTATATTTATAAAAATATCCAAAATTGAAAACTTTGCAATTTTCAAACTTTACATTTTTATGTCCTTAAATCAGATAGTTACACCACATAAAATAGATAATAAATAACATTCCCCACATGTGCACTTTACATCTGCATAATTTTTTAAACTTTTCTTTTTTGCTAGGAAGTTAGAGGGGTTAAAAATTAATCAGCAATTTCTCATTTTTCCAACAAAATTTACAAAACCATTTTTTTAGGGACACATCACATTTGAAGTGACTTTGGGGGCCTATATGACATAAAGAGCCCAAAAGTGATGCCATTCTAAAAACTGCACCTCCAACTCTAAAGGTCCTCAAAACCACATGCAAGAAGTTTATTAACCCTTCAGGTGCTTCACAGGAATTAATGAACTGTGAAAGGAAAAAATGAACATTTTTACTTTTTTTTCACAAAAATTTAAATTTAGCCCCAATTTTTTTACTTTCACAAAGGTAACAGGAGAAAATGAGCCTTAAGATTTATTGGTCAATTTCCCTTGAGTACATAAATACCCCATATGTGGAAAAAACTACTGTTTGAGTGCACGGCAGGGCTCAGAAAGGAAGGACCACCTTTTGATATTTGGAATTTGAGAACAGACGCCATGTCCTGTTCGGAGAGCCCCTGATGTGCCTAAACACTGCAAACACCACACAAGTGAGTCCATATTGGAATCTAGACCCCTCATGGAATGTATTTATATTTGCGATGAGCACCTTGAACCCCCAGGTACTTCACAGAAGTTTATAACGTAGAGTTGTGAAAATAAAATATCACATTTTCCCACAAAAATGCCAAAGTTTTGCATTTTCTTATGGGTAACAGGAGAAAAAGGACCATACAATTTGTTGTGCAATTTCTCCTGAGTACGTTGTGGGGAAAACCTACTGTTCGGGTGCACTGCTGGGCTTAGAAAGGAAGGAGCGCTATTTGACTTATTGAACTCAAAATTTGCTGATGATGTGCCTAAACAGTGGAAACACAGTACAAGTGATGCCATTTTGGATACTAGATCCCTTAATTAATGTATCTAGATGTGTTGTATTGAGCACCTTGATCCCACAGGTACTTCACATAAGTTTATAACATTGAACTGTGAAAATTAAACAATATTGGCTTTGTCCCAAATTTTTCATTTTTACAAGGGTATTGGAGCAAAATTTTCCATACAATTTGTTGTGCAATTTCAACCTCATTTTACAAACTACACCTCTCAAATAATTCATTTAGGGGTGCATGTTGACACCACATGTGCCTCACAGAAATGTATTCCATTGGGCGGTGAAGAATGAATAATTACATTTTTACTATTAAAATCTTGTTTTAGCCCCAAATTTTTAATTATAAGGACTAATGAGAAAAATATACAGCTCAGTTTGTTGTCCAATTTCTCCTGATTGCGCCAATACTCTGCATGCAATTGGGAACTACTTTTGAGGCACAGTGCAAAACTCAGAAGGGAAGGAACACCATATTATAGTGCTGATTTTACTGTTATGCCTTGCGGGTGCCATGACCCACAGGGAGAGTGGACTTTGAAGGGCTTATATATTGGAAATTTTCAGGTTGCAGCCAGGCCCATTAATATCGGGCTTGTAAACTGGAGTGTCTGTCCTCATGGGTTGCACTTATATAGTGCTGGGTAGCCCGCTTAATCTAACAGTATGGGCATCACTAATATGATGTAAGCCAGATATTGTGTACTACCTGTATGTGTCCAGCGCCCTATACAAGCATTTTTGTGTGCAATTTTAGTACTAAGCACTTTCCCACTCCATGAATTTGCAGGTTGTGAGTGGTTGTCTCATCAGTATTTTGCACCTGTGTTACCTCCATCTACTATTTACTGCATGGGTTTGCTGCATCCTGATAATGCATTAGCTCTGAGACCGGGTCCGGTAAATACTGCTGCCCCCTTTTTTGCTGTGTCAATTTATATATTGGAAACCCCCCAAAAGTGATGACATTTTAAAAACATCACCCCTCAAATCCTTTAAAACTTTTATTGGGAATTTTTTTAACCCTTCACTACAGAGGAATTATTGAAAGTGGAATTATTATTTTTCTTTACATTTTACCTCTAACATCTTTTTTAGCCCCAAATTTCTCACTTTTGCAAAAAGTAACACCAAACAGTGGACCCCACAGTTAGTTACCCAATTCCTTATAAGTGCGGCGATACCCCACATGTAGTCAAAAAGTGGGGCAACTGCTGGTGGCAACTGCTAATTTGCAGCACAGCAGCAACTTTTCAATAAAGCTTTGACCCATCACTAACTTATGTTTTGGTGTGACGGGTAACATTCATTCTAAGCCAAATATTAAGTTGAGGGTGCCAACAATTTTGTCCAAGCCATTTTTAGGGTTTTGTGTGACATTTTGAGCAATTTGCCTTTTTTGTGTTGTTTCAATACACACAAAGGAAATAACGTGTGTAATTGCAATAATTTTCTTGGAGTAATACTTCATTTTCTGGAAAAATTTCAACTGTGTCAACACTTTTGGCCGTGATTGTATATAGATAGATATCTGCTTGTGTGTTTCTTTTTTTATCCTTCCTCAAAATGTATAAAAAATTTGCCAATTGCCAATATTAACATTTTCCTATTACACTGTGTTCTGACTCTGTCAGCAGTGATTGCACAGTGTCACTGTGTATTGTACACCTCCACACCCAAGTGGAAAAACCTTATATATTTCTATGACAAATAACATGGGAACTGCATAATGAAAAGTTATAAGAAAAGAATTTCTACATTGTGGGGAATACAAGTGTTAGATAAAAGATAGACGTCTTTAGTACAGCACCTTTGGTTGTTAAGAGCTGCTGAAAATATAATCCATAACAAGACACCAGGTTCTGACTGCTTTCCTGAGGAATCTTAGCTTATTTCTCCTAGACAATGGCCAGTAAAATCCTGGGATTTGAAGTGGTGCAACCGCTGCAGCAGGCAACTGTAAAGGCCACTACAAAATCCTCCTATACTTTTTCTGAAACCATGTCTTGGCGGACTTTGAGTTATGCTTGGGATCATTGTCCTGAATGTCTGAGCGTCATCTGCCTCACACAAGACATAATGTTTTCTTTCAGGAATTTCTCATACTTGATTGAATCCATTTTGTTCTCCACACGCTGCATCTTTCCAGTGGAGAGGAAGTAAATCAGCTCCAGAGCATTACCGAGCCACCGCTATGCTTCACTGTAGACAAGATGTTCTTTCAAACGTATGCTTTATTCTTCTTCCTCCAGACGTGCTGCTGAAAAGTTCCAGTTTTGTTCCATCGCTCCACAGAAAAACTCTTTTGGCTTTTTTTATATAGTTTGAGACAACTTTCCTTGTGTTCTTGGGCCAGTAAAGGTGTAAGTCTTAGAATTTGAGTGTAGATACTATCAGCGTTTAGTATACTCCTTATTATGCAAACTGAAACCTCAGTGCCCGCTCCCACCAAATCTTGCTGCTGGTCTTTTGCAGTCACTTGAGGGTTTTTGACTACCTGTCTCCTCAGGAACCTGGTGGCAGCCGGAGATACTTTCCTCTTTATGCCATGACCAGGTAGTGTAGCCAGTATACTAGTAACTTTAAACTTGCAAACTATACTTGTAAGTGTTTCTCTAGGAACATTCATACCTTTTCTATATGTTTGTATTATTTTCCTTGCTTGTGCATGGCAATGATTCTCCTAACCTTTTTGACTACTTTCTGGACTTAACCATATTTCTAACATGCAAATTTCCAAAGTCAATAAACCTCTAGCCAGTCCAGGTATTTGATGTTTTATTTCATGCACATCTGATGAATGCTTGCAATAGCACCTGATTTGCAAATGTGTTTTGTTATGAGGGATTCTATTCAGGGGTTGAATACTTCTGAGTCTGCAGTAATCATTAAAATTGGTATTTTGTGTTGAATTTGTTACATTAATTGTGCTCAGTTATTTAAATTGTCCTTGTTTGATTGGTTTATTGCAGACAGCAGAAAATTTATACATTTTGCTAAGAATAATTTGCAATGAGGATTGAATAGTTTTGATTGTAACAAGAGATAGATAGATAGATAGAGATAGAGATAAATAGAAAGAGATAAATTGAACCAATGTACAGCGACAGTTAAATGCAAAAAAGTGGCAAAAAGTAAGCAAAGAGTGGGTAAAGTTAGACAATAGTGCATACTATGCACCAATTTTACCATCCAGTATGAGTTAATATGGAAATTTGCTGCCTTCCCAGACTGTTTAGTCTAATTTTTTCTCATGTCTAAATATATTATGCAATATTATAATAAACTAACTTGGCCCATGCGAAATTTTCACATATTGGTGGTCGGGGGTGCAGGCAATTTCAGAAAAAGCAAGCTGGTCAAATGTAAATGTATTTCATGAGATGATGAACACAGACAGGTATTTATATATGTAGATTGGTAATACAATAAATAATGTTTTGATAAGCAGAGGCCAAAAAATGTTTTCTGGGTGAGATGCCACCTGCAGGTCATTGTGTCTTTCTGCAGGTTTATGAAAATGAATGTTTAAACTGTATTTAGTGATAAAATTGTGAATGTGTGGTTTGTTTGGCTGTTTTCTTGCTGAAGGGAGCAAGTTGGTGTATCATTTGTGTGTGTGGTGCGGAGAAATCACCAAAAAAAGCAGTGCATGTATACAAATGTGTTGGTATTGTGCTTTGAGGTACTGTGGTGCCACCTGCAGGTCATTTTTTCTTACTGCAGGTTTATGAAAATTAATGTTTAAACTGTATTTTTTGATCAAATCGTGGATGTGTGGTTTGTTTGGCTATTTTCTTGCTGAAGGGGGCAAGTTTACCTTTCAAATGGTGTATCATTTGTGTGTGTGGGTGCAGTATGAAGGGGGATACAAAGGAATCACCAAAAAACAGAGTTTAGAAATAATAGAATAGATAACACATTTTATTAGAACAAAATATTACATACCCATGCATAACATTATGATTTTGTAATCCCTAGCATGAAAAGGTAGTATAACCAAGCAGCAATTTTTTCTGTGAAATCTCCCGAAAGATCACCTTACTATAACGTATCCATGTTTCGCATGAATCATCATCCCATGTGTCCTATGAGATACTGGAAATGGAAAGCTGCATATTGATAATTAGCTCATAACATCCCAATGATTGAACTAAGCAGTTTATGGGATACATAATAGCAGCTCCAACTGCATTTTTTGTCAATAAAAATTTTGATAATCCCATTGGACAAAACACATCCCCTAAAATGATACACAAATACCCTACACTTGATAATGGTGTGTAACATAAGAAAAGTGACAATTGTAGACAATAGTACATTTATACAAGTAGCATTAATGATTGGATATGAAATTGTCGATTAAGAGTCGGCTAAACTCGAAACGCGTTAGTATCTTTTTATGCCCATGTTACTATTTTAATGAAGTCACAACAAAGTATTTTTGATCTTAATTAACTTTTATAGATTGCAAAATGTCTTCTCACAACTTTGAACAAAGCTGCTTTATACCGTACAAGCTTTATCCGTGCATAGTAGAGTGGATTGCCCAAGAACCAGGATGAACAACATACATATATTAGATGTGGTGATCTGTATCTACATACTAATCACTGATCTATGATCCCCATATATAATAATACAGCACAATAACATGCAGGACAGAAACACATACAGGTAAAAAAAAAACAACTTTAAATTGATGTTACATTTTTGCCAGGGTGTTAAATTTTAATACATATCTGTAACTCCTTAACTAGAGACAAGGTCATTTTCCATGAGCTCTACCAGCAGTTACACAAACTATCTTCTCCTGTTTTCCTACCTGTTCAACAGCTAATTTTAATTATGTATTTTTTTTTTATTTCTTATCTGAATATTTAGTTCTATCACCTTTGGTGAGGATGTGTGATAGTAATTCCACTGATAAGTAATTGAAATGATAAATTTGGGTTAAAACTTACATTTGCTGAGTCTTTCCTCTTGAGCAGAAGAAAAGTTACTGCAACTTCACCAGAATCCCCCTTCCAGGAGCCTGTGGTGTCTGTTAGTCCCATGACATGATGACAAGCAGATTAAATGGCTTGTCCTGTACGGATTACTAGACAGGGAGCAGCTTTGGGATGAAAGCATGGGAGTATTGTGTATTAGATTGTCACTACAGAGGGTCACTTTAGTCATCTACCATTTCATAACCATCACAAATGTCTGATCATTTATTATCGTGGATCACAACAATAGGACAAAAATCAGCAGACAACATCCATTACATAACAACAGATATCTGTGATGACAGAAGATAAAACTGGAAGTTTACTGATAATGAATAATGAAGATGATGAGAATCTTATGATGAAACAAACTGAAAAAGAGTTCTCTCCAAGCAGCATTAACATGCTATCAAAAATTTCTGTGTGCAATTTCTTTTAATAGAATTTCAATAATGATTGCATATTTCGTATCATTCCCCCCCACCTTTCTTTGATTAGCCCTTTGTTCTCCATCACTCCATCAGTATTTGCAGATGATACAAAACTATGTAAGGTAGTTAACACAAAGGAGGACAGTTTGCAACTACAGACAGATTTGAGTAAATTGGAGAATTGGGCTGAAAAATGGCAAATGAGGTTTAACACAGATTAGTGTAAGGGTATGCACATGGGAAGGAGAAACAGATGCTACAATTACTTACTAAATGGGAAACTGCTGGGGAAATTAGACATGGAAAAAGACTTAGTCATCTTAGTCAATAAGAAGCTAAATTGGAGTGCCCAGTGTCAGGCAGCTGCCACCAAAGCAAATAGGGTCATGGGATGCATTAGAAGAGGTCTGGGGACACGAGATGAAAACATAATTCTCCCTCTGTACAAATCACTCGTCAGACCACACTTGGAGTATTGTGTGCAATTTTGGACGCCGGTGCTCAAGAAAGACATTACTGAACTTGAAAGGGTTCAAAGGCGGGCTACTAAAATGATAAATGGAGTTGGTTCACTACAATACCCAGAAAGGTTATCAAAATTAGGTCTATTTACTCTAGAAAAGAGAAGACTTAGGGGAGACCTAATATATATGTACAAGTATATCAGAGGGCAATACAGAGATCTCTCCAATGAACTGTTTGTACGGACTGTGACAAGAACAAGGGGGCGTTCTCTTCGTTTGGAGGAAAGACAATTTCTGCACCAGCATAGAAGAGGGTTCTTCACGGTAAGAGCAGAGAGGCTCTGGAATTCTCTTCCTGAGGAAGTGGTGATGGCCAACTCACTGAATGAATTTAAGAAAGGAATGGATGCTTTTCTTGTGAGTAACAGTATAGAAGGTTACGAATAACATAATATTATAGGTAGATGGTTGACCCAGCTTAGGGGAAGGAATTTTTTTCCCTAAGGAGAAAATTGGCTTCTACTCTTTTGCCTTCCCCAGGATCAACAATGCAGAACAACTGCACTAAAAATAGGCTGAGCTGGATGGAAATAAGGTCTTCCTTCAGCCTTCAAAACTATGTTACCAGATGAACTTTAACACATCATGTATCTTCTTGGCACCATTATTTGAAATGTCAACCCTATATATGTGTCTGCATTATGTTGTTTGTATATGTTTTTCTGTCTTCAAGAAGTTTGTATAGTTTGAAACGCATAGACAAATATCAAACCGCAAATTCATTTATGTGTACCTGGATTCACCAATAAACCCAACAGCAGCGCAGAATTTTCACAAACCCCCACCATCTATGAGAAATACAGGCAGATACTTATCCATCATGCAATACCATTAGGTAGGTCTCTGATTGGCTCCAAGTTCATTCTGCAGGAGGACAGGACCCCAAACATACAGTCAATATAATTAAGATCTATCTTTAGTGTAAAGAAGATCAAGGATTCCTGTAAGTGATGATATGGGCCCCAAAAGCCCAGATCTATACATCATTGAGTCTGTCTGGGATTACATGAAGACACATGAGGATTTTCACAAGCCTATATCCACAGAAGATCTGTAGTTAGTTATTCAAGATGTTTGGAACAACCTCTCAGCTGAGTTTCTTTACAAAATGTGTGAGTGTACCTAGAAGAATTGATGCTTTGATGTTGCTTTGAAGGGAAAGGGCGACCATACAAAATATTAATTTGATTTATATTTTATTCATTCACTTTGCATTTTGTTCCTGAGAAAAAAATAAACTATTAACACTTCTATTTTCGAAAGCATTCTTGCATTGCAGCATTTTGTCCAGAGCTCCCAAAACGGTAAGTTTGATCAAAACTGAAATACAGTAAAACAAGATAACGACTGTATTATGAAAAACATTATAGCATCCATTTATCTTTACAGTCCTGTGAGCAGTGATTACATAGGAAGTATTTAGCTGTCCAAGTTTCTAATCATAACTGAAACTCTATCACTCAAACCCCCGATGATATACAGGACTTTCCAGCTAGCATGGGGCTAGTAGCTTCTTCTGGAGTTATACCTGGCACGCTCTTCACAGAATAAAAGCACAGTTGAGCAATCTGACTCCCTTTATATTGTCTTGTTTTTTTTTCTACATTCATACTTGAAATCTAGGGGATGGATGGGGAATTTACATGGGTCTTCTAATTTATTTCTGAATCAGGCTTGCTTTATTTAAAAGTATCAAAATGTGCTGTACTTCCACCCTGCCGCTGCAAAAATGAGTCTGCGCTGCCCGTTCTTTATTGACATGCTACAGTGGTAACAATTCAACTATGGCATGTGAACAGTGCAGCCAGAGGTAAATCTAGCTTACTACCCCTTCCTGGCTGTGACCTTACACTATTCCCACATGCTACCCCCCCCACACTACTCAGTCTTTATTCTGTGGCCACTCACCCTTTTCTCCCCCATACTGTCTCCTCGCACTATTCTCTTCAATAATCCTCTCACACATTTACATTCTCACTTTCCATACTGCTTCCTCACATATCCCCCAACTTCCTATATTGTGTGCGCACCCATCCCGTCACCCAAGATCCCCATACTGTGTGCGCATATATTTTGCCTTAGCTGCTCAAACTGTGTCTGCACCCATTCCCCCATACTGCTTCCTCATACATGCACCCCATCTCCCCCCTTGCTCCTAATATTGTCTTCAAATTTCTCCCACTCCCCATATTGTGTCTGCAATTGTCCCTTCCTTGCTCCCCAAACTTTTGTCCTCAAATCTTCCCCCCATTTTACTGAATCTCCCCCACCACACACAGTAAATCTCCCCCACACAGTAAATACACCCAAACACAGCAAATATCCCCATACACAGTAAATACACACAGAGTAAATCTCTCCCCACACAGTAAATACCCCTACACACAGTAAATCCTCCTCCCACACAGTGAATCTCCCCCAGCCCCATTACACGAACTCTCCCCACACAGTAAATACCCCCATACACAGAAAAATCTCCTCCTGCCCTGTTGCACTAAATGTCCACCACACCATAAATATCCCCACACACGGTAAATCTTCCCCAGCCTAGTTACGTTAAATCTCCCCACACACACACAGTAAATACCCCCATACTCACGCCGTTACAATCGATCTTTGGTGTCTTCAGTTCCACTGGAACACTTACCACCAATGTGTGCCTCTGCAGCTTCGGCAAGTGACGTCAGCAGCGTGATCACATGACATGAATACACTCCTGACGTTGCTGTCACCGGCAATCAGAGCTTCAATTTTACTCACATCTAAAAGACGGCTGTCAGTTTGATAGATGCCGGCTCAGAGAACGGCTGACTCCCAGTTCTGGAAAGCTGCAGCCGCTGGGTCAGACACTGCGGACCGCCGCATTAGGTGGCCTGACTGTGTCCCCCCTGCTGGCTCCCCCCAGATACGACTCTGAGTGCAGCCAAACACAGGGCTCCGTGGAATTGTGTCATTTACCTCGGCATGACCAGTGAACCCAGTAACTGACTGCAGTGTGTCACATACTTTAGAGGTAACATCTTCACTGCAGCGTTCCAACAAAGACATGAAGTAAGTAAAGTTAATTTTGTTATTTTTAGATAAGTATGAGTCCTAAAAAATAAATACATTTTGAATATTCCTTTAACATCTCACCAAACTGTGAAACTGGGTAGTAGTTTATTTGTCAAAAGTTACATATAAAGCCATCAGGGTACATGCTGAACTGCTGAGTAGATTGTGCTTGATGTTTAGGATTCTCCTGCCAATTCCTTTGCGTTAAACCATTTTTTTTCTGAACTAATCGTTCTAATGGTTTTAATGCCTCACAAAGCATGTCATATTAAAGAGTCACAGTGAGGCAAAGTAGCAAAATCCCAGTTAATCTTTGAACATTAAATACAAGACAGACTAATTATTTAACTTTGGACTTAATAGGATTGTTTCTTGAAATTCCGAGCTGTTAATATTACAGACGCAACAGAAAAATCCCATAGTTATTGTGCAAGGGGCAACATGTGTCACTTGGACTGTTGCAGTCAAACATTTTATTTGCAATTCCATACTAGTGCTATTGGTAAGGACTAGAAGAGACTAGTAGTAAGTGAGTATTATGTGTTTTGACTTTTATGGCCTATATACACACCAAACGTTTTTCCTATATGAGCGTGATGTAACAAGCTAAGTATAATCAGCTCAAGTTCAGTCACACCTTCATTTTTACTGGAAGAAAAAGTGCAGCATGCAAATGGATGCATACGTTGCCAATTGTGTTCATCATAGTGTGAGGGAGGGTCAGGGTCGTAGTCGTGGCCACCAACATCTGCATCAGTGTGCCTTGGCTTCCCATCACATAAACAGACTTCCCATCACTCAGCATACCTACAGTGCCTGTTCCAGCTTCATCAGGGTCCTCTCTATGTTTCTGGAGGACTTCAGGATCCCCTTAGGAATAACGGAGTCACAGTCCAGTTCAACTTTAAAAGGAGAAACTTTACTGAGATTTGTACACAGCATATTAATATTCTTTCCAGCATCATCATCAGGCTTCACAACACATGGCTTCTCTTCTGTCCCTTTCCTCCTCTCTCTGTCACTAAGCCCGCTTTCGGGACGGACCGTGCTGAACGGTCCCACAGCATCTTCAGTACCCAGCCTCACATCAATTGGGAGTTCCTTAAGCCGTTTCACCCTGGCTTTTAGGGCATCTGCCCATGAGATCAGCTGCCACATCTTTAGTGTTGTGCCCGTACGTCTTAGTCTTCACTAACACTTGCAGACCCACATTAACTGCACTGTCTGCGCTGCTGCTGTAATTCCTTCCTGTGTTGATACAGGTCACAATTATATGCTGGGCTTGAAGCTTGTCAAAACGTTATGGGGCATGATGTTGCCCAGGGCTAGCCAGCCCTATTGCGCTAATGGGCACCCTCGCCCCAACTGCCCACTATCAGGAAATACTCTCTTATCCCACCGTGCCCCTCCTATGTTAACCATTTAAACTACTATAATTCCTATTCTAATTAGATACTATATGGCCCCCCTCTAGTGGCCTTTCTGAGGCAATGCTCCCTCTTACACTGAGCCCCATCTAGTGGCCATCCCGGGCTATACACTATCCCTATACAATACACATTATACATATGACATTTACCATAGCAGCATAACAATAGGAAAGCAAGATACAAGGACATACGGTTGAGTAGAAACATTGCATACAAGCTTTAAGGGGGTTGGGGGAAAAATTAAATATTTTGCAACCCCCTACAATAGGACACATCTGTTTTTTTTGCAGGAGTTCCATTTCTCTGTTTCCATAATAGAACAGAAAAACAGAGCTCCAAACACCAGAATAAACTAAGCCTAACATGCTTCCTCAGCACAACAGGTCCTCTCCTTTTTTAATTGGGGGTGATGCTACTGATTCTTCTTGGTTGGTTTCATTTGGGAAGAAACTTTGGCTTTATGAAGGGGATGATAATTCAAATATTGCTTCTAATATTAGAGACTAGACAACGTTGAAATTCAAATTCTCTGACTTTGCTTGATTTTCTCTGAAAGTTTGATCTGCTGCAAACAAATTTTTGTGAATCTCAATACTGGGAAGCTTGTAATGGCTCAGAAATTACATGTGAGAAAGAGAACCCCGCTGACCATAAGAGCTTACACTCTTTAGAATAGAGAGAGGATAAAACTGACCAGAAGCCCTTACACTCTCTTCTACAGAAAAGAGAGGACCCTGCTCATTATAAGAGCTGACACTCTAAAGAAAAGAGCTAGAGAGAGGACACTTCTGATCATAAGAGCTTACACTCTACAACTAACAGAGAGAGATTCCTGCTGACCATAAGAGCTTTGTCATTACTGAAGAGAGAGAGGACCCAGCTGACCATAAGAGCTTACATTCTACAAGAGAGACTTACCCAGTGACTCTGGAGACGTAAAATGACTCTTACAAACTGTGCTCCACCGGGAGCCATGTGACATTATTATTATTTATTTATGTAGCATCATTGATTCCATGATGCTGCACATGAGATGGGGTTACATACAAATTACAGATATCACTTACAGTAAACAAACTAACAATCACAGACTGATACAGAGTGTAGATGACCCTGCCCTTGTGGGTTTACATTCTACAGGATGGTGGGGAAAGAGACAGTAGGTTGAGGGGTTGCAGCAGCTCTGGTGATGGTGAGGCGGTAGCCCCAGTAGTGGTGAGGAGACAGTGGGGTCATTGCAGGCTGTAAGCTCTCCTGAAGAGGTGGGTTTTCAGGTTCCATCTGAAGGATCCAAAAGTGGTTGATAGTCGGATGTGTTGGGGGAAAGAATTCCAGAGGATGGGGGATATTTGGGAGAAGTCTTGGAGGCTATTAGGTGAGGAGCGAATAAGTGTGGAGAAGAGAAGGAGGTCTTTGGAGGACTGGAGATTATGTGAGGGAAGATATCGGGTGATTAGTTCAGAGATATATGGAGGAGACAGGTTATGGATGGCTTTGTAGGTCAGTATTATTAATTTGAACTAGATACGCTGAGGGAATGAGAGCCAATGAAGAGATTTGCAGAGGGGAGAAGCAGTGGAGAAGCAAGGAGATAAATTATTTAGTCAGGCAGCAGAGTAAGGGATGGACTGTAGAGGTGCGAGGGTGTTAGCAGGGAGGCCACAGAAAAGGATGTTGCAGTAGTCGAGGAGGGAGATGATGAGGGCATGCACAAGCATTTTAGTATATTGTGTTGAGGAAAGGATGGATTCTGGAAATATTTTTGAGCTGGAGGCGACAGGAGGTAGAAAGAGCTTGGATGTGCGGTTTGAAGGACAGGTCTGAGTCAAGGATTACTCCGAGGCAGCGGACATCCGGTACGAGTGAAAGCATGATGTTGTTAATTGTGATAGGTCAGGTAAGGAAGATCTGTGAGATGGATGAAAGATGATGAGTTCAGATTTGCCCACATTGAGTTTGAGGAAGCGAGAGGAGAAGAAGGAGGATATGGCTGATAGAAACACCGGGATTCTGGACAGCACAGAGGTGACGTCTGGGGCAGAGAGGTAGATCTGACTGTCATCAGCATAAAAGTGGTACTGGAATCCATGGGACTTTCTGAGTTGTCCCAGGCCAAGTGTATAGACTGAGAAGAGTAGGGGTCCTAGAACAGAGCCTTTGAGGACTCTAACAGAGAGAGGGTGGGATGAGGAGGTAGTGTGGGAGTGGGAGATGCTGAATGTGTGGTTGGAAAGGTATGAGGAGATCCAGGATAGGGTGAGGTCTCTGATGCCAAACGGAGGAGAGGATCTGTAGTAGGAGGCAGTTGTCAACTGTGTCGAAAGCAGAGGACAGGTCTAGTAGGAGGAGTATACAGCATTGTCCATTAGCTTTGGCTGTAAGTAGGTGGAGCCAGTGCGACACCAGGAAAAGACATTCGCATGCACTCTGCTGCTTCAGCAGTGTGGGAAATGATGCTGGTAAAGTTTTAATTTTTTGTTAGTAAACTACGAATCAAATCTCAAAATGTTTGAATTGGTGTGAAACTGTGAATATCTGGAAATTAGACTCGAAACTGATCAACTAATATTTATGTATCTTTTTAGCGTTAAAACCAAGTTGAAATGCTGGAAGTATACATGGTAGGAGAAGAAGGTTTTTGCCCTCAAATGTGCCACAACTACCTGTTAGTTCTATCCCTGCTTTTGTTCTAGATGTTCTTAGTATTGCCAGTGGATCTGTCATTTGTCTAAAAATATATGAAGCTTAATGCATGCGCCACATGCTATTTGGGTCTATCCAGTGAATGTGGCAAAGATGCTGTAGAGTCAAGTCAAGCTGTACAATCCTTATTCCCATGCTCAGGAAAAAGGCTACTGAGGACACCTGTAAGTGATGGTTGATATCTTGTGGATTGTAACACGAATGCTGGCATCCTTGCATGGTCCCTCTCTCTTCTCCCAGCAGGGACACCAACATACTCACCGTCTTGGCTGTATAGTGGTGTCCCTGTTATGGTGTTACGGACTGACCTGGTTGGAGTAGTGATATTACAACCCCTAGGGGCAGCACCAGGAAGCTAGCGTAGTCTGGAATAGCTGAGGAGTCGATACACAGGAACAGCAATGTAGTTTGAAGGAATAAGCAGGAATCGTAGTCAAGGAAGCCAGGGGTCGTTTACCAGGAGCAATAGTGTCGTTTGTAGGAACAAGCAGGAATCGTAGTCGAGGAAGCCAGAGGTCATTTATCAAGAGCAGTAGTGTCGTTTGAAGGAGCAAGCAGGAATCAAAGTCAAGGAAGCCAGAGGTCGTTTATCAGGAGCAGCAGTTTGGTTTGAAAGAATAGCAGGAGGAAGGAAGCTTGACTAAAGGCAGGTAGCTCAATAATCATGCAAGGAACTGAGAGCAAGGCCAGGTTTAAATAGGGTGTGCAATCAGAATGAACCAATCAGGAACTCAAGGTGGCAACCAACAGGAAACTCAGGGAGGAGACATCAGCCACAACATAGGTTCAAGTATTTAGATAAGCATGGAACTGTCCAACGAGCTGAATAGCTCAGAAGGAAGAGCTGCCAACTGGTGCACAGGAGCTGCTAGGTACGAATCCTGCCATATGGCATCCTGTCTTCTCTGGCATGTGAATACTGTGCAGGTCTCCTGGTGGTGCCCCTAGTGTGAGCGTGTGTCCTGATTCTTAAAGGGGCAACGTGCGCACCTTAAAAATGCCGCCAGCCAATAGCTTCGAGGCTTCAAGTATATAAGGCATGCTTCCCAATAGGGAGGTGCCTGAGTATCCTCCTAGATTTAGTTAGTGTTGTGCAACTAGTCAGTTGCCAGGTTACCTGTGTTATCTTCAAGCGGCTACTGAGACTAAAACCACTCCAGCCATACTCCACCATCAGGAGCTCTAGCGAAAACCAGTAAGCCGCTTAACTGGTAAGCCCAAATCGTGGCACAGTGGGTCAACGATCCATGTGTGTGACATGGATGATAATGCCCCTTAAAATAAATTTTGGTTTCCATCACCCATAGTGGTAGAGTAGGAGGAAGAATGCAGGTGGACACATTTTGAAGAACTTTACACAAAGAGAGTCATTATCCTTGATGGCTACACAGTCTTACAAATGGCAACAGACTTGGAGACAACTGGTTACAAGAGGCAACATGCTTAGTCGCTCAGAGTAGATGACATTTGCAGTGACCCTTATCAATGACATTTGGGAATCATTGCTTTCTCTACCTCAGCAACTTCATTGCAAAAGTCTCTGCACCACCTTCTTCCAGATCAATATTGTCACACCCATTAGAAAGTAATTTCTAGACCCGAGCACATCTGTCTCGTACTCGCTCATACCTTAAACGTGGTCCCAATGGTGGTCTATTGTAACACATTTTGTAAAAAATCTATCACAATAGGCTATTTCCTGTTTCCCTTTAAGACTGTTAAAACAATCAGGTTTATGTCATGATCCCAGTGCAGGTTTTTGAGCTGCACGTCAGGGGTTAATGTCTGGAGCTCAGTGCAGGTTTTGACCTGCACACCTCGGGTTAATGATTGTGGCCTCGTTTTGGTTCTGGGAGAGCTTCTTAAACCCCTGGGAAGCTCCAATCCCTGTCAGTTATACTTTTGCCTTTGGCCGAGTGTGGAGACCTCCGTGTGCCTGTGCCTGTTCGTTGTTATAGCTTGTTTATATGGATCTGACCCGGTTCTGTTCCCCATTGTGAGTTTGCCTGCTGATTCTGTACTGCGCTACCCTCTCTGTGTATGACTCGTTGCCTGTTATCTGACTACTCTCTGCTCGCCCCTCTTGTACCTTGCAGCTATCTCTGTGTATGACTCATTGGCTACGTCCTGACTATCCTCCTTGTCTATGCCCCTTGGTAACTTTGTCTCGAAGTTACCCTGCTAGGAGTTCTCTTGCAGCTCCTGGCTCTCTGGAGTTTAGGCCACGCCCCCAGCAGTCACATGCTTCAGGTCCTGCTGTTCTGAAGTACGCACCTATTCGACTGCTGCCCGCTCCACAGGTATCTTTGAACACAGTTCGCTTTACTCAGGACACGCGCACTGGCTCAGTGAGCAAGCTCAGTGCGGTGTTCCTGACAGTTTATTGCCACCAGTAAGATTCTCTTAAACTCGTAGATTCTAGTAAGTTTCTGCAGCCACCAAGCTCATTGCATGTTCAAACTATTGTTGAACTGTCTCCTTTGCACACAAACATTACTTCCACCATCCTTGAATCTTGAGTTGAAAACAACTATACGACCAATGGCCATAATAACATTTCTATGGAAAAGACTTGCTGTTCATATGTTCAGTCTTTTGAGCATATTTTTACTGCTTCAGGCTTCCAAAAATGCCCAACAGTTAAATAAGTGAGCTAACCATTTCTCAAGTTTTTTCCACTCTGAAGATGGTTTTTTACTTTATAAAAAAAAGTCAATAGGAAGAGTCAGAAGATGCCAGGAAGACACATTGGCCTCTTTTTTGAGCGTTTTGCCAGCATTTTTGCATGACAAATGTTAGTGATTTCCTTATTGTTGAATGGAGATGAAAAAATGATTGGAAAACACCGGTAAAAAAAGACGCTAAAAAATAGTGAAATGAAAAACACTAGTGGTCAATAGTATTCAGGTAATGATCCCAAAAAAATAAAATGCTTAAAAATTTTTCAAGGAGAAAAAAAAACAGCATTTCCCAAAGCGTCTTCCTCTTGAGAACATACCCTCAATGACAATAAGAGCAAATATGATGTTCGTAATAAAAAATGGTAGAAAAGTTACAAATAATTACGAACACAATTGCACAGTCTCCATCTCCTTCATACACTACGTCTCAAATCTGAGAACACACTAGTCTGGATTGTAAATTGAATTATAAAGTACACAATCAACATATTTTACCGTTCTCATTCTGTAACCTGAGCTAGGAACTGACTCAGCCTCTTACCAACATTCTTCTTGGCATTTCATTCGAGAAGTACGTTTTAAGCCAAAGTCCACCTGCTTATTTCCTGGGTTGTTGTGTTCTGTGCAGCTGCATTACCTGTTCTGTGTAGATATGACTCTTCTGAGCAGAGCAGCTTGTTTAGTTCCATGATCACACCTTCCTACTCTAGTCTTGTACAGTAGACAGGAATGTAGATGGGTGTATATACAGAAGACGCCTTGGGATTGAAATTCATATTTGCTTGAAACAATGAAGACCTAACACTGGGGAACTCCAAGAAATGTAATCCTACAATTTCCAGAATCTTGGGAGTGCACAACCTCTGTAAGGCAGTAGAAAGCATGGACATTAAAGGTACGCTAACATGTAATCTTGGGAACCGAATCAGGGAGTGGTATCGACATTTCAAGTGACTTCATTGAAAGACTTGTATAACAAGTTGGATGAATGCAGAATTGTAGTTGACATCTACGCAAATGAGAGAAATAGTAAGAAATAATACCAGGGGGCATGCTTTAATGAGTCTTTTTTAATTTTTAATTACATTTTTATGATGTATTGTTAATTAATTTAAGGGTTTGCAAGCATGATTAGTATGTTACGCCATATTATAACCTGTCTCACTAAACTATCACTTAGTTTTATTAATGTTTTTAAGCATTCTCAGCCCGCATAACCACATTCCAGATTTTTTTGGGACAATCCACGGTAAATCATTGTAAAAAAAAATCCACATATAAAATCAGTAAGGTCATCATGCTATGTAATAGGTGAAATCAGAGCAGAGCAAGTTTCACACATCTTTGTCTGTACTTGGACCCTTATTCTCGGACTGCTCGCGGGTCTTCTGATCTGAAGTCCGCAGCCTCGTAGGCATATATTAGACGAATGAGCTCGGACCAGTCTCTGCATCGGGGTCCGAATAGGGTCCTCAAAACACAGATGTGTGAAACCGTGAATTGTTTAAAAAAAAATGAATAAATAAATAATCACGTGCATTACTGCGTACTTTCCAGATCTAATCCAAAGCAAATATCACATGGTTCTAAAAATGCTAAAAGAATGCTTGTAAAAATTGTATTAAATTCATGCTGTTTTTTTTTAAACTAAAATAAAAAAGTTAAAAAGTTGTATGTTTAGGAGCTCATGCAGACAAGCGTAAGGCCGGGGTCACACTGGCGAGGAATACGGCCGAGTGAGAGGCGCTAAAAGCCCGCATTAGACACGGACCAATAATTCTCTATGGGGTCCCTCGCACCAGGCGTATATTTCTCATCCGTATTCTACGGTCCGTGCCAATCGCAGCATGCTGCGATTGTCAGCGTACTACGCCCGTAATACGCCAATGCATGTCTATGGGTGCGCAAAAATACGGATTACACACGGACCACACATGTGACTTGCGAGAAATACGCACCACGTGTCTTTTCGCAAAGGCGGCAATTCAGTGCGCTATACAGTAAACTCACACTGACAGGTTTAATAAAGAAACAAAACAATAGATATAGACACATAGAATATATATATAAATATATATATACATGCATTCTATGTGTCTATATCTATTCTTTGATTTCTTTTAGAAACCCTGTCATAGGGCTCCATTATATGTCCATTTTGCCAGCCTGCGAGAAAATCTCACCATACGGATGCCATACGGATTACATACGGATGCTTACATGCGCAAAATACGCGACCACACCTTGATTACGGATGACATACGGAGCACTGTTTAGGGGACATTCATCCGTATTACGCATGTAAAATACTGACAGTATTTTGCGCTGGTTAATGTGACCCCGGCCTATGAATTGGACATGTGCTGTCTGAGTTTAGGCTTTATTCACACATAAATATTTTTGATCGGCATTTCATCAGTATTTGCATGCCAAAACCAGCGGTGTCTCCAAAACACAGAACAGGCGTCAGTCTTTGAATTATAATTTTTCTCAGTAAGTTCCATTCCTGGTTTTGGCATGCAAACACTGATGCAGAATACTGACGTGTGAATAACCCCATAATCAGACACACTCATGATATTCAATTGTCTGATTGTCTGTGAGAAAGAAAAAAACTGCAAAATGCACAACTTTCTTCCGAGTCTCAGATGACATTCACCCATTCAGGTCTATGGGTGCTTAAAAAAAGGCCCAACACTGTCCATCAAAGTGACATCCAATATTTATGGATACATTTCTATTATAAACCTAGGAAACTGTAATTGATAATTGTACATTTCTAGTGTAGCTGTATGAAAACGAATTGCACACTGATGGCGCACGGACATAAAAAATGAACAAACAGATGAAAACTAGAAAAAATCCAAGTTTTCTGGATGAAATTTGGACAATTTCTCATACACTCGTCCTTACCCTAATTTTTTTTCAGCAGTTTAACATACATGACAAACATAGGGGCAGAGTCCGCTTTAGTAAGATGATCCAAATGTATCAAGAGAAGAATATGCCACAAAATGAATATGTCACATCTTTCAGCTGCCATGCACCAGAGACAGCGGAGTTCTGCAGTCACTGACTGCAGTTCAATTCTGCTATAATTTAGGCCAGTATTGTAGAAATTTGTTAAGATAAAAATGTTAGGCAGTGATAGGCCATGCCCCTTGCCGCTACGCCTGCTCATTTTTCAAAAAGTTGGTGGAGGTGGAGTAAAAATGATAAAAGTTGCAAAATGTTCAAATGCGCGAATCTTTCATTAATTAGGCTCATAGTATTTCATACTGTTTTACTGGTTAGTTACCCCTGGGGGTAAATCATTTGTAAGACTCCCCTCAGGTTGCCAACTTTGTATTTTTGTTTTTTTACAGATATCTTATGAAAAAAAGGCAGCAAACTTATTATACAGACGCATTGGAGAACCGCAATAAATCATTAAAGGGAACCTGTCACATGATATGGGGTTCATTTGCAGGTTAACAGTAATATAGTATAAAAAATAGTATATAAAAAAATAAACAATTCCTGAATTGCTGGTTTTTGTTCATTCAACCTCCCAAAAATTGGAATAGAAAGCGATCAAAAAATGTCATGTGCCCGAAAATGGTACCAATAGAAACGTCAACTCTTCCTGCAAAAAAGATGTTACATGTGTATCGGCCGAAATATGAAACATTATAGCTGTCTAAATATGAGGATGCAAAAACTATTTTTTGCAATACAAAGCGTCTTTTAGTGTGTGACAGCAGCCAAACATAAACACCCGAAATAAACATGGTCAACTAATTGCTTATACAGCACAAGGAATGGTATAAAAAATAAATAAAACCAATTCTTCACCTGCTGTTGATTTGTTCATTCTGCCTCCCAAAGATCGCAGTAAGGCTCGGCTCACATTTATCCTGCACTCTGCTCTGAGAGAGATTCCATGTAAAGAGTCTCTATAATGACGCAGATGGAGCCACTGTGGACGCAATAGGACTTGTGATCCTGTGGTGTCCATCTTTTTAGGCGGATATAAAAGCGCGGTAGACCACAGTTTTGTGCACTTCTGAAAAGGACAATGCTGAACAGAGGTCAGACAGAATCCAGAGTAACTCTGCTGCCTGATTACAGTGAATGGATCCCTCGGGGGTTTCATCTGTCACATCACTCAGAGATTTAGATGGAAATCCCAAAGTAAGTACTCAGTGTAGAGCGCTGGATAAATGTAATCCTAAATGTTATATAAAATGTTCCCAATATAAGTTTTAACTCAATCCACAAAAATAGCAAGTCTCCACTCAGGTCATCTGTTAACAAAAATATTGGTAGCACAAAGGCTCTGGAAAAGCGAAATGGCTCCTCACCCCTCAAAAGAAACTCAACAAATACTGTGCTCACAAATCTAAATGTTCCCCTCCCTTCTGCACCCCAGTGTGTCTAAACCACATTTAGCATCCACATGTTTGGCATTTCTCTAGTGATCCAATAGCATGATATGGGCATAATATACTGGTCACTACAGCATACTGGTCACTTCAACAGCAGTTCGCAATTTCTCCTCAGCAACTTCCACTACTGCTTGTTTCTGGAAAATACCCATGATGTCAAAATCGTCACTAAACCTGTAGATAAATTCCCAAAGGGTATAATTTCCAAATTAGGGTCACTTGAGGGGTGATTCTGCCTTTTTAGCACTTAGAGACTTTGTTTATAGAGTATATGGCAAACCATTCTAAGAAAATCTGCACTCCAGGAGGCAAATAGAGCTTCATTCCTCCCGAGTCTCTGTGTGGCTAAGCCGTACTGTACAGCCATATATACGGTATTTCTACATTCAGCAGAAATTGTGGGACAAATTTTGGTGCCATTTTTACCCATTTCCCAGTATGAAAATGTAAAATTTGGGACTCACACACAGTCTTGGTGGTAAAAATGTAAATTATTTTTTCTTCACTACCCAATGGTATAAAATTCTGTGACACACCTATGGTGTCAATATGATCACTGCATCCCTAGATGAATTCATTGAGAGATGTACTGTAGTTTGTAAAATAGGGTCACTTATACAGGGTTCCACTGTTCTGGCACGTCAGGGGTTTTGCCAATGTGACATGGCACCCTCAAACCAATGCAGCAAAATATATAGTCTTATATTGCGCTATTGCACTTCAAAAGCAGTTTTTGACCACATATGGGGTATTAATGAACACAGGAGAAATTGCACAACAAAGGTTACATTTTCTCCCGTTACCCTTGTGAAAATACAAAATTTGGGGCTAAAATTCATTTTTATGGGAAAAATTAGATTTTTATTTTCATGGCTCAATATTATAAACTTCTGTGAAGCACCTGGGGGTTCACGGTGCTTTATATACATCTAGATAAGTTCAATGAGGGATCTAGTTTCCAAAATGGTGTTACTGCGGGTTTTTTTGACTGTTTAGGCACATCAGGGGCTCTCCAAACACGACATGGTGTTCTTTCCCTTCCAAGCCATGCTGTGTGCCAAACAGTAGTTTTCCTCCACATATTGGGTATCTGCATACTCAGGAGAAATTGCACAACAAATTGTATGGTGCTTCTTCTCCTGTTACCTTTACGAGAATGCAAAATTTGGAGCTAAAATACATTTGTTGGAAAAATTTGATTTTTTTTATTTTCACGGATCAACGTTATAAACTTCTGTGAAGCACCTGGGAGTTCAAGGTGCTCAATACACATCTAGGTAGTTCCCTGGGGGTCTAGTTTAAAATGCTGTCACTTGTGGGGGTTTTCTACTGTTTAGGCACATCAGGGGCTCTCCAAACATGACATGGCATCCGCTAATTATGCCAGCAAATTTTACATTCAAAAAGTCAAATCCCTTTTGGGTGTTTTTGAGTGCGGTGGAGTTTGATGGAAAATTATGTGCAGAGAAATAGTGAATGGGCTATATATAAAAGAGAGGGTTTTTTTAATAATGGAGTAATGGTAGAGTGTTTGAAGGAGGAAAGGAAGATACCAGAAGAGAAGGAGAGATTGAAAATTTTAGTTAGGTGAGTAGTGACGACTGGAGAGAGAAACTGGAGTAGGTTTGCGGGAATGGGTCAGTAGTGCATGTAGAAGGGCGAGAAGAAGAGAAGAGCCTGGAGACTTCTTCTGTAACTGGGTCAAATGTGGACCGTGAGCCAGAGGATGTAGTGAGGGATGAGAGTCACAGCATTTGGTGGCTGGGAGCTGATTTCCTGATGGATATTTTCTATTTTCTATGTAATGTAGGAGGCCAGATCATTAGCACAGATGTCTGTGATAGGGGCCTGCGCTTTAGGACTGAGGATGGAGTGAAAGGTGTCAAAGAGTTTTTTTGGGTTGTTAGATAGTGAGAAGATCATGGTGGTGAAGTAGGTTTGTTTGGCGAGGTGAAGGGCAGAGTTATAGGTTCTTAACATAAATTTATAGTGGATAAAGTTTTCTGGTGTGCGAGCTTTCCTCCATAGGTGTTCGGCACTCCTAGAGCATCACAGCAGAAATCGAGTTTGCAATGTTAGCCATGGCTATTTTATTCTGTGTTTGGAGGTTCAATGGGTGAGGGGTGCTCCTTTGTCCAGGGTGCTTCTGAGAGTGTCACTGTAGTGATATACAGCCAGGTAGGCTCAGGCTGGCCCATAGGGGAACAGGGGAATCCCCCGGAGGGCCCTTGTGCAGACACGAGCTCCCAACCCCACTACATGGGTAGTTATTGGCATAATTCACATGATTTACTCTGTAGAGAAAAAAGCAGCATCTCATCATTCATTAACCAAACTACACAGTTTATTATTATATAGAGATACTAGCTGAAGAGCCCGGCGCTGCCCGGGCATAGTAACTAACTGTGGTTAGTTATAACAAATTATAATTATCCTCCATCCCATAGTCCCATGCCCATATACCCATCATACATATTCTTCATCCCATAGTCCCATGCCCATATACCCATCATACATATTCTTCATCCCATAGTCACATGCCCATATACCCATCATACATATCCTCCATCCCATAGTCCCATGCCCATATACCCATCATACATATTCTTTATCCCATAGTCCCATGCCCATATACCCATCATACATATCCTCCATCCCATAGTCCCATGCCCATATACCCATCATACATATTCTTCATCTCATAGTCCCATGCCCATATACCCATCATACATATCCTCCATCCCATAGTCCCGTGCCTATATATCCATCATACATATCCTCCATCCCATAGTCCCATGCCCATATACCCATCATACATATCCTCCATCCCATAGTCCTGTGCCCATATACCCATCATACATATCCGCCATCCCATAGTCCCGTGCCCATATACCCGTCATACATATCCTCCATCCTATAGTCCAGTGACCATATACCCATCACACATCCCCCATCCCATAGTCCCATGACATATACATATCCGCCATCCCATAGTCCCGTGCCCATATACCCATCAAACATATCCTCCATCCCATAGTCCAATGCACATATACCCATCACACATCCTCCATCCCATAGTCCCGTGCCCATATACATATCCGCCATCCCATAGTCCCGTGCCCATATACCTGTCATACATATCCTCCATCCCATAGTCCAGTGCAAAAATATACCCATCACACATCCTCCATCCCATAGTCCCGTTCCCATATACCCATCATACATATCCTCCATCCCATAGTCCTGTGCCCATATACTCACACACATCCTCCAATCCATAGTCAACCATTATGACATCATAATGAGCGGCGGCGGGGCTTGCAACCTTTGATGACATCAGCGTCACCATGGCAACCATTGTGACATCATAATGAAGGGCGGGGCTTGACACGCACACATTGCTTCCCCGGTATGCAAATAGGGGCATTGTGACATCATAATGAGGGGCGGGGCTTGACGCGCACACACTTTTTCCCCCAGTATGTAGACGGGGGCAAAATTGTTTGGTGAATTGGAATGCGCGGGGTTAAAATTTCGCCTCACAACATAGCTTAGGATGCTCTCGGGGTCCAGACGTGTGACTGTGCCAAATTTTGTGGCTGTAGCTGCGACGGTGCGGATGCCTATCCCGGACATACACACATACACACACACACACACACACACACATACATACATACACACAAACATACACACTTTGAGCTTTATATATTAGATAAGTAAATTGTTGAATGAGGGTAGTGTTTGTATGCAGGTGAAAAGTGGGCCCCCAAAGTCATTGTTACTGGTGGGACTTGGCAACTCAGTCTGACACTGCAGCCAGGTCAGGGCAGGAAAAAGACGAGATTGGGGATAGTGATGAGTGTAGGGAGTCAGTAAATGTATGAGGATTAATAGCTTGTAGACTTCTGAATGTGTGATAAGTAGGATTGTGCTGGGGTGGGTAAGGATTTGTGAACATGAAGGAGAGAATGTTGTTGTCAGAGAAGGGAAGAGGTGAATTATGTAGGTAGGAGATTGAACAGAACAGGACAAAAGACCAGATCAAGGGTCTTACAGTCTTTGTGTGTCTCAGAAGTTGAAAGCTGTGAGAAACCAAGATATGTGGTTAGGGAGGAAGCTGAGATGGAGATGGGGAGGTGGCGCTGTTTATGGGTATGTTGACGTGTCTCAGGATAAGGGTTGGTAATTCTGAGGATATGAAGTACAGCAGCCAGGCATAAAAATGGTCAAGGAACTGGGTGGGTGAGCCTGGGTTACAGTAGTAGACTCTGAGGTAGAGGGAATGGAAAAGCCTGGTGGTGTGCACCTCAACCCTATTTATGCCAGATGTATCATTTCAGTATGCCCAGGGACAAGAACTATTGTTCATATGAATCTGACTCTTGTTGTAAAGAGAATTGATGTTTGTTAATTGTTGAATGGCTGCTGTTTACCTATTGAATCAGTCATTGCACCTTATTGTCCTACTATCCTTGGGAGACAGAGATGTAGGGTCATTGAACAATCCATTTTTGTTGATTACCCATTGTACAAGTGCATGCCGTTTGTTGACCTGCAAACATTGAAGAATAAATTATGTGGATTGATTGAATACTCGAACATTGAGAGCTGACCTCATCCCACTTTCGCTCTGACCGGTGAATGATGGCCTGAAGGACAGATGTGGATATAAAAAAGGGACCTATATCCTTCTATATCTTCAATAGCTTCCTAAGCTTGTTGTTACCCTTAAAGTCACGAAGTTGCAGCTGCTCTAATCCTGGTGAGCAAACAAAAGAATGAGATTCTGTAATTTGCACCATGTTGTGTACTTGCTGGGACTGTTCTATATGTTGTTGTCTTTTGGTGGTTCAATAAAGTATTGCCACACTGTTTTACCTTCACTATTCTGACTCATGGATATGTAGAACGTATGGTGCCTGGATAGACCTCTCTTTCTGGGCCCTTTCCGTATCGACCTGTACTCACGTTCATACCGATTAATCAGACAACTTAACTCAGCCACAATCTCATGTAAGAAGACTCCAGGAAAAGAGGGATGCTTTAACTGAAATTCTTGTATTATGATGAAAGCAGCAGGTAAAAAGGAATATTCTTCAGAGGACATGTAACAGGATGCATACAGATGGAGGGACGATCACAAAATGGAGAATAAAGGAGGGAACAAACATACATCACAGGACTACAGGGACAGAGTTGGAACAAAATACAGGGAAAGGCAAGCTTCTGCCTAGCAACAGAGATGCAACATAAACAATGCAAATATTAAATGATTTCCCAAGTCGTGGGACATGACACTCCCCATCTGAAATCCTTGGATTTCACGATGTCCGTAATTCTTCGAAGTCGTTCGAACCTGAAAAACAAGAGAAAAGAGAAAAACATGTATGCAATAATAAACATCAAACATTTTTAAAGTCCAACTCGTTGTTGTTGACCCGTAGATCACACCGGAAGATAAGTCCAAGACTATAAACCCATCTTCGGATTGGGGAAGCCGGAAACATGCCAACTCTTCCACCAACCCAGCAATCCAATGGAAAATGTCAATGTTCAATAAAAAACTGGGGAATGAGGAGGAATGCTCCCCGCCGTGAGCAACGTCCAGGAGCAATGTTCAGTTCATGTGACGTCCTCCTTTGGCAGTAGCAGCACGAGATCGGTGACCGGACGGAGGAAGGTTCGGGTAGAGCCCCCTTTTGTCACCTTAACTTCTGTTTTACGAGTCTTTCCGTCCTCGCTGGGAATGACCTTGGTGATAAGACCCATTGGCCAGTCGTTACGATGAGCCTCTTTGTCTTTTAAAAGAACAAGGTCTCCTTCTTGGAGATTGGGACTGGGTGTCTGCCATTTGTGACGGTTTTGAAGCAGGTGCAAGTATTCGGTCTTCCAATGGTGCCAAAACACGTTGGCTATGTGTTGTACTTGCTTCCACTGACGTTTGTAAATGTCCTTGTTATCGAAATTCCCGGGAGGAACTGTAGCAGCTCCAATCTTCTGTGTAAGAAGTGTAGCTGGGGTAAGAATCATTGGAGAATAACAACGTGGGACTTGAAGTTGCTCTAAGAACTTCAAGGACTTCTTCCATGTCTCCCACCTTTGCTGTTTCTGAGTCGGAAGCGGGGTGTCCCAATCAGTGTTCTCGGCAGTGAGCTGTCTTAACAGTATCTTGCCTTGAATAGTGATGGATGCTACAAACCCGAGAGGATCGTAGATGCTGTTTATGACAGATAGGACTCCTCGTTTGGTAAAGGGTTTGTCACAGGGCGACACTTGGAAGGTGAAGGTGTCCTGTTTGATATCCCACAGTAGACCAAGGCTGCGCTGTGTGGGAGGAACATCAGAACCTAGGTTGAGGTCTTTTAGGTTCGTGGCATGGTCCTCAGATGGAAACGCGCTCATTACTTCTTGACTGCTAGAGATGATCTTGTGGAGTCTGAGGTTTGATGTGGATAGCATTTCCTGTGTCCTGGAGAGTAGGTCAATTGCCTCTTCACTTGTGGGCAAGGACTTGAGCCCGTCGTCTACGTAGAAGTTCTTCTCTACGAATTGACGAGCATCGGATCCGTACTCTCTCTCACCTTCCTGGGCTGTCCGTCTCAGTCCGTAGATCGCCACAGCAGGTGAAGGACTGTTGCCGAAGACATGGACCTTCATCCGGTAGTCTATGACTTGATTGTTGACATTGTTGTCTTTGTGCCATAGGAACCTAAGATAGTTTCTGCTGTCTTCCTTCATGATGAAGCAATGAAACATCTGCTGGATGTCGGCCATTATAGCAACAGGTTCTTGTCTGAAGCGGATCAATACTCCAAGGAGGCTGTTGTTCAGGTTGGGTCCAGTTAGTAGCAGGTTGTTGAGAGAGAGGCCTTCATACTGAGCACTGGAGTCAAACACCACTCTGATCTGGTTAGGCTTGCGAGGGTGATAGACACCAAAAGATGGAAGGTACCAACATTCTTCTCCTTCCTTCAGTGGTGGCGCAGGTTCAGCATGATCTTTGTCAAAGATGTTCTGCATAAAGTCAATGAAATGCTTCTCCATCTCTGGTTTCCTCTTTAGGGTACGTTTTAAGGATGAGAACCTTGCAGTTGCTTGCTGCAGGTTGTTTGGCAACCTCGCTCTTGGGAAACGAAAGGGTAAAGGAGCTACCCAACTGTTGGAGTCATCTTGAACAAATTCTTTGTCCATAACCTTTATGAATTCTTTATCTTCCCTTGTGGGTGCTAACTTGTTGTCTTCACTTGTGGAATCGAACACTGTTGACCCGAGGTTTTCGTCCCAGGGCTGGAGCATGTTCATGTTGTTGAAGGATTCCTGTTGCCTCTTGGTGTTGCTCACTTACTCTTTCACCAAGTAATGATGTGGGCATGGCTGAAAATGAGTGCTGCGACCATTTGGCAAGATGTGTGTTTTGTAAGAGGAGATGTTATTAGGTCTCTTCATCTTGTGTATGCAAACATCGCCTATAATTACCCAGCCTAGATCAAAGCGTTGGGCAAATGGTGCGTCGTGTGGTCCGTTAATTTGCTGACGTACCTTGTGCAGCCGGAGAATGTCTCTGCCAAGCAGACTCAGGATATCTGCGCTGTTGTTGAGGGCTGGTATCTTGTTTGCTATCCCCTTGAGATGTGGGTAATGAAGAGCAGCCTCTGGCGTTGGGATCTCTTCTCGATTGGATGGAATCTGGTTGCACTCGACAAGTGTGGGTAAGGGTATCTCCACGGTGTTGTCGAGGGATGTCGCTATAAGACCACTGGCCCTTCTCCCAGAGACCTCTGTAACACCGCTGCAGGTACCTAAGGTGTAAGGGTAAGCATTTCCCTTTAAGTTAAACATATCAAAGAGTTCTGACCTTGCAAGTGATCGGTTGCTCTGATCATCCAAGAGGACGTACACCTTCGCGGCTTTCTCTGGGTGACCGTTGGGATATACGTTCACCAGGCAAATCGTCGCACAGGACTTGTCCCAGAGACCTTCTCCGCAGACTTCTGTGCATGAAGAAGATATTGTGGTATGACTTGCAGTTTGAGCTGTGTCCTCCCCGCCATGGCTCGTGGTGGGGGAAGGAGTACGTGTAGAGTCAGGACGGTATGGGTGGAGTGCTTGTACGTGATCCTCACTGTCACACTCCATACACTTAATTGTAGTTTTACAGTCTTTAGCAAGGTGTTCAGTAGAAGCACAACATCTGTAGCATACCCCGAACTTCTTTAGATGTTCCTTGCGTTCTTGGAGCGGTTTCTTCCTGAAGCCGATGCACTTTTTTAAGGGATGTGGCTTCTTGTGGATGGGACACTCACGATTTGGGTTCTCTATCTTTTCACCCTTGTTGCTCTTGCCTGGGGCTGATGTTGGTAAAGGAAGAATATCCGTCTTCTTCACTGAAACTGGACTCCTGCGGTTTCTGTCATTCGAGCGTGTGCTCACGTATTTAGAGGGAGGTGAAGCTGGGCCACTGGATTCTCCGTAGGAAAAGCTTGGGTCGTTCTTACGCTCTGCAATGTCTTTTATAAACTCACAGAAGTAGGAGAACGGAGGAAATGACACTTGATGGTCTTTCTTGTATTTTGACCCTATTGTAGTCCACTTCTCTTGTACATTGTATGGTAGCTTGGAGATAATGGGGTTTACTCCACGAGCAGTGTCCAGGTAGCTAAGGCCAGGTAGGTGGGTGTCTGCCTTGGCCAGCTGGAGCTCTAACAGCAGGTCACTGAGCTCTAGGAACTTTGAACTGTCCTTGCTGGATATCTTTGGAAAACTCTGTAGTCGCTTGAACAGTGCATCCTCTATGGCTTCTGGACTGCCAAAGTTTCTCTCTAGTCTTTCCCATGCAGCCATGAGACCAGCCGTTGGATTACTGATATGTACAGACCTGAGTCTCTTGACACGCTCTGTGGATTGTGGTCCTAACCATCTGATCAGCAGGTCCAGCTCTTCCGCAGCAGTGATGCCGAGGTCACCAGTTACGGTTCTAAAGGCACTTTTCCAACCTCTGTAATTTTCAGGTTGGTCGTCGAACCTTGTGAGACCGGTTTTAGTAAGTTCACGGCGAATCATGTACCTTGCGAAGTCGGACATGTCTGTTCTTTCTGACTTAGGATGCACAATTGTAGGCTGAGCGGTGTTGTACATAGAGGTGGAGACGTCTTGGCCTTGAAACATGGGGAAGTATGGAGTGGCATATGCATTTAGTCCAGCAACTGGTTTGGTGGGTATAGTTTCTGCTACATGTGGAGGTGGCACTGTGTGGTTGTCGAGGGTATAATGACCTTGAATGCAGGATTCTGTAAGTGGATCGGCATCCTGGTGCTCTAGAGAAGCGTCAACACCATCAAGAGTGTTAGTGATGATCTGCGGTTCGCCATCTTGGCTTAGCACGTAGTCTCTTGTGCGTTCAATAGGGTCTTCTGCCTCCATTTCACACAAACTGACGCTGTCTCTTTGACTCCCACTGACAGCCTGCTCGAGTACCTTTAATTCTGCCATGGCTGTTGCATGCTCACATTCCTTCTCTAGAGCTTCCTTTTCCGCTTTCACGCGTGCCGCTTCTGCATCCATTTCTGCTCTCTTTTGTGCAACAGCTGCGTCCATTTCTGCTCTCTTTTGTGCAACAGCTGCGTCCATTTCTGCTCTCTTTTGTGCAAAGGCAGCTTGTACCTTAGTAGTTTCAGCCTTAGCACGTGCTCTTATAAGCTGCTCAGTAAGAGTAGAATATTTTGATGAACTTGACCTAGATGAACGTTTTGAGTGCTTACACGATTTGGATGAGCGAGTTGATGCATCTGGTGTTCGTGCGATTCTAGCCTCTATCTTGGCTTTAATGTCACGTACAGTGCAGTCTCTTTCAGAATTAAGCTGCTGGAAACCTTGCAATTCGTTTAAAGTCTCTGGGAGATTCAGTTTCTTCAGGAGAATAATGTATTGGTCACTCTTCTGCATATACATTTGGTATGCTGTGCATAATTGTTCTAGGACTCCCTCTGGTGGTAACTCATGAGAAGCAGGCCTTGATGCAGTGTCTATATGACTCAGCACTTTCTTCCATACTGAAGACACATCACTATATAATTCACATTTTGCAGTCTCTAAATTCTCCATGACTTTCCATGTGGGTTTGACTGTACGTTTTCCCCTTTCGCTAGATGGTGGATGGGGGTCTGGGTCTCTTTCCTGTGCTTGTAAGTCTGGTAGGGACATTGTATTCCTTGCTTCAGACATGATTAGATTGCAAGCAGGAAGAGTTGATGATGGGGGTTATACTTCCCACTGTTCAGCAACAGGAAATACACAGAGACTCTGCACGGAGTTGATACTTTGTATCTAATGCTGGAGCAGCTGCAGGGTCCTGTGTAATGATGGGAGTTATATTCCTCTCTGTTCAGCTGCAGTGTGTAGCTTCTATGCACGCTGGGGTCTGGCTGGAACTGGGTTAGTCTATCTGGGAAATGTCCTTTTCCACTGAGATTTAGCACAGACCTTGAGTTACTGTCTCTGAAGGCAGGTTATTCCTTTTTTACTATTCTGACTCATGGATATGTAGAACGTATGGTGCCTGGATAGACCTCTCTTTCTGGTCCCTTTCCGTATCGACCTGTACTCACGTTCATACCGATTAATCAGACAGCTTAACTCAGCCACGATCTCATGTAAGAAGACTCCAGGAAAAGAGGGATGCTTTAACTGAAATTCTTGTATTATGATGAAAGCAGCAGGTAAAAAGGAATATTCTTCAGAGGACATGTAACAGGATGCATACAGATGGAGGGACGATCACAAAATGGAGAATGAAGGAGGGAACAAACATACATCACAGGACTACAGGGAGAGAGTTGGAACAAAATACAGGGAAAGGCAAACTTCTGCCTAGCAACAGAGATGCAACATAAACAATGCAAATATTAAATGATTTCCCAAGTCGTGGGACATGACATTCACCCTGGTTTGTCTGAGTAGTATTCTGCCCATGGGAAAGGAGAGCAGGCGTTCAGTAGGATGAGCCCTGGTCCATGTGGTCTTTGTAAAGGCAGCCGGGCCATTGGACTAGAGCACCGACTGACCCTCATATCTCCACAAAGATAATTATAACTATAATAATCTACGTTTCTCCAGCTTCAAAATAATCATGTACTCAATTTTTTTTTCACGGACACAGGAAAAAACAACCTTACTATTTTTTTAATATTGAAAGTTTTAAAGTCAAACAGAGTATTGATGCATCAACATAACAAACTACAAACTCTTGATTAATAAAATGTGAAAAGAAGAACATTAAGGGGAATGGCTGGGAAATAGGAACTAGAGGGGATGGGGAGGGAAAGATCTATTTTTGTGGAGTGTACAGGAATTTGTGGCTGGCTGGCAACCCTTTTGTTAATCAAACAACTGTCAGCACTTAAGTGAACTCCTGCTGTGCTTGTGCCACGGAGGATACAACCTCCCAAACCCAAAATTTGAAAAAAATCAAAGCATGACAACAAGATCTTACTTTATCTAAAATTCAATATCAGAAAAGCAGAGAGACTTAAATAACCACATCCAAAAGTCGGCTTTCCTGTCTGTTTTCGCCCGTTCAAGATGCTTTTTGTCAGTAGAGTTTGAATTCCCATATCTCATGAGTGGTGATGATAGTAAGTATTAAAGTATAATGTTTCCGAAGACCAATCTTTTTCTATAGATACTGAAATTTATCAGAGTGCACTTTTTGTAATGACACACATGGAGGATAAGCATATGAGTTATAAATCGAGCCCCTCAATTAACAGATTTAGGATGTATGGACTCGCCTTTATCTTTTTACAAAGTGATATGATTATCTGTACAGAAGAGAGTCACTGACAATTATACATGTGTGTGAGTGTGTGTGTGTATATATATATATATATATATGTATATATATATAATGATAATATATTCTACATTGCTGCACACAACATACAGTGTCCTTTTTTTACATTTAACAAGGATCCGAGAAAAAGGAGGGAGAAGCACAAAAAAAGTCTCCATTTGATCTGATATTTAGTCAGATACAGAGAAAAAAATCAGACAAAGGAAAGAGTGACATATTCCAAGTAAAGAGATTCTTCAAGGTTTTCGATAAAGAGGCTACAAAGACAACAAATCCAAAGGACGATCAAGGCTCTGATGAAAAATCTGTACCTGGGGATCATGTGGACTATAAAAATGAAGAAACCAGTCATATAAAAGGTCAGTAATCAACTATCTACTTGTAGCCATGTTTTGGATTTCAAATACGCACTACTGGTGAGCTTACACAAGACTGTAAGACTATTATATGCAGCAACGAAAATGCATGTGACCTTAACGGTAAGGCTGCGTTCACACATTGTTTTTTTTCATGTTTTTTTCACGGTTTTACCAAATAAAACGCTCAAAAAACGCTTAAAAGAAGCTTCCCATTCATTTGAATGAATTCCGCACTTTCTGTGCATATTGATGCGTTTTTTTCCAGAAAATTCCGCATTTCTAGCTATTTTCTATGTGACTAGGACTGCTCTGGAAAAACCTGCATAAAAACTCGCTTTTTTTGTGCAAAAAACGTGCAGAAAACGATTTCTGGGAAGGAATCAGGTTTTCATGCAGAAATTTTCGGCATACGTGTGCACATAGCCTAAAGGGCTGAAGGATTCTCATATGTCTAATTGTTTATCATCTCCATAACTCCGGTAGTTTGCGAATAGAAAATCTTCTAAAGATTGATTTGCTTTATAGATTAATATAGTGCTAGTCCTCCTGGCCAGCAAGTGACTGCAGATTCAGACATTTCTGCTAATCTATTAACTACAAGCCACAGGCAGAATGAGGCTGTGTTTTTGCAGCCGTGTATGCTTTACTTTGAATCGCTGTGGCATTTCAGGGAAAACAAACTTTGAAGAGCCGGCCGAGTACTGACAGGTCTCCCTATAGAAACACACACAAGGAGAGATTTGTCAGTCTAGGGGAGTGGGGCAGGTTGAAGCCACCAGGAGCCAGCCATGGCCTAGTAACCACACACATAGTTCTCTGACGGCTTTTCAAAGTATGTCTTAACCTAAGGGCCACAATGTTTCAGAGTAAAACCTACATAGCTGCATTGTAGATTCACGCTGCTCTTGGTTCAGGCAGCATGAATAAATTGACAGGTTCTTTAAATAGCTGAAACTACCAGAGACTTAGGCCCCGAGTAATCAAGAGGGGCATTTTTCACTCTGGTCTTGATGAAGGGTGTGATGTAGTTTGAGGCGCTGGATTCATCAAGAGGTGTACACTTCTTAATAAATCAAGTAGAAGCACGAAATGGCAGGCGCCTACGTGTGCGCTTTGTCACAAATCTTATTCGAGACAGTGAATGGTGTAAGATTTCTGACATAAGGAACACCACCGTTGTGAATTTGACGAGCAGAGTTCATCACACAACGTCACACCCCAGCTCTGCCCACTTTGTCGCAGCTGGGCGAATCTCTGCGTTACACAAACATTTTGAGACTTTTCAATGCAATTTAATTTTGGCATAATCGCCTTGATGAATTGGGGACAAAAATTGAAGATCTTGAGGCAAAATATGGGCCTATCATTTATCTGCTAATAATTTGGGAACAATTCATTCATTATTCTAAAACTTAGGAAATAAATTAAAACTAGAAAGCTCCACCCAACATATCATTACAGTAAAATTTTATCCAAGATATTAATATATTCAGAGGAGTAGCTAGGAGTCCAGCTTGGGGGGGGGGGGGGGGCGAAATAACTGAGTGCGGCCCTAAAAGGCAGATATATCATTGGTGCAACCTGTCCGGCAGCACATGGGTGCAAGTGGTAAGGGGACCCATTTCTACCTCCAAAGAAGGTGCAATTTTGCATTTTTAGGAGCTCTTGGGCTGGAAAGGGCCCATATATATTGTTCTTGCACAGGGGCCCTTTTTGTCTGTGTCCACCTGTGACCCCTAACCAGGTAATCATGATTATCACTACGGTGGTATAGGGGAACCTCAGGAGATGACCACACTGTTAATAAAAATAAATCTCTATACAAAGACCAGCACTAATATTACCGCCATATGGTGACATATAGTGATAGGCAGGACATATAGAGATTACAGTTACAGACAGTGACTTACAGCTAACATTCTTTCTGGTGGAGTCGTTCCCTTTTCTAGTCTTTTCCATCTGGCCCAGACTGACATGACAACTTCTCCAGCCAAGACTCAAATGCAGAGATTACAACAAAGACACATCTGACTTCTCACATTTCCAGCACCGTTCACATGTAGAATCATAGAATGTTAGAGTTGGAAGGGACCTCCTGGGTCATCTGGTCCAACCCCCTGCTCAATGCAGGAGTCACTAAACCATCTCAGACAGATGTCTGTCCAGCCTCTGTTTGTAGACTTCCATTGAAGGAGAACTCACCACCTCTCATGACAGCCTGTTCCACTCATTGTTCACCCTCATTGTCACCTTTCTAATATCTAACCTGTATCTTCTCCCTTTCAGTTTCATTCCATTGCTTCTTGTGTTTCCATGTGCAAATGTATACCCAGACTGCATAAACTCCTCATCTCACTGATACCCCAATACTGAGCCCCTGCTGCTGTATGGGTCCCTATTTCTGCACCTACTGTGTGGTACAAAAACAGAGCTCCTCTTAGCGCCCCACATAGTAATGCCACCACTGTGCCCCTTATATCATAATAATGCTTCCTTTGTGCTTTCTAGATGGTAAAATTGCCCCCTAGAAAATATTAATTTCCTGTGCATGTGCCCTCCACGTTTTGTCCTTAGAAAGTAATAATACTCCATGTGTAACTTTGATGGTCACAATACTGAGTGCCCCTATAACAATAATGTTTAAGTGCCCAATTAACCCCTTAACGACCGCCGATACGCCTTTTAACGGCGGTAATTAAGGGTACTTAAACCACAGCGCCGTTAATTCACGGCGCTGTGATTTAAGTGAATAGCGCCCCCCAGTGTCGGATTTTCTCCGGGGTCTCGGCTGCCAGGGGTAGCCGAGACCCCAGAGAACATGAATCGGTCGGTTTTTACCGACCCCCGCTTTTGCGATCGCCGTTATTAACCCTATAATGGCGACCGCAAAAAAAAAAAAGCCGCGATTTTACATTTAATTTCTCTTTCCTCTGATGTGATCGCACATCAGAGGATAGAGAAATAGGGTCCCCGATCCCCCCGGTCCCCTCCCGGTACCTCTCCCTTGTCCTCCGTCCCCTCCCGGTGGTCCCGCGCCCGCCGGCGTCATCCGATGGGCGCCGCCATCTTGAAAACGGCGGGCGCATGCGCAGTGCGCCCGCCGGGAATCTGCTGGCTCCGGCTGGCAGATTCCATTCATTATTTTGATCACTATGATAAACGATCATAGTGATCAAAATAATAAAAATAGTACATAACCCCCCCGTTTATCACCCCCTTATATAGGCACACATAATGAAATAAAAAAAATATTTTTTTTTTCAGTTTTCCATAAGGGTTAGGGTTAGGGTTAGGCTAGGGTTAGGGTTAGGCTAGGGTTAGGGTTAGGGTTAGGCTAGGGTTAGGGTTAGGCTAGGGTTAGGGTTAGGCTAGGGTTAGGGTTAGGCTAGGGTTAGGGTTAGGGTTAGGCTAGGGTTAGGCTAGGGTTAGGGTTAGGCTAGGGTTAGGGTTAGGTTAGGCTAGGGTTAGGGTTAGGCTAGGGTTAGGGTTAGGGTTAGGCTAGGGTTATGGTTAGGCTAGGGTTAGGCTAGGGTTAGGGTTAGGCTAGGGTTAGGGTTAGGCTAGGGTTAGGCTAGGGTTAGGCTAGGGTTAGGCTAGGGTTAGGGTTAGGCTAGGGTTAGGGTTAGGTTAGGCTAGGGTTAGGGTTAGGGTTAGGCTAGGGTTAGGGTTAGGCTAGGGTTAGGGCTAGGCTAGGGTTAGGGTTGGGCTAGGGTTAAGGGTTAGGGTTGGGCTAGGGTTAGGGTTGGGCTAGGGTTAAGGGTTAGGGTTGGGCTAGGGTTAAGGGTTAGGGTTGGGCTAGGGTAGGGCTAGGGTTAGGGTTAGGGCGAACTAGGATTAGGGTTAGAATTAGAATTAGGGATTAGGGTTGGGATTAGGGTTAGGGGTGTGTTGGGGTTAGGGTTGGAGTAAGAATTGAGGGGTTTCCACTATTTACCAACTTTGGGGGTCTAAAAATTGGGGTCTAAAAAAGACTTTTTATTTTCACGGCTCTGCGTTTATAAACTTCTGTGACGCGCTTGGGGGTTCAAAGTGCTCACCACACATCTAGATAAGTTCCTTAGGGGGTCTAATTTCCAAAATGGGGTCACTTGTGGGGGGTTTCCACTGTTTAGGCCCATCAGGGGCTCTGCAAATGCAACATGATGCCCGCAGACCATTTCATCAAAGTCTGCATTCCAAAATGGCACTCCTTCCCTTCCGAGCTCTCCCATGCGCCCAAACAGTGGTTCCCCCCCACATATGGGGTATCAGTGTACTCAGGACAAATCGCATAATAACTGTGGGGGTATGATTTCTCCTGTTACCCTTGTAAAAATCAAAATTTGGGCGCGAATAGATCATTTTTGTGGAAAAAAAATGGATTTCTTATTTTCACAGCTCTACGTTATAAACTTCTGTGAAGCACTTGAAGGTTCAAAGTGCTCACCACTAGAGTTGAGCGATACCAGCCGATACTTGAAAATATCGGATCGGAATGGATCGGCCGATCTTTAAAAAAAGTATCGGTATCGCCGATTCCGATACCGGGAACCAATGCAAGTCAATGGGGCCAAAATATCGGAATTAAAAAAAACCCTTTCTTTCCTTGTAGGTTAATTCTACATGAAGAAAAACAACTAAGAATAATGTAGAATGTATTGTGGGAGGTGGAGGAGACATTAAAGCCATAGAGGTTTAGCCCAATCAAATGGAATAGCAGGAATTAAACTTTTTTTTTAAAGATGTTAGGAGTTACAAAGATATTGACTATGTTAGCCTCATTTATATTTTGCCAGACATGTATGTCTTCTTCTTCTACTTCCTTTTTTTACATTCTTCTTCTTCTTCTTCTACTTCCTTTTTTTACATTCTTCTTCTTCTTCTTCTACTTCCTTTTTTTACATTCTTCTTCTTCTTCTTCTACTTCCTTTTTTTACATTCTTCTTCTTCTTCTTCTACTTCCTTTTTTTACATTCTTCTTCTTATTCCTTTTTTTACATTCTTCTTCTTCTTCTTCTTCTTCTTCTTCTTCTTCTTCTTCCTTTTCTTACATTCTTCATATTCTTCTTATTCAACAATTATTATTCTACATATTCAGCTTCTTCATCTTCTTCCTATTCTTCTTCATCATATTCTTGTTTGTGTCAGGCATTCCTGTAGTTGTTATCTAGAAAAGTTAGAAGTTTACACCTTCCGTTCTGCCTGTCACAAAAGATTTACAACAGGATTTGTCCGCGTTCAGTTTGGCCTGCAGCAGCAGGCCTTTTCCAGGGGCACCACGAGGAGGAACGGACTCACCCCCATACACTGCTTAGTCTTCTTCTGCTTATAAATAAGATAATATCATTTGCTCAGAGTATTAGTCTTATGCTTAATGTTCTTCTGCTTTGTTTTTTTTATGCTTCTTTGTCTTCTCTCTCTTGTTGTTCTGCATCTTGGTGGTTGTCTTCCTGTTCTTTGTCCTCTTGAACCAGCTGACGGTACTGGCACCCGGAGGGGCAGCAGAAGGAACAAGAGCCAATGGCACTACCGAGGACCAGCTGACGGTGCTGGAACCCGGTTACTAAGCAGGAGGTACCTGTGCTACAAAGCACTACCAAGGACCAGCAGACGTTGCCGGAACTCGGATACCGAGATGGAGGCACCTAGGCCAAAGGCTCTGACGAGAACCAGCTGACGGTGCTGGAACCCGGAGGGGTAGCATAAGCTGCAAGAGCAAATGGAAATAGCGAGGACCAGCTGACAGTGCTGGCACCCGGAGGGGCAGCAGAAGGAATAAGAGCCAATGGCACAACCGAGGACCAGCTGACGGTGCTGGAACCCGGTTACTAAGCAGGAGGTACCTGTGCTACAAAGCACTACCAAGGACCAGCAGACGTTGCCGGAACTCGGATACCGAGATGGAGGCACCTAGGCCAAAGGCTCTGACGAGAACCAGCTGACGGTGCTGGAACCCGGAGGGGTAGCATAAGCTGCAAGAGCAAATGGAAATAGCGAGGACCAGCTGACAGTGCTGGCACCCGGAGGGGCAGCAGAAGGAATAAGAGCCAATGGCACAACCGAGGACCAGCTGACGGTGCTGGAACCCGGTTACTAAGCAGGAGGTACCTGTGCTACAAAGCACTACCAAGGACCAGCAGACGTTGCCGGAACTCGGATACCGAGATGGAGGCACCTAGGCCAAAGGCTCTGACGAGAACCAGCTGACGGTGCTGGAACCCGGAGGGGTAGCATAAGCTGCAAGAGCAAATGGAAATAGCGAGGACCAGCTGACAGTGCTGGCACCCGGAGGGGCAGCAGAAGGAATAAGAGCCAATGGCACAACCGAGGACCAGCTGACGGTGCTGGAACCCGGTTACTAAGCAGGAGGTACCTGTGCTACAAAGCACTACCAAGGACCAGCAGACGTTGCCGGAACTCGGATACCGAGATGGAGGCACCTAGGCCAAAGGCTCTGATGAGAACCAGCTGACGGTGCTGGAACCCGGAGGGGTATCAGAAGTTACCCCTGAAAAGCAAAGTTGGCATGCCGCAAGCTGGCCGCAGTTACCGAATCACACAGTCCTACAGGGGGTGCTTGTCCTACTGGCACTATGGAACAAACCTTTCTTACCAGAACCCGCAGTCCACATAGGAAGCACCTAAACTGCTGGCACCCTAGCCTCGGCTAACCCAACCGCAACACGACATGGCAACTTGGGGTGGCAAACTGACATTGACACTTCCCGGAAACAGCAGGCAGGGCTGGAACCAAGCTGGGCAGGAGGGAGTACCCGTGCCAAAGTCAGTTATGAGCAGCAACTGGCGATGTTGGAGCCCAGGACAAGCACTTAGCAGGCTGAGGCCTGATGTGCTGTCAATTGGGAGGCAGCAGGACAGATTGCCATCAAAACAGCAGGGGAACAGCTGACGTTACTGAACCCCACAAACACAGGAGCTAGTGTTTTACTCTGTGAAGACGGCACTTCCGAGCAACAACTGGCTGTGTTGAAGCCCAGGGACAAGCACGGAGCAGGCTTAGGCTGCATTGAAGAAATTTTAAGATCGGTTGTAGACTACTAATTTGAACCAAGCTCCACTTAGGCCTGTGGCTTCACTGATTTTCGTATTTCCCCTGTCCTCCAACCCCGCCAGTTACAGCTCCGAAGTGGCGTCTGCACAATCCACACTTGTTCCTGTGTTACAGGTGTTCAGTCCGGTCAGTTAATCCCCTGATGTGTGTCCGGCAATGTCGCCTGCTCTGTCCACATTCCCATAATGGGAATGTGGACAGAGCAGGCGACATTGCCGGACACACGTCAGGGGATTAACTGACCGGACTGAACACTTGTAACACAGGAACAAGTGTGGATTGTGCAGACGCCACTTCGGAGCTGTAACTGGCAGGGTTGGAGGACAGGGGAAATACGAGAGACAGTGGAGCCACAGGCCTAATTGGAGCACGGTTAAAAATCAGTAGTGGTACGACTGTGTAGGCAGCAGGAGACTTTGCCATCCACACAGCAGGGGATCAGCTGACATTACTGAACCCCACTGAGACACGGGAGCAAATATCTCTTTCCGTGTGGACGGCACTTCCGAACTACAACTGGCTGTGTTGAAGCCCAGGAAATAGGAGGGTGTAGGCAGAGGCCTACTGTATTTTGAATGAGTTTACAGCAGGAGAGACTGCCATCCACACAGCAGGGGATCAGCTGACGTTACTGAACCCCACTGAGACACGGGAGCAAGTATCTCTTTCCGTGTGGACGGCACTTCCGAACTACAACTGGCTGTGTTGAAGCCCAGGAAATAGGAGGGTGTAGGCAGAGGCCTACTGTATTTTGAATGAGTTTACAGCAGAGAGACTGCCATCCACACAGCAGGGGATCAGCTGACGTTACTGAACCCCACTGAGACACGGGAGCAAGTATCTCTTTCCGTGTGGACGGCACTTCCGAACTACAACTGGCTGTGTTGAAGCCCAGGAAATAGGAGGGTGTAGGCAGAGGCCTACTGTATTTTGAATGAGGTGACAGCAGGAGAGACTGCCATCCACACAGCAGGGGATCAGCTGACATTACTGAACCCCACTGAGACACGGGAGCAAGTATCTCTTTCCGTGTGGACGGCACTTCCGAACTACAACTGGCTGTGTTGAAGCCCAGGAAATAGGAGGGTGTAGGCAGAGGCCTACTGTATTTTGAATGAGTTTACAGCAGGAGAGACTGCCATCCACACAGCAGGGGATCAGCTGACGTTACTGAACCCCACTGAGACACGGGAGCAAGTATCTCTTTCCGTGTGGACGGCACTTCCGAACTACAACTGGCTGTGTTGAAGCCCAGGAAATAGGAGGGTGTAGGCAGAGGCCTACTGTATTTTGAATGAGGTGACAGCAGGAGAGACTGCCATCCACACAGCAGGGGATCAGCTGACGTTACTGAACCCCACTGAGACACGGGAGCAAGTATCTCTTTCCGTGTGGACGGCACTTCCGAACTACAACTGGCTGTGTTGAAGCCCAGGAAATAGGAGGGTGTAGGCAGAGGCCTACTGTATTTTGAATGAGGTGACAGCAGGAGAGACTGCCATCCACACAGCAGGGGATCAGCTGACGTTACTGAACCCCACTGAGACACGGGAGCAAGTATCTCTTTCCGTGTGGACGGCACTTCCGAACTACAACTGGCTGTGTTGAAGCCCAGGAAATAGGAGGGTGTAGGCAGAGGCCTACTGTATTTTGAATGAGGTGACAGCAGGAGAGACTGCCATCCACACAGCAGGGGATCAGCTGACGTTACTGAACCCCACTGAGACACGGGAGCAAGTATCTCTTTCCGTGTGGACGGCACTTCCGAACTACAACTGGCTGTGTTGAAGCCCAGGAAATAGGAGGGTGTAGGCAGAGGCCTACTGTATTTTGAATGAGGTGACAGCAGGAGAGACTGCCATCCACACAGCAGGGGATCAGCTGACGTTACTGAACCCCACTGAGACACGGGAGCAAGTATCTCTTTCCGTGTGGACGGCACTTCCGAACTACAACTGGCTGTGTTGAAGCCCAGGAAATAGGAGGGTGTAGGCAGAGGCCTACTGTCTTTGTAATGCGGAGACAGCAGGAGAGACTGCCATCTCCACAGCAGGGGATCAGCTGGCAATGATGAACCCCACTAACACTTGAACGAATGTGTTTGGCTCTGTGGAGACGACACTTCTGAACACCAACTGACGCTGTTGGAGCCCAGGATTAGGCGAGGAGCAGGCTGTGGCCTACTGGATTTTGGCACGTGAAGGCAGCAGGAGACTTGCCATCTCCACAGCAGGGGAACAGCTGGCAGTGCTGAACCCCACTAACACTCTAACGAAGGTGTTTGGCTCTGTGGAGACGACACTTCTGAACACCAACTGACGCTGTTGGAGCCCAGGATTAGGCGAGGAGCAGGCTGGGGCCTACTGGATTTTGGCAGGTGAAGGCAGCAGGAGACTTGCCATCTCCACAGCAGGGGAACAGCTGGCAGTGCTGAACCCCACTAACACTCTAACGAATGTGTTTGGCTCTGTGGAGACGACACTTCTGAACACCAACTGACGCTGTTGGAGCCCAGGATTAGGCGAGGAGCAGGCTGGGGCCTACTGGATTTTGGCAGGTGAAGGCAGCAGGAGACTTGCCATCTCCACAGCAGGGGAACAGCTGGCAGTGCTGAACCCCACTAACACTCTAACGAAGGTGTTTGGCTCTGTGGAGACGACACTTCTGAACACCAACTGACGCTGTTGGAGCCCAGGATTAGGCGAGGAGCAGGCTGGGGCCTACTGGATTTTGGCAGGTGAAGGCAGCAGGAGACTTGCCATCTCCACAGCAGGGGAACAGCTGGCAGTGCTGAACCCCACTAACACTCTAACGAAGGTGTTTGGCTCTGTGGAGACGACACTTCTGAACACCAACTGACGCTGTTGGAGCCCAGGATTAGGCGAGGAGCAGGCTGGGGCCTACTGGATTTTGGCAGGTGAAGGCAGCAGGAGACTTGCCATCTCCACAGCAGGGGAACAGCTGGCAGTGCTGAACCCCACTAACACTCTAACGAAGGTGTTTGGCTCTGTGGAGACGACACTTCTGAACACCAACTGACGCTGTTGGAGCCCAGGATTAGGCGAGGAGCAGGCTGGGGCCTACTGGATTTTGGCAGGTGAAGGCAGCAGGAGACTTGCCATCTCCACAGCAGGGGAACAGCTGGCAGTGCTGAACCCCACTAACACTCTAACGAAGGTGTTTGGCTCTGTGGAGACGACACTTCTGAACACCAACTGACGCTGTTGGAGCCCAGGATTAGGCGAGGAGCAGGCTGGGGCCTACTGGATTTTGGCAGGTGAAGGCAGCAGGAGACTTGCCATCTCCACAGCAGGGGAACAGCTGGCAGTGCTGAACCCCACTAACACTCTAACGAAGGTGTTTGGCTCTGTGGAGACGACACTTCTGAACACCAACTGACGCTGTTGGAGCCCAGGATTAGGCGAGGAGCAGGCTGGGGCCTACTGGATTTTGGCAGGTGAAGGCAGCAGGAGACTTGCCATCTCCACAGCAGGGGAACAGCTGGCAGTGCTGAACCCCACTAACACTCTAACGAAGGTGTTTGGCTCTGTGGAGACGACACTTCTGAACACCAACTGACGCTGTTGGAGCCCAGGATTAGGCGAGGAGCAGGCTGGGGCCTACTGGATTTTGGCAGGTGAAGGCAGCAGGAGACTTGCCATCTCCACAGCAGGGGAACAGCTGGCAGTGCTGAACCCCACTAACACTCTAACGAAGGTGTTTGGCTCTGTGGAGACGACACTTCTGAACACCAACTGACGCTGTTGGAGCCCAGGATTAGGCGAGGAGCAGGCTGGGGCCTACTGGATTTTGGCAGGTGAAGGCAGCAGGAGACTTGCCATCTCCACAGCAGGGGAACAGCTGGCAGTGCTGAACCCCACTAACACTCTAACGAAGGTGTTTGGCTCTGTGGAGACGACACTTCTGAACACCAACTGAAGCTGTTGGAGCCCAGGATTACGCATGCCGCATGCAGAGGCCAATGGGCAGCGGTTTTTATGGAGGTTGTGGACTACTACTGATTCTAACCATGCTCCACTTAGGCCTCTGGCTCCACTGTCTCTACTATTTACCCTGGCCTCCAACCCCGCCAGCTACATCTCTGAAGTGGCGTCAGCACAATCTACACTTGTTCCTGTGTTACTGATGCTCAGTCCCGTCAGTTGATCCCCTGATGTTTGTCCGGCAAGTTCGCCAGCTCTGTCCTCATTCCCACTACTGGTTATGGGAATGTGGACAGAGCAGGAGACCTTGCCGGACACACATCAGGGGATAAACTGATGGGACTGAGCCACAGGAACACAGGAACAAGTGTAGATTGTGCTGACGCCACTTCAGAGATGTAGATGGCGGGGTTGGAGGTCAGGGGAAATAGTAGAGACAGTGGAGCCAGAGACCTAAGTTGGGCACGGTTAAAAATCAGTAGTGGTTTGAATGTTGATGGAGCTGGTGACTTTGCCGTCCACACACCAGGGGATCAGCTGGCATTACTGAACCCCACTAACACAGGAGCTAGTGTGTTTCTCTGTGCAGACGACACATCTGAGCGACAACTGGCTGTGTTGAAGCAAAGGGATTATAGTTCAGGTGGTAGAAAAATGAACACACCAGCAGACCTGGATACAGTTGCCAACCACTAATTTAGTCTGTAAGAGGAATGGCAAAGTCTTTGGAGATCCAGGCCTTGTTCATTTTCAGAAAAGTCAGCCGGTCAACATTATCGGAAGATAGTCGCGTGCGACGGTCTGTTAGTACACCACCTGCGGCACTAAAGACACGTTCCGATAATACACTGGCAGCAGGGCAAGCCAGCACCTCCAATGCATACTGGCTAAGCTCTGGCCATGTATCCAGCTTAGAGACCCAAAACTTGAAGGGGGAAGAGCCATCTGGGAGTAGAGCGACAGGGCAAGACATGTAGTCTGACACCATCTGACGGAAGCGTTGCCTCCTGCTGACTCGAGGCGTCGCTGATGGTGTAGACAATTGTGGTGGACACACAAAACTTTGCCACATTTGGGCCATAGTGGTCTTGCCTTGTGCTGCGGCGCTGCCTCTGCTCCCTCTTTGTGCAGAGTTTCCTCCACTGCCTCGACGCACAGAGCTGCTTTGTAAAGCACTAGCAACAATGCTGTCGGGTGGAATGGAAAACATTATGGACTGCACCAGTGACTCTTCGTACTCCCGCATTTTACGCTCCCGGTTCAACGTTGGTATGAGCCTTTGTACGCTGTCCCGGTAGCGAGGATCTAGGAGGGTGTACACCCAATAATCAGCCGAGACGAGAATGTGGGCGATGCGGCAGTCGTTTCTCAGGCACTGCAGCATGAAATCAACCATGTGCTGCAGACTCCCAACTGCCAAAGAACCGCTGTCCCCTGTTTGAGGCGTGACCTCGGCCTGCTCTGCATCACCCCACCCTCGCTGTACATACTGAGTAGAGGTTTGTGTACCTCCCTCCTCTGGAGAGATGTCTTCCTCCTCCATCGACTCCTCCTCATCCTCCTCACAAAGTGTCCCCTGCCTAGGCCTTTGTGAGGAAACACGTAGCGCAGACTGTCCAGAAGCAGATGGCATTTGGGACTCCTCATCCTCCACCTCTTCTGAAACCTCATCCCTTAGTGCTTGCAGTGTTTGTTGAAGCAGGCAGATAAGGGGGACAGTCATGCTGACTAGTGCATCATCTGCACTCGCCATCCGCGTGGATTCATCGAAGGCACGCAAAACGAGGCAGATGTCCTTCATAGAGGCCCACTCAATGGTGCTGAAGTGTGAACGGCGCACAGTGCGACTTGTTTGCGCCTGATGCAGCTGGTACTCCATGACTGCTGCCTGCTGCTCACACAACCGCTCCAACATATGTAACGTTGAATTCCACCGGGTGGGTAGGTCACATATGATGCGATGTTCCGGAAGGCCAAATCGTCGCTGCAGAGCAGCGAGGCGCGATCTTGCCGTGCTGGAACGTCGCAAGTGAGCGCACTCTATGCGGACCTTGTGCAACAGTGCAGCAAGATCCGGATAGTCCCTCAGAAAGCTCTGCACGACCAAGTTAAGAACATGTGCCAGACATGGGATGTGTGTGAGGTTGCCTAGGCCAAGAGCTGCCACCAGATTTCGGCCATTGTCACACACTACCAAGCCCGGCTGGAGATTCGCTGGCCCAAACCACACATCGCTCTCCAGCTTGATAGCATTCCAGAGCTCCTGCGCTGTGTGGCTTCGATTCCCCAAAGAAATTAATTTGAGTACAGCCTGTTGACGTTTGGCCACGGCTGTGCTCATATCGGTCGTAACAGGCTCCTGCTCTGCTGTTTCTGAGGAACTTGAGTAGGAGGAGGAGTCTATGTGTACAGACTGGAGTCCTGCAATCCGTGGCGTTGGAAGAACACGTACAGCTCCACTCTCCAGATCCGTACCCGGCTCCACAACATTGACCCAGTGGGCAGTGAGGGAAAGGTATCGTCCCTGTCCATGGTTACTGGTCCACGCATCGGTGGTCAGGTGGACCTTGCTACTAACGGCGTTTAGTAGCGCATGTTTTATTTTGCCCTCAACATGTTTCTGCAGGGCAGGGACGGCTCGCCTGCTGAAATAAAAGCGGCTGGGCACGTTGTATTGGGGGACTGCCAATGCCATTAAGTCCCGGAAGGTGTCAGTGTCCACCAGCCTGAATGACAGCATTTCAACTGCCAGAAGTTTGGCAATGCCAGCATTCAGAGACTGTGCTCGGGGATGGTTTGCCGAGTAAGGGCGCCTTTTATCCCATGCCTGTGCTACCGATGGCTGTGATGGATGGGAACGTGCTGCTATGGGTGTAATCTGACAGGGTCTCCGGACAACAGTGGCAGAGGTTCTTCCTTGGCGATCCTGTGAGGAAGCCGAACCAGCAGTGTGTGAGCTGGAGGAAGAGGGCCCAACACGAACTGAAGAGGTGGTAGGTGGTGCTGTACGTTGGCCTACGTCTTCAGGGTGTCTCTGCAACTCCAACTCGTGCTTGGTGCGCACATGTTTCCACATATTTGTGGTATTGAGGTTGCTGACATTTCTCCCTCTTTTGACTCTCTGATGACACAGCTTGCATTTGACAAAGCAAATGTCATCTGCAACTGTGTCAAAAAAGGACCACGCACTGCAACTCTTGTGAGCGCCCGGTTTGCCTTTGGAAGGAGGAATGCTCCTAACGGGTGCCGAAGTGGAGGGTACAGGCAACCAAGTCTTCCCCCTCCCTCTGCCTCCTGTTTTGGCCGGTAGGGGAATCTCTTCCTCCGAGCTGCTCCCACCACCTTCCTGTTGCTCACGCCATGATGGGTCAAGGACCTCATCATCTTCCCTCCCCTCTTCAAACAGCTGCTTCTCCAGGGTTGTCTTGCCAGCACCGTACGCACCAGAAAGTGGCAACTGAGTCTCGTCATCATCTGATGCGTACTGAGGTGTGCTGACCATAGGCACTGGCCCACTCGCCTCTTCAGATTCAGAGGGACAAAGAAGTTGCGCATCACTGCATACTCCCTCTTCTTCACATTCAGGAATGCTGCTTGGCTGGCCCCCTCTTTCCAAGCCAACAGATTCCGAGAACAGAAGTAGAGACTGTGATGGCTCCTGTCCATGTCTCTCTGACTGCCTGGGCACTTTGGCAGGTGGTGAAGAGACAGATGGTTGCTCTTCGGTGCTCTGACCCTGAGAGGATGCGGAAGTAATTGAAGTCGATGCGTTAGCTGCCATCCATCCGACAACGGCTTCAATTTGTTCCTCCCGCAGCAGTGGGGTACGTTGAGGTCCTACAAAGCTGCGCATAAAGGACTGTTGCCTGCTAAAACTGGGGGATGCTGATCCACTGGTGCCCGCAGCAGGCCCAGAATCCCCACGTCCTCTACCTGTAGAATCCCCACGTCCTCTCCCTGCAGAATCCCCACGTCCTCTCCCTGCTGAAACTCCACGCCCACGCCCACGCGCCTTACTCCCTGCCTTCTTCATCTTGCAAGACTGCTTAAGATAGGCAAAAAAGTACAAAGGGGGGCCTTAGTGTGCTTATTCCTGAACAGCTGGTTACAGGTACAAGAAACACTAATTTTATGAAGTGTGTGTGTGTGTGGACTAGACTTTAATAGGAGCTGATGTGGCCTACACAAGTTCAAAATGTAGTGTTTGGTGAACTTTTTTTGTGGTTTCTTTGTTGGAAACAAACTCAAAGTATGTGAACAAAGAATTGAAACTGATAGTATCACCAACTTTTTGGAGCTATTACAATGCAGGCAGGTAACCTACAATGCAAAAGATGAGGCTCCAAAAAAATTGGGTAATACTAATCTGGCTGCGCCGGCAGGGCACAAGCCAGAAAAAAAGGCTCCTCTATCTACTCCTATATAGTGTTTGCAACCAACCAATGTTGATGGATACGGATGGATGCACACTAATAGGAGAAGAAAAAATGAGCTGCACTCAAAGACAAATATGTGTGAGGCAGTGACGCACGTTGAGCGTCCTACAACCAGACGTAGCTGCAGGACACTACTCAGTGTGAGCTGCACTCACACACAGTCAGAGGCCTCTCAGACAGCCGTCAACAGTGCAGCTAAGTGGGCACTGGCACTGACAGGCTGCAGAAAGGCTCCGCTGTGTACTCCTTTATAGTGTTTGCAACCACCGTAGATGGAGACGGATGGATGCACACTAATAGAAGAAAAAATGAGCTGCACTCAAATAAAAATATGTGTGAGGCCCTGACGCACGCTGAGCGTCCTACAGCCAGACGTAGCTGCAGGACACACTACTCAGCGTGAGCTGCACTCACACACAGTCAGAGACCTCTCAGACAGCCGTGAACAGTGCAGCAAAGTGGACACTAGCACTGAAAGGCTGCAGAAAGGCTCCGCTGTCTACTACTAGTGTTTGCAACCAATGTATATGGATACGGATGGAAGCACACTAGATTGAAATTATGTAAAAAATGCAGCTCAAAAAATAAAAGATGTATGAGGCAGCAGTGATCACACTGGGTGGCCTACAGCCTGACGTGGCTGCAGGACCCACTCCACAGCGTGAGCTGCACTCACACAGCCCTTGCAGACAGCTGTGAACACTGCTGCTAGGGCAAAGAAGGCTACAGTGGTGGTTTATGTAGCCTGGGTAAAGCACTAGATGTTTGGTGGAATCGCTATTTCTAACTGTCCCTCACAGTCTTCTACAGCAGCCTGTCCCTAACTGAATTCACAGCAGAGTGACCAGAAATGGCGGCTGCGGTGGCTTTTATAGTGCATCATGACATCATTTCGGCAGCCAATCACAGCCATGCCAATAGTTAACATGCCTACATGCCTAACAGGATGTGCCCACACTTCGGAGGATTCCCATTGGCTTAATCAAAGCAAGCAGGCTCATAGCATGATGGGAACTTCCTATTCCGATTCCGATTCCGGAATCCGATATGACAAAAGTATCGGAATTAAGTATCGGAATTCCGATACCGCTAATATCGGCCGATACCCAATACTTGCGGTATCGGAATGCTCAACACTACTCACCACACATCTAGATAAGTTCCTTAGGGGGTCTAATTTCCAAAATGGGGTCACTTGTGGGGGGTTTCCACTGTTTAGGCCCATCAGGGGCTCTGCAAATGCAACATGATGCCCGCAGACCATTTCATCAAAGTCTGCATTCCAAAATGGCACTCCTTCCCTTCCGAGCTCTCCCATGCGCCCAAACAGTGGTTCCCCCCCACATATGGGGTATCAGTGTACTCAGGACAAATCGCATAATAACTGTGGGGGTATGATTTCTCCTGTTACCCTTGTAAAAATAAAAATTTGGGCGCGAAAAGATCATTTTTGTGGAAAAAAAATGGATTTCTTATTTTCACAGCTCTACGTTATAAACTTCTGTGAAGCACTTGAAGGTTCAAAGTGCTCACCACACATCTAGATAAGTTCCTTCATGGGTCTAGTTTCCAAAATGGAGTCACTTGTTGGGGGTTTCCACTGTTTAGGCCCATCAGGGGCTCTGCAAACGCAACATGATGCCCGCAGACCATTCCATCAAAGTCTGCATTCCAAAATGGCACTCCTTCCCTTCCGAGCTCTCCCATGCGCCCAAACAGTGGTTCCTCCCCACATATGGGGTATCAGCGTACTCAGGACAAATCGCATAATAACTGTGGGGGTATGATTTCTCCTGTTACCCTTGTAAAAATAAAAATTTGGGGGTGAAAAGATCATTTTTGTGGAAAAAAAATGAATTTCTTATTTTCACGGCTCTACGTTATAAACTTCTGTGAAGCACTTGAAGGTTCAAAGTGCTCACCACACATCTAGATAAGTTCCTTCATGGGTCTAGTTTCCAAAATGGAGTCACTTGTTGGGGGTTTCCACTGTTTAGGCCCATCAGGGGCTCTGCAAACACAACATGATGCCCGCAGACCATTCCATCAAAGTCTGCATTCCAAAATGGCACTCCTTCCCTTCCAAGCTCTCCCATGCGCCCAAACAGTGGTTCCTCCCCACATATGGGGTATCAGCGTACTCAGGACAAATCGCATAATAACTGTGGGGGTATGATTTCTCCTGTTACCCTTGTAAAAATAAAAATTTGGGGGCGAAAAGATCATTTCTGTGGAAAAAAAAATGGATTTCTTATTTTCACGGCTCTACGTTATAAACTTCTGTGAAGCACTTGAAGGTTCAAAGTGCTCACCACACATCTAGATAAGTTCCTTCATGGGTCTAGTTTCCAAAATGGAGTCACTTGTTGGGGGTTTCCACTGTTTAGGCCCATCAGGGGCTCTGCAAACGCAACATGATGCCCGCAGACCATTCCATCAAAGTCTGCATTCCAAAATGGCACTCCTTCCCTTCCAAGCTCTCCCATGCGCCCAAACAGTGGTTCCTCCCCACATATGGGGTATCAGCGTACTCAGGACAAATCGCATAATAACTGTGGGGGTATGATTTCTCCTGTTACCCTTGTAAAAATAAAAATTTGGGGGCTAAAAGATCATTTCTGTGGAAAAAAAAATGGATTTCTTATTTTCACGGCTCTATGTTATAAACTTCTGTGAAGCACTTGAAGGTTCAAAGTGCTCACCACACATCTAGATAAGTTCCTTAATGGGTCTAGTTTCCAAAATGGGGTCACTTGTTGGAGTTTTCCACTGTTTAGGCACATTAAGGGCTCTCCGAACGCAACATGGCATCCGATCTTAATTCTAGCCAATTCTGCGTTGAAAAAGTCAAACGGTGCTCCATCCCTTGCGAGCTCTGCCGTGTGCTGAAAAAGGGGTTTACCCCCACATATGGGATATCGGCGTATTCAGGAGAAATTGTACAACAAATTTTGTGGTTGATTTTCTCTTTTAACACTTGTGAAAATAAAAAAAATTGGTTCTGAAGTAATTTTTTTCCAAAAAAAAGTTAAATGTTAATTTTTTCCATCCACATTGCTTTCGTTCCTGTGAAGCACTTAAAGGGTTAATAAACTTCTTGAATGTGGTTTTGAGCACCTTGAGGGGTCTAGTTTTTAGAATGGTGCCACTTTTGGGTATTTTCTGTCATGTACACCCCTCAAAATGACTTTAAATATGATGTGGTCCCTAAAAAAAATGGCTTTGTAAATTTTGTTGTAAAAATGAGAAATCGCTGGTCAACTTTTAACCCTTATAACTTCCTAACAAAAAAAAATTTTGCTTCCAAAATTGTTCTGATGTAAAGTAGACATGTGGGAAATGTTATTTATTAAGAAATTAATGTGACACATCTCTCTGATTTAAGGGCATAAAAATTTAAAGTTTTAAAATTGCAAAATTTTAAAATTTTTTGCCATATTTCTGTTTTTTTCATAAATAAACACAAGACTTATTGAAGAAATTTTACCACTAACATGAAGTACAATATGTCACGAAAAAACAATCTCAGAATCAGCAGGATCCATTAAAGCGTTCCAGAGTTATAACCTCATAAAGTGACAGTGGTCAGAATTGTAAAAATTGGCCTGGTCATTAAGCTGCAAACTGGCTCTGTCGCTAAGGGGTTAACATTTAATAATGTCCCCTGAGTTCCCCATGTACAACTCGTCTATACACAGTATGATGGGCCCACAGCTGCCCTGTACACAGTACGATGGGCCCACAGCTCCCCTACATATAGAATGATATCCCCCGGTCAATGTATCATTTACTTACAATATTGTGCATTACACAGATGAGGATGAGCTGGATTCAGAAACATCCGGATGGTTGAAGGTACAGCAATTTATGGAGAAGTTTGGTAAAAAAGCAGAATATCAGTTTATAAACCTGAATAACTGTGGTCTGACAGCTACTGGCATAAAAGAACTTGGTAAGTAAAACAGCTTACTGCATTAATCATCTAAAATGTCAGCAAATTCTCCTGTATTATGTTTCATCGCATTTAGCAATATTGCATGTTTTATATTACAAAGCATCACTTGGGACTAAGGCTGCATTCACAGAGATTTTACAGGAGTTTAATAATTACAGGTTTTCAAGCAAATACCACTTCAGGAAAAGCTCCAGTTTTGCGGAGTTTTTGAAAGATAATTTCTTTTTCTGAAGCATTGCCTTGAGCAGTTTTAGGGTACATACACATGGAGTCTCTCAAGCACAGGCGAAGCTGCCAAGTTTTTCAAGAAGAAGATGCTCAGTCGAAAAAGATCACTGTTTTTGTTCCAGAAGAGTCTATTGTGTGTTTTTTTCAGTCATTTCCTCAGTGTTCTGACAGTTTTGACCTTTTTTTGAGGGTTTCCCCATGGCTTTAGTGACATTGACATCTTCTTTACTGGAGTTTTCCAGTGTTTTTTTCTCTAGACCAGTGAATAATGAAGAAACAGCTAGCGTGTTTTTTTTTTTTAAAGCAAAAACAGTGTCAAAATGCTCCAATAAATGTCCGGTTGTCTTCCAAGAGTCTTTTGAGTTTTCCCATTGACTTTTATTGTAAAGTACAAAGCGTCTTATGTGTGAAAAACTTCAGAGCAATAGACAGACAACTTATTTTAACAATGTGGCGTTTTTAGAAACCCGAAGTACTGAAAAGATGTTTGCAAGACTGAACATATACACAGCAGGTCATTTTTATATAGGAATGTTTATGTTTGTTCTTTTGAGAAATTTGTGGTAGATTTTCTTAGCTGGAATCCTCCTGGAAAAAAAAAAGTTGTGTTCACTTACCCTTATGTTTTCTTGAGGAGAGTCATCTTCCTGAGGTGACTTTGTCGTTCTGGTGTCGGGTTTGCGGGCAGCTTCCACTAGGAATGAGCATGTCACTTCATTTACCTGCTTCACGGTTTCCAAACCCTGAAGAGGTTAAAAGACATGACATTAGACTGACCAAGGGCACTGTTGTTTTGATATTGCTGTGCATTATTGTTCATTCTATGGGGAGCTTTTGTGGTGTTTTTTTCAAGTGGATTCTGTGCAGAACCAGCCTGAAAAACACACCGTGTGCACAGAACCTTAAGGTATGTGGACATAGTGATGATTATATGCTGGCACAGCCACCAAGTTTTACTCTGGTCTATGCAAAACCACCCCATAAAGTGAACATTGTTGTGCACATAGTCAATGTTATGTCACTTCCTTTATTTGCTTCAAGGTTCAGAAACTCTAAAGCAGATAAAAGAAGTGACAAGCTTATTTTCTGTAAGCTGCCCACTCTGAATGAATTCATCTCTGTGCAGGCGCCCCGGCTGACCGGGGATGAACTAATAAGCGTGGGAAAGTTTCTGAACTTTTTCCCACGCTGTCAGTTCACCACCGGTCAGCCGGGGACTCCGCGCAGCCTCAGTGACATCAGCGGAAGTCACTGAGGCTGCGCGGAGTCCCCGGCTGACCGGAGGTGAACTCTGGAGCGTGGGAAAAAGTTCAGAAACTTTCCCACGCTTATTAGTTCATCTCCGGTCAGCCGGGACACCTGCGCAGACATGATTTCATTCATTCAGCAGTGGTTTATAGCGGGGCCAGTAGCATTAGCACCGGTCCCTGTTGTAAACTAGTTAACCCCTTGTGATGGATTGCAGCGGGGACCTGACAGAACGGCGGAGAGGTATGGATATTGTTGGTTTTTTTTGTTTTTTTTACAGGACAACAAGGAATTCTGTTGGATTAGCAGAATAAGAAATTTGGTCAAAAACTTTGTGTGATTATTTCAATAAAAAACTTTTAATTAATGTGTGCGTGTCTTTTTTTAACCCTTTACTACTATAGGATTAATAATTGATAGGTATCTTATTGACACCTCCCCATTATTATCCCGGCTTAATGTCTCCTTTCAATAGCAAGGTGACATTAACCCATTATTATTAACCCATGAGCAACCACTAAAGGTAATGAGAATAGAGAGGATAAGTGCCAGAAAAGGTGCATCTTATAGATGCGCCTTTTCTGGGGTGGCCTGGAGGCAGATTTTTTTTAGCCAGGGGTGCCCAGAAACAATGGTCCCTCTCTAGGCTATTAATATATGCCCTCACTCACTGGCTTTCCCTCTCTGGCGGAGAAATTACCGCGGGAGCCCATGCAATTTTTTTCAATGAATTTACCTTTAAATTTAACACCTACATGTCCAAAAGTTTACACACATACCCTAATCTAATTATTAGTGAAAGACATATAAAAAACTAAATGAAATGCAATGGTTTACTGTATGTATACCATGTATCATTTCATGTTGGGTTTTGTATACCCCACCACATCTAAGTTTACTTTTCAGTGCATTAACCCCACAGTTCTTTGTATCTGCTGTCTCTCTAGCAACCTCCAGTTCACACTGTAATCTACGGTGCAACGTATTGGCACGTTGAGCCTCTTTCTCTGCCTCTTCCACCTGGCGTTTCAACTGTTTCAGACGCACATCATTTCCCTCCGCCAGGTCTTGGTACTGCTCAGAATTACGCCTTTCATCATCCATTTGCCTTAGTACAACCTTCAGTTTTTTCTCCGTGCGACGTACTTGTTTGCTAGCAGATTGTCGCACTTTAATTTCTGCATCAAGCTGTTCCTCCAGTAGTGCAACTTTTGCTTCTAAGTCTTTATTCTGGCGAACTAATTGCTGACGGGCACTCTCATTCTTCTGAGCATTACTACGTTCTGTCTTCAGATCAGCATCCATCTGGTCAACCTGAAGTGTGGCCTTTCTCAGCTTGTCATTGGCTAATTCAACGTTGCCGTGTTCTTCCTCCACTTCTTCTTCAAGCTGAACAATGCGAGACTCTAACCGCCTCTTTTCTTCCAAAGCCAGAGCACTTTCACCTCTGTTGTTGGCATTCACATCAGCCAGTTCATCTTTTTCCTGCTGTGCTTGTCTTTTAGCACACTCTGCAGCAGCAAGCTCCATCTGCAAACGAATCACCTCTGCTTCCATACTTTTCAGTTTCTTTTTGTCTTCACACTGTTCCTTACTCAGGCCTGGCCGCTGTAAGTCTTCGTCCCACTTCTCCCGCAGAAGACCTCTTACAGTTTCTGTTAGTACTCCTACCTCTTCTCTGAGGGACTTATTCAGACCTTGCCACAATGCCAGGTGACCTTTGAGCTCGAAGACTTCTTTCTCTAGGTCATCTAGTCTGTGCTCCCTTTCTCTCTCAGAGCCACAGTCACCCCTAGAGTCTGAGTCACACCGATCATCCGAGTCAACCCTCCAGTTACCCTCTGACCGTGTGTCCACTCCAGTCACCTCATCTCCCAGCCCACCATCTGTCTTGTCACGAGACGTCAGGTCCGTCAGTTGGGCAGATGTACTTCTTTTCCTGGTCAGTTCTACTTCTGACCTGTCCACTTTAGGAGGCGTCACCATCTCAGCGTCCGCTGGCCCCACAGTTGAAACGTCTTCATCGTCCAACCATACGTCATCAAACACGACAGAGTCTCGGCCCCTCTCAAAGGTATGCACTAAGTTTGGTGGCATACTACCACCTTGACACTTCCCCTTTGTCATCTCAATCATAACTCTGACCACCGTATAATTCACAATGACCCCATGGTCGCAGCGAACCCTGACGTCTTTCTCGGTCAGAGATAAAACAAGAGGAGTTCCTGTCAGAGTCACCTGACTCTTTGAGTCCAACCTACCAGGGACTCCTTCCCGGTGTAGCATCAAGGTACACACCTGTGGCCCATCGTTATCAGGAAAATACATGCCGCACTCCTCAAAATTCATACACACACACTGCGGTTCCCCAGACATACCCACTGAGGCAACCAGTGCTGCCATTTCCTGAACCACCCCAATTTGGGTTGCCGCCCCCTCCCGGGACTCCACACCTTTTTGGGTTACCATGCCAATTTGGGTCACTGCCCCCTTCTGGGACTTCACCCCCTTTTGGGTCGCCGCCCACTTTTGGGACTCCACCCCCTTTTGGGTTACCACTCCTATTTGGGTCACCGCCCCCTTTTGGGACTCCACCCCTTTTGGGTTACCACTCCAATTTGGGTCACCGCCCCCTTTTGGAACTCCACCCCTTTTGGGCTACCACCCCGATTTGGGCCACCGCCCCCTTTCGGGATTTCCCCATGACCGTTCTGCAGAGATTCTTATGCCACAGTTCACACAGTACAGTTTGTCTTTTTGGGCTGGTACTGGCCCTTTAAGCATGACACCACACCAGTTCCTTCTGGCGCTGCCACAGCTCCTGCTGTCACAAATCACCAGCACCACCGATTGCTGTTCACACACAGCAGCTGGTGTCCTCTTCGTTAACCCGCCGAGTTACAGGTGTCACGTCCGCCATGTCCGCCATGTCTGTTTTGCCTCATGACGCCTGGAGCGGTGTGCATGCGCATCTCATGTCTGCTATCCTGCATGTTCCCTAGAGTAATGAGCACACTCACCTCATGACTGTTGGGCTGCAAGATGCCAGCGTTTCTGCTCTGCCTTCTGTGATCATCTCTGTGTTCCAAGAACCCCTGATCATGTGTCCTTCCTAGGTTCCAGCACTGTCTGGTTCTGCAATCATCTCTGCATGTCTGGAACCCTGATCATGTGACCTTTCCTAGGCTCCAGCGCTGTCTGGTTCTGCAATCATCTCTGCATGCCTGGAACCCTGATCATGTGACCTTTCCTAGGTTCCAGTGCTGTCTGGTTCTGCAGTCATCTCTGCATGTCTGGAATCCCTGGTCATGTGACTGCTCTCTGTGATCCTGGAGGATCTGAACTGAAAGTTCTCCCCTGGTCCTAACCCGGAAGTATTGGTGCTATGGTGCTATATCAGACCGCCCCTCCCTATGGTCAGGGCCTGATTATTGTGTTGCTTCCCTGCATGGCTGTTTGGTCTGCTGGGTCGCTCCCTCTATTCTGTGCTCTTGCACTCTGCCCTGTCATGCATCTCTGCACATCCCATGCCTTGTCTTATGTTTGGCTCTCGTGCCATGTTTGTATTTGCCTTGCTTTGCCTTGTAGTACTTCTGCTGTTCTCTGCCTTAGCCTGTTTTTGCTATGTCTCGCCTTAGCTATTCTTTGACTTGTTGTCCTTCCTCTGTTCTCTGCCTTGCCTGTTTCGCCATGTCTGGTCTTTGCTATTCTGAGCCTTGGAGTACTTCTCATGTTCTTGTCTTAGCCTGGTTTTCCGTACTCTGTCCTCTGGTGCTCTCTAGCACACTCCCTGACTAGTCCCAAGGCTCTGGGCTTCAGCCTACGCTCCACTGCTAGACTCTGTCCTCGCCCTGACCTGGCTCTGTTTCTGTCTATGTTCCGCTCCGTGTTCCGTACCCTGTTTTGCCTTGTTTCTCGCCTAGCCTTACCTTGTCTTTCCTTGTTCCTTGCCTTGTCCTTGCCTTGAACCCCGGCGTGGGCTCCCCTTGCCCGCCTCCTGTGCCGTAGTAGTGCCTCGTGTTTGTGTACAGCCGTGTGCACTGGCCAGTGAGGCATGCCTTCTGCGTGGCTCCTAGCACGCAGCCCTTCCTTGAACCTGGCGTGGCTCCTAGCACGAAGGTTCCCTTGCCCGCCTCCTGTGCCTTAGCCGTGCCTCGTGCTGGTGTTACAGCCGTGTGCACTGGCCAGTGAGGTGTGCCTCCTGCGTGGCTCCTAGCACGCGTCCTGCCCTGAACCCTGGCGTGTCTACACACGCACTCTGCCTTGTACCTTGTGCATTGGCGTGTCTCTACACACGCACTCTGTCTTGTTTCTTGAACCCTGACCCTGGCGTGTGTCTCTGCACGCGCAGGACTCTGTCTTCTACTTTGTGCCTTGGCGTGCCTCTATACACACACTCTGCCTTGTACCTTGTGCCTTGGCGTGTCTCCATACACGCACCCTGTCTTGTTTATCAAACCTTGAACCCTGTCTTGTTCATTAAACTTTGAACCCTGTCTTGTCTGTTGAACTATAAACCCTGGCGTGTCCCCTACACACACACCTTGCCTTGCACCTTGCTTTGAACCCTGGCATGTCCCCTACACAAGCACCCTGCCTTGCGCCTAGCCTTGGACCTCAGCGTGTTCCCTAACATGCACCATGCCTGCAGATCTGTTGTGCCTCCCTGCCTGAACCCTGGTTTGCCTGCCGGATGTCCGGAACCAGCCGATCGCTGCCAGAGATCGTAAGCCTGATGACTGCGGCCTGCTGCTCCGGAGCTGATGTCCGCAGCCTGATGCCCTGATCATGTCGATCGTTGCCAGCTGTCTGGAGTCCGATGCCATTGTGCCTTTGCCTGTACCAGGCGTGCCACCTGGCACGTACCATGCTATGGACCTTGCCGTGCCCACGCATGCACCTTGCACGGTTTGCTTGTTCTCACGTTTTTACACTGAATGTGATTCTGAAGTTATCCTAATGAAGATACCTTGCACCTACATCTTGTCTTGTCTTGCTCATCCTTGTAGTCAGACACTTAGTGTCCCCCTGAGCCAGCCGTCTGGTCCCATCAGTCATGGTGGCTCACCCCCTTGGTCTTGCCCCTGATACTCCCTGTATAGGGGTGAATTCTCACAAGGTAAGCTCGCCCTCGGTGGGTGCCATGACCCAGAGGGTCCACTCAAAAAATGGGCTCAGCAGAAGCTGAGTCCGTCACAACAGGAAGCCGCTTGTCCCCTTCATAACCCCGCCGAGTTACCGGAAGCCGCTTGTCCCCTTCGTGACCTTTTTTGCAAAAAAACCTTCGTGACCCCTCTGAGCCACAGCAATCACCTTCAGGTTTTGCAGAGGAAAAGAGAAAAAGAAAAAAAACCACACCACACAAAAAACTCACGTGTCCTGTCTGTGTGCTATTCAGGACATACCGTCTCCGCCTGAGACCGTCCAACACACAGGACGCACCGGGTGCTATTCAGGGAGCCGACCCTCCTCCCAGGGTTTCCCAACACACCGGCCTCACCAGGTCCAGGGGCTCAGCGGGTGCTATTTAGGACATCCATCTCCTCTTGAGACTGCCCAACACTCACGCCTCACCAGGTCCAAAGTCATACCACGTGCTCCAGCGAGACAATTCTTCTCCTAGAATCTCCTAACACTGACCCTCCAGGACCTTGCTCACTGAACCTTCTAGGTACACAGTCTTTATCACTGACCCCAGGCAGTACAACACAGACTCCTGTCTGTTACCTGCTTGAGAAACGTGATGGTGTCTCCGCAGTGTTGGATGTTGATCTCCATGAGTTCATTCATCCTCATTTTTCACAGTCTTCTACTAGGCATTGCTCCTACTGGCCAGTTTCCTACTCCACACTGATGAGGGGCAATACCCCGAAACAGCTGTCTGTGGATGGATACCATGTTTTGGTATAGGTGGTTTCCTTCATTGGAGACTGCCCTTCCCGTGGTTGTTCCCTCCCGGGGAAAGACCTGGCTAGTCATTGCTTGCGTTGAGAAACATGTGATGGTGTCTCCGCGGCTTGTGTTTTGCATATGTTACCTGCTGGTGTCAGCCATACAGGTTCCTGGACGCCTCTTCTCCTCAGAGGTATCTCACAAATATCAATACAGTCACTTTCTTTGACCTCGGTCAGTATTACTCACGATTTTCCAGACCGTCTGCTCTCCTGGCTCAGAGCTGCCAGTACGGCAACACGTGCTTCTTGGAAACGCTGCCCGCAGTCTGTCACCAATTGTAGGGATCCAGCTCGCTTAGGTGTGACGGGAGACAACCAGGAGGCATGTTCCTTTAAAAGTTCATAGGGTTTATTGCTCCATAACCCATAAACCAGCACATAACATAAGGAATAGCCTTTAGCTCAGGCAAAAGCAAGCATAAGTGTCCATGATTTCAGGCTCAGTCCTGGAGCCTCAGCAAAACAAAGGAGGCTTATCCCTCCTCACATACAGCCAATATCCATAGGCCTCCCTGGGTCAGCAGCCTCAGCACGTGGTCTTCAGGAAGGTAGCACACCTTCCTCCACCTAGGCCTGCCAGAACCTTCCACATGGCTCAATCAGATCCATGCGCTCTCTCCACATGTGACCTACCCTGGCCACATTATATGGTTCATAGCCACACCCACCGGGTCACATGACTCTGACCTCATCACAGGTCCTTCAAGCACTTACACACTCTTTCCAACAGTGCTTTAAACACACCCCTTGGGTAGGTTTGTAGGTAACCAGGCCCACACATCTCTCTAGTTACCTGGAGACTTCTCCCTTATACATTGAACCAACACCTCAGCAATATCATTGCTGAACAACACATAAATCTCCATCCCAAAGCCACCCACTTTGGGATACATAACGGCCATTCCGTATTCTGCCATTCATCCTTTCTCCTGAGACATCCACACAGCGCCCCCTAGCGGACTCAGTGGTTACTACACCACTATATATATATATAAATCGACAAAATCGATATCCAAGAACAGGAAAAAATGCAGCACTCGCCAAATCCATGTGATATAAAGCCACAGTCCTTTATTTAAACCATAAGTATATGGACAAGGCTTAAAAAGGGGCTAGGTACGTGCAGGCATACAGTAATGAAACAGGATTACGGCCGTTTCGCGTTAATCACACTTCCACAGGTCCAGATTCTTTTCCTCTTGCATATATATATGTGTCTCAATGACATGTGTATATATATATATATATATATGTATGTGTATTCTATGTGTCTATATCTATTCTTTCTATTCTTTATTAAACGTGTCAGTGTGATATTACTGTATCGCAAAATGAATTGCCGGCTTTTGTTAAAGGACACCGGAACATATTCCTCGCAAGTGACACGTCTGGTCCATGTGTAATCCGATTTTTTCTCGCACCCATAGACTTGCATTGACGAGTCTCGGCCGAGAAACGCTGACAATCGCAGCATGCTGCAATTTCGCTCGCACATATAAAACGGGTGAGAAAAAATCGGATGATGGGAGCTGCCCCATAGTTTAAAATTGTTCCGAGTGCTATGCGATTTTTTTCTCACATAGTACTTGTCTGTATTTCTCGCTAGTGTGACTCCGGCCTTAGAAGCGGATTCAGGATCCAAAAAAAAATGTCATGATGAATATTTCCTAGACGGCTAGGAAATAAGTGGTTGCTTTCCTCAGTAACAGTCATTATTGTCTGTAGGCTTTGTCTGGTATTGCAGCTCAGGCCTGTTCAAGTGAAACAAGATAAGCTCTGATATGCGACACAACCAATTTACAAAAGTAGGAACTAAGGGCCCCGTCACACACAGCGACCTCGCTAGCGAGATCGCTGATTTTGTGACACATCAGTGATCTCGCCAGCGAGATCGCTGAGTGTGACAGGGATCAGCGACCGGCCCCCTTGCTGTTTATCGCTGATCGTGCTCGAGCGGCCTGGGCCGTTTTTCGATTGCCTGTTCTCCCGCTGCCCAGCACGCATCGCTGCGTGTGGCAGCGAGAGACCAGCGATCAGCGACACTGGACGCTGGTTTCTAATGTACACGTCGGGTATCCAGGAGCCACGGCTCCTGGATACCCGCTGTTTACCTTGGAAACAGGCTTACACGCTGGTTTCCAAGGTAAACAGCGGGTATCCAGGAGTTGCTCGGCTCCTAGATATCCGATGTTTACCTTGGAAACCAGCGTGTATGCCGGTTTCCAAGGTAAACAGCGGATATCCAGGAGCCGCGGCTCCTGGGTACCCAACGTTTACATTTGAAACCAGCGTCCAGCGTCGCTGGTCCTGATCGCTGGGGCTGTCTAACGATGTCCCAGCGATCCCATCCATGTTGGATCGTTGGTGGGATCGCTGGGACATCGTTATGTGTGACGGGGGCTTAAGTAGTCATGGTTCTCTGATCTTTTAAAATCCCATCAATTTCCCTTTCACAGTGTCGACAATGGGTATTTTGCATGCCCGTGAACAACGCAGTTTATTGAAAAGACAAGCACAGGTGACGTAATCAGACATACATTAACAAAATCCACTCACTCCCATACACAGTCCAAATAGAAAAGTATATATATATATATATATATACAGTATATATATATATTGAATGAACATACTACCCATGCCCATTTGTCCTACAAATAGGAAGGCCACGCTCCACATCAGAGGCGTATCTAGGCTTTCTGGCATCCGGGGCAAGAATTTGGTTGGGCCCCCCCCCCTCACACACACACATGCGATTTGCCCACTTAGTCATGTACCGACGAACTGCTCTCCCTTATGCTCTCAATGTCCAGTGAAAAACTGAGAGAAGCAGGAAGAGAAGCTCGTTGTCACAGGACCAGAAGTATGAACATCGCATATGAGTGAAGTGTCCATGTGATGACTTCTGGAACCTGCAGAGCTGAGTCCTGACATTGCAGACTTCTGAATTCTCACAACGAATGCACTGCACACTTTTAAGATTCTCCCATACCAGTGGCAAGAGTACACAGTCATGTCAGCACAAGCATGTGATTTATATACTTCTGGCCGCATTCCGACTAGACGTGCCCGGCCTCGCTCTGTTCATTTTCATTGAGTGAGGCCACACATGTCTAGTCAGCATGTGACCGCATGTATGTAAATTACTGGCACAAGAGAGTCCTAACAGCGTTCAGTGAGCACTGTGAGAAATCAGAAGTCTGCAGTCACATAGCATGACTGCAGACTCAGCACAAACCTGGACAACCCCTTTAATGTTCCTAACGTAAATAAAAACATGAGAATAAGTCAGTATCACAAATATTATTTACATCCAGGTACCTTATAGATGACGTCGTCTCTGGAGTCGTTCTCCTGCTTTTCTTCGTCTTGTCCAGACCCGATGCTGAGTTTTCTCATCCTCATCTCGTCTCTGCAGACTTCCATCTTCTCCGGTCTTCTGTAGCAAATCTCCACACGATCCACTTAAAGATAGAAGTGTCATTATAATGCTCCTAAATAAAAATATCTGCAATATACTATCGCCTCACACTATTCCCCTCCCTCCTCATGCTGTCTCCTCTAACATCCCCCTGTTCGCCTTACGGTCTCCTCATATATTTAGAAGTCCGCTTTCATCGCGCGGTCTCCGCTGGCGGTTGGCAAGATAGCCCTCTATAGACGCTTTATTGATGACTTGTTTATAATTTGGACTGGCTCAGAATTGGAAGCCATTGAATTTACACATCTACTACAGCGATTCAATTCCTTGATCTCATGATCAATGTTGATCATTCTGGTAAAATTTCAACATCCACCCATTTCAAGAAAGTAGATGTTAATAGTTATGTGAATTTTTCAAGTGGCCATCTCCCAAAATGGATTGTAAATATTCCATATGGGCAGTACTGGAGAGTCCTGAAAAACTGTACAAATAATATAGATTTTTTAAAGGAGGCTAAGATTTTGGAGGACCGGTTTATGGATAAAGGCTACCCCAAAAAATTATTGAAGGATGCCTTTAATAGGGCTAATAACTTCTCACAAAAAGAGTGCATTGAACAGTTCAGCAACAGAAGTAAAAATAAAAATGAATTTCAAAAAAAGTTTGAACCCCCAGACATGGCGAAATGGAGCCTGGTCACCACTTATAACCAGTCTCATGTATCTATACGTAATCTGCTAAAGAAGTACTGGTTTATTTTGAGAGGTGATCCGGTTCTGTCAGACAAGTTACCAGTACAACCGATGACTATCTTTAGAAAAAAATCGAACTATTCGTAACTTCATAGCCCCGAGTAATACTTCCATTAGACAGTCTCTTTTATCCACCTCCCAAGAGTCTGGCAACCCAGGATGCTTTGCATGTAGGACCCCAAAATGCATATGCTGTACATCAATTATGAATGGGGTACAACACTTTGAATCCCGTACTACTGGCGCAATTTTTAAAATTAAGGGTCACGTCACCTGCCAATCAAGCTATGTCATCTACTTGATTGAGTGCGACTGTGGGTTACAATATGTGGGCAGGACGATTCAGTCCATGCATAATAGGCTCAATAAACACCGCCAGAATATTAGAAACGGGTTTATGTTGCATAGCCTTTCTAAACATTTTTTGCATGTGTAGGGAAGGTGACCTGACGGATGGACGGATTTGTCAGAATAGAGAAGGGAAGGTTTGCACAGTTTAGACAGGTGTCAGTTACTACAGTGGGGAGACAGCTGAGAAAGTGTAGTGGACGTGCAGTACCTTGGGTTGACCATTAGAGGGCAGGGAGGAGTGTGAGCAAAGGACTTGACATCAGCTTAGGGCTTAGGAAACCGTTGGTCATGGGGGGCGGAGTTACAGGGAACCTGGAAAGATATAAATTTGAAGGAGGGTTCCAGAAAGTTCCAGTCCCAAGGGGGAGCTCCAGTGACAGGAGGACTACAACAGTTTGTGCACTGTGAGGGAAACCGTACCATGGGGACTGAGGAGAGAGAAAGTCAGGGGGGTGGTCCTGACAGGAAGAACCGCAGTAAGGACGAGACACCGGGTGTAGGACACCGTATTTGGCATGACGTCTGACCAGTAAAATTACTGTTGGTGTACAGGCCTACGGCAGCCACAGTGACGGAGCTGACAGGAGCGTCGAAGAGTGGAAAAGGTACAAGACGTACATATACGTCTCAGGTGAAAAGTACGGTGTGTGAAGCGGCCCTGAACACGGAGGGCCGTGAGGAAGGTACTGTGTCGCCTTGTGAGGACCGTCAGTCGGATGGCAAGAGCACGAATAAACTTGGACCTGTTGCACCCAGAACCTGCCTCCATCTTGTCTCTGTTTTGTCTCTGCGCGGTAAGGAGCGGGACCACCCCCAGCTCGGCCCACCAACCCTACACATGCACACAATAAAAATCCTAGTTTATGTTTTTGTTTTCTTATTTCCCCATTCCCTATGTTTTTAATGTCCCATGTTTTAATCATCATTACGCACTAATTACTTGTTATCTCAGATTGGCTATCATCACTTTATATACCGCCCCCTGATGTAACCTATGTACTGCTACCTGAGGAAAACAGATGTTTCTGTCGAAACGCGTTGTGGACTGCAATAAAACAAGATTTTAAATCTACTTTCTCCTCTCTGCGCTCCATCTGACCGGGCTCCACCAGCATCGTATCCTCATATATTTACTCCTTCACTCTCTATACTGCCTGCTCACACATACCCGACTCCACATACTGTGTCTGCACACATCCCATCACCCTAACTCCCCATACTGTGTCCACATACTTTTTTCCCATCGCTACTCATACTGTGTCCACATACATTTACCCGTTCGCTCCCTATACTGTGTGCACCCATCCCCAATCACCATACTGTGTCTGCACCCATCCCCCATACTGTTTCCTCATACATACATACTCTTCATTTTGTGTCCTCAAATCTCCTCACACACAATAAATCCCCCCATCCCCACTCCAAATCCCCACACACACACACATTAAAACCCCATCCCCACTCCAAATCCCCCACACACATTAAACCCCCCATCCCCATGCCAATTCCCCCCACACATTAAATAACCCCCATCCCCATTCTAAATCCCTCCCACACATTAACCCTTCATCCCCATGCCAATTCCCCCCACACATTAAATAACCCCCCATCCCCACTCTAAATCCCCCACACATTAAATAACCCCCAACCCAACTCCAAATGCCCCACACATTAAATAACCCCCATCCCCACTCCAAATGCCCCACACATTAAATAACCCTCCATCCCCACTTCAAATTCCCCCACATTAAATAATCCCCCATCCCCATGCCAATTCCCTCCACACATTAAGTACCCCCCATCCCCACTCTAAATCCCCCACACATGAAATAACCCCCCATCCCCACTCCAAGTGCCCCCACACATTAAATAACCCCCATCCCCACTCTAAATCCCCACACACATAAAGTGCCCCCCATCCCCACTCCAAATCCCCCCTTAATCTTTGGTGGTTTCTTCAGCTCCACAGTGAAGCACACTTACCACCTGTGTCCTGGGTGCCGGTGAGTGACATCAGCAGAGTGATCACTTGACCTGATCACGCTGCTGGCGTCACTCTGACCCAGCGGTCAGAGCTCCAATTGTACTGACGTCTGTATAGATGGCAGTACAATTGATCCCTGGGAGCTTCTCTGTCCCGGCTGTCAGCTTGACAGCCGACCCAGAGAATGGCCGACTCCCAGGCCGGGGGGTGGCAGAATGCAGCCGCCGGACAGAGACACTGCGGACTGCCGTATTAGGCGGCCTGACTGCGCCCGCCCTGCCGGCTGCGCCCGGGGAACATGCCCCGGCTGCCCCCCCGGATACGCCTCTGCTCCACATAATACATAAACATATTGGTCATATAGTGCCTCAGCTATATTAAAACCAAGAAGTGTTTCACAAAATTTAGTAAAAAAATCAATTTTATTAGAACAACTAAAATAGAACATAATACAAACAAGTAGTAAATAGGTGCCTCAAACCGAAAAACAAAGAGAAGTCAGCTGAAAAGAGGGAGGTCACAAAAATACCCAGGGAAGGAACAGGTCAAAAACAAGTTACAGCAAGAATTCACTTAATCCTGCATAAAACTGATCAGTATATCAACTTGACCACTGGAGAAATTCCATTATACCTATACTAAGCCCAAATACATAGTTCTATTCCATTGCTTTAATAGCAATGTATCCAAATTCAAGATAATGGTATAACTTATACATGTCAAAGTGTGCATGCGTGAAAAAGTGCAGCATTCGTGCTAGGCATCACAGAGATTTTACTGAGAAACACAGTTCTACCAACAATAAAAATCATACAGATATCTCTTACTGTCTCTGCGTCCCTAATATCACCTCCCAATTCAAACAATGAACATTCCCTGTCCCATGCTTATTACCTGGGCTTGTGTCCACAATACAGTATATGTACAGTGTCCAGTGACACGCAGACCCTCCGAACCCCGACGCGCTTTTCGTGAGTGCTTCTTCCTGGGGGTGCTCACGGAAGAAGCACTCGTGAAACGAGTGAAGGTTCTGGAGTGGCCAACTCATCTCCTGACCTCAATATCATTGAGCCACTCTGGGGTGATCTCAAGCGCGCTGTTCATGCTAGACAGCCCAGAAATTTACAGGAACTGGAGGCGTTTGACAAGAAGAGTGGGCAGCTTTACCATCTGAGAAAATAAAGAACCTCATCCACAGCTACCATAAAAGACTTTAAGCTGTCATTGACATTAGAGGGGGTAATACACGGTATTAGGAAACGGGGTATGCAAACTTTTGGTCAGGGTCATTTGGATGTTTTGGGTTGTCATTATGATTTAAAAAGAGAAATCACAGTAGTTTGACAATAAATGGTTTCACCCAACCAATAACCATGAGTGGAGAGATAGTTTTGGTGCTATTATTCATATTCTCTGAAAAAAGGGGTAAGCAGGGAAGGCTCCCACCTAGGGCGCTACCTTCTGCCTACCCGAGGGGGGGCGCATGTGGCCACACGCATCTTCCTCTGGCCGCAGACATTCAGCACAGTGAAGGCCGGGGCACGGGCATACAGGGGAGCAGTGTCAGTCACTGCCATCGCTCACCGATCTCTCTGTCTGCATCCCGCCCGTCACTTCTTCCCTGCACTCAATTACAATCGATTCGTGACTATAAGGCACAAATACAGTTGAAGTGAGCTCCACCGGCACAGGAGCAGAGGAGCTGTAATTAGTTCCTTGCTCCACCAGGATCTCCAACAGAACAAAAGCCACTTCTGGCTTGGAGGCAGTACACGCTATACAGGAAAGAAGAAGAGCTGGTGGTCGCTGTGTACATGGAGCCTTGATTAGGTGAATATAAGTTTTTTTTATTTTTCTGATATTAATTTGCCAGTGCATGGGAGACATTGCATGAGCAGCTGGCTGTGGGTACATAAGAGGGTCTGCCTGTGGGTGACATTAGAGGGGCTGGCTGTTGGGGACATTACATGAACAGCTCCCTGTGGACACATAAGAGGGTCTGGCTATAGAGACATTAGAGGGGCTACGTAAGAGGGGTTGGCTGTGAGGAGCATAAGATGACCTGGCTGTGGGAACAAAAGAAGGGCTGGCTGTGGAGGACATAAGAGGGTCTTCTTGTGGGGGACATAAAAGGGGCTTGATGTGGGATATAAGAGGGTCTAGCTGTGGAGGACATAAGAGTGTCTGGTTGTGGAAACAAGAGGGGCTGGCTGTGGGGGGACATGCAAGGGTATGGCTGTGAGGACATAAGAGGGTCTGGCTATAGGGGTTATATGAGGGGCTAGTTGTAAGGGACACATGAGTGGCCGACTTTGGGAACATAAGAGGGTCTGGCTATGGGGGTACATAAGACTGGCTGTCTGTGGGGACATGAGAAGCGCTAGCTGTGGGGGACATATGAGAGGCTCAATGTAGGGGACATATGAGGGGCCGGCTGTGAGGCCATAAAAGGGGCTGACTGGGGGGGGAAATATGAGGGATTGGCGACTGTGACATAAGAGGGTCTGGTTGTGGGTGACATACAAGGGGCTGGCTGCGGGGACATACTAGGGGCTGGCTGTGGGGTCTATCACAAGAGGGACTGTGGGGGACGTCATATTATATGGGAAACTGTGGGGGACATCATACTGGGAGCTGTTGGTACATCCATATCCAAACTATATAGGATATGTTGGGGCATGTTGTACAGGGGCTCTGGGGGGCATCATAGTGTATAGGGGCTGTCGGGGACATCATACAGTGTATCGGGCTGTGGTAAACAACATAGTGTATATTGGAGGGGTTGTATAGATATCACACTGTATGGATGACTGTGGTTCACATCATACCACTGTGGGTCAGTGTGAGGAGGGGATATAGTTTGGAGAGGACATCTTGGTGGGCAGTATGAGGGCACAGTGTGAAAACGGGGAACAGATTGTATATGGAGAGGGGGCAGCGTGAAGAATACAGCACCAGAACCATCATCACTACATGAATACATCACCAAAGCCATCAGTACTACATGAATACAGCATCAGAACAACCATCACTACATGAATACATAATCAGAAACATCATCAGTACATGAATGTCACCCGAACCATCATGAGTACAGGAATAAGGCACCAGAACCACCATCAGTACAGGAATACAGCACTAGATCTACCATCACTACAGTTGCAAACTGTATTTGTCACATGACTGACTTAAAAACAATTATACGTTTCCGTATCCTTTTAGCTACAATAGAGTGTGTTTAGTTTCCATTAGGACATCCGCCAAATCATGGACACCTTAACTGCAACTTAATGGTCCCCATTATAGTTAAGTCATATTAGTTTCCATGACCATTCTTGGGTCTGACATTTAAAATATAGGACGTCAGGGATAAATATCGCTATTTGTCTGGTATATTGTGTAAATGATCTACAAACAATGAATGATTCTATATCTACCTTTGAAATCACAGTCGCTGTTAAGTCAAACCCCTAAATTACACCTCTTTTTTTTACTCTGGCTGGTATTTTTTGGTGACAAAGGTAACAATTCTACTGAAAGTGGTTGTCAGAGCTTCTTACCAGACCCATCGATGGGGGTGGGTGAATACATTAGGGGTCCTTTCACCTTAGTCTCTGACCCATTCCTTTACTTGGGCGCCATCACCTTCATCTGCCTAGGGCACCAAAATACCTTGTCCTGGACCTGCATTAATGTATGTCTGTTCGGTGGGGGCTATCTTTGGAACATTTCTACTGCAACCTAAAGGTATTATAGTGGTGCATGTTCTTTTTTTCGTGGAAGGGCAGGTGAAGTACATAAAAATCAAGTATTATTAAGTCACAGATACAGAGCAATCAGAAGTAAAATATGTTTTGTTGTATGGTTTTTAGTCTTGTTGTATGGTTTTTAGTCTAATGGCAGACAATCGCCCCTTGTCAGCATTATGCTAACCCTGTCTAAGGGCATAGCCATATATTTGTAGGGAACCATAATATGGCTTCTATAGAGGTACATAAGTCCTCTATTGTGCCTTTATATGCTTCCAATTTCATACAAGGGCATACAGTTTTTCTGTAGGATCCTGTATCAAGACGTAACATTCTCTATTGAAATCCATATGTCCATAGGTATTCTACCTACAAGCATTGCTTCTCAGGGTAAATACTTCTGCACATCCAGTTTTTTTTTATAACATTGCTGATCTTTTAATAAATGTTTATAAGCATGCAGTCAGATGGCTGTGTAAATTGGACCAAGAACGGAACGCAGTGCATAGACAGGCCGGTAACTCTCCCGATTCGAGTCTGACGGCTTCATGTATTTCTATGCATCTGTCACTCTTGGGTTGGGAGAGCCACTGACCTGTTTGTGCACTGTGTTCCAATCTTGGTTCGATTTATACTGCCGTCTGACTGCGTGCTAAGTCTGATAACCCCATTTGATATTTTTGCACATCTGCATTACACATTTATCTATGAACTAGATGGAGGCCCGAGGGCGGTAATGTCACGATGGGGGCAGGCTTTGTAGCGTTGAGAATCTCTCCCCCATGTGCTCACCCACCTATCCACTCTCTCTTTCCCCATGTGCTGACTTATCCCATCTGTGCTCTCTTCTTTGACCTGTCTACCCCATGTGCTATCCCACTAGTCTGCTGTCTCTCTCCCTCCTGTGCTGTGTTCTCCCCTCACGTGCTGTCCAGTTTGAGCTGTCTCCCCCCAGTGCTCTGACTATGACTGAGTGTGTGAGAGTGTGAGAATGTGTGAGAGTGAGTGTGAGAGTGAGTGTGTGTGTGTGGTGCGTACGGTGTAGAGAGTGTGTGTGTGTGTGGTGCAACAGTGTTCCGCTGGTGGTACCGCGCAATAGGTTGGTACCAGAAGCAGTTTCCATATTGAGACACCCATCACTTGGGTGTCCCAATATGGTGGTCGGTGAACTTCCTCCGCTTGGAATTCTGGGATACGGTGACATCTGGACAGAACAGAAAATTAAAACATTACAAGGCAATTATATAAATAGATAGCTTTTTAACCAGCCACATTTTGGAATTTTGGATGCAGTCATCTTACATAGCTAATATACTATGTTGCTCACAAATGTTGAGTAACTTTTTAAAACTTTACATATTTGGTACAGAATTCAAGCTACATTTCATTGCAGGTATTATTCCAAGCAATAACAGAAAGAAACTAAACTGCACTATTTTCAATATAAATATAAAAACATTATCATCAAAAGGATTGTTTTTTTTTACAAATCCATAGCTTCTCAATAGGATGTGTCAAAAATATCTGATCAGTAAGGATCTAACCTATTACATGCCATAAATGTATGTAAGAGGAAAGCATCTTTATTAGTGATGAGCAAGCGTGCATGGATAAGGTGTTATCTGAGCATGCGCAGGTGCTAATAGAGTATCTTCTGCGTTCTCGAATACTATGTTCGATTCCCTGCTGCTGCATGTCTCGTGGCTGTTCGACAGCTGCAACACATGCAGCGATAACTTCTTTGTTAGGCAATCCCCGCATGGGTTGCGGCTGTTGAACATCTGTGAGACATGCAGCCATGGTGACTCTTTTTACTTTTTACTTGCAAAAATTGCTGTGATTTTAATCTATTCTTTACGGGGGGGGGGGGGGGGTAAGCAAATATAGCCTTTTTTATGCAGCCTGTCTCCTAAATAAAAGCATAAAGGAAAACACATATAATATCTGGCACAATTAGAGCATAACGCATCAAAAGTGTGAAAAATGGCAGAGAAAGACGGATTTTTTAATAGAGCATTCATAACTTATTTTTGACTTGTGTACATCCAACATTTGGCTGCATTGCCCAGATACGAAGGAGCGATTGATTCAACCTGTAAGTAATGCCAATAACAAGGAAGTTGGCCTGAAGAAGAGGTGCAGAGGAGCGATGATTGTAAATTTATCAATATATCTTGTCATAAGAAACTATAGCAAGTTAGCTCCTTATAACTGTATACTTCTATCTTCCCTTAGGTTCATTGATGCCATTTATGCCAGATGCTGAAGAAATTGACCTTTCTTGGAATGAGTTGTTCGGTGGATCTATGATGTTGTTGACCCCACACCTCGGTCACGTCAGTAGTTTAAGAATACTGAGCCTAAGTAACTGTGGTCTGACAGCCGATGATGCTGGTGCTTTGGGTATGGCTTTCTGGGATGGGCATGACCAACCAGATTACAATTTAATGTTTGCGATCTTATAAGTATGGCACATTATGTTGCTGCCACAGTTGAATCTTTTTCACCATGTTTGCTCACTTTTGGGTTTCATTCCAACCTCCCTGAATCATGTACGTGGCCTATTCCTGATTTTCAGCAAAGTCTATTGTGATTTTCACATGTCAGTGTTTTTTACAGACCAAAAATACCAATAGAAGTCTATGGGTCCATGAGGATGACGGACAGCACTCGGATGTCATCAGTAAACAATCCGTGCTTTGCAATTTATATACAGTTGTGGCCAAAAGTATTGACACCCCTGCAATTCTGTCAGATAATACTCAGTTTCTTCCTGAAAATGATTGCAAACACAAATTCTTTGGTATTATTATCTTCATTTCATTTGTCTTAAATGGAAAAACACAAAAAGAATTGTCCTAAAGCCAAATTGGATATAATTTCACACCAAACATAAAAAAGAGGGTGGACAAAAGTATTGGCACTGTTCAAAAAATCATGTGATGCTTCTCTAATTTGTGTAATTAACAGCACCTGTAACTTACCTGTGGCACCTAACAGGTGTTGGCAATAACTAAATCACACTTGCAGCCAGTTGACATGAATTAAAGTTGACTCAACCTCTGTCCTGTGTCCTTGTGTGTACCACATTGAGCATGGAGAAAAGAAAGAAGCCCAAAGAACTGTCTGAGGACTTGAGAAACCAAATTGTGAGGAAGCATGAGCAATCTCAAGGCTACAAGTCCATCTCCAAAGACCTGAATGTTCCTGTGTCTACCGTGCGCAGTGTCATCAAGAAGTTTAAAGCCCATGGCACTGTGGCTAACCTCCCTAGATGTGGACGGAAAAGAAAAATTGACTAGACATTTCAACGCAAGATTGTGCGGATGTTGGATAAAGAACCTCGACTAACATCCAAACAAGTTCAAGCTGCCCTGCAGTCCGAGGGTACAACAGTGTCAACCCGTACTATCCGTCGGCGTCTGAATGAAAAGGGACTGAATGGTAGGAGACCCAGGAAGACCCCACTTCTTACCCCGAGACATAAAAAAGCCAGGCTGGAGTTTGCCAAAACTTACCTGAAAAAGCCTAAAACATTTTGGAAGAATGTTCTCTGGTCAGATGAGACAAAAGTAGAGCTTTTTGGGCAAAGGCATCAACATAGAGTTTACAGAAGAAAAAAAGAGGCATTCAAAGAAAAGAACACGGTCCCTACAGTCAAACATGGCGGAGGTTCCCTGATGTTTTGGGGTTGCTTTGCTGCCTCTGGCACTGGACTGCTTGACCGTGTGCATGGCATTAGGAAGTCTGAAGACTACCAACAAATTTTGCAGCATAATGTAGGGCCCAGTGTGAGAAAGCTGGGTCTCCCTCAGATGTCATGGGTCTTCCAGCAGGACAATGACCCAAAACACACTTCAAAAAGCACTAGAAAATGGTTTGAGAGAAAGCACTGGAGACTTCCAAGGTGGCCAGCAATGAGTCCAGACCTGAATCCCATAGAACTCCTGTGGAGAGATCTCAAAATGGCAGTTTGGAGAAGGCACCCTTCAAATATCAGGGACCTGGAGCAGTTTGCCAAAGAAGAATGGTCTAAAATTCCAGCAGAGCATTGTAAGAAACTCATTGATGGTTACCGGAAGCGGTTGGTCGCAGTTATTTTGGCTAAAGGTTGTGCAACCAAGTATTAGGCTGAGGGTGCCAATACTTTTGTCTGGCCCATTTTTGGAGTTTTGTGTGAAATGATTAATGTTTTTCTTTTTGCTTCATTCTCTTTTGTGTTTTTTCATTTAAGACAAATTAAATGAAGATAATAATACCAAAGAATTTGTGTTTGCAATCATTTTCAGGAAGAAACTGAGTATTATCTGACAGAATTGCAGGGGTGTCAATACTTTTGGCCACAACTGTATATATATACACTGCTCAAAAATAAAGGGAACACTTAAACAACAGAATATAACTCCAAGTACATAAAACTTCTGTGAAATCAAACTGTCCACTTAGGAAGCAACACTGATTGACAATCAATTTCACATTGTCATGATCCCAGTGCAGGTTGGACCCGCACGCTTCGGGTTAATGTCTGGAACCAGTGCTGGTGGATCTGCACTTCTGGGGTTAAATGTTATGATCTCAGTGCAGGCTCTTACCTGCACACCTGGGGCTTATCATTGTGGCCTCTCCTTGGTTCTGGGAAAGCTTTTTATAGCCTCAGGAAGCTCCAATCCCCGTCAGTTATACTTTTGCCCTTGGCAGAGTGTGTTGACCCCTGAGTGTGTTTGTGCTGTGTTCTTGTTTGCCTGATACTTTGGTTTCAACTCGGTCTGTTCTCTGGATACTGCTTGTTGGATTCTGCTTGGTACCTTCTATGTCTGTTTGGCTTTGACCGCTGCCTGGCCCCGACTATTCGTTCTGTCTCATCCCTGGTACTGTACTGCTATCGCTGTGTATGACCCCCGTTTGTCTGACCTGAGCATTCCTGTAGTTGTGTCCTGCCGATCTCTTGCAGCAGGACGCTAAGCCCCGCCCCTTGCAGTCACATGACCGTAGGTCCTTCAATGCTTGCTAACTTCAGCGTCTCTAGGTCCTGTTGCCTGAGCTTCCCGGTCGTATCTGACCCCGGACCCCCCTGCAGTGTGGGTGAGTCCCTGCTCAGTGGTGGCTGCACGCCGGCACTGACAGGACCGTGACACACATGCTGTTGTGCAAATGGAATAGACAACAGATGGAAATTATTGGCAATTATCAAGACACCCTCAATAAAAGGAGTGGTTCTGCAGGTGGGGACCACAGACCATATCTCAGTACCAATGCTTTCTGGCAAAGTTTTGGTCACTTTTGAATGTTGGTTAGGCTTTCACACTCATGGTTGCATGAGACGGACTCTACAACCCACACAAGTGGCTCAGGTAGTGCAGCTCATCCAGGATGGCACATCAATGCGAGCTGTGGCAAGAAGGTTTGCTGTGTCTGTCAGTGTAGTGCCTAGAGGCTGTAGGCGCTACCAGGAGACAGGCCAGTTCACCAGGAGACGTGTAGGGGGCCATAGGAGGGCAACAACCAAGCAGCAGGACCGTACCTCCGCCTTTTTGCAAGGAGGAACAGGAGGAGCACTGCCAGAGCCCTGCAAAATGACCTCCAGCAGGCCACAAATGTGCATGTGTCTGCACAAACGGTTAGAAACCGACTCCATGAGGGTGGTCTGAGGGCCCAAAGTCCACAGATGGGGGTTGTGCTCACAGTCCAACACCATGCAGGACGCTTGGCATTTGCCACAGAACACCAGGATTGGCAAATTCGCCACTGGCACCCTGTGCTCTTCACAGATGAAAGCAGATTCATGCTGAGCACATGTGACAGACGTGACAGAGTCTGGAGACACCGTGGAGCGCGATCTGCTGCCTGCAACATCTCAGCATGACCGGTTTGGCTTTGGGTCAGTAATGGTGTGGGGTGGCATTTCTTTGGAGGGCAGCACAGCCCTCCATGTGCTCGCCAGAGGTAGCCTGACTGGCATTAGTTACTGAGATGAGATCCTCAAACCCCTTATAGAATCATAGAATCATAGAATCGTAGAGTTGGAAGGGACCTCCTGGGCCATCTGGTCCAACCCCCTGCTCAAAGCAGGATTCACTAAATCATCCCAGTCAGATGTCTGTCCAGCCTCTGTTTGAAGACTTCCATTGAAGGAGAACTCACCACTTCTCATGGCAGCCTGTTCCACTCATTGATCACTCTAACTGTCAAAAAGTTTTTTCTAATATCTAATCTGTGTCTCCTCCCATTCAGTTTCATCCCATTGCTTCTAGTCTTTCCTTGTGCAAATGAGAATAAAGATGATCCTTCTACAATGTGACAGCCCTTTAGATATTTGTAGACAGCTATTAAGTCTCCTCTCAGTCTTCTCTTTTGCAAACTAAACATTCCCAAATCCTGCAACCTTTCCTCATAAGAGAGGGTTTGCACACCGGTCACCATTCTGGTCGCTCTTTTCTGAACTTGCTCCAGTTTGTTGATGTCTTTTTTAAAATGTGGTGCCCAAAACTGGACACAATATTCCAGATGAGGTCTGACCAAAGACGAGTAGAGGGCAATAATGACTTCACGTGATCTAGACTGTATGCTTCTGTTAATACATCCTAGAATTGCATTTGCCTTTTTTGCTGCTGCATCACACTGTTGACTCATATTCAGTCTGTGATCTATTAGTATACCTAAGTCTTTTTCACATGTGCTGTTGCTTAGCCCTATTCCTCCCATTCTGTATATGCTTTTTTCATTTTTATTTCCCAGATGTAGTACTTTGCATTTTTCCCTGTTAAAAACCATTCTGTTAGTTGCTGCCCACTGCTCTAGTTTATTTATATCTTTTTAAATCCTCTCTCTTTCGTCTCTAGTATTAGCTATCTCTCCTAGCTTTGTGTCAACAGCAAATTTAATCAGTTTACCCTCAATTCCTTCATCTAAATCGTTGATAAAGATGTTGAATAATACAGGGCCCAGGACAGAGCTCTGTGGTACCCCACTTGAGACATTCTTCCAACTGGATGTGCAGCCATTTACGACCACTCTTTGGGTCCGATCACTAAGCCAGTTATGAATCCACCTAACAGTTGCCTTGTCCATTCCATACTTAGTCATTTTTTCAATAAGGATTGTATGAGATATTTTGTCAAATGCTTTGCTGAAGTCAAGATATACTATATCTACAGCATTTCCTTGATCCACCCAATCAGTGATTCCGTCATAGAAGGAAATTAAGTTAGTCTGACATGACTTATTAGTTACAAACCCATGCTGACTCTGTTTAATCACTTCATTCTTATCCAGGTACTGACAAACATGTTGTTTAATAATTTGTTCAAAGATCTTTCCTGGTATAGAAGTCAGACTCACCGGCCTATAGTTGCCTGGGTCCACCTTCTTCCCCTTTTTGAAGATAGGAACAACATTTGCTCTTCTCCAGTCTTCTGGGACTTCTCCTGTTCTCCAAGAATTTTCGAAGATGATGGAGAGGGGTTCAAAAATTTCTTCTGCTATCTCCTTCATCCCTTGTGAGACCATATGCTGGTACAGTTGGCCTTGGGTTCCTCCTAATGCAGGACAATGCCAGACCTCATGTGGCTGGAGTGTGTCAGCAGTTCCTGCATGATGAAGGCATTGAAGCTATGGACTGGCCCACCCGTTCCCCAGACCTGAATCTGATTGAGCACATCTGGGATATCATGTCTCGCTCCATCCACCAACGTCACGCTGCACCACAGAATGTCCATGAGTTGGCGGATGCTTTAGTCCAGGTCTGGGAGGAGACCCTCAGGAGACCATCCGCTGCCTCATCAGGAGCATGCCCAGGCGTTGTACAGTAGGGAGGTCATACAGGCATGTGGAGGCCACACACAATACTGAGCATCTTTTCCTTGTCATGAGGCATTTCCACTGAAGTTGTATAAGCCTGTAATTTGATTTTCCACTTTGATTTTGGGTATCATTCCAAATCCAGATCTCCATGAGATATTCATTTTCATTTACATTGATACCATAATTGTTATGTTTTATTGTTCTGAACACATTCCACTATGCAATGAATAAAAATTTGCAACTGGAATATTTAATTCAGAGATATCTAGTACGTGGTATTTTAGTGTTCCCTTTATTTTTTTGAGCAGTGTAAATAAAATAAAAAAAATGTTATACATGAAAATCACTGATGAAACATTAGTGGTAAAAGTTGGCACAAACCACTGATGAATAACAGTGTGTGATTTTACATATGAGAAAAATCATGGACGTTTGATTGAGGCCTTATACATTTGCAGACAAAAGATCGCCAATGTAAAATGAAAAGATACACAATTTTAGAACATTCTTTCCCCATGAATTTATCATGGTCTTCAATATCTCTGCTATCAGTCATCCAATAGGAATCTCCATAGTGGACAAAAGTATGGTAATCTCTTTAGGGTACAGTAACCTGACCTGTTACCTGGGTGTCCATTTTCAGGACAGATTTTAATCCTTCAAAAATAAACTGTTAAAGAACATGGGCAACTTTAGAAGCATTTTTTAAGTTAAATGCATGTATTTGGGGCTAAAAACCATCTTAGAAATCGGAATCCAACTAAAGTTTGAGAGTGCTCATCAGTAAAGATGAGCAAACCCATACTAAGTTCAGGGTTCGTTCTGGACAGTTAGTGTCCGGTGCTAAACTCCGAATACGGACTTCTCCCGGAAGCCCGTTGTATTGTTCGGAGTTTTGGAGGAAGTCTGGGAGGAGAGAGAGTGCGAGAAAGAAAATTTTACAGCTCAAAAGTTTGGGTCTCAATTGTTTTCAATGGGGTTTGGGTTCAGGTACAGTACTGAAACCCAAACTGAACTTTGGAATAAAGTTCAGTTCAGGTACCAGAACTCGAATTTCCGCAGGTCACTCATCCCTAACAACATGCCTTTTTCAGTTTCTCAGGTTTTCAGCATCTAAATGTAAACAAGAACCCTCCTTTTTACTACCAGCATGCAGAGGTATTCAAAATGGCGAGGAATTAAAATAAAATATATTATAAAACCACATAATTTATTATAAGGGCTGTCCTGTCTTCAGCTAAATGAACGGGATTCATATAGCTTAACAAGCAGCTAAACCCCTATACCGGGGTCCAATAAGGGAGACTGTAGTTGAGTCTGTGGTTTATTGAACGTAGGTATATAGATGGTGAAACTACAATACAAGACAAATACATAGAATCAGTACTGTGTCCATAGGAATACACAATATACATAGGCATACATATAGGGGGGAACTAACTAAGCTGACTAATATGAGAGATAGGGATGTATAGAGGGAACATGTCACGTACCAGCGATGCTAACGCAGGGGGAGAAGAGGGATGAGGTGCTTCCAGTATGCAGACTTGATAGAAAATGGCAGACTGAAGAGAAAAACGGGGCTGGAATAGACCATGGTACTTTGCAAACTTACCCAGAATACATTGTGAATTGGAGGGAAAGAATACAGGAAATACAATGCATAATAACACGCAGTTATGACTTTGGCCACTAGATGGAGCCAAAAACACTAAACATTAAACTATGGAAATCTGAACATTCTATACATACAGCAATCATTGTATGTTATCAAAATAGGCAGTTCAAGAGTCATTAATTATGTCGGAGACAGAACAAGGACGTAGTCAGTCCTCTTTGGACTCTCCTGACTCAAGCATGATTGCATGTATTTCTATACAGCTGTCACGTTCGGGTCAGGAGTAGAGATGAGCGAATTTGTTTGGATTCAGTTCCAAATACGATCTGACTTGAATATTGTTTATGCAATATTCGCCCAACACAGCCGAACGTCATTAGAGTCAATGGGTGTAAAAATTACCGAATATGTTCGGAACCGACCATAAGACATAAATTCGGCACTAATAATGTTCGAATATGGCCCGAATATGTCAAAATCAGATTCGGGTCCAAAATCCAAACAAATTCGCTCATCTGTAGTCAGGAGAGAAATCCGAGCATTGCGAGGTGATTGTCGTCCATGTTATATGGCCATCTGACAGCGCTTCTAAAGGTGACCAAATAAATCTATGATCTGGCTCACGTACTGTATGTGTATAAAACTTACCACATAGAAAAACCTTCAATCCCATGAGCTCAGTTCTGGTTGGACATGGCAAACAAGAATTTCCCTTAATATGTCTTATGTAATTTGTGCCACTATTGCAAACCCTTCCAAACACTTTTTGTGTTAGCCAGTCGTATGTGGCTATGCCAGCCGGACTAGTTCCGCAACAACACTGGACAGACCGTTGTGTGCTTCCATTGTAAAATAATAATGATAATAATTACATCACTTCCTTATAAGAAAACGGAGACTGGAGGCAAAGACTTTATTACGTGCTCTCCATATGCACATGTTTACATTCAAGGTGTGGGAGACGCATCATTTTCATTACTCAGAATAATCAACATGTTCCAATCGCCTCCCTAAAAATAAATATATGAATGGATTACTCCGAGCTGCTTTCTGCTTGTCAGTTTACTTTGGCTTGAGATATTTTGTATTTTATGGAGCACGTTATTAAAAATATATGAAATACGAGTATAAAAATTCAGTTTGCTGGACGTTCACACGACCATAGTTTTGGAATATGGAAAAAGTCTGTGGAAAAAAATGGACAGCACACGGACAAATGTTATTCAAAAGGCCTGTTCAGATGACCGTCTTTTTTTACACGGACCGAACGTCCACGTGAAAAAAATTGCAGCCTGCACTAGTCAGATTTTAAATAAAATGTATAGGCATACGGATTTTCAATATATAAAACCTCAGAAAAATATCATATGAAAAGTTGGCATAGTTTATTATTGATTTGTACAACTACAATCCAAAGGGTAGGTTCACACGACCAATTTCTCCACATCCAAGAACAATAAAGTGGGATCAGTTTTTCTTGTATGTAGAGCGAAAGAAAAAGTTTCTCCACCTTGTCCTTTCTGTCAGTCGGTGAAAATCAGACGGCACTTGGATGTCATCTGACAACGGTTTGATTTTTTTCCACTGACTCATAGACTTGCATTTCCAATTGTAATCTGACCATTCGGATCAAAATCAGACATGACTTTGAATTTTACCGAGGACCATTCTGTTCAAGGAAATAATTAGTCATGTGAACAGCCCGCTAGAATATAATAGGTACAAGTGCTATCCGTGAAAACCAGGACTTGTACGAGAAAATCGAACAAGCGCACCAGTGCTTATAGTCATTTTTTTTTTATTATTTTTTATGTACACATATCATGGACAAGTTCTGCTTTTGCACTGATCCATGGTTTACATATCGTTCATCATGACAATTGATTTTATTATACGTGAAACACACGGTGTAATTCCATGTGTAAGCTGTTTCTGCTGCTGCCTACTGCCCGCAGTGACTACAGAAGGGGTGTAGATAGCAGACGTGTATAATAAAATGTTCTCAGGTGACATGATGAAAGCAATATCTGATGTCAGGAAGAATATGACGTATTTCATACATGTTTTGTACCATTAGTTTTCTCCTCCACACAGGGGAAGCACTTCAGCATATTCCTAATTTGCAAGTATTGGATTTATCATGGAACAATGGTCTCGGAGGAGCTTTATCCAGACTCACTCAGCACTTTACAAGCAACTGTGAATTAAAGTCATTGAATTTAACGGAGTGCAGCCTAAAAGCCGAGGACGGTGATTCATTAGGTAAAAACATCTACATCTATCATTACCCGAAGCAGAGGAGCATCTAGTAGGGGAATGGTAGGAGAAGGTGGTGTGGCTGTAAAGCAGGCAAATTGGATAAAGCAACACAGAGGCGCAGAACAAGGGTTACCAGGGGGTTGGTTTAATTAATACAAAGAGAATTCTCGCAGGGAGCAAAAGGGGTTAAAGAGATTTTAAGCTAAAGAACAGGATAACTAAAAACCACAGTCTATGCATTTAACTGTTTCACTTATCGTGAGTCTGATGCTGATCACTTCTCCAAAGATGAAAGTTGAAAGCCAGCTGATGCCGGTGTTGCGATCTTCAGGCTTCCCTGCCCAACAGATCTGTGTGCACTCTTCTGGTGGCAACGGGATGAAATCAGTCTGAACCGTTGAGCTTCTAGTCCATCACACTGCTTTGCAGCCGGGTGTCTTTCTCCACAATCTCCCGCTCGGCGTGCTCTGCAATCGGGAATTCCGCACAACACTCTCCCGCTTGGCATGCTCTGCAAATGGGAGTTCCGCACAACACTCTCCCGCTCGGCGTGCTCTGCAACCGGGAGTTCCGCACAACACTCTCTCGCTAGCACGCGAACTAACCTTACCCACGGAGCGCAGCAGGTCCATGCTCTCTCTTCTCTGCCAGGAACTCTGTTTCTCTTCCTGCGCAAAACTCCTGGTCCCTGCTAAACTTACCACAACCCCTCTCTGCAGGTCATGGGTGATCTCCATCTTCAATTTCCTTACCCCTGCAACAATGGGTGTGGCCCCAGCAGTTCCAAACCCGGTGCTCTGTTGGCACCCACAGCCCGGTTGTGACGACTCCTGGAGTGGACCCTCTGGGTCGTGGCACCAACTCACCTAGGGCGAGCTGACCTAGTGAGGACCACCCCCTATACAGGGAGTGTCAGGGGAAAGCCCAAGGGGGTGAGGCACCACAACTGCTGGAACCAGGTAACCGGCTCACAGGAGACATGAGTGAGTGTATCTAGCAACAGGGAATTTGCAGAGTACAAGAGTGTGCAAAGCGTGGACACAGGGACGCAGGGTATAGGACAATACAGGGTGAGTGTACGGAAGCACGGAGAGCACAGGGCAATACAAGGCGTGTACAAGAGAGTGCGCTAGATACAGGGTAGTGCAAGGCAAGTACATGGGAGCACGTATGGCGTGCAAAGACAAGCACGCCCGGGTGCGAGCAAAGCAGGGCATGTGCAAAGGAGCACACCAAAGTATAGAGTTAGACAGAACTTGCGCTGGGAAGTGCGCCTGGGTCACCCCATCCCAGGGCTGTGGGGTACTCGGTACCGGGCCGGTGTCAGGGGGAAAGGTGTCACAGCGGCGGTGACCCGGTCCGTGGCCCTGGGTGCCCAAATCAATGGTGGTTTGTAGTTAATAGTTCGTGACGCCACCTGTGGTGTTTGGCAAGCAAGATGTTAAGCCAACGCTGCATGCAGATCCTCTGGGGCTGATGGTGTGTTGCAGCATAGATGGTGTAGCTCCCCACAGGTGAAGCTGTAACCCCAGGGCAGTGTATAAGCGCAAGCGGCGTGAGGAATGTTGGTACCCAGATATAGCAGTGCTGACGGTGTGGACGCACAAATGAACAGAGGACACCAGGGCTTGTATTTCCAAAGCTTTACTCACAGTTCATGGTACACACTGGTGCCTGCCTCCGTGCCGTGTCCTCCGGGGTAGAGACTCAATCAACCTCCCGGGCAAGTCAGGATTCTCCTCTCCAACACTTCGCCAACATGTACCTTTCCTGAACGACTCCTCTATTGCGCCTTTTAGTGTGAAGAGCTCCAGTACCGTGGTACTCTGAAGTTCCTCCTGTCAGATGTTCCTAACAACTCTACTTGTATGACAGACAGCTGTAGCCTCTCTCGGGGACTCCTTTCTCCAGAGTCCTGGCTCTCTATTCAGTTGCTGTTGTGCCCAAAGTCTTGGATCGGAGTAGTGCATTTACAGCCAACTACTTCACCGGTGTCTGCTGCAGGACCATAAGTGTCCATACAACCTCGGGGACCGGGCCCCGGCCTTGCGCTGAGAACCTATAGGTAGGGTTCCACTTCCAACCCACAACTCCTCTCTGTTCTCCTACTCCTTCGTTCCGCGCTGTTCCTTCTCTCTCTTATGGAAGCTTAGGTTGCAGTTCTACGTCTTTCTCCTTCTGTTCCTTTCCCGTGCCAGCTGGCTTAGGTCACTGAGGCAGCTGCAGCACTCCTTCCTCCAGGGATCCCCACTCCTCCCGAGTGGCTTCCTTCCTCTTCGACCCTCTGTTAGACTGATCTGAACCCCAATTCTAAACTTTCCCACTCTTATATAAACTCTACCCACCTCCCAGCACATCTCGTGTTACGAAGCAAGGACCCACGAAAGGTGCTCTGCTACCCTCTAAGCATGGAGCCGCGATGTGGTCCATTGCTGAACTATCCTGTGTGTGGGGTGCAGATGTTGGAGTGTGGAAAGGAGTTCCCAACTTACCTAGTTGGTGGGGCACTACACCTTAGGAGAAGGTGCAGTACCTCTGTGGCGACTGAGCCTCAGGGGTGCCACACGCCTGAGTGCAGGGTTAGACAGAGCGTGCACAGAGAGCATGCCTGAGTGCGAGGTTAGGTAGGAGATGTGCTAAGGAGCACGACAGGGCACAGAGCAGAGACAGAGCGTGTGCAATGAAACATGATAGAAAACCGAGCAGAGTGTATGCACGGAGCATATGCCGAGAAGCATGGCAAGGCAAAGTACAGGAACAGAGCACAAGGCAGAGTTCAGGAACAGAGCACAAGAGAGAGTACAGGAACAGAGTGCAAGGCAGAGAACCCGAATACAGCGCACAGCCAGGCAACGACCAAGTAGACCAAGCCAGGAAGCACAACAATAATCAGGCACCTCCCATAGGAAGAGGTAGCCTAATATAGGGCAAGAGCACAGGGACTTCCGGGTCAGATCCTTCAGGACCATAGAGAGGGCATGGCTGCAGCTAGAGCCGAGAAGAGCGCGCATGCGGACTAGCAACACAGCGCAGCCATGGAATCAAGTGCCGGAGGTGAGTGAATCCCAGGTGAGAGTGGTGAGACAGGCGGCATGACACCGGTCTTCTTCCTTACATGGCCACTCTGAGCCCACTCACATCTCACATGGAGAAGTACAAGTCAATTTCAAGAAAGATACATCTCAAAAAAGATGGGACAGGGTTAACAAAAGGCTGGAAAAATAAGTGATACTAGTGAAAAAAAAACAGCTAGAGGGTCAATTTTTACATGACTGTGTATAATAAGAGCATGTTAGAGGTGGAATCTCTCAGAAGAAAAGATGGTTGTCATAATAATAATAATAATGGTCAGACACCATATCAGCCATAAACAATTACTTTTCCAGAGGTCGGGGGAAGATGAGATATATTATAGCATATCACTGACAAAATGTTTGTCTTTCCCATTTTTTTTATTTTATGAACACACAAAAATAAGTGCAAAAAGCTAAACTCATCTACCAATCCACCTGCTCTTTGTAGCCCTGTTGGGTTTCTTTATCGATCTGCACACTTTCTCTAATGGCCGGGATGTTGAATGATTGGGACAGCCAAGGAATGTCTACAGGGGTGAGCAATGTCCCTGCTGTGACCAGTGATTGGCTGTAGTGATCATTCATCGCCACCACCAGAAGAGTAAACGAGGAGATGGGTGAGGGACCCGGTCAGCAGATGATTGGTAGGGGAATAGTTTTTTTTTATCTTGGCAACAAGCTGGACCCATGTTACACAGCAATTTTGACCACTAGAGCATTATAAACTGGTCAAAGATTCAGTATTACAATGCTACATCATAACATAATGAACATGACTGTGAGCGCCGTGCAACTCTTAAGTTGTTGAGACCACGATGCACAATTGGCAAGAAGTCTAGAGACTTAACGGAAATTTGTGACTTAAAGGGATTCAATCAGAACAATCTCCTTTCAACCTAAAGTGTTTATAGGATCATGCTGCTCTCTAAAAGATATCATCCACACATTACTGCTGGCACATACCAGCCTGATGGAGTTTAATTTAATATTGCACAACGGACTGCACTTCCCAATATGTTCAGCCACCACAATTTATCATGTTTGGGCACAATGGGCAATGTATGCAGTGATATACTGTACATTGGAGCCTTTAGTATACATTTTCCTGAGATATCTTATTTTATTATTATTTAAACCCATAGAGACAGAGTTAGCAGAAGAAGTGATGCTTCCATGATTTTTTTTTTATTTTTTTTAAATTGTAGCTGTTGCTAACATTATTCTGTGTGAATAGGCTTTTTTTTCTGTATTTCAGCACAGGCCATCAATAAGATGTCAAGAATTGAAGTTTTGGAACTGTCAGAAAACAAAGAGCTTGGAAGTGCAATGAAGAACATCACTGAGGAACTAAAAAACTGCTCATATTTGTGGGCTTTGAAACTGCGCTCTACGTGCTTACATCAGGATGGCATCAGCTTTCTGAGTGAGTAACTACGTCTACTATATCATATAAAGCTTATATTCATTTGTTTGACTCCCACAGCCTCCATAGATATACAGTTGTGGCCAAAAGTATTGACACCCCTGCAATTCTGTCAGATAATACTCAGTTTCTTCCTGAAAATGATTGCAAACACAAATTCTTTGGCATTAATTTGTCTTAAATGAAAAAACACAAAAGAGAATGAAGCAAAAAGCAAAACATTGATCATTTCACACAAAACTCCAAAAATGGGCCAGACAAAAGTATTGGCACCCTCAGCCTTCCGGTAACCATCAATGAGTTTCTTACAATGCTCTGCTGGAATTTTAGACCATTCTTCTTTGGCAAACTGCTCTAGGTCCCTGATATTTGAAGGGTGCCTTCTCCAAACTGCCATTTTGAGATCTCTCCACAGGTGTTCTATGGGATTCAGGTCTGGACTCATTGCTGGCCACCTTGGAAGTCTCCAGTGCTTTCTCTCAAACCATTTTCTAGTGCTTTTTGAAGTGTGTTTTGGGTCATTGTCCTGCTGGAAGACCCATGACCTCTGAGGGAGACCCAGCTTTCTCACACTGGGCCCTACATTATGCTGCAAAATTTGTTGGCAGTCTCCAGACTTCATAATGCCATGCACACGGTCAAGCAGTCCAGTGCCAGAGGCAGCAAAGCAACCCCAAAACATCATGGAACCTCCGCCATGTTTGACTGTAGGGACCGTGTTCTTTTCTTTGAATGCCTCTTTTTTTCTTCTGTAAACTCTATGTTGATGCCTTTGCCCAAAAAGCTCTACTTTTGTCTCATCTGACCAGAGAACATTCTTCCAAAATGTTTTAGGCTTTTTCAGGTAAGTTTTGGCAAACTCCAGCCCGGCTTTTTTATGTCTCGGGGTAAGAAGTGGGGTCTTCCTGGGTCTCCTACCATTCAGTCCCTTTTCATTCAGACGCCGACGGATCACATGATTTTTCAAACAGTGTCAATACTTTTGTCCACCCCTTTTTTATGTTTGGTGTGGAATTATATCCGATTTGGCTTTAGAACAATTCTTTTTGTGTTTTTTCATTTAAGACAAATTAAATGAAGATAATAATGCCAAAGAATTTGTGTTTGCAATCATTTTCAGGAAGAAACTGAGTATTATCTGACAGAATTGCAGTGGTGTCAATACTTTTGGCCACAGCTGTATGTGTAAGGTTCGGCCAGGACCGTAGTCATGGCCAAGGACACCTGGGCATCAATGTCCTGGCCTCCCCTCACAGAAACATATCCTGCATTCGTCAGCATACCTGTGCCTTCAGGTCCAGCTCCTTTGAATTTCTTCTTTTGCTGTGAGAAATGCTTTTGAGATGAGTCAGGACAAGCTGAGGCATAGTCCAAATCAACTTCAACAATAACATCTTTACTGGTTCCATTGCATAGCACATCCAAAGACTTCACATTCTGTACAACGGGTTTCACAAAAAAATGCTCGTTCTCTTTCCCTGCGTTACTCTCATGATCACAAAGTGCGGGCCCAGGTCGGAACGTCCCTGACGGTTCCTCAGCATTTTCTCTTTGCAGCTTCAATACAGGTATGCTTCCCTTGGTCTGTTTCTCTCCAGACTCAAGATCATTAATCTCCGGAGAATAAAGCCACTGAAAGAGAGTACTGCCCTTCTGTTCTGCCTTTGCACCACGTCTTTACTATACGTACTCATTGCTTCCGTGTGGTCCCTTGATCGTTTTGCCCTGGTTCTAAGGGTTTCTGCCCAAAAAATGAGTTGCCACATACCGAGTCTTCAAACTGTTCTATCCCGCTGATTATCTGTACCGTAGGTGTGGATGGCTGAGGTTCACTTCTCTAACGTTGCGTGACTGCTGTGATGTCCTGGGCCTATAGCCCGTGTGGATGGTTCGGGCGTCCCTAGCCCTCTGACTCTAACTCTTCCTGTGTCTAACCTTACCACACAGCAGCCCCTCCTAAAATTTACCATGTCCTTACATTGTGTTCTATCTAAGAACTAAGTGCACTAAAATGTTCCCCCATCTAGTGGCCCGCAGGTGCACTACACTTTCCCTAATACAAGTGCAAATACAGTATACTTTACTTAAACACACAATGCGTATTTACAAGACACAGTAGTAACCTAAGAGAGTAGCAGTACCATTATAAGCAGGTGGTAATAAATGAATTTATGTAGCAATACCATTATATAATAACATATATACATCATAGTAAAACAGACAGTATCAGGACCTGTTAAGGAGGAAAAGCAAAAGGGAACATAATCCTTCATCCCCTTACATATGCAGTGATTTTTTTTTTACATCAGTGACGTAGAAATACAACACAGAATTGCTTACAGGTCAGTGGCATTCCTGAGTACACAGCTGTCCTCTATCCATCCCACTCTTTGCTGTCTGTCTCAGTATCAAGGCTGGCGTTAGGGGCAGGCAGACCAGGCAGCTGCCTGGGGCCCCCAGCTAGCGGCACATCATGCAGCCGCTATGGGGCCCCTGTGAAGCAGGGGGGCCCGCCTGCCCCCAGTACCGACTCCCCCGCCACCGCCAGCCCCCAGTGCCGACTCCCTCCTCCGCTGCAATGATGGAGGAGAGAGCATCAGCTGACTCTCCCATCATTCCCCGCTCTGCCTCTGACACAGCGGGTGCGCGATGACGTCATAGCGCGCTCACTGTGTGCCAGGCAGAGCAGGAGAGGAGACAGGAGCCGGGAGCAGCGCGGGCACGAGAAGGTGAGGAGAGTTTTTTTTAATGCAGCAGTGAGTACTGGACTGTGGGGCCATTCGGGGGGGCTGTGCTGTGCTGGGGGGGTGCGTGCTGTATACCATGGGGCTGTGCTGGGGGGGCTGTCCTGTATATCATGGGGCCGTGCTGGGGGGTGCTGTATACCATGGGGGGTGCTGTATACCATGGGGCTGTGCTGCGGGGTGCTGTATAGCATGGTGCTGTGCTAGGAGGGGGTGCTGTATACCATGGGGCTGTGCTGGGGGGGTGCTGTATACCAAGGGGCTGTGCTGGGAGGGGGTGCTGTATACCATGGTGCTGTGCTGGGGGGCTCTGCTGGGGGAAGCTGTGCTGTATATCATGGGGCTATGCATTATACTCTATGAGGGGGCTGCCATATATTCTATGGAGGGGCTGCATTATATTCTATGAGGGCTTACATTAGATTCTGTGGGGTGGCTGCATTATGCTCTAAGGGGGGGCTGCATTATAGTCTACTGTATGGATGGTTACATTATTGTAAGGATTCCCAAGGGTGAACCCACTGGACCGCGGCAGCGAACCCCCCCTGGGCGAGCGGGCCAGGTTGACCACCCCCTATACAGGGAGCGTTAGAGACAGGCCCAGTGGAAACTATTACCGCGGCAGCCGGTACTCGGGGCGGACACAGAAGACACAGCAGGAGACTACAGAGGAATACAGACGGACGTGCAAGGCAGGAACCACGGAGGACGGAGAGGACGGAGACGCAGGCTGGCATGGCTGGTACACAGAGACACGGGCTGGAAGACACAGGTTGGCACGGCTGGAACACATAGGCACGGCTGGATGGAGACACAGGCTGGAGGGTAAGGTGAGCCACAGGAAATCAGGCTGAGAGTGGACACGGTCAGGCGAGCACTGGGAGAGACACAATGGAGAACGTTAGTCAGGGCGGAGGTGATAGGAAGCAGGGAAGCGCGGCAGGAAGGACAGAGGAAACAGACAGGCGTTGGGCCAGGATCACTTGCGTAGCACAAGTGACGATCAGGCAACTCCAGGAGGGAGGGGCGGCTTGATAAGGGCGAGTGCGGCGGTGTTTCCGGGTCAGGGTCCTCCAGAGCCTATAGTGAGCCGGGAGGGCGGCCGGCCTCAGAGTGCGGTGTGCGCGTGCGCGGTAGAGCCAGCCGGGCACGCGCGCCCGACAGGAAGGAGACGCTGCTGCAGGAAGAGGAGAGAGGACGGGGACGCACCGGACCCGGTGAGTATGACGGGGCGCGGGCAGCGGTGGCGCTCGCGGCAGCAGGGCAGGCAGCAGCGTGACAATTATATTGTATGGCGGGGCTGTATTATACTCTGTGGGGTGGCTGCATTAGGCTATGTGCACACATAGTTTTTTGGGTGTGTGGATTTTGTAGAGAAAACCGCAGGTAAATCCGCAGGACAAAAGTCCTGCGGTTTTGCCTGCGGTTTTGCCCTGCGGTTTTGCACCTCATAATGGATGAGGTGTAAAACTGCAGCGTTTCTGCACCAAACAATTGACATGCTGCGGCTTGTAAACCGCAGCAAAACCACGCGGAAAAAACCGCAACATGTGCACAGCTTTTTTTTATTTCCATAGGAAATAAAGGTACTGTACAATGCAGCAGAATCTGCTGCTGACCCGCAGGTGCAGAAACGCTGCGGAACCGCAGCAGAATCCGCACCGTGTGCACATACCCTTATTCTCTATGGGGTGGCTGCATTATACTTTATGTGAGCTGCATTACACTGTATCGAGCACTATGGGGAATACATTATACTGTATGAAGAACTATGGGGTGCATTATACTATGGGAAATGAATTGTACTACATGGATGACTGGCGGTGTATTATACTATATGGAGCACTATGAGGAGTGTATTATGCTATTTGGAGGACTGAACAGTGTATTTTAATATATGGAGGACTATGAGGAGTGTATTATACTATATGGAGGGCTATGAGGAGTGTATTATACTATATGGAGGACTGAGGACTGTATTATACTATATGAAGGACTATGGGGCACATCATATTATATGGAGGACTATGGGGCGTAAACTGTACATGTGCTGCTGATAACTGTATGGTGATCTGTTAGTAATCCGTTAGTGATTGTTCTGTCCCCATCATTCTTTCTCAGACGGTAGAAAGAAGCCGGGAAACCATTGTTGAATGACATAAGTTTTGTCGATCACACTCATTTAGCGGCCTGAACTCAACGCATGTAAATACAATTGAAATGCTTCTGTGTGATGTGCAATATGTTAGCATTTGGGGCCCCATTTTAAACTTTGCCTAGGGCCCCAGTTTGCCTAAAACCGGCCCTGCTCAGTATGAATAGTAACATGAAGGCTGCCATTATGCAGCATGAAGAATGGCTGGAGGCAAGGGCAGTACTGTTTTCTTTTTTATAAGAGTTGCTAGTCAAATGGCACAGAGATGTACTATAGAGGACCGCTACTTACTGCATATTATAAGTGACAGGTCGGCTATCAGTCTTCTTAAAGAGTAAGTAAAATTTCGTAAAGATTTTTCATATTTAGCAGGCACTTGAATAGCTTGCAAATAGGTGAGATTCCAGTTCCTCGGACCACCACACATTGCCCAATTATGGGTCCAAGAAGTGCACAGCTCAGCAGACAGAAGCGTGTACCTCCTCTCAGAGCGCACACGGACAGCAGTATGGATTCAAGAATAGGCTTAAACAGAACCTGTCAGCATTGTTTAGTAATGTAAAGTATAGACATGGCTGTAATACTGAATAAATTGATACCTTTGGTGAAGAAATCCGTTTTTTTCTTCTTTAATCATCATTTGAGGTTTTTTGCTAATTAGATTTCGGTGCACAGGGGCCGGACTGTGTCCTGGGTCTTCTCCTCCCTCTCTGTGATTCTCTGCACCACCGCCTCTGGTCTTTGAATGACAGGTCACTGCTGAGATTTCACACAGACGAGGCAGGTCCTTCACAGAGAGGAGGCAGTGGTGCAGGGAAGCACAAACACGGAGGAGAAGACCCAAAGTACAGTCCAGCCCCTGTGCACCGAAATCCAATTAGGAGAAAATATCACACATTATGATTAAAGAGGAATCACAGAGCGGATTTCTTCACCAAAGGTATGAATGTATTCTGTATTACAGCATCATTATCGCCTTGTCTTTACTTTACATTACAAAATCATGCTTACAGGTTCTCTCTACTAAGCCTATGCTTCATAGAGACATAGAGCAGAAACGTACCATGGGGACATGGGCAGCCTGTACCACTGTATTCTGCGTCTGTACTGCAACAGATTAAATATTCTTTGTTAGATCTAATACGGTAGCTGAAGACTGGAATAGCTACAGTATGTAATATGGCATCTGATGGAGAGTAATTCCTATAATGCACTGTGTTTGCAAACATATAAGTAATAAAGTATGTTATATCTTTACAGAATATGTTTTTCTATGCTTGGTAGAGTACGATTTTTAGTGGCTGTCTCAAAATTAATGAAGAAATATTTTTTCCTTTTTTCTTAAGGTTCTGCATTTCAGTATTGGCCTTACTTAAGAAAACTGGATCTATCATGCAATAAGGCAACGGGTGGTGGATTTTGCGAGGCTGCAGCACGTCTGACAGCCTTCAAACAGCTGGAAATGCTGGATATTCATCAATGCTGCCTTTCCAGAGCTGATGTCACAGCACTGAGTAATACAATTATTTTATAATTACATTCATATATTTATATATATCACGGCAATTACAAATGTGGATATTACCAGGTATTTTTAAAGTATACTAACCACTTAATTGACATGTAAAGTCAGCAGCGCTGGTGAGAATTATTTGATTCCTCTGTACACATCTATAGTATTAATCATAGTAATTAAACTTTCTGCCAAATATTGAGTAATCCTCCTTGTGTCTTCAAAAGAACTTTGAGCCATGGCCTCCACAAGGCCTGTGACGGAGTCCTGTGCTATCTGACATCTAGACGTTAGATGCAGATTCTTTAAGTCCTGTGGGTCTCTAGGAGGGCAAGTCTACTCCTTCAACTCTTTGTCATGTTCTTTAAAACATTTCTAAACAAGTTTTGCAATGTGGCATGGCACGTTATCAGTAAGAGACCACCGTTAGAGAACTCCATTGCCACATAACAGTGTACTTGGTTTCCACAATGTTTAGGTAGGTTGTACATAGCAAAGTAGCATCAACAAGAATACCAGGAGCCATGGTTTCCCAGGAGAACATTGCCCACATATCCAAACTCTGGGAAACTATAACCTGAGTTTGAGGGCTCATACTCACTTGCGAGAGACTGGCACGATTCTCGTGCGAGTCTCTCGGATGAGAACCTGGCACAGCCGCCGGCACTGGGACCGGAGTGTGCGGCTACATGTATTCATATGTATGTTTCATTTCTATGTATGTATGTTTATATGTTTCATTTCTATGTATGTATGTTTAATATGATTATTTCTATGGATGTTTTCTATGTATGTTTCACAAGTGAGTATGAGCCCTGAGTCTGTGGGCAATGTTCTGCTGGGAATATACTGATTAAAGGCTTGGTGTGACCCTGAAACATGTTGATATACCTTTGGTAAAGCTTTCAAAGTGAGAATAACAATCAGATATGACAGTACATTCTACAATCTCCGGAGCACAACCTATGCCTTTTATCACCAAACTGCTCTATCAATAGAGTAGGTTATCAGTATCTCCCTGCATCCACATGATCCGCTGTTATCTGCTATGGTGACAGCTGGAGCTGGTACAGCACAGCCCCATACATTCTTTGGCCACTCCCGGGTACCGCATCTCATCTCTCATTCACTGGAAAAGGAGATAAAGTGCAGTAATTGGCAGCAGCTAATAAATAATGTAATGACTATGATTGATCTAGATAATCCCTACTATATGGCTAATTACTACTACAAAGTATACACATTCATATAGGTGCCTGTCCCTAATAGGATGACAATCACAATATGTCTAAATAAGTAGCTTAGTGTAAATGGATAATAGTTTATCTTTATTCTTTATCAATAATACTGCCATAAAAAAGACTGTTAGCGACATTTACATCAGCACACTGCTCCCAGGTATAAGGATGACCATAAGATACTAGGAAATTATGAAACCATCATCAATGTTGTGTAAGGTAGCGCTCACTGAGTGCGTTGGGGAACACTCACTTGGCTGCGATATTGATGCACAGGAACACTTTCCACTTAAACAGTCCATGCGGTTTATTATGCCATCATAAACCACACCGTAAGCCCTGTTACACTTCACAGGCTTACACATAGTCCATCACATTTCTTAGTACACGGTTTTAACAGGCTGTCACTAAACACGCTGGACCTCTTTGTCCAGTTACCGTGGGCGACCGCACGCCGAACAGTTCATTAATGTCCATAGAACACAACAGGCACCAACAGTCATATCCCCATGTCCGGGGTTACCTCGCAGGAGCTCCTGCTCCAGATGCCGACTCTTTGGTAGTCCTCTCTCTCAGGCAAGCTGCCGAACTGGGATCACCGTCCCGGATAACGCCTTGCTCACCAGGCCACATGACAGTCCAGACCCACAGACAGACGGTAGCTCCCCAATGCAATGCCATCACTGACGCTGCAAACACATGTGGCCGGTCTGTGTGCTATTCAGGACGTCCGTCCCCACTTTGGAACCATCTAACACACAGGCCTCACCCGGTGCTATTCAGGGATCCAACCCTCCTCCCAGGGTCTCCCAACACACCGGCTGCCAGGTCCAGGGCCTCAGCAGGTGCTATTCAGGACGTCCGCCCCCTCCTGACACTGTCCAACACTCACGCCTCACCAGGTCCAAGGTCACAGCACATGCTCCAGGGATCAGATTCTTCTCCCAGAATATCCCAACACTGACCCTGCAGGACGTTGCACTCTGAACCATTCAGATACACACTCTCTCCCCGATGTGACCAGACCTCAGGCCCATTATATGGTACCTAACCACACCCACAGGTGAGGTATGGATCACATGGTCATGACCTCACTACAGGTCCTATTTCACACAGCCACACACACACAGGCTTTATCCTGGGCGTTCAGACACACGCCCCTGGGTGGGTTTGTAGGTGACTGGTTCCACCCATCTCACCAAGTCACCTGGAAGCTTTCCCAATACACAGTAACAAACCCTCAGCTGTACCTCTGCTGATCAATACACGTTCCAGCTTCCATCACAAGGCACCCACCCTTGTGATACATGTCGGCCATTTACAATCCTGCCGCTCACCATTTCCCCATCACAATAAAGGAAACGCCTGCATGCATGTCCTGGGATGTCCATACAGTGCCCCCTAGCTGTCACAGGGGTCACTGCATCACAGTTGTTACAAGTAAATGGGCGTTGAAACATACATATAGGCCAATTTGAAAGAAAGGTAATTGGCACAAGGAAGCTCAAGTAGCCTAAGGAAAGTCATGGAAATATGGGACCAATGCACAAACTGCAGGCAGTCCAATGTCAGCCAGTTTAGCATGAAGTAGTGGTACAGCTGTCTTTTCCAATATGTCATTATAAGGGTATGTGAACACAACGTCTTTTAGATGCCAGCGTACTCACCAAATTTTTCAAGCAGAAGATGCTTCAGAAACACGCCGGTGTGTTTTTTATAAAGCATTTTTTTGTCTTCTCAGTCATTGTTTGTTGCAACTTTGCCGCCTGTGTTTGTTTTTCTCACTTTTATATATACAATAGTGAGTGGCTTCCAAGCAGCTTGCCTAAAGACTGGTCAGGTCTAGAGATGGGGGAACCCAAACTTACGAGTTCAGCGTTCGTACCGTTACTGTCGGGTGCTAAACACCGAACACGGACTTTCCCCGGAAGTCCGTACCAATGTTTTGCAGTTCTGGGGTAAGTCTGGAAGAGAGCGAGAGGATTTTTTCGCCATTCCCAGTTTGGGTAACCTTTATTTTCTATGGAGTTCGGGTTCTGGTTGAAGTTCTGGTACTGTTTTGATAGTCAAATCGAACTCTGAAATAAAGTTTGGGTCCGAAACCAGAATCCGAACTTCCACCCGTCCGCCGATCCCTAGTCAGGTCACTTCTTTTAACCATTGTGCTGCTGTGGAAACTTGAAGCACTTAAAAGCTCCAAAGATTGAACATTTGCACAGCAAGTCATTTTTACATTCATTGTAGTGCATACTTTCATTCTTTCTAAGGTTTATTTAGTGCTTTTTCAGGTGGGTTATGGAGCAGATACAACTGAAAAGATGTTGTGTCCACATACCCAAAGGGCTTGGTGTCCTATTCTCTAAGTCAAAGACTTCTGATGTTTTAGTAGATTGCAGATAGATAGATTTGAGATTGATGGACTACATGGATGTGAATATTGAAAAGTAAAATACCTTCTAAAGCTATGTGTATAGTATATAGTCTTCCTTATAGTTAGTTCTGATAAACAGGATGGAAAAGTACATCAGTGCTGGATGAACTGAATCTAGAAGTGAGCTGAGTCTAAATATGGTCACACACTAGATACATTATTTTGCTGGGATCTGATAACAGTATTAAATGTATGGGGCATACTGACTGGTCCCTGATATATGGTCTTAGGCAAAATAAGGAGACCATAGACATAAGGTAGCTCTCAGATCTCCCTCAACTTTCTGATAAACATGCATGCTTACCTTACTTTCCTTGGAAGTAAAGGTCAGGCATGCTGAAATCCAAGACGTCCATCCTTACTTTTCTCAACAGTAGACATTAAACTGTCAGTGGATCGCATTGACAATTATTCAATGACCATGGCCAGCTTGGATCAGCATGTTGGATCCGAGTATACACATCGTCATGAGCAGTTACATGTACAGAATTTTAGAGTTGGATTTTGGATTTCAAATTGCATAAAGCACCATCACTCACTACAGACCTGTAACAGAAATATAGGGATTGTGAATGAAAAGAAAAAAAACCCAAGAAGGCCTTTGTGTAATGTTTTATTTTTATTTTGTAGCCCAGGTCATACCACTCTTATCCAACCTTCAGTTTCTAGACATATCATCCAACAAAAACATAGGACTTTCTTCGGAACATCTTTTCAGCCGGTTACGCTTTTTGCCTAAATTAAAATCCGTGAATATCAGTAATTGCACATTAAAGAAAGAATCCTTTGCAGGACTAGGTAAGGACTTAAATCTAAAAATCATTTTCACATAATATTCTGTACATTAGTAATTAATCACCCTCTGAAATGTGATGTGATGTCATCTACTACATATTGCCTGCAATTATTGCGCTCCATGATTGCCATAAGTAAGTGGCGGCTGAAATAGCGGAATATGAAACCATATTTCTGTTTATATTATATGTAGTACATACTGCACCGTAATAGAAGAACAAACCTCTGCAAATTTTGTGAAGGTTGCAAAAAATCTTCCACCTTTACAGTGCAATGAATGTTACATGACAAGTAATTGTAACATGTATCCCTAGCTGAAGCCTCACATTATCTAATGGATCTTCAGAAGCTCGACCTCTCCTGGAATAAATGTGTTGGAGGAAACCTGAATCTGCTTTCTGGAGCTCTACAGAGTGCAGCCGGTCTACAAAGCCTCCTTCTAAGCAGCTGCAATCTGGTCACCCAGGATCTGGCGGTCATAGGTAGTAATGTCTGTACTATATAAGCAATAGTTTGATTAATGTGTGGATGTAATCAGGGCCGGCCAGAGAGATAACGGCGCCCTAGGCGAAACTATCTTGTTGCGCCCCTACTATTCTTGGCAGTAGATGAAAACTTGGGATATAAATTTAGGAGCAAAATAAATGCGCGGGATCAAACACCTGTCAGGAGACGATGCAAATGACTCACGTCCGTAGTTTAGCGCCTCCTTTCCGTGCGTAAATTAAAGCTCAACGGTTTTTCTTTTAAATTTATGGTAAAAAAATATATGTACACTTTTCTTTCCATCCCTAAAACTTTTTGCCTTTTGAAAAGATTTTTTATAATTTTTTTCTATTTTTTCTCTGGCGCTCCCTTTGGGTCGGCGCCCTAGGCGGCCGCCTAGTTCGCCTATACGTTCGGGCCGGCCCTGGATGTAATGCTAGATTTCATACATTGTCAATTTACGCTTTTCTTCACTAAACTTTGAACCTTGCAAATACATAAAGTTTAAAAAAGGGACTAAATGGAGATTTCCATTATCATTCACGAGCTAAAAGAAACGTTGGCAACTACTTAAAGAGATATTTGTATTTTTGACCATTACTGTAGTGTTGCTAGGAGTCAGTAATAGATCTGTCTGAAGCTGCCCATTGGGAATATTACATGGCTGTATCGCAGTATCAGAGAATGGTAGAGTTGTAAGGGACCTCCGGCGTCATCGTGTCCAACCCCCTGCTCAAAGCAGGATTCACTAAACCATCTCAGACAGATGTCTGTCCAGCCTTTGTTTGAAAATTTCCATTGATGGAGAACTCACCACCTCTCGTGGCAGCCTGTTCCACTCATTGCTCACCCTCACTGTTTTCTAATATCTAATCCGTATCTTCTCCCTTTCAGTTTCATTCCATTGCTTCTTGTGTTTCCAGGTGCAAATGAGAATAAAGATGATCCCTTTACAATGTAACAGCCCTTGAGATATTTTGAGACCCTGAGGCATTTAACAACCCATACCAAGTAGATTGTCATCATTCCAGCAGTCCAGAGACAATGCAACGTTACAATCAGCCCATTTTGAGTAGTTTATATTTTTATAGGACTATGTTCACAGTTTTCTTATAGGATGAGCTTTTGGTGTGGATTTTTCACCAAAAAACCCTCCCTTATGTTTCTAATTTGCTTGCAACAAGATTCCCATCCACGTGAGTGCACATGTCAATTTTTTTTTATGCCTTTTTTTAACAGGTGGTAGAAAAGACCTCATGTAAATTCTTTGATGCGTTTTCTGTCCATAAATTACATAAACATCTGTTGTTTTCTTGAGGGTTTAATACGTTTTTGGGAAAGTTTTTTACTACCGCAATACCACATATTATAATTAATCAAAAAAACAATTGAAAACAGTCTTAAAAATATGTTCTTACAAAACCATGGCAAAAACCAAAAGTTCATAAGTGTCTTGATGTACATTTTTCAGCCGGAAAAATCCACTTAAAAAACCTCCATCTGAGCATCTCTAATAATAAGTTACTGTCTTTAGACGAGCCCTGTTCACACTGGACTTTGCTCTAACAGTAGCCATACATTTTATGTCACCTATTTGGCCATTTTCATGTTATTTTTACAATAGATATCGATGAAGTATTCTTTGAAAGCAGATCCTGAGTTAACGTGACCTAGAGGGACACACATAAGAATATGATTATACTCAGTAAGAACTTGTAAAGTACTTTGGTAAGGTACTGAGTGTCTGAAATCTTTTTGTTCCATTTCTTGCAGCATCAGCAGCTCAAAATGGTCACCTGGAAAGGTTAGAGCAGCTGGACATCGCCTATAATGACACGGTGCCGGATGAAGGGTGGTCCCTATTCTTTGAAAGCGTGTCTGCTCTGAAGAACATTGTGGAGTTAGATATTAGCTTGAGGCCTTCTTCATCGCGTGAATGTGGACCATGGTTCATACATTTACTATCCAATTTGGTAAAGTTACCCAAACTGAAGGAATTAGGAATGCAACGCTGGGCACTGTCCGGAGCCGAGCGTCAGCAGCTGGGCCGTATCCAAGCAGAGATGAAGATCAATATACACCATGACTAATCTCTTACATACTGTATATACTGTATAATACAAACATTCAGTATGACAAGTTTTATGTGATCAGACATTGACTCAGAGGGGGGAATCACCTTTATCCTTGCTAAGAAAGTGCGACAACTGAGCTGTGCGCGCTGGAACTTACAGTGCTTTTAGCTATTATAAGATATGTGTGTTTGCTTAATACAGAACTGGTTATGCAGGAATGAGAAACAAGAAACCATCTTTTCTGCAGGCATTATACTGTATAACGACATTCTGTTTTGAAATGTTCTCTTTATTCTCTGGAGAAAAGACAAGTCGAGATCATATAAACTGAACATACATGGCAGAATTTTAAGGCTCAGAATTCCCATGATACAGAACTTGTTTAAAGGGAATCTGTCAGTAGGATCAACCCTCCTAAATCATCTGTATGGGAGTGTAGGTCATAGGAAGCTGAATAAAATGATGCCTTGATATTCGCGATCCGATGTCTTATTTTAATGAAATCCATGTTTTTCTTAATATGTAAATGAGCTGTTAAGATCTATGGGCCGGACAATGATCTCCATGAGAATCTGCCCCCCAGAGCTCATTATAGATGAAAGGGGGCATTACCATTGTGAGACAGGAGAGCAGATGTCTCACACTGGTAATTCCTCTTTTTAGCTAAAATAATCTCTGGAGGCAGATTCTCATGCAGATTTGTGTCCCTCCCACAGATCTTAATTGCTAATTTACATATTTAAAAAATTGTGGCTTTCTCTGGAATAAAACGTCAGATCCCAGATATCAGGGTATCATTTTGTTCAACCTTTTATGACCTGCATGACTATACAGACTGCTTAGAAGGGTTAGCCATTCTGACAGATTAAGTGGAAAAGCTATCTTCTAACATGTAACCACAACCATATATTTCAGAGGTCTGTATGGTGACAATGAACAGAAGCTGAGGGGTTTTTGAAAGGGGTTTTCCAAAAATAGCAAGTTATCTCCTCTCTATGGGGAAAACTTGCTGATTGATGGGGGATCAAGTACTGCAACCCACAGTAACCATGCTGCCTTGAAGGGAGCAAAGGTGCGCATTCTCGGCTACAAATGCATTCATTGTCTACAGGACTGCTGGAGAAAGCCAAGTACAACGGTCAATGTTTTATGGCAGTTCCTTTGGCAATGAATGGAGCAGAAAGTCAAGCTTGTGCACCTCCACTCTATTCAAGACCGGACTACAGAGTCCTGTTTTCTACTAACGAATAACGGATAACTTGCTATTTTGGAAAAAATTCTATAAATTTATGTGACCTTTTTTGTCTTGTACAGGAGATCATCTAGAGGCCTATGTCAGTTCTACGATGCAAATGGACAGATAGACACAGCAGATGCTTGATTCAACATGTAAAATTATTTATTTAGGGCCATAAAAACTAATTGTACTTTGAGCCTGATATAGTGTTATTGTTAGTAAAGGACCCTTGGCCTCCTTGTCAGACAGAACAATGGCAGATATTTATATAGCGACCACAGAGTACGTTATATCGATATTATATATTTCTCATGTTACATTGTATATAAATTAGGGTGATCAAACTAATTACATGACTTGGTAGGGTAGAAAAAGAAAAGATGAAATGTATCTTTCTGGTTGCAAATTGATTTTTTTTTATTAGAAAATCAACTTTGAAGCTTTATATAAGTGGGGCAGCAATTAATTATTCCCTGGTAAGCGCTACCTCCATGTCCATTCACGGTGCGCTTGTAGCCTCATTTACATAAAGTTGATTTTCTCAGCAATGGAATATCCATTTGTGACCAGGGACAAATGTTTGAACTTGTCCTTTTATACCTTACCCAGCAATGGGTCTGCCTTGATTAAAAGCTCAAACAATCACAGTCAGATACTATATAATATTATTCTGATCAGGTATAAAAAGATAAACGGTCATCTGTATCCAATGCTATTGATTTGTTAAAGACATTTTCTGAGTAGATACATGGAAGGTAATCTGTGTACAGTGCTCAGCATTAATGAGTACACCCCCACAGATTTGTCAGAAAACCTTTAGTTTCCTTTCAGAATAAACATTTTCTATGGGGCACTAAACTATAAAATAGTAGCCCAGAGATGGGCCATTAATGGCAAACAAAATTTGTTAATTTTGCACACCCAGAGAAGTAATTCTTACAACAAAGTCATTCAAAACCATCTTGCAAAAAATGAGTACACCCCAATGAAAGTTTCAGGAGCAAAGCTAAAGTTTAGACTAATTAACAAGAACTCAACCACAGGTAAGTCTAATTATTCATCAAGCAGGTGTCCAGCAGACAGCTGTCTATAAATGGGCTTTATATATCAAAGTGTCAGCAATGGCACCGCTCGGAAGAGAAATGTAACAACTAAGAAAGAAAGTTATTTCTTTAAACAAGGTTGAGTCTACAAGAAGTTCAGCAAAGCTTTACTTATCAGTCAGAATACTTTAGCAAAAATAATATAAAACTTTACAAAGATGGAACTTCAACCATCTCACAGAAATGTCCAGACCGACCATGGAAGATAATATCTAAACAGGAGCGTCTTCTGATGAGAAAGGTTAAAGAAAATTGAAACGCATATATTCACTGTAGTTAGCTAAAGAAATAGAAAGCCAAACTGGGGTGAGGGTTTCCTGGGACACAATAAGGCATACACTGCAGAAAAAATTATATGCATGGGTGCCATCTACAAAGGATGCCTCTTCTAAAGCCCATGCATAAAAAGCCCACATACAATTTGCCAGGGTCTGTGCTGAAAAATATGAAATTTACTGGAACTCTATGGAGTGATGAGATCAAGATAAATGTTTTTGAAACTGATAGCTTCAAAACTGTATGGCAATGCAAAGTTGAAGATTACAAAGAAAAATGGATGGTGCCTCCAGTTAAACAAGGTGGTGCAGGGGCATAATGTGGGGCTGCATCAGTGTTGCTGGTGTTGGGGAGCTATACATCATTCAGGGTATCATGAAAACACAGGTATACTGCTTTATATTGAAAGAAAAGATGCTACGATCACTTGGTAGACGTACGCTTTTTCCTACATGTCAATGATTCAAACACGCATCTAGAGCCACTTTTACATTTATGAAGAACAGGGTGAAAGTGATTATTAAGTGGCCAAGTATGACTCCTGATCTGAACACCTATGGAGAATTCTGAAGAGACAAGTTGAGCATCACTCTCCATCCAGCATCCTCTAAAAGTGGTTGTTCTTGAAGAATGGAAAAAGATAGATGTCATCAACTTGTTCAAGCCTAGAAGACTTTGTGCTGTCCTTAAAATCATGGAGGTCATACAAAATACATGAAGTAGCCAGAAAGATATCTAAAAACATATCATAATTATAGGTGCTACAGATGTATAAAAATAACAAGTATCCCTGGCATAGACAAGTTAGGAGCTGGGTGAGTAACTAGTAATTGCAGCCAATAGAAGGATACAGAGTATCCAAAAAACACCACTCAAAGAGGTATAGAATATTAAATTAGAATACAAATAGGGTATTCATTTTATCACAAACTAACTCACATTAAAAAAAACATGAATACATACAGAATGTATAAATGTATAAGCAGTTAGTCGATCGTCCACAGTGCCACAGACGCCCCAACGCACGTTTCACTGATCCATTTTCTCAATGTGAGTGTGTCAAGAAAGTGGATCAGCGAAACACGCATTGGGGCTTCTGTGGCACTGAGGATGGTCAACTAACTGCACTAAGGGTAAGCTCTACATTGTACCCCTCCCCATGTGGACCTATCAAAATCTTTTACATTTATACATATATACTCATGCAATTATTTACCTTTTTCGGAATCCCTGGCATGTAGGGTTTTATATATACTTATGTTATTGGTACCCGCAGCTTGACCCTACTCCACTTTACCACCTTTTCATAGTTGATTAACTTCCTTATTTGATTCCTCTAACATGTATCAGTTTTATTTTTTGATTCATGTTTTTAAATGTGTGTTAATTTGTAATGAAATGTATACTCTACTTTAATATTCTATACCTCTTTGAGTGGTATTTTTTGGATACTCTGTATCCTTCTATTGGCTGAAAATACCTGAGGTAGTAGTTTTTGAAGAGGGGTGTATTCATTTTTGCATCAACTGATTTTAGTAAAACTAAAGATTTTGCAATGAAAGTTATATGATTAACCTTACTTTCAGGTTATGGGTTAGAGACATATTCTCTGTAACTCTGTTTTGTCATAGTTTTGGAAATTGTTCTTGCGTTTAGTGAGATATTAAAATCTTACTTTTCCAAGTGGGTATAGTCATTTATGCTGGGCACTGTAGGTTCAAACCCATGCACCCCCACCATGAGCAGCACAATGGGGCCACAGCACTTATCGAGTACCTATCACTGCCCTTTTATTCAAATAAACAATAGCTAGCACTGCACTAAATATTAAGTGATTGAAAAAACTATTAATGGGAACCTGTCACCCCCCAGGCGTTTTGAAGTAAAAGAGCCACCTTGTGCAACACTAATGCTGCATTCTGTCGAGGTGGCTCTTTTATTTAGCGTCCCTTCCACCGCAGAAATAATCGTTTTTAAAATTGGTCACACATACCTGATATTTGACAGGGGGCAAGTCTATCCACCTGGACACAGACGCCTCACATACGTCGCCGCCTCCTCAGCGTATTCTGACGTCACCACAGGTCTTGCTGCACCACTGCCCTGCTCAGCTCTGCCCCTATGGGTCACATGGTGTTGACGTCATCACAGGTCCTGCTGCACCACTGCTCTGCTGTGCTCTGCTCCTACTGGTCACATGGTGCTGACGTCATCACAGGTCCTGCTGCACCACTGCTCTGGTGAGCTCCGCCCCTACTGGTCACATGGTGCTGACGTCATCACAGGTCCTGCTGCACCACTGAAAGAATATTGCAGCGCAGGCAGAAAAAGAAATGAACGCTGAGAAGGCGGCGCCAAATTCAAAAGCTGGACATGACTGACATATGTGAGGCGTCTGTGTCTGGCCGTGTTCTTTGTCCTCAGCCAGCTGTATTCTGGGAGAGACCACCCCGGTACACAGTATACAACTTAGCGTAGTCGGCAAGATACAGTGATCGCCATGGACAGGAACGTGGCGAACCTGCCTGCTACAGCCTTGGTTCCAGCGGGGTACCTTTCAGTTGGGACACTATTGCAGCATTTGCCAAAATATGACGGTAGAAACATGACATTGCAAGACTGGACAGAAAGGGTGCTGAGTGTTATTAAAATGTGCAACTTGGTCTCAGAGTTGTAAGCAGAAATAGCACCGAATGCCTTAGAAGGCGATGGCAGACGCACAGTAATGTAACGGCCTGAGTCCGAAAGGGACACCTCAGACAAAATACTTGCACTGCTGGAAGAAACACATGGGGCGCGTGCGAAAGTGACTCAACTGCAAAGTTTCTTTTTCAATCAGCCACAAAGGGAAGGCGAGACTCTACTGCAATACTCCTGGCAAGAAACGTTGAATGAAGTACAGAGGCGGGATCCCCAGGCTATGGGAGCTTTCCAGGAGATGGATAGGCTGTTGTGGGATCAGTTCATTGCTGGGTTAGCCAATAAATTCATACAGGACAAGTTGCAAGAAATGACCTAGCTGACAGCTGATCTGACATTATACAATGCTTACCTTGCCGCAATAGAGAGGGAGGAGTCCACGCCTGTGGTCGAGAAAGTAGTGAGTAGCGCTCAAGTGATGGGCAGCCGTACAAGGTCTGAAGACTGAAAAAAATGAAAGATGTGGTTCAGGTTCTGCGAGCAGAAATAAAAGATCTTTGATTAGAAGTGTTCCAGATGCAAATGAGATTGGCCCAACTTCTGAAGACACATCCAGCTCCCTGAGCCCCTCCATCTATCCAGGGTGCAGAGGCCAAACGGAAGAAACACGTCTGGTGCACAGAGACTCAGGAGGCCCTACTGCAGAAATTGTCGATGATTTGGCCACCTTGACAGAGATTGCGATGTTGGGACTGGCCTCGAGATGACGGCGCCAGCTTTAAACTACCAAACACTGTTGTTGCTGGGCGACAGCAGCGGTCTCTAATTTGCAAAGCCCACATCGGGGAAAACAGGATTTGTATTCATGCAGTCTGGTGCTAGAGGATGACTTTGAAGGACAGAAAGTGAGGTGTTTGGTGGATACTGGGTCTGAATGCACCATTATGCCCCTAGAGATCTTTGAGAGTTTTATTGGTCATATTATGGAACCCAAAGATGGGAGCGTTTTTCATCTTACAGCAGCAAGCAATGGCCAGCTGCTTGTGAAGGAAGTTGTGTGGATGAGAGTGAAACTATGTGGTCAAGACATTGGCACAAAAGGAGTGGTTCTGGTGGATCATCCTCCAAGGAGGGGAATGGACACGACCTTGGGAATGAACATATTACGTGATCTGGATCACCGTCTGTTTGCTAAGGAAGGTCCGTGGTACTGGCAACACACGACAACCCACCGGCCAACCCAGAAAGTCCTACAGCAGGTGGTGAGAAGTTGCAGCTTTCAGAAGAGTGCCTCATCTGGTGAGTTTGGTCAGAGTACCCTCACATATTCCAGGGGTGATCGCACCAAAGAGAGAACAAATGCTGATGTTACCTGTGGGAGTCTATCGGAGGCTGAATGGACTGGAAGTGCTGATTGAGCCGTTATATGAGGAATAGTCCCAGACAAGACCTTTGGTGGCACATGTGCTAGTAACTGTGAAAGATGGGTGTGTGCCCATCCATTGCATTAACGTGCTGGATAGTGAAGTCACTATTCCCGGGGGTACACTGCTAGCTGAAGACTATGTACCTGATGGAAAGCTCCTCCGAAGAACAGTATTCAACCTCCAGCCCAATCGTAATTCAGCTTGGACTTATGCTGTTGAATTTGCCAGGAAAGAAAACCTGACTGCTGAGTGGAACGGCCAAATCATAATGGATCGGATGGGGGTGGATCGAAAGACACTAAACCCTGTTCAGCAGAGGCTTCTGGAAGATAGCCTATGGGAATTTCAGGAGGCCTTCTCTCGTCATGGGGAAGATTTGGCATGCTACTCTACCATCAAGCATTTGATTTCAACAGGGAATACTCCTTCGATCCGGGAACGCTACTCTCAGACTCCTCCAAAAGTGTACCAAGAAGTAAAGAACATGGTGGCCAGCATGTTGGACAACCAAGTAATACGAGAGAGCCAGAGTCCTTGGGTGGCACGTAAGAAGGATGGGTCCATCTGCTTCTGTGTCGACTACAGAAAACTGAATACTCACACAGTACGTGACACCTATCCTCTCCCCTGGATCGAAGAGTCACTGTCTGCTCTGGGTCTGGCTAAGTTCTTCTCCACCCTAGATTTGGCCAGTGGATACTTGCAAGTTCCAGTAGCAGAGAAGGACAAGGGAAAGAGACGTTCATCCTCCCGATGGGACCCTATGAGTTCAACAGAACACCATTTGGTCTTTCAAATGCACCTGGGACATTTCAGTGGCTAATGGAACATTGTCTGGGTGACCTGAACTTCGAGTCTGTGTTGATCTACCTAGATGATGTGGTAGTGTTCGGGACATCATTTGAGGATCATCCACAGAAACTACAAGTCCAGCAGGGACTTTGAGACCATTGACTGAAGATCAAACCCAAAAAAATGCCAATTGTTCCAAGACCGTATAGAATACCTGGGAAATGTGGTCACTCCCGAAGGAGAACAGCCAACTGCCAGTAAGGTGGAGGCTGCCCAGAAATGGCTTCAGCTGAGAATGTTGCCAGACGTGAAAGCCTTTTTGGGACTGGCAGGATATTACAGACGGTTTGTCTCAAAGTTCGCCCATATGGTTGGTCCTTTGAATGAGCTGCTGAGAGGCACATCTCGTGGGCCCAAGAATCGTCCCATTCAGTGGGGTCCTCAACAGCAGAAGACCTTTGAAGAAGTGAAAGCTACCCTAACCAGATTTCCAATTCTGGCTTACGCCCAGTTTTATACCCCGTTCCTGCTCTACACAGACGAAAGCCTGAATTGTCTGGGAACAATGTTATCACAAGTACAAGATGGCTAAGAGAGAGTGGTCTCCTATGGAAGTCGTTCCCTAAGAGACACAGAGCTTAATCCCACAAACTATAGTTGATTCAGGCTAGAGCTACTGGCTTTGGTTTGGGCTATGACCAAACGATTTGCAGAGTACCTAACAGGGGCTGAAGTCGTAGTAATGACAATAATCCATTGGCCCACCTGGAAAATGCCAAACTAGGGGCATTAGAACAGAGGTGGGTGGCACAACTGACTCAGTTTAACTACCATATCAAGTTCCGGTCAGGAAGGGAAAATGGAAACGCAGACACATTATCCTGGGTTCCGATGGGACCACCAAATAGGTTTGTTGATGAAGAACTCGAGGACACTGAGCCCCTGATCTAGCTCGACTGCCTGTCTTCCAGAACATGGTGCATTCAAGTGGGGTGGCCTCTGGGATGCCCGCAGTGCTCAGTAAAGCTCCTGAGGATTGGGAACCGGCCCAGAACAGAGATGTGCAGTGGGTAAAACACTGGGTCTAAGCCAATATTTGGCCTCGGCCAGAGAAGCGGTCACAGCTGTTCTCAGAGAGGGAAAAACTATTGAGTCAATGGGATAAACTCTGTGTGATTCAGGGCCTTTTGTGTCGTGAGATATACTTACCGTTGCAGTGGCATCATCGCCATCAAGTTGTGATTCCCATGTTGTAAGGTCTAGTAGCTGCTCGTGAGGCCCATGAGAGAGGTACTTATTTTCGGAGCGAAAAGACTAGAAGTGGTTGCGGAGAATAATTTACTGGCCAAATCAGGAAAAGATGGTAATTAAAGCGTGCCAAAAATGCCGAGCATGTGGGTTGAGCAAGAGCCTGGAACAGAGAGCTCCGCTGACTATATACTCATGCTCCGCTGGATATACTCACGATAGACTATGTGCAAATAGGGTACTCCTGTTCGTGACACTCGTTTTGTTTGGAGATGACTGATCATTTCACTAAATATGCAGTGGCAGTACCGGACTGCAGTATCAGTCGCTGAGGCGGTATGTCGTCACTTCACTCAAGTGTTTGGGTGTCCACGGAGGTTTCATTCTGATCAGGTAGCATGCTTCCAGGGTACCTTAATGAAGGAACTGTATCACCTGTATAGTATTGAGCAGTCTAGGATGACACCCTATCATCCGCAAGGCAATGGTGCGTGTGAACTTTTCAACTGCACCCTCAAGCAAATGCTGTGAACCCTGGAGAATGATCAAAAAGCATGCTGGCCTGAGTACCTGCCTGATCTGATGTTGGCCTACAATTTTAGAGTGCACAGCACAACCTGGTACTCGCCCCACATGCTAATGTTCGGGTGGGCAGGTGGGGAAATTGAAGAACTACACATGCCTGATCCCACACCTGATCCTCCTTGGACTACTACCGTGTGGGCCCAGGAGCAACAGTAGCGCTTGAGAACGGTGCACAGAGTGGTGGGTGATTGGCTGAGACAGCTGACACATCATGACCAGAGACCAGTACAAAGGGAAATATATCAGAAAAGGTAACAAGAAAAAGAGCATTCACCAGATCCTTCTTTCAAGTTGTGGTTTTAATCCATAAAATTGGTTACATTGATATATGCAGAGGTGCAGGTGTCAGGGGAGTTTTTTCATGAATAATGAGACCTGCCGGACTACGGCTGTTTCACGCCTTGCTGTTGATTCTACGGGTCCATAAAATCACAGTACAGAGGGAAGTGTTTGTTCCATGGGAAAGAGTGCTAGTCCGAGTCAAAAAGTGGTTTGGGAAGTTAGATGACCAGTGGGGAGGCAGGATGTGGCGAAAAGGAGGGTGCAGCCCCATATTCCCGTGTATGAGGTGGAATCTCCATTGCAACATGCTGCGATGATGCAAGTTTGAAGAACCTGTGGTTGTTGAGGCGGCACCTGAACCTGAGTCAGGGAGAGTGGACCCACCCATAGATGATGATTGGTGGGCTGTATCTGCTTCCCTACAGACTGAGGGCCCATCTGTTGCAATATTGCCTGCAAGAGAGACTATTTCACAACCTGTGGTTCCCCACAGAGACGATATACAGGAAAGATGACTGCCCCAGTCCAACCTGTGAATGTTCCCAGTGTAACGCCAGTGGATTTATACCTTGTTTCTCTGGTGTTACTCTGCATGTCTCTGCTTTAACTCTTTGCTCCTCTCCCCTAACTAGCTGGGATACTATTGTCTGTTACCTATATGGATGCTGCTCAGTTCCCTGCTCTGCTGCGTAGCCGTACATGTGATGTCTTTGCTCAGCTGCATGACCATCCGCATGTGCGGTACCTGGCTGCCACTGTGGAAGCTATCCACGGGTTGCAAGGTCCTCTGCAGCTGGTGCATGACTTTCCACATGAGTCCAGGCTTGCAGCCGCTGTCAGGTGCCTTAAGCCTCAGTTCCTGTGCTGACTGTGCTGTAATGGTTTCTGCTGTGCTTAGGGTGCGTGCGGCCACACTTTCCCTGCTTTTATTAGGGTTATTGTGTGCACCTGAATTGCTGTCCCCAGCCTATTGCTGAGGGCAGCTCCTATATAAACTCCCTCTTTCCTGTTGGGCGTTGCCAGAGCTTCGCATTAAGTTCCTTAACTTTGCCATGTGTGTTTGTGTTCAGCTCCTGCTCTGATTGCGATGAGTTCTAGAAGAGCTGATGTCCTGTCCCTGGACCTGTCCTGTCTATGTGTTGGTACCATAGTTTTTGTCCTGATTCCTGCTGTGTTATGTTCCTGAAGTCGCTCTGTGTCTGGAACCATGTACCCAGTGACTGTGAGTTTCCTGTGACTGGAATCCTGTGAACAAACCTGGGTTCGTCTTCTGAAGTTGGAGTTCGGTGTTTTTGCTGAGCTTCTACTACGCTATGCTCAGCTTGTTATGCGGAGCTAGCTCTGTCCGGCCCCGGTCCAATCCGGCGGTGCTTGCACCATCCTGCTTGAGTTCCTTCCTAGGTCCCATGACCGGAACCAGACGGCCGCAGCCTGGAGCCTGACGTCCGCTGCCTAACAATCTCTACCTGGTGCCTGGAGATTGTGTCCGATGTCCGGAGTCTGGCGACCGCTGTATGGTGCCCGGAGCCTGACTACCACTGCCTGGTGCCTGGAGATCGTGTCCGATGTCTGGAGTCTGGTGTCCACTGTCTGGTGCCTAACGATCACTGACTGTGCCTGAAGGTTGTGTCTCATGTCTGGAACCTGATGACCGCTTCCCGTGTCCTGTCTGTTTCCCGATGTCCTGTCTGTGTCCTGATGTCCAGCCTGTGTCCAGATGTTTGGTCCGTGGTGCAGCCTATGTTCCAGAGTCGGTCTCGCCTGCGTTCCTGGATGGGCTCCTCCTCTGTGCTTCCGGAGAGTCTCCAGCCTTGTTCCTCGGTGACGGCTCTGTCTGGATCTGATCAGCCAATGACCTGTGCTGCCACACCGGTGTTCCTGGTCCTGTGCTGTCCGTGTCTCAGCCGATGTGCTGAGCCGTCACGCCAGGTGTGCCTGGACCTCCACGGTCGCAGCCGTAACACCCAGCGAGAGTGCACTGGGGGGGTCAACAACTCCGGGACTGCGAAGAACAACTTCGGCTACCACAGGTGTACCCCATAACGCTATGTGCAGGACATTTTCATCTGAGAAGGTGTGTCCAGGACGCCAACCTCTAGTGGGGTGGCATGTGAGGGGGTGGTTGGAGAGTCCCACTCCACACCTGTTTACCTGTGTAAACATAAAATATGTTATTGGCATTTTAGCCACTAGATGGCATCAGTATGCAGATTTATAAGACTGCCACCTGTATGTCAGTTGGCACACAGGGAGAGAACCAGTTTGAGTTGCCCCCAGCGACAGATGGAAAACTGAAGGATGACAGAGAGTTGCAGGCGGCCATCTTGGAATGCAGTTAGAGAGAGACAGATGTGATAAGAGCACAGGAGAGTTAAGAAGAACGGGTGTGTGTAGAGTGCTAGGAACTGGTCAGATTACCGAGGAAAGGTGCAATTGTCCCTGTGATTCCTATCAGAGAGGAAGACTCACGTTGGGGAGACGACTACGGTTGGATACAGATTTAGATTACACTCAAAGCATCAGCTGTGGTGTGAATGGCCTTCTGCTAGCCTGTCAGGCAAAAACTGCGCTCCAGGTGACAAGCCCAGGATCCACTCCACAGTCTCCCAGCTAAACGGCCGTTCAGGCGATTAGACAGCCAATTCTGTGTTCAGTTAATGGCTGGAAAGTCCTGAGCTCAGGCCCCACCACAGCTATTCCGGTGGGTGCATGCATGCAGACTTTAGAAAGAGTTTGGCACCAAACCTAAATTCTCAGTTAAAGACATTGTTTGCTAAGAGGGCTGTGTGAACCTTAGCTAGATACTCCCCTCAATGGGTGAGATTGTGTATAGATCGCATAATAGAATTGTAATTTTAGAGAGTTGTTAAGTTTGTGAATCTCTGTGCTGCACCACTGCAGGGGCCGCCTCTTGCACTCATCTAATTACACCCTTGCTTTGGGTAAGTCCACATTAAGCAGAACCACAAGTTAGGCAAATTATAGTGTATCCGATAGGCCCAGCACGTTCTATCGGTTGTGCAGCGCAGCGGTCCTAGCTGATCCGGGCTATGTGTGTGTGTGATAGTTAACTGTGTTTCTTTATTGCTATTTCAGGGGTAACACAGTTTTCATTGTTAGTAAAAACCTAGTTCCTTAACAAATTGCCTGGTCGTGTTCTTTGTAATCAGCTCGCTGTATTCTGGGAGAGGCCATCTCGGTACACGGTCTACAATCGTTCTCGACAGTGTGTCATCCTGTGTAAATATGACTCGTGTTTCCAAGGACAATGGAAGCCTATACACACTAAAAAATCTATTACAGATCAGTTAGTGTGCATCATCTATGGCAGTCTGCCTGCGTACACAGGCTTTTAGACAGTTTCTTTTTTGCCATATGCTTGTCATAGTACCTTTGGAGTAGCAATGCACCTTTATTCACTTGTCCTTTGCTGAAATGTATCATCAAAACATCAAATCTATGGTTGCACGACCGGTGTCGTGGCCAAATTCACCGTGTAGCGCCAGCCAATTGGTAAATATGTACCGATCGGCGGACGCTAAAAGCCTGTGTTCACAGGCAGACAGCGTTCTACAATGCGAGAGATGTGTAATAAGAGTGTTCATTGTACATGTGACGCCTCTGGCTAATACGTCCAAGAGTGGACCCTCTGGATCGCGGATCCGGAGCCCCTGGGCCGAGCACACCTGGTGAAGACCGACCCCTGTACAGGGATCGTTAGGGGCAGGACCGCAGGGGGCGGAACCGCGACAGCCGGAGCCAGCAGGGACGACTCGGAGGACTGGCAGACAGAGCAGGAGTAGCGAGGTGGAGGGCAGAAGGAAATGGCTGGAAGCCTACAGGAAAGGTACAGCGAGGACCACAGGAAGGGGACAGGCAGACAGACACGGAGCAGGAACAGGGCAGACAAAGGAACAGTAAGGATAGGCAGGGTACACAGAAGAAGGTAGGGCCGATGGGTGCTGCAAGTCACAAACAATCATCAGGCGCCCTCAGAATAGAGCGGACGCCTGATATATGCGGAGACCGGAAGTGCGCCCTACAGACCCTCCCCTAGCGACGCCCCCTGCCAACGGAAGAGGCCGGGGGAACGCGCGTGCGCGGCCTAAGGCCGTCGCGGTTACCCGCAGCAGAGCGGCAAGCAGCGCGGAGGAACGCGCGAACCGGAAGACGCAGGTGAGAGGAAGCTGCGGCGGGCACCGCCGCTAAAGGGGCATCGGCGGGCACGACCGCCGATGTCACAGTACCCCCTCCCATATGCCCTCTCCTTCTGAGGTTGGTTAGAAATCTTTTCATGATAAGGGGGGCATCGACATTCTCTCGGGGCTCCCAGGACCTCTCCTCTGGGCCAAAACCCTTCCAGTCGATAAGAAAAAGAGTCTTACCTTTGACCCTTTTCATAGCCAGGATGTCCTTTACTTCAAAGACATTGTCAGAACAAATTGGCGAGGGAGGGGACATGGAGGTTGGTTGGAACCGATTCAAGACCACAGGTTTAAGGAGCGAGATATGGAAGGCGTTAGGGACCCGGAGTGACGCCGGCAACCTCAATTTGTAGGCTACCCTGTTAATGCGCCCAAGTACTTCAAAAGGCCCGATGTACCGAGGACTTAATTTGTAAGCAGGGACTTTCAGGCGGATATGTTTGGTAGAAAGCCAGACTTTGTCCCCGGGCTGGTACGGGGGTAGATCCCTTCGTCTTTTGTCCGCGTGTTTCTTAATTCGGACGTTGGCTAGCTCGAGCGCCTCTCTGGTCTCCTTCCAGATTTGCGAAAACTCCTTGGCGAGAGTGTCTGCTGCAGGAACTCCAGACGATGCGGAAAAGGGCAATGGAACCCCAGGATTTAGCCCAGTTACCACAAAGAACGGTGTCTTGGACGTTGATTCGCTGGAATGATTATTATGAGCGAATTCCGCCCAAGGTAGAAGAGAGACCCAATTATCCTGATGAGCGTTAGAAAAGTGGCGTAGGTAGGTGGTCAGAATTTGGTTAATCCGTTCCACTTGGCCGTTGGTTTGAGGATGATACGCTGAAGAGAAGTCGAGAGACGTGCCCAGGAGCCGACAGAGGGCCCTCCAGAATCGGGAAGTAAACTGGACCCCTCGATCGGTCACGATTCGCAGAGGGAGACCATGTAGCCTGAACACGTGGTGGATAAAGATTTCGGCCAACTTTGGGGCAGATGGCAGTCCGACTAAGGGAATAAAGTGGGCCATCTTGGAAAAGCGGTCAGCGACGACTAAGATGGTAGTACACCCAGCCGAGCGAGGCAGATCAGTCACGAAATCCATGGCGATTTGCTGCCAAGGAGCCTCTGGGACAGGCAACGGATGAAGGAGGCCGGAGGGGAGAGTCCTTGGAACCTTGTTCTGAGCACAAGACCTGCAGGAGGCTACAAAGTCCTTTGCATCCTGGTGGAGAGAGGACCACCAGTAATACCGGGAAAGAAGCAAAAGAGTCTTCTTAATCCCAACGTGCCCAGCAACCTTGGAAGAATGTCCCCAGCGCAGTACTTCCAGGCGTTTGTTTGGAGGGACGAAGGTCTTGCCAGGCGGAGGGTTAGAGAAACTCACGGGGGCCACGGAGATAACCTTAGCCGGCTCGATGATATATGATGGATCCTCCTCCCTCTCTGGAGGCTGCAAAGACCTGGAAAGCGCATCGGCTTTGATGTTCTTACTGCCGGGCCGGAAGTGGAGCTTAAACTCAAAACGGGAAAAATACAGAGCCCACCTGGCTTGTCTGGAGTTGAGTCTCTGGGCAGATTGCAGGTAGGCCAGGTTCTTGTGGTCCGTGAAGATAGTAAAGGGGTGCACTGCCCCCTCGAGCAGATATCGCCATTCCTCCAGCGCCATTTTAATGGCCAATAATTCCCGGTCCCCAATGGAGTAGTTGCACTCCGCCGGAGAAAAGGATTTGGAGAAGAACCCGCAGGGGACAAGACGTCCAGATGGAGCCTGTTGGGAGAGAACTGCCCCAGCTCCAGTGGAGGAGGCATCAACCTCCAGAATGAAGGGCCTACTGGCCACTGGACGGTGTAAAATCGGAGCAGAAGCAAACGAGCGTTTCAGGGCAAGAAAGGCGTCCTCGGCTTCAGAGGGCCAGACGTTAGGCTTCGTCCCCTTACGGGTCAGGACCGTAATGGGCTTGGTGACTGTAGAGAAGTGGGGTATAAACTGCCGGTAATAATTAGCGAAGCCGAGGAAACGCTGGATGGCCTTTATGCCAACCGGACGAGGCCACTGGAGTACCGCGGACAGCTTGTCCGGATCCATCTTAAGACCGGAATCCGCGATGATATACCCCAAGAAGGGTAACGCTGTTTGCTCGAAGAGGCACTTCTCGATCTTGGCGTAAAGACGATTTTCTCGAAGGCGCTGCAGGACCATGCGTACACTTCTCCGATGGGAGGAGAGGTCGGTCGAGAAAATGAGGATATCGTCCAAATACACCACCACGCAGGAATAGAGTAGGTCTCGGAACACCTCATTTACGAATTCCTGAAACACCGCTGGAGCATTGCAGAGACCGAACGGCATGACCAAGTATTCATAATGGCCGTCCCGGGTATTGAAGGCCGTCTTCCACTCGTCCCCCGCTCGGATTCGGATTAAGTTGTAAGCTCCCCGCAGATCCAACTTCGTGAAGATTCTGGCCCCCCTCAGCCGGTCGAAGAGTTCAGGAATCAGCGGGAGCGGGTACCGGTTTTTAACCGTGATGTTGTTCAGGCCCCGGTAGTCAATACAGGGTCGCAGGGACCCATCTTTCTTCCGGACGAAGAAGAAACCTGCGCCCGCAGGGGACGAGGACTTCCGGATGAACCCCTTGGCCAGATTTTCCTGTATATATTCCGACATAGCCGAGGTCTCTGCTGGGGACAAAGGATAAGTTCTCCCTCTGGGAGGAGTGGCACCAGGAACTAGGTCGATAGGGCAGTCATAGGAGCGATGAGGGGGTAAGGAATCCGCCTCCTTCTTGCTGAACACGTCGGCAAACGTGTGATAGGGTGCGGGTAAGCCCGGGAGGTCGGCAGGCTTCAAGCATGGACGAGGACGCGTGAGGGCCCGTAGGCAGTGCTCCTGGCAGGAGTGCCCCCAACGGAGAACTTCCCCAGAGCGCCAGTCAATCACAGGCTCGTGCCGTCTGAGCCAGGGCAGTCCTAGGAGAACAGCATGGGCTAGTTGTGGCAGGACATAAAAGGCTATCTTTTCGAGGTGGAGAGCTCCGATTTGAAGATCTACTTCGACGGTAATCATGGTGATGAGTCCGGGTAAAGGTTTACCATCAACGGAGGAAATAGCACGAGGGTTCTTCAATACCAACACCGGAATCTGGAGTTTGTCAACCTCCTCCTGGCGGGTGAAATTACCGGCAGCACCCGAGTCCACATACGCCTCCACAGACCCACGCCCCCGACCTGTAATTAGCAAAGCTGAAAGAGTAAGGGGAAGAGAGGAATTTTGATCACCTAGGGGGTCCTCTCTTACCTGACCTAGGTGGAGGCATTTCCCGACCTCTCTGGCTTCTCTGGACAGGAACGCACAAAATGGTTGGCCCCTCCACAGTACAGGCAGAGGCCCTTGGTCATCCTCTCCCTGCGGCGTTGCTCGGACAGTCTGACACGATCAACCTGCATAGGCTCAGGAGCGGCGCTAACAGGAGATACAGGGAAACGGGGGACAGGAGCCTGATACAGCCTAAAGGACCTTCTCTCTCCGACTGCCTCTCGAGCGCGCTCCTGAAAGCGTAGGTCTATGCGAGTGGCCAGCGAAATAAGGTCCTCCAGAGTGGTGGGGGTGTCTCGCCCGGCAAGCTCATCCTTGATCTTACTGGAGAGGCCTCTCCAAAAGGCTCCCACAAGAGCCTCATTGTTCCACCCTAACTCAGAAGAGAGGGTCCGGAAGCGGATGGCGTATTGCCCCACTGTGAGGGAACCCTGGCGGAGGTTAAAAAGGGCCTCAGTGGAGGATGCTAAGCGACCCGGTTCATCGAATACCTTGCGAAAGGTTTCTAAGAAGGTCTGTAAATTTAGCACTACGGGGTCATCTCTCTCCCACAAGGGGTTCACCCAGGACAGGGCCTCACCCTCAAGATGGGACACAACGAACGCCACCTTGGCGCGGTCAGTAGGGTACTGAAGGGGGGCAAGCTCAAAATGTAGCCTGCATTGATTTAAAAAACCCCGGCATAACTTGGGATCTCCGCTGTACCTGGGGGGTTTACCCAGACGGGGAGCCGGAGTAGAGGCTACATCCGGGGAGGAAGTTGCAGCGGCAGCAGAGGATTGCAGGGCCAGCAATCGGTCATCCACGGATGCCATGTAACCCAAGATGTGGGATTGGGCGTCGCGCTGCTGCGCGAGCTCCTGTTGAAGGCTGACTAAGAGAGGAGCGTGCCCGGGGTCAGAGGTCTGCAGGGCGGACAACCGGGTGTCCATAGACTTCATAAAGGACATTATCCGGTTCTGATTTTCACGAAGGAAAAGCAATTCCTTTTGTGTGGCGGCTGCGGCACCGGCGGGATCCATGGCCTGATGATACTGTGACGCCTCTGGCTAATACGTCCAAGAGTGGACCCTCTGGATCGCGGATCCGGAGCCCCTGGGCCGAGCACACCTGGTGAAGACCGACCCCTGTACAGGGATCGTTAGGGGCAGGACCGCAGGGGGCGGAACCGCGACAGCCGGAGCCAGCAGGGACGACTCGGAGGACTGGCAGACAGAGCAGGAGTAGCGAGGTGGAGGGCAGAAGGAAATGGCTGGAAGCCTACAGGAAAGGTACAGCGAGGACCACAGGAAGGGGACAGGCAGACAGACACGGAGCAGGAACAGGGCAGACAAAGGAACAGTAAGGATAGGCAGGGTACACAGAAGAAGGTAGGGCCGATGGGTGCTGCAAGTCACAAACAATCATCAGGCGCCCTCAGAATAGAGCGGACGCCTGATATATGCGGAGACCGGAAGTGCGCCCTACAGACCCTCCCCTAGCGACGCCCCCTGCCAACGGAAGAGGCCGGGGGAACGCGCGTGCGCGGCCTAAGGCCGTCGCGGTTACCCGCAGCAGAGCGGCAAGCAGCGCGGAGGAACGCGCGAACCGGAAGACGCAGGTGAGAGGAAGCTGCGGCGGGCACCGCCGCTAAAGGGGCATCGGCGGGCACGACCACCGATGTCACAGTACACAGGCTGATGTTACTCTCACCCGCGCAAAAATTAATGAGATAAAAACGATTAAAGCATCTGAAATCAGGAATATTCAAAGATGCTAAGAACACAGAGTTATATTGTTTTTTTGGGTCAACAACTCTTACCTTCTCAGTGAGAAATTAACAATGTTCTTACGAAAGTACAGAAGAATTGCTTTAACAGCCATAGCTAATTTTTCAGAGAAAAACCTGTCAGATCACAACTGCAGGAAATAATCTTGTTTATGTCTACCATCCGTTTTGACACAGTACAGATGTGTCTTCCCAGTTGTGGATCATACAATTCGAAAAAGCATTGGAATATATTATTGGATTTAAAGTACGGCATTCTCTTTATCTCATTTATCTTTTATGTTATTGTGATACTTTTCTACTTTTTCATTCCTTTTGGATCACTCTTCTTGTTTTTTCCCTTCACATTTTTATCCTTTTTTGATTTCTTTCCTTTTTTCCCACTCTGGAGAAGATAAACAAATGGTCCCAGTCCTTTTCTTACCATAAAGCCACGCCATAAAGCCTGGATCTTAAAAAAAAAAAAAAAAAAAAGAAATTAAAAACATTTTTTTTAATAATACAAATAAGTTTGCTTACTTTTAAATAACTGGTTGAGCATGCATGCATTCTAACGGGGAGAGAATAAGATGCTGTCAGACACCTCTGATGGCAGCTTTTCTCCTACGAGAATAAGAAATTGGGAGTTAAAATCCAACATATCCAATCTTACTTTCCCTTTAGGTGGTTGCCGGTTCCATCAAAATATGTGGGTGCAGAATAATGGATATGGACACTTACACTTAACTTTCAAGAGGCTGAGTCCATACAGTTTTACAGCATTATTGGTACCTTTGTTGCTAAAGCATGTTTTCTCCTTTTTTCTTGTAAGTATTCCCATACAGCACTTTTGCCGAGGCTGCACACATCTACCGGTGGCTCTACCATTGGATTGCCATCTACTGAGAGTAGGTCCAGCTTGAGTAACATGTCCAGATTATCTGGTAGACTGGTCAGATGGTTACTTTGAAGAAGCAATTTGTGCAAATCTGAGCAGATAAAAGGAATAATTTGCAGATTCACGTTACTTACATTATAACATGAAACACAATACAGTAGTAATACAAAAAGTATGTTACCATGAAGTTGGCATATGGTATCAGGTAGCTTCTTCAGGTTATTATTGTGACAATCCAAAACTTCAAGGTGGTGTAGAAAGTTCAATGTGGATGGCAGAAATTCCAGATTATTGTTTTCAATATACAATTCTTTCAAATTCTAGATGGAACAAATGATAAAAAATTCCAACACTCACTAAAAATATACTAAATATGCAATGTACTAAGAGCTTTGAGTGGTGCAACTACATCACTTTGATTATATTGCGATGCGCTAGAGCAGTACCGCAGCCTGTGATACTTGGCGGCCTGACATGTGTTGGGCAGCTTTAGCCTTTTTTATATTATATCTTAAGAAATCGATTTATAAAATAATATTAAAAATGGTTGTACCTTCAGCATAAAAATGTTGTCTGGTAGACTTGAAAGACACATGCCATTATCTTGTCCGATATAAAGTTTTTCCAAAGATTCGAGCTGCAGGACTTCTTCAGGGAAGGCAGGAAATCTGTTCCCAGAGATTCCAAAATATGTCAGTGTTTTTAAGAATCTCACGTCTGGTGTAATCTGGAGTGAGAACACAATTCATATTCATTACATACTCCTCTCAGCAAATAAACTAAAATTACAGGCAGTCCCTGACTTACAAACATCCGCCATTCAAAGCCGAATCTTCAACCTCTTCACTATAGGCCAGGGCTTCTGGACGCGTTCAAACCTTATAGGTCAATGCATGGTGTAAGATTGTGATGTCAAGACGTGTGCTGTGAATTTGTGACGATCAGTAACCTCCAAGGCCTGGAAGCCGCTGGATGTCCTCGACTACAGTGAAGAGGTTGGAGAAGAGGCACATGAAGATGGAAAGATGACTGGACAGTGAGCAGCGAGGTGGCTGGAGAGGTGAGTTATGAGGTGAATATTGGTACAAAAAATAAATAAATACTCGTTATCTGCCGCCCACTTATCTTCTTTCTATCATTGTGCACCAGATCTCTGGCCGCTGCGCTATAGGCAAGGACTTCCAAACTCTTTGATGCCTCGGAGGTCAGTGGGCATCATAAGGTCGCGGCTGGGCACGTCTTGATGTCACAACATCATGATTTTGTAGCGCGCAGTGACCACCAAGGTGTGGACGCAGCTAGATGTTCTGGCTTATAGTGAAAAGGCCAAAGATGCAGCGTGCAATAGCAGAAACAAGAGTAGCAAATAGCGGGTGACCTCAGAGGTGAGTAATGAAGTCAATATTATTATTTTTTGTCTGTCCTGCTCCAATTTACGTATAATTTCGGGTTACTAACAATCTAACTATATATTACAACAGTAAAGGTAAAAAAAAAACCCTATTTTTATTCATTTTCCAAAGCTTCTGTCTAGGTGTGGAAAAGTTTGCAAATTATTATGTACCAAAATTACTGAATGTTTGATGACTGCCAGCTTTGTCACATTACTGGTAGGCACTCGTGGATTATGTTTATACAAAGATGTAATTATATTATAACTGTAGAAAAAGACATGGACTCCACATCCCAAATTTATACATTGATCTACTGTGGCGAAGCAAAAAAATTTACAAAACTAAACATGGAGGTTCTTAGTTAACATTATGATCAGTATATACAAACCCCACTGCCACATTATGGCGAACCTCTCAGTGGGTTCCCAACCGTAAAGGACTCTCAGGTGATCACCGCTGAAACAATACTGCACCAACAGGGGGAGTGACTTGGTGCCCTACTTCACCCATGCGGCAAGGCAAAGCCCCCACGGCTCCAGGACAACCCACCCTACAGGCACACCACCAAAGCAACAATAGTGGCTCACCACAGAGGACCAACATCAAGTGAAATGCTCAAAAAGCTCTCATTCCACATGGTCTCAGTCACAAAACTATAGCGCAATAGGCAGAACCTCTTTGCAGTCTCCTGCTAATTTAAAAACAGTGCCAAATGAGAGGAGAGCTGGTGCCAAGTAACACAAAAAATTATCACCTCATGATGCTCCATGTCTTTTTCTACAGTTATAGCACCTTGCGTAGATTATGACAATGCTCCAGGCAGTTGCTATGGTGGAGGCAGGTAGTCGTGATCCAAAATCTCGGTATTGCTGAAGATAACGTATTTTGACTCAAACTTGGGGACATGAATTTTAAATACAATTACAGAACTAAAGGAATTAAAGGTCAATACATAATAAAATGTAAAATTTATTAGGGCTCCAAAGACCATTATGACAGGGACCCTGTTTCCCTATTATGGCCATCTAAAACTAAGGAAAACGGAAAAAGAAGGAGGAGATAAAATTCATGTAAGGAAATGTACTAGTTGTGTTACATAAAATGGCCTTACTGTACTCAATAAATTGTCATCCATCGATAACATTTGAAGATTCTTGAGACCACAAATTTCAAGCGGGAACTCAGTAAAGCAATTTTGGCTGAGATCTAGTGTCTGGAGGGAATCCAGCTCTGCAAATCCAGCAGGTAACATAGACAAGCCAGTGTGTTTCAGATAAAGGACAGCAAGGGATTGTAAATGACATATCCTAGATGGTAGCTTTTTTAAGTCATTATTTGACAGCCCCAGTTCACTTAGGTCTTTCAGTTCACTGATAAGATGAGGAAGTTTTAGCAGGCGATTCCCAGTGAGGTCCAGAACTGCCAGCTTCTTGCACTGACAGAGTGTCTTTGGGATGGAGGAAAGTTTATTGAAACTTATGAACAGTTTAACAAGATTAGATAAAGATCCAATTTCAACCGGTAGAGATGTCAACTTATTTTTTTCTAAATCCACCACCTCCAGCTCTCTCAGAGCACATATCTGTATGGGAAACAACGTAAAGTCATTATGCTGTAGATATAGTTCTTTCAGGTGTAATAAGTTAGTTATTTCAAGAGGAAGAGACTTCAGTTTGTTGTTGGACAAACCAAGTAGTTGTAAATGATAAAGGCGCTTACAAAGCTCAACTGGGAACTCTTCAAGGCTTATGTTGTAAAGTCTCAGTTCACGAAGTTGATGGATCTTGCTTATGGTATCTAATGAGTCGTAATTTAGAGGGTTGTTGCTAAGGTCTAAGTTCTGGAGATTCTTCAGCTCTCCAAGTTCCTCACAAACGTTAAGAATATTGTTATTATTCAGATAGAGGACTTTGATGTTTTGGAAACGGCAGATCTCCTTTGGGATGACCTCAATATGGTTCTTCTCTAAGTGCAGTTCTTCAAGGTCCTCTAGATCAAAAATGGAGACAGGAATTTCAGTGTGCTTTTGTTGAGCAGAATCCATGAAGAGGACACGGTATCTCACAGGGTTAAATAACTCAGATTCTTGGTTCTCTTGAACGGTCTCCAATATCTGCTCATTGGTGTCCAAAAAAACAGAAGTCACTGTATTTGAAAAGCGAACATTGAGCATCCTAGCAGGCAGGCATTCGATTACTTCGGACATGGTGGTAAATCCAGTTTGTGTATGTCTATACAAAATAAGATTACAAGAATTAGATATCTTAAATGTAAAAATCAGTGATGTCTTATGTAAAGGTTCTCTAATAAAATGTATAAAGGTAGTAAGCCTCTGTTCGCGCAATATTTTCATCCACAATATTTGGAGGCATCTACTGGGGGGGGATCTCCTGGCGTATGTTAAAAGTCTTCCAGTATATAGACAAAAAGTCAGCGCAATATGCTATTTTATTTGATACCTTTGCATGGAATCGTTATTCCATACCACATAAAAGTACAAAGACTTATACAGGATTGACTCTCTTTTGACCTCTATTGGATACCTGACGCTCTATGGAAAGTTTGGAAAAAATGTTTATCTCCATTTGAAAAGAGTTTTCACAGTACTGTTCTTGCAAAAGGATTTTCCATGCAGAATTACAAGCAGACTTTTTTTTTACCACCAGGCAAAGGCACTAATTTATTTAGCGGGAGGCGCATAGTGGTGTCAGTGGCCCAACTAGAACCCTAGAAACAAAGTGTAAAAGTCCAAACAGAGAGGATGTCACCTATGAGTCACTGTAATAACTGATCAAATATGCAGAACGCTGGCGTAGAACTGATGTCAACCACTATATGGTTACTGTATGGTGATAATATTGGACTTAGCACAGGGTTTTTTTGGCAACGATAAGTATGGTGGTATTGTCTGGTCACTCTATGGCCTCTGTGGTGACTCATATGTGGCAATGACCTGACGGTATTATTTATCCCGTATATGGTGGTATTATTGGTTTTGGTAGAGTGGCATTGTTCAGAAACAGTGAAACAGTGTAGAGGTAAATTAAAGGTCTTGTCTATTATCATAAACAAAAAATTATCTTATCGTCACGTTGTCTTAGGGACATATAATCCAGCACTCAGTAGTTGGCCAAGGAGACTAAGGGTTCACTCACATGAACGATGATTCTCTCTTCCGAAAGAATTGTATCAATTGTGGTAATGGCGACACTTAGCTCAAACTGACAGAGCCTGACCCGACTGTCAGTTTACTGTGATCTGATTCTCTTGCATTAGAAAATCGTATCACAGGTGAGGAGAAGACAGCGAACTTAATTTCTCCGTTGCCTGTGTTCGCATAAATCAGACTGCACTTGGATGACATCTGAGTGCAGTCCGATGTTTTACACTCACTCATACACTTGAATGGGTACATGCAATGCGATCCAATTTGTGGAGCCATTCGCAACATGCTGCGATTTTTTTTCTCATTTCGAATGGGCAAGAGAAAATAATGCAGAGATGCACTGCCCCATAGTATAACATTAGTCCAAGAGCTATCTCATAAAACATTAGATACACTCGGCTGAGTTATATGCGCGTGTAAACAAGAGCTTAAGCGGAAAAAGACACATCTTACTTACTTCTCTTCAAAACCAGAAAATGACCCGCAGTGTGATTAGCCGAGAACTACAGCTACACCAGTCTACTGTTTCGGGAAGTCAGGCCAAACGTGGTTTTCATGGAAGAATTGCAGCCACAAATTATATATTCAACATGGAAACAAGGTCAAGTAAGGACTCTTTCACACATCCGTTTTTCGCCGTCAGGCGCGATCCGGCATCGCGCCGGATCCGTCAAATTTTATGTAAAACCGGATGTGACGGATCCGGTTTTCTGCCGGATCCGTCTTGCGCATCCGACCAAAAACCGGATCCGTCTCATCTGTTTCATCCGTTTTTCGACGGATTTCGATGGATTCGGTTTTTTAAACGCCCCTTGGGGGCTTACAAACGTGATTGGCTACTGAAAACCTATATATACAGTGTTCCTGCAGCCCTTCTTTGACAGGTTGTAGAGGAGAAAGTGCAGGTTGGAGAGAAGAGCAAGTTACTGGCGAAGATGGATGTTGTGATTGGAAATATTTTGAAGAATTTGGCGGATTTTATAGCGGAGGCGAATCGTTTGAGGGTGATTGTTCTGGAGAAGGAGAGAGCGAGACAGCAGCGCATCAGGCATCGTAGACGACGCTTGTGGATCCAACCCATCACAGCCAAGAGAATGACGCGTGGGGTCTATTCTACACTCTGCATGGACCTTAGACGAAACCCGGATACATTTTTCGCATATGTTCGGATGAAAATGGAGAAGTTTGATTACTTGGTGGAGCGCATTGCACACCTCATAAGAAAAGCGGACACCTATTGCCGCTTCTCTGTTTCACCCGCAGAGCGTCTGATGGTGACTTTAAGGTAAGCCACATTTATTGGATATGCTCGCATCAGAGCACACTTTCACTGCAATCTTGTTGGTGGTAGTTTGTATCTCCAAGTGTTATAGCTGAGTTTTGGTATGTAATGCTGTGATTTTGAACTAATTTGTTTTTTTTAATTCCCCACAGATTTCTTGCAACTGGAGAATCCCTTTCGTCACTGCATTTCCAGTACAGACTCGGGATTTCCACCATATCTGGAATAGTGAAGTACACATGCCGTGCACTGTGGGACTCTTTAGTTGATGAGTTTTTACCAGAGCCCACAACAGAGAGGTGGATTGAAATTGCTGACAAGTTTCTACAGATATGTCAGTTTCTGAATTGCTTGGGCGCGGTGGACGGGAAACATATCCGCATTGTAAAGCCAGCCGGATCGGGATCGGAATATTTCAATTACAAGAAATATTTTTCCATTGTCCTCATGGCCATCGCTGACGCGGAATACAAATTTATTGCGGTTGATATTGGGGCCTATGGCCGCTCCAATGACTCTCAAGTTATCAAACTGTCTGCCATGGGGCGTAAACTGTATGGAAACACCTTCCAGTTCCCACCCCCTAGACCGCTGCTGCAAACATCTGGCCCACCTATGCCATTTGTCTGTGTAGGGGATGAAGCCTTCCAGCTGTCAGAACACCTTTTGAAACCGTACTCTAGCAGAGGATTGACAACAACAAAACGCATTTTTAATTACCGCCTCACAAGAGCAAGAAGAATGGTGGAACGCTCCTTTGGTATTCTGACAGCCAAATGGCGGGTCCTATTGACTGCGATCAACCTCAAGACTGAAACTGTGGACGAGGTGATCAAAGCTTGAGTGGTCCTGCACAATTTTGTTATCTGCAAGGAACCCATTTCCATTGAGGACCACTCTGAAGAAACCACCTTGCAAGATTACCATAACATTACCAATAGAAGTTCTGTGACGGTTTCACGAATCAGGGACAATTTTGCCCAATACTTTATGTCACCTCAAGGAAGAATAGACTGGCAGGATGACATAGTTTGATAAATTTCTGCCCTTAAACAAAGTCATGTACCTTCTGTACCAACAATATACCTTTGCCAACCAAAGTTGTCTATCTTGTTGTGGTTTATCAATTTTTTTTTACCTTTTGGCTACAGTTGTGCCTTGGTTTTGTTTTAGCCAAAGTATTTCACCTTTTAGCAAAAGTTGTGTACATTGTGTGGTGTAGTAACCACTGTGTCCGCTAGGGGCGCTGTGTGGATGTCCCAGGAGAAAGGATGAATGGCAGAATACTGAATGGCCGTTATGTATCTCAAAGTGGGTGGCTTTGAGATGGAGACTTATGTGTTGATCAGCAGTGATACTGCTGAGGTGCTGCTTTAATGTGTCAGGGAGAATTCTCCAGGTAACTAGGGAGATGGGCGGGCCAGTTACCTACAAACCCACCCAGGGGGTGTGTTTAAAGAACACTGTTGTAAAGTGTGTGTAAATGCTTGAAGGACCTGTGATGAGGTCAGAGTCATGTGGGTGGGTGGGGCTATGAACATATAATGTGGCCAGGGTAGGTCACAAGGGGTGAATGCTGGGACCTGGTTGGTCCAGTGTGGAAGGTCCTGTCTGAGCGAGATGGGGCTGCCTTCTGACAGCAAGTGAACGCTGTGTTAATTGCTGCATGTGCCTGGTAATTCCCTGGAGGGAATGGACGTCTGCCGCATGATGGTGAAGGAACCATGAGTGACCCTGACGTGGGTGAGATAACAATGAGGCTGATGAGCCTGTGTAATGGACATTTGCTTGACCTGTGTGATATAAGGATAACCAGAGTGAAGCTATAATGGACGCTATGCTGTGTATGAACTTTATGTTGCTTCTATGGGTTTATGCTGCTGAATAAACCGCATGGACTGTTATGAGTTTATGAAAACCTGGTGCCAGATGTGTTTTGTTTGCTGCCTAGCGAGGATCCCCTAACTGAATGACAGCGCTACCTCACAATTGGTGGAGAAAGCTATGGGCATTGTTGTAGCCTTGTTGCTGGGAGCAACGGAAGAGGACTGCAAAGTCAGTTGCTAAGGGCAACGGTTTCCAAAGGCGTATGTTGCAGTGCTGGCAACGCTGAGCCAGGAAGGCTGACGGTTGGGGAAGCCACTGCCCGGCTGTGGTTCTGGAACCGTGGGGCGGCCTAGTGAGTAAGGCACTGTCCGGATCGGTGAACTCAGTGCGGCCGTTTCCCCAGGAGAAAGACTGGTGATTGCTATAGGGTGCCTCTGTGGAGAAGAGGTATCCGAGGATCTGTGTGGCCGACACAGGTAACGGACAGGTGTTCGTGTTGTACTAACCTGGGTCAGTGGGAAAGACTGTGTACCTGGAGGGTTCAGTGAGCAAGGTCCTGAAGGGTCAGTGTTGGGAGGTTCTGGGAGAAGAATCGGATCCCTGGAGCACATGCTGCAACCTTGGACCTGGTGAGGCATGAGTATTGGACGGTCTCAGGAGGGGACGGACATCCTGAATAGCACCTGCTGAGGCCCTGGACCTGGTGGCCGGTGTGTTGGGAGACCCTGGGAGGAGGGTCAGCTCCCTGAATAGCACCCGGTGCGCCCTGTGTTGGACGGTCTCAGGCGGAGATGGTACGTCCTGAATAGCACACAGAAACGACACGTGAGTTTTTTGTGTGGGTTTTTTTTTTTTTTTTCTTTTCTCAACTCAGCCTGCGGTGGCTCAGTGGGAGTCAAGAAGGTGACAAGCGGCTTCCTGTAAATCGGCGGGGTTACAAAGAGGACACCAGCAGCTGTGTGTGAACAGCAGTCGGTGGTGTCGGTGATTGGTGTCAGCAGGAGCTGTGGTGGTGCCAACAAGGACTTGTGTTTTATCGTAAAAGAGACAAACTGTGTTGTGTGAACTGTGGTTTGAGAAGACCGGTATAACGGACATGGGAAATCCTGAAAGGGGGCGGTGGCCCAAATCGGGGTGGTAGCCCAAAAGGGGGTGGAGTCCCAGAAGGGGCGGTGACCCAAATTGGGGTGGTAACCCAAAAAGGGGTGGAGTCCCAGGAGGGGGCGGCGACCCAAATTGGGGTGGTTCAGGAAATGGCAGCACTGGTTGCCTCAGTGGGTATGTCTGGGGAACCGCAGTGTGTCTGTATGAGTTTTGAGGAGTGCGGCATGTATTTTCCGGATAATGACGGGCCACAGGTGTGTACCGTGATGCTGCACCGGGAAGGAGTCTCTGGTAGACTGGACTCAGAGAGTCAGGTGACTCTGACAGGAACTCCGCTCGTTTTATCTCTGACCGAGAAAAACGCCAGGGTTTGCTGTAATCATGGGGTCACTGTGAACTATGCAGTAGACAGAGTAATGTTTGAGGGGACCTAAGGTGGTGAGTGCCAAGGGGGCTGGATACCACGGGACTTAGTCTATGCCTTGGAGAGGGGCCGGGACTTTGTCGTGTTTGATGACATATGGCAGGAGGTTGGAGACGTTTCTACTGTTGGGCTAACAGGTATTGAGACAGTGACTGCTCCTGACGTGGACAGGTCAGAGGTAGTACTGACCGGAAGAAGAAGTACATCTGCCCAACTGACGGACCTGACGTCTCGTGACAAGACAGATGATGGGCTGGGAGATGAGGTGACTGGAGTGGACACACGGTCAGAGGGTAACTGGAGGGTTGACTCGGATGATCGGTGTGACTCAGACTCTAGGGGTGACTGTGGCTCTGAGAGAGAAAGGGAGCACAGACTAGATGACCTAGAGAAAGAAGTCTTCGAGCTGAAAGGTCACCTGGCGTCGTGGCAAGGTCTGAATAAGTCCCTCGGAGAAGAGGTAGGAGTACTAACAGAAACTGTAAGAGGTCTTCTGCGGGAGAAGAAGTGGGACGAAGACTTACAGCGGCCAGGCCTGAATGAGGAACAGTGTGAAGACAAAAAGAAACTGAAAAGTATGGAAGCAGAGGTTATTCATTTGCAGACGGAGCTTGCTGCTGCAGAGTGTGCTAAAAGACAAGCACAGCAGGAAAGAGATGAACTGGCTGATGTGATTGCCAACAACAGAGGTGAAGGTGCTCTGGTTTTGGAAGAAAAGAGGCGGTTAGAGTCTCGCATTGTTCAGCATGAAGAAGTGGAGGAAGAACACGGCAACGTTGAATTAGCCAATGACAAGCTGAGAAAGGCCACACTTCAGGTTGACCAGATGGAGGCTGATCTGAAGACAGAACGTAGTAATGCTCAGAAGAATGAGAGTGCCCGTCAGCAATTAGTTCACCAGAATAAGGACTTAGAAGCAAAGGTTGCACTACTGGAGGAACAGCTTGATGTAGAAATTAAAGTGCGATAATCTGCTAGCAAACAAGTACGTCGTACGGAGAATAAAAATCTGAAGGTTGTACTAAGGCAAATGGATGATGAAAGTCATAATTCTGAGCAGTACAAAGCCCTTGTGGAGGGAAATGATGTGCGTCTGAAACAGTTGAAAACGCCAGGTGGAAGAAGCAGAGAAAAAGGCTCAACGTGCCAATACTTTGCACCGTAGGTTACAGTGTGAACTGGAGGTTGCTACAGAGACAGCAGATGCAAAGAACTGTGAGGTTAATGCATTGAAAAGTAAACTTAGATGTGGTGGGGTACCATTTCTTACAGGACGCTTAGATAGAGAAAGGATGGTGACTAACCAGTGTCTGACGACGCAGACAGACCGTGACTGGAGGGTCAAAGCCAATGACCGATATTCTGACCGCTGGAGGCGAGGGAGGTCTAACGTAGGAACAAGGCCGTATGACAGACGAAGACGGTTCTCTCGACCTGTAGGGCAAGGTGTAGCGAGTGCCCAGTCGCGAGACCCTGGTGTAATGTTGTGTGTTCAACCACACAAGTTTGAACAGAGGGGGGGGTATGTGGTGTAGTAACCACTGTGTCCGCAAGGGGGCGCTGTGTGGATGTCCCAGGAGAAAGGATGAATGGCAGAATACTGAATGGCCGTTATGTATCTCAAAGTGGGTGGCTTTGAGATGGAGACTTATGTGTTGATCAGCAGTGATACTGCTGAGGTGCTGCTTTAATGTGTCAGGGAGAAGTCTCCAGGTAACTATGGAGATGGGTAGGCCAGTTACCTACAAACCCACCCAGGAGGTGTGTTTAAAGAACACTGTTGTAAAGTGTGTGTAAATGCTTGAAGGACCTGTGATGAGGAGAGTCATGTGACCCGGTGGGCAGGGCTATGAACCATATAATGTGGCCAGGGTAGGTCACAGGGGGTGAATGCTGGGACCCGGTTGGTCCCGTCTGAGTGAGATGGGGCTGCCTTCTGACAGCAAGTGAACGCTGTGTTAATGGCTGCATTTGCCTTGTAATTCCCTGGAGGGAATGGACGTCTGCCGCATGATGGTGAAGGAACCATGAGTGACCCTGACGTGGGTGAGATAACACTGAGGCTGAAGAGCCTGTGTAATATAAGGATAACCAGATTGAAGCTATAATGGACGCTATGCTGTATATGAACTTTATGTTGCTTCTATGGGTTTATGCTGCTGAATAAACCACATGGATTGTTATGAGTTTATGAAAACCTGGTGCCGGATGTGTTTTGTTCGCTGCCTAGCGAGTATCCCCTAACTGAATAACAGTGCTACCTCACAATTGTTAGGTAATCCCCAACAAGATACACAACTTTGGCTAAAAGGTGAAATACTTTGCCTAAAACACAATCAGAGACACAACTGTGGCCAAAAGGTAACATTTATTTACCTTTTACCCAAAGTTATGTACCTTGTTTAGTATACCCAATAACTTACCTTTTCTATACCCAATATTTTACCTTTGGTGTAAACATATTTAGCCGCAGAAATAAATGACAGACAACAATTGTAATCTAACGATTTAACTTTTATTGAACCATTTTTTTTTTAATAAAATGTTTGTCAATTTCAATAGAAACATTTTTAATAAAGCTTTAAACCCGAAAAACGTGTATTTTTATTGTCGACACACAATCATAAATTAGTGTAGTGTGGGGTGGAAATACTGCTGGAGGGGCTGCGGGACACTTTGACATTGGGAGTGTGGAGAGAGGACTGGGATGGTGGTGGGGAAGGAACAGTTAGAGGTGAAGGGGTGGAAAAAGAAATAGAATGGGTGGACATGTGGAGGGTTGAGCAGGGACTGGAGTAGCAGATGATGTGGTTGAGAAGTGGTACGGGGCAGGTTGCTGGAAGTGGGGAAGTTGCTGGTATTGAATAGGAGGGGGAGGAGGGACAGTGGCTGGAGGGGGTGCAGGTGGAGGAACTCCTGGGGTGGGGGAAGGCGGTTGGGAGGCAACCTGCAGTAGAGCAGCGTGGCACGAATGCATTACATGCATCTGCTGGCTAGGAGATAGCGTTTCCATGCGCTCCACTACAGACCTGAAAAATGTGTGGTTTGGCGAACTTCTTGCCTTCTGAATTCATGGTTTGCAGAAGTGTCTTCAACTCCAGAATGGCAGAGTTGATCTGCTGAAAGCCTGCGGCAATGTGCTCTGACAAAATTTTAAGACAGTTCTGGAAAGATGCATTCAGATGCAAGAACTCGGGCGCATAGGTCTTTTCCTGACCCCTCTGCCGATGCCGCCCAGTACCCGCAGACGTACTAGAGGTGGCAGCGGCAGTGGGTGGGGTAAAGGGAAAGCGATCGTCTCACCAGCGGATTCATGTAATGTAGGCGGCCACGATGCTCCAGCGCTGGTGGATGGGAGAGATGGATCGAATGTGAGGGAAGGCTGGGAAGGTGCAGATGGGCCAGGGTGGTCGAAGTGTCCCTTGGTGCCGGTCTCCTCAGGGATCGCCCCAGAAGGGTCCAACCGTGCAGGCTCCCGAGTGCTGGTCACCGTGCTGTGGAATAAAGAGAAAAAAAAAATACAATTAATATAATGACATGGCATGGCCCTGGCTGAAGAAAAAAAAAAATTAGACATGTATTTTTTTTTTTTTTTTTTTTTTACATGGGGTGTGTAATATTTACCTTCTGGTGACCATTGTTGCCTGGAGGAATGACAGGGCTCGTGTGTACTTGTACTTGCTCCTGCGTCCTCCAGATCCACTCTGGGTCCGCATCTCTTTGTTGAACTCCTTCTTGAAACGATCCCTCACAGACCGCCACCGCTTCACAATTCTCTCCCCTGAAACGAGAAAACAAAGTGGTTAGTATACAACATCAGTGTTTCCCAAACTCCACTCCTCATGGTCCCCAGGGGTCATGTTTTCAGGATTTCCATAGTGTTGCTCAAAAGGAAATCCTGAAAACATGACCCGTGGGGACCACGAGGACTGGAGTTCGGGAAACACTGCTTTACATCCAGCAACCGGAACTGTATATACTTGCGCTCTTGAATCTTGGCCCGAGCATCGAGGTCCTCCCAGCGGTCCACTAGGAGCGAACAGATTTCCTCCCAGAGCCGACGGGTCGCAATAAGATCGGCATGGCGGCGGTCCCCCCCATATTCCACAGCGGCTCCCTTTCTCTGACCAGATCGATGAGGAGGTCCACGTCAATCCCCCCCCTCCTCACCGTAAGAGTCAGGAGCACGCTGTGAAGCCTGTTAAAGAAAAAGAGAGAGGGAAAAAAAAACAAAAAAAAAAAACCACACAACATTAGCCTCCACACTACTAGGAAATGTAAAAAAAAAAAAAAAAAATTATACTTAGACGATGGTGACCGCCGCGTCGCTCACGCCGACAACACTGGGAGGCACTGCGCGGACCTCTTGGCCGAGCACCAGATTCGGAAGACTAGAAAAAAAAAAAATTATGTGCTTGGATGTAGGCATATGTGTTGTTTGTTGTGTGATGTCTGCACTAAATTGTTTTCTATGTGTTGTGTGATGTTGTGTTTCTGCGTTTGATGCAGGAAACTTACCAATTGCGAGCCCACTCCAGGTATCTGTCCACCCCTTCGTTCTTCTTCTGGGAGCTCCTCTTCAGCTTGTGATTCCTGTTTTGAAATAAAAGCCAATGAATAGACATATTCCATAGATGATGGATTGTGGAAATAAAAAATTACCGTTAAACGCTGACGATGCGAGGGAGGGCTCCCAAAAGAGGATGATGTGGTGTCCTGCTGCCGGCCAAACTCCGTTCCTGTTGCTGCTGGGGAATAAAGAGAAACAAAGGGCCAATGAATATATTGATATTCCATGGCCCTGGCTGAAAGACAAAAAATTGGTTAAATTTTTGAGGAATGGGGGATGTGATAATTACCGTCTGTCGTCTGCTGGTGGACTCTCCTCTGCCGGTTCAGCAAGGTCCCTTGACTCCATTTGGGGTGGTGCGGTACTCTCCTACGGCTGGCTCCTCTCTTTGCTGGCATATTGGCTGTGGCTGAGGGTCCCAGTGTCATGGTTTAAATATATTTGCTGTGGGCAGGGCTACTGAGCATGCTCAGACCAAAAAAAAACGGATCCGGCCATTGGATTCGGCTTTGGCCGGATCCGGCGCATTGCGGTGCTCATAGACTTTCATTGTGTTAAAAAGCCGGAAGCGCCGAATCTGGCACTTGTGGCTTTTTCGCCGGAGACAAAAAAGTTGCAGTTGCCGTTTTTTCCAGATGCCGGATAGAGACATATTGCCGGATCCGGTAAAAACCAGACGAACCGCATGGCTATCGGGCTCTAATACAAGTCAATGGGGGAAAAAAATCGGATCCGGCATTGCATTTCGCCGGATCCGGTTTTACTAAAAATAGCCGAAACTCGCCTGACGGCAAAAAACGGATGTGTGAAAGAGGCCTTGCTCATCTCTGTACAGTCATGGCCGAAAGCACAGACACACAATGCAAAGATTGAGTCAACGTCTCCCCTTTTCTGGTTTCAGGTGTGATTTTCATACTGCCCACACCTGTTACTTGCCACAGGTGAGTTTGAAAGAGCATCACATGCTTGAAACAAAGTTGTTTACGCACAATCTTGGAAAAGTGCCAACAATTTTGTCCTGCCTATTTTTGGGTGAAATTATGTCCAATTTGCCTTTTTTCCTCTGTTGATATGTATTGTTCCAATACCCACAAAGGAAATAAACATGTGTATAACAAAACATGTGTAATTGCCATAGTTTTATGTGAGAAATACTTCATTTCTGGAATAATTTCAAGGGTGGCAGCACTTTTGGCCATGACTTTATATAAACATAGGAAGCGGGGTGCATAAAAATGGCAGCAGGTGAACTGGATTAATGAGTCAAATGTAAAATATTTGCCTGTAACAGAAGGAGAGTAGGGACAGCAGTGAAGCATTGTGGAGAGTTATTGAAAATTTGGGGCTGTATTTCAGCAAATGTAGTTGGGAATTTGGTCATGATCACTGGTGTACTCAATGCTGAGAAATACAGAGAGATACTTGTCGTCATGTAAGAATCATGGCGGCTTCTGATTGGCTGCAAATTTAATCTGCAGTAAGACAAGGACCCCAAATACTCAGTCAATGTCATTAAAGGGAACCTAACATGAAAAAAACGCTATTAACCTTGTAGATATGGGGTTAATTTACAGGAACTTAGGGTATGTGCACACGCTGCAGATTGGGGCGGATTTGGCCGCGCAGATTTTGTAAAATCCGCAGGTAAATCTGCAGGTCAAAAGACCTGTGGTTTACCTGCGGATTATCATCTCCACAATGGAGGAGATGGCAAATTGCAGCGGAGATGGCAAATTTGCAGTTTCAAAACCGCGTGGAAAAATCCGCACCGTCTGCACTGCGGTTTTGTATTCCCATAGGGAATAATGGTACTGTACACCGCAGCAAAAACTGCTGCGGACCTGGAGCGGCCGGAACCGCAGCAGAATCCGCAGCGTTTGCACACACCCTTAAGAGTGTTCTGAAGCTGCCCGGCAGCTACAATTAAAGCCCACCTGCGGGGAAGAAATGAAAGGTATTCCTCCTGGTAACGTTCGGCGTGGTGCCAGTCACCGCTCTGCGTAACCACCGCTCCAGCATTACAGCCGGCGCTCTCTTTAGTGACGATTTTACCTGCAGACTGACCCCACAGCTGCAGGGTAATAGTGTTTTTTCACGTGACACAGGTTCCCTTTAAGAACTATCTTCAGCGTAAAGAAGAACAAGGAGCCCTGGGAGCGATGATATGGCGGCACAGAGACTTGGTGCAGGTGCACCTAGAAGGATTAAAGGCAAAGGGCGATCACACCGAAGGTTGATTAGATTTAGTTTAGTGTGTGTATAGGAAAAAAGACCAAAAAATCCACAAGACAACAAGAATGGTCCTGGCTCTGCTGTCCAGCACAGGGCACACCAGCGCCATTCCATCCCAGTGTCACCCTGATCGCCGGCATTACCAGTCCTCCGACTACACCGGGAGCCCCTAAACTTGCGACCCCCGAACAGTGTGATGTGTGCTGAGTACAGGATCTCACAACTGCGCCTGCGCTGCCCCACAACAACTCAGCGATAACCGGGGGAAGAACGGCTGCTGGTGTAATGTGCCTACCGGAGTTCTGTGCCCACCGTGTAGTGAGCCCGCCGGTGTAGTGTGCTCACCGAGCCCGCTCTTCACCGCAGTCTTGTGAGTGTGGAGCTGTAGTAGCTTTGAGCAGTGTACGGCGGCTGCCATGGCAACCGGGAGACAACAGACAGCGGAAGAGACCGGCAGGGACAGGACGGTTACAGGTAACTGCATGTGCTGTAGTAATACTCATATTATGTCAGGGAGACACAGGATGTACACCGGCTCCATACAGACTGCACTATATGTGGAGACTGCTCGGCTGTATACAGACTGCACTGTATATGGAGGCTGCTCGGCTGTATACAGACTGCACTGTATGTGGAGACTGCTCGGCTGTATACAGACTGCACTGTATATGGAGGCTGCTCGGCTGTATACAGACTGCACTGTATGTGGAGACTGCTCGGCTGTATACAGACTGCACTGTATGTGGAGACTGCTCGGCTGTATACAGACTGCACTGTATATGGAGGCTGCTCGGCTGTATACAGACTGCACTGTATGTGGAGACTGCTCGGCTGTATACAGACTGCACTGTATGTGGAGGCTGCTCGGCTGTATACAGACTGCACTGTATGTGGAGGCTGCTCGGCTGTATACAGACTGCACTGTATGTGGAGGCTGCTCGGCTGTATACAGACTGCACTGTATGTGGAGGCTGCTCGGCTGTATACAGACTGCACTGTATGTGGAGACTGCTCGGCTGTATACAGACTGCACTGTATGTGGAGGCTGCTCGGCTGTATACAGACTGCACTGTATGTGGAGGCTGCTCGGCTGTATACAGACTGCACTGTATGTGGAGGCTGCTCGGCTGTATACAGACTGCACTGTATGTGGAGGCTGCTCGGCTGTATACAGACTGCACTGTATGTGGAGGCTGCTCGGCTGTATACAGACTGCACTGTATGTGGAGACTGCTCGGCTGTATACAGACTGCACTGTATGTGGAGGCTGCTCGGCTGTATACAGACTGCACTGTATGTGGAGGCTGCTCGGCTGTATACAGACTGCACTGTATGTGGAGACTGCTCGGCTGTATACAGACTGCACTGTATGTGGAGGCTGCTCGGCTGTATACAGACTGCACTGTATGTGGAGGCTGCTCGGCTGTATACAGACTGCACTGTATGTGGAGGCTGCTCGGCTGTATACAGACTGCACTGTATGTGGAGGCTGCTCGGCTGTATACAGACTGCACTGTATGTGGAGGCTGCTCGGCTGTATACAGACTGCACTGTATGTGGAGGCTGCTCGGCTGTATACAGACTGCACTGTATGTGGAGGCTGCTCGGCTGTATACAGACTGCACTGTATGTGGAGGCTGCTCGGCTGTATACAGACTGCACTGTATGTGGAGGCTGCTCGGCTGTATACAGACTGCACTGTATGTGGAGACTGCTCGGCTGTATACAGACTGCACTGTATGTGGAGGCTGCTCGGCTGTATACAGACTGCACTGTATGTGGAGGCTGCTCGGCTCCATACAGACTGCACTGTATGTGGAGGCTGCTCGGCTCCATACAGACTGCACTGTATGTGGAGGCTGCTCGGCTCCATACAGACTGCACTGTATGTGGAGGCTGCTCGGCTGTATACAGACTGCACTGTATGTGGAGGCTGCTCGGCTGTATACAGACTGCACTGTATGTGGAGGCTGCTCGGCTGTATACAGACTGCACTGTATGTGGAGGCTGCTCGGCTGTATACAGACTGCACTGTATGTGGAGGCTGCTCGGCTGTATACAGACTGCACTGTATGTGGAGGCTGCTCGGCTGTATACAGACTGCACTGTATGTGGAGGCTGCTCGGCTGTATACAGACTGCACTGTATGTGGAGGCTGCTCGGCTGTATACAGACTGCACTGTATGTGGAGGCTGCTCGGCTGTATACAGACTGCACTGTATGTGGAGGCTGCTCGGCTGTATACAGACTGCACTGTATGTGGAGGCTGCTCGGCTGTATACAGACTCTTTCAGACTCCTTACACTCATCACTGTCCCCAATCTCCTCTTTCTCCTGTCCTGATCTAGCTTTCATCACTATGATACTCTTAGAAGCACCCGTGACCAAGTAGCTCCCCTCACCCTCAGAACCTCTAAGCACAGAGTAAAACAGCCCTGGCTCACTTCGCAAACTCAACTTCTCCAGCGACCGCCTATGGAGAAAAACCCGCACACCAGAAGACTTCATCCACTTCAAATTTATGTTAAGAACCTATAACACTGCCCTTCACCTCGACAAACAGATCTACTTCACCCCCCTGATCTCCTCACTAGCCAACAACCCCCCCAAGAAACTTTTTGACACTTTTCACTCCCTCCACAGGCCTAAAGCACAAGCCCCTATCACAGACATTTGTGCTGACAACCTGGTCTCCCACTTTACAGAAAAAATAGATAATATCCATCAGGAAATCTGCTCCCAACAACCAAGTGCTGTGACTCCCATCCCTTCCTGCATCTCCCCTGGTTCACTTTCCACATTTGATCCCATCACAGAAGAAGAAGTCTCCAGACTCCTCTCTTCTTCTCGCCCGACCACATGCACTACTGACCCCATTCCCTCACATCTCCTCCAGTCTCTCTCTCCAGTCATCACAACTCACCTAACTGCAATCTATAATCTCTCCGTCTCCTCGGGCATTTTCCCATCCTCCTTCAAACACGCCATTGTTACTCCATTACTAAAGAAACCCGCTCTCGACCCATCCTGCACAAACAACTACAGACCAGTCTCCAATCCCCCCTTCATCTCTAAACTTTTGGAGCGCCTAGTTTACTCCCGTCTTACCCATTACCTCTCCACTCACTCCCTCTTAGACCTTTCACAGTCCGGCTTCTGCCCCCTACATTCGACTGAAACTGCACTCATCAAAGTTACCAATGACCTTCTGACAGCAAAACGTAATGGTGACCACTCTCTGCTCATTCTTCTTGACCTATCTGCAGCTTTCGACACTGTTGACCACCATCTTCTACTCTCTAAGCTCCAGTCACTAGGCATTAAGGACACCGCTCTCTCCTGGTTCTCTTCCTATCTTTCTGACCGCTCCTTCAGTGTTTTGTTCTCTGGGTCCACGTCATCTCCTCTTCCTCTCGCTGTCGGGGTACCTCAGGGCTCAGTCCTTGGCCCCCTTCTCTTCTCTCTCTACACGGCCCCAATTGGACAGACCATCAGCAGATTTGGCTTTCAGTACCATCTTTATATTGATGACACACAACTATATACGTCATTCCCCAACCTTACCCCCGCTGTACTAAAGAACGCCAGTGACTGTCCGCAGTCTCCAACATCATGTCCGCTCCCTATCTGAAACTCAACCTCTCCAAAACTGAACTTCTTCTGCTCCCGCTGTCTACTAACCTCCCTAAATCGTACATTTCCCTCTCCATGGGTGGCACCGCAATAACACCCCGCCATCAGGTGCGCTGTCTGGGTGTTATGTTTGACACCAATCTCTCCTTTACATCCATATACAATCTCTTGCCCGCTCTTGCTGCTTACACCTAAAGAACATCTCTAGAATCCACCCGTTTCTCACCATGGAAACAACAAAAACCCTTCCTGTCGCCTTGATCCTCTCCCGCCTGGTCTACTGCAACGCTCTATTATTTGATCTCCCCATTACTCGACTTTCCCTTCTCCATGTCCATACTTAATGAAGCAGCCAGGGTCATCCATCTGGCTAATCGGTACTCGGACGCGTCCGCTCTTCGCCAATCGTTACATTGGCTGCCCATTCATTAAAGGATCCAATTCAAAGTACTTGTTCTCACCCACAAAGCTCTCCACAGTGCAGCACCCCCCTACATCTCCTCCCTTATTTCTGTCTATCAGCCTAACCAACCGCTGTGCTCTGCAAACTACTTTCGACTAACCTCTGCACTAATCCGTACCTCCCACTCCCAACTCCAAGTCTTCTCCCACGCTGCGCCAATCCTCTGGAATGCTCTACCCCAAGAAATTAGGACTATCCACAATTTGCATAGTTTCAAGCGCTCCCTCAAAACACATTTGTTCAGAGCGGCCTATCACTAATCACAGTCATTCTATGTGTAAGTGTGCATGTGTAGCCCATTCACTATCTCCATCCATCCCTCCCTCCCTCAAGTTGGCTGGACCATCATTGTAAATACATCACTGTAAATACACACCTGTACTCTGTATCTCCCCCACCTCATTGTAGATTATAAGTTCTCACAAGCAGGGTCGTCTTATTTTGCTTTCATTATTGTATTGTTAACGTTGTTACTTATGACTTATGTTTGGAACAGTTAAACTGTAAAGTGCTGCGGAATATGTTGGCGCTATATAAATAAAGATTATTATTTTTATAGGTGCTCGCTCACACTGGTGTATGTTCCCTAATGCGAAAGAATCAGGCTGATTATGTTAATGACACTCGAGTTTCATCTTACTGTCATTTGATTTTCGTGCATGACAGAATCGCAGCACAAGTGTGAAGAAGATGGAGAACTTAATTTCTCCATCTCTCTATTGTCTCTTTGAGGGTACATTGGACTGCACTCAGATGACATATGAGTGCAATCTGATGTTTCGCACTCACCCATAGACATGTATGGATCCGATCATCGAATGCATTCATAACATGCTGCAGTTGTTTTCTCATGCCAAATCGGCATGGGAAAATAATCACAGATCTGCACATGGATCTGTACATAGCTCTCCGCCCAGTGTTATTCTATCAGATAAAACATCAGAAGCACTCGGCCGTGTCATACGGATTTGTGAGATAGTCCCAAAAATGATAAAGAAACAGCGCAGTATATTGTTAGTACAGATGCCCTACACCACCTGACACAATGTCACTGATTACGGTAAGATCAGGTCCCAGTGCAGACTGGTGGAGACGCCTGTATATGCAGCCAGTGATTGCTCTGAATGTAGCCATAAACTTCTATGAATCTTGTTTTTATCATAGGTTTGGTGTAAGCCCATGGGGGACACACATTAGATCCCCATGCTCCTAGTGTAAACCTGTAGAATGTCTTTCCGGCATCCCCTGGGCTAAATTTCTTACAGTGCAGCGTACTTCTTGTTACACACAGAACCAATGGCAGAACTATGAAGCTGGAAGGCGAAACTCACACATCTGTTTTTCAGACCGACAGACATAGAGCTTGTCTTACAATCCATTAGACTCGGACTCGGCCATACAGGTATATGGACATCCATTAAAAACAGCCGAAAAACAAACATCAGTTTTATAATATAAACGCAACTCTTGTTTTTGCTCCTATTTTTTATGGGCTGAACTCCAAGGTCTACAACTCTTTCTATGTACACAAAAGGCCTTGGCTGGTCTCACACTTGCGTTTTTTTGCGCTGCGTTTTTGCGCATACATGCGCATGCGTTTTTTCCCTATATTTAACATGGGTGCGCATTGTCATGCGTTTGGACGCGCATGCGTTTTTTGTAGTGTGTGCCCAGGCGCATAAAATGCAACCTGTTACATTTTTGGTGCGTCCGACCCTTCTCAAAAAAATGCATGCGCACGCAATGTGCCGGAATTCACCCAAACACACATTAAACTCTATGGGAACGCTGACGTGCGCATAGTCATGCGCACGTCAGCGTTTCAAAACGCATGTGTTTTTTTTTTAAAAACCATGCGCAAAAAACAAGGTAACGCATTAAAAACGCATGATGCGTTTTTTATGTGCGTCTGCACTGCGCGCGCAGCGCAAAAAAAACGCAAGTGTGAAAGTAGCCTTAATCATTCAAATATTGTTCACAAATGTGTCTAAATGAGCACTTCTCCTTTGTGGAGATAATCCATCCACCTCACAGATGTGGATGAGACAGCGTGACTATTGCACAGGGGTGACGGGTCACACTGCGTTATGGCAGTCGTTAGACGGACGGCGTTACACCGTGGCATAACGCGGTGTAACACAGTCCGTTAACGCTGCCATTAACCCTCATTATCAGGTGCATCGCGATGCATGCCGTAAAGCGGCATGCGTTCGAGATGTACTGTCATTCAGTGACGGAGCCTCGGACGTGGGCTGCAGCGTCTGAGACTCCGTCACCGCTAGCACAGATGAATCATCTGCGCTAGCGGGTATAGCATAACGCGATCGCGTTATGCTATACCGTTAATGCAGCCCGTCAATGCTAAGTGTTGAACGGGCTGGGTTAACGCAATATGAACCTGGCCTTAGGGTGGCCGCAATAAAAGGCCATTCTAAAATGTGCAGTTTTATCACACAGCACAGTGCACAGATGTTGCAAGTTTTGGGGGAACATGCAGTTGGCATACTGACTGCAGAAAAGTCCGAACAAGGGAAGGAAAAAGATCTCACCAGCTCACTTGGCCAGTGGTGTGTGGGAGCAAGGGATCACGTAGTCCAGCGTGTGATTAATTCAAAAGAAAGGAGAGGAAATCCCAGCTGCTAAAAGATCCGTTTATTGAATAAAAAGTAAGACAGAGTTCACATGATTGTCTCTGACGCGTTTCGAACACTCACACTGTGTTCTTTATCAAAAAGCTGTCTTACTTTTTATTCAATAAACAGATCTTTTAGCAGCTGGGATTTCCTCTCCTTTCTTTTGCAGAAAAGTCCACCAGAGTTGTTGCCCATGAATTGAATGTTCATTTCTCTACCAAAAGCCATCTTCAAAGCCATTTCAGAGAATTTGGCAATACATCCAACCTGTCTCACAACCTCAGACCACGTGTAACCACACAAGCCCAGGACCTCAACATCCAGCATCTTCGCCTCCGAGATATTGTGAGACCAGCCACGTGGACAGCTTCTGCATCAATCGTCCCACATAACTAAAGAATTTCTGCACAAACTGTCAGAAACCGTCTCACGGAAGCTCATCTACATGCTTGTCGTCCTCATCGGGGTCTCCACCTGACTGCAGTTCATCGTTGTAACCGGGGTGGGCAAATATTCACATTTTGATGGCGTCTGGCATGTTGGAGAGGTGTTCTCTTCCCGGATGAATCCCAGTTTTCACTGTACAGTGCAGATGGCAGTCTGCGTGTAGGGCGTCATGTGGGTGAGCGGTTTGCTGATGTCAACGTTGTTATCAAGTGGCCCATGTTGGCAGTGGGGTCATGGTATGGACAATGAACCAGGGGCATTGCCATTCTGAATGCCCAGAGACACCGTGACAAATCCTGAGGCCCATTGTTGTGCCTTCCATCCACGACCATCACGTCACGTTGCAGCGTATTTAGTTTCTCGCACAGCCATTGAAGAGGAGAGGACCAATATTCCACAGACCACAATCAACAACCTGATCGACTCAATGTGAAGGAGATGTGTTCTACTGCATGAGGCAAATGGTGGCCGCACCAGATACTGACTGATTTTCCGGGGCTGGTTACTCCCTTTTCATTTACTTCTAGAACTAGAAAGATATTTGCACAGTCAAAATCGTCAGCAAAATGAATTAATATTGTTTTTTTTTTACTTTCAGCTTTCTTACGGATCTGCAGAACATTACTTTTGTACTAACAGATTGCAGACTGAGTACCAGTAGCCTTTTCTTCAGCCATGACCACAGGTCTGAGCCAGCAGTATAATATGGCATGCACAGAACTAAACCAACCAGTCAACCACTTCATTGAAGAAGTGTTCAGACAAAGTGAGCAACCTGAGTAAGTACCTTATATGAAGTGATATTGAAATATCATCATTAATAGCATCATTTTATCAAGAAATCAGGTTGATTGAAGTCTTATAAAAATGCACATTACATTTTAGTGTATCCAGAGTCAACTATAGTGTCAACACATTTTATCTATTCTACCAATAGCCTAAATTTGTTATTTTTTCTTACATATTCATTTTTATAAAAATGTATAGACTTCTTTATTAAAGGGGTTGTCCAATAATTGTCCTTTAAAAGTGCACAGTTTTCCTGCCACCCAGTGTCCGGTATGTCAGGGGTGACTTAATTCTTGCTTGAACCAACTGCATTGTTGTGTTACAGGACCAAACGCTGCGCTCTATACAGCTGGGAAAAAAAGGCAGTTTTACCTCTGCAGCATTGAAGGCGCTCAGTGGCAGTAAGTCTGGCCAGCTTGAGGGCAGCACATACAAGCTCTACAGAAATGAGTGTGTAAGCGCTGTCCTCCTTACCTCCATTAGACTGGCTGCCGCTGATAGACTATAGCGATGGCCTAAGCGATGAGTGGTAAACAATAAAATTCATTGTTTTTTACAAGTACTTTGCATTTTTATGGATTTAACAAAATGAGAGTAACCCTTTAATTAACCAATGCGTTTATCTAGGCAGTATATGTCTACATTGAAAATATGTGGAAATAATCGACTATTGGATGTCAAACGTGTTACAGATGAAGATTTTCTGGCTATTATCCGTGTATTGAAACAAAATAGTTTCATAACAAGTAGGTGATTTTTTTGCATTTTTTTTTTTATTGAATGACAGTCTAATATACTATGGAGAGATAGCTAGATACAGGTGCTTCTCACAAAATTAGAATTTCATCAAAAAGTTAATTTATTTCAGTTCAAAAAGTGAAACTCATCTAATATATATATATATATATATATATAAAGCTCAATGTGTGTGTGTATGTCCGGGATTGGCATCCGCACCGTCGCAGCTACAGCCACAAAATGTGGTACAGTCACACGTCTGGACCCCAAGAGCGTCATAGGCTATGTTGTGAGGCGAAATTTTTACCCTGCGCGTTCCAATTCACCAAACAATTTTGCCCCTATGTACATAATGGGGAAAAAGTGTATGTATGTGTGTGTGTATGTTCGGGATTGGCATCCGCACCGTCGCAGCTACAGCCACAAAATTTTGCACAGTCACACGTCTGGACCCCGAGAGCGTCATAGGCTATGTTGTGAGGCAAAATTTTAACCCCGTGCGTTTCAATTCACCAAATAATTTTGCCTATTATTCTTATCATTTCTATGGTGTTATCATCCTTCCGTAAAGCTGGAAATAACACAATTTATTACCGTGCCAACACAGACCACCCTCTGACACTGTCTGTAGGGGGAGCTCAGTATCACACAGGATAGGATTAGGTACACGGCTCAGCAGACAGTATCACACAGGATAGGATTAGATACACGGCTCAGCAGACAGTATCACACAGGATAGGATTAGATACACGGCTCAGCAGTCAGTATCACACAGGATAGGATTAGATACACGGCTGAGCAGTCAGTATCACACAGGATAGGATTAGATACACGGCTGAGCAGTCAGTATCACACAGGATAGGATTAGATACACGGCTGAGCAGTCAGTATCACACAGGATAGGATTAGATACACGGCTGAGCAGTCAGTATCACACAGGATAGGATTAGATACATGGCTGAGCAGTCAGTAACATACATGATAGGATTAGGTACATGGCTCAGCAGTCAGTATCACACAGGATAGGGTTAGATACACGGCTCAGCAGACGGTATCACACAGGATAGGATTAGATACACTGCTCAGCAGTCAATATCACACAGGATAGGATTAGATACACGGCTCAGCAGTCAGTATCACACAGCATAGGATTAGATACACCGCTCAGCAGTCAGTATCACACAGGAGAGGATTAGACACATGGCTCAGCAGTCAGTATCACACAGGATAAGATTAGATACACAGCTCAGCAGTCAGTATCACACAGGATAGGATTAGACACATGGCTCAGCAGTCAGTATCACACAGGATAAGATTAGATACACAGCTCAGCAGTCAGTATCACACAGGATAGGATTAGATTCACAGCTCAGCAGACAGTGTCACACAGGATAGGAATAGATACACGGCTCAGCAGACAGTATCACACAGAATAGAATTAGATACAAAGCTCAGCACACAGTATCACACAGAATAGTATTAGATACACAGCTGTGCAGTCAGTATCACACAGGATAGGATTAGATACACAGCTCAGCAGACAGTATCAAACAGGATAGGATTAGATACACGGCTGAGCAGTCAGTAACACACATGATAGGGTTAGATACACGGCTCAGCAGACGGTATCACACAGGTTATGATTAGATACACTGCTCAGCAGTCAGAATCACACAGGATAGGATTAGATACACTGCTGAGCAGTCAGTAACACACGATAGGATTAGATACACAGCTCAGCAGTATCACACAGGAGAGGATTAGGTACACAGCTCAGCAGAAATTATCACACAGGATAGGGTTATATACACAGATACACATGTTGTTTATCAAAAAGCTCTTGAATGAGTTGAAAATAAAATACTATCAATACTTTCGTAATTGTTTAGTTAATTTGTGTTGCAAATCTGTAGTGTTGAATATATGATGTGAAATGTTTTTATGTGCAATATAGTCATTATAATTTGTTATAACTAACCACTGTTGGTTACTATGCCCAGGCAACGCCTGCTAGTATATTATATAGAGTCATTACAAACAGTGATCTATTTCACGTGTTTATTTCTGTTAATGTTGATGATTATGGCTTACAGCCAATGATACCCCAAAAGTCATTATCTCAGTAAATTAGAACAATTAACAAAAAACACCTGCAATGGCTTCCTGAGTGTTTAAAAAGGTTCCTTAGTGTAAGCATCGTTCCTATTCTGCTGTGTTCCGGACTTTGCCCTTACTGTTGCCCTTAAGCCTGGCTTCATTCGGCCATACTGGTTCCTGTGACATCACCGCCTGTTGGTCCCGCCCGCCGGGTTTAAATAGCTTTCCTGGACGTGACTACCTTGCTTGTATATCTCGTCCTGTACCTGATCTGCTAGCTGGGAGTTGCACGCTGTGCTACCTCCTTCCTTCCTTCTGAATCCACCTGGATTACCTGCTGCCTAACCGCCGCCGCCTGGACCTTCTGACGGTGTCTGCCTGAAGGCTCCTTCCAGCCCTGCCTCCACCGCTCACCGCTCCTACAGCACTCACGGTATGCGCTGAAGATCTTGACTGCTGTGTGCGTTTCACCTGAGAGACTTATCCCTGCTACCTTTACACATTCAGTATCAATTACCTAGTGACTTTCTCTGCCACTGCACTGTGCTCGAAGATTCCCCTCCCGCAAGGGAGAGGGCTAAGTGACTGTCCTTGCCTGCATTCTTAAGACTGTGTCTGCTTACATCTACATAGTGCTGGTGTGCAACTTGCTATCTACTGGACTGAGTTCTGCTGCTGTCATTGTCTGGCTCCGCCAGCACCTGTGCTGTTCTGTGCTGCTTGTTTAATACAAACTACTTTCACGTATACCTGTGTCTGTGACTCTATCATCTAGCCACTGTCTTCATAGAAACCTACTATACATCATTACAGGATATACAAGCCACCAATATGGAGACCGCAGGTGTAGAGTCCCTGGAGAAACGTGTAAGCAAGCAGCTTGCTTTGATACGGCAGGATGTGGCAGGCATTAGGACCCAGCTGGACACGCTGGAGCAACGTATCGAACACAACGCCGGGGCAGCAGAGGCACAGTTGCAACGACTGGCAAATCAAATTACGGCGCTGGAACAAGCAGCTCCTCTTCAGGGTGATCGTGTTCTGGCGTTGGAGCAAGCGATTCCTATGCAGCTCGATCGGATTGCTGCTCTGGAACAGGCCCCAGCCGCGCAGGTAGCAGGTGCTGCCCGGGATACTACACCGACCTTCCCGAAGCTTCCACCCTTCCGGTTCGCTGGTGAGAGGGATAAATTCCGAGGATTTTTGAACCAGTGCCGGATCTTCTTTGCTGCTCATGCCCCACAGTTCACTACTGAACGCTCCAAAGTTCTGACTATAGTCATGCTGCTGTCTGGTAAGGCGCTCGCATGGGCCAACCCTTTGATTGAGACCGACGACCCCCTGCTTAACTCTATGGACAATTTCATTGCCGCAATGACGCAGATGTTTGATCCGAACCGAGCTAATACTGCTGAGACGACGCTGCTGACCCTTCGACAGGGGAAGCGTTCGGTGCTGGAGTATGCATTGGACTTCCGTAGATGGGCTTTAGACACCACCTGGAACGGGGCAGCCAAGCAGGCCATCTTCCGCAGGGGATTGTCTACGGCAGTTAAGGATGAACTGGCACGCGGGGACTCGCCCGTGCTTCTTGGGGACTTCATCAATCACTGCATCCGCATTGACAATCGACTCTCCGAGCGCAGACAGGAGCGCTGGTCTGATCTACGGTTTAATAACACTGTTCTGTTCTCTTCTCCCTCCAGAGATGTCACCAGCAGGAGGAATCCCGAGCCCGAACCGATGCAGGTGGATGCCGTACGTAGAAATCCTCCTGATGCCCGCAAGGAGCATCGCTTTAAGGAAAACCTGTGCTTCTACTGCGGGGGGACCGGTCACTTCATCTCCGAGTGTCCAGTCAGGAGACGTAAGACGGCTGCAGCTATCATTGATTGTAACTCCGAGGCGGGGGAGTCCTGCGTCCTAGATCTGAACAATTCGGGGGGCAGAGACAATCAGAGAGACCTGGACTTTGCCGATATGAATTCGCTGGCATCTCTTCCATTGAACACAGTGGTGATCTCGATGACATCCGTCGTTTCCTCCTACTCCGCTACTAAGAAGAATTCCCACTATTACCTATCCTTGAGGGTCTGCTTCCAGGGTCGGTGTGTCGAGAGCGCCGCCATGTTGGACTCCGGGGCCAGTGGGAACTTCATGGATATCGCGTTTGCAAGGAAGCATGGAATCAGGGCAGTGAAGAGGGAGTCGTCAGTCTTGATGGAGACAGTAGACGGGTCGCCACTTACATCTGGACCGGTAACCATGGAGACTGAGTCGGTGAAGGTATGCATTGGAGAGGAACATGTGGAACATTTGTCTTTTTTACTAATATCTTCTCCTCACTTCCCTATTATCCTGGGGTTACCTTGGCTCCAGGTTCAGAATCCTCGCATCAACTGGGAGACCAGGGAAGTGCAGTTCCCTCCAAGTTCTAACAGCAACCCCGCTATTCCTAAGGTCGCTGCTATCCCCAAGGTAGTAGCTACGACTGAGGGACAATTACCACCGGAGTATCAGGATCTGGCAGAGGTATGTGACAAGAAGAGGGCAGATATGTTACCTCCCCACCGGCCTTATGATTGCCCGATAGAACTGGTATCTGGGGCGGAGATGCCATTCGGGCGTATTTACCCTTTGTCTGGTCCTGAATTAAAGGCCTTGAAGGACTTCATCGACGAGAATCTCGCCAAGGGCTTCATCCGACCGTCTACTTCTCCTGCAGGTGCACCAATCTTCTTCGTGAAGAAAAAGGACGGGGGTCTGCGTCCTTGCATGGACTACCGTGATTTAAACAAGGTAACGGTCATGAATCGGCACCCGCTACCCTTAATCTCTGAACTACTGGAGAGGGTGAAGCAGGCTAAGATATTCACCAAACTGGATCTTCGGGGAGCCTACAATCTCGTGAGAATTCGGTCTGGAGATGAGTGGAAGACGGCCTTCCGCTGTCGTTATGGACACTTCGAGTCACGGGTCATGCCGTTCGGACTACGAAATGCTCCTGCAACCTTTCAGCATTTTGTTAATGACATTTTCCGAGATGTGCTTGATGTATTTATGGTTGTGTATCTCGATGACATTTTAATCTTTTCCAGTGATCTCGAGGAACATCGGCTCCACGTGAGGACAGTGCTGCAACGCCTGCTGCATAACCATCTTTACATCAAATTGGAGAAATGCGAGTTCCACAGGGCAACAGTGCAGTTCCTCGGTTATGTCATCTCTCCACAGGGTCTCCAGATGGACGATCAAAAGACCAGAGCGATCCAGGAGTGGCCAGCGCCAGGATCGGTGAAAGAAGTTCAGAGGTTTGTGGGATTCGCCAACTTCTATAGGCGCTTCATCCGTAACTTCTCTGAGATTGTGGCACCCATCACCCAACTGACTAAGAAGGGGGTACCGTTCCGGTGGACTCCGCAAGCCCAGGAGGCGTTCACACGGCTGAAGGACAAATTTGTGTCGGCTCCCATCTTAAGACATCCAGACCCAGACCTGAGCTTTACTCTTGAGGTGGACGCATCGGATGTCGCCATCGGCGCAGTGTTGTCACAGAGAGGAGGTGAGAAGGCAGTTCTTCATCCTTGTGCCTTTCTTTCTCAGAAGCTTTCCCCGGCGCAGAAGAACTATGACGTAGGGAACAAGGAGTTACTGGCGATTGTGACGGCATTCAAGGAGTGGAGACACTTGCTGCTGGGGTCCTCAACTCCAATTACAGTTCTTACCGACCACCGAAACTTGGAATTCATGCAGTCCGTAAGATGTTTGAACCCACGTCAGGCACGTTGGAGCTTGTTTCTAAACCAATTCAACTTCATCATCTCCTACAGGTCGGGGGCACGGAATGGTAAGGCAGATGCGCTATCTAGGATTGCTGCTCCTGAGGAAGTGATTGAGTCGTCTCCTAGTACTGTTGTGTCTCCCGCTCATTTCATCTCTGCAATCCATCATCAGGATCTTCTGTCTGAGATCAAAGCAGCATACGCAGCAGATCCGTTGCTAAGGCAACCTACCCCCGAAGTAAGCCTAAATTTCAGTGGAGGAGTGTGGTTACAGGAGAATCGGCTGTATGTACCAGAAGTGACAAGACTTGAAGTCCTCCGACTGATCCATGATTCTAAGATTGGGGGACATCGTGGAATAACGAAGACCCAAGAGTTCCTGGCTCGGTACTTCTGGTGGCCTTCGTACCGGAAGGACGTGGAGGGATACGTGTCATCCTGCGAGGTATGTGCTCGGTTCAAGACGCCTCGTGCGTCACCTTCCGGGTTGTTACAACCCTTGCCTATACCATCTCGTCCCTGGAGATCCATCTCAATGGACTTTATTGTTGAACTACCGGTCTCCAAGGGTAAGAACACCATTCTAGTGGTCGTGGACCGCCTCACTAAGGCAGCACACTTTATCCCTTGCGCTGGATTACCCACAGCAAAACAGACTGCAGACTTGTTGATTCAAGAGGTGGTCCGTCTGCACGGGGTCCCGGATGAGGTGATCTCGGATCGTGGGGTGCAGTTCACGTCTAGGTTCTGGAGGTGTTTCTGCGCGGCTCTGGATATTAGAGTAAGTCTGTCTTCGGCTTACCATCCACAGACCAATGGACAGACGGAACGTACGAATCAGACCCTGGAGCAGTACCTCCGTTGCTACTTAAGTCATCTGCAGGACGATTGGGTAGATCTGCTTCCCCTGGCAGAGTTCACATATAACAACTCGCAGCACTCCTCGACTAAGCAGTCACCGTTCTTTGCTAATCAGGGTTACCACCCAAGCATCTTGCCGCAGTTGCCCAAGGAGGCTGCAGTGCCTGCTGTGTCTGACCATCTTTCCTTCTTACAGCAGAATTTGGAAGCTCTAAAGACCACCTTGACGACAGCGCAGGAGAGGTATAAGAGAGCAGCAGATCGTACCAGGAGGCCGGCTCCGGTGTATAAGGTGGGAGATACGGTCTGGTTGTCTACCAAGAATCTGAGGGTGAGGGCACCGACTGTCAAGCTTGGACAGAAGTTTGTAGGGCCATACAAGATCGTGGCTCTAGTGAATTCGGTAGCGGTGCGTCTGAAATTGCCCCCTGCCTGGAAGGTTCACCCGGTGTTCCATGTTTCCCTACTAAAGCCAGTTGTACCAAATTCCTTCCCAGGGCGTACTTCCTCTCCTCCAGCTCCAGTGCTCGTTGATGGACATGAACAATATGTCGTGGAGAAGATTCTGGATTCACGGATCTTCAGAAGGAAGCTGCAATACCTGGTCAAGTGGCAAGGATACTCTGTCGAGGAGAATTCCTGGGAACCGGTGGAGAATATCTGTGCTCCGCGGCTGCTGGAGCAGTTTCATCTAAGGTACCCGGACAAGCCTGGTCGAAGATTGTCCGGAGGACATTCTTTAAGGGGGGAATAATGTAAGCATCGTTCCTATTCTGCTGTGTTCCGGACTTTGCCCTTACTGTTGCCCTTAAGCCTGGCTTCATTCGGCCATACTGGTTCCTGTGACATCACCGCCTGTTGGTCCCGCCCGCCGGGTTTAAATAGCTTTCCTGGACGTGACTACCTTGCTTGTATATCTCGTCCTGTACCTGATCTGCTAGCTGGGAGTTGCACGCTGTGCTACCTCCTTCCTTCCTTCTGAATCCACCTGGATTACCTGCTGCCTAACCGCCGCCGCCTGGACCTTCTGACGGTGTCTGCCTGAAGGCTCCTTCCAGCCCTGCCTCCACCGCTCACCGCTCCTACAGCACTCACGGTATGCGCTGAAGATCTTGACTGCTGTGTGCGTTTCACCTGAGAGACTTATCCCTGCTACCTTTACACATTCAGTATCAATTACCTAGTGACTTTCTCTGCCACTGCACTGTGCTCGAAGATTCCCCTCCCGCAAGGGAGAGGGCTAAGTGACTGTCCTTGCCTGCATTCTTAAGACTGTGTCTGCTTACATCTACATAGTGCTGGTGTGCAACTTGCTATCTACTGGACTGAGTTCTGCTGCTGTCATTGTCTGGCTCCGCCAGCACCTGTGCTGTTCTGTGCTGCTTGTTTAATACAAACTACTTTCACGTATACCTGTGTCTGTGACTCTATCATCTAGCCACTGTCTTCATAGAAACCTACTATACATCATTACACTTAGTCTGTTTCAGTAGGCTCCACAATCATGGGGAAGACTGCTGACTTGACAGATGTTCAGAAGGCAGTCATTGACACACTCCACAAGGAGGGTAAGACACAAAAGGTCATTGCTAAAGAAGCTGGCTGTTCACAGAGTGCTGTATCCAAGCATATTAATGGAAAGTTGAATGGAAGGAAAAAGTGTAGTAGGAAAAGGTACATGACACGCCACCTGTCACGCCGCTCCCATCTGGGGGCGGGACCTCGGGTTCGTCGTCACCACCTCCGGTGCCGCGGCCGCTCCGAGGGTCCCATCGGGTGCGTACGCGCACCTCTCGCTCCTAGCTCCGTGGTTACGCTATGTTCCAGTGTGCACGCGCGCTCTGCCCAGCTCTGTCTTTGGTCTTGTCCTCTCTATGATACTGGAGGACTTGACCCGGAAGTTCTAGGACTCAGGTCCTATATCAGGCTACCTCTTCCTATGGGAGGTGCCTGATTATTGTTGTACTTCCTGGCTTGGTCTGCCGTGTCCCTGCCTGGCTGTGCACTGTATTCGAGTCCTCTGCCTTGTACTCTATTGTGCCTCTTGGCACACGCTCTGAACCTGCACTCTGCCTTGTACTCTGCTGTGCCTCTTGGCACACGCTCTGAACCTGCACTCTGCCTTGTACTCTGTTGTGCCTTCACACGCTCTGATCCTGCACTTCGCCTTGTAATCCATTGTGCCTCCTGGCTGTCATGATCCCAGTGCAGGTTTTTGAGCTGCACATCAGGGGTTAATGTCTGGAGCTCAGTGCAGGTTTTGACCTGCACACCTGGGGTTAATGATTGTGGCCTCTCTATGGTTCTGGGAGAGCTTCTTAAACCCCTGGGAAGCTCCAATCCCTGTCAGTTATACTTTTGCCTTTGGCCGAGTGTGCCTGTTCGTTGTTATAGCTTGTTTATATGGTTCTGACCTGGTTCTGTTCCCCGTTGTGAGTTTGCCTGTTGATTCTGTACTTCGCTACCCTCCCTGTGTATGACTCATTGCCTGTGATCTGACTACTCTCTGCTCGCCCCGCTTATACCTTGCAGCTATCTCTGTGTATTACTCATTGGCTACGTCCTGACTATCCACCCTGTCTATGCCCCTTGGTAACTATGTCTCGCAGTTACCCTGCTAGGAGTTCTCTTGCAGCTCCTAGCTCTCTGGAGCTCAGGCCACGCCCCCAGCAGTCACATGCTTTAGGTCCTGCTGTTCTGAAGTACGCACCTACTCGGCTGCTGCCCGCTCCACAGGTATCTTTGAGCACAGTTCGCTTTACTCAGGACACGCGCACTGGCTCAGTGAGCAAGTGCAGTGCGGTGTTCCTGACACTGGCACACGCTCTGATCCTGCACTCTGCCTGGTACTCTGTTGTGCCTCCTGGCACTCGCTCTATCCTGTACTCCGTTCCAGTATTCTGTTATGCCTCCTGGCACACCTGCTGTCTAGCTTTGTATTTTGGCGTGCTCCTTTGCCCGCATCCTGCTTTGCACGTTCCTGCAGACACACTCACTAGTGTCTCCTGTGAGCCGGCCGCCTGGTGCCAGCAGTCATGGTACCTAACCCTCTGGGGCTTGCCCCTGACACTCCCTGTATAGGGGGTGGTCCTCACTAGGTCAGATCGCCCTGGGCGGTTTGGTGCCACGACCCAGAGGGTCCACTCCAGGAATCGTCACAGTATAATCAGGCCATGGACTCCGCTGGTACTGCGGCGCCTGTCCAAAAGGAACTGGTGTCCCTCCGGAGAGTCAGACTAGGATCGTGTCCTCTCTGAAATCTATGGAGTCCCGTTTGTTGACCATTCAGTCCTCTGACCCTGGGAATGCTTCCCAGTTGGCCTGCCTCCAGCAAGAACTCACGCAGCAATGCGACATCCAGGTCCATATCCTCAACTATATGGCGTCGGTAGAGAATCGGCTCCTTTCCATACAATCCGTTTCTGCACTGTTCTCGGCCCCAGACCCGCTGCCGCGCTTATGCAAGCCACCCCGTTATAGTGGTGATCCTAAGTTTTGACGTGGATTTTTGAACCAATGCCAGTTACATTTTAAGCTTTTGCCGCAGCACTATCCAACAGAGTACACTAAGATAGCCTTTATTGTTTCCCACTTAGAGGGGTAGGCGTTAGCATGGGTGAATCCCCTCTGTGAGCGTAATGATCCTCTCGTCTCTCAGCTTTCCACCTTTTTTGACACCTTCCGCAAGGTGTTCGACGAACCAGGCCGTCTGTCTTCCACCACCAAGTCCCTCTTTAACCTCCATCAGGGTACCCTATCGGTGGGACAGTATGCCATCCGGTTTCGTACCTTGTCCTCCGAACTCGGTTGGAACAACGATGCCCTCGTAGGGGTCTTTTGGCGTGGTCTGTCTGGTCAGATCAAAGATGAACTGGCAGGTCGGGATACCCCCACCTCTTTAGAGGATCTGATCTCTCTGGCGACACGCATAGACCTGCGGTTCCAAGAGCGTGCCCGTTAATCAACCAGAGAGAGAAGGCCTTCTCATCTCCCTCGCTCCTGTCCCAAGAAGCCGGGAAACTTCTCCGCCTAGGATTGGTAGGAGAGGCCTCCCTGGGTATACGTGACTCCTCTCCGCCCTTGATCGTGTCTGTTCTGTTGCATGTGGACTCTAAGCGCTATTCTGAAGAGGCGTTCTTAGACTCAGGAGCGGCAGGGAACTTTATTAGGCTTGAGGCGGTTGAAAAATACCCGGATTCCTGTCCGATCCCTGGAGACTCCTCGGGTAATTGCTTCGGTCGATGGTAAACTCTTGCAGGAGACCGTTACCCATATCACCGAGGAGATTGAGATGCAGATTGGAGCTCTGCACCAGGAGAAGATTTCCTTTCATGTCCTGTCGACTATGTCTCACGGACTGCTTCTTGGTCTTCCTTGGTTACGGACTCATGAGCAAACCCTGGACTGGCGGTCGGGTGACAAACTCCGCTGGGGGCCATCTTGTCAGGAGAAGTGCTTGTCGTCCGTCCATCCCATGAACTTTACCTGTCCGACCTCGGCACCTGCAGGTCTGCCGTCGGCTTATTGGTCTTTCACGGATGTCTTCGACAAAAAGGAGGCTGAGACTCTGTCTCCTCATCGTCCATATGACTGCCCAATTGACCTCGTTCCTGGCGCTACCCCACCAGGGGCAGAATTTAACCGCTTTCGCCTGCGGAAACCCAAGCTATGTCAGATTATATCCAAGAGAATCTAGCCAGGGGTTTCATCCGCAAGTCCTCTCCATCCACAGGAGCGGGATTCTTCTTTGTCAAAAAGAAGGACGGCTCCCTTCATCCCTGCATAGACTATTGAGGGCTGAACGATATCACAGTCAAGAATAAGTACCCACTACCACTAATCCCGGAGCTCTTCGACCAACTAAGAGGAGCACAAATTTTTACCATGTTGGATCTTCGTGTGGCCTGCAACTTAGTCCGCATTCGCTCCGGTGACGAGTAGAAGACCGCCTTTAACACCCGAGACTGAAACTATGAGTACTTGGTCATGCCCTTCGGCCTTTGCAACGCCCCAGCGGTATTCCAGGAGTTCGTGAATGACGTCTTCCGGGATATGCTGTACTCCTGCGTGGTAGTCTACTTAGACGATATTCTCGTGTTTTCCGCTGCTCTGTCTGCTCACAGAAAAAACATTCGCCAAGTCCTCTTGCGCTTAAGGGAGAACCGCCTTTACGCCAGGCTCGAAAAATGTGTCTTCGAACAAACGTCCTTGCCATTTCTGGGGTACATTATTTCAGACTCCGGTCTACGAATGGATCCAGTGAAAGTGTCTGCCGTTCTCGATTGGCCACGGCCCCATGGAGTGAAGGCAATCCAATGTTTCCTCGGCTTTGCGAACTACTATCAGCAGTTCGTCTCCCATTTTTCTTCGTTGGTTCGTCCTATCTCTTCCCTAATCCGCAAAGGGGCTAACCCAAATGCTTGTGTCATGTCGGACACTGTTCGCACCAGGGTGTCCGGCAGACAGCGGTAATACCCCATCCTACCACATGGTTCTCAGCGACGCTGGTTGATCTTCTGATCCGGCTTGGATTGGGTTAACCAGGTTGTCATTCTGGCTGATGGCTTAGCCACGCCCTCTGTCTTTAAATTGCCCTGTGTGACTATGGGCGTCGCCGACTATAGCTCTTGCCTTGTGCTAAGCGATACCGGTCTGGAGTGGTGGTTTAAGGAGCATACGGTTGCTGGTGTAGTATATTCCATTGTTGCCATTTTGCCTCCCTGTGTTGTATTATTTGGTTGCCCTTGCACATTACTGTATTCCCCTGTGTGTACGCGGTGTGGTGCATTTCCGTTATCCCTGCCCATACTTATTTGTGGGGTCTGGTGTTTGGTCTCCTCACTGGGTGGAGGGTGGTGGGTTCAGCTTAGGGCTGGACAGGAGACAAGGACAGGGTGGAGGCCCAGGCAGGCACACCTTCAGTGTAAACCCTGGGTTGAGGGACAGACAGGGTTTCCCCTAGTCTGAGGGACACCGCAGGGGCCCCGGGGTTTCAGCCTAAAGTTACCTAGGCTTCCCATGACATTATAGTCGGCCCAAAAAGAAGAGAAGAGAAGAAAAAAAAAAAAGGAATTATTTACCATTGCTCCTATAGTCTCCATAACCAAGCAGCTGGAGGCTCTGTCCATACAGGTCACTGAACTGAGGGGGGCGGTCCAGCATCAAGGCCTGTCAGTTCCTGCTGTGCAAACTGAGGCAGCAGTCAGGGCAGCTGAACCTAAGTTACCTCTCCCTGAACGATTTTCTGGTGATCGCTGTAAGTTCGTTGTATTTCGTGAATCCTGCAAATTGTATTTTCGCATGCGTCCACTCTCCTCAGGAAATGAGGCTCAGCGTGTGGGCTTGGTAGTTTCCTTGCTGGGTGGTGATCCATAAGCATGGGCCTTTTCACTACCTTCTGATTCAACTGCATTTGAGTCCGTAGACCTTTTTTTTTTTCTGCTCTGGGTTTAATCTATGACGATCCTGACAGACTGGCATTAGCAGAGTCTAAAATACGCTCTCTACTCCAGGGTGAGCGACTGGCGGAGGATTATTGTACGGAATTTCGTCGCTGGGCTGTGGACATGCAATGGAATGACCCTGCACTAAGGAGTCAATTTTTGCATGGGGTTTCTGAAAGGGTTAAACAAGATCTGCTAATGTATGAGACTCCCGCTTCTCTGGAGGCTGCTATGGTGCTTGTAGTACGCATTGATCGCCGCTTTCGTCAGAGGTCGCAGGAGACATTGCCTGTGGGGGGAGGGGCAGTCTCTGGTGAGGTTGCCTCGGGTGAATCCGTGGAACCTATGCAGATCGCTGGTATATCACATACACATAATAACAAGCATAAATGTCCCTTGCCCAGAAAGCAAGGGGTCTGTTTTTTTGTGGCAAAAAAGGACATTTTATTAATGCTTGCCCCCAGGTACCTAAGAAAGACGTGCCGGCGGAAAACTGCTAGGCTCAGAGGGTTTGGAGGAGTCTAGTCTGAGCCTTTGCATATCCTCCGTGGTGGTCTCCCAGTGTATGCTCCCTGCCAAGGTAGTTATCGGGGGCCAAGAGCTGTCGATTACTGTATTTGTAGATAGTGGTTCAGCCGCTAATCTCATTGATGAAAAGTTTGCGCGTACTGCGGGATTTAAGGTGGAGACGCTGCCTAATCCTATCCGGGTGGTTACCATCAATGCCTCCCCTCTCTCACAAGGGGAGATTAAAGAGTTTGTGGCTGATGTAAAACTCCACATTGGGGTCCTACACTCTGAGCGGGTAACATGTAAGGTGCTCAGTAATTTACCTGCTCAGGTATTTCTGGGGTTTCCATGGTTGTCTATGCACAATCCGGTGATTGATTGGAAAACCCAGGACATAATTCAGTGGAGCAGATACTGCCAGGAGAGTTGTCTGGCCACATGTATCTCCGCTGTGACTCCCAGCATTCCGGAGCCACTGCTGGACTTTGCTGATGTATTTTCTGAAAGAGGTTGTTCAGAGCTGCCACCTCACCGACCCTATGACTGTGCTATTAGGTTAAAACCGGGGGCCAAGTTACCAAAAGCCAGGATGTTTAATATCTCAGGTCTTGAGAGGCAAGCTCTCAAAGAATACATTGCAGAAAGTCTAAGCAAAGGGCGCATCAGGCCTTCATCATCTCCATTGGCGGCGGGGTTCTTCTTTGTCAAGAAGAAAGATGGCGGATTACGCCCGTGTCTGGATTTCAGGGAACTCAACCAGATTACGGTTCGTGACCCCTACCCAATGCCACTGATACCCGATTTGTTCAACCAGGTGTCTGGTGCCAAATGGTTTTCCAAGCTTGACCTCAGGGGGGCGTACAATCTCATAAGAGTCCGTCAAGGGGATGAATGGAAGACAGCATTTAATACCCCTGAGGGTCATTTTGAGAATTTGGTGATGCCATTTGGGTTGACGGGCGTGCCAGCAGTATTTCAACATTTCATAAATGATGTCTTTTCTCATCTCTTGGGGAAATTTGTTATTATATACATTGATGACATTCTTAGTTACTCACGCGACCGTGATGCACACATAGAGCATGTTAGGCAGGTGTTGCAGTTGCTCAGGGAAAACAAGCTGTATGCCAAGCTTGAGAAATGTGTATTTGTCATCCAAGAATTACCTTTTTTGGGTTATGTAATTTCCGCCTCAGGGTTTAAAATGGACACCGCTAAGGTGCAAGCGGTGCTGCAGTGGGATCGGCCTGATAATCTCAAGGCGCTTCAGCGATTCCTGGGCTTTTCCAACTATTTATAGGAAATTTATTAAGAATTTTTCTATGATTGCTAAGCCGCTCACCGACATGACTAAAAAAGGTACCGATTTTTCTGACTGGTCTGAGGCTGCTGTGCGCGCGTTTGAATTAATCAAAAACAGTTTTGCTTCAGCTCCCATCCTTGTTCAGACTGATGTCTCCCTACCATTTACCGTGGAGGTGGATGCATCTGAGGTTCGAGTGGGGGCGGTACTGTCTCAGGGTCCATCCTTGGGCGAATTGCATCCGTGTGCCTACTTCTTCAAGAAACTGTCGCCGGCCGAGCGTAATTGCGATATTGGTAACAGGGAATTGTTGGCCATCAAGTTGGCATTTGAGGAATGGCGACACGTCTTGGAGGGGGCTGTCCATCAGATTACTGTTATAACAGACCATAAGAATCTGCTTTATTTAGAGTCTGCTAAACGCCTGTCCCCCAGACAGGCTCGCTGGGCGTTATTCTTCACCCGGTTCAATTTTTTTGTGACATACGACCAGGTTCTAACAATACTAAGGCGGACGTCTTGTCCGGATGTTTTCCGGGTGGAGAGCCACGTGAGGATCCGGTGCCTATCCTCCAAAAGGGAGTTGTGGTCTCGGCTCTCACGACAGAGGTTGAGGCAGAGATTGCTGATGCTCAGGTGGAGGTACCGCCGGATCTACCTCCTAATAAATCATTTGTGCCACTACACCTACGCTTAAAAGTGTTACGGGAACATCACGATACTGTCCTGGCGGGTCACCCAGGAGTTAAGGGCACTCTGGAACTTGTATCGCGTCATTTTTGGTGGCCCAAAATCCGGCAGGACGTGGCCTCATATGTGTCAGCCTGTACCACGTGCGCACGGGCCAAGACACCACACTCCCGTCCTGCTGGCACATTGCATCCTCTCCTTGTGCCCAGTAAGCCATGGACTGAGATTTCCATGGATTTCATTACGGATTTGCCCTCCTCGGCTGGGAACACGGTCATTCTGGTAATATTGATCGGTTCTCTAAAATGTCGTATTTCGTTGCTTTGCCATCTTTGCCCAATGCGAAGACCCTTGCTCAGGTATTTATTCGCGAGGTGGTCAGACTTCATGGTGTCCCGTCTGACATTGTATCTGATAGAGGTACATAATTTGTGGCAAAATTTTGGAGAGCTTTTTGTTCACGCCTAGGGATTAAATTGTTTCATTCATCGGCTTTCCATCCTCAGTCGAATGGGCAGACTGAGCGTATGAACCAAAACCTGGAACAATACTTACGCTGTTTTGTGTCTGACAATCAGGATGAGTGGTCTGCATTTCTTCCTCTGGCTGAATTCGCGATAAACAATCATTATCAGGAATCGTCTGGGGAATCTCCTTTCTTTTGTGTTTATGGTCAACATCCCCAATTCTGTACCTTGCGCCAAGGGAGCTCTGTGGGCATCCCTGAGGAGGACCAGTTGGGAGCACAATTGTCATCCGTTTGGAGGAGAGTAAAGCAGCGCTTGCTGAATGTAGGTTCTAGGTATAAACGTGTGGCTGACGGTAGACGTGTGCCTGGTCCGGACCTGTGTGTGGGTGATTGGGTGTGGTTGTCTACTAGGAACATCAAACTCAAAATACCATCGCTTAAGTTGGGGCCCAGGTTCATTGGTCCATTTAGGATCTCCGCAATTATCAACCCTGTGGCAATTTGTTTAGAGTTACCTGCCGTATACAAGATACATAATGTGTTTCATAAGGCGTTACTTAAGAAAGTCGTGGGTGCTGTTGATGTTTCTCCCGTGCCACCACCTCCCGTCTTGGTGGATGGCACGTTGGAGTTTGAGGTGTCCAAGGTGGTTGACTCTCGGGTAGTGCGTCGCACTTTAAAGTACCTGGTCCACTGGCGTGGCTATGGTCCTGAAGAAAGGTCATGGGAACCCAGAGAGAATATCCATGCTTCTCTGATTTTGTCTAAGTTCCTTTCCAGCCTTAGAAAGAGGGGGTGTAAAGGGGGAGTACAGTCACGCTGCCTGTCACGCTGCTCCCACCTGGGGGCGGGACCTCGGGTTCGTCGTCACCACCTCTGGTGCCGTGGCCGCTCCGAGGGTCCCGTCGGGTGCGCACGCGCACCTCTCGCTCCTAGCTCAGTGGTTACGCTATGTTCCAGTGTGCACGCGCGCTCTGCCCAGCTCTGTCTTTGGTCTTGTCCTCTCTATGATACTGGAGGACCCGGAAGTTCTAGGACTCAGGTGCTATATCAGGCTACCTCTTCCTATGGGAGGTGCCTGATTATTGTTGTACTTCCTGGCTTGGTCTGCCGTGTCCCTGCCTGGCTGTGCGCTGTATTCGGGTCCTCTGCCTTGTATTCTATTGTGCCTCTTGGCACACACTCTGAACCTGCACTCTGCCTTGTACTCTATTGTGCCTGTTATCACACGCTCTGAACCTGTATTCTGCCTTGTACTCTATTGTGCCTCTTGGCACACGCTCTGAACCTGTATTCTGCCTTGTACTCTATTGTGCCTCTTGGCACACGCTCTGAACCTGTATTCTGCCTAGTACTCTGCTGTGCCTCTTGGCACACGCTCTGAACCTGCACTCTGCCTCCTGTCACTCGCTCTATCCTGTACTCCGTTCCAGTACTCTTTTGTGCCTCCTGGCGCACCTGCTGTCTAGCTCTGTATTTTGGCGTGCTCCTTTGCACGCATCCCACTTTGCACATTCCTGCAGACATACTCACTCGTGTCTCCTGTGAGCCGGCCTTCTGGTGCCAGCAGTCGTGGTACCTAACCCCCTTGGCTTGCCCCTGTCACTCCCTGTATAGGGGGTGGTCCTCACTAGGTCAGCTCGCCCTGGGCGGGTTGGTGCCACGACCCAGAGGGTCCACTCCAGGAGTCGGCACAGTACTCAAGCAACTGGGATAACTGCAGCCTCGAAAGGATTGTTAAGAAAAGGTCATTCAAAAATATGGGGGAGATTCACAAGGAATGGACTGCTGCTGGAGTCATTGCATCAAGAGCCACCACACACAGACGTACCCAGGACATGGGCTACAGTGTCGCATTCCTTGTCTCAAGCCACTCCTGACCAAAAGACGTCTTACCTGGGCCAAGGAGAAAATGAACTGGACTGTTGCTCAGTGGTCCAAGTTGTTGTTTACAGATGAAAGTAAATTTTGCATTTCATTTGGAAATCCCAGGTCCCAGAGTCTGGTGGAAGAGTGGAGAGGCACACAATTCAAGCTGCTTGAGGTCTAGTGTGAAGTTTCCACAATCAGTGATGGTTTGGGGAGCCATGTCATCTGCTGGTGTAGGTCCACTGTGTTTTATCAAGACCAAAATCAGCGCAGCCGTTTACCAGGAAATTTTAGAGCACTTCAGGGTATGTGCACACGTAGTTTTTAGGTTGTGCGGATTTTGTTGAAAAATCCGCAGGACAAAAGTCCTGCGGTTTATCTGTGGATTAGCCTGCGGTTTTGCACCTCATAATGGGGTGTGACACCGCAGCGGAATCCGCACAAAGAATTGACATGCTGCGGATTGTAACCCACAGCAAATCCACGCGGAAAAATCTGCAGCATGTGCACAGCGTTTTTTAGTTTACCATTGAAAACAATGGTACTGTACAACTCACCTAAATCTGCTGCGGACCGCAGGGCCAAAACCGCTGCGCATCCGCAGCAGAATCCGCACCGTGTGCACATAGCCTCATGCTTCCCTCTGCTGACAAGCTTTTTGGAGATGGAAATTTCATTCTCCAGCAGGACTTGGCACGTGTCCAAACTGCCAAAAGTACCAATACCTAGTTTAACAACAACAGTATCACTGTGCTTGATTGGCCAGCAAACTCGCCTGACCTTAACACCATAGAGAATCTATGGGGTATTGTCAAGAGGAAGATGAGAGACATCAGACCCAACAATGCAGACAAGCTGAAGGCTGCTATCAATGCAACCTTGGCTTCCATAACACCTCAGCAGTGCCACAGGCTGATCGCCTCCATGCCATTCCACATTGATGCAGTAATTGATGCAAAAGGAGCCCCGACCAAGTATTGAGTGCATTTACTGAACATACATTTCAGTAGGCCAACTTTTCAGATTTTAAAATCATTTTTTCAAGCCTATGTTATAAAGTATTCTAATTTACTGAGATAATGACTTTTGGATTTTCATTGGCTGTAAGCCATAATCATCAACATTAACAGAAATAAACACATGAAATAGATCACTCTGTTTGTACTGACTCTATATATGAGATTAATTTCTTGTATTGAAGAACTGAAATAAATTAACTTTTTGATGATATTCTAATTTTGTGAGAAGCACCTGTAGATAGATCAGAAATCATCTTCCTTTTATTACAATTCAGTATTACAAATGTGTCGTCTGAAAATGTTTTTAATAATATTTTATAGAAGAAGTTTATTTTATTTTCATCTTTATTTTTTATTAAAGATCTTGATCTTAGGTTCAACAGCTTGACTAATAGCGGTGCAGTGTACACTGCCAAATTTCTCCAGGTATGTCACAAGAAGCAGAATGACAGCATGCCTGTTGTCGGTCACTAAACTTTGACATATTGTACTTTTATACTTCTTTGTCTCTCAGGATGATTGCTCATTGGTTTATTTAAATCTTCTGGGGAATGATATTGAAACAGAAGGTGCTGAACAAATTGCTAAAGCTTTGTATGTAAGTAGGCTTTGGTCTTTGTTTCAGTACATTTTACAAATTTAAAAAAGTGGTATGACTTTTGTATATTTTTCTATTTTTACTTTACATTTTCTTGCTTAGAGGAATAACAAACTTAGAAGCCTAAGAATGACGGGTAACAAAATTGGCAACAAAGGAGGAATGTTCTTTGCGGCAATGCTGCAAATAAATTCAACTCTTGAAGAATTGGACCTTGGAGACTGTGACCTGGTATGTCCAAGTTCAGGAATAAAGCATCTCATAGGTTATTCATGACTTATATAATCATTAATGATATGTAGTTATAACTATTGTTGCTGTAGAGTTTTATAGTGTTTAACAAGGTATGTGCTTTCACAAAAGAAATATGCAGATACTTTACCATATGAAAATCTTTTGGCTTAATGCTCACCATGCAGTATCTCCATATAGAAACCGTTTGAGAAAGATCTTGTGTATACACCCTTAAAGAAGATTTCCTTTTTATTTTTTTTTGGCCTAAGGCATGGCACAGAGGCGACACTGACAGCTTGGGGCCCCTGTGCAAGAAATGTGTCTGGGCCCCCTTCCTTTTATGGATATATGGATATATACAAGGTGGTCCAAAAGTAGGTGGACAGAAAATCATAACATTTATTTTGATTTATATATAAAATTATATTTACTAACACAAGCATAACATTGACAATTGAATTTTATTCTGAACAATAATACAAAAGCCCTTACATTTTATCAGCGCAGGTGCTCAGACTGTTTTCCGTGACAACTTGCATAGCTTTGAAGTCTGCCTCTTACGCTTCGACAAACATTTTTGCACAAGTCTCTTTGGGTATTAATTACTTGATATGCATCTCTTATGTAATTTTTCAAATCACTGACACTTTTTGGTTTTTGACTATAAACTTTGTCCTTGAATACAGCCCAAAAGAAAAAATCCATTGGAGTCAAGTCGGGTGAACGTCCCGGCCAATCAAGTGGGCCTCTTCGGCCAATCCATTTATTAGGAAATGTTTCTTTCCCCTTTTACACATACTGTCCACCTACTTTTGGACCACCCTGTGTATGTGTGTGTGTGTGTGTGTATATATATATATATATATATATATATATATATATAGCAACACACACATGTGTATATATATTACATACTCTCCTTTATTATGTATATTACTGTCCCTTATTATACAGTGCCCTCTCTTATGTACTGTACCGCCCCTTACACATTGGATTATATAGAGCCCTGTTTTTTATTACATACCCTCCTGACTTGTTAGCTGTATAATGCAATGACGGCTGATGGAGCATGGGAAAGCTTCTTTTCTAATGGAGGAGCTGATGGACTGGTCGTCTGGTCACTAGCTTCTCCATGAGCAGTCATTTTATATCTAAAAAGAGAGGGCGCTGGGAATAACAAATTAACAAGAATACACTATCTAAGAGACAGCACTGTACATAATGTAACAACCCTACCGGCATTGCTACATGGCCTCCCATTCCCCACTCACCAACTTGCTCACTGCTCCAGGCCAAGCTGTGATTTCTGTCTGCTGCCAGCTCCATGTTATGTGACTTTTGTCTCCTCTCTATTCTGTGTATGTTTCCTGGCTGTGTGTATAGTGGTGCAGCGCCGGAACTCTCTGTTTCTTATAGAGTCAGGGTGTACCTGGCTAGTGTGTCCCTGACTAATTATCAAGAGCCCTATACTACTTAAGGCTGCTCCACCCACTGAACCTGGCCTGAGCATTAACTCAGTTAGTATCTTGCTACTGAGCCTGCCAGGTCCTCTTCTGTGTATCGCCTTCTCTGGAGGTTTTTCTCCTAGCCTTGCTTGGTTCTCTCTGTCTGCCCTCCAGGAGGCTGAATATCCTGGTCTCTGTGTCTTGTCTTAGCTTTGTCTTGTACCTGTCTTGCTGCCTCCAGGAGGCAGTATTTCCTGGTCCCTGTGCCATTACTAATTGTATTGTCTTGGTCTAAGCCTAGCTTTGTATCTGTGTATACTTAGGTCCCTGTACCTTGTCTCACACTGTTTCCCTGTCTGAACTCTGTCCTACCTCTGTCTGTCAGTCTCCTTGTCTGTGGTTCCTTTCCCTGCTGTCTTTCCTGGTGTCCTCCCTGTCTCCTTATGTTCCGTACTCTAGCGGTTCCGCTCTGTTCTGCCTGTGCTCTGCTTCTGCTGCAGAACCTCTTGCTGCAGCTTCTCTCCGCATACCTTGTGGTTCCGCTTTGCTCAGCTCCTGCTGCTGCAGAACCTCTTTCTGCAGCTTCTCTCCGCATACCTTGTGGTTACGCTTTCCTCCGCTCCTGCTGCTGCAGAACTTCTTGCTGCAGCTTCTCTCCATATACCTGTGGTTCCCATCTGCTCGCCTTCTCTATGGCACCTGCTGCCGCAGAACCTCTTGCTGCAAACTGCAGTTTCTCTCCGCAGCCTTGCGGTTCTACCCTGCTCCGCCCCTTGTGGTTCTACCCTGCTCCGCAACCCTGTGGTTCTGCTCCGTTTCCGTTCCGTATCCTGTGGATCCTTGTCCTACCCGTCTGTACTAGTTCCTGAACCAGTTTCTGCATCTTCTGTCTGAACAGCTCTCTACCTGTTCCATCATACTCCACTCTTTCCTGTCAGTACCCATACCTGCTCCTCATGTGTGAACAGGTCCAAACCTGTCCCGTCATATTCCACTCCCTCCTATCAGTACCCTTATCTGCACCTCCTGTGTGAACAGGACCCTACCTGTTCCTCCATATTCCATTCCTTCCGGCCAGTACCTGCACCTGCTGTGTGAACAGGTCCCTACCTGTTCCTTTGTACACCACACCTGCCTGCCCTGTGTCTCTGCCGTGCCAGCCTTCCCGGTGTCTCTGCCGTGCCAGCCTTCCCGGTGTCTCTGCCGTGCCAGCCTGCCCTGTGTCTCTGCTGTGCCACCGTCTCCCCAAGTGGAATCAGCAGCCACAGCCAGACACCACCCTGGAGTGGCACCTGGGAGCTGCCTGCCGCACAAGCCAGACCTCACCATTAGAGGCTCTAGAGAAGACCAAGGCAGCTGTCTTAGTCACGCACCTTCCAGGGTAGTGGGGCCACAACCCCCCAGCTCACGCCCACCAGTCAGGGCGTGAGCGTGACACATAACAGCAGAGGAAGTTATATAATAAGGGACGGCACCATATATAACTAGAGAGGATGGTACGTAATAAGGGATGGTGTTATGCATAATAAAAAAGGAAACTATGTAACTAAGGATTCTTAGCATTATACATAATAAGTGAGTACAGTATATACTCAGGGACTGTGTTATACATAAGTATGTACACTATATACTAAGGGAATGTGATAGACATAATAAGCGATAATAATGTCTTCCCCCTGTTCCTAAGTCCATTATAAGTCCCCCTTCCTCTCATCCCAATCCCCCACATCCCTCATTGTCCTCCTCTCCTGCATCCCATTATTGTCCTCTCCCCCACCCCATCATTGCACTCTTCACCACCTCCATCATTGCCTTCTCCCCCACCACTATCATTGCTTTCTCCTCCACCACCCCATCATTGCCCATTTCACCACCCTATCATTATTTTTTTTCCACCACTCCCATCATTGCCCATTCCACCACCTCCATCATTTCCTCCTCCCCACCATCATAGTCCTTTCCACCACCACCATCATTGCATTCCCCCCACCAAACCATCACTGTTCTTTGCAACACCTCCATCATTGCTTTTTCCCCACCACCCCATCATTGCCCTTTCCACCACCTCCATCATTGCTTTCTCCCCTGCCAACACATCATTGTCCTCTCCATCACCCCTATCATTGCCCATTCCACCACCTCCATCATTTCCTCCTCCCCCATCCTTGCCCATTTCACCACTTCCATCATTTCCTCCTCCCTCACCACCCCATCATTGCCTTCTCCCCATCACCTCCACCCCATTATTGCCATCTCCACCACCTACACACACACAAAGATACACTCAGCACCATTCACCTCTCTGCACATTCCTCGGCAGCGCTATGCACACGCACACCACCACTCATGTCTACACACACAACACACGTACATACAAAAAACACACACACATAGCTCCGCTCCCATCGCTGGCAGCTTCCACTCTCTGGCACAGCGGGCCGCTGATTGATGACGTCATCCAGTGGCACTGCTGTCTGTGTGAGAGAGACAGGAAGCGCAGGCAGGAAGCAAGACAGATCGCTGCAGCTCCACTCCGCTGCCATTTTCCCATGTAGGCAGCAGAGCTGTGGGGATCTCTCCCCGCCTACCGCACATGAGGGCAATCTGGCCAGGGGCCCCCTGGAGCTCGGAGCTTGATAAACAGGCCAGATTTCCCTCATTATTAGCCACCCTGCAAGGGTCCAGTTCTATAGTGGCCATGGCTGGGTACTATAGTCCCACCCCATTCATTTGAATAGGGCGTAGATCTGCAGTACCCGGCCTCTGCCACTATAGAAACAACAGTACTCGTGTTCTGGCAGGATCAAGTACTTCCGCCAGTGCCAGTGGATCGGTGTCAGGTTTTGCACTTCCACAGATCAGATATCTTTAGGATAGGTCATCAATAAAAAATAGTGGTCAACCGCATTAAAGTTAGTTTCCCTAAAGTATTAGCACTTTTGTCTTTTTATAGAAAACATATGAACGTGTATGATTTTAAAGACTTTGAATCGGAGAAGTACAGATCTATGCAGACATGCTCAACCTCAGTATGCCTTTGATGTCATAGTGAGGCATACAAAGGTTTTTTCTCATGAATTCATAACAGAATATGACTTCTTTCCATGCAGCGCTTTTATCTCTTTAAAATTAAACTATAGGGACCTCTTGTGCTGTCAGCTCTCTAGCAATATGTGTCACAATCCATTTTTGGATCCGTGGCAGAACTGGATTCCCACATTAAAACTTTTTTCCTTTCAGGCCGTCGGGGGTTAATGTCAGTTTATTCCCCCAGTGGCCGCTGGTGTAATTACATTGCTGCTGAGTTTGCTGATGCAGGTGGTGGCCACTCCCACCTTCCTTCAAAAGGTCACCTGATGCATCAGCTATCCGTCTGTGTTAGAGGTCATTCTGCAGCGACCGCGCAGGGAGGAGCTTGCTGGGAGCAGTGGTGCCTCAGCTGTTTATGGTGAATCTGGTGTCATTATCCTGCTGTGCGGTGCTTTACAGCAGAAAGCTAAGCGTTGTATTTTTGTTACCCTGTTCCTTTTGCTGTCTGTCTATCCTTACCTTGTGTTGTATTAGTGCAGCGGTGGGAGCAGTCTCTTCACTTGCCAAGGTGCAGGGCAAGCGAGGGCTTAGGTATCCTGCTCGGCGACAGGTTGAAAAAACCTGTATAGGGACGTCAGGGAGATCAGGGCACATCCTTAGGAGAGTGCAGGAGTTGTCCATTTCCCCGTTCCCTATCGCAGGGCCCTCCGTTGTAATTGTGTCCCCAATGTTCCCTTGTTTGTTGTGCTGTTGGTGACCGACCTACTGTTGGGTCGTTTCATACCGGGTCAGTCACTTTCGTGACATTATGTTCAGACACATCCACAAAAATATTAACATGTACTGTAAAACTTTTCATGTTGGCATACTCTTATCGGAATAGGCTCTTGTAAAATTCATGACTTTTTCTCATTGATCTTTACAGGGTATTCAAAGCTTGATAGCATTCGCCACAGTCCTAAAGCACAACAATTCGATAAAATCAATAACTCTAAACCGGCCATTATTTTATGTTTTACAGGTAGGTTCTCATAGTATACTCTTTTAGGGTATGTGCAGACGAAGTCTTTAAGACGCCGGTGACCTGTCGAGCTTTTCCTAGGCAAAGCCACTTCTGGAAAAAAAAAAACAGTGTTTTTGTCTGAAGCAGCATCACTAGCGCTTTTGTCATAGTTTTTGCTCTGCCGCCGTTGTGGCATGATATGTGACAAAATCATCTTACTTACCCCCTTCCACTCCTCCAGCACTGCCTCTATGCCACTGTTGTTGACACCGGCTGCTGCGGTGACATCATGACTTGGCATGGCTGTTGAGCCTTGTGATTGGCTGCTGGGTTCACGTGCTACAGTCAGGATGTGTCGCCCTGTGAACAAAGATGAGAGGCAGCAGCAGAGAGGCAGTGCTGGAGTGCCAGAGGTAAGTAAGGTTGATGATTTTATTTTTCCACATACCACATGTTGAAACCTCTCTACAGAAAATTAAAAATGGAAAACCCCTTACAGGGAACTTTGCTGTACCTTATAACAGCATACTTGTATTTTTTCTTTTTTAAGGAGGATACTACCATTCATATGTCTCTGATGTTAAAGGTGAACAATACTCTGCAGGAGATCCATCTGTCAAAACATGAGATGACAGATACTGGAGTTGAGCGTCTTTGTGAAGCCTTACACGAAAACAAAACACTTAGATACCTAGATCTAAGCTGGTAAGGTGTACTTCAGCATTGTCCGGTGGTGTAAATGGGTGCTCCATATCTAGGTACTACGATTAGACAGTGTGGTCACAGATTGTAGTTGTACTGTATTATTTTGCTCTGGTTGTCACAGTATCACCGTATAATCACAGCTAAAAGTGCACTACAACCACAATGTGGAAAAATGGCTTTTCTAGCAGACTGTGTAAGTCTTCTGTTTCTTTACTCAGCTACAGAGACATATACCCATTCCCTTGAGACACACATGCACATTTTTCAGCATTTGATCAGAATGATAACCAGTATAAATTCCCAGCAGCAGCAAAAACCCCAGTCAAGTAACCTTTACAGACTCCTTGAAAACCATAGAATAAAAGTGGATTCCCTATAGAGTGGGTCCCCTATTCAGTATACCCATGTGTTTCTTTGGAAGACCTGTCTTGTCCTGCATCTCACAAATATCACATAGATTTGGAACTTTCTGTGTAATGCTTTCTATTGTTTTGGCATCGCAGGAAAATTTTGCAATTACTGCCATGTTTTCCCACCGATAACAGCTGATCACTGGGCGTCTCTACTGTAGGACTCTTTGAGATCAGCTTACAGTCAGTGGACCTTTCTGATGTCTAGGAATTGTCAATAGCTGAGAAACCCCTTAAGGCTACGACCACTCTGTCAGTATTTAGTCAGTATTTCACATCAGTATTTGTAAGCCAAAACCCGGAGTGGGTCAAACATGCAGAATTGTTGCACTTGTTTCTATTACACCTTGTCCTCTGATTGTTCCTCACCTGGTTTTGGCTTACAAATGCTGAGAAAAAATGCTGAACAAATACTGATTGTGTGGCCACAGCCATAAGTGCATTTACTTGTGAGTAGACCTGAAGTAAACTAACAAATTTGCATTTATTTTACCTTTCCAGCAATAAAATAACCCGTGATGGCATCAAGTGTTTGGCAGAACTACTTAAGAAAAATACAACACTGGAAATCTTAGACCTGACCTCAAACAGGATGGAGGATGAAGGGGCTATCTACCTTGCTGAAGCCATTCAGTTAAACGATTGTAGCCTCAAAGCGTTAGTATTGTGTTTCACATTTAATGTCAGTATTTGTAATTATAAAACACTAGATTATGGCCCGATGCTATCGCATCGGGAGGATGCGATAGCATCACACCTCTTGCCATGTTAACCCTCAACACACACACTCCTCTCACCTTTCACCATCTCCACTCACTCTTTCACTCCACATACGACCCCTTCTCTCACTCCGTCTCTCATACTCACGCCGTCATCGCCGCTGCTCCACGATCCCCGACATCTTCTTCCGCCGGCGCCATCCTGGATCCAGACGTTGTCCACGCCGGCGACATGTTCTTGCGGCGACGCCATCTTGAGTATCGTGAAATCCCGCGATAATCAAGATGGCATTGCCGCAAGAACATGTCGCCGGCGTGGACGACGTCGGGATCCAAAATGGCGTCGGCGAAATCTCGCAAGTTTTCGCCGACGCCATTTTGGATCCCGACGTCGTCCTCGCCGGCGACATGTTCTTGCGGCGACGCCATCTTGACTATCGCGGGATTTCGCCGATCCAAAATGGCGTCGACGCAAGAACATGTCGCCGGCGTGGAGGACGTCTGGATCCAGGATGGCGCCGGCGGAAGAAGATGTCGGGGATCGTGGATCAGCGGCGATGACGGCGTGAGTATGAGAGACGGAGTGAGAGAAAGGGTCGTATGTGGAGTGAAAGAGTGAGTGGACGTGAGTGGAGATGGTGAAAGGTGAGAGGAGTGTGTGTGTTGAGGAGTGGTGTGTTGAGGGTTAACATGGAAAGAGGTGTGCGGTGACGTCACCGGTTACAACTGGACGGAAGTTGTTACAACCGGAAGCTGCTTAGGGCATTTATTATTATACTAGATTATGGCCCGATGCTATCGCATCGGGAGGATGCGATAGCATCACACCTCTTGCCATGTTAACCCTCAACACACACACTCCTCAACACACACTCCTCTCACCTTTCACCATCTCCACTCACTCTTTCACTCCACATACGACCCCTTCTCTCACTCCGTCTCTCATACGCCGTCATCGCCGCTGCTCCACGATCCCCGACATCATCTTCCGCCGGCGCCATCCTGGATCCAAACGTTGTCCACGCCGGCGACATGTTCTTGCGGCGACGCCATCTTGAGTATCGTGAAATCCCGCGATAGTCAAGATGGCGTCGCCGGAAGAATATGTCGCCGGCGTGGACGACGTCGGAATCCAAAATGGCGTCGGCGAAATCTCGCGCGTTTTCGCCGACGCCATTTTGGATCCCGACGTCGTCCTCGCCGGCGACATGTTCTTGCGGCGACGCCATCTTGACTATCGTGGGATTTCGCCGATCCAAAATGGCATCGCCGCAAGAACATGTCGCTGGCGTGGACGACATCGGGATCCAAAATGGCGTCGGCGTAATCTCGCGAGATTTCGCCGACGCCATCTTTTTGGATCCCGAGTCGTCCACGCCAGCGACATGTTCTTGCGGCGACGCCATCTTGAATATCGCGGGATTTCACGAAATCCAAGATGGCGTCGCCGCAAGAACATGTCGGCGGCCTGGAGAACGTCTGGATCCAGGATCGCGGCGGCGGAGGAAGATGTCGGGGCAGCGACGATGACGGTGTGAGTATGAGAAACTGAGTGAGAGAAAGGAACGTATGTGGAGTGAAAGAGTGAGTGGACGTGAGTGGAGGTGAAAGGTGAGAGGAGTGTGTGTTGAGGCGGTGTGGTGTGTTGAGGGTTAACATGTGCGTGTGTGTGGTGACGTCACCGGTTACAACTGGACGGAAGTTGTTACAACCGGAAGCTGCTTAGGGCATTTATTATTATAGATTATATAGAATATTGTGTTTTTTCTGCTGTGGAGAGGTCCCTGGAATGTGCACAGACTAGAGGACTTTAAGTGAGATGAGCCCTTAAGCGAAATTGATGATGATATATGGACATGGTCGTCTGCCGGATCCCTGCTGTGGGCTGCCAAAATAGACTTGCCACTTGGAGATGCTGTGAAGTTGAGGAAAGAGGGGAATGGCAATTGGAGCTTAAGGAAGCGCTGTGCGCTGCTACACTCCAAAGAGGAGAACCCAGTATATAAGCACCTAGTCAGGGCAGTGTAGCCCCAAAGTCATACAGTCCTGTATTGCTGCAGATGTAACTAGGTAGAGCTGGAGGATCCATGTATGCCACTGGAGAGATTGGTAGATGCGTTCCTGGAGTGAGAAAGTTGATGTGGGAGACAGCATCAGCACACATAGATGGGGAAGGATACCACATAAAAGCTGTGGTGATGTCCAGCCTCATAGAGAAAAAGGAGTTGCTGATAACCCCAGCTAGGAAGCAGAATTGCTAAAGAAGTGCCTGATATGTTTGCACCATGATTATTCATGTAAAGTGAAAGGGAGAAGATACCGATTAGATAATAGAAAAAACTTTTTGATCATGAGGGTGATCAATGAGTGGAACAGGCTTCCACGAGAGGTGGTGAGTTCTCCTTCAATGGAAGTCTTCAAACAGAGGCTGGACAGACATCTATCTGAGATGGTTTAGTGACTCCTGCATTGAGCAGGGGGTTTGACCAGATGACCCTGGAGGTCCCTTCCAACTCTACTATCACAGACATTTGTGCTGATGACCTGGCCTCCCACTTTACAGAAAAAATAGATAATATCCGTCAAGAAATCTGCTCCCAACCACCAAGTGCTGTGACTCCCATCCCTTCCTACATCTCCCCTGGCTCACTCTCCACATTTGATCCCATAACAGAAGAAGTCTCCAGACTCCTCTCTTCTTCTCGTCCGACTACATGCACTACCGACCCCATTCCCTCACATCTCCTCCAGTCTCTCTCTCCAGTCGTCACAACCCACCTAACTACAATCTTTAATCTCTCCCTCTCCTCGGGCATTTTCCCATCCTCCTTCAAACACGCCATCGTTACTCCACTACTAAAGAAACCTGCTCTCGACCCATCCTGCACAAACAACTACAGACCAGTCTCCAATCTCCCCTTCATCTCTAAACTTTTGGAACGCCTAGTTTACTCCCGCCTTACCCGTTACCTCTCCATTCACTCCCTTCTAGACCCTTCACAGTCCGGCTTCCGCCCTCTACATTCGACTGAAACTGCACTCATCAAAGTGACCAATGACCTTCTGACAGCAAAACGTAACGGTGACCACTCTCTGCTCATTCTTCTTGACCTATCTGCAGCTTTCGATACTGTTGACCACCATCTCCTACTCTCTAGGCTCCAGTCACTAGGCATTAAGGACACTGCACTCTCCTGGTTCTCTTCCTATCTCTCTGACCGCTCCTTCAGTGTTTTGTTCTCTGGCTCCACGTCATCTCCTCTTCCTTTTGCTGTCGGGGTACCTCAGGGCTCAGTCCTTGGCCCCCTTCTTTTCTCTCTCTACACGGCCCCAATTGGACAGACCATCAGCAGATTTGGCTTTCAGTACCATCTTTATGCTGATGACACACAACTATACACGTCTTCCCCCGACCTTATCCCCGCTGTACTACAGAACGCCAGTGACTGTCTGTCCGCAGTCTCCAATATCATGTCCGCTCTCTATCTGAAACTCAACCTCTCCAAAACTGAACTTCTTCTGCTCCCGCCGTCTACTAACCTCCCTAAATTTGACATTTCCTTCTCCGTGGGTGGTACCACAATAACACCCCGGCAGCAGGTGCGCTGTCTGGGTGTTATGTTTGACACCAATCTCTCCTTTACATCCCATATACAATCTCTTGCCCGCTCTTGCCGCTTACACCTAAAGAACATCTCTAGAATCCGCCCTTTTCTCACTATGGAAACAACAAAAACCCTCACTGTTGCATTGATCCACTCTCGCCTGGATTACTGCAACGCTCTATTAATTGGCCTCCCCGTCACTCGACTATCCCCTCTCCAGTCCATACTCAATGCAGCAGCCAGGATCGTCCATCTGGGTAATCGGTACTTGGACGCGTCCGCTCTTCGCCAGACCTTACATTGGCTGCCCATTCATTATAGGATCCAATTCAAAGTACTTGTTCTCACCCACAAAGCTCTCCACAGTGCGGCACCCCCTTACATCTCTTCTCTCATTTCTATCGGCCTAGCCGATCGCTGCGCTCTGCAAACGACTTTCGACTAACCTCTGCACTAATCCGTACCTCCCACTCCCGACTCCAAGACTTCTCCCGTGCTGCTCCTATCCTCTGGAATGCTCTACCCCAAGAAATCAGGACTATCCACAATTTGCATAGTTTTAGACGCTCCCTCAAAACACACCTGTTCAGAGCAGCCTATCACATTCACTAATCAAAGTCATTCTCTGTGTAAGTGTGCGTGCGTAGCACATTCACTATCTCCATCCATCCTTCACTCCTGCAAGATGGCTGGACCTTCATTGTAAATACATCATTGTAAATACACACCTGTACTCTGTATCTCCCTCACCTCATTGTAGATTGTACGCTCTCACGAGCAGGGTCGTCTTATTTTGCTTTAATTATTGTATTGTTAGCGTTGTTACTTATGACTTGTGTTTTGAAACTGTTAAACTGTAAAGCGCTGCGGAATATGTTGGCGCTATATAAATAAAGATTATTATTATTATTATTACAGTTCTATGATTCTATGTAAGTCATAAAAAATGCTGCCCTCACAACCCGTTCACTGCTGATAGAGTTAGGCTGAGGCTGTAAATGATGTGACGACCCCTACATGCACTAGATTTTGACTGGTTGAGTCCTGTTGGGGGGGTTAGTTTGTACCATGGTCACCTGCTTAACATCTTCTGAAAGTGTAGGGTGTTCTAGACAAGGTTGGGTGAGTACACAAAGCTCTTTGTGATAGAAGGTTGCAGAAGGTGGTGAGACGTCCTCCTGTAAGTTGCTTATTGTGAGTTGGGTTGGTGGGATAATTCCTGCATGATGCTGATAATAAGGCATTAATAAGAATGTCTATCCATACCCACAGCTAATGTCTTAATAATGACAACGAACCCCAAAGAGGTGGGCCATCCATACAGAGGTTTATATTGATAGAATGTATTAATAACCAGTCTTTCAACTAGTAAGCTTATGGTGCATTTAGATCTGCCAATTTGATCCCGTCAGTACGCCGTTAACAAGCTCTGATCAACTATGCGCAGGTCATTTGATGCTAGTTTGTTGACCTGTGTAAAAGACCATTAAACAGTTGTGGGGCAAAATGATCATTATTATGGCATTAACGATCTGATTACCTGGATCACCAGCATATTTACTTGGTGGATAATTAGGGTGCTTACGCATCCCCAATTCTTGCCTGTGTTAAACCCTTTGGGGCGTGGTTATCATCAAACCCCTAACCCTACCTTGTGGTCAGGTCGAGTTTACATAACTTTCATGGAGATGGACTTATCTTTTTTGTAACAAGGGATTTTTTTTTTATGTATATGTTAAGCTACTAACTCGTGTCTAGGACTTCCTACATAGTATGTAAGGACAGGTGGGAGCAAATCATGGCCAACTAATTATTTGGGAGCAACAGCAACCAATCAGAAAAGTGCTCTCAGAGTGTAACCAGATAGGTAATCATTGCTGCAATTCAATGTAGACTGATCAGCAATATCCTTTTATACAATGTGAGGCTATAGGTATAGTCTTTAATCCTTTTTATGATAGTATCTGTATTTTAACCACTAGGCTAGCAATTGTCAGTAACAATATCACAGGAGAAGGTCTGAAGGCTTTGGCTGCTGCTGTTAAGCTAAACAAAGGACTAGAATACATCTACATTTGGGGGAATGTACTTGATGAAGATGCCTGTCAGGTATGTATACTATGCCACTGTATTATCTTGGGTTTATTTTAATGTTTCTTATATCATTGAATCGAGAACCTTGAGACTAACACTTTAAAAAAAAAACTTTTACCTTTATTATGCTAAGAGTGTAAGTAATAGGAAAGCATAACAGGTAGTTTAGATTAATTCCTCAAGTCAAAAGAGAGGTGCAGACCCATAGCAACTAAGATCCATACTAGTTAAAGAGTGTAATGTAATTTTGCTTCTGACAAATGGAGATGTGCTGCACAGGCTGGAATAGTTCTAGTTTAGATCTACTGTGGTCTCAGAAAAATACATGTGAAGCACTATAGAGGAAGGTTATTTCAATGGTGATAACCGTTACATCATGAATCTCACAGCATAAATGATAACAATTGCACAAATGTAAAATCACATGTGGATTTCCCCCCAATGTGGCATATCACTGACATCAGAAGCTCAAATGTCACAACGAATATCGCCGCCCTTCTTGTACATGTTGCCACAAAAAAGTCCCAATATCTCTGTAAGCTTCTGGCAGTAATATTCAAGTCACTCTAGTTTAGTTTTACAGAAAGTCTTACCGACAGTTTACACCTTATAGTATTGTTTTTCATGATAGTGCTTGAATGTGAATATGTTGAGGGGCGTACATAGAAATCACAGGAAAACGCCTAATTGTGTCCCTCTCTCCCAACACCTGTAAGAAAAATATTCAGCAGCATATAGACTCATACCGGCCAACTTTTAAAAACATGGAGAGGAACATGTAATGCAGCATGTAAACACTAAGTATGCCTTTACTGTAGCCCCTTAGGGTGTGTGCACACGTTGTGGTTTTTGCTGCGGATCCGCAGAGGTTTTGGTCCTGCGGATCCGCAGCAGTTTTCATGCGGCTTACAGTACCATGTAAACCCTACAGAAAACCAAATCCGCTGTGCACATGCTGCGGAAATTTCTGTGCAGATTTGCTGCGGTTTATTTTCCGCAGCATGTCACTTCTTTTTTTACGGAACCGCAGCTGCAGTTTTTGTTACGGGAAAAACGAACATACAAATATCTCTCCCTCTCCAATCTGCACTCCCAAACCGTCTCTCTCTCCAATCCACACAGCCCAAACTGTCTCTCTCGCTCTCCAATCTGCACAGCCCAAACCCTCTCTCTCTCTCTCGCTCTCCAATCCGCACAGCCTAAACTGTCTCTCTCTCTCTCCAATCCGCACAGCCCAAACTGTCTCTCTCTCTCTCTCTCTCCAATCCGCACAGCCCAAACTGTCTCTCTCGCTCTCCAATCTGCACAGCCCAAACCGTCTCTCTCTCTCGCTCTCCAATCCGCACAGCCCAAACTGTGTCTCTCTCTCTCCAATCTGCACAGCCCAAACTGTCTCTCTCTCCAATCCGCACAGCCCAAACTGTCTCTCTCGCTCTCCAATCCGCACAGCCCAAACCGTCTCTCTCTCTCTCCAATCCGCACAGCCCAAACCGTCTTTCTCTCTCCAGTCCGCACAGCCCAAACCGTCTCTTTCTCTCTCCAGTCCGCACAGCCCAAACCGTCTCTCTTTCTCTCTCCAGTCCGCACAGCCCAAACCGTCTCTCTTTCTCTCTCCAGTCCGCACAGCCCAAACCGTCTCTCTCCAATCCGCACAGCCCAAACCGTCTCTCTCTTTCTCTCTCCAATCCGCACAGCCCAAAACCGTCTCTCTCTCTTTCTCTCTCCAGTCCGCACAGCCCAAACCGTCTCTCTCTCTCTCCAATCTGCACAGTCCAAACCGCAATAGAATCTGCATCAATTCTGCTGGACAAAGTATAGGAAGCCGCAGGGAAAACTGCATGCGGTTTCTGCCAAGCGATGCAGATTTTTCTGCAGAAAAAATCCGCAGCGCGTGCACACACCCTTAGTGTTCTCACCCAGTACAGTTCCCCTTTCATTACCTCATAGACTATGATTCCCTTGACAAATAGTATATTATCTCCAAAGTGAAATATCCCACACAATTTCCCCCACAGTCCCCCCCCACACACAAAGTCTCATGCCCTCAAAATATTCTCCACACATTATGATTCTTCTACAATGTGCTTATCAAAGTATGATGACCCTCCACATAGTATAATGCCTCCTACAGCCCCCCAACACAGCGAAATACCACCATAGCAACGTGCCCTTAAAGTGCCCCCCACAGTATGAAGTTACCATAGATTTCCCATATACAGCATCATGGCCTCCACAAACAGTACTGTGGCCTTCCACACATACTTAAAAAATAAAACTACTCACCTAGCCCTGTTTTCCCAATGTTGTTCTCCACTCTGTGCATGGTGCAAACTTAGGTACCGCACAACAGGTGTGATCTGGTGACATCATTGCACCCCCTGCAATGATATCACACTCGGGCTGAATGGTGGAAGAGAGAGCACCCTGTTATACCATTCAATTCAATGGTTTCTGCATTCTTGGGATGCCGATACCATTGAAATTTTGATGTCAGTGGAGCGCATTGCCTCTTAGAGGTTGCATGGTCTGCCATTAAGGGTGGTATGTTTCTGGATAAATAGTCCAAAGAGTCTTCGGCACCATACAACTGAACAACTTACTTTATATATACAGTGGGAAAAAAAGTATTTAGTCAGCCACCAATTGTGTACGTTCTCCCACTTAAAAAGATGAGAGGCCTGTAATTGACATCATAGGTAGACCACAACTATGAGAGTCAAAATGAGAAAACAAATCCAGAAAATCACATTGTCTGATATGGCAAGATTTGATTTTAGATCAAAGACTACTTTTAAAAAAAAAAAAAAAAAAAAAAAAGGAATGGTGAGTGCCACTTTTTTTGTCTCTGGATATGTACCCTAGTAACGTGTGTACCATTTCAGGCATTTTCAGAGCTTCTCTTGACTGGTCGCTTGGATTCCTCCTCAACAGATGTACGACCGTATGTGGTTGACGGTCGTGTCTACCTTGCAGAACTCTTTCATGGGCTAAAGAAGCATTATTACTGGACTCCAACTTATGGCATTTCAGATGATCCTGTAAACAACTCCAGTCTCACAATAATAAATAATCATACTTTCTAAAGGCCTAATTGAAGTCAAATCTTTTTTGAATACATGCAACTTTTATCATTTTGACCATATTAAAACTGGAATCAAATGCTTCTTGAGTTTCTTTTGTAGTTTACTATCCTTGTGAGGCAGTGACCCGTTACAGCTAGGGGGCGCTATATGTTATCCCCAGGTTACGCTTGGCTTGTATTTAGCCTACGGGAATGCATTGCGGTCACAGGCGAAGCTGGGATTGCAATGGTGAAGCAGTGACTGATGTCACAGGTAGGAGTCACTGTGTGTTCTCCCCAGGATGTGCATGGAGACGTATGAAGTCCATAGATGTGCATAGCAGTCACGGGCATAGTGGTGACTGTAATGCAGTTTAATAATAAAAAAAAACAAGTGTAGTCTTGGAAAGGCTATTGTCCAAGACAGATGTAGGGAAAACAGGCTCTGGAATGTCTGTTTTGAAACTGATTGCAGTATGTTAGTGGTGCAGTCCGTTTCATTTCCGGTCCGAGTTTTCCATGTAGCTGAAGGCCACAGGTTCTGTGTTCCAATCCCTGTAGTAAGAGGTATGGGTGTACAGGTGCAGAATCAGTGTCAGTCTGGTGTTGTGCTGATGTGCACAGCAGAGTCCTGCAGAGCGCAGGCTGTGTGTGAAGCAGAGCGCAGGCCAGCGGAGTCAGCAGCCAGGGCAGCTGAATAGCCTGGCACCCGCAGTGTACACAGCGATGCTAGTGTATATTAGGCCAAATTATGTCTACTGTTTATCAGATAAGGACACACACACACAGTATGTTATGTGATTTAGAAAATGCAATTTTATTTAAAACAATAAAAATGCAGCTATCACAAAGCAGACGTACCAATAGACTCAACCACATCTAAAACACTACCAAAATTGTTATAGTGCAAGTCATTCTTTATAGTGAACTATTTAGAATTTATTGCACATAATTCATCAAAATGACAAGCTGAAATCATGAGAAGACAATGCACACAAAACATACTGTTCCATAATGCCACCCTAATTATCAGTTAAAAAACAACATTAAGGCACCTAGTATGTTCATTCAAACCCTTGTGGCCACTATATGTGAGGGGTGGAGGATGCCGGTGTCAGCCATTTATTGTATACAAAATGGGTAAATCCTGTGTGATGCAGTTACAGGTGAGCTGACACGATTGCTTGTGATTGATATTGAAGCAGTTATGATGCACACGTGACTTGAAACCTATGAGTCTTGTAAAAAGTTATATCCAACCTATTGCGTGAACGGAGATTGTGACGTCATGTTATAGATAGCATCTTATAGTAAATCTAGTCATGTATAACATCTATCTATACAGCTGCAGATCTATCAAGTTGCAGAAGTGATTGTGAAAATATAATATGAAAAATCAGTTATGGCTGCAACTACTGTAAATCCTAAGCTGCAGGTGCTTTACCGAATCAATGGAATTCTGTCTGTCCAGCCAGGAAAGCCACCTAAAACAAGAGGCAACCTTATCTACATTAGTCACAATTGGCTTTAAACCTAAAATAAAAAAGCTGCCATCAGAAAATGACCTATGGTTTACGTGTTACATGCATTTAAGTGTTTGGCAATGTTTTATTTTTCATATCAAAATCTTTATTTAAAAAAAAAAAAATAGTAATCTTGCAGTTTTCTCACTGGCCAGTGGAAACTCATATCCTGTCCTTGCAGGAACAGTTTTCAGCAGGTTCTTTATTAACAGAGGCAGGATTACTATGATAGGTGAAACTTTTATGCACAGCTGAATAAAGGATCCAGCACTAACAATAGGTGACGTCACAGCTGACCCTGTACCTCCTTCCTTCACAATGACCTTTTCACAGGTTCATTAGAAAAGATATGGCTGGGGTATCATCAGTGTGGCTATGTACATGTGTTGTTTCCTGAAACAACAGGAAGTCTAAAAAAGCCACAGTGGCCACTGTGAACGTTACAAGATTTCTATTTTCTTTTTTTTAATGCAGATTTTACATAGCGCAAAGAAAAAAAACATTGCAAAAAATGTTTTAGAAATGCAGGTCAGCTAACAAAAACCTGATCTAAACAATAGGTCTGTTTCTAATTATCGCTTCCCTTATTTCATAGATAAACAATCAAGCAGGCTAACAAAACATGGCAAAATCTCTACAATATCAGATGTCTGTGGTAGACATACACATAAGGCTTCTTTTACACATGCCGTCTTTTTTGCAGCCCGTTTTTACGGGCCGTATTGCCGTGATTTTTGCGGTCTTCTGCAGAAAACCTTCTCGGATCGCCATTTTTCCCTGTTGTAACAATTTGCAGGGAAAAAACCGGCGATACGCAAATACAGTGTACCGCAAAAACAAGCTTCCGTTGTTTTTGTGGTACCATTGATTTAAAATGGAGGCAAGCTTGATATTTTTTCATGGCCGTATATAAGGTCCTCACAGCCATACAGGACACGGTGCTCAGATGTATTTATGTGGCCCCATAGAAATCTATTGGGGCAGCAAAAACACGGCAAGTGTAAAAGAAGCCCAAGATAAAAACTGGTCACACCTTTTATTTCGCATCATCACTACATCTGTTTTTTTTCAATTGAATGAATGGGGTTCGGGTCAATACAATACAGTGTTTGCCACAATGTCATATGCATGAGAGTGGCAAACACCGCTTTTGATCACAGGGAAGTCTTCCCCACCGGTTAGAGAGCTGCAGTTCTCACACTGTCAAAAGCCTGCAACTGTGATCAGAGGTATGAAGTTTACCTCTGGTTACTAGTGTCAGATGATGGGACTACTGCTCCCATCATCTGACACCTACAGCCGCTAATTGCAGTGAGAGCAGGAGCGGTGGATGGGAGCATTCATCTGCCGCTCCTGCGCTGTGTATATATGTGTGTGTGTGTGTGTATATATGTATGTATATATATATATATATATATATATATATATATATAGCGTGGGGTCCCCCTTATTTTTTTGAACCAGCCAGACGAAACTTACAGCTGGGGGCTGCAACCCTCAGCTGTCAGCTTCAGCAAGGTTGGTTCTCAAGAATAGAGGGGTCCCCACGCTGGTTTTTTTTTTAAATAAATAATTTGTGGGGATCCCCCATTTTTGACAACCAACCTGACTAAAGCTCACAGCTGAGGGCTGATATTCTCAAGCTGGTAAGGGGCCATTGACCTTGGCCCCCCACAGCCTAAAAAACAGTAGCCTGCAGCTGCCCAGAAAAGGCGCATCTATTAGATGCGCCTATTCTGGAGCTTTGTCAGGTTCTTCCCACTGCCCTGTGGGAAGTGGTGGCAAGTGGGATTAATAAGGGGTTAATGTCACCTTGCTATTGTAAGGTGACATTAAGCCGGCTTAGTAATGGAGAAGTGGCAATAAGACCCCGGTCCATTACTAATCCTAGAGTTGCTAAAGGGTTAAACACACAATAAGAATAAAGTCTTAATGAAAGAATACAACACACATTTTTTCCATCTTTATTAAACTGCTATTCCAATATTGAAGCCCTTGTTCTCCTTCAAAAAACTTAAAAGTAATAAACCAACAATATCCCATACCTGTCCGGCGTACAGTCAAGTCCCACGGTGTAAATCCATCTCAGGGGGTTAATCAGTTTACAACTGGGAGCGGTGCTAATGCGACTGCTTCTGGCTGTAAACTACTGGTGAATGAATGAGAAGCAGCCTGCACAGACTCAGTGAGTAGCGGTGACTTTACTCAGTCTGTGCTTGCTGCCGGCATGAACTCCTGTGACCTCAGCACCGTGGGAAAATGACGATGCTGAGGTCACAGGAGTTCATGCCAGCAGCGAACACAGACTCAGTGACGTCACCTCACTGAGTCTGTGCTCGCTGCCAGCCTAACCTGAGGTGAACTCTTCACTGTGGGAAAATGACAGTAAAGAGGGTACCTCAGGTAATCCATCCATCCCCTGTTAATATGATTTTACCATTTCCCCTCCCTGTCAGTGTAATTTTACCATCCCCCTCCCTGTCAGTGTGATTTGAACTTGAATTGCTGGCTTTTCAAAGGAGGTAAGGTTCTACAGGAAGTTTTTTTTTTCCTCTGGGGGCACTCAACTTTATTAGCTTGCACAAAGAGACACAAAAACGCATGAAAAAAACGCACCTAAGCCTGCATTTTTGCCGCAGCTTCTTTCCTGCCAAGAAATCAGGTTTTGCTGCACAAAAAAAGCATCAAAAACGCCCCGTGTGAACTTACCCTAACTGCCTGATCATTCTCTTTGCCGACACTTTAAACACCATTAAGTAGTTAATATCCTTGTTGGGTATCCTAATCTGATGGAACGTATTACACGAGGTGCCGTACTCTTTCAATTAAATACAGTGTGCATGTTGCACTGTACACCAGGAATTTTTTTTTGACAGCCTGCAGACCCAACAGCAAATGTGCAACACTCTGTCAGCTGGGTATTACAGAATACTGTAGTGCAAGAGAGTGGCCTAAAATGGGCCAGAAGACCTACAATTATTCCGTTACAACAGACAGTTACTCTAATGCTGCATTAACCCACCGAATGTCTTAAGAAAACAAATGTACCCCTATTCCACTTTAAAATCTCTGTCAGCAGCATGTGTGTACCTACCAAAAAGCAGCATACTTTAACAAAACTAAAAAAAAAAAAATTTTTATACTGAGCGACTGAGGGGACAGTCATGAAATGCTGGCAATCAACCTGTGATCGTAGCCGCTACAGTCCAACCACCTCACTGGATCTACAAAATAAAGATACCAAAAAGATACAGAAGAAGGGTTAGAATAGTGCCTACATATTTATTTCTGCTACAGGACTGCTATCAGTACAGGATAAAAATGCATCAATATTTGCAACTGGAATACTAGACATTAGGGTGGGTCCTGTAAATTAATAAAACTGCTCTTTGTTTTCAACGCCATCATCTCCATTGGATTTCTTCTTGACCAGCAGCACAGCAGATCTATCCATATATCCCTTTCGATTATTGAAAATTAATTAAAGTTCTTTATATTTTGTACAGTTCTGATTATCTGTGAGAGAATGTATTCACATACAGAAGAATATTAATGAGAAAACGGATGGGATTATTTGGGTATTCATTAACTGAGATGATGATGCCATTCGCATGCACCCTGCAGCTTGGAGGCAGGGGAAAGTGAACTTGTACCATTTGTGGTGGTAAAGATCGCTCAGTGCTGATCTTTACTTTGGTATTACTGTGTAAACAGGAAGTCAAGTTACCGCCGATCGATAAAAGTTTACCGATTGGCAGTTGTATCGTGCCGCAGGTCTGTCTGCAAAAACAAACCTTATGAAGAGGTTTCTTTACTGGCACGATTTTGTGATAGAGCACAGCTATATAATTTGGAAAGCCTGCTACTGTGACTTCCATTGCTGCAATGTGCGAATGTCCTCAAATACCCAGATCAGAGGTTTAAGTTTATGGAACATATACACCGGTCTATAATCAGGAGCAAGTATTCTTGAGAAAGCTTGCTACCCGATTCTAGGCTTATCTAAAAAGGCTGGAAATCGCCAGATGAAAGAGCAAAAAGCTTGCTTGATGTTCTCGGCAGCACATTGTCCTGTGTAACCAAGAGGCATGCTGTTGAGGAAATATTTTATGTGCACAGAATGATTGTACTAACAACTGTTCTGTGTGCAATGGAATTGTGGTAGACATGTGGTAATCAAGCCTCTGAACACCAATCGCCTGATTGTAGCCGATCAGCAGTTTAATGGTGCCGATTGGCCTGTCTAAACTCAGCAATAGGTGTAAATGCTCGTCAAACAAGATACAGTTCTGCAAACAATCTATTCCATCACAGCAAGTAATTTCACATCAAATAATAAGCCTGGCAAACAACAATGCGCTGGTAAAACTTCACTGAGAAAATGATGAAGGTATATTAAATATCTACATCACATAAATTAAAACCTCTCTAAAAGCAAAAAGTGAAGCTCAAAAACTCCAGCTCAGGCTCCTGCTACAGTAATTCTGTATTGCATCTGCTAGGAAAAGTATGTTGTGTGATTTTAGACAATTCTTTGTCAGTACATTTGCTGTAAAAATATAAACTGTGGCTCTGAATAGCTGTTGACCGATGTCCTCAGCAAAGCATCAGAAGAGACACACTGATTATCTGTAACAGGCAGCAACATCTGATTGTCTTCTGGGCCAATGTGGAGAGTGAGAGGTAGGAAGAGCTCGGACGGCTTCAAATCCAGGCAGTCTGGGGCTGAACTATTGTTTGCTGGGTCTTCTTCATTAATGCTTCTGTCAGTAGGGTCTGCCTCGTCTTCCTCTTCATTTCCTGCTGTGCCTTCAATGTTAAAAAAACAACAAAACACCTTTTTCAATTGCTGTTCCACAGAAATTGAAATGATAAAAGCAGCTCTCCTGTTTAGAGTCATACCTATTAGCGAGAGGTAATACAAAGAGCACCTCTTGTTGAGGATGATCTGCATTGTCTGGGCGCCTATTGATTGCACATGGCCCCATGTAATGAATGATCCAACTGCAGTGACACTGAACACATGCCATCAGCTTCTGAATGGTAAACATTCTGTGATCATTTTATCATTAACCCCTCAATGACCAGCAGTAGGTCTTTTTACTGACCTGAGATATAAGAGAATAGCATCCCCATAGAGATGACAATCCAGCAGCTGTCAGCTGTACACTATTAGCTGACAACTTGCTGCAAAAGCCACGTTCTGTGATGGTAACATCCATATCTGTTTAACCCCTTAAATTCTGCTGACAATAGTGACTTTGTATTATAAATGGTTACCAGAGGATGGGGGCTCCCTCTTTATCCCTATCGGCACCCAGAGATCACGATCGTGTGGTCCTGATGTGGGCGATGGCAATTCATGGCCAAATAGCGGCCTTAGGCCTGTTTCACACTTAAGTTGTTTGACGTCAGTTGAAATCTGCCAAAGAGTAAAAAAAAAATGGATCTGTTTCCGTTTGACAACAAATGGATGCACCGGATCGGTTTTTTTGATGGATCCGTTTCAGCCACTAATGTCTGAAATTTAAAGCAATAGGACTCTGGAAAAGAGAGAGAAAGAGAAAGTGAGAGATAGATAGAGAGATTTTTTTGCTGCCACAATGGGTTTTGGGGCTAAATTTCATGAAAGGAAATTCTCCCGGGCATGCTCAGTATAAAAAGGCGGATCAGCTGGCAGATTCCGTCAATTAACGGTTGGCAACGGATCCATAGGCGGCCATTATAACACATGGCGGACAGCAACGGATCCGTTGCTATCTGCTGTTTTAACGCAGACAAAAAACATTTAATTGTCCGTCCACTCCAGACAGCGGATGCCAAAATTATGACGGATCTGTCAAAAACGGATGCAACGGATGACCATCCGTCAAAATCCGCCGCTAATACAAGTCTATGGGAAAAAAGGCGGATCCACCCAAAAAAAAATGGTGGATTCGTTTTTTTTCGACGTCAAACAACTGAAGTGTGAAACAGGCTTAGAGTCGGGATGAGTTGTCCTTTTAAACGACACCATTGGTTTTACCATGTTGTGTACTCGAAAACGGGAAAAAAATTCCAAGTGCGGTGAAATTGCAAAAAAAGTGCAATCCCACACTTGTTTTTTGTTTGGCTTTTTTGCTAGGTTCACTAAATGCTAAATCTAACCTGCCATTATGATTCTCCATGTCTTTACAAGTTCATAGACACCAAACATGTCTAGGTTCTCTTTTATCTAAGTGGTGAAAAAAAATTCCAAAGTTTGCTTAAAAAAAAAATAAAAAATTGCACAATTTTCTATGACCTGTAGCGTCTCCATTTTTCGTGATCTGAGGTCGGGTGAGGGCTTATTTCTTGAGTGCCGGGCTGACGTTTTTAATGATACCACTTTTGTGCAAATACGTTCTTTTTTTTACTTTATTTTTTTTTTTTACTTTTAAACATTTTTTTTTTTTACTTTTGGCATGCTTCAATAGCCTCTATAGGATGCTAGAAGCATGCGCAACCTGATCGGCTCTGCTACATATGGGCGATGAGCAGATCGCCCATATGTAGCAGATTTACTGCTGTGCTTTGAGTGCCGACCACCGGGCGGCGCTCAAAGCCATCTGCCTGGAACAACCATAGAGGTCTCTATGAGACCTGTTGTTGTCCAGGCAAAACATCGCCGAACCCCCGATCACGTGACGGGAAGGGGGGGGGTCGTCGATGAGCTCATTTCCGGCCCGATGGCCGTTAGTGCTATTTAAATGCCAGCTGTCAGCTTTGACAGCGGGATTTAACTAGTTAATAGGCGCGGGCGGACGGCGATTCCGCTCACGTCTATTGAGGGCACATGTCAGCAGTTCATAACAGCTGACATGTCCCGACTTTGAGGTGGGCTCACCGCCGGAGCCCACCTCAAAGCAGGGGAACCTTACCGATGAGGTACTATTCAGTCATTGGTAAGGAACGGGTTAAAGGGATAATTATTCAAAGTTTGAAAATTTAATTTTATTTTTTTACATTTGTCAAATTTCTGATATGTTTTGTACTTATTAATAAAAATGAGCAACCTAGATTTACAATTATCAAATTTTTATTGTGCCACTAAAAAAATCTCAATCACTGGGATTTGTTTAGGCGTTCCAGAGTTATTACTATATAAAGTGACAATGGTCAGAATTCAAAAATTTGGTCCGGTTAGGCCGGTTTCACACTAGCGCATTTTCAGCGCGCGCACGGCCGGGGGTAGCTCCGCCCCCGATCCGGCTCTCTGCCCGGCGTGCCCGCCCCTTCCTTGTAGCGCCGCCTCCTAGCGGACAGCGGCGCCTGCGATCGGCGCACCCTATCTTTAGCATAGGGTGCGCCGATCGTGCGCAGGCCGTGCGCTAGTTGCGCTTTGACCTGCGCTGCGCACTTTTGACGGTGCGCCGTGCGCGCCAAAATCCGAAAAGTTTGATTTTGGCGCGCACGGCGCACCGTCAAAAGTGCGCAGCGCAGGTCAAAGCGCAACTAGCGCACGGCCTGCGCACGATCGGCGCACCCTATGCTAAAGATAGGGTGCGCCGATCGCAGGCGCCGCTGTCCGCTAGGAGGCGGCGCTACAAGGAAGGGGCGGGCACGCCGGGCAGAGCCGGATCGGGGGCGGAGCTACCCCCGGCCGTGCGCGCGCTGAAAATGCGCTAGTGTGAAACCGGCCTTACTAAGGGGTTTTACCAAGATTGAACGTTATACCCTAATCCATGGTATATAAAAAAATATCTTACTGATCAATGGGGATCTAACCACCGAGACCCCCCCACCAGGCTGGACAACAGGGCTGCACATTACCACTCCAATCCAGGACTGCAGAGAAAGACGCTTGAAAATTCCCAGGAATTACAGAAGTTTTTATAAAACTATACTGGACTTACCACTGTGCATTTTCAGTGAGTGTTTTTTCAAATTCTTCACATCAGTATACGAGTTTCCACACACTTCACAGACAAAAGGCCTTTCTCCTGTATTTGGGACAGTATGGTTAATGTAAAGCATCATACACAGCTACTTGTAGATATGCCCTGGGCCTTAGTATCCCATCATTAGAGATTAAACATTTTGAGCTTTTGAATTCTATACGGACTGCACTGATCGATTCTGCAATAACAAGACTTGTAAACTAATCTCCACAGTCACCTACCTGTATGAGACCGAAAGTGTTTGTTAAGTTCTCCGGAAGAAATGAAACTCTTGCCACAAACTCCACAGATATAAGGCTTCTCCCCTACAAATTGGACAGTAAGTGTACATTAAAGGGTTTGTCCACTACTCTGACAACCCCTTCTCAATCACTATGTTTAACCCCAGTAAAATAATTACCGCTATACTCCTCTCCGGTTCGGCGCCGTTGGCACTGGCTGTCGCAGGGCTTGGATGACATTGTTGTATCACACGAGCCCTGTAGCCAATCAGCGGTCTCTTAAATCTCTCCTTCTTCAAACAAATCTGACTCCCCAAGAAAGTGTGAGCTGCGGCTGCTCTCGCTTCCTCCGGATGTCACATTTTTCTGAAGGAGGGGAGATTGAAGCAGCGACCATTACAATCGACTGCGTCGTAGTGATTGTGCAGGAAAACAGCAGAAAAACATTATCGCACTAAGACCACGATGAATCCGCCGAAAGGTTTATTCCCTTTTACATAAACTACAAGGGCATGTACAGAATTTTTCTCCTGATGACAAGGAAAGGTAATCGCATAATTTCAATATGTTCAACATATAATATGCCCTTAGTAGAAATATTCACCATCCTTTATAACCCGTAGATGACATTTTTATTTCATACTTCTGGTCTGAGCTATTTCACTGAATTAGTCCCTTCTTTTCATTGAGTGTACATGTGTATGGTGGGTCAGGAGCTCAGTATTCCGTTATCTGAAGCAATGGACCAGCTTTATGCTGTAACCTGTACCGACTCCTGCTCTACTGTGCAAACACTTAAAACATATGAATGAAAGAACACCAAAATGAAACCTTTAATAATGGCATGTACTGCTGTGGGATTATACACACTATGGAATCCGATTTCTGTTACCTGTGTGCTTCCTTGCATGAGTAATCAGAGAACTTGAGACAGCAAAAGCTTTTCCACATGTGTCACAGACATACGGTTTCTCTCCTGTGTGTCGCCGCACATGGTAGGTCAGGGTGCTAGCCTGCGCAAATCGCTGACCGCACCTGTCACAGACATATGGCTTTTCTCCACTGTGTTTTCTGAGAAGGGGAAAATAAGGCCTTAGTATAACAGGAAAAATCTTAGCTATACAAGGTACCTCAACAACAGAACTTGAAATGTTGTATTCTTGATCTAACCACATAGGGCAGCATAATCACATCCATTTTCAACCATTTCTGACTATCTGTACAATACTGACTGATTGTGGCCAAACTTTAAAGCTCCACTCCAACAGTTTTTGCATTGCAGTGCTAGAATGGTGCTACTAATCCAAGTTCCCTGCCTCTAGTCTTATGAAGACTGCTGGTGAGTATCTTTTATCAGCGCTGCTCTCATAGTCTTCTGCAAGCTGTGATCTGCCAGATCACTCCAGTATTTGCTGGGTGAGCAATGAAAATTATCAGACCCAGAATGAAGCCAGAATAAGGCGCTCAGACTAACACTGGGAGCTTGTGACCATTACTTCTTTCTTCCGGTCAGTCAGAAGTTGTAGTCACAAGATGGTGGTGAGGGATAGAAGCGGAGACTGGGAACAGCTGAAGACAGTGACCGTTAACTATAATAGGGTCAGGGAACATACAGTGCCTACAAGTAGTATTCAACCCCCTGCAGATTTAGCAGGTTTACACATTCGGAATTAACTTGGCATTGTGACATTTGGACTGTAGATCAGCCTGGAAGTGTGAAATGCACTGCAGCAAAAAAGAATGTTATTTCTTTGTTTAATTTTTTTTTAAATTGTGAAAAGTTTATTCAGAGGGTCATTTATTATTCAACCCCTCAAACCACCAGAATTCTGTTTGGTTCCCCTAAAGTATTAAGAAGTATTTCAGGCACAAAGAACAATGAGCTTCACATGTTTGGATTAATTATCTCTTTTTCCAGCCTTTTCTGACTATTTAAGACCCTCCCCAAACTTGTGAACAGCACTCATACATGGTCAACATGGGAAAGACAAAGGAGCATTCCAAGGCCATCAGAGACAAGATCGTGGAGGGTCACAAGGCTGGCAAGGGGTACAAAACCCTTTCCAAGGAGTTGGGCCTACCTGTCTCCACTGTTAGGAGCATCATCCGGAAGTGGAAGGCTTATGGAACTACTGTTAGCCTTCCACGGCCTGGACAGCCTTTGAAAGTTTCCTCCCGTGCTGAGGCCAGGCTTGTCCGAAGAGTCAAGGCTAACCCAATGACAACAAGGAAGGAGCTCCGAGAAGATCTCATGGCAGTGGGGACATTGGTTTCAGTCAATACCATAAGTAACGTACTCCACCGCAATGGTCTCCGTTCCAGACGAGCCCGTAAGGTACCTTTACTTTCAAAGCGTCATGTCAAGTCTCTCTCTGAGACTGACTGGTTCAAGGTTCTCTGGTCTGATGAGACCAAGATCGAGATCTTTGGTGCCAACCACACACGTGACGTTTGGAGACTGGATGGCACTGCATACGACCCCAAGAATACCATCCCTACAGTCAAGCATGGTGGTGGCAGCATCATGCTGTGGGGCTGTTTCTCAGCCAAGGGGCCTGGCCATCTGGTCCGCATCCATGGGAAGATGGATAGCACGGCCTACCTGGAGATTTTGGCCAAGAACCTCCGCTCCTCCATCAAGGATCTTAAGATGGGTCGTCATTTCATCTTTCAACAAGACAACGACCCAAAGCACACAGCCAAGAAAACCAAGGCCTAGTTCAAGAGGCAAAAAATCAAGGTGTTGGAGTGGCCTAGTCAGTCTCCTGACCTTAACCCAATTGAAAACTTGTGGAAGGAGCTCAAGATTAAAGTCCACATGAGACACCCAAAGAACCTAGATAACTTGGAGAAGATCTGCATGGAGGAGTGGGCCAAGATAACTCCAGAGACCTGTGCCGGCCTGATCAGGTCTTATAAAAGACGATTATTAGCTGTAATTGTAAACAAGGGTTATTCCACAAAATATTAAACCTAGGGGTTGAATAATAATTGACCCACACTTGTATGTTTAAAATTTATTAAAATTTAACTGAGCAACAAAACTTTTTGGTTTGTAAGATTTATGCATCTGTTAATAAATCCTGCTCTTGTGTGAAGTTTGAAGGCTCTAACTTATTTGCATCTTATCAAACCTGCTAAATCTGCAGGGGGATCAATACTACTTGTAGGCACTGTAGATTAATGTCATCACTCCAGAGGTAAAATAAAAAAAATCCTGGGATGGTGTTTAAAAGGAAGACTTAATGGGGGTTTTTCCCCACCAACAAAAGTTGATTTTATTCACTTGATTTTGGAATAATAATAAGTTCCACAATTGGATGTGATTAAATAAAATGTTCCTGTGCTGACATAATCTTATAAATGTGCCCCTGCAATGTTTTGTGTAATGGCTGTGTCTGACCGTGCAGGGAAATGGTCTGATCATACCACAGCTCCTGGGCAGTGGAGGAAGCAAAAGAAAGGATACAGACAAGACAACATGGGATCACAGATGATTTTTTCTGGAGAAAAAACATTAAGGCTGTGTGCCCACGTAAACCTTTTTTTCGCGTTTTTACCGGCAAAAACGCTTAAAAATGGCTTATAGGAAGCATCCCATTCATTTTATTGCATTCTGCACTTTTTGTGCATATTGATGCGTTTTTTCCCGCGGAAAAAACGCATCACGGTAAAAAACGCAGCATGCTCATTAATTCTGCGGAAAAGTCCGCGTTTTTAGCTATTTTCAATGAGACTGGGGACGCGCAGAAAAAAACGCATCAAAAAATCTCTCTCCTTTTCCAGACCGCGGCTCCTTTGAATTTCCTGCCCTTTGCAACTTCAGCGGATCCGTCCAAAAAACGGTCCGCTGACATGCGTTTGTTACACAACGGAAACGGATCCTTTTTTTCCTTTTTGGCAGATTTCAACTGATCACAAAAAAAGGAAGTGTGAAACAGGCCTTAGGGTATGTTCACACGTTGTGGATTGCTGTGCGGATTTCTCCACGAAGAATCTGCAGAATCCGCAGGTAAAAAGAACTGCGTTTTACCTGCGGATTTAGTGCGGATTTTCTGCAGATTCTGTGCAGATTTTGCCTGCGGATTCCTATAATAGAATAGGTGCAAAAACACTGCGGAATCCGCACAAAGAATTGACATGCTGCATGTGCACAGCGGTTTTTGTTTTCCATAGGTTTACATGGTACTGTACACCACATGGAAAACTGCTGCGGATCCGCAAGGCTAAATCCGCTGCGGATCCGCAGCCAAATCCACAACGTGTGCACATAGCCTTAGGGTGATCAATAAGTGGATCAGGAGCCCACGAGAGGTGGTGAGTTCCCCTTCAATGGAAGTCTTCAAACAGGCTGTACAGACATCTGTCTGGGATGATTTAGTAAATTCTGCTTTGAGCAGGGTTTGGACCAGATGACCCTGGAGGTCCCTTCCAACTCTACCATTCTATGACAGTGATTATTATGGGGTCCTTTTGGGTTCCCTTATATGTGTTTGTGGATCTGAAAAAAGGAGCAGCATGAAGGACTTTTTATTTCGGTTTCAAAAACAGACATGGAGTTGAACCCAATCGTACCCAGTAATAATCAGTGGGGCCCTTCTGCTTTTGTTTGCACCGGTTATGAACAGATGCATTTTAGAAATTAAATTCCATTTGTCTGTTCCTAATAAAGGAACACGCAAACAAAGTCTGAACAGAAGTGTGAACTTAAGGCTTATGATAAACATAATAAACACAAATAAAAAACAGCACAACTGAAAACACAGAAAGTAAAGAAAGGCACAAAGAATACAAAAAATAGAGAAACTTCTATACCATTAAAGGGGTTGCCGAGTCTTAGCAGAAAGGTCTATACTCACTCTGTGAGTGCAGACTGCCGAATCACGACAGTAGGTGGGCAGTCACATGACCACATTTATGTAATTTATAGACTTAAGGTCACTTGCCAACTAGACTCCTCCCGCTTCTCCCAATTCTCTTGTTTTGAGAAAAGCTTGGCAAGTTTAGTCGGCACATGACCATAAGTATGCAAATCACATGCATGTGGTTACGTGGCTGCCCACCTCAACGAGGAATCGCAACAGTGTCTGCAGAGCATAAGGTCATGAATCATAAGTCTGAGGTTGTATACATAGAGTGACTGCAGACTATTCCTTTCTGTCCAAACAATCCCTTTAAATATTTTTGAGAACGCAGAATCCTGCAAAAGTGGGGAAAATCCTAACACTGTGTGCCTAGCTGGTCGGATATATCATCTGTATATTTCAGGCGCACCTCTTAGAACATTACTATTGTTACTGACCTGACATGAATCTTTAAATTGCTAGAAGTGGCAAACTGTAGATTGCACATGTCACATTTATAGGGTTTCTCTTCTCCATGATGCATGCGGCTATGAAAGACCAACTGGCATTTCTGAGCAAAACCTTTATCACAAAGCTTGCACTGATAAGGCTTTTCTCCTGAAACCAGAGCACAATTGGAAGCCGCTGAGATCTGGACGGTAATAACAATATGAATGGATCAGATTTTCTGCACTTGTACACAATGCTTATAGGGCATGTCTTATTGTTTGCGTTTCTCTGGCTTCCTAACAATAAAAATGTGCCTATACACTGCAATTAAAGGACCACTAAGCAATTTACTAAAGGGAAAGGTCCAGGAATAGCTTCTACACATTTTTTTTTTTAAAGCCCTTTGGTGAGACGACTATTTTTGCCACAAGTATTAAAAGCGGATGGGTTTCATTAGTATTTCACACAGCCTCATAAATTGCATGGGCAGGTCTGATCCCCAAAATTGCATCAAAACAGTACATACACTGAGCTTAATGAAATGGGCATACGGATCCGTAAAAAACAAAAACCGATGAGTGAAATGTTCCAACCATATGGCTCCATGTGTTGTCCCATTTTTTTGTTAATGGACAGCATGCGGATGAGAAATACTGTCACGTGAATAGGCCTTAATGATATGAAACTCAGCATGTAGAGGTATATGTCTAACCTGACTCACCAGTGCTGTACGCCATGTACTGGCATCGTTCTCTTGGAGCAGAGTAGGAAGAGACTTGATTCACTGCAAACCTTTAACTAATCTTTACAGGCATGTAGCTTGAACATCTTACCCAAATGAGGAATTAACAGCTGTGTAAAGGAATTGGCTGTCTAATAATGGCCTGAGATCACAGCAGCATTGGCACGCAATCTCTCTGCAGTGTAAGGGGTGAGAGGACAGGCAGCACGTGTAATGAGAGACAGTGACTGATCTGCATCTTCAATCTGTAAAATTACAGATAATGCTACCAGGTTCACACCAGTGAATAAGCAGGAGCACAAAAACAATGTGTACTAATATTTACAGGCGCTCCGCCTATAAGATCAACGCTGCTCCCATGCCCCATATTCAGACAGGGAAGTTTTTGTAAATAATGTTTATGAGTACTGATTTCCAAGCTACATTCAGTGGCTCTGGCAGGGCTTACATAAATTGAGCCCCCTCAAAACAGGATTCGGATGTACTGATAGGGCCATTAAATATAGTGATGCAGACGGAGTCACAGTGTTATGGTAAATATTTATACTTTACTTTGATTATTATTTAGACAATTTATATATCTTTGATAGTTTAGTGTTTTTAAATTAGCTTTATAAGAGTTATTCATAAAATCAATAACACGGGGTGTTGTATCTGATATGGAGTTGTCTTTGTGATAAGCGTTCTTTGTTACAGAAGGCATAGGAAACTGGGCAGCACCAGTTTTCAAGGAATTCAACACTTTCCATGATATATGACCTTGTTGTTCCCAACTAAAATACTTTCTTTCCCCAATTAAAATGTCTTCTATCTTAAGTAATGTACAGTCATACTCATTTTCATAGCTCTGTGGTTGTAAGAAAGACTTATGGCTGGCCATCAGAGTGTGGACCAGCCGGTACACTAACAGACACTGGATGTGTGCCCTTGCCTCCTATAGATCGACTCTCTGCTTTGATCAAAACTGGCAAATGTTTGAAACCTTTTGAGTTTCTCCTAAAGCTTCCACACAGGTTCCCACATCAACAGTGTTCTCGGTCATGCATCATTTTCAGCTGTATACACCTAGTTGAGGTGGGCAGCAAGATGCAGTCGACTAGTTAATGGCTCTATCAGCGCATACGCCCAAATCCCATTTTTGCACTGGTTATGAGCTCCAACGGAGCCACTGGACATGGGGGTAAATGTGATGTGAACATAATTACTAGAGCAGCTGTTTAAAGCAGCTTCTAAAAGGGTATGAACTAGGCAGTTAAAAAGCAGGTTTAGTTACACTCAGCACCCTCACTAGTACTGTTGCATTGCTAGTGCTGTAGCCTCCACTGCTCTGTTTACATGCAAGCTGTCTATGTAGCAGCAGCTATGCTATTATTTTTAATAAATTAATGCCTAAAAATATATATTTTACTGTTGAAGAACCCATTTAAGTGAAAAGGACAATGTTCAGTGAACGAGACAAACATTTAAAAAGGTGCACATGGTAAAAAGTGCAGAAGAGGCTGCAGCGGACACAGTGTGTTGTGGCTCCTTCAAACAGCCAACTGGTGGAGTTGTAAGGAGTCGAACACTTACCCATCGGATATTGATGGCCTATGGTAGAGATGTTCTGAACTTGGAAAACCAGTAAAATAACTGTTGATTATGGCCCAAAAAATAACATTAGTGGGTTTAAGCAAGTCTAATTGTCTCACCTGTATGGGTCCGTACATGAGTTTTTAGTTGGTTACACTGAGTGAAAGCTTTTCCACATAGATGACACACGTAAGGTTTCACACCTTTGTGGATCCGCATGTGTCGCCGAAGACTGCTGGCTTCTGAAAAAACCTTTCCACAAATACTGCACGTTGGTTTATTCTTAAAGTATTTCTCATCTACCTCTTTCACTATACCGTCCAACCTGCACATGTTAGATGCACTTGTAATATCCGCCATACAGTGTTCCTTCAGTGCACCGTGCTGTGGCAGCCTGACTTGCCTTTGGTTCAGTGATGTGACCACTGCATCATTTGCTTCTGGAGGAAGGCTTTCACAGTCCAGAACAGTCGTGCTTGGCAGTAAACAGTTATCCTTTTCCTGAGTGGGATGATGATCTGCTAGAGAGTCTGCCAGATTATAGACAGGCAGGCAGGAGTCCGACATAGATTTCTGCTGTTCCATCTTTCTTGGAGGTTTTTGGTTTTGGGTACAGGGTATTTTCCTTTTCCACTTTTTGCTCCTTGCAGTTTTTCTGTTTGTCATCTTCTTAGATCGACACATATCTTTTCTCTTCTCCACTGTTGCAGTATGTACTGGATATGTACTGATGTCAGGGCAGGCCTCAGCAGGAGACAGCTCTGCATTACAGCATTTCTTCACCATAGCAAAGTCCAGTTTAGTTCTACACGTTAGAACGACTTCTTCTAACCTCAAATATTCTGCGGCAGTAAGGATTTCTTCTAAATGACACCTGTATGAAATTTAGTAAGATGTTTAATGCAAGTTATACTGACATATCATACCAACGTTTTATCATGGTATGAAATAACAGTCTTCAAAAGGGTAGAGGAGCATTGCTTTCCAGGTTAGAGCAGAAAAAAATGGATTTTAACAAAACTACAGCAAGAAGCCCAGTAATTGACACATAGCTGGAATCAGGTTCTCTGCTTCTACATCATGCTGTTCTCAGACTGGCCAGCAAAAAACAGATTCCCTTTATTTAATAATAATTTGCACCATCATTCATTATTACGTGAGTAATTGAACTTGACACTAAGAAAGCTGCAGTAAACAGTGAGTAATAACAACCCACAGGATTTTACCTGATTAATGTAGAAAATCATCAGAAAACATAGCTTTCTAGTACAGGTAAAAAAAAACACACCAGTCCTTGTGTGTTATGGTGCTGTAACACAGCACATAGAGCTAAACTTTTGGAACATTAAAAAATACTGCAAAAAATATCCCTCTGAAAAACAACACAGAAAAATTGGTTGTATGGCTATTTGATGTCTATGAGCAGCGTCACTCAGTAAGAGGTCTATACAGCAGCCTCGGCATCTCCTATGTGATATCCATACAGCAGCCACAGCGTCTCCTATGTGAGGTCTATACTGCAGCCTTGACAACTTCTATGTGATATCTATACAGCAGCCTCGGCGTCTCCTATGCGAAGTAAGCAACAGCATAGGTGTCTCCTATGCAAAGTACGCAGCAGCCTCGGCATCGTCTATGCAAAGTACGCAGCAGCCTCAGCATCTCCCATGCAAAGTACACAGCAGCCTAGCCGTCTCCTATGCAAAGTAGTCAGCAGCCTCGGCGTCTCCTATGCAAAGTAGTCAGCAGCCTCGGCATCGTCTATGCAAAGTACGCACCAGCCTCAGCATCTCCTATGCGAAGTATGCAGCAGCATCGGCGTCTCCTATGCGAAGTATGCAGCAGCATCGGCGTCTCCTATGCGAAGTATGCAGCAGCATCGGCGTCTCCTATGCGAAGTATGAAGCAACCTCGGCGTCTCCTATGCGAAGTATGAAGCAACCTCGGCGTCTGTGAAGCTTGCAGCAGCATCGGCGTCTCCTATGCGAAGTATGAAGCAACCTCGGCGTCTCCTATGCGAAGTATGAAGCAACCTCGGCGTCTGTGAAGCTTGCAGCAGAATCGGCATCTCCTATGTGAAGTATGCAGCAGTCTCGGTGTCTCCTATGTGAAGTATGCAGCAGTCTCAGCGTCTCCTATGTGATGTATACAGCAAAACTCTCACTGCTTGTGTTCTATAAATGTTACTTGAGCAGTGATGACTTTCCCACTTTGTGGAGGCCTGCAGTGTAATAAACAATTGTGTTGAAAACAACTTAGAAAAGTTATCACTGCAAAGAGGCAACCAGGCTCCATAATAATGCAAACTATGAAAAGCAGTTACGAGTGGCAACTAGTGATGGGCGAGCTCGTGGATGTTCGATCCACCTGAACATCTAAAAATAAGTTTGGTTCAGATACCTGAACCCTATACAGATGAATAGGGGGTCCGAACATACGTTGTTTGCCACGCTGTCATCTACATGAGAGTGCGGCAAACACAGGCTCTGATCGCCAGTAAGATCATTAGTTTTCACGCAGCAAGTGGTGCCGTAAGTGAGGTGACCGGGATTCATCAGATTTGAACTCCGGCGAACTTTCTGACGGCAGCTCAGCGCTAGACACTTATGGGGATAGCAGTTGCATCACTGATGTGACCGCTATCCAAATCATCCTGATAGTCGTGGGGCAGAATGGATTACTGTATTTTTCGGATTATAAGACGCACCGGACCATAAGACGCATCCTAAATTTTCAGGAGGAAAAGAGAGAGAAAAACAAATAATGTGTCAAATGGGGGTCTGTCTTACAGTCCGAATTCAGCTTACCGGGGGGGGGGGGGGGAAGTCACAGGGGGTGTTTCCTGGTCCAGCGATATGACTCCCATCCCAGACCGATGCGGCAGGTTCGGCGGTGCTAGTGGTGCGGGGGCTCCACTGACATTTTCTGGAAGCCTGGAGCCCTCGCACATTCATTGCTGCAATGCGGTGGCATCCGGGAAATCCCATCCCAGGCTGGTGCGGCAGGTTTGGCGGTGCTCTGTGGTGCAGGGGCTCCGTCGGCATTTTGTGAAAGCCTGGAGGCCCCCCGCACATCCATTGCTGCGATGCGGTGGCCTCCAGGAAAATGGCCGCCAGGGGCAGCGCATGCTCTAATTGAGATCTTGGGAGACGAGATCTCAATCTGAGCATGCGCCTCCCCTGGCGGCCATTTTCCTGGTGGCCACAGCATTGCAGCAGATTGAAATCTCGGCAACGAGATCCCATCCCGAGATCTCGGGAGACAACATCTTGTTGCCGATATCTTAATCTGAGAATGCGCCATCCCCAGCGGCCATTTTCCCGGAGGCCACCGCATCACAGCAATGGTTGTGCAGGGGGCCTCCGGGCTTTCACAAATGCTGGCGAAGCCCCCCCAGCACCACCGAGCACCGCCGATTCTGCAGCACCAGTATGGGAAGGGAATGTGATCATCGCCCTGTAGCGTCGGACCGGGAGCGCTGCAGAATCGCCCGACTCCTGCTGTTGCCACACTACTTTTAAGCATACTCCGACTATAAGACGCACCCCCATTTCCCCCAAAATTGTTTGGGGAAAAAGTGCGTGTTATAGTCCGAAAAATACGGTATCTTCACGTCGGACAGATGAGGGATATGGTTGTTTATTATTTTTCTTTTTTACAGGGGACATGGGCATTGGCGTATTAGGCGTAAGGTGAGTATTATGTTTATTAGTTTCTGTTTTTTACAGGTGACATGGGCTTCAATGGATTAGGCGTAAAGTGAGTATAACAATATAACTGCTTTTTCATTTTTATTTCAAATAAAGGACTTTATTTTTGCTGTGTATTTTTAACAATCTAACTTATAGACACCTCTCCAATACTAACCCCTGTATTTATCGTCAGCTGAAAATACAAAGCTGACAACCCCACAAATATTACCCCTCTTGCCACCGCACCAGGGCAAGATGGCAGATCAAGGCTAAATGTCAGATTTGGTGCATCTCACTGAGGAGTCATTTCTGGGGAGGTTTAGGGCCCCGTCACACATAGCGATCTCGCTAGCGAGATCGCTGCTGAGTCACAAGTTTTGGGACGCAACAGCGATCTCACCAGCGAGATCGCTGTGTGTGACAGTGATCAGCGACCGGCCCCCCTGCCGGTATCACTGATCGCTCTTGGAAAGCCCTGGACATTTCTTTGATCGCTGGTCTCCCGCTGGCCCTCATGCATCGTTGCGTGTGACAGGCGGGAGACCAGCGATCCGCTGGTAACTAAGGTAAACGCAGGGTTTCTAAGCACCGTGCGGTGCTTAGAAACCCTCTGTGTACCTTAGTTACCAGTGCGCTGATGCAGGGAGCTGGTAACTAAGGTACACATCGGGTTTCTAAGTGACACACGTCCCTTAGAAACCCGATGTGTACCTTAGTTACCAGCTCCCTGCATCAGCGCGCTGGTAACTAAAGTACACAGCGACGCCGGGCGCTCGGCGTCATTGGTGCTGATCGCAAGTGAAGCTGTCTGTTTGACAGCTCACCAGCGATCACATAGTGACTCATCAGCGATCCTGACATGTTGATATCGTTGTCGGGATCGCTGGTGAGTCGCTATGTGTGACGGTACCCTTAGAGCTGATGTTTTAATATGGGAGGGAGCCAATAATCATGGCCCTTCCAAGGCTATTGATATCAGCCCACAGCTGTCTGTTCAGCCTTTGCAGGTTATTGAATATAGAGAGGACTTCATGTCATTTATTTGGAGGGGGAGGGTCACCCCTATAATAACCAGTTAAGCAAAAAGATGTGAGATGATATTAATAGCCTGGGAACCTTTATGGCTGTTGGCCCGTTCCCAAAATATTAACATCATCCGCCCTCAGCTTTCCCTCTGGTGCTCAGAAAATGATGGGGGACCACATACCATTTGTTTCATTTATTTTTTTTTATTTATTAACAAGTACAGGAAAATACACACCCAAGGAAACCTTAGTTCACAGGTTTCAAATGCTCTAGCAGCTGTTAACTCCTTTAACCTTAAAATGTCTCTCAAAGTTTTCCATGAGGTTTCCGGGCCTCACAGCTGCCGGGAGACTCGGTGGCTATGAACTCTGGTAACCTGAAGGTTAACCGAGTTCAAGCCACTGGGTCTCACAATAGCTTCAGTGCCGGACTGTTCAATGGTGGAGTGCCAGACTCGCAGGAGTTCATCAGTCCGGCACTTGCAAAGCAAGAGAAACAGTTGCTATGATGTGACCTTACTGTTCTTGTTAATAAATTAAAAAAATATTGTTAATAAGCTAGGAACGGGCCAATAGCCATAATGGTTCCCAGGCTATTAATATCAGCACCCAGCTTTTTGTTTAGCCTTAGCTGGTAATTATATTGTAGATCCCCCCCCCTTCCAAAAAATGATATAGGGTCCCTCTACATTCAATAACCAGGAAAGGCTAAACAGACAGCTGCAAGTTGATATTAATAGTCTAGGGAAGGGCCATTATTATTGCCCCCCTCCCAGACAAAAAACATCACGTCTACACACTGAAGCAACAACTGCTTTCCTCTACTCCATAGCACAGCATGTTGTGATGCCTCAGTTTCATGTACAATTATGACAGACGGGTGGGAGAAGCCAAATCACTCTTTAGATAAATGCGCAGACATACACTAGATGGCAGCACTGAAAATTAGAAGGAATAACAGACATAAGAAAGGTGGACAGGAGAAGGGAAAGAATAAGCATGGATAGGGGATAACTTTGAAACTTTGTACAATTCCACTTAAAGATTTTTGATCTATAGCCACCTAATTCTAAGGTCAGGGGGATCCTGACAGCCGGCTCCCCTTAATCATAGCCCCTAGATTATTAAAAAGCTTCGCCTGCTTCCGTTTACGCAATTGAATACAACAGTGACCGTCACTACATGGGAATAGGATCATCACGATTGTCGGCTTTTACGACGGAGCCCACTGTGTTCTTTCTAATTATTAGTGTACCATATAATATTGATTTGGAATCATCTCAGTTGATGAAATATATTAATGTTTTGAAGTTTCAATAACGAATTCTTTATATTATGTATACCTTCAACTTACACTTATTACAAATTACACACTCCTCCTTGGATAAAAATACTCTTCAAAAATACTAAAAGGAGTATATTTACCCTTCTTTAAAAAATGTAGTGTGACCTGTGCTGACAGTTATTCAGTTACTGCACAACGGTATTCTTATATAGAAGCTGTACAGCCATGTTATTCAGTAACTGTATGAAGGTAATCGTAGTGTTTTTACATCACTGTACAGTAGTACCGTGCATTTACAGTATGTCAGTGTTATTTCTTGTCAGATGTCATTTCAATTTTTACCTAATTCAACAAAATATCAAGAATTCTGCCCATACTCGTTAGTGTCAGTGACATTCAACTGTCAATATGTTGTAAAGTGTGTGGCTCTGAAAACTCAATATAATACACTGGGCCTAAGCAGCAAATATTTTAGGACCCTACCAACGTCCCTGGCGACTGCGATGCCTGTCACCCGGCTCACACTGACAGGAACATAATCATTCTTGCAGTGTGTAGTGCTGAGCTACCATGAAAAGTTCACCAGAGTTCAATGCTGATGAATCCTGGTGATCTCAATTACGGCACAGCTCGCTGTGTGAGAACTTTCTCATGCAGCGAGCGGTGCCATAATTGACGTCACCAAGATTCAACAGGTTTGAACTCCGGTGTACTTTCTCACGGCAGCGCAGCACTACACACTGCAGGAGCGATTATGCTCCTGTGTGTGTCAGTGTGTTATGGCTGGCGGGGATAGTGGTTGCATCACTCATGTGACCTCTATCCAAATCATCCGGACCGTAGTGCGACAGTATGGATTATCTTCACATCGGAGAGGAGAGGGATATGGTTGTTTATTATTATTATTCTTTTATAGGTGACATGGGCTTCAATGGATTAGGAGAAAGGGGAGTATAGATGTGCTTTTTTTATTTTTGTTTCAAATAAAGGAGTCTGTGTGTTTCTTTCAATTAAAGGATTTTACTCTGGCTGTGCCTTTTTTTTTTTTTTTACAATCTATGGGCTCATTCACACTTGCAATGAAATCAGACGAATGTAATCCAATTAAAAATCGGATTGCATTCAGTCTAATGTTATTCTATCATTGAGTGGTCATCTGCAAGTTTTTTTTCAGCTCGGATCGGATCACAATCGGACAGGAAAAAAGATTGCAGCATGCTGCAATTGTAATCGGATCGCATCCAGCAATACAAGTCAATGGGTGTGAGAAAAAAAAAAAAAAACACGCACAGCACTTGGACCATGTGAGTGCTGTCTCATTTATACACACCGATCTCCTTTGAAAAGCTGGCAATTCATCTGCCACATACAGTAAAATCACAGCGTGACCCGACAGAATAGGATAGATAGAATAGATATATACACATAGAATACGTAGATGTTAGTGACACATACATATACAGTATATGTACAGTATACATATTACATAGAAGAAAAGCCGGCAATTCAGCAGCCATGTACTGTAAAATTACAGCAGGAGCTGACAGGATAGAATAGCTGGATTACTTACAGTATATACACATAGAATAGATAGATATACAGATGTCAGTGACATACAATTACTACGGTGTGTGTGCAGCTTACTGTACATGTATTTAATTATTTAAAGATTATTTTTCTGAAAAAAATGGTATGGGCTCCCTCGTAATTTTCTTAAAGCAGAGGGAAAGAAGATGGGGGCAGATGTTTATAGCCTTCCCAGGCTATTAATATCAGCTCACAGCTGTATATTTAGCCTTTATTGGCTATTAAAATTGGGGACCATCTAAAAAAAATGAAGTATGTTCCCCCAATAATTAAAGGGAATCTGTCACCTATTTTTTCCCCTATGAGATGTGGTCATTCTGTAATGCTGTAGATAAGCACCCGATGTAACCGGAAAGATAGAAAAACGAGTTATATTATTATATAATGCTGTAGATAAAAAAAAAAAAAAGCCCTGCCGTGCGCTGAAACAGTGGTTTCCCCCCCACATATGGGGTATCGGTGTACTCAGGAGAAATTGCAGAACAAATTGTACAAAGCAATTTCTCCTGTTACCCTTATGAAAAAAAAGATCTGGGAAAAATTTCATTTTTTGATTTTCATGGCGCCACGCTATAAGGCTACGTGCACACGCTGCGGAATGGGGTGCGGATTTGGCCGCGCGGATTTTTTAAAATCCGCAGGTAAATCCGCAGGTCAAAAGACCTGCGGTTTCACCATCTCCACAATGGTGGAGATAGGAAACCACTGCGGATTCCGCAGAAAGAATTGACATGTCAATTCTTTCTGTGGTTTCAAAACCGCAGGAAAACCGTGAAGAAAAATCCGCACCGTCTACACTGCGGTTTTTTATTCCCATAGCGAATAATGGTACTGTACACCGCAGCAAAAACTGCTGCGGGCCTGCAGCGTCCAAATCCGCTGCGGAACCGCAGCAGAATCCGCAGCGTGTGCACACACCCTTAACATCTGTGAAGCACCTGTGGGCTCAAGGTGCTCAATACACATCTAGAATCAATCACTAACCTCAGGGAGACCAGTCAAAGAAAACACTGCGGCAGCCGGCAAAGGCGCTCAATCAGTGAAATCCTAGGTGCAATGCTCCCTGGGAAATACAAATATGCAAATAAAGTCCGTGGAGCCTCATTTAAGAGTCTCAAACACGGGACTAGCCAGATCTTCCTCCAGGGAAGGACCCAGCCAAGGGGCGGCTCCTTTCGGAAACCACCATATTAAGTGGCCCTTCAAGTCAATATCCAGCTCTTTACGAGTTTACAGATATGACAAGGGAAATACCAATCCATCCACAGACATCACCACCTAGGATTTCACTGATTGGGCGCCTTTGCCAGCTGCCACAGTGTTTTATTTGACTGGTCTCCCTGAGGTCAGTGATTGTTTTGTGATGTTGGTCTACTAGGCATTGCTCCCACCTAGCCAGAATCCTACTCCACACTGATGGGGGGCAACACCCCGAAACAGCTGTCTGTGGATGGATACCTGGCCTTGGTATTTCCCTTGTCATATCTGTAAACTCGTAAAGAGCTGGATATTGACTTAAAGGGCTAGTCCCATGTTTGAGATTCTTAAATGAGGCTCCACGGACTTTATTTGCAAATTTCAATACACATCTAGATAAGTTCCCTAAGGGGTCTAGTTTCCAAAATGGTGTCACTTGTGGTTTCCACTGTTTAGGCACATTAATAGGTCTTCAAACGCGACATGGCGTCCGCTAAATAGTGCATGAAATTTTACAATGCCGTGCGCCCAAACAGTAAATTTCCCCCACATATGGGGTATCGGCATGCTCAGGAGCAATTGCACAACAAAATGTATGGTCTATTTTCTCCTGTTACCCTTGCGAAAGTAAAAAAAAATTAGGTCTATATGAAAATTTTAGTGAAAGAAAAGTAAATGATTATTTTTTCCTTCCAAATTCCAAAATTTCCTGTGAGGCACCTGAAGGGTTAATAAACTTTTTGAATGTGGTTTTGAGTACCTCGAAGGGTGCAGTTTTTAGAATGGTGTCACTTTTGGGTAGTTTCTGTCATGCACACCCCTCAAAGTCTCTTCAAATTTGATGTGGTCTCTAAAAAAAATGGTTTTGTAAAATTTGTTGAAAAAATGAGAAATCGCTGGTCAACTTTTAACCCTTATAACTTCCTAACAGAAAAAATTCTGGTTCCAAAATTGTGCTGGTGTAAAGTAGACATGTGGGAAATGTTATTAACTATTTTGTGCGATGAGTCTCTGATTTAAGGGCATAAAAAGTAAAAGTTGGAAAAGTGCAAAATTTTCGCCAAATTTCCCATTTTTTTTCACAAATAAACACATGTCATATCGAATAAATTTTACTGCTATCATAAAGTACAATATGTCACGAGAAAAGAACCTCAGAATCACCAAGATCCGTTAAAGCATTCCAGAGTTATTACCTTATAAAGGGACAGTGGTCAGAATTGTAAAAATTGGCCGGGTCAGAAAGGGGAAAACAGGCTGGGTCGAGAAGGGGTTAATAACCAGCAAAGACTATGCAGACAGCTGTGGGCTGACATTAACCCCTTTATGACCAAGCCTATTTTGACCTTAATGACCTGGCCATTTGCAATTCTGACCAGTGTCCCTTTATGAGGTAATAACTCAGGAACGCTTCAACGGATCCTAGCGATTCTGAGGCTGTTTTTTCGTGACGTATTGGGCTTCATGTTAGTGGTAAATTTAGGTTGATAAATTTTGCGTTTATTTGTGAAAAAATCAGAAATTTGGCAAAAATTTAGAAAATTTAGCCTCAGTTTTTTCATTTTCACATGGGCAACAGGATAAAATGAATGCTAAAATTTGTTGGGCAATTTCTCCTGAGTGCACAGATACCTCATATGTGGTCATAAACCACTGTTTGGGCACACGGCAGGGTCCCGAAGGGAAGGAGCGCTATTTGACTTTTTGAATGGAAAATAAGCTCCATTTATTATATAGAAGCTTATTATTAATATAATAAATAAGCTTTTAAATAGGAATTTAAAAGTTCAGCCTTCTCAACATCCTGTCTTACCATTTCATCATTTTCATCCTGTAAAAATCCTATAGCATCTTTGACTTTTCAAAAGACCTGCGGATTATCTGCGGTTTAGCCTGCGGTTTGGTCCTGCGGTTTCACCATCTCCACAATGGTGGAGATAGGAAACCGCTGCGGATTCCGCAGAAAGAATTGACATGTCAATTCTTTCTGCGGTTTCAAAACCGCAGGAAAACCGCGCGGATTAATCCGCACCGTCTACACAGCTGTTTTTGGTTGCGGAATCCGCAGCGTGTGCACATACCCTAATTCTGGCGTTTTGACTTTTTTTTCTCGCTATGCCGTTTAGCGATCAGGTTAATCCTTTTTTTTATTGATAGATTGGGCGATTCTGAACGCGGAAATACCAATTATGTGTATATAACATGGAGAAATGCAGCACTCACCCAGATGCAGTAAAAAACGGAGTACTTTATTATACCATTATAAGGTTAAAACAAGGTCCACAGGAACAGCAGGTGTGTAACGGTGGGCAGGGAAAGGAAGATGGACGACGGCAGTTTCGCGCGGCAAGCGCTTCAACGGGTCCAGCTATAGACTGAAATCTCTCATAAGACAAAAGGTATTTATTCTCCGCTCACCCAGCCTGACTTGACAGCTGCAGCCTGTACTGAGCAGTGAGATCTCAGCAGTTAGAGGAAGATTAGGGACACTGAGGAGCTGTCAATAAGGCAAAGAGGGTGGAGATTGAGTCAAATTTTCATAAAGGACTACACAGCCATTCTGAAATGGATTAAAAAAAAAAAAAAAAATACATACACCAGCCTCATCAGGTCTAAGATGTATTTAGTATTGTATGAAGTTAGTACTGTGAAATCTACTGACAGATCTGCTTTACTTCTCAGTATTGTGGAAGATTTTTGATAGAAATAAAATTAACCATCACTTTCATTCCAAAGTTAACTTTATAGGTAAGGTAAAAGACAAGCTCCTCACCTGTCAGCATGTAGGTTACCGCTATAAATGAAGTCCAGCATTGTCTGGAAAGCAGCTGCTGTCACTTCCTTCTGGTCAAGAAGAATGCTGCAGTCTAAGGCGTCCTTGAAACGGGCCCTGAAATAGTCACTAAAAGAAGCCAACACATTCCTATGAGCTTTGTACTGGATGTCACCGATCACAATGGTGCAGTCACACAGGAAGCCGGCCTCTTGCTGCGTCTTTAATTTGTCCAACAACCGTGTACAGTGCTCAAGACGGGCCATGATAGCGAGGCCTGGGATGTCTCACCTGGAAGAAGAGATCACAATGAACATATATACAGAAATTGGACAAAATAAAAGATTCTTTCATCAGTCTCCCAGCGTAAGATCAGTCCAAAAAATCCTGTTTTCAACCAAGTTCTGCAGAGACGCTGCTTTGGGGACCCGCCACCAGCTGTTGTGACATTTTGGGGACCTTCCCTTTTTAGTTAGTTAGGCCGGGATCACACATGTGAGAAACTCGGACAAGTCTCGCATCTTAATACCCGGCACTGCCGCCACCACTCGGATCGGAGTGCGCGGCTGCATAGAAATACATGCAGTCACACGCTCCACTCCGAGCGCCGGGTATTAAGATGCGAGACTCGTCCGAGTTTCTCACATGTGTGATCCCGGCCATAAATAGAGGCCTGAATCCATCATCTTAACGGACTGATCTCATGTCAGTAGCACATGTGATGGTGCTTTTGCAGCATGTACTTTCTTTGTGTAAAAAAGATTCCTAAACCAAAAACTAGAATTGAAAAACATACTTTGTACCGGTGTTTATGGCTGGATCATCTTAGACCTTTTTCACATTTCCGTTTTTTGACGTCAGTGTAAATCCGCCAGAATGTGAAAAAACGGACCCGTTTCCGTTGTGGCACAAACAGAGGCCACCGGATCCGTTTTTTTTTTATGGATCCGCATTATCAGATAGTGGTGGAAATTTAAAGGAACACGAGCCAGGAAAAAAGAGAAAGGAGAGAGAGAGATTTTTCTGCCGCCAGAACGGAATTTGGGGTTCGATTACTGGCAAGGAAATTCTTCCGAGCATGCTCAGTGTCAAAAAACAGATCCGTTGTCGGATTCTGTCAAAAACGGTTGGCAACGGATCCGCCGCCCATAGGCGATCATTATAACAAATGGTGGATAGCGACGGATCCGTTGCTATCTGCTATTTTGACGCAGACAAAAAACGTTTCATTGTCCGTCCACTGAAGTCAGCGGACGCCAAAAACCGGATCCAAAGGATGACCATCCGTCAAAATCCGCCGCTAATGCAAGTCAATGGGAAAAAAAAATGGAGAATCCGTTTTTTTTGCAAAACGGCAGATTTTGACTGATGGCAACAAACGGAAATGTGAAACAGGCCTTAGACAAACTCCTGAGTCTTGGCTGGTGAAATGTTGCGTAAAATGAGTACGATTTTACATGTTTATACTTGCATGTTTTACCCATTCATTTAAGAGGGGGAAAAGCGCTTTCAGCAGATATGAAAAAATGCAGTGTGTGAACAAGCCTCAAGACAAAGTGTATTCAGTCAGGCATGTATTTTAATGAGGTATTAAGAAGTGTCACAGTTATCTAAGGCTAGGTTCACATTAGCGTTTCAGTCCGCAGCGTGGTGATGTGTACTTCTTTCCTTAAGCTCCGCCTACTTCCGCATGCGTCCTGCGTACCTATCTTTACCTATCTTTAACATTGTGTACGCAGGGACATGCGTTGTATGCAGATGCGTCTGTCATTTTGACGTGCCTGGGTAACGCAAGAAAATGCAACGTGTTTGACGGGCATGTCAAAACGACCCACGCGGACACAATGTTAAAGATAGATACGCAGGACGCATGTGGAAGTAGGTGGAGCTTAAGGAAAGACGTCCGCAGCACCACGCTACGGAATGAAACGCTAATGTGAACCCGACCTAAGACTGCATACATACATGCTTACACCAATTAATGCACAAAGATTGGGCTCTGTTCATAGACATCTTGGGCTCCATTTTTGGAAGATCCATGCCCAATGTGATTCATGTAAAATACCAGTTCTATAAGATATGTAATGGATCTGTCAAGTTTGTGCTTTGTACTTGACAAAATGTCTCTGCCCGTCAAGAACATTCAGAAACCAACAGGAATGGAGCCATAATGTAATTGTGATCAGAGCGCGTGAAAAATCATCAGTTACGGCAGAAAAGAAGTGAATTAGGACAGCAGTGCTCCATCCAGTCTGTACATTTTATTATTAAACCTACAGGACAGAACATCCTAGAATTGTACAGGATCGGAGGAGCCATAGTCGCCTGTGTGACAACTCTCAATCCACATCTATGGGACCAGCAGCTCAGCTATTTCAGACAGTCCCATGGAAGTGAATGAGGCAGTGGGCACTGTACACACTGGGACTTGGGAGCCCCAGCCGCCACCTGTGTATAGAGGTTGCCTGTTATTGTCATTGACCTCTGAGGTGAGGACAGGACCTGTGGGGGCCACCAAACAGACAGGACAGGACGGCAGCTGTGGGGGCCACCACACAGACAGGACGGCAGCTGTGGGGCCACCACACAGGACAGGACGGCAGCTGTGGGGGCCACCACACAGACAGGACAGGACGGCAGCTGTGGGGGCCACCAAACAGACAGGACAGGACGGCAGCTGTGGGGGCCACCACACAGACAGGACGGCAGCTGTGGGGGCCACCACACAGACAGGACAGGACGGCAGCTGTGGGGGCCACCACACAGACAGGACAGGACGGCAGCTGTGGGGGCCACCACACAGACAGGACAGGACGGCAGCTGTGGGGGCCACCACACAGACAGGACAGGACGGCAGCTGTGGGGGCCACCACACAGACAGGACAGGACGGCAGCTGTGGGGGCCACCACACAGACAGGACAGGACGGCAGCTGTGGGGGCCACCACACAGACAGGACAGGACGGCAGCTGTGGGGGCCACCACACAGACAGGACAGGACGGCAGCTGTGGGGGCCACCACACAGACAGGACAGGACGGCAGCTGTGGGGGCCACCACACAGACAGGACAGGACGGCAGCTGTGGGGGCCACCACACAGACAGGACAGGACGGCAGCTGTGGGGGCCACCACACAGACAGGACAGGACGGCAGCTGTGGGGGCCACCACACAGACAGGACAGGACGGCAGCTGTGGGGGCCACCACACAGACAGGACGGCAGCTGTGGGGGCCACCACTCAGACAGGACGGCAGCAGTGGGGGCCACCACACAGACAGGACGGCAGCAGTGGGGGCCACCACACAGACAGGACGGCAGCAGTGGGGGCCACCACACAGACAGGACGGCAGCAGTGGGGGCCACCACACAGACAGGACGGCAGCAGTGGGGGCCACCACACAGACAGGACGGCAGCAGTGGGGGCCACCGCACAGACAGGACGGCAGCAGTGGGGGCCACCGCACAGACAGGACGGCAGCTGTGGGGGCCACCGCACAGACAGGACGGCAGCAGTGGGGGCCACCGCACAGACAGGACAGGATGGCAGCTGTGGGGGCCACCACACAGAACACGATGGCAGCTGTGGGGTCCGACTACCACACAGACAGGACAGGAGGGCAGCTGTGGGGGGGGGGGGGGTCACCACAGACAGGACAGGAGGGCAGCTGTGGGGGGGGGGTTACCACAGACAGGACGGCAGCTGTGGGGGGGGGTTACCACAGACAGGACAGCAGCTGTGGGGGGGGGGGGTCACCATACAGACAGGACGGCAGCTGTGGGGGGGGGGTCACCATACAGACAGGACGGCAGCTGTGGGGGGGGGTCACCATACAGACACAGGACGGCAGCTGTGGGGGGGGGTCACCATACAGACACAGGACGGCAGATGTGGGGGGGGGGGTTACCACAGACAGGACAGCAGCTGTGGGGGGGGTCACCATACAGACCGGAGGGCAGCTGTGGGGGGGGGGGTCACCATACAGACAGGAGGGCAGCTGTGTGGGGGGGGGGGGTCACCATACAGACAGGACGGCAGCTGTGGGGGGGGTCACCATACAGACACAGGACGGCAGCTGTGGGGGGGGGTCACCATACAGACACAGGACGGCAGCTGTGGGGGGGGTCACCATACAGACACAGGACAGCAGCTGTGGGGGGGGGGGGGGGGGTTACCACAGACAGGACAGCAGCTGTGGGGGGGGGGTCACCATACAGACAGGAGGGCAGCTGTGGGGGGGGGGGTCACCATACAGACAGGAGGGCAGCTGTGGGGGGGGGGTGTCACCATACAGACAGGAGGGCAGCTGTGGGGGGGTGTCACCATACAGACAGGAGGGCAGCTGTGGGGGGGGGTTACCACAGACAGGACAGCAGCTGTGGGGGGGGGGCCACCATACAGACAGGAGGGCAGCTGTGGGGGGGGTCACCATACAGACAGGAGGGCAGCTGTGGGGGGGGGGGGGGAGGGTCACCATACAGACAGGAGGGCAGCTGTGGGGGGGGGGTGTCACCATACAGACAGGAGGGCAGCTGTGGGGGGGGTGTCACCATACAGACAGGAGGGCAGCTGTGGGGGGGGGTTACCACAGACAGGACAGCAGCTGTGGGGGGGGGCCACCATACAGACACAGGACGGCAGCTGTGGGGGGGGTCACCATACAGACAGGAGGGCAGCTGTGGGGGGGGTCACCATACAGACAGGAGGGCAGCTGTGGGGGGGGGGGGTCACCATACAGACAGGATGGCAGCTGTGGGGGGGGGGTTACCACAGACAGGACAGCAGCTGTGGGGGGGGGGTCACCATACAGACAGGAGGGCAGCTGTGTGGGGGGGGGTCACCATACAGATAGGACGGCAGCTGTGGGGGGGGGGGGGGGGTCACCATACAGATACAGGACGGCAGCTGTGGGGGGGGGGTTACCACAGACAGGGCAGCAGCTGTGGGGGGGGGGGGGTCACCATACAGACAGGACGGCAGCTGTGGGGGGGGGACACCATACAGACAGGAGGGCAGCTGTGGGGGGGGGGGTCACCATACAGACAGGAGGGCAGCTGTGGGGGGGGGGGGGTCACCATACAGACAGGAGGGCAGCTGTGGGGGGGGGGGGGGTCACCATACAGACAGGACGGCAGCTGTGGGGGGGGGGGAGGGTCACCATACAGACAGGAGGGCAGCTGTGGGGGGGGGGGTCACCATACAGACAGGAGGGCAGCTGTGGGGGGGGGGGTCACCATACAGACAGGAGGGCAGCTGTGGGGGGGGGGTCACCATACAGACAGGAGGGCAGCTGTGGGGGGGGGTCACCATACAGACAGGAGGGCAGCTGTGGGGGGGGGGGGGGTCACCATACAGACAGGAGGGCAGCTGTGGGGGGGGGTCACCATACAGACAGGAGGGCAGCTGTGGGGGGGGGGGCCACCATACAGACAGGTCGGCAGCTGTGGGGGGGGGGGTCTCCACACAGACAGGAGAGCAGCTCTGGCGACCACCACACAGTGAGCACAGGTCATAGCGGGCAGTGTTTACACTGTGTCCCCGCAGCGAGGATAACCCCCAACATCAGCGCCGCTCACCTCACCAGTCAGCCATTGTTGTAGCAGGAATGGCGTAACGGGGTGACGTCACTGGAGCTCATTAACTCTTGGATCCTCGGGAGCAGTGCTGCTGGCTGTGCAGTGTAGTGTAGAGCAGAGAGCGGCATCTCTGGTGGAGACACAGTGTATAGGCACGTGACCGGCACAAGAAGCACCCGGGCACATACGCACAGCGCTATACATGGTAATACAAGGGTTAAACACCGGAGATGGAGACGGAGTGAAAACAGAAGTGAGAAATGAAGGAACAATAAGAAAAAGTAATTAAAATTAAAAAAAATGCAGGGTAGATAAAAACATGTTTCCGCCCGGTTTCGAACCGGGGACCTTTCGCGTGTTAGGCGAACGTGATAACCACTACACTACGGAAACCTCCATGTATATGGTGCTGAAGGCTGTGTACAGAAGCCAGAGCCCGCTCAATGTAGCTATACATAGTCTGTCACATGCGGAATTCTACCTTTTTATTCCTCAAGGCCTCTTTCAGGCTGTGTGCACACGCTGCGGATTTTTGTCAATTCTTTCTGCGGATTGAAAACCGCAGATAATCCGCGCGGAAAATTCCGCACCGTCTGCACTGCGGTTTTTGATTCCCATAGGGAATCATGGTACTGTACACCGCAGCAGTTGCGGGTCCGCAGCAGCCAAAACCGCTGCGGAACCGCAGCAAAATCCGCAGCGTGTGCACACAGCCTTAGGGTTAGGGCTAGGGTTAGGGCTAGGGTTAGGGCTAGGGTTAGGGCTCAGATTAGGGTTAGGGGTGTGTTGGGGTTAGGGTTGGAGTTATAATTGGGGGTTTCCACTGTTTGGGCACATCAGGGGCTCTCCAAATGCAACATGGCGTCTGATCTCAATTCCAGCCAATTCTGAGTTGAAAAAGTCAAATGGTGCTCCTTCCCTTCCAAGCTCTGCCATGCGCCCAAACAGTGTTTTACCCCCACATGTAGGGTATCAGCCTACTCAGGACAAATTGCAAAACAATTTTTGGGGTCCAATTTCTCCTGTTACCCTTAGGAAAATAAAAAATTGGGGGCAAAAATATCATTTTTGTGGAAAAAAATGATTTTTTTATTTTCACGTCCGAGTGTTATAAACTTCTGTGAAGCACTTGGGGGTTCAAAGTGCTCACCACACATCTAGATAAGTTCCGTGGGGGGTCTAGTGTCCAAAATGGGGTCACTTGTGGGGAGTTTCAATAGTTTAGGTACATCAGGGGCTCTCCAAACGCACATGACACCCGCAGACCATTCCATCAAAGTCTGCATTCCAAAACGTCACTGCTTCCCTTCCGAGCCCCGACGTGTGTCCATACAGTAGTTTTCTCCCACATATGGGGTGTCAGCGTACTCAGGCCAAATTGGACAACAACTTTTGGGGGTCCAATTTCTCCTGTTACCCTTGGGAAAATGAAAAAATTGGGGACTAATTGATCATGTTTCTAGAAAAAATACGATTTTTTTATTTTCATGCCCTGGCATTATAAACTTCAGTGAAGCCCTTGGGGGTTCAAAGTGCTCACCTCACATCTAGATAAGTTCCTTAGTGGGTCTAGTTTTCAAAATGGGGTCATTTGTGGGGGGTTTCCACTGTTTAGGTACATTAGGGGCTCTCCAAAGGCAACATGACACCCGCAGACCATTCCATCAAAGTCTGCATTCCAAAACGTCACTACTTCCCTTCCGAGCCCCAACGTGTGCCCATACAGTAGTTTTCTCCCACATATGGGGTATCAGCATACTCAGGACAAATTGGACAACAACTTTTGGGGTCCAATTTCTCCTGGTACCCTTGGGAAAATAAAAAAATGGTGACTAAAAGATCATGTTTGTGGAAAAAATACGAATTTTTTATTTTCACGCCCGGGCGTTATAAACTTCTGTGAAGCACTGGGGGGTTCAAAGTGCTCACCACACATCTAGATAAGTTCCTTGGGGGGTCTAGTTTACAAAATGGTGTCATTTGTGGGGGGTTTCCACTGTTTAGGTACATTAGGGGCTCTCCAAAGGCAACATGACACCCGCAGACCATTCCATCAAAGTCTGCATTCCAAAACGTCACTACTTCCCTTCCGAGCCCCGACGTGTGCCCATACAGTAGTTTTCTCCCACATATGGGGTATCAGCATACTCAGGACAAATTGGACAACAAATTTTGGGGTCCAATTTCTCCTGGTACCCTTGGGAAAATAAAAAAATGGTGACTAAAAGATCATGTTTGTGGAAAAAATGCAAATTTTTTATTTTCATGCCCGGGCGTTATAAACTTCTGTGAAGCACTGGGGGGGTCAAAGTGCTCACCACACATCTAGATAAGTTCCTTGGGGGGTCTAGTTTACAAAATGGTGTCATTTGTGGGGGGTTTCCACTGTTTAGGTACATTAGGGGCTCTCCAAAGGCAACATGACACCCGCAGACCATTCCATCAAAGTCTGCATTCCAAAACGTCACTACTTCCCTTCCGAGCCCCGACATGTGCCCATACAGTAGTTTTCTCCCACATATGGGGTATCAGCATACTCAGGACAAATTGGACAACATCTTTTGGGGTCCAATTTCTCCTGGTACCCTTGGGAAAATAAAAAAATGGTGACTAAAAGATCATGTTTGTGGAAAAAATACGAATTATTTATTTTCACGCCCGGGCATTATAAACTTCTGTGAAGCACTGGGGGGGTCAAAGTGCTCACCGCACATCTAGATAAGTTCCTTAGGGGGTCTAGTTTCCAAAATGGTGTCATTTGTGGGGGGTTTCCACTGTTTTGGTGCATCAGGAGTTTTCCAAACGCGACATGGTGTCCGATCTCAATTCCAGCCAAAAACGTCAAATGGCGCTGCTTCCCTTCCGAGCTCTGCCATGCGCCCAAATAGTGGTTTACCCCCACATGTGGGGTATCAGCGTACTCAGAACAAATTGCACAATAACTTTTACGGTCCTGTTACCCTTGGAAAAATAAGAATTGAGGGTGAAAAGATCATTTTTGTGGAAAAAATATGATTTTTTAATTGTATGGCTTTATGTTATAAACTTCTGTGAAGCCCATGGGGGTTCAAAGTTCTCACCACACATCTAGATAAGTTCCTTGGGGGGTCTAGTTTCCAAAATGGTGTCATTTGTGGGGGATTTCCACTGTTTTGGTACATCAGGGGTTTTCCAAACGCGACATGGTGTCCGATCTCAATTCCAGCCAAAATGTCAAATGGCGCTGCTTCCCTTCCGAGCTCTGCCATGCGCCCAAATAGTGGTTTACCCCCACATGTGGGGTATCAGCGTACTCAGGACAAATTGCACAATAACTTTTAGGGTCCTGTTACCCTTGGGAAAATAAAAATTGGGGTGAAAAGATCATTTTTGTGGAAAAAATATGATTTTTTAATTGTACCGCTGTACGTTATAAACTTCTGTAAAGCCCTTGTGGGTTCAAAGTTCTCACCACATATCTAGATAAGTTCCTTGGGGGGTCTAGTTTCCAAAATGGGGTCACTTGTAGGGGGTTTCCACTGTTTAGGTACATCAGGGACTCTCCAAACGTGACATGGCGTCCGATCTGAATTCCAGCCAATTTTGCATTGAAAAAGTCAAACGGCGCTCCTTCCATTCTGAGCTCTGCCATGCGCCGAAACAGTCGTTCCCCCCCACAAATCAGGTATCAGCGTACTCAGGACAAATTGCACAATAACTTTTGCAGTCCAATTTCTCCTGTTACCCTTGGTAAAATAAAAAAAATTGAACCTGAAGTATTTTTTTTGTGAAAAAAAGTTAGGTGTTCATTTCTTTTTAAATATTCAAAAAAATTCCTGTGACGCACCTAATGGGTTAATAAACTTCTTGAATGTGGTTTTGAGCACCTTAAGGGGTTCAGTTTTTAGAATGGTGTCAAATTTGGGTATTTTCTATCATATAGACCCCTCAAAGTGGCTTCAAATGTGATGTGGTCCTAAAAATAAAATGGTGTTGTAAAAATGAGAAATCGCTGGTCAACTTTTAACCCTTATAACTTCCTAACAAAAAAAAATTTTGGTTCCAAAATTGTGCTGATGTAAAGTAAACATGTGGGAAATGTTACTTATCAAGTTTTTTGTGTGCCGTATCTCTGTGATTTAAGGGCATAAAAATTCAAAGTTGGAAAATTGCAAAATTTTCAAAATTTTTGCCAAATTTCCATTTTTTTCACAAATAAACGCAAGTTATTTGAATGAAATTTTACCACTAACATGAAGTACAATATGTCACGAGAAAACAGTGTCAGAATCACCGGGATCAATGGAAGCGTTCCAGAGTTATGACCTCATAAAGGTACAGTTGTCAGAATTGTAAAAATTGGCCCGGTCATGAACGTGCAAACCACCCTTGGGGGTGAAGGGGTTAAGGGTATGTGCACACGGTCAGGAACGGCTCAGGATTTGGCGCAGGTGAAATCACCAGATTCAAATTGAATCTGGTGGTGAAATCCACCAAATCTGCAGCTGAGGTCACCTGCATTTTTATATGCCTTTTGATGCGTTTTTTCATTGCATGCGTTTTTGATGCGTTATTTCATTGCATGCGTTTTTGATGCGTTATTTCATTGCATGCGTTTATTTTGTCACTTGAAGTAAAGCTAATTGAAAGTTGGCTTCAGGGTAGGAAAAAAAGTGATATCCTGTTTGCAGATATATTGAGGTATGTTCTCACGGTCAGTAAATGCTGCGGATTGGACAATGCTTACATCTGCAGCGTCAAACCTGCAGCATCCAGCTGTTACAGCATAGTGGATGGGATTTCAAGAACTCCCATGTCCACTATGCGTGCACGGTTGCCTCCGGCTTACCTGTGGAGACAGACATGCGGCGCGTCTTTCCCGACCGCAGCATGTCAATTTATATAGCGGAGACGCTCAATCTCCGCTGCATAAATTACCTATTCACTATCATTAGATGCGGTAAAACTGCATTATCTTCTTAGTCACATGCGTATTAAGTGCGGGAACGCAGCTTACTACACATGTGTACTAATTTAAATAATGTACCTTGTTTCAGTTGGAAGTAAAGCAGCTGATCATGAGAACTGCCATGCACGTGGCCGCCGGGAACGGGGTTGTCTCCGGTCACTAGCCAAGTTCACACAATCAGCTGACCGCGAGAACTGCAGTGCACGTGACTGCTGGGGACCGAGCTATCTCCGGTGATAATCTTCAAGCTCAGCTGTGTTCTGGATGTCAGGGTGAGTGGTGGCATAATGCCACTGTTCAGCATGCCATCCGGATGTAGCAGAGCTGGACTCTTCGTGGGATAGTATGTATATCTTATTGGCGGACAGGTAAGGCTATTGTTGCCTTTTTATTTTAATTATCTTACAGAAGACAAGGGCATCGGTGGAATAGGCGATGCAGTAAGTATGGTTTATTTAAGCTCTATTAAAGGAATGTGCGTCATTATTTCAATTAAAAGACTTTATTCTGGGTGTCTGTGTCTTTATTTATCATATAACTCTAGGATTAGTAATGGATAGGTGTCTTATAGACGCCTCTCCATTACTAATCCATGGGCTTGATGTCACCTGACAATACAAAGGTGACAGCAATCCAACAAATACGAACTCCACTTGCCATCGCTACAGGGCAAGTGGGAAGAGCCGGGTAAAGTGCCACAATTGGTGCTTTTTTGGATGAGCCAATTGTGAGGCGGCTGCTATTTTTAGGCTGGAGAGGGCCAAAATCCATGGACCTCACCAGACTGAGAATACCAGACCTCAGGTGTCTGCTTTATCCTTGGCTGGTTAACAAAAATAGGGGGACCGCACACTATTTTTTTGGGAGGGAATCCCACTATTTTTGCAAACCATGGTATTATCAGGCTGGTAAGGTTCATGGTTATTTGATCCTTACCAACTTTCCTCCACTTTCTGTGTCGTGTACATCCGGCTGTGTCACGAGATTCACCATTATGTAAATTAGTACACATGCATAGTAAGCTGCACTTCCCGCAGTTAATACACATGTGTGTCACGCCGTCTCTGCATACTCACCCGGCCATCGCTCCCACGCCGCAGCCCCTCGCTGCCAGACAGCCACGGCGGTCACCTCTGACAGGCGCGCAGCCGACAGCGTCTTTGCATGCAATGCGCATGCGCCATAGGCCACAGCCACGCCTCCCTTCTGCTTCTTGTGCTCCGGCTATGCCCTGACCCGGAAGCACCCCCTGACCAATGGCAGACCAGACAGGGGCATATCAGGCCGCTTCCCCCTGAGGGAGGCGTCTGATCGTTGTGTTTCCTAGCACACTGGGCCTCGCTTCTTCTTGTGCTCTCTGCATTCTCACAGTCCCATTCTCGTGTGCTCCCTGCACCAGCCTCGCAGTCCAGCTATCCGTGTCCCCTGCTATACTCCAGTCCTGCCTCCAGTGTTCCTGTTCCATCCTGCTCCAGTCCTTCCGTCCTACTCCAGTTCTGCCTCCGGTGTTCCTGTTCCATCCTGCTCCAGTCCTTCCGTCCTACTCCAGTCCTGCCTCCGGTGTTCCTGTTCCATCCTGCTCCAGTCCTTCCGTCCTACTCCAGTCCTGCCTCCGGTGTTCCTGTTCCATCCTGCTCCAGTCCATCCGTCCTACTCCAGTCCTGCCTCCGGTGTTCCTGTTCCATCCTGCTCCAGTCCTTCGTCCTACTCCAGTTCTGCCTCCGGTGTTCCAGTTCCATCCTGCTCCAGTCCTTCCATCCTCCTCTAATCCTGTCTCCTGTGTTCCTGCCCCAGCCATCCCTCCACGTTCTAGTCTACTGTCTTACTCCATTCCTGTCTCCTGTGTTCCAGCTCTGTCCTGTCATCTACACTTCAGTCCCTCCACGTTCTAGTTTACAGTCTTACTCCACTCCTGTCTCCTGTGTTCCAGCTCTGTTCTGTCATCTACACTTCAGTCCCACACTCCTACTCCAGTCCATCCTGAGCCGCCCCTCTCGGTACCGGCTACCATGGTACTCGAACCCCTGGGCCTGCTCCTAACGGTCCCTGTATAGGGGTCGGTTCCACCTGGCAGCCCGCCCGGGGCCCCTCGGTGCCACGGCCCAGAGGATCCACTCCTGGAGATTCCGGCTCCAGACCAGCCACGCTAACAATGTGACTAGGAAGACAATGCGGTTTTACCACATCAAATGATAGTGAATATAAATTGACATGCTGCGGTCTGTCTCCGCAGGTAAGCCGGAGCCATCCGTGCACGCATAGTGGGCATTTGATTTCTTGAAATCCCATCCACTATGCTGTAACATCTGGCCACTGTGAGTTGGACACTGCGGATGTACTCAGTGTCCAACCTGCAGCATTTGCTGACCGTGGGAACATACCCTAACAGTACAATATTGGCCCAATTCATCAAGACCGCCATTGTAAGTCTCACCAGTCTTGATGAGAGGCTGCTAAACTCAGATGCCCCTGTTTCATAGAGAGGAGCCCGCCATTCAGGAATGTGAAGCATCTGACAAGTGACGTGCACCTCTGTGCACCACATTGGAAATCTCCAATCCATACAGGTACTGGAGTTGTATTTCTGCAGCATGGATCACCACAGGTCATCATCGATTAGAGGGGCTGTGGCGTCACGCTCCTGCCCGCCCCACCTCAGCTTTGCCCATTTTGGCAGAGCTGGGAGAAATTGGCGTGAAGATGCCAAAATTCACAAAATGTAGGAACAACTCGGAGTTGCGCCTAAATTTTGTGACTTTTTAGACCTTTTACACCAGAATTCTATTGTGAAAGCTTTGATGAATCAGGACCTATGAATTTACATGGGGAATGAGGCTCTTCAGGCCTCTGTTTTTGAGATTGCTGGGGGTCCTAGTGGCCAGAACTCAAGTATAACTTCCTGATCACAGGGACCCCCAGCGATCCCAAAAACAGTGCCCCAAGGAGGTCCGAAAATCTAATTATACCCTTACAGCTGGGAGCTCACGATCCAGAAGTAACAGCGCTTTGGACGTAGTGCATGTCCGCTGCGTCCAAAGCGCTGCCTTCTTTTGAACACATTCCGCATGTGATCACTGAACCGTGCGGATTCACCACGTCCACTACATTTTACGGGTGAACTTTCTCTTACGGAGACTAGCAACCGAAAGATAACAAATTGGTATATCATGAACTATAAAACATAACCTTTAATGATTCCTTAAAAACCATACATCAAATCAAGACAAACATGTGCCAAAGTGCAATTGTGTAGTGCTCTATTTAAAAACAAACCGTTATGTACTTTATGAGGTACCATATGGCCCTAGACATTACCGTATTTCTTGTCCAAATATTTGTAAACCTGGACTCTCGGACCTTATGGGCCTTATATATATATATTCATATGCCAAAGGGCCTTTATGTCATCAAAATTATTACTTGTTAGACATATACTCAGCCCGTATACAAATAGCATAGCGTGTGTACAGCACCGGTCAAATGCATAATCACCTCATCAGCAATTTACCACTGAAGAAACTAAAACCGCTGTACTTATCTTTGGACGCTTCTATAAATAACGGATGATCAGGTAAAGTCCATCTGAAAACCCCAGAATCATGACCCGATCTCCAGATTTGTCACCCAACGCGTTTCATCAATGTCTGACTCATCAGGGGTATTGTGACATCTTTTTCTAGCGCATAGTTCGGCTATTGTGAGATAGCTGCCTTTTATAATTCGCGGCATACCGCGGCTTATTGCCGTTTCCGGTTGCCCCGTTCAGTACTTCCGGTTTGCGCATGACGCCGGCATCTGCTCAGGTAACTTGCCCCACTTCCTGGGTTTTCCTACGCAGGCGCCGCGCGTCATGTTGGGACAGGAACCGACCCTACCCTGCCCCACTTCCTGGGCATAACCGGGCCTGTCGGTCTGCATATCAAAATATTGCGTGATTGGTCTAAGCAGTCACCTGACCATCACGTACCATTAGGAGCCGCTCACTTTGTTTTACTACATCAATCTAATAGTGCGGCTTCATTTACTCAATCATAAAATGTTGATTACGTCCCCCTATCATTATTTATACGGGATCTGAATTATTAGGTCATTTTATGATTGCATAGGCGTTATGAATCAGTACAAAACGCCAACACCCATATTATGGACATTGTCAAGGATTATCTTGTGAAAAAAACAAATTCTTAACACCCCATCGTAGGGAAAGAAACAAAAAAAAAGGAAAAAGAAATATAATCAGGGTACCATCTGCAAATTATGTATAATGTGGAATTTGTTCAATTATTTTGTTGCATGCCTAATAGGGGATACCACCAACCTCCATGTATCTGTAGGAATTATAGAAAGGGTGCCCACTAAATCTGGCCCTAAATGTCCCTAACTGACTGTTCCCTACCTCACGCGGAGGTTGGCACCCTAAATTCCTGCGCAATGGCGCCCCCACTCCTCGTCGGCTCTCCCTGAACTAAAAAGCCCTATTGAAACTCCCTACAAGAAGGAAGAAAAGGATAGTGTCTCGTTCAGTCCTTTGGGATATACAGATTGTAATGAGAAAATCCAATATGCTTCTCTTTGGAGTATACGTTTATCCCAATCACCTCCTCTTGGATTTTGGGGAACCTTTTCTATGCCCATGAAGCTGACCGCCTTCACATCACCCTTATGTCTTTGATTGACATGAGTGGCTACCGGTGTATCACGTTTAAGAATTATATCTCTATGGTGTTCACCTACCCTCACCCTCAGCTCCCTCTTGGTCTTGCCGATGTATTCAAGGCCACAGCTACAGGTGATTTTATATACCACTCCTATTGATCTGCAGTTAATGAATTGACCAATACGGTAGATCTTTCCTGTGACATTGCTCTGAAATTCTTTACTTTGGTGAATAGAGGTACAATATTTACAGCTACCACATCTGTAACACCCTTTCGGCTGTGTACCTAACCATGTTGGGCTGTATGAGGTTTTCTGGGTATGATGGCTGCGGACCAACCTATCCCTCAAGGAGCGGCCCCTCCTAAATGTAATTTGTGGATTATCAGAGATCAAGCCTCAATCATGTTTGTCTTGATTTGATGTATGGTTTTTAAGGAATCATTAAAGGTTATGTTTTATAGTTCATGATATACCAATTTGCTACCTCCAAATATCTGACATTGGTTTGAGATACCCCTGCTATATATTTGTAATAGTTGGACATGGCAGGATTTCTTGTTACAGGAATAGACACCAATCAGTGGATCAATGAAGCGAAAGATGTATTTTCAGATGGTACCTATACACAGAAAAAGTACATACCCTCGTTCAGTGCTGCTTTTAAAGAGTTGACCAAGGTTTATAAAGAACAGGTCACTTCGTGGTGGGAGGTACAGAGCTTGGAAAGTTATATAAAAGCAGGAATAGTTCCCCGCCATCTTAGAATATCAATTAACTTTGGTTATAGATATAAGAATACAACACTATTGGCCAAATTAGAGAAAGAAGCAACCGATAGCTCATTGAAACTTATGAAAATACTCCTTGAGGAGGAGAAGTGTATGTTAAATAACATTAATGAACGTTTGAGAGAGCAGATAGAGGTTACGAAGAAATTTTCTGCAGAGGCCGAATTTACGGTGAAAGAATCTAGCCTACAAAACATTATAGAAAAATTTCAATATCATCTGAAAGAAAGGAAGCATAGATATTTTATCCGGGATTTACAAGAATTCAGGGATAATAAAGCATATTCAGTGTATTACGGAAAAACTAACAGATCGCAGGAGACAGATTTATCATCTTCAGAGGCTGAGTTTTCTGATTCAGAAACGAGGTACAAACTTGGAAGAGGGAGAGTAAGGGGAAGGGGGAGTTTACGTGCGGGGAGAGGATCTGGTCGAGGTTCCCCACAGAGGGATCATTTTTTAGACATAAGCTACCCATTAAGAAACAGGTTCAACGGCAGGAACCCCGTATAGACAATCATATAATTAACCTTTCCTCGAAATCCCTAAGTAAGGAACAGATGGTGGTTCTCAGTAAGGGGATGTCTTTTGTCCCAACATCAGATCTTGAATGTTTTGAAACGATTAAGGATTTACAGCTCTTCATTCGTAAACTTAAGTGGAAAAAACATTTTATCAATATGGATAAAAAAAGCTGCACTGAATTGGGTATAGAGGGAGACCTACTTAACGATGTGAGATTTTTGTTCAATTTGGGGGATATGAATCCCAACGATTTGGGTGAGGGACCATTCACACAATTAAAAAATAAGAGCAAACAAATGCCACCTATTAGCAACGATATAGGGGCCCTTGACATATTTGCCAACTTGGTATCTAGAGATATCAAGGAATTGGATAAAAGGAAAAAAAGACGATTCCATAACCTTACCAAGTCTGAGATGGATGGGCTTCTGGAGCTAGAGAGAGACGATACTATAATAGTGAAGCCCGCAGATAAAGGGGGAAATATAGTATTGATGGATGTAGCACAATATAAAACCATGTGCTACTCATTGTTAGATAGATCTATGGGATATGAAAGAATGGAACATAACCCCACTAACACTTTCTTGAATGATCTTAAGAAGTTGGTGAATGGGGCCCTCCAAGCAAAACTCATTGATAAAAATGAGAAAGAATTTTTGATTCCACAACACCCGACTGTGGCAACATTCTATGCTCTGCCGAAGATTCATAAAGGCCTTTCGCCCTTGAAAGGCCGACCGATTATATCGGGTATAGGAAGTCTAACCCAAAATCTGGGTATATATGTAGACAAAATTTTAAGACCATTTGTTACATCACTTAGTTCCTATACAAGGGATACCACCGACCTTTTATTGAAACTTGACCACATCGAATTGGACACCGATATGATATTGGGTTCAATAGATGTAGAAGCCTTGTACTCATCCATTCCCCATGATAAAGGTCTGATGGCTGCGGACTATTTCCTAAAGACAAGGGGCGTCCAATGTAAGAGACATAACCTGTTTGTTATGCAAGCCTTAGAATTCTGTCTCACAAAAAATTTTTTTCTTTTTGATGGCAGGTTCTTCCATCAGCTCAGGGGCACTGCGATGGGCAATCCCTGTGCGCCATCGTATGCTAATTTGCTCCTGGGCTGGTGGGAGGAAAATGTCGTTTTTGGTGAGCAGGTTGATGTGGCGGAGGATAAAATAGTGCTATGGCTCCGCTACATCGACGATGTATTTGTTATTTGGAGAGGTGATGAGAACAGTTTTAGAACCTTTGTGAAAGATCTTAATATAAATGATATTGGTCTTAGCTTCACATGTGAGGTTAGTGTGAATAGACTACCCTTCCTGGACATAGTCATTAAGAGGGGAGAAAATGGCCGTATAGTTACAGAAACATACAGGAAACCTACCTCTACGAACTCCCTTCTAAGATGGGAATCCAGCCATCCAGTTCCCTTGAAAAAAGGTATTCCTAAAGGCCAGTACCTACGCATGAAAAGGAACTGTACTGATCAGAGAGACTTTAAGAGACAAGCAGATGACCTTAGATCTCGTTTTCATGAACGAGGATACCCAGATGACATTCTTAAAGGGGCTTATAAATCTACGGTAGAGAAGGAAAGAAAAGAACTACTTATACCCAAACAGCAAACCAATGAAGACAATATCATAAGGTTCATCACCACTTTTTCCAATGGGGCAAATGAGCTGAGAGCCATTATGAACCGACATTGGCCAATTCTATGTATGGACAAAGATCTTGGAGGCTTGATCTCTGATAATCCACAAATTACATTTAGGAGGGGCCGCTCCTTGAGGGATAGGTTGGTCCGCAGCCATCATACCCAGAAAACCTCATACAGCCCAACATGGTTAGGTACACAGCCGAAAGGGTGTTACAGATGTGGTAGCTGTAAATATTGTACCTCTATTCACCAAAGTAAAGAATTTCAGAGCAATGTCACAGGAAAGATCTACCGTATTGGTCAATTCATTAACTGCAGATCAATAGGAGTGGTATATAAAATCACCTGTAGCTGTGGCCTTGAATACATCGGCAAGACCAAGAGGGAGCTGAGGGTGAGGGTAGGTGAACACCATAGAGATATAATTCTTAAACGTGATACACCGGTAGCCACTCATGTCAATCAAAGACATAAGGGTGATGTGAAGGCGGTCAGCTTCATGGGCATAGAAAAGGTTCCCCAAAATCCAAGAGGAGGTGATTGGGATAAACGTATACTCCAAAGAGAAGCATATTGGATTTTCTCATTACAATCTGTATATCCCAAAGGACTGAACGAGACACTATCCTTTTCTTCCTTCTTGTAGGGAGTTTCAATAGGGCTTTTTAGTTCAGGGAGAGCCGACGAGGAGTGGGGGCGCCATTGCGCAGGAATTTAGGGTGCCAACCTCCGCGTGAGGTAGGGAACAGTCAGTTAGGGACATTTAGGGCCAGATTTAGTGGGCACCCTTTCTATAATTCCTACAGATACATGGAGGTTGGTGGTATCCCCTATTAGGCATGCAACAAAATAATTGAACAAATTCCACATTATACATAATTTGCAGATGGTACCCTGATTATATTTCTTTTTCCTTTTTTTTGTTTCTTTCCCTACGATGGGGTGTTAAGAATTTGTTTTTTTCACAAGATAATCCTTGACAATGTCCATAATATGGGTGTTGGCGTTTTGTACTGATTCATAACGCCTATGCAATCATAAAATGACCTAATAATTCAGATCCCGTATAAATAATGATAGGGGGACGTAATCAACATTTTATGATTGAGTAAATGAAGCCGCACTATTAGATTGATGTAGTAAAACAAAGTGAGCGGCTCCTAATGGTACGTGATGGTCAGGTGACTGCTTAGACCAATCACGCAATATTTTGATATGCAGACCGACAGGCCCGGTTATGCCCAGGAAGTGGGGCAGGGTAGGGTCGGTTCCTGTCCCAACATGACGCGCGGCGCCTGCGTAGGAAAACCCAGGAAGTGGGGCAAGTTACCTGAGCAGATGCCGGCGTCATGCGCAAACCGGAAGTACTGAACGGGGCAACCGGAAACGGCAATAAGCCGCGGTATGCCGCGAATTATAAAAGGCAGCTATCTCACAATAGCCGAACTATGCGCTAGAAAAAGATGTCACAATACCCCTGATGAGTCAGACATTGATGAAACGCGTTGGGTGACAAATCTGGAGATCGGGTCATGATTCTGGGGTTTTCAGATGGACTTTACCTGATCATCCGTTATTTATAGAAGCGTCCAAAGATAAGTACAGCGGTTTTAGTTTCTTCAGTGGTAAATTGCTGATGAGGTGATTATGCATTTGACCGGTGCTGTACACACGCTATGCTATTTGTATACGGGCTGAGTATATGTCTAACAAGTAATAATTTTGATGACATAAAGGCCCTTTGGCATATGAATATATATATATAAGGCCCATAAGGTCCGAGAGTCCAGGTTTACAAATATTTGGACAAGAAATACGGTAATGTCTAGGGCCATATGGTACCTCATAAAGTACATAACGGTTTGTTTTTAAATAGAGCACTACACAATTGCACTTTGGCACATGTTTGTCTTGATTTGATGTATGGTTTTTAAGGAATCATTAAAGGTTATGTTTTATAGTTCATGATATACCAATTTGCTACCTCCAAATATCTGACATTGGTTTGAGATACCCCTGCTATATAACCGAAAGATAAATAGACATGCTGCGGTCTGCGGGTGATCCGCGAGCGTCTGTGGATGCATAGTGGGCATGGGATTTCCTGAAATACCATCCGCTATACTGTAACATCTGGCTGCTGCAGGTGGAACTTTGCACAAGTACTTATCGTGTGCACATTCCCCAAGACGGTGTGACGCTTCTGTAGATTATAGTGGATTCAGAGTCAACATACGGTAATCTCTCAACCATGATGTAGAAGGGTCACACCTTCTCTTTGATTTACAGTGCCTTGCGAAAGTATTCGGCCCCCTGGAACTTTTCAACCTTTTCCCACATATCATGCTTCAAACATAAAGATACCAAATGTAAATTTTCGGTGAAGAATCAACAACAAGTGGGACACAATTGTGAAGTTGAACGAAATTTACTTGTTATTTTAAATTTTTGTGGAAATGCAAAAACTGAAAAGTGGGGCGTGCTATATTATTCGGCCCCTTTACTTTCAGTGCGGCAAACTCACTCCAGAAGTTCATTGTGGATCTCTGAATGATCCAATGTTGTCCTAAATGACTAATGATGATAAATCCACCTGTGTGTAATCAAGTCTCCGTATAAATGCACCTGCTCTGTGATAGTCTCAGGGATCTGTTTGAAGCATAGAGAGCATCATGAAGACCAAGGAACACAACAGGGAAGTCCGTGATACTGTTGTGGAGAAGTTTAAAGCCGGATTTGGATTCAAAATGATTTCCAAAACTTTAAACATCCCAAGGAGCACTGGGCAAGCGATCATATTGAAATGGAAGGAGTCTCATACCACTGCAAATCTACCAAGACTCGGCCGTCCCTCTAAGCTTTCATCTCAAACAAGGAGAAGACTGATCAGAGATGCAGCCAAGAGGCCCATGATCACTCTGGATGAACTGCAGAGATCTACAGCTGAGGTGGGACAGTCTGTCCATAGGATAACAATCAGTCGTACACTGCACAAATCTGGCCTTTATGGAAGAGTGGCAAGAAGAAAGCCATTTCTCAAAGATATCCATAAAAAGTGTTGTTTAAAGTTTGCAACAAGTCACCAGGGAGACACACCAAACATGTGGAAGAAGGTGCTCTGGTCAGATGAAACCAAAATCGAACTTTTTGGCAACAATGCCAAGCAATATGTTTGGCGTAAAGGCAGCACAGCTCATCACCCTGAACACACCATCCCCCCTGTCAAACATGGTGGTGGCAGCATCATGGTTTTGGCATGCTTTTCTTTTGCAGGGACAGGGAAGATGGTTAAAATTGATGGGAAGATGGATGGAGCCAAATACAGGACCATTCTTGAAGAAAATCTGTTGGAGTCTGCAAAAGACCTGAGCCTGGAACGGAGATTTGTCTTCCAACAAGACAATGATCCCAAACATAAAACAAAATCTTTGAAGCATGATATGTGGGAAAAGGTTGAAAACTTTGAGGGGGCCGAATACTTTCTCAAGGCACTGTAATCACTGTATAAATGTTCCTCCTTCTTAAATGACTTGTACATTTTCTTTAAGGGGTTGTACATTTCCATAAAACTTTTCCTGATGAGTTGTGAGAAAGCTGATTTTGCTTTACATACCCTCATTTGGTTTTAAAACAGAGCGCAGTGTGCAGGTGCCATGCCTCCCTGACTTTTCCGGCACCTATGCAGTACTTTGCTCTGCCCTCAACAAGGCAGAGAAGTACGCCTGCACTGAAGCGCAATGCTGGGGAGCCTGTGTGAATGATGCAGGGTCGCGTCATCCACAAGAAACAAGCAGGAGGGCGGCATTGCAAGAAGATGGAAGGCGCCGCTCCAAGACCAGCGTCAACCATCCAACCGGACCACCCCGCTGGTGAGTATAATAAAACTTATTTTTCAGTTCCTCCAGGTTGGACTGGGGGCTTATTTACAGCATTATACTGTAGAATGCTGTATATAAGCCCTGAAAGGTGATGGCCGTATCTTATATTGGCCAAAACTGCTGACAGGTTCCCTTTAATTTTGTTGTTCTTAAGCCATTCACAAGTGGACTAGCTGGTGTGTTTTAGATCATTGTCATGCTGCATAACCCAAGTGTGTTTCACCTTGAGGTCATGAACAGATGACCGGACACTCTCCTTCAGAGTAATTTGTAGACATCAAAATTCATGGTTCCATTTACCACAGCAAGTCTTCCAGGTCCTGAAGCAGCAAAACAGCCCCAGACCATCACACTACCACCATCATATTTTACTCTTGGTATGATGTTCCTTTTCTGAAATTCCATGTTACTTCTACGCCAGATGTAATGGGACATGCACCTTCCTTCATGTCACAAAGTATTCTCCCAAAAGTCTTGGGGATCATCAACATGTTTTATGGCAAACTGACAAGCCTTTATGTTCCTATAGCTCAGGAACAGCACCCTATACAAACCTCTTTTGTGCAATGATATACTGAGCAATGACCCCCTCCATGAATTGGCAAGCTATGAGTGGTTGTCTTGTTAGTATTCTGCACCTTTGTTGCCGCCATCTTTACTACATGGGTTTGCTGCTGTTAGACGTCAGGTTCCTACAGCTGCACAGCAGGAATCTGGAGCCATACATCCAGCGGTCTCCCATTCCTTTTCGACCGCTCAGGGACCTACACAGCAATCACAGCGATCCAGGCGCCCTGCTCAGACCAGCTCTCTGGGTCTAGATGTTGCTGCCACCTCTGGACCTGCAATGGTAGCGCAACCTGCTTTGCAGGAAACCACTCCAGAGTCCTCTCGCCGTGCTACTGGGCATGCCCACGAGACGATCTCCCAGTGGAGATTGGGGGTCACGTGCTCAGGTCCTTCTCCTGATCTGATTGGTCCATCTCAGAGGTCTGGAAGGTCCCGGAAGCGCATGGCTATAAAAGGCCCGCATGTCCGCTCGGCCATGCGCTAGTATAGACTACAGTCATGGCCAAAAGTATTGACACCCCTGCAATTCTGTCAGATAATACTCAGTTTCTTCCTGAAAATGATTGCAAACACAAATTCTTTGGTATTATTATCTTCAATTAATTTGTCTTAAATGAAAAAACACAAAAAAGAATGAAGCAAAAAGCAAAACATTGATCATTTCACACAAAACTCCAAAAATGGGCCGGACAAAAGTATTGGCACCCTCAGCCTAATACTTGGTTGCACAACCTTTAGCCAAAATAACTGCGACCAACCGCTTCCGGTAACCATCAATGAGTTTCTTACAATGCTCTGCTGGAATTTTAGACCATTCTTCTTTGGCAAACTACTCCAGGTCCCTGATATTTGAAGGGTGCCTTCTCCAAACTGCCATTTTTAGATCTCTCCACAGGTGTTCTTTGGGATTCAGGTCTGGACTCATTGCTGGCCACCTTAGAAGTCTCCAGTGCTTTCTCTCAAACCATTTTCTAGTGCTTTTTGAAGTGTGTTTTGGGTTATTGTCCTGCTGGAAGACCCATGACCTCTGAGGTAGACCCAGCTTTCTCACACTGGGCCCTAAATTATGCTGCAAAATTTGTTGGTAGTCTTCTGACTTCATAATGCCATGCACACGGTCAAGCAGTCCAGTGCCAGAGGCAGCAAAGCAACCCCAAAACATCAGGGAACCTCCGCCATGTTTGACTGTAGGGACCGTGTACTTTTCTTTGAATGCCTCTTTTTTCTCCTGTAAACTCTATGTTGATGCTTTTGCCCTAAAAGCTCTACTTTTGTCTCATCTGACCAGAGAACATTCTTCCAAAATGTTTTAGGCTTTTTCAGGTAAGTTTTGGCAAACTCCAGTCTGGCTTTTTTATGTCTCGGGGTAAGAAGTGAAGTCTTCCTGGGTCTCCTACCATACAGTCCCTTTTCATTCAGATGCCGACGGATAGTACGGGTTGACACCGTTGTACTCTCGGACTGCAGGGCAGCTTGAACTTGTTTGGATGTTAGTGGAGGTTCTTTATCCAACATCCGCACAATCTTGCGTTGAAATCTCTTGTCAATTTTTCTTTTCTGTCCACATCTAGGGAGGTTAGCCACAGTGCCATGGGCTTTAAACTTCTTGATGACACTGCGCACGGTAGACACAGGAACATTCTGGTCTTTGGAGATGGACTTGTAGCCTTGAGATTGCTCATGCTTCCTCACAATTTGGTTTCTCAAGTCCTCAGACAGTTCTTTGGTCTTCTTTCTTTTCTCCATGCTCAATGTGGTACGCACAAGGACACAGGACGGAGGTTGAGTCAACTTTAATCCATGTCAACTGGCTGCAAGTGTGATTTAGTTATTGCCAACACCTGTTAGGTGCCACAGGTAAGTTACAGGTGCTGTTAATTACACAAATTAGAGAAGCATCACATGATTTTTCGAACAGTGCCAATACTTTTGTCCACCCTCTTTGTTATGTTTGGTGTGGAATTATATCCAATTTGGCTTTAGGACAATTCTTTTTGTGTTTTTTCATTTAAGACAAATTAAATGAAGATAATAATACCAAAGAATTTGTGTTTGCAGTCATTTTCAGGAAGAAACTGAGTATTATCTGACAGAATTGCAGGTGTGTCAATACATTTGGCCATGACTGTATACTTGCTATGTGTGAATGGTGACGGATGTATGATTATGGTGACTGACTCATTATAAAACCCCTTCCCTCTGATATTATGTATGTGGATAGGGAACTAGAGAGATAGTCAGTGGCAAGCTATAGGCCACAGTGCATACCGCACCTCTGCACTAGCGTCCAATGGTGTCAAGCTTCACGGCACTATCGTATAGCGGCAGTAGTTACCGCCGCGCTTCAGTTAGCAGCACTTACCGGTGTCCGCGGTAGCGACGCTGCACGCACGGTAGGTCTAGACGGACTCCGACCTCAGTCTGGGCCGTGTCCTGTGACCATATACCGTGCGTGCAATCCAGCTGAGACCTGTGAAGCTAACAGGCTCGACGTTTGTTTCTTTTTCCCTACAGCGCCTCTGTGTGTTAACAGAGTCCGCTCAGCGCACATCGGGTGGCAATTAACCCGTGCACGTTGTACCGCCATATAGCGCGTCTGCCATTATCTAGCAACGGTCTTTACACCTACTGCACGGTGGACCCTGGGCGGCGAACGCACTTTCTATTATTTATATTTAGTGCGTTCCGCCGTCCCTAACATTATACTAGCGCCAGGGTCTGGCTAGTAATGGCAGACCTGCATCAGCTGCAGCGGTACATTTGGCAGCTGGAGAGCAGGTTGGTGGCTATCGAGAGCTCCACCTCAGCTGCGAATGCTACGCTAGCCGCTGCTCAGGCAGTCGCAGAAGCTGTCTCATGCGTGCCCACACTCACGCCTATGCCGACAATATCTCGCCTCCCGCTCCCCGACAAGTTTTCGGGTGACAGCGCCACCTGTAGGGGATTCATGAGTCAGTGCTCTATCCAGCTTGAGTTACTGGCTGCACTGTTCCCTACAGAGCGGGCTAAGGTGGGGTTTATTGTTTCTCTTTTATCTGGCAGGGCATTAGAGTGGGCAACGCCATTGTGGGAGCGTGATGATCCCGTGCTTCAGGGGGCTGCTCAGTTCCTCGCGGCTCTGAAGCAGGTATTTTTGGGACCATGGATCACGCACGACACCTCTCTCCAATTATTGGCCCTAACACAGGGGTCTCTCTTGGTCAGCCATTATGCCGTCCGATTCCGGACATTGGCTTCCGAACTAGAGTGGCCCGATAAAGCACTCATCCCTGTGTTTTGGAGAGGGTTAGCAGAGCATGTCAAAGATGCTCTAGCAACCAGAGAGGTTCCCACAAGTCTGGTGGAAGTGATTGCCATCTCCACCCGCATTGATCTCTAGTTTATGGAGCGCAGGCTGGAACGTGCGCAATCCAGACGAAGGGTTAACTTTGCTCCCACCTTCACCGAGCCGCTAAGATCTCCTGCTCAGGAGCTTACATCCTCCGAACCTATGGAGGTGTCTCGCGCCGGCCCCAAGGTACGTCCGGTGCGAAGCTCCTCACGTTGTTACCAGTGCCGGCAGTTTGGTCACTCGGCTAGCACGTGTCCTCTGCAGTCGGAAAAACGATCACGTCCAGTGGTCGTAGGTGGTGGTCAGACAAATATGAAACCCTTTTCTCCCAAACCGGTATTCCAAGGGACATTAGATAGCGGGGCCTCCACCTGGGAGGTAGAGGTTACCGTGGATTCTGGGGCTGAGGGGAACTTTATGTCCTCGACCTTCGCCTAGAAACACGCTATTCCACTGGTGTTACTGCCCCAGCCTCTGACCATCAGGGTGGTTAATGGTGCACCTTTACCATCTCAGGTGACCCACCAGACTGCCCCACTCGGGCTCTCAATCTCACCCTCTCATCGTGAGATTCTGTCCTTGTTCTTTTTGCCAGATGGCATTGACCAGGTCCTTCTCGGAGTTCCCTGGCTCCGCTGTCACTCCCCTCATATTGATTGGGCTTCGGGGAATATACTGGGTTGGAGCAAGGACTGTGAGGGAAGGTGCCTGAGGGGCAGTGTTCAGGTAGCTTCCACTGAAGTGCCTGCGGATCTCTCCGCGCTTTCTAAACCTTACCACCAGTACGCGGACGTCTTCTCTAAAAAATCTGCGGAGATGCTCCGGCCGCACCGTCCTTATGATTGCCCGATAGATCTTCTATCAGCCATGGAACGTCCTAGAGGCTGTGTGTATCCGCTGTCACTCCCTGAGACAGAGGCTATGTCTCAATATATCCGGGAGAACCTGGCTAGAGGTTTTATCAGAAAGTCGGTGTCGCCGGCTGGTGCAGGGTTCTTCGTACAGAAGAAGAGTGGAGAGTTACGTCCCTGCATTGACTACAGAGGTCTCAACGAAATAACAGTTAAAACAAATACCCTCTCCCATTAATCTCTGAGCTATTTGACAGGTTGCGAGGGGCCCGGATCTTTAAGAAATTAGATCTACGGGGGGCATACAACCTGATCCGCATTCGCGAAGGAGACGAATGGAAGACAGCCTTTAAAACCAGGGATGGCCACTACGAATATCTGGTCATGCCCTTCGGCCTTTGTAATGCGCCTGCTGTCTTCCAGGATTTCGTCAACGACGTCTTCCGCGATATGCTCTCCACCTCGGTGGTGGTCTATCTGGATGACATCCTCATCTTCTCGCCAGATTTGACCTTCCAAAGGAGAGACGTCTGCAGGGTCTTCGACCATCTGCGGGCGAACTCTCTCTTCGCCAAGCTGGAGAAGTGCCAGTTTGAGCAGGAGTTCTTGCCGTTCCTGGGCTACATCATCTTGGCCCAGGAGTTGGCTATGGATCCTGCCAAATTGCAAGCGGTAATGGACTGGCAGTAACCACACTCACTCAAAGCGGTGCAGCGCTTCCTAGGGTTCGTCAACTATTACCGTCAGTTCATACCTCACTTCTCCACACTGGTAGCTCCTTTGGTTGCTCTCACAAAGGAGTTAATCCTAACCCTTGGTCTGAACAGGTCTCCAAGGCCTTCTCGTCTCTAAAATCCCATTTTGCTGGCGCTCCCATCTTTACACCGTCCCGATGTGGATAAACCGTTTATCCTGGAGGTGGTTGCCTCTTCCGTCGGTGCAGGAGCAGTCCCTTTCCAGAAGGATGCTCAAGGTTAGAAGCATCCCTGCTTCTTCTTCTCTAAGACCTTCTCACCGACGGAGAAGAATTACTCCATCGGGGACAGGGAGCTGCTAACAATGAAGTTGGCCTTTTCCGAGTGGAGACATCTCCGGGAGGGAGCCCGGTTACCCTTCCAGGTGTATACGGACCATAAAAATCAGGTCTATTTACAAACGGCCCAGCGTTGAACTCTCATCAAGCTAGATTGTAGCTCTTCTTCCCCTCCACTTCATCTTGCACTATCTTTCTGTAGAGAAGAACATCCGTGTGGATGCTCTCTCGCGCTCGGTGGTCTCAGCGGTGGAAGGGGAGGCTGAGCCATGGCTAATTCTCCCTTTGGAGAGCTTTACGACCGTGGCTCCAGTTGCTCTCGAGTCAGTGCCACCGGGCAAGACCTTTGTGCCTCCTCAGCTACGGCCGGAGGTTCTCGCCAGGGCACACGCGTCCAGGGTGGGTGGTCACTTTGGCAATAAGCGGACCACAGAACTCCTGGCAAGGTCGTATTGGTGGCCGTACATGGCTCGAGACACTAAGGAATACATACAAGCATGCGTCTCGTGTGCACGGAACAGGTCCTCTAGACAGAGACCAGCTGGGTTATTGTACTCTCTGCCGGTGGCGGATAGACCTTGGGAGATGGTTGGCATGGACTGCTGGTGGCAGTACGGTCATCTAGGTGGTCACCAACCATTTTTCTAAAATGGTGCATCTGGTGCCACTCACATGGTTGCCTTCCGCTCGTGGTCTTGCCACACTGTTCATAAAACATGTATTCCGTCTGCATGGCATGCCGGACAAAATTGTTAGTGATCGAGATCCCCAGTTCGCGTCCCGGTTTTAGAGGGAGATCTGCAGCCTACTCAGCATTGAGCTCAACCTGTCCTCCGCTTACCACCCCGAGACGAACGGCTTGGTTGAGAGAGCCAACCAAACCTTGGTCACGTACCTGCAGCATTTTGTCTCTGCCAGGCAGGATGACTGGGCATCCTTGCTACCATGGGCTGAATTTGCCCTGAATAATGCAGTGGCTGATTCCATTGGTCAGACGCCGTTCCTTCTAAATTATGGCCAACATTCGGGCGTCCTTGTCCCGATGCCAGTGTTCTCCGCTGACTCCAGGGTGGCAGACTGGGCAGTGGAGGCTCACGACATTTGGGATCGCACTCAGGATGCTATTCGTGCCTCTAAAGAAAGAATGAGGGCACCCGCCGACACACATCGTCGACCCACTCCAATCTTTTCCTCCGGCGACTTGGTGTGGCTCTCTGCTCGAAACATGAAGCTGCGGGCCGAGTCCACCAAGTTCGGGCTGCTATACATCGGACCTTTTAAGGTTCTCGAGCGAATCAGCTCGGTGGTCTACCGCCTGGCTCTTCCTCCACATTTAGCCATTTCTGACGTTTTCCATGTGTCCCTTCTCAAACCTGTTCACATGGCCCGGTTCTCTGAGTCATCTGCCGGGTCATCAGACATGTCTTTGGACGAGTTTGAGGTTAACACCATTGTGGGACGCAGGATTGTGCGTGGCAAAAAGTTTTATCTGGTGGACTGGAAGGGTCATGGTCCTGAGGCCCGGATCTGGGAGCCAGTGGAGAACATCCACGCTCTGCTCCTGATCACGGCCTTTGAGCATAGTGAGGCTCAGAGGGGGAGGGGGCCCTAGGAGGGGGGTAATGTTAGGCGTCTGGTTTCTGCAGCTGCACAGCAGGAATCCGGAGCCATACATCCAGCGGTCTCCCATTCCTTTCCGATCGCTCAGGAACCTGCACAGCAATCACAGCGATCAAGGCGCCCTGCTCAGACCAGCTCTCTGGGTCTGGATGTTGCTGCCACCTCTGGACCAGCAATGGTAGTGCAACCTGCTTTGCAGGAAACCACTTCAGAGGCTAAGTCCTCTCGCAGCGCTACTGGGCATGCCCACGAGACAATCTCCCAGTGGAGATCGGGGGTCACATGCTCAGGTCCTTCTCCTGATCTGATTGGTCCATCTCAGAGGTCTAGAAGGTCCCGGAAGCGCATGGCTCACGGCACTATCGTATAGCAGCAGTAGTTACCGCCACGCTGCAGTTAGCAGCACTTACCGGCGTCCGCGGTAGCAACGCTGCACATGGGGGAGGTCTAGTCGGACACCGACCTCAGTCTGGGCCGTGTCCTGTGACCATATACCGTGCGTGCAATCCAGCTGAGACCTGTGAAGCTAACAGGCTCGGCGTTTGTTTCTTTTTCCCTACAGCACCTCTGTGTGTTAACAGAGTCCGCTCAGCGCACAACGAGTGGCAATTAACCCGTGTGTGTTGTACCGCCATATAGCGCATCTGCCATTGTCTAGCAGCGGTCTTTACACCTACTGCACGGTGGACCCCGGGCGGCGAACGCACTTTCTATTATTTATATTTTTAGTGCGTTCCGCCGTCCCTAACAGCTGCATCCTGAGTGCATTTGTTCGAAGACCTGGGCAGGTAAGTACTGCTGCCTGTAAGAAAAAATCCTTACTGAGAGCTGGAAGAGCCGGGAAAAAGATGTAGACAATCCTCTTATCAAACTGAGGTTGAGGTTTATTAGGAGACACACGGCAGAACAGGTACAGAAAGTCAGTTGAGATGAAGCATGCAGGCACAAAACAGGAATCCAGATGGGCGAAGATTCACTGAGAAGTCTGGCGATGAAAAGGCCCCGTGCTAAATTATGGGTGCCTTTTTATACATAATACAGAGAAAGTTGCATTTTGCCGCAGAGGGCGTTTACATGATAATTCTAGAGAAGCATGTGGTTTAAAACAAAGAATATAATGACATAATACGAAGACATTAATTAACGTTTCCCCAAACAACATTAAAACCCATAAAAGTCATTGTTGTCTATAGCTACTGTCCTTAATCTTATCACTGCTTCCAGATTTGATCCATAAATTCATGCATTTGACATTTTAATGAGTTTGTTCTCTACCAACAATATCACGTATACACACTTTGACTGTTACGAATGGGTCACCGAGGAGGAAAAAACCTAAACATGGTAAGCCCAGAAAAACCAGAGAGGTTGGTAACTATGCAGATTGCAGATCTCTGATCCTAACCACACAACTAGCAGCAGCCGTGGAGCGTACCTACAATGAACCTAGACGCCTCGTCACGGCCGGAGGACTAAATAAGCCAAAAGCAAGAAAAGGGGAAAACTAACTGCCCCAGAGCAGACCCCAAAGGAATAGGCAGCCCCCACACGTGTACTGACGATGAAACAAGATGAAAACACAAACACAGGCAGGAAAATAGGCTGAGCAAACGATGGGGCCCAAACTAACTAGAAAGGAGAGGAAAGGAAAGAGACTGTCTGCAATCTCCCCAAAACCCTACAAAATAATGTTCAACACTTCTGATAACAAAATTAACCCTGAAGTCACTAGACTTCTCCCACTATATCAGCACTCTGAAATGTTCTGAGACAGAGCAAAAAGAGGCCAACCTAATAAGGGACAAAAAGCAAATTGGCAATTACAGATAAATAAGAGTGGAAATTCAGCACAGTCCCAGCCGGGGCTGGCTGACCACACAAAAAACTGAATAGAACAACAAAATCAAGTGTGAACATTAGCAAAGAAACTTAGCTTGAGCTGACTGGAACAGAGCTGAGAAACAAGACCTGACAAGCTGAAGGAATCACCAGCACCAGAGTAGGGCGTCGGCTGTCTTAAATCCAATCTGAGATTTCTGAGGTCCAATCGTCATCCTCATTAGCAGATCTCTACTGATTAAATCAGCCTCACTACCTCCTGTTACCACCAGAGGGAGCCTGGAAGGAGAACTCACAACTGGTAGACCAGAAAATGAACTCACAACAGTACCCCCCCTTGAGGAGGGGTCACCGAACCCTCATCCACGCCACCAGGCCGATCCGGATGGGCCCGGTGAAAAGCACAAACCAATCTACTGGCATGAATATCAGAGTCAGAGACCCAAGAATTATCCTCCTGGCCATAACCCTTCCATTTGACCAAATACTGGAGTATCCGTCTAACCAAACAAGAATCCAATATTTTCTCTACCTCATATTCCACATTGCCTTCAACCAACACAGGGTCAGGAGGTGCTGCCATAGAAACCACTGGCTCAACAAACCTCTTCAACAGAAATTTGTGAAATACGTTATGGATCTTGAACGTAACTGGAAGAGCCAATCAAAAAGAAACAGGATTAAGAATCTCCAAAATCTTATAAGGTCCAATAAATCTTGGCTTAAATTTTGGAGAGGCAACCTTCATAGGAATATTCTTAGATGACAACCAATCAATATCACCCATTTTTAACCGGGGACCAATGGTCCTATGCCAGTTGGAAAATCGCTGGGCCTTTTCCTGAGAGAGTGACAACTTATCCACCACTTGGTCCCATATCTGCTGCATTCTCTCAACCACAGTGTCCACACCTGGGCAGGACGAAGATTCCACTTGCCCTGAAGAGAATCGAGGATGAAACCCAAAATTACAGAAAAAGGGTGACATCAAAGTGGCAGAACTAGCTCTATTGTTCAGCGCAAATTCGGCCTTGGGCAAAAATGAGACCCAATCATCCTGATCAGCAGATATAAAACATCTTAAATAAGACTCCAAGGTCTGGTTTGTTCTCTCAGTCTGTCCATTGGTCTGTGGATGAAACGTGGAGGAGAAGGATAACGGAATTCCCAGACTGGAACAAAAGGCTTTCCAGAATTTGGAAACAAACTGAACTCCTCTGTCGGACACAATGTTCTCAGGAATCCCATGTAACCGAACCACCTGTTGTAAAAACAAGGGCACCAACTCAGCGGAAGATGGCAACTTTGGGAGTGGTACAAGATGGACCATCTTCGAAAATCTATCACAAAACACCCAGATAACAGTCATTCTCTGAGAGACAGGAAGATCAGAAATAAAATCCATTGAGACATGGGTCCATGGCCTCTTGGGCACCGGCAGGGGCATCAGCAACCCACTAGAACGAGAACAGGGTTTAGACCGAAAACAAGTCCCACAGGACTGTACAAAATTCCTGACATCACGAGATAAGACAGGCCACCAAAAGGACCGACTCACCAAATCTCTGGTACCAAAAATACCTGGATGACCAGCCAATGCAGAGCAATGAATTTCAGACATCACTCTCTTTCTCCACTGGTCAGGAACATACAATTTTCCCATAGGGCAATGCTCAGGTTTATCCTCCTGAAATTCCTCCAGGGCGCGTCTCAAATCGGGCGAAATGGCAGAAAGAACTACCCCCTCACCTAGGATGGTAGTAGGCTCAGTCACATTAAGAGAATCGGCAAAGAAACTCCTAGAAAGGTCGTCTGCCTTAACATTCTTAGTGCCTGGAAGAAAAGAGACCACAAAATTAAAACGCGTGAAAAACAAGGCCCATCTAGCCTGTCTAGGATTCAAGCATTTGGCCGACTTCAGATAAATCAGATTCTTGTGATCGGTGAGGACCACAAATTGATGTCTAGCTCCCTCCAACCAATGTCTCCACTCCTCAAATGCTCACTTCATGGCCAACAATTCCCGATTTCCCACATCATAGTTGCGTTCAGATGGGGAGAACTTTCGAGAAAAGAAGGCACAGGGATTCATCTTAGAAGTCACAGGGTCTTTTTGGGACAAAACAGCTCCTGCACCAATCTCAGAAGCATCTACCTCCACCTGAAATGGAAGTGAGACATCAGGTTGCCGTAAAACTGGAGCTGAAGTAAATCTCCGCTTAAGCTCCTGAAATGCTGAGACAGCCTCAGGAGACCAATTCAGCACATCAGCGCCCTTCTTGGTCAGATCAGTCAGTGGTTTGACAATACCAGAAAAATTACCTATAAATTTACGATAGAAATTAGCAAAACCCAAAAACTTCTGGAGGGCCTTCAAAGAAGTAGGTTGAACCCAATCATAAATGGCCTGTACCTTGGCCGGGTCCATTTCAATAGTCGATGGATACAAGATAAATCCCAAAAATGACATCCTCTGTACACCAAAGAGGCATTTCGATCGCTTGACAAACAGGGAATTTTCCCTCAAAATCCGGAACACAGTCCGGACGTGTTCCACATGAGAATCCCAATCACTAGAAAAGATCAAAATATCATCCAGATAGATGATCAAAAACTTATCCACAAAGTCACGGAAAATATCATTCATAAAGGACTGGAAGACAGAAGGGCCATTAGTGAGCCCAAAAGGCATCACCAGGTACTCAAAATGTCCCTCCGGAGTATTAAACGCCATCTTCCATTCATCCCTGTGCTTGATGCGAATAAGATTATACGCCCCCCTGAGGTCAAGCTTAGTAAACCAGCAGGCACTCTTAACTCTGGAGAATAAATCAGACATCAGAGGTAACGGGTACTGATATTTAACCATCATCTTGTTAAGGGAACGATAATCAATACACGGTCTTAATGAACCATCTTTCTTGGCCACAAAAAAACCCCCAGCACCTAAAGGTGATGAAGATGGTCTAATATGACCCTTCTCCAACGTCTCCTTAATATAGGATCGCATAGCATCATGTTCGGGTACTCATAAGTTGAAAAGCCGACCCTTGGGAAATTTACACCCAGGCATCAACTCAATTGCACAGTCATAACTCCTATGAGGAGGCAAAGATGCAGACTTACTCTCACTAAATACATCAGAAAAATCGGCCAGATAATCAGGAATATCATGAGACTGAGGAGAGGTGGAGAAAACAGGAGCGTCCCTAAGAACACACTGACAACCCCAACTCACCACAGACCCAGATTTCCAATCCAAAACTGGATTATGAGTTTGCAACCAGGGAAAACCCAGAACAATAGTATCATGCAAATTATGCAGCACCAAAAATTTTCAATTTTCTTGGTGGTCTGGCGTAACTCGCATTATCACCTGGGTCCAAAACTTAGGTTTATTCTCCGCTAAATGAGTAGCATCAATACCCCTCAAAGGAATAGGTGTCCGCAGAGGCGTCATGGAAAAACCACAACGTTTAGCAAAGTCCAAATCCATCAGATTCAACGCTGCTCCTGAATCCACAAAAGCCTTAGTGGAAAACGTGGATAAGGAGCAGATCAGAGTAATTGCCAAAAGGAACTTAGGTTGTACACTGCCCACAGCAAATGTGTGTGCAAAACTTTTCTCTCATTTAGGGCAGACAGAAATAGTATGAGAGGCATCTCCACAGAAAAAACACAGCTTATTACGCCTTCTTAACTCCTGATGTTGCACCCTAGACAAAACCCCATCACATTGCATAGGTTCAGTCGTTTGTTCAAAAGGTGGCAGCGCCTCCCGTGTAGTTTTACGTTCACGTAAACGCCGATCAACTTGAATGGCTAATGACATGCATTCATCCAGACCAGAGCTAACAGGAAATCCCACCATAACATCTTTCACAGTCTCAGATAAACCCTTCCGAAAGAGAGATGCCAAAGCACTATCATTCCATGTAGTAAGGACCGCCCACTTTCGGAATTTTTGACAGTATAACTCTGCAGAATCCTGACCCTGGTTTAATGCCAACAGGGTTCTCTCAGCTTGATCAGCAGCATTAGGTTCATCATACAACAACCCCAAGGCTTGAAAAAATGCATCCACATTAGTCAGAATAGGACTTTCAGGTGTCAGAGAAAAAGCCCAATCCTGGGGATCGCCGCACAGCAAGGAGATGACAATTTTAACCTGCTGCGCAGAGCTCCCCAATGAGTTAGGCTTCAAGACAAGAAATAATTTACAATTATTCTTAAAATTCAGAAATTTAGACCGATCCCCAGAAAACACATCAGGAGTAGGGATCTTAGGTTCAGCAGCATGTGACTGGAATGAGGTAGGTGGAAATTCCCTGCACTTCAGCAGCAAGTTGCTCCACACGATCAGACAATTGCTTAATCTCCATTAGGGAAAAAAAATCCTCCTACGGCCCCAGAGAAAAAGAGGAAAAAATACATATAAAAAAAAAAATTCTGACAATTTTTTTTTTAACAACTTTTTCCTGCTTTTGAGTACCCTAGAATCTGCGGTAAGGCTGGTGATTCTGTTATGAGTGGGTCACCGAGGAGGAAAAAACCTAAACATGCCTTTCTGCAGCCTTTCAGTGCTAGTGCCCACTTCTCTGCACTGTTCACGGCTGTCTGAGAGGTCTCTGACTGTGTGTGAGTGCAGCTCACGCTGAGTAGTGTGTCCTGCAGCTACGTCTGGTTGTAGGCCGCTCAGCGTGCGTCACTGCCTCACACATTTTTCTTTTATTGCAGCTCCTTTTTTTTCTCCTATTAGTGTGCATCCATCAGTATCCATCTACATTGGTTGGTTGCAAACACTATGTAGGAGTAGATAGAGGAGCCTTTTTTCTGGCTTGTGCCCTTCAGCTGCAGCCAGATTAGTATTACCCAATTTTTTTGGAGCTTCATCTTGTGCATTGTAGGTTACCTGCCTGCATTGTAATAGCTCCAAAACGTTTGTGATACTATCACTTTCAAATCTTTGGTCACATCCTTTTAGTTTTTAAAAAAACAAAAACAAAATAAAGTTCACCAAACACTACATTTGACAGTTGTGTAGGCCACATTAGCTCCTATTAAAGTGTAGTCCACACACACACTTCATAAAATTAGTGTTTCTTATACCTGTTACCAGCTGTTCAAGAATAAGCACACTAAGCCCCCCCTTTGTACTTTTCTGCCTATCTTTATCAGTCTAGCAAGATGAAGAAGGCAGGGAGTAAGGCACGTGGGCGTGGGCGTGGAGTTTCAGCAGGGACAGGACGTGGGGATTCTGCAGGGAGAGGACGTGGGGATTCTGCAGGGAGAGGATGTGGGGATTCTGTGCCTGCTGTTGGCACCAGTGAGTCAGCATCCCCCAGTTTTAGCAGGCAACAGTCCTTTATGCGCAGCTTTGTAGGACCTCGCCGTACCCCACTGCTGCGGGAGGAACAAATTGAAGCGGTTGTCGGATGGATGGCAGCTAACGCATCGACTTCAATGACTTCCACATCCTCTCAGGGCCAGAGCACCGAAGAGCAACCATCTGTCTCTTCACCACCTGCCAAAGTGCCTAGGCAGTCAGAGAGCCCTGCACAGGAGCCATCACAGTCTCTACTTCTGTTCTCTGAATCTGTTGGCTTGGAAAGAGGGGGCCAGCCAAGCAGCATTCAAGAATGTGAAGAAGAGGGAGTATGCAGTGATGCACAACTTCTTTGTCCCTCGGAATCTGAAGAGGCAGGTGGGCCAGTGCCTATGGTCAACACACCTCAGTACGCATCAGATGATGACAAGACTCAGCTACCACTTTCTGGTGCATACAGTGCTGGCGAGACAACCCAGGAGAAGCAGGTGTTTGAAGAGGGGAGTGTAGATGATGAGGTCCTTGACCCATCATGGCGTGAGGAACAGGAAGGTGGTGGGAGCAGCTCTGAGGAAGAAATTCCCCGAACGGCCAAAACAGAAGGGAGAGGGAGGGGGCAGACTTGGTTGCCTGTAGCCTCCACTTCGGCACCCGGTAGGAGCATTCCTCTTTCAAAAGGCAAAACGGGCGCTCCCAAGACTTGCAGTGCGTGGTCCTTTTTTGACACAGTTGCAGATGACATTTGCATTGTCAAATGCAAGCTGTGTCATCAGAAAGTCAAAAGAGGGAAAAATGTCAGCAACCTCAATACCACAAATAAGTGGAAACATGTGCAGACCAAGCACGAGGTGGAGTTACACAGACACACTGAAGATGTAGGCCAACGTACAGCACCACCTACCACCTCTTCAACTCGTGAGGGGCCTCTTTCTCCAGCTCACACACAGCTGGTTCGGCTTCCTCACAGGATCGCCAAGGAAGAACCTCTGGCACTGTTGTCCGGAGACCCAGTGAACTTCCACCCACAGCACCAAGTTCCCAGTCCTCCTCACACTCCCAGGCCACTCTACAGCCATCGGTAGCACAGGCATGGGATAAAAGGCGGCCATACTCGGCAAACCATCCCCGAGCACAGGCTCTGAATCCTGGCATTGCCAAACTACTGGCACTTGAAATGCTCTCATTCAGGCTGGTGGAGACTGACACCTTCCGGGACTTGATGGCATTGGCAGTCCCACAATACACCGTGCCGAGCCGCTTTTATTTCAGCAGTCGAGCCGTTCCTGCCCTGCAAAAACATGTGGAGGGAAAAATACAACATGCGCTACTAAATGCCGTCAGTAGCAAGGTCCACCTGACCACCGATGCGTGGACCAGTAACCATGGACAGGGACGATACCTTTCCCTCACTGCCCATTGGGTCAATGTTGTGGAGCCGGGTACAGATCTGGAGAGTGGCGCTGTACGTGTTCTGCCAACTCCACGGATTGCAGGAATCCAGTCTCTACACATTGACTCCTCCTCCTACTCAAGTTCCTCAGAAACAGCGCAGCAGGAGCCTGTTACGACCGATATGAGCACAGCCGTGGCCAAACGTCAACAGGCCGTACTCAAATTAATTTCTTTGGGGAATCGAAGCCACACAGCGCAGGAGCTCTGGAATGCCTTCAAGCAGGAGAGCGACGTGTGGTTTCTGCCAGCGAATCTCCAGCCGGGCTTGGTAGTGTGTGACAATGGCCAAAATCTGGTGGCAGCTCTTGGCCTAGGCAACCTCACTCACATCCCATGTCTGGCACATGTGCTGAACTTGGTCATGCAGAGCTTTCTGAGGGACTATCCGGATCTTGATGCACTGCTGCACAAGGTCCGCATAGAGTGCGCTCACTTGCGGCGTTCCAGCACGGCAAGATCGCGCCTTGCTGCTCTGCAGCGCCGATTACGCCTTCCGGAACATCGCATCATATGTGACCTACCCACCAGGTGGAATTCAACGTTACATATGTTGGAGCGGTTGTGTGAGCAGCAGGCAGCAGTCATGGAGTACCAGCTGCATCAGGCGCAAACAAGTCCCACTGTGCGCCGGTCACACTTCAGCACCACTGAGTCGGCTTCTATGAAGGACATCTGCCTCGTTTTGCGTGCCTTCGATGATTCCACGTGGATGGCGAGCGCAGATGATGCACTAGTCAGCATGACTGTCCCCCTTATCTGCCTGCTTCAAAAAACACTGCAAGCACTAAGGGAGGAGGTTTTGGAAGAGGTGGAGGATGAGGAGTCCCAAATGCCATCTGCTTCTGGACAGTCTGCGCTACGTGGTTCCTCACAAAGGCCTAGGCACGGGACACTTTGTGAGGAGGATGAGGAGGAGTCGATGGAGGAGGAAGACATCTCTCCAGAGGAGGGAGGTACACAATCCGCTAGTCAGTATGTACAGCGAGGGTGGGGTGATGCAGAGCAGGCAGAGATGACGCATCAAGCAGGGGACAGCGTTTCTTTGGCAGTTGGGAGTCTGCAGCACATGGTTGATTTCATGCTGCAGTGCCTGAGAAACGACGGCCGCATCGCCCACATTCTCAACACGGCTGATTATTGAGTGTACACCCACCTAGATCCTCGCTACCGGGACAACTTACAAAGCCTCATACCACCGCTGACCCGGGAGCGTAAACTGCGGGAGTACCAAGACACACTGGTGCAATCCATCATGTTTTTCATTCCACCCAACAGCAGTGGTGCTAGTGCTTTACAAAGCAGCTCTGTGCGTCGAGGCAGTGGCGGAAACTCGGCACAAAGAGGGAGCAGAGGCAGCCCCTCAGCACAAGGCAAGACCAATATGGCCCAAATGTGGCAAAGTTTTGTGTGTCCGCCACAATTGTCTACACCATCACAGACGGCTCCAGTCAGCAGGAGGCAACGTTTCCGTCAGATGGTGACAGACTACATGTCTTGCCCTGTCAGTGTACTCCCAGATGGCTCTTCCCCCTTCAAGTTTTGGGTCTCTAAGCTGGATACATGGCCAGAGCTTAGCCAGTATGCATTGGAGGTGCTGGCTTGCCCTGCTGCCAGTGTATTATCGGAACGCGTCTTTAGTGCCGCAGGTGGTGTACTAACAGACCGTCGCACGCGACTATCTTCCGATAACCTTGACCGGCTTACTTTTCTGAAAATGAACAAGGCCTGGATCGCGCCAGAATTTGCCAGTCCTCTTCCCGAATAAATAATTGGTTGGCAACAGTATCCAGGTCTCCTGTTGTGTTCATGTTTCTACCACCTGAACTATAATCCCTGGACTTCAACACAGCCAGTTGTCGCTCAGAAGTGTCGTCTGCACAGAGAAAAACACTAGCTCCTGTGTTAGTGGGGTTCAGTAACGCCAGCTGCTCCCCTGCTGTTTGGACGGCAAAGTCTCCTGCTCCAACACTTGTAGTAGTAGTTACTAGTAGTGGGAATGTGGACAGAGCAGGAGACCTTGCTTGACACACATCAGGGGATCCACTGACGTGACAGAGCCCCTGTAACCCAGGAACAAGTGTGGATTGTGCAGACGCCATTTCAGAGCAGCAACTGGTGGGGTTGGAGGCCAGGGGAAATACTGGAGACAGTAGAGCCAGAGGCATAAGTGGAGCACGGTTACAATCAGTAGTAGTGTACAACCGATATAAAACTTGCTTCAAGTAGGCCGTCAGCTGGTTCTCGGCAGAGCCTTTGGCCTAGGTGCCTCCTTCTCGGTATCCGAGTTCCAGCAACGTCTGCTTGTCCTTGGTAGTGCTTTGTAGCACAGGTACCTCCTGCTTAGTAACCATGTTCCAGCACCGTCAGCTGGTCCACGGTTGTGCCATTGGCTCTTGTTCCTTCTGCTGCCACTCTGGGTTCCAGCACCGTCAGCTGGTTCTTGGTAGTTCCATTGACTCTTGTAGCTTCTGCTACACATCTGAGTTCCAGCACCGTCAGCTGGTTCTCGGAAGTGTCTTTGGCACGGGCACTCCCTCCTGCCCAGCCTGGTTCCAGCACGCCTGCTGTTTCCGGGTAGTGTCAACGTCACTTTGCCACCAATACGTTGTCCTGTCGTGTTGCGGTCGGGTTAGCCGAGTCTATGGTGCCTGCAGTTTCGGTGCTTCCTATGTGGGCTGCGGGTTCTGGTAATAAAGGCTGGTTCCGTAGTGCGAATAGGACAAGCACCCCCTGTTGGACTGTGGGTTTCGGTAACTGCGTCCTGCTCGCGGCCTTGCAACTTTGTTGATTATGGGTACCTTGTGCTACCCATATGGGTTCCAGCACCGTCAGCTTGTTCTCGACAGAGCCTTTGGCCTAGGTGCCTCCTCGGTATCCGAGTTCAAGCAACGTCTGCTGGTCCTTGGTAGTGCTTTGGAGCACAGGTACCTCCTGCTTAGTAACCGTGTTCCAGCACCGTCAGCTGGTCCACGGTTGTGCCATTGGCTCTTGTTTCTCCTGCTGCCCCTCTGGGTTCCAGCACCGTCAGCTGGTCCTCCCTAGTTTCATTTGCTCTTGCAGCTTCTGCTACCCATCCAGGTTCCAGCACCGTCAGCTGATTCTCGGCAGTGCCTTTGGCCTAGGTGCCTCCTTCTTGGTATCCGAGTTCCAGCAACGTCTGCTGGTCCTTGGTAGTGCTTTGGAGCACAGGTACCTCCTGCTTAGTAACCGTGTTCCAGCACCGTCAGCTGATCCACAGTTGTTCCATTCGCTCTTGTTCCTTCTGCTGCCACTCTGGTTCCATCACCGTCAGCTGGTTCTCGGTAGTTCCATTGACTCTTGTAGCTTCTGCTACCCATCCGGGTTCCAGCACCGTCAGCTGGTTCTCGGCAGTGCCTTTGGCCTAGGTGCCTCCTTCTTGGTATCCGAGTTCCAGCAACGTCTGCTGGTCCTTGGTAGTGCTTTGGAGCACAGGTACCTCCTGCTTAGTAACCATGTTCCAGCACCGTCAGCTGGTCCACGGTTGTGCCATTGGCTCTTGTTCCTTCTGCTGCCCCTCCGGGTTCCAGCACCGTCAGCTGGTCCTCGCTAGTTCCATTTGCTATTGTTCCTTCTGCTACCCATCCGGGTTCCAGTACCGTCAGCTGGTTCTCGGCAGTTCCTGAGCCTTCTTGTACTTTCTGCTACTTTACCAAATTCAAGCTTGTGGAATTGTTTTTTGATTCTCACTCTGGATCTCCCTGACGATGACCCTGAAGACGACGACCCTGAAGACCACACCGAAGAAGACCAAAAAGATGACCCTGAAGAAGATGACCAAGAGGACAAAGAACATGAAGACAACCACCAAGATGCAGAACAACAAGAGACAGAAGACCAAGAAGCAGAAAAACCAAAAGCAGAAGAAAATTAAGCATAAGACTAAAAATAAGAGCAAATGATATTATCTAAATTATAAGCAGAAGAAGACTAAGCAGTGTATGGAGGTGAGTCCGTTCCTCCTCGTGGTGCCCCTGGAAAATGCCTGCTGCTGCAGGCCAAACTGAACGCGGACAAATCCTGTTGTAAATATTTTGTGACAGGCAGACCGGAAGGTGTAATCTTCAAACTTTTATAGATAACAACTACAGGAATGCCTGTCACAAATAAGAATATAATGAAGAAGAATAGGAAGAAGATGAAGAAGTAGAATATGAAGAAGAATAATAGTTGAATAAGAAGAATATGAAGAATGTAAAAAAAAGAATAATAGGAAGAAGGTGAAGAAGAAGAAGAAGATGAATAAGGTGAAGAAGAAGTTGATGAAAAAGATGCTGCTGAGGATGATGAAGGAGAAAGTGTGGGAGAAGTAAAAAAAGAAGGTGAAGAGCATGGAAGTAGTGAAACATACATATCTGACAAAATATAAAAGAGGTTAACATAGTCAATATCTTTGTAACTCCAAACGTCTTTAAAATAAAAAAATTATTCCTGCTATTCCATTTGATTGGGCTAAACCTCTATGGCTTTAATGTCTCCTACACCTCCCACAATACATTCTACATTATTATTAGTTGTTTTTCCTCATGTAGAATTAACCTACAAGGAAAGAAAGGGTTTTTTTTCAATTCCGATATTTCTGTTCCATTGACTTGAATGGGACTTCCGGGATCGGAATCGGCGATACAATCGATCCGATATTTTTCAATATCGGGTGGTATTGCTCAACACTACTGGCTGGTAAACCCATTTTTGTTCATCAACTCTAATATCAATAATTGGTGTGGTCGTACAGTACAATGCTGGCCGCGCCAGACCTGTAATCATGCAAGAAGGAGTGCGAAAAGTGACATATTGTTTAGTAGGAACGTGGAGACACATCTCTCCATTGTTGAACTGCCAAAACAGAGAACCTCTAAGTTCCTCGAGAATGAGAGGACAGGTAGTCTCCTCATTCTCCCAACAGGGGCGGCTTTGGACAGGATTAGTAACTCCATAACGGCATACTAAATCAGAACGTTCTTGTCCACATAAGGTGGTAGAATTTTTTTGAATACCATCTGGAGTCCGAACATAACTAACAAAATGTCTGACGGTGTCCGAACCCATAAATTTTTATGGACCAGTCCCATATCAACTTGACTCAGGAGGGGGTGAACAGTACCTCGGATGGGTATTAAGACACCGAAGGTATAATCTTTCATATTATTATTATTATTTATTATTATAGCACCATTTATTCCATGGCGCTTTACATGTGAGTAGGGGTATACATAATACATGCAAGTACAGTAATCTTAAACAATACAAGTCACGACTGGTACAGGATGAGAGAGGACCCTGTCCATGAGGGCTCACAATCTACAGCGGGATGGGTGAGGATACAGTAGGCGAGGGTAGAGCTGGTCGTGCAGCGGTTTGGTGGATTGGTGGTTACTGCAAGTTGTAGGCTTGTCGGAAGAGGTAGGTCTTCAAGTTCTTTTTGAAGGTTTCCATGGTAGGCGAGAGTCTGATATGTTGTGGTAGAGAGTTCCAGAGTAGAGGGGATGCGCGGGAGAAATCTTGTATGTGATTGTGGGAAAAGGAGATAAGAGGGGAGTACAGAAGGAGATCTTGTGAGGATCGGAGGTTTCGTGCAGGTAAGTACCGGGAGACTAGGTCATAGATGTACGGAGGACTCAGGTTGTGGATGGCTTTGTATGTCATGGTTAGGGTTTTGAACTGGAGTCTTTGGGTAATGGGGAGCCAGTGCAGGGATTGACAGAGGGGAGAGGCTGGGGAATAGCGGGGGGACAGGTGGATTAGTCAGGCAGCAGAGTTAAGAATAGATTGGAGGGGTGTGAGAGTGTTAGAGGGGAGCCAACAGAGCAGGAGGTTGCAGTAGTCAAGGCGGGAGATGATGAGGGCATGGACTAGGGTTTTTGCAGATTCTTGGTTGAGGAATGTACGGATCCGTGAAATATTTTTGAGTTGAAGTCGGCAGGAAGCAGAAAGGGCTTGGATATGTGGTTTGAAAGAGAGATCAGTGTCAAGGATAACCCCGAGGCAGCGACCTTGTGGGACTGGAGAGAGTGGGCAGCCGTTTACTTTAATGGATAGGTCCGTTGGGGGGGTCACGTAAGATGGGCGAAAGATGATTAATTCTGTTTTGTCGATATTAAGTTTTAGAAATCTAGCGGAGAAGAAGGATGAAATAGCAGACAGACATTGAGGGATTCTGTTTAGTAGGGAGGTGATATCTGGTCCAGAGATGTAGGTCTGTGTGTCATCAGCATAGAGATGATACTGAAAGCCATGAGATTCTATGAGCTGCCTGAGGCTGAAGGTGTAAACGGAGAAGAGCAGGGGCCCTAGGACTGAAGCTTGCGGGACTCCGACGGATAGGGGACGCGGTGAGGAGGTGGTGTGCGAATGGGAGACGCTGAATGTCCGGTCTGCTAGGTATGACGCAATCCAAGATAGGGCCAAGTCTGTGATACCAAGAGATGAGAGGGTCTGTAGTAATAGGGAATGGTCCACTGTGTCAAAGGCAGAGGACAGGTCCAGGAGGAGAAGGACAGAGTAGTGTCGCCTTGCCTTGGCGGCTAGTAGGTCATTGGTGACCTTAGTTAGGGCAGTTTCAGTGGAGTGGTGTGGCCTGAAGCCGGATTGCAAGTGGTCAAGGAGGGAGCAAGACGAGAGGTGGGAGGACAGTTCAAGATGGACGTGTTGTTCCAGTAGTTTTGAGGCATAGGGGAGAAGTGATATAGGGCGATAGCTAGATACAGAGGATGGGTCAAGAGAGGGCTTTTTGAGGATAGGTGTGATTGAGGCATGTTTAAAGCTTGAGGGGAAAACACCAGTTGTTAGTGATAGGTTGAAGAGATGGGTTAGGGTTGGGATGAAGACTGTGGTGAGGTTTGGGATGAAGTGGGATGGAATCGGGTCAAGTGCACAGGTAGTGAGATGTGATCTTGAGAGTAGAGTGGAGAGTCGATCTTCTGTAATGGTGGAGAAGTTGATTTTGGGGGAGGAGGGCAGGCAGGTAGGAGGAAGGGCACTGGGGGTTGTTGACCAAAACTGTCTCTGATGTTATCAATCTTCCATATCAAGATTAGTGCAACCCATCCACCCAATTTTCCACCAATCAACATGTTTTTTTGCAAACTCAGTTATACCTGGCCACGTGTGGCCCATTTCCCATGGCCAGTGACCGTTAAAAAGAGCAGGGGCTGGCTGGCAAATTTTAGCCTGGGGGCAAGCACAATGCAGTGGCCCACTGTGACGCAGCCCGCGGCCCTTCTGTCCCCTCTTTTTTCGAATATGAGCTGCCGGCACCAACATCAGGGGCTTATCTACAGCATTCTGTAATACTGTAGATAAGCCCCCGATGCAACCTGAAAGATAAGAAAAAAGAATTATATTATACTCACACAGGGGCTGGCCGGGTCCGGTCCGGGTCCAATGGGTGTCGCGGTCAGGTCCGGCGCCTCCCATCTTCTAACGGTGACGGACTGCAACACCAATCGGACTAAGACCGTCCCCTCCCCCCGGTGAGTATAATCTAACGTGTTTTACTTATCTTTCAGGTTACATCCGGGGCTTATCTACAGCATTACAGAATGCTGTAGATAAGCCACTGATGTCAGTGCCGGCAGCTCATTTTCGAAAAAAGGGGGGACAGATTCCCTTTAAGGTTTGGGTCTTCTGTAGTAGCACTTGAGTATAGCACATGTGCGACAGTGGTACACCTAACAACCCATTTCATAAAAATGGTTGAGGAACAATAAATACTTATCAATAGAAAAAAGGCTCTGTTAGTGTATCACCGCCGAAAACATAAGTACAGTTGTGGGCAAAAGTATTGACACCCCTGCAATTTTGTCAGATAATACTCAGTTTCTTCCTGAAAATGATTGCAAACACAAATTCTTTGGTATTATTATCTTCATTTAATTTGTCTTAAATGAAAAAACACAAAAGAGAATGAAGCAAAAAGCAAAACATTGATCATTTCACACACAACTCCAAAAATGGGCCAGACAAAAGTATTGGCATCCTCAGCCTAATACTTGGTTGCACAACCTTTAGCCAAATTAACTGCGACCAACCGCTTCCGGTAACCATCAATGAGTTTCTTACAATGCTGTGCTGGAATTTTAGACCATTCCTCTTTGGCAAACTGCTCCAGGTCCCTGATATTTGAAGGGTGCCTTCTCCAAACTGCCATTTTTAGATCTCTCCACAGGTGTTCTTTGGGATTCAGGTCTGGACTCATTGCTGGCCACCTTAGAAGTCTCCAGTGCTTTCTCTCAAACCATTTTCTAGTGTTTTTTGAAGTGTGTTTTGGGTTATTGTCCTGCTGGAAGACCCATGACCTCTGAGGGAGACCCAGCTTTCTCACACTGGGCCCTAAATTATGCTGCAAAATTTGTTGGTAGTCTTCAGACTTCATAATGCCATGCACACGGTCAAGCAGTCCAGTGCCAGAGGCAGCAAAGCAACCCCAAAACATCAGGGAATCTCCACCATGTTTGACTGTAGGGACCATGTTATTTTCTTTGAATTCCTCTTTTTTTCTCCTGTAAACTCTATGTTCATGTCTTGGCCCAAAAAGCTCTACTTTTGTCTCATCTGACCAGAGAACATTCTTCCAAAACGTTTTAGGCTTTTTCAGGTAAGTTTTGGCAAACTCCAGCCTGGCTTTTTTATGTCTCGGGGTAAGAAGTCGGGTCTTCCTGGGTCTCCTACCATACAGTCCCTTTTCATTCAGACGCCGACGGATAGTACGGGTTGACACTGTTGTACACTCGGACTGCAGGGCAGCTTGAACTTGTTTGGATGTTAGTCAAGGTTCTTTATCCAACATCCGCACAATCTTGCGTTGAAATCTCTTGTCAATTTTTCTTTTCCGTCCACATCTAGGGAGGTTAGCCACAGTGCCATGGGCTTTAAACTTCTTGATAACACTGCGCACGGTAGACACAGGAACATTCAGGTTTTTGGAGATGGACTTGTAGCCTTGAGATTGCTCATGCTTCCTCACAATTTGGTTTCTCAAGTCCTCAGACAGTTCTTTGGTCTTCTTTCTTTTCTCCATGCTCAATGTGGTACACACAAGGACACAGGACAGAGGTTGAGTCAACTTTAATCCATGTCAACTGGCTGCAAGTGTGATTTAGTTATTGCCAACACCTGTTAGGTGCCACAGGTAAGTTACAGGTGCTGTTAATTACACAAATTAGAGAAGCATCACATGATTTTTCGAACAGTGCCAATAATTTTGTCCACCCTCTTTTTTATGGTTGGCATGGAATTATATCCAGTTTGGCTTTAGGACAATTCTTTTTGTGTTTTTCATTTAAGACAAATTAAATGAAGATAATAATATCAAAGAATTTATGTTTGCAATCATTTTCAGGAAGAAACTGAGTATTATCTGACAGAATTGCAGGGGTGTCAATACTTTTGGCCACAACTGTAAGTGCTCAATTAACAAATTTATTTATCTCATTTGCTTCATATCATCGTGTCAGCCAGGGGTCCACAGCATACCATATATTGATATCAGCACAAATCCTGCCATGCTGCAGGTCCAGCTCTCTGAACCCTCGGCACGCTATACCACCACCATCAGTACATGGTAATACTACCGTAATTTAACTAAATTATTGGTAGTGGTTGTACTAATGCCTATACAACCAGCCGATATGTCAGCCCCATATTTTCAGTGCTGTGATATATAAATATATATATATTTATAAAAAAAATTAAAAAAAAAAATTTAGAGACCACCATATCAAGACCCTGTCATGGCCAGCCCAATCTCCAGACCTGAACCCCATTGAAAACCTCTGGAATGTAATCAGGAGGAAGATGGAAGCCATCAAGCAAAGAAGAACTGCTTACATATGTGTACCAGGAGTGGCATAAGGTCACCCAAAAGCAGTGTGAAAGACTGGTGGAAACATGCCAAGACGCTTGAAAGCTGTGATTAATAGTGTTGAGCATTCCGATACCGCAAGTATCGGGTATCGGCCGATACTTGCTGTATCGGAATTCCGATACCGACTTCCGATATTTTTTCAATATCGGAATTCGGCATCGGAATCGGAAGTTCAGTTGATTGACGGCCTGACGTCATCATGATGCGCGGTGTGTGCGCATCATGATGCGCCGTCATTTCGGGCCTTCCGGGGGTCTCTGCCGGCCTGCCGGGGGGCTGTGCCGGCCTGCCGGGGGGCTGTGTGGACTGCCCGGGGTCTGTACCGGCCTGCCGGGGGGCTGTGCCGGCCTGCCGGTGGTCTGTGCACCCTGTGGGGGTCTGTACCGGCCTGCCGGGGGGCTGTGCCGGCCTGCCGGGGGGCTGTGCTGATGTCCGGGGGTCTGTGCAAGCATCGTCCGATGGGACTACAAGTCCCATCGGGCGATGCCTGCTACCATGACAGTGATTGACACATTAGCCAATGATGGGACAGTAGTAGTCCCATCATCCGGCTAATGTGTTAAATGTTAAAAAAAAAAAAATACTACATACATACTACATGCATGCTACATACATACTACATGCTACATACATACTACATATATACTTCATACATACTACATACATGCTACATACATACTACATGCATGCTACATACATACTACATGCTACATACATACTACATGCATGCTACATACATACTACATATATACTACATACATACTACATACATGCTACATACATACTGCATGCTACATACATACTACATACATACTACATACATACTACATGCATGCTACATACATACTACATATATACTACATGCATGCTACATACATACTACATGCTACATACATACTACATATATACTACATACATACTACATACATGCTACATACATACTGCATGCTACATACATACTACATACATACTACATGCATGCTACATACATACTGCATGCTACATACATACTACATACATACTACATACATACTACATGCATGCTACATACATACTACATATATACTACATGCATGCTACATGCTACATACATACTACATATATACTACATACATACTACATACATGCTACATACATACTGCATGCTACATACATACTACATACATACTACATACATACTACATGCATGCTACATACATACTACATGCATGCTACATACATACTACATGCATGCTACATACATACTACATGCTACATACATACTACATATATACTACATACATACTACATACATGCTACATACATACTGCATGCTACATACATACTACATACATACTACATACATACTACATGCATGCTACATACATACTGCATGCTACATACATACTACATACATACTACATACATACTACATGCATGCTACATACATACTACATATATACTACATGCATGCTACATACATACTACATGCTACATACATACTACATATATACTACATACATACTACATACATGCTATATACATACTGCATGCTACATACATACTACATACATACTACATACATACTACATGCATGCTACATACATACTACATGCATGCTACATACATACTACATGCATGCTACATGCATGCTACATACATACTACATGCTACATACATACCACATACATACTACATACATACTACATACTACATATATACTACATGCATGCTACATACATACTACATGCTACATACATACCACATACATACTACATACATACTACATACATACTACATGCTACATACATACTACATATATACTACATGCATGCTACATACATACTACATGCTACATACATACCACATACATACTACATACATACTACATGCTACATACATACTACATATATACTACATGCATGCTACATACATACTACATGCTACATACATACCACATACATACTACATACATGCTACATATATACTACATGCATGCTACATACATACTACATATATACTACATGCATGCTACATACATACTACATGCTACATGCATGCTACATACATACTACATACATACTACATGCTACATACATACCACATATATACTACATACATACAATACATTCATACAATACATACATAGACATACAGTACATATAACATAGAGTAACATACTTACCAATACTTGTCACATTGTTCCCCGAAGCCATTGTCTTTTCCGGAATAAATATTAACATAACAAACCACAAAAATACTCACCCACGATCCGAAGCAGTCCACGAGTGTGTCCCACGACGATCTTGGGTAGAGAACTGCAGCATCAGATGATGCTGCCGTTCTCTACGGGCTGCAGGAATCCAATGACGGAAGGTAGGTATCCTTCCGCACTGTATTCCTCCGCCACTTAAAAAAAAAAAAGTCCCTAGTCTCACTTTATGCCATTGCTGCGTGGGAATTTCCCACACAACAATGGCATAAAGTGAGACTAGGGACTTTTTTTTTTTTAAGTGGCGGAGGAATACAGTGCGGAAGGATACCTACCTTCCGTCATTGGATTCCTGCAGCCCGTAGAGAACGGCAGCAACAGCTGATGCTGCAGTTCTCTACCCAAGATCGTCGTGGGACACACTCGTGGACTGCTTCGGATCGTGGGTGAGTATTTTTGTGGTTTGTTATGTTAATATTTATTCCGGAAAAGACAATGGCTTCGGGGAACAATGTGACAAGTATTGGTAAGTATGTTACTCTATGTTATATGTACTGTATGTCTATGTATGTATTGTATGAATGTATTGTATGTATGTAGTATATATGTGGTATGTATGTAGCATGTAGTATGTATGTAGTATGTATGTAGCATGCATGTAGCATGCAGTATGTATGTAGCATGCATGTAGTATATATGTAGTATGTATGTGGTATGTATGTAGCATGTAGTATGTATGTAGCATGCATGTAGTATGTATGTAACATGCATGTAGTATATATGTAGTATGTATGTAGCATGTAGTATGTATGTAGCATGCATGTAGTATATATGTAGTATGCATGTAGCATGTAGTATGTATGTAGCATGCATGTAGTATGTATGTAGCATGCATGTAGTATGTATATGGTATGTATGTAGCATGTAGTATGTATGTAGCATGCATGTAGTATATATGTGTTATGTATGTGGTATGTATGTAGCATGCATGTAGTATGTATGTAGTATGTATGTAGTATATATGTAGTATGTATGTAGCATGTAGTATGTATGTAGTATGTATGTAGCATGCATGTAGCATGCAGTATGTATGTAGCATGCATGTAGTATATATGTAGTATGTATGTAGCATGTAGTATGTAGCATGCATGTAGTATATATGTAGTATGTAGCATGTAGTATGTATGTAGCATGCATGTAGTATATATGTGTTATGTATGTAGCATGTAGCATGCATGTAGTATGTATGTAGTATATATGTGGTATGTATGTAGCATGCAGTATGTATGTAGCATGCATGTAGTATATATGTAGTATGTATGTTGCATGTAGTATTTATGTAGTATGAATGTAGCATGTATGTAGTATGTAGTATGAATGTAGCATGTATGTAGTATGCATGTTGTATGTATGTAGCATGTAATTTTTTTTTTTTTTACATTTAACACATTAGCCGGATGATGGGACTACTACTGTCCCATCATTGGCTAATGTGTCAATCACTGTCATGGTAGCAGGCATCGCCCGATGGGACTTGTAGTCCCATCGGACGATGCCTGCACAGACCCCCGGAGCCTGCACAGACCACCGGCAGGCCGTCACAGCCCCCCGGCAGGCCGGCACAGCCCCCCGGAGCCTGCACAGCCCCCCGGCAGGCCGGCACAGCCCCCCGGCAGGCCGGCACAGCCCCCGGAGCCTGCACAGACCACCGGCAGGCCGGCACAGCCCCCCGGCAGGCCGGCACAGCCCCCCGGAGCCTGCACAGACCACCGGCAGGCCGGCACAGACCACCGGAGCCTGCACAGACCCCCTGGCAGGCCGGCACAGCCCCCCGAAAGGCCCGTACAGACCCCAGAGAGGCTGTACAAGGGCAGGAAAGGGTTTTTCTTATTCCGATACCGGAAGTCCCATAGACTTGAATGGGACTTCCGGTATCGGAATCGGCGATACCGATACTTTTTTTAAAGATCGGCCGATACCATCCGATACGATACTTTGAAGTATCGGACGGTATCGCTCAACTCTAGTGATTAATAATCATGGTTATTCCACAAAGTATTGATTTCTGAACGCTTCCTGAGATAAAACATTAGTATTGTTGTTTCTAAATGATTATGAACTTGTTTTCTTAGCATTATTTGAGGTCTGCAAGCACTGCATTTTTTTTTCTTATTTTTACCATTTCTCATTTTCAGAAAAAAAATACAAAATGTATTGCTTGGAAATTCATAGACATGTTGTCAGTAGTTTATAGAATAAAAGAGCAATTTACATTTTACTCAAAAATAAAAAGAGAAAAATCAGACAAACTGAAAATTTTAAAGTGGTCTCTTGATTTTTGCCAGAACTGTATATACTGCATATATATTCTTTACAATCAGCTAAAGTGTGCTATGCGCTACAGTACTGAACCACCCTCAGGGATAGCACCCATTTGTCAAATAGGGATAATATTGGACGTGGACACCACTTACCGCAGGGCGCAGGCACTGGGCAGCAGGGACTGGAGTAGGAGTGGGTCTCTGGCCTGTGGCACACCGTAACCTAAAGGGTCATATCCACATTACAGAGGGTCACATCCACAATACAGAGCAGACCTGGGCAAAGTGCGACCCGGGGACCACATCTGGAACAAGACAGCTGTGAGGCTGGAAATCAGAGGTCCACGGGCCACATGATGCCCACCTGGTCTCTCGCTGTTTCCATGTGCGCAGCTGTGCTGCTGACTCCTTTGGTGGAGGAGGGGCCGGCCACTTTCTCCACCAGTGTGTGAAACAGCTGACATGATGAAATGACGTCATCATGTCAGCTGTTTACTCCGGAGAGTCTGCGCACCGGAGGCAGGGAGAGAAGCACAGTGACGAGGAACGTGACGGCAAGGGGAGGCTATCGAGGTGACGACATGGTGCTGCACACCTGGGGTGGGTGACGACATGGTGCTGTACTCCTGGGGTGGGTGACGACATGGTGCTGCACTCCTGGGGTGGGTGATGACATGGTGCTGCACACCTAGGGTGGGTGACGACATGGTGCTGCACACCTGGGGTGGGTGACGACATGGTGCTGCACACCTGGGGTGGGTGACGACATGGTGCTGTACTCCTGGTGTGGGTGACGACATGGTGCTGTACTCCTGGTGTGGGTGACGACATGGTGCTGCACTCCTGGGGTGGGTGACGACATGGTGCTGCACTCCTGGGGTGGGTGACGACATGGTGCTGCACACCTGGGGTGGGTGACGACATGGTGCTGCACACCTGGGGTGGGTGACGACATGGTGCTGCACACCTGGGGTGGATGACGACATGGTGCTGCACACCTTGGGTGGGTGATATCGTGCTGCTGCTGCACATGGTGTTGCATATGGGGGTGACATGCTGCACATGGGGAGCTATGGGGCAACATGCAGTGTATATAGGGAGGCTGTGTGGGGCTCATGCCATATATATGGATGGAGGCTGTGTGGGGCTCATGCAGGGTATATAGGGAGGCTGTGTGGGGCTCATGCTGTATATAGGGAGGCTGTGTGGGGCTCATGCCATATATAGGGAGGCTGTGTGGGGATCATGCCGTATATAGGGAGGCTGCATGAGGCTCATGCCGTATATAGGGAGGCTGCGTGAGGCTCATGCCGTATATAGAGAGGCTGTGTGAGGCTCATGCCGTATATAGGGAGGCCGCATGAGGCACATGCCGTATATAGGGAGGCTGCGTGAGGCTCATGCCGTATATAGGGAGGCTGTGTGAGGCTCATGCCGTATATAGGGAGGCTGCGTGAGGCTCATGCCGTATATAGGGAGGCTGCGTGAGGCTCATGCCGTATATAGAGAGGCTGTGTGAGGCTCATGCCGTATATAGGGAGGCCGCATGAGGCACATGCCGTATATAGGGAGGCTGCGTGAGGCTCATGCCGTATATAGGGAGGCTGTGTGAGGCTCATGCCGTGTATAGGGAGGCTGTGTAAAGCTCATGCAGTGTATATAGGGAGGCTGTGTGAGGCTCATGCAGTGTATATAGCGAGGCTGTGTGGGGCTCATGCAGTGTATATAGGGAGGCTGTGTGGGGCTCATGCAGTGTATATAGGGAGGCTGTTGGGGGGCTCATAGAGTGTATATAGGGAGGCTGTTGGGGGGCTCATACAGTGTATATAGGGAGGCTGTTGGGGGGGCTCATACAATATACAGAAGGGGTTGTGCTCGGGTTCAAACGATATATATAGGGGGGTGTCAGCATACATAATTCTGCTCAATATATTAAATTCTGATATACTATTGATAATTTTATTATTATTAATTGTAAGAATAAAATATCAATATTAATATTGAGAATTAATTTTGCCCTATTGGTTCGGCCTTCCACGACAGTCATGATGTCTCATGTGGCCCCTCTGGAAAATTAATTGCCCACCCGTTATAGAGGGTCACAGCCACATTGCAGAAGGTCACATCCACATTTTAGAGGGTCACATGATGTGAGCCTCTAAAATGTGATGTGACTCTCTACAATGTGGATGATGTCACCCACATCCACACCCTGGCCATATCCACATTTTAGAGGGTCACATCACATCCACATTTTAGAGGGTCACATCCACATTACAGAATCTGTAATGTGGATGTGGCCCTCTAAAATGTGCATGTGACCCTCTAAAATGTGGATGTCACCTGCATCCACATTTTAGAGGGCCACATGCACATTTTAGAGGGTCACATCCATATTTTAGAGGGCCACATCACATCCACATTTTAGAGGGCCACATCCACATTACAGAACCTGTAATGTGGATGTGGCCCTCTCAAATGTGGATGTGACCTTCTAAAATGTTCATGTGACCCTCTAAAATGTGGATGTCACCTACATCCACGATGCACGATGTCACCTACATCCACATTTTTGAACGTCACATCCACATTTTAGAGGGTCACATCACACCCACATTTTAGAGGGCCACATCACATCCACATTTGATGCTACTTTCAGCCACAACAGCTACTTTCAGATTTGCATTCGGAGGCACAGCGCACGGTCGCCGCTAAGCTCCGTCCCCGGCGACGCCTCCTCCGGCAGCTCCTCCTCTGATCGCATGACTCTGCATGCGATCAGCCGCGTACCCTATAATTAGCGTTGGGTACGCTGGTCGTGCGCTGGTACACTTTTGCCGGCGCTTGCGCCGAGTGCACAAAAATGCAACACGGCGCATTTTTGTGCTCTCGGCGCAGCGCCAAAAGGGCGCAAGCACCGGTGAAAGTGTACCAGCGCACGACCAGCGTACCCAACCTTAACTATAGGGTACGCTGATTGCATGCAGCGTCATCCGATCAGAGGAGAAGCTGACCGGAGGAGGCGGGCCGGGGGCAGAGCTTAGCGGTGGCCTTGCGCCTCCGAACGCAAATATGAAAGTAGCCTTAGAGGGACACATCACATCAACATTTTAGAGGGCCACATCCACATTATTGATCTCTGCGGCTGTAGAAAAACACATTTTCCCATACTTGCTGCTGGAGGAGCCTGCATGGGCTGAAGGACACACGTCGGGACCCCTGTGTGAGGTGAGGTAAGCTAAGTAGCAGCAATCGATTCAATCAGCAGTGCACTCAGTGGAATGAGTGGACTGTGGCCTGGCTGAGGGGCTGAGGCTCTCACTGTGTGAGCAATGGCGGCTGCCCTCTGCCTCTTCACTCAGATCTGGCTGGGCTTCAGAGACGTGCTTACGTAGCACACTGTACACATGACCCACCCGCCTCTCTGAACCTCGGCCAGATCCTCCAATCACAGCCTGCCGCTGGCTGCCACGTCATTGCTGTCTCAGTCAGCCTGCAGTCTGACCGTGCAGTGACTGAGTGCCGCCCACCTGCCCGGTCCCACCCCTCCCCCATGTGTCTGTACTGCTACAGTACTAATATTATGTGTGCTGCGGCCCGCCCCCCTGTGTCAGTTAATGCTATGTGTGCGGCGGCCCACCCATCCAGCCCTGTGTCTGCTAATGCTATGATAATGTCACATAGCATTAGCAGGCACAGGGGGGCCGGGTGGGTGGGCGGGCCGCTGCACACACATAGCCTATGTGTGTGTGGCTGCCCGCCCACCTGCCCAGCAACCCTGTGTCAGCTAATGCTATGTCTGTGTGGCGGACACCTCCCCGTGTCTGCTAGTGCGGCCGCTCTCCTCCTGTCTCCTCTGACACGGCCGCGCCGGCGGCGGCCATGTTTGCTGTGATGCTGACAGTATTATATGTATGTACAAGCGGGGCGGCCCTGTCTTATGCCAATTAACCAGCCCAGGGGACAAATGCCTCCTTGCCACCCGGCCCAGCCCGCCCCTGAAGAAGAGTTTGGAAGAGTACTTTAGCATTAGTATGCATTTCCCCTTGAAGGGCCATACAAGCAAGAGCGTGTTGGGTTATATTGCTAATTTCTCTAGTAACCTTGAATAATGCTCTGATCTGAGCTTGAAGATAATCCATCACTCGGGCTTGGTACTTTTGATTATTGACAATCATTTTGGCCTTGAATAGCACTTTGGACTAGGGCCACATTCTCAGCGTCAGCTCCAATGGCTGCAAGGGAGGATAGTCTACTACTAAGGGTCTGGATGTCTAGGGTGTTAAAGACACCTGCTGCTGTACCAGCACCTCCCAGAAGAGTATCATACCATTCTCTTCTTTTTCTTTGTAAACCGTTTTCGGGGCCTGAGCTAAATCCTGTTCTCTGGATAACGCTACGTTTTGAAGCCCTGGGATCTCTATTGTTTCGAGTGGATACCATCCTGGCTGTCAGCCATCATTGAAAATTCATACTGAACCCATCTAAGAAAGGGGTACACGCTGGGATATGTTCTGCTAAGTCCCAGACTGACATATTGAGATGCCTTGTAAGCAAACCATACTGAGTATTCAAGGAGATGAAATGGCCAGTATTAATAAAACGGATTGGGTTCGTTACTTGAGTAAAAAGCCTCTTTTCTTACATGCTGGACTGGTTCCTGTGGTTTTAGACCAATTATGGTACTGGAGTGTCAATTCTAGAGGGGATATTATACTGACCCATGCTGGGTATTGAGGAACTATGCGGGACCGTGTGTAATTGGTAGACAGTACAAATAAATCGAGATAATCAGTAGTACTTTCAGGGGACAAGGTCTTAGGGTGTAATGGGTACACTGTAAAATCATTATCACAACTCCAAGACATCTTCCTCTTTCCTGTTTCCCCCATCCGGGGTGTTTCTCCACCAAAGGGATCCCTCCATTCTTTTCCAATCATGACACGGCAATAGCCCTGTGCAGTCTCATTTGTAAACTGAGTAAATATTTGAATATGCCATGGGGTCACAATATCTACACTAGTAGCACACATTTGTCTCCCTAAGCGTAAGGTCAGAGTAGAATTTTGTAGCGATGCTTCAATATTAGTACCTAAAGCTCTATTCACAATACAACACTCCTTAACACATACAGAAACTGTGGTTACACAATCTTTTCTACGTGAGAGTCCAACACATGTAGATGCTATTCCATCAACACCAAAAGTGAAAGAACAAGGCCCCCCTTTCTTGGGAGTGACCCGTCCTCAAAAAAAGATCTTTCTCCCTAACTGGTCTGTTGTAATGAAAAACTTGTTCCTGGGCCCGTATCGGGAGAACAAACGTTGCCAGGTCAAGACATAAAAGTATAATGAAAGTCAATAACGTTTGAGTCCCAACGTAACAAGGATTTCCGAAAGATTCCCTGAATGCTCTAGTCCATGTATACTGTTCCTCCTGTCCTCCAGTTCCTGGATCCTCCGAGTCTTCTCCCTCTGTCATACTATCAGGGTCCAACTGTATAGTGTGAGGCACAGTGTCCAGGAACTCCAGGAACTCCGGTGGATCCGTGGCTCTAGAGTCCATCAAGGAACTGTGAAAAAGAAAAAAGCGAAGTATCAATTCTTACCAGTAGTCTTGGTAGAATTCTTAAGAAGCTGTGAGAATCATGTGGGAATAGTGGATGAGGGCAGGTATATCTCGCCCAGATTCCTTTCCTATGTGGCCTAGTCTGGTCAGTATCGCACCTGCTTACTAATGGATAATGGGAGGTGGATATAAAAGGATGCAAGGTGGTTGTGTGAGTGTCTCAGCCTGGGAACACAGAGAGCCTGTCTGTGTGAGAGACACACACGTGAGTGGAAGCAGTGCACACTGCAACTGTGGTTTGGCTGGACGGGAGAAGCCCGCCAGTTGGTAGTTAGGTTGTACTTTGTTTAGTTAGTGCTGGACAGGCAAGGATTTGTTTTATGTTTTATTTCCTTTTGCATTGCTTTCACCTTGAATAAACCTGACCCAGTGTCAGTTATACCCGAATCCAGCTCTGCGCCTGAGTTTCATACTGAACGCACGTGACCTTTGACTCCAGCAAAGGAGATCCCGGAGTGTTTTATCACAAAGCTTACATTGATCAATGTGAACAATTTTGACACCCTTGTCTCTTGGTTTGCTACTTCTCTGTACTCCCAAAACTGTAGGACCTATGATCTGAGTGACAACAAAGGGACCCTCCGAGTTAGCTTCCCAGGGTCCTATCTTCCTGAAACTTTTTACCATGACCTGAGCTCCCATAGCAAATTTAGACTCATAAGATTTGTCAGTAGGGTCGGCACAACTCTTGGTCATTTGGAAAGCGGCGTACTGCTGAAGGTGTGTAATGTGCGCCTGCACTTGCTGTAACCATTGATCCCTCTGTACTGTGGCTGGTTGCGGGCTAGGGAGTACAATGTCACTTGGCAACTGAACAGGCATCTGTCTTCCTGTCATTAATTCAAATGGGGAAAAACCGGTGGATTTGGATGCTACAGCACGGATGGCTAACAGGATAGCCGGTAAATGATTAACCCAATCATTACCCTTTTCTTGAATCATTTTAGACAATTTGGACTTCAGGGTCCTGTTCATGTGTTCTACCATCCCTGCAGATTGTGGATGATAGGGAACATGAAACCGCTGCTGGACCCCCAGCAGAGCACAGAGATGCTTCATAACCTGACCCACAAAGTGAGGGCCATTGTCACTTTCAATGATTTTAGGGAAACCCCAGTGTGAAAACACATTTTTTCCACAAAAGTTTGGCTGTGGTAAGGGCAGTATTGTTATTGGCTGGAAGCGCCTCTACCCATTTTGAGAAGACATCTACCAGAACCAGGGCATATCAGAAACCACCTTTAGCAGGGGGGAAGGTGTTAGGGACGGCTGTTGTGAGTTCATTTTCTGGTCCACAGTTGTGAGTTCTCCTTCCAGGCTCCCTCTGGTGTTAACAGGAGGTAGTGAGGCTGATTTAATCAGTAGAGATCTGCCACCTGATAATGAGGATAACGATTGGACCTCAGGAATCTCAGATTGGATTTAAGACAGCCGACGCCCTACTCTGGTGCTGGTGATTCCTTCTGCTTGTCAGGTCTTGGTTCTCAGCTCTGTTCCAGTCAGCTCAAGCTAAGTTTCTTTGCTAATGTTCATACTTGATTTTGTTGCTCTATTCAGTTTTTTGGGTGGTCAGCCAGCCCCGGCTGGGACTGTGCTGAATTTCCACTCTTATTTATCTGTATTTGCCAATTTGCTTTTTGTTCCCTTATTAGATTGGCCTCTTTTTGCTCTGTCTCAGAATATTTCAGAGTGCTGATATAGTGGGAGAAGTCTAGTGACTTCAGGGTTAATTTTGTTATCAGAAGTGTTGGACTTTATTTTGTAGGGTTTTGGGCAGATTGCAGACAGTGTCTTTCCTTTCCTCTCCTTTCTAGTTAGTTTGGGCTCCATCGTTTGCTCAGCCTATTTTCCTGCCTATGTTTGTGGTTTCATCTTGTTTCACCGTCAATACATGTGTGGGGGCTGTCTATTCCTTTGGGGTCTGCTCTGGGGCAGTTAGTTTTCCCCTTTTCTTGCGTTAGGCTTATTTAGTCCTCCGGCCGTGACGAGGCATCTAGGTTCATCGTAGGTACGCTCCACGGCTGCTGCTAGTTGTGTGGTTAGGATCAGGGATCTGCAATCTGCATAGTTACCGACCTCTCTGGTTTTTCTGGGCTTAGCATGTTTAGGTTTTTTCCTCCTTGGTGACCCATTCATAACAGACGGCGGAACGCACTAAATATTAAATAATAGAAAGTGCGTTCGCCGCTCGGGGTCCACCGTGCAGTAGGAGTTAAAACTGCTGCTAGACAATGGCAGACGCGCTATATGGCGGTATAATGCGCACGGTTCAACGTCACCCGATGTGCACAGAGCGGACATTGTTAACTCACAGAGGCGCTGTAACATAAACATAAACACCGAGCCTGTTAGACACACAGGTCTCAGCGAAATTACACACACGGTATCAGGTCACAGGACAGGGTCCAAGACAGGGGACGGTGTCAGTCTAGACCTACCGTGCGTGCGGCGCGCTACTGTGGACGCCAGTAAGTGCTGCTGAATGCAGCGCGGCGGCAGACACAGCCGCTATGCTATAGTGCCGTGGGAGACGTGACACCACCGGACGCTAGTGTAGAGGTGTGGTGTGCACAGTGGCCTATGGTTTGCCACTGACTGGCGCTGACTCAGGCTGGTTTCACATTTGCGTTTTTTAGCGCTGGAAAAAAACGCATATGTGCGCATGCGTTTTTTCCCCTATATTTAACATGGGTGCGCATACCTGCGCGCTTGTAAGCGCATGTATGCGATTTTCATGAGCTGCGTTTTTTTGGGGTGTGCGTTTGTATTTTCCAGACGCAGCATGTTGCATTTTTTGGCCCTGCAAAAAAGCGCATGCGCACATATGCGCACGTTTTGCGCTAAAAATGGCCATTATAGCCTATGGATGCGCATATGTGCGCACTGGCATGCTCATGTATGCGTTTTTTTGCATATGCGTTTTTTTTTTAACCATGGAATTTAGGGGTTTGGGTTAGAGTTAGGGTTAGTTAAGGGGGTTTAGGGTTAGGGTTAGGGTCAGGGTCAGGGTTAGGGTTGGGGTTTGGGTCAGGGTTAGGGTTAAGTATGGTTTGGTTAAGGGTTAGGGTCAGGATTAGGGTTAAGTATGGTTTGGTTAAGGGTTAGGGTCAGGGTTAGGGTTAGGGTTAGGGTCAGGGTTAGGGTTAGGGTTAGGGTTAGGGTTAGGGTCAGGGTTAGGGTTAAGTATGGTTTTGTTAAGGGTTAGGGTCAGGGTTAGGGTCAGGATTAGGGTTAAGTATGGTTTGGTTAAGGGTTAGGGTCAGGGTTAGGGTTAGGGTTAGGGTTAGGGTCAGGGTTAGGGTTAAGTATGGTTTTGTTAAGGGTTAGGGTCAGGGTTAGGGTCAGGATTAGGGTTAAGTATGGTTTGGTTAAGGGTTAGGGTCAGGGTTAGGGTTAGGGTTAGGGTCAGGGTTAGGGTTAGGGTTATGGTCAGGGTTAGGGTTAGGGTCAGGGTTAGGGTTAAGTATGGTTTGGTTAAGGGTTAGGGTCAGGGTTAGGGTTAGGGTTAGGGTCAGGGTTAGGGTTAGGGTTAGGGTTAGGGTTAAGTATGGTTTGGTTAAGGGTTAGGGTCAGGGTTAGGGTTAGGGTTAGGGTCAGGGTTAGGGTTAGGGTTAGGGTCAGGGTTAGGGTTAGGGTTAGGGTTAGTTAGGGATCGTTACAGAAACGATATGGATGATCCTCAACCGTATAGGCGCCACCGCTTGGGATGTGTCAACCGCCGTGATGCCACGGAAGTGATCATGACAGACGGCTCGAAGCGGAGATCTTTGCCCCAGCACTATTGGTGCTCGGCATCCGTAGAGGCGTCAACCATGTGGCTGGTTCACCCCCCGTGATGAGGTATGCGGATTTCCGGCAAGTTATTTCCGATCACCTCCGCTGGCGTCTTTCACGTGTGGCTGACTCACACCCCGAGGTGCGCACGGGTTACCGGACTGTTATGCTGGACACTTCAAAATGGAGCGGTGAGTAGAAGACATTCGTCCACCACATATAGACATATGACATACGTGCAGGGAAGGTGACCGGTTCTATTGCTTGTATCCCCGCAGTCACCCCCGGACTCCACTTACATGTCCCGTATGCCACAGAGCAACGAAATACCTTTCCACACATCTTAGGAGGACATGTCTGAGGACCCAGAGTGATTCTGATATAAAAGCTGCCCTTGCATCAGCCAAGTTTCAGCTCAAATGCATTGCCGAAAGAGGTACAACTATCCGCTTCAATGACCTCAAGCCTCTCCAGTCCTTGGAGGAGACTGTATCCTTCTTAGAAGGTCGCGGATTTTTAATAGCCAACAAGCCTAGGTTTGAGCATCAAATCCCGCCACTGATCTCTGAAGAGCCCGCTCAGGTACCACCAGCCATTTTGGAGCTCTGCCCAGGCACTATGCCCCTGACGGAGCTAGATTCGGATGAGATCGATATCCCTTTGCTTTTACGGCCTGCAGAAAGCCCCCTGCCCCTGGCAGAGCTAGCTTCAGATGAGATCGATATACCTTTGCTTTTACGGCCTGCAGACAGCCCCCTGCCCCTGGCAGAGCCAGATGCATCGGATGAGGCTTCACTTTTACAGCCTGTGGAAAGTTTTCAAGAAAGCCCTCGCTCAGAGACTGCCCACACAGGGGCCTGTTCTGACCCCATGGAAGATGAGGAGGTCACTGACGGTAGCGATTTAAGAATTCAGAAAAGGCAGTGGAAGGACAAAAATCGCACCGCTACAAAGATGGCCGGCTTGTATAAGCGACACTCAATGAACGACGCTATGTTCAAAGGTTTCCGCTCATACCTAACCATTACACACGGGGTGCCAAACTGCCAACAGGAGGTCTCAAATGTTTCCAGGTTCCTCTTCTTTGTGAACCCGAGAAGAGTAACCCTGGAGTACCTACTGAAGCCAAATAAAATCAATGAATTTTTTGAAAAACTCGGAAACCTCCAGCTATCGAAACAGACCTCCCTCAGAATGCTGAAGCATATACGGAGATTCACTGTCTATCAGATGAGGGCCACGGGACTGAGAATAGAAAAGCCAGAACTCTACAAGGCCTGTGAGGTATTCATGAATCACACTGAGGACCTACAGAAGACATTGTACAAGGGCGCCTGCAAGGAGTCTGTTAGTAAGCGGTACACACCCTTCAAAGTATCGCATATGCGGCTTGATTTTTGCCATGTATGTTCAATAATTCCTCTTATTTTTCCCCAGGTACGATCTACTGAGGAAGCCGCTAAAATCGCCCGTGGACTGCCAGATTATTCTGGAGGAGGCAAGGCCAACTTTTCTAGCCAGCATAGCCTCTGTGGAAGAGGGCGGATCAAATGAAGAACGCCGGGAAATTGCACTCTACCTCCAGGCCCTGCTGGTTCTGAAAAATCTCCAGAGACCAGGTGTCATCCGTAACATGACGGTAAGTAGTCAGACCCTGTGGGTCAGCGGTCTCCCATGCACCAGTTCAATAACTTTCCACATCAGGTTTCAGAGTGGACCGAGAGGATCCATCACGTGTACCACGACAGACAGATGACAGTTGTCGGTGTGAAGACTCACAAATGTTCCACCACTCAGGTCGCAGTGTTCGTACTTTCAGAGGAAGAAGAATCGGTAAGAGACTCAACCAGTCAGGGAGCCCAGGCAACACCACTCCACATGGGGAGCAAACCCCTCTCTTTTTCCTTTTTCAGTGGTTCAAAGTGTATGCAGAACATGTCCGACCTGTCTATACCGCTGGCCGAAGGAAGGTCACTAATTTCTTTGTGACGTGTACGGGGAAGGCCATAGCAAATCCATCCGTGGGCCTCAGGCAATACCATTCGAGGTAAGACGGCCACGAGCCGAATGATGCATGGGCATGTGTAGAAACAGGTACTGACATTATGATTTCCTCCATAGCTACAACCTCCCGAACATCACTAGCCACCTAGTGCGACGGGTATGTGAAACCTGGACAACTTCACAATACACGGACTGTGAAAAGCGACTGTTTGCACGGTACTTGGCACATACAAATGACATGGCTGAGAGAGTGTACCGGGAGAAGACTCTGACAGATATGTGTCATGCCCACGAGCTGGTGGTAAATGCAGGAAAGAAGGATGAAGCCGACAATCAGTCACCAGTGATGCCTTCAAGCAGTGCATCAGAGAATGAGCAGGGAGGCAGTATGGAAATCGATCCGGAGGGTAACAAATCATACTACCTAAGAACCATCAAGCCTGCTCTGAGGTGACATAGGCAGAAAGGGCGTCCACCTACCAGAGTCCCCCTTCCCACAAGGACTCCAGATTTGCCCCCACTGACATCCATCACCTCCAGAGAACCAGGGACCACCGAGGGAGGGTCTGGTCAAGCTCAGGTACCCCATGATCACTTCTCATGCTTGGGCATGGACCACCAGCCATTGCCGGGGACTGAGAACCATCGAGCCTGCTCTGAGGGGACATAGGCAGAAGGGGCGTCCGCCTACCAGAGTCCCCCTTCCCATAAGGACTCCAGATTTGCCCCCACTTACATCCATCACCTCCAGAGAACCAGGGACCACCGAGGGAGGGTCTGGTCAAGCTCAGGTACCCCATGATCACTTCTCATGCTTGGGCATGGACCACCAGCCATTGCCGGGGACTGAGAACCATCGAGCCTGCTCTGAGGGGACATAGGCAGAAGGGGCGTCCGCCTTCCAGAGCCCAAGCTCGGCTATGGACTCCAGATTTGCCCCCCTGACAGCGATCACCTCCAGAGAACCAGGGACCACCGAGGGAGGGTCTGGTCAAGCTCAGGTACCCCATGATCACTTCTCATGCTTGGGCATGGACCACCAGCCAATGCCAGGGACTGAGAACCATCGAGCCTGCTCTGAGGGGACATAGGCAGAAGGGGCGTCCGCCTACCAGAGTCCCCCTTCCCATAAGGACTCCAGATTTGCCCCCACTGACATCCATCACCTCCAGAGAACCAGGGACCACCGAGTGAGGGTCTGGTCAAGCTCAGGTACCCCATGATCACTTCTCATGCTTGGGCATGGACCACCAGCCAATGCCGGGGACTGAGAACCATCGAGCCTGCTCTGAGGGGACATAGGCAGAAGGGGCGTCCGCCTACCAGAGTCCCCCTTCCCACAAGGACTCCAGATTTGCCCCCACTGACATCCATCACCTCCAGAGAACCAGGGACCACCGAGGGAGGGTCTGGTCAAGCTCAGGTACCCCATGATCACTTCTCATGCTTGGGCATGGACCACCAGCCATTGCCGGGGACTGAGAACCATCGAGCCTGCTCTGAGGGGACATAGGTAGAAGGGGCGTCCGCCTTCCAGAGCCCAAGCTCGGCTATGGACTCCAGATTTGCCCCCCTGACAGCGATCACCTCCAGAGAACCAGGGACCACCGAGGGAGGGTCTGGTCAAGCTCAGGTACCCCATGATCACTTCTCATGCTTGGGCATGGACCACCAGCCAATGCCAGGGACTGAGAACCATCGAGCCTGCTCTGAGGGGACATAGGCAGAAGGGGCGTCCGCCTACCAGAGTCCCCCTTCCCATAAGGACTCCAGATTTGCCCCCACTGACATCCATCACCTCCAGAGAACCAGGGACCACCGAGGGAGGGTCTTGTCAAGCTCAGGTACCCCAGGATCGCTTCTCATGCTTGGGCATGGACCACCAGCCAATGCCGGGGACTGAGAACCATCGAGCCTGCTCTGAGGGGACATAGGCAGAAGGGGCGTCCGCCTTCCAGAGCCCAAGCTCGGCTATGGACTCCAGATTTGCCCCCCTGACAGCGATCACCCTTCAGAGGACCAGGGACCACCGGGGAGGGTCTGGTCAGGCTCAGGTACCCCGAGATTGCTTCTCTCACTTGGGACTCACGACCAGCAAAAGT